>NC_059397.1:13455000-14754000 GCF_905220565.1 Melitaea cinxia | reverse complement strand
GTCAGTTAATTCCAAAGGATTATGTTAAAACAAGTAAAACTGCGTGTCTAAAATTTTAAAAGAAAATCTCGGCGTAAATAATCATTTTCATTTTCAATCTCAGAAATGTCACCTTTCCCTTTGATTTTTAACTTTATCCCATTTCTATTATTTATATCTAAAGAATATGTATTAAAAGAGAACATTAGCGTGCGAGGATTTACGGTATCTACTTATTACAATTCTAAAGTCATTGCAAGGTGTCGGATTCTGTCGGTATCTTGTAAAATTGTTATAGTTAAGACGGAAATAATAATACATGTAATATTAAATATCAAGTAAAACATTTCGTAGAAAAAATTTATTTTAAAGTTAAAATTTATAAAATGAAATAAAATGAAAATGGAAATATTTATATCGCCATAATGAACGTCAAAATAAAATCGACAGTCTCAAAGAAAGTCTAACATAATTGTGTTTGCTCGCAAACGAAAAAAAAAACCGACTTCAATTACATCGACGAGTAATACAACGTAGATCGACGAAAAAATAGTCAAGTAACAACGCATTATCAAAGATTACTCAAAAAGTAGTTATCAGATCTCGATAAAATTTAAATGTGACCACATGATAAACATCGGCTTTCGATTAAATTAAAAATCATTAAAATCGGTACACCTAATAAAAAGTTATTGCGGATTTTCAAGAAGTTACCTCGGTTTCTCTGGGATCCCATCATCAGATACTGGTTTCCTTATCATGGTACTAAACTAGGGATATCTTCTTTCCAACAAAAAAAGAATTATCAAAATCGGTACACCCAGTAAAAAGTTATTGCGGATTTTCAAGAGTTTCCCTCGATTTCTCTGGGATCCTATCATCAGATCCTGGTTTCCTTATCATGGTACTAAACTAGGAATATCTCCTTTCCAACAAAAAAAGAATTATCAAAATCGGTACATCCAGTAGAAAGTTATGCGGTATAATACAACGTAGGTCGACGAAAAAAGCGTCAAGTAAAAACGCATTATTAGATGTAACTCGAAGTAGTAGTTGTTAGATCTCAAATAAATTTAAATGGGACCAAATGATACACACCACCTTTCGATTAAAAGAAAATTTGTCGAATACGGTCCACACGGTCAAAAGTTCTGATGTAACATCATACATAAAAAAAAACAGTCGAATTGAGAACCTCCTCCTTTTTTGGAAGTCGGTTAAAAAAAGAAACTGGGAGGTAAGATGTTATATGTGTAGGCCCGATCTTAGTTGAAATAAAGGTGGCGACGGAGAAGGGTTTTCTGCGATTGGATACAGTTGACCCCTACATAAACTACTAAACATGAGGTGATGTACCGCAGCACCCCCTTTTTTACGTGGTCATGGATACCCCTCACGGGTGCAATACGCGAGGGCACCGGATATTTTATGTCAGACTATTACTGACCTAAAAAACCACCACGTGTGAGCAGTCATCCGCCTGGGTGGGGCGAAATGGACGGAATGCGCTAGCATTTGCCACCTCGCCCCGGTATGCAGCAACCCTAACCTTGTCAAAATATTTAAAGAAATTCTAGTGTCTCGTTTGACATTACCTTCTTATTGAATCATCCGGTAAACCAAATTAATCACACGATTATTGAATAATATTTATTTGTTACCGTTTAATTTTTCACCATTTACCTAGTGTTACGATTTACAAATTGATATAATGTTATGAGCGGTTGTAAGCGATTTTCAATAAAATGAAATCTGCAAATCAAACAATAATTTATCATAATACAAGCTAAATAATTTGGAATATCTTATCCTATTTAGATAAGAATTTGTCATCATCATCATATTTAATTAAATTACAAATACCCATACAGCTGCGCATCATAAGTAACTTAATTTATAGCACAGAATACTGTACAAATTACTTGTGCCAATTTTGTAGTACGTGACCTAATCCGAAATTATGAAATCCGTAGATGAATAAATGTCACCGCTATTTAGCTATCAAAATAAACAAGCTAAATTGGCAATGGACAGGCCACATAGTAGTTAAGTACAAATATATCAAAGTATACAGTAACAAGACTATTAAACTCTACTTGTCTTTTCTAAAGCCGCACTCAGAGACGTTTAATAATTACTTAAACGATTTCTAAGTACAAATTTACCATAGTAAATCTATATAACCTTTATAATATTAGCATTGCGCATAAATTACAAGTTAAAAAGATAAAATATTATCAAACATATATTATCAAATTTTATCAGAAGGAACTGGAACAGAATAAGAAAGAAGAGTAATTTTAATTCTTCGAGACGAACCGTCCCGTTGAATAAGTACTCGTGATAGATTAAGATCCAACCTTGGATATGAGGAATTAACCGAGCCATTAGACATTTGTTTACTCTCATGCGTCGAAGACTCAGAGTGCGGAAGCAACCTTGTGCCCTACATTGTGTAAACAATTATTTAAAGTTCCACTGATATTAGTTTAATATAATTCTAGGTTAAGATAATAGGCATTAAATTATACTAGAAGTCATTTGGGTATTTCAACACGTGATTTGTTGAGGAGAGATTTGTTTTGTTAGGTTGAAGAAGTTATAAATATACTGTTGCACACTAGTCACGAGGTAGTGATTATTATGTGTATGTTATGTGTATGTTATGGTATATATGTATATGTTATGGTGGTGAATAAAGTGTGAGTTGGTGAACTTCGTATTATTAATAACAACTGATTGGTTCTCCCCAAGCTTCCCGAATACTATTATTACAGTATCTTTGCTGTTGCAGTGTCCTTCTGTATCAGTATTTTATCATTTCTGGAGTTCGACGTCACAGAAATTTTGATAAAATATTTATATGACGCTTCAGCCTGTAATATCCCGTTGCTGCCCAGCCTTTCGCCATGTAGGAGAATGATCAGGCTTAACGTGCTCTCTGAGGCACGGTGGGGAGATCCACAAGGACTGTACAAAGACATACCACTGCAAACATCTGTATGGCCAATACAAATGTTTGTCATGTGCCGAGATTGAACTCGCCACCGCCTCTTAATTATTATTTATTGATTTATTAATTACGTCGGTATTTATTAATTACGAATCATTCCGTTTTGATTTTGTAGTTGATTTAATAACAATTTGTATAATTGTGTTTGCTCGCAAACGAAAAAAAACCGACTTCAATTACATCGACGAGTAATACAACGTATATTGACGAAAAAATAGTCAAGTAACTATGCGTTATCAAAGATTACTCAAAAAGTAGTTATCAGATCTCAATAAAACTTATACGTGACCACATGATAAACATCAGCTTTCGGTTAAATTAAAAAATATTAAAATCGTTACACCCAGTAAAAAGTTATTGCGGATTTTCGAGAGTTTCCCTCGATTTCTCTAGGATCCTATCATCAGAGCCTGGTTTCCTTATCATGATACCAAACTAGGGATATCCCGTCTCCAACAAAAAAAGAATTATCAAAATCGGTACATCCAGTAGAAAGTTATGTGGTATAATACAACGTAGGTCGACGAAAAAAGCGTCAAGTAAAAACGCATTATTAGATATAACTCGAAAAGTAGTTGTTAGATCTCAAATAAATTTAAATGGGACCAATTGACACACACCACTTTTCGATTAAAAAAAAATTGTCAAAATCGGTCCACCCGGTCAAAAGTTCTGATGTAACATACATAAAAAAAATACAGTCGAATTGAGAACCTCCTCCTTTTTTTGAAAGTCGGTTAAAAAATAGAAGATTTTCATATCTACATTGAAGTACCAAAAGACTCCAATTTATAAAAATTGAAACTGTGAAAGAATAGGCGAATAGTAGTCAAATAACACTTCTTATTTTAAAGTATCTATACAAATAAATAAAATTGTAGTGTCTGTTTGTGATATTAAAATAACCGCTTATTACTAAATGCATATGGATGTATACACGGTGCATATACCGAAATAATATTTTTTACAATTTCTGTCTGTCTGTCTGTCTGATTTTAACAGGACTTTCACTTTCAGCTGATGTAATAAGGAGTAACTTCGGTCACTTTTATTTTAGAAATTTATTTATTATATAACTCTGCGAACTGATCAATAATTTGTTAAATTCCACGCGGGTGAAGTTGCGGGCACAGCTAGTATACAATATTTTTTTAAATAATTTAAATACCACCTTGTTATATTCCAGCAGGCAGTGCGAGTACTATCAGACCGAAATAAACAGAAACATTGAATTTCTCATTTTAGTATTTCGACAAACAAAATCTTGTTTCTAATGGATTCCTAAAGAGCTCTTTTGGAATCAGAGTGCATATAAGTTAATATTTTGCTTTTATGACATATCTTGTTTGACTTATTATGTATGAGTGAAGTGATAATTTTGACATAATTATGTACTTTAATACGTTAGCTAATGATTATACTAATAAGTCTTATATATGGTAGTATAACAATTGTCTTCACATAAAACTAAAATAAATGTCAAACGTAAACTTCTCAAGTGTTAGGTGATTTTTGAATCAGTAAAGGACACAAAGTACATAAAGAAAGGTACATAAAGTAGTGGTAAATTTCAGTTGACTTTGTGTGTGTGTGTGTGTATGTATGTTGTATTAAAATGAAACCAATCCAATGGATGTGTAGAAATCGTTGTATACTATAGAACAGATGCATTATTTTGGTGTGATAACTGTGGCAGGGCACAGCAGGAAATATTCTGTTCAAATCTCGAGTACCCCCGGGGAAGTATCTCAATCTTACAGAAGATCACAGCTAAATAATACTGCTCTCAAGCAGTAGTGTGTTCCTGTGATGAATAAGGTGACCAGAGCTCCTGGGAAGCTTGCGATGCTTTAGGTGTTGCAGACGACTATAGGCTTCTGTAATCGTTTACAATCGGTCGAGCTTTATGCTTATTTGTCGAACTAGTGTTATAGAAAAAAGGCATTATATCAATTGCTGGACCATTATTTATTAATTTCAGACAGTGTTTACATTACTTCTTTGAATCGGATTTTTGTTCTATGTAGCAACAAAGTTTTAAACGTACAATTTAAAATTCATAACTGCACGTATAAAGTTTAATAGCACACTGTAGGGACAAAACTCGTAAATAATGGAAGCATATCTCTTGAACCTCTGCTTACCTCAACATTGTATCATATGTTAGCAAGCGGCAATCTATCAAGACTATACGGGTAGTTATTAAAACGAAGGGAAACCACAAACGATAATTAAGACTATCTAGAGCAATAGGAGACCATGTTTGAAGTGAAGGTTTAAACTGTGTTAAAATTTTTTCGTCGAAGGGCTAAATAAAGAAAGGTGGTACATAATGTATAACAAAATACATTATTTTGCATTTTAAAAGTTCCTCGCGAATGAAATCCACAACTCTTTAACACATGTCTATTTATGTATTTCAAATAGAACGTGTAACCTTAAAGAAATTCTATTTGAATATAGGTCATTCTTGGAGGGTAAGTGGATTAAAAATATTTATACAATACTGGATATCGGAAAAGCTCACTGCGTAGTTTTCAAACATATTGCTTTAATAATATTAAAATTTTTAAGTTAATTCAAGTAAGATGATTAAATTGAGTTTTTTGATGACTTTTTTTTAATTTCCAATAATTTTCAATTAGTTGCCCGGACAGAATTCGTTCTGTCAGAAAGATAATAGTAAAAATCTATTTTTTTTTATTTTATATTTTTTAGTATTAAAACCTTCCGTGGGCCTTAGGGAAGATACAAAAAAATAAATGAGCCGGATTGGTTGAGCCATTCTCGAGTTATGCGCTTAGCAACATTCATTTTTATTTATATAGATGATCAATTTTCCAATGATCAATTTTCAATAGGAGATATAACATCAGCGCAATTGTCAATAGCGATATTTATTTGCGCACTGGGATAAGTAATACTTACAAATAAAATCCAGGCTCAACTACAAAATTGTAATAGCATTTAGATGTACTCAAAACATATATTTTCACTTGGATTCAACTAATGTAATCCTGGATATAGCCAGAGATGTTTCGAGAAGATAATCTTATAGGTTCGATTTCGAAAGAAAAATCTCCTGAATGTATTTTCAATATCTCTTACAGTCGCATATTCCCAATACGTATTTTTATTAACTCAATTGTAATAACAAAGAGTCTTATAGTGTCCAGGGATTGTATAACGAGACAGAAATATTGACATCTGAAGTATATCATCATGTTAACTGCTGTTTTATTATCTAGACTATTATAATTCGTCAGATTTAATTTTTTTTATACAACTAGTCGTCAAACAAGCGTCCGGCTCACCTGATGCTAAGTGATTACCATAGATAATAGACAACTGCAACTGCCAGGAATCTCAGGAGCTCTTGTCACTTTACTCACTGCAGGAACATAACACTGCTTGAGAGGAGTATTATTTAGCTGTGCTTATATATGCTTCTGTAAGGTCGAGGTACTTGCCCAGTCGGACAGCTCCAGATTTTGAGCAGGATATTTCCTATATATATATATATATATATATATAGGTATTGCCTTACCTTAGTTGTATCAACATGAATGAAACATTATTAAAATTAGTTTTGGTCTTAAAAAGGTAATTCCTTAAGCCTATAAAGAAAATATAACCTTATGATGTGCGAACTTTATTAGGAATACATTTTTTGTGTTTGGCTGGAATATCTGGCACATAAGTCTCCGTGTTGATCCAACTTTCTTTTAACTTTTGATATTATACATATTTACAATTCACAACTTAAGAACTAAATATTTACAGATAGTTTTGGTATAAATCATGTCCGCGTGGAATTGTGCCAAGAATGCTGGCAGCATTTCCCCGTTGAATCGCTATGCCGATTCTCTGGGCAAAAAATGCACCAGCCCTCTTGTCACCAGTGGAGGCAATAAGGCGAGGTGTTATTTCATTTAAAAATTTTTTTGCACTGCTACTCCAAGGTCCAAGTGTTTCGACTGCAAACGGCACAAAGATGTAATTTGGAATTAGTGACGAATATTTGTGCCGTTTAGTCGTTTCAGCTTTTTCCGCTGCGGCTCCCGCTTTTAAGGCTGTTTCCCTGACATGAGACGGAGCAACTGTGTCAACGCAGGTTGCGTCCCACAAAAGCGCCCGTCCCCTTTCCCAGGGAACCAACGTCAATCCATCAGGTCTCTTGCCATCATTGCGACTAATTCCAGTTGGCTCGATAAGAGCAGGAACGTTGATGGTGGCAAGAGCTCTTTTTATGGTATCGTTTAGGGAACCCTGGCGGGAAAACCTACCTGAACTCTTGTTACAGGAAAGGCCGTGTAGTCCGAAAGAATCGACCTCTTTTCCGCACGGACATCTGTGTTCAAAGCACAGTGGAGCTCCCAACCGGAGACCGAGAGCAATTCTAAAACTTTCATTGTCTAAAAGTGTCCCAAGATTTTTTGACGGCATTGCGTGTAACCAGTGACCTGACTCTTTATTTGACACAGCTAGAAGCCTGGCACGGTTTTTGTCACTTGTAAGATTTTGCGTCAAACTTATATGAGTATTGTGAACTATTGGTATATCCCAAAGTTTTTGTTTTGTAACGTCCTTCGGGATATCGCCATTAGGACACATTAACTTCCAGTTTTCTATTGCATCTGTAGCATCTGTAATTTGGACTGAATTAGATTTTAAGATGTCAAATACTTTTGATTAAGATATAAATACCAATGAAAAGCCAGAGTTATTTATTCAATTTAAATTCATTTTATTAATTAACCGACTTCAAAAAAAGGAGGAGGTTACTCAATTCGACCATATAAATTTTATTTTTATTTTTGTCGTATATTCGGGGATAAATTCGTCGTTTATGAACCGATTTTGATAATTATTTTTTGTTGGAAAGGAGATATTCTAAGTGTGGCACTACGATAAGAAAACGAGGATCTGATGATGGGATCCCAGAGAAATCGAGGGAAACCCTCGAAAATCTGCATAACTTTTTACTGGGTGTACCGACATTGATAATTTTTTATTTAATCGAAAGCCGATGTCTATCATGTGGTCACATTTAAATTTCATCGAGATCTGATTACAACTTTTGGAGTAATCTTTGATAATGCGTACTTACTTGACTATTTTTTCGTCTACCTACGTTGTATTAGTTGTCGATGTAATTGAAGTCGTTTTTTTCGATTGCCAGCAAACACAATTATATTAAGGCGCTTATGATCACACATCATGATTTAAATTTTTAAATGATACAAAATAATTGTAAAATTTTCACACCACAAATAACAGTTATTTACTAAAAACAATAAAATTCCGTATATAATTGTAAAACAATAAATTGGAAAATAAATTATTACATTGTATTTCCAAAATTATTTCTAACCATACATTTTCTAAGATTATATATAAAATAAGAATAAGATTTTGTCATGTAGCTTGGTCTTTTCAAAGCGTTTCAATAATACGAAAAAGCAGCGAACCGCTTTTTAATAATATTGGATGAGATTCCTTTCCTTGGGTAAAATATTCCCTACTTGAAAAAAAATTGAGATTTCCTTTCTTGACAATCTTAGTATCTGGATGCTGTTATTTAAAAAGTCAGTTGGTGAACTGTTATTATTACAGTTTATTAAAAGTATTTAATTTCAAAAGAATCCGATACTATTTTTTGTGGTATATTTTTAGCTATTTTACATACAAAATTTTATATTGAAAAACGTCATTTAATATGATAATAATCATTCTAATCTCGTCAATGTTTCAACAACTTCGACAGTTGCAAGTTCGATACCCGTTCGAAGTTGATATTTTTATTCCTACAAATATTTTTAGGTGGCTTTTTTGTCTAGTTGCTTTTGCGAGCTTGTAATGTTATCGGTTAAGGTTATTATCGTAAACAAGTGATAATTATCGTTAGTTTTAGTAGGGTTTACTTTAGTTTGATGGACACTTTGTTTATCAAACTTTATTAAAGCATCATGGTAGATTAAGCTTTCAAAAATAGATAGGCGGCATATGTATATAGTATACATACATTGCTGTAATAAATAGTATACAAACAAGTAATTATTCACGTTTTACTGATCCGAAAAATAAATGTTTTTTTTTTTGTTGTTTTTCACCCGAAAACTATAGTTGACTTAAAAAAGAGGTAATTTTCTTTGTTACAGATGTTTTAAATTTATCACGATTTATTGATCCAATGTAAAATTCATTACTGAGCTCAGCTTCTTCTTTTATTGAGATATGGACGTTGATGGTATTGATTGCACAAATGTTTATGTAACAGATGCAATCGTTCTTAATCTCAATGCAAATTCTCCTTGCACAAAGCTTGTTTTTGCAATGGCCACTGCGAGTATTTGCAATTTAAATGATACCTTTACTTCGGGACAAAAGGAGAAAAATGCGTTCAACCCACAGCCAATATTTCATTCACTAATATTTTTTTCTATTTCAGAAATCTCATTATTCTGCTGCAATTAAATTAAAGTACCTACTGTTTTATACAGAACTAAAATAAAAGTCAAAGCATTCAAACCATAGAAGTAAAAATTGATTGGAATTGCAAAGAATTATTAGTTCTTTTGATTTGAATATTTTATAAGGTAAAGAAAATAAAAGTACGTATACATACAAAGAAATAAAATTGGAGTGTCTGTTTGTAATATTAAAATAACCGTTTTTTGCTAAATTCATATTTATGTATACACGGTACATATACCAAAATAACATCTTTTATAATTTTTGTCTGACTGTCTGTCTGTTTGTCAGTTTGTTACGACTAGTCTCTGAAACGGCTAAATCGATTTTGACGGGACTTTCACTGGCAGATAGCTGATGTAATAAGAAGTAACTTAGGCTACTTTTTATTTTTTTTTATAACTGAGAACTAAACAATAACTATTTTGTTAAATTTCACACGGACGAAGTCGCGGGCACAGCTAGCTTTAAAATATTAAGGTAAAATTATAAATGTGTATGTGATTAGGTGCACAGATTTTAGTACCATACAATAGTTATTTTCAATTTCACTAATGATATCGCGTGCGCCACCGACCACCACTTAGATCAGAAAGCAAACATAGGAATTATGTCAATGTCAACATTAACTGGCAAATCAAGGGCGATTGGACTCAATTCACCATATTGGTCGCGTGTCGTGAAGTAATATTTGTTTGAGAGGCTTTTTTTATCCGGAAGTTTACGGTTAAGGACATGAAATCAGGTTGTTTTGAAATGGCTCTTCTTTTTTACACTGAAATAAGTATTTGTAATGTTTCAATTTAAAAGTGTATGAATTTTGAGTGACTTTAATCTTACTTTTTCTCACGAGTGTTGTTTGCTCACGGTTGTTTTGGTAAACGTCTGATTTGACAAAGATACGTGTCAGTGTCATTAGTAAATGATTGACCGCCACTATGATACGAAGCAGGATACTGCTCAGAATATGTCAGAGGAAAACTAGGTGGAACACTGAGTAGAATAGTCTGTTCCGCAAGATTGAGTGGAAGTTTCTCTCTGCCAGCAGTTAGGGTCCAGCATCGGTCGCTTTAGTCTCTATCTGTGTAACAATCGTTGTCCAGAGAGTATCGATTGTGAATTATGATGGTGATGAAGTTTTATCAAGAAGTCTTATTGTTAAAGACGATGCATTTGCGGAGCGGTCACAGTAGCTTGCTGATGTGCTAGGAGTTTTAGTTTAGTATATATGTATATATATGTTACATTTATAAACTCCAAAAAAAAGGAGGAGGTTATTCAATTTGACCGTATATATTTTTTTTATGTATGTTCGGGGATAACTCCGTCGTTTATGAACCAATTTTGATAATTCTTTTCCCATTGTTTCTCCATTGTTAGTAGCAAATTCGATATGAATACGACCACATCAAAGGTTGTCGGTGTTTACTTAGATCAAATGATGAGGATTACTCCCGACTATTCGCCTTGAGATATTTTCGAGAAATTTTACCGCAAATCTTATTACGCTAGCGATGCACCAAGGAAACGTGTTTAATGTTTATACTTCTTAATCATACTGTTTCTTTAAAATTGTTTGGAGTTCTTCTATTCGTATAAAGAATCTTTATTATCTCTAGATATACGAGTACGAGTATATAGTGTTATCAAGAAATAGGTAAATAAAGTGACACAATTAGATAAAGCTTAAATACTATATAGATACATATTACTTGGAGAAAGATTGCTTACAAACGAAAAAAAAATCGACTTCAATTACATCGACAAGTAATACCACGTAGATCGACGAAAAAATAGTCAAGTAACTGCGCGTTATCAAAGATTACTCAAAAAGTAGTTATTAGATCTCGATAAAAATGATGAAATTTAAATGTGACCACATGATAAACATCAGCTTTCGATTAAATTAAAAATTATCAAAATCGGTACACCCAGTGAAAAGTTATGCGGATTTTCGAGAGTTTCCCTCGATTTTTCTAGAATCCCATTATCAAATCCTGGTTTCCTTATCATGATACCAACTAGGGATATCTCCTTTCCAACAAAAAAATGAGTTATCAAAATTGGTACATCCAGTAAAAAGTTATGTGGTATAATACAACGTAAGTCGACGAAAAAAGCGTCAAGTAAAAACGCATTATTAGATACAACTCGAAAAATAGTTGTTAGATCTCAAATAAATTTAAATGGGACCAAATGACACACACCACCTTTGGATTAAAAACTTTTGGTCGAAATCGGTCCACCCAGTCAAAAGTTCTGAAGTCACATACATAAAAAAAATACAGTCGAATTAAGAACCTCCTCCTTTTTTGGAAGTCGATTAAAAATCAATAATTTTACTAAGTTAAAGAATATACCCACCACCTCTCTTTTCGTGGGTGTCGTAAGAGGCGACTAAGAGATAGCACAGTTTCACTACCGCCTTGGAACATAAAAAGCTGACCGATGGCAGGATAACCATCCCACTATTGGCTTTGAAATACACAGGCCAAAGACGGGCAGCAGCGTCCCGCCTGGCCAGCGTGGTGACTATAGGCAAAACACGTCATCGTCATTTTTGACACGAACTTGGGGAGGCCTATGTCCAGTAGTGGACTGCGATAGGCTGAAGTGATGATGTGATGATTGTATCAATGAACTCTTTGATTCCATGATCATTAATTCATACCTTTATATGACCAATATGTTCAAAAATGTAGCAGTTAAATTGATTGTGTTTTTCTCTGAAGATTTTACACACAGTCTTCCCCAAGTTCGCGTCAAACATTCCGGTTTTCCGCAATCCTCATCCAGCTACCACCGGCAATCTTACGTAGATAACCACGAGTTCGCGCCGAGGCATATACATTAACTAAATTACTATCCGTAATTTTCATAGTATCCGAAATGTTTTTTTTGTACTTTTACCTTTAATTTGAGTTTGTGTGTATAAAATAATTCAAAGAACCATGTACAAAAAGTCATAACTATCTCATATAATACAATCAATGTAGGTTGGAGCAGAAAAGGTAAACTTGGCCAACCAACAAGGTAGAATTAGATTTGTTAAATAATCAATAATTGTATTGGCTTCAGATCTCTTATTCGGTAGACGAAATGTAGTAAAAGTAGCTACTTCAGTGTGATTTTCCAAGCAAGTGTGCTATTACTTCGATGGAGCCGTATAGGTACTTGGTGGTATTAATTACCTTCCGATAGGTATATGTAATTCCCAAAAAGATATAAAAGTAATTAAAAACATTGTTTAGTAACACGACGGTTAAATTGAAATTTATAAAAATTTCAAATATTTTGAGCCAAAGGTTGTTGACATATGATTCTTTCAGACGCTGATAGAATCGTATGATATGAAGATATTGCCTTTGAGAATATACTAAATTAAAATAATTTTCGTATTAAATACACAAGATGCCAGACATACACAAAGTATGTATGAATATTATTTGATTCGGCTTTGTAGTCTTTTTTATCTCAGGTTTGTTCGCGTATAGTTTTTTATTATTATTTTTTGCTTTTATGTTTTTATCAGTTCAAGCACAAGTAATATCAAAATTCTTTCGTTTTGACTTCGAATATCAAAGGATTATGGTTAAGTTTTATTATTTATTTATATCTTATATTAGTTTTATATTTACTAATATTTTATTAATAATATTTGAGTAGTTTATAATTTTACAGTACATCCCGTGTGGGAAATTAAAG
Source organism: Melitaea cinxia (assembly GCF_905220565.1). Classification (NCBI taxonomy): domain Eukaryota; kingdom Metazoa; phylum Arthropoda; class Insecta; order Lepidoptera; family Nymphalidae; genus Melitaea; species Melitaea cinxia. The sequence continues at coordinate 14,740,829 of NC_059397.1, read as the reverse complement.
TTATTACTTCTTTATTGCAAAAAAAAAATAATTTAGAGAGAAATTAATTTTTAATGTAACGAACTATAAAAAAAAAACTCACTATAATTCATTAAAAGGATGATGTGAAATCAAAAATAACAGATTGAAATTAATTTATTACAAAGTATCAAGCACACTCTTGTAGTTTAATAATATGACAAATTTTTAATACAAAAAAAAATTAGGAACACATAAACTTGTCTAAATATTTAACAAATAAAACGTAATTAAAAAATTTACAGCACTAACTTATCAAAGGTTCGAATTATTCCTGGCACATGGGTGGAGGTTACTAAAGGTCACTTAGCCGATCATGCACCTTGCACGACGTGGTTAAGCTTATGCAGCTCCTCACGATTTCCGGCGCCGTAAAACAAGCGTCGCCGTTTGCCAAAATTCAATGACTGCTCCGCTAGGAGGCTGGTCAGAACCTGAAATGTTGGGGTCCTAGTGGAAATCTCAACAAAATGACCCGTCACGTGGTCACACCAGAAGAATCCGGTACCGCCCGTGCCCGCCTCGCCATGGACCCCAACAAATCGCACCCTAAACCTGGCCGTGGCTGGAGACGAAGGAAAAAAAGAAGCCACTCGCCACAAGCGCTTATATACTAATGAGCTAAACTCAACTCACCTGATCCCGACCTATGGCCCCATACGCAAAACCACACGTCACAAGGACCGCGCTAATAAATGACAACGCCTAGCAAGAAGAAAAGAGCAATTACGCCACCAAAATGAATTTGTATCGTTATATATGTTACAAAAGTTATTAGATGTATTTCAACTATGTAGCTTCACTGGCATGGATTGGACATGTTGTTCACATCAGAATATTTACGGTTTGGGCTTGTTTAAAGACCCTAATTAAAATTATCAGTACTTTGTCAATGCCATGTTATCATCCATCGTATATCAAATACATGTATAAAGCTTTATTTTATATGGAGGGTTAATAATAAGAAAAAAAATGTGAAAAATACGTGTGAAAAAGTTTTGTGAGGTGGCTATCCAATTTTGCTTCTATTGTGCCCATTGGAACGAAAGCATTTTATATTGTATCATATTTCTATTGTCATTATCGCATAAAAGGTTGATATAGCAAGCGCAACGTGAGAAAATTTGTTGATCTGAAATATTACAGACTGTCAAACATAATGGCTTCGTAATTTTCAGGATTTTTTTAAAGAAAATGATCCCACGTTGCGTTATATTATGCTTATTTTATCTCTACTTGGAGTACAATAAATTGCTACTACCTTAGCGGTTAGATAATTAAATTTTGTAAAATATTTTTATATGATTTTAAAGTAATTGCTATAAATCTAATTATCTATATTGATATAATTAAAAACAATTAACTATATTGAGAATACCTATTTCCACTGTCGACATGAGCTTACTTAAATATCTATCAGTGGCGTGCATAAAGTTTTTAAACAGGGTAGGCAGTCAAAAAAAAAATATGAACAGCCACACTGGACCTACTTTCTCGTAATTTTTTCCTAATTTATTTAAATTTTGTTGGGAATAGAGGCTTTTAGATAATTTCAAGAACAGACAAGTAAATTTATCATTACATCATTACAGCCTATACAGTCCACTGCTGGACATAGGCCTCCACAAGTTTACGCCAAAAATAATGTGAACTCATGTGTTTTACTCATAGTCACCACGCTGGGCAGGCGGGTTGGTGATCGACAAGTAAATTATTGGACACGTAAAGTGCATTTATACTTATGATAATGCAGGCATACATAGGATAAATACACGTACAGCAACCAACTGATATTTATCAAACAAATCAGTTACTGGATAGACTGTGACCTAATAAGGCCGGCACTCTGATAATTTCGTTTGTGTCAAACATAGGAAATCATTGGGAAATCATTGATAACACTATTAATTAGTTACTATTGTATGCTTAATGAAAGTACTTGTTTATTTATTAATAAATGAAAAATTATAACGTCAATGTTATTAATATGTTAAATTGATACGCCTGAAGATTTTTAATTTATCCGTAAAATCGAACGTGTTGAATTTGGATGAACTATTTACTTTCATCAAACACACATCTCCGTTACATATTTCACAAGTAAACTTACTCATCACTAACATATTAATATTTTCACTAATAACAAGAATTATTACTATTACGAAATTAATTTGTGGAATGTTGCGATTACGCGACCGTGTCAAAAATCATAATTATTAGTACAAACGGTATCGAATTCAAGACATTTTAATTTGACAGGTTATTCTTAGGCAGTGCCTAATTTCGTTGTTAAACCGACCAATTTTAAAAACACAATACTGTGCACGCTGTAGTCGCGGTGAGTAGACACACCAACACCTGTGTCTATTACACCGACGACCGTGACGACGCAATTGGTCGCTTTGTGGCGAAGGCAGCGGAAACTTCTGAAAAAGACATCCTCGAGCACAGCCTCAGGATGGCGATTCACCACAGGGATGCCGCCGTCATTGAGGGTGTGCTCGAAATGTTAAAATACTAGCACACCTTATTTGTAGGAATAAATTGTAATTTAATGTAAGGAGAAAACTTAGGAGTAAGTGAAAAAAAAATAATAATAATAAAATAGGTTAAGTGTATATTGTAAGTAGGCCAAGAAGGCCATAAGTGTACATATACGTTAGCTAGACAATAAGTGTACATATATTATAGATAGCAAGTAAGTGTATATATAAACATAGATAATAATAATTATTATAATAATGACAACAATAATTAAAGTAAGGCGCTTAATATAATTCTATGTCTTTTTGCATGTAAGATATCAATTAAGTTTAGCATAATTTTGGTCGGTGGACTCACGTCTGCATTAGGGATACTAAGATAGAATAATTAGGTCTCTTAATGTAAGCTGCAGTAGTGTAACAAGTAAGCGATTAGTAATAAAACTAAAAATCGGAATAACAAAAGCATGGGCACTTTAAGCCTGTGGACATAACTTTATTTAAAAAAAACACAATACTTTGTTCGTATTCTATATGACGCGTGCGACATTATAAAATTGTAGGATTGCATATGTTGTCATTGCTAACATTTGGCGAATAAAGGCAGAAGTTTCATAAAAGGCCCTTCGTCGATTCGCGCGAAGCGCAGTTATCGCATATATGTATTACGGCGGGTTTTTGAGTTGAAGCGGATCTAAATTGAATTACGGTTTATGTCTTTTTTTTAAATATGTATTTTAATGTTCATGTTTTATATATCATTTTTAGTAACATTACAAGGTAGGCAGTGCCTTTCTGCCTATATGGAATGCACGCTACGGATATCTATAGATTCTCAAAGCAAGTGACGAGTATAGAAGATCAAATTGCATAAGCTCGGCATACTTCACCAAACAAAGGCAAATCAAATAATTGAAAGAGGAGACTATAACTACTGTTACACAATTATATTATTTTACAAAGAACTTAGTCTACTACGTCGGCCTAGAAGACGATATAAATGAAGATTAATTGTTCTATTTCAGTGTAATCAATCTAGTCTAGGTCAAGATATTATTACTACACGATTTATATAATTATCCTGTTTTTACAATGTAATTACACAATACTAAATAAACACAAAGAGAAGCACTATTAAAACAAATAATATTGATATAATTAAAAAGGTTTGCTAATAAATTAAGGCATATTATATTGCTGAATCCTTTCTCAAAATAAATGTTACTCCATTTTAATTGTGCTGACGTATGAAATAAAAATCGTTTAAGGAAAATTTTTTTCGTTTGCTGAGCGTATAATATTAATTGGGCGAAAGTCATTGAAGCGAAAACCTATTAAAAGGTTTAAAACTGATTTTATCGCGTATTAGGTTTTTTGTTATCAATAATATAAGTTAATTAATTAATTGGGCGAAAGTCATTGAAGTGAAAACCTATTAAAAGGTTTAAAACTGATTTTATCGCGTATTAGGTTTTTTGTTATCAATAATATAAGTAAGTTTAAAAGTTTTAATTGTGAACTTATGTCAACTACACGTTGGCTGGTAGATATTTCTTTTTGCATTTGGCATGTCCTTTGTACAATGCTTTAAGGTATTGTGCAACGATGGCTTCATAAATAAATAATTTAATTATCATTCCTAAATCTATATGATCTAAAACTATGTTCTAACTATAAAAATTGTAAATTTAACTTACAACAAACGCTTAAAAAATTTCAATAGATAAAACGTTAGGCACAATATACATAAACATTTTGCGCTAGCCTCGGCGCAAAGATCGTTCAAGCTATTCAGATTATAAACCGAGCATCACGAGAACGTGTAAATGGCAGACCATTTTAATATGGTTGTATGAAAATTCAATATCCCTGTCATATCCCAGAATGGCTTTAAGCTGATAAAGCTCATAGACGTATAAAGGAAAACGATAACTATGATCGTTACCTATTGATCGTAAAATTTTAACAAACAGAATTTTAAATTTCAGTATTTTATTATTGCGGTAAATTTAAAAAGTTTGATAAAACTTTCCATAGAATTTTCTTTGATTAGTTGCTTGTCAAATAATTAGACAATTCAATTTAAATATAGTGATTATAACAAAGTGCAGAAATTTTAATCTTTTTAGGGTGTGTTTTACGAGTTTTTTTTTTGTAAATAATCAATCAAATGTATCTAATACTGTACTATAATAGTAAAACTATTAAAAATATAATTTTATTAAAGATTCTAATTTTTAAAAGGTTCAAAATTCATTAAGGATTATGTAAGCCTCATATAAATATATGATGATAACAAGCTTTTATCATCCCAAACAATGAGCTTATGAGCTACATCAAGAGATACGTTCTCGAGAGTATAATTCTCCAATATAACCGTATCAACAACCATTGAACCGATCGTTTGCTATAATGATGGCAATTTTTTCGTTTGCTGCGAGAATTTTCTCCCCTACATTTTTCTATAGGTACTTATAAAAGAAGGTAACTTCAACTAGTTTAAGTGTGTTCATCGAAAATATTTGAAAAAAAAATTATGAAAGAGAAAAAAGGTTTTATACGGTCAATAGAAGCCAAAGTACTGTTTGTAGAATATTTGTCTGTATATTTGACGCGTTTTAATGGAATTTCACAGTTTTATTGCTGAATGTTTAACTTAAAAACTGGCGCATGTTTTATCTCAATACAACGCTCAGAAGAGATATTTACTATATTAAATTTTTCGCAAAACAGAACAACGTCTGTCGCGTCCACTAGTTTGATTATAAGTAAACACTTATTTTAGTTTATTTCGGAATTCAAAGAAGTTTGATGTGTATATTTTTTTAACCATTCGATAAAATTAAAACAGACATAGAGCTCGCAACACCGTACTAGCTACACAGAAGTCATTATATAATGATGACGTAATGAACCGTTTTTGTCATTTCAAGTACTACAAGTAATTGCGCAACATTTGCGCTATTAAGTGCTATTATTTAGATAAGGATGGAGATATGTTATTACAAAAATCATGATAGCGTACTGATATATAATTACAGTTTTGATTTTGTTGTATTTTTATTATTATATATATTTTTATTGAATATAGTTTATTAAATTTTTTTTTAAATATCTTCTAAATTAGCCATCGAGCGAAAGGTTTTCCTTTTGGATATAACTAAGGGACTAACTGAGGCGTAGGGTGCTTGATATATTAAATGTGACAAATATTCTACTTGCAACTATCTATGTGCGGAGAGTTACTAAAACATAGTAAAGTGTTATGAAAATATAGTAAAATGCACCCCACGATTTTTAACCTGAATTAAATTATTCTCTTAATAACTTAAATTTTATTATAATTTTATTTTGAAGTAATTAATTATGATTGATTGTTTGATCTTCTACAACTGTAATATAAACTCTTTCTACTTTTTAGTTCTATTAGCTTTTAAAGCGTAGTTTTTTAGTTTTTTTAAACTATAATTTATGAATGTACAGAAATGAAGGGAGATAGATCGACAGGGAAAACACAGCTAAACAGGAAAATGACAAAGCCATTGTAATATGTAATGCATTAATCTTGGGATATATTTTAGGGCTACCAACATCGAGATATTAAAAAAAGTGAAACTCCTTGACTGTCGTTTAAAAAAAAACAGTTAAGTATTTTTTCTTAGAGCTGCTTATTTCTAGTTTAGTAGTTACATCTATAGTGCGACGGTCTACATATTAGCTATATTCTAATTGTATTGTAATGCTCTTATATTTTTATTCTATATCAAATATATATTTTATCAGCTTGTATATTATGTGTCTGAAAAACTATTTAAAAATCGTCACGAATATAGAAGTGACATTATATCAAAAGCCAAATAACGTTGTTATCCGTTAATTTTGACAAGGAAAAATATATAAGTATATAATATATGTATGTTTTTACTTAAGTATCATTTGGGAAGGTATCATTTCAAAGAAAGACGTTGGTTGTAAAACACAATTTATTGTAAATTTATCATATTTATCTTTATCACCACTTTGAATATCTTAAACAAAAACAAAAAGTAAATTAGTGATAATGTAGAAATGTTTAATACATAAATATAAAAGTAAAATATACTGCCAATAAATTTTAGTACAGGATGACGTGGATTGGATCTTTATCAAATCTATATACATAAATAAAAATGAAATGAAATGGCTCTGTGTACACTTCCCTAGTGCTTTTACACTACGCTGTGTCCTATATACCCAAAGGTTGTCTGGAAGAGATCACTACTCTAGCGATAAGCCCGCCTTTGTACACTGTTTTTTATTTGTAATATGTCATTGTGTTGATCGTTGTTGTGTACAATAAAGAGTATCTATCTAAATAAAAATGAATGTTGCTAAGCGCATAACTTGAGAATGGCTCGACTAATTCGGCTAATTTATTTTTTTGTGTGTCCTTAAGGCTCACGGAAGGTTTTAATAGTAAAGAATATGAAATAAAATAAAAAATGATTTTTACGATTCTTTTGACAGAACGAAGTTTGTCCGGGCAGCTAGTATTTAATAATTTTGTTTAATATGATGCACTATCTACGTACATAATCGAATAAAGTAAAAATATATTTAAACGTGTCGCAAAGGTTAAAAGTGGGTTATTTTTTATAACGTTTTTAAATAATTAGTATGAAATATTTAAAGGCTGTCATAGGCAATTGCCTTGCCTTAAACATTTCATACTACTTATTGTTCCAAAGTTATTGTTACAAGTGATGAAATAAAGATTAAAAAATGTTTTTTGTACATTCTTATCGAAAACATTTTTTTTTTACTTTTTAAACAGTTTTAATTTGACTTTTTGAAACTATTTTGAATTGATACATTTTTTTTGAACGATTTGCTTCTTAAATATATACGTATGTTTTAATTTAGTAAATATATTTTACTTAACATCTTTAAATACAAAATTATATGGCCCAATTATATAATTGAGTGTGGTTTGTTTGACTTTAAGATCAGGTCCAAACCACTCCACGTGGAAATTTTCTATGATCTTGGCGAGGAATGTTTCAATCTCCAACTCGGCTATTCGTCGTCCTGAAATAGAGAACATTACATAGATATAGAGTGATTAGTACTGTTTATAAAATGGAAGAGATATTATAAAATATATAAAAGAGAATATAAAAAGTAAAAAACAACGTTTATTATTTACTATCTTAAAATAAATATGTCTTTTTAAAATAATATATCATTAAAACAATACATTATATTTATAAATCATATAGATGGTTATTCTATGAGAAATTGCTTGCATTTACCAATACAACTACGAGCTCCAAATCCGAAAGGGTTAAATGCAAATGGATGTGCGTTGCCATAATACAATGGATCACTTTTTTCAGTGATCCATCTTTCGGGAATGTATTCTTTAGATCTCGGAAATTGGTCTTCCTGCATTGACAAAAATTGGTGAGTAAAGGTCACTAACATCTGTAACGAAAGCAAAATCATGGATTAAAAACTTTTTAGTATAGTATAATTTAATAAAGAAAAGTACTATATGAAGCCTTACTTACATCTTTAGGTATTCTGTATCCTAAAACTTCATAATCTCTTGTTGTTTTCCTTAAGTTTCCTGACGCTACTGGAAGCATTCTCATTGACTCTTTTATGCACGCTTTCAAGTACGGTTGCTTCTCATTTCGTGACATGATTTCTTCCCTCAATTTTTCTTGCTTTTCAGGATTCTTAGCCAGTAAGTAAAGTATCGCTGTCATGGTATTTGCTGACTTAAATAAAACAAATAAAATTATACGTGTTGGGTAAAATTCTTTTTATATCACTATTGTTTATTATGAGTTAAACAGAGAGAGAGAGAGAGAGAGAGAGAGAGAGAGACAGAGAGAGACAGAGAGACAGAGAGAGAGAGAGAGAGAAGTAATATACTATTGCAAAGAAGTCACTGCAAATAATAATTGATGTGTCAGATCAGTGTCTACTTTTTAATTTGAGTTAGTTGAAACTTACTGTATCAACGCCAGCGAATAGCATATCACTAGCCATAACTAACGCCGCATTTTCATCAATTTCCAGTAATTTTTCCAAAATAGCCTTTTCTTCGTTGGAATTTTTGTTTTTGTTTTCAAGTTGTTTTATAGCTTTTCCGATAAAAAACTTACTAAGTCTAAAATCATATACGAATCATTAATAAAATGATTGATAATGAACAAAGTTTTATGTACACACAAGAAGCAAAGGGCAAAAATAGATATAAAATACGCACTCAACTTGATTTTCATATAATTTCATTGCTTTTTTGAAACCTGGTGTTGTGACGTATCGCCAAAGACTCGGCTTAAAATCCAATTCGTCAACAATATGAAATATTTGGTGTATCGTATGTATAAGTTTCTTTTCAGGAGAGTTTTCTGGTAAATTGCGATCAAGGCAGTTAATGCGGCCTCCAAGAGCTACTACGCCAATAGATTCCAAAGCCCACAGGTTCATCTCCTCGTCAAATTTTGTTTCCAACATATTTTTGTCGTTACGAATAAGTTTCATCCTGAAACAGATATCTAATAGTTGTAGATTTTTTGAGCTAATTAAATATTTACTGTCTTGGACTCTACAAGAATGTCTACTTGAGATTGAAAAATAATGTAGTTGTTGTATTACATGTAATGTTGTGACGATAATTCGAGTTTGCTCGATCATAGAACAAAATTTTATATTGTAGCGGAACACTAAACAATATAGTTGTGTGACTGACATCTGGCCCACTGGAGTGCAATATAAAAAAACGGATACACTGAAGTTGTAGGCTCAATTAGAAGTGTTGAAGAAGAAGAAGTTAAGCTGAGTTATGTTGAGCTGATAAATATTTATATGATTTTAGCGCAAAATGACTTTGGCATGTGTTTAAATATAGACCATGTATAATTATAGTAATGTTACCTCTTAATCATATCCTCAGAGACTTCATCTAAGCTGTTTTTGTACAGCTTAATAGTTTTTGGTTGTAGCATAATAGGATTAACCGTTGATCGGAATGTTTTCCACCGTTCACCATGTCTAAAATAAGGAAATTATATCAACATTATAAACATCGTTGTAGAAGATTTAATAACACTTTTAAATTAAATAAATATTACTCAGAGAGTAGTCCCGTCGATTTATTAGGATCACGTTCTTTATTGTAGTTATGTCTGAAATAATCTAAACTTTGAAAACCAACGCGAACCGGCGTTAAATTTTCACTTCGCAGTATCTGTAAAAAAAACTGCATTAGAATTTATTTGGCTTTGTATGGACTTATTAGCCGTGTACATAAGAGCTAAATACTTTCAGTATATCTTTATAAAGTTCATTTACAATTATGGGATATAGAATGGCGTATAATTTAAAGAACAATGGTCAACCAAAACTTCGACCGCGTGAAGATTCAACTTTCCTTTATACATGATCTGTGTCGTTCCCAAGTTTTAAATTACATCAGTACTCCATTTCGTTAAAATATACTCAAAAGATTGATTGTGAAAGTATTACAGAAAAATAAACAAAATTTAAAAGATAGTTCGGTGAACTATAATACTTTCTAATTATATATATCGTGTTATTTTACCCGCAAAGTATATGATTTGGAATTTTAAACTATAGTTAAGTACTGTATACAATTAAATGGTTCGTATAATATATGAAGTAAAATTTATTTCATACACTGTCGTGGATTTCTATTGAATGCAGTATGTTCTAGCGGCAAGGTGTAGAATATATAAGCGGGTGTCTTGAGAGAGCGAAAAGTTCGGTGAGCACGTTACAACGTTTTCTGCCATGCGTTTTCACTTTGTTTTGATCTTATAAACTCTTTGTCCAAAAAAGAATATGAACAAACCTAAATTAACCTAAAATCACGCCTTTATTCGCATTTTATAAAATGCCTGTATACATTTCCTGGACGTTGTATACATTGGCTAGGCAATGTCTATAATTGTGAACGATTGTATATTTTATAAATTGCCTAAACGAGCTCGTTACTCTGTTATTACTACCAGAATTACATACTTTGCTGATAACATATTCGAAATATACTACTAATATACAAGGCAAACAATGTTTCACTTTATTAGGTTCATCATGCTTACATGAGATATAGCTTCAGGATCGTACAAAAAAATTAGGGTGGGTGAGCCAAATGATCCGTCAAATTTAACGATTGGTCCATATCGTTCGTACATTAAATGAACTAATTCGGCATTGTCGATTTTGTATAATGATCCTGAAAATAAATGTATTAGATATGAAAAATGTAATTTAAAAATCGTTGATCAAATAACGATTGTAAAAAAAAAAAATTGGACGTCGTAATTGTTTTTCAGAAATATATAATGTAAAATAAGAAAAATATAATTTTTAAATTACCACCACATATTGTTGTTTTGAAATACGAAAGATATGTTATCAATAACTATAGAAATAAGATTTTCTTATTAAAATGAGTAATATGATAAGTTCGTTCTTCTTCCCATCTTCCACGTGGACGATAGAGCGCTCTCGGTGCCCGTGAGCGTGAGTCTATAAGCGAAGCGGCATGCATAGGTGGGCCTACCGTCGGGGCGTCACGGTTGCATGCGTGAGTGATTCCGTGGGGACCCACAATGATGATGAGGGCACCGCTGGGTTTTAGTAGGTAGTCTGTCCGTGTTCTGACCGCACCGAGAGCCCCACACTCCCGTCGCCTCCGGGCGGTGGGGCTAGTGCGTAAATGTATTTCCCAGCGATAAAAAAGGGTATTAGAGTGGGAATATTAGGGTAGGTTAGGTCATGTGGGATTTGGAAATAAGGTTGGGATAGGTTTTACAATATTCCCAGGCCTTTGTAGCCTAGGCCTTAGATTGAGGCCTGGGACCTAGGCTCCAAGGGGATGAGTTGCTGGACTTCTACTGGGCGCGTCCCCCGGGTAGCGGATAGGGGAACGCCGCCTGCGGTTTAACGACTGCGGGTGGTAGGGGTCTTCGGACCCCCGCGGACAAAAACCAAACGATGCGCTCCGGGTACCGCTCTGATCATCAGAGTGGACCTATGAGCGCAGGTGTGTTGGCACGGAGGTGCGGAGGTGTGTGTGGCGCTGAGACGGCGCGATGACTTGGGGGTCGGTTCTTCCTTCCCCTACGCGGAGGACGGGGTGGGTGGGTTCAGCGACGGTAGTCTCTAGGCCACAGGAGAACCAGCAGCGTCACGGTCGCCCATGAAGGTTTTAGCCATCTGCAGTATTCGATCACCCAGCATTATTCTCGTGCACCTGGCCACGTAAGACGGTATTATGTGGTTCAAGCTGGAACGTGGAGTATCTTGCATCCCTATCGTGGACCCTCTACATTAAGACAGCTCCTACTTTTCCCTTTATTTTATTACCATCGGTGTAGATGAATGAGCTGAAGTTGTGGTGTCTTTCAAGCTCTTCTGGGTTCAAATTCTCCATGTGCTCATACTCAGTTGTCATGAGTAGAGATGGATGGGGATTTCGTATTGGTCCCACTACAGTTTTTTTCCCGGCGAAAGAAGGTCTGTGCAGTGGTTTTTATTGGTCTTGAATAATATGGCCGCTTTTCGGATCGAGCAGCCTTAAAAGACGAGTGCCGATGTAAGAAGTACCGTTCTGTACACCTTGCATATCCTTTGTGCGAAGCCTCTCTGCAGTGGCCGGCCTCCGCGGAGACCGTCGTCACCGGTGACGATTTTTAGGTCTTCGATGATATCCACACTGTCACCGAAGACGATGATTGCCGCCTTTACTTTTATCGGGCGACCCAGGGTGCACTTGATGATTTTTGCACTGAGGTGTTATCTCATTTCGCTCGTTCTATCGATTTACGGTTCTTGAACTAGGGCAAAGAAGATTACACCTGAATCAGTTCGGGCGTTGGAAGCTTTGAACACTGCAGGTTTACTTGTATAGAACTTAAGCCGCTATCCGTTTTGCCCGCCACCTATTTAGGGACCACCACTATGATCTCATACACTATGTAAACATATACAATGTGCAACTTAAACTGAAAATGATTTTTCAGGTTAAATATAATAAACATTTCACGCATTTTTACAGTCGAGGAAAATCGATACCTATGAAGTAATAAATATTTATATAATCATAATTATATTTTCTGCTTAAACATGTTACAGCATCTATAAACAAACAGTAAACAATATAAAAACCAGTCGATTACCTAACTGACAGTTAGGCACAAAGATCTCGCAATTTCAAATTTTAAAAAATACTTTGACACGAACTGACCTCCAGGTAAAAAGTGATGGAACTGTCCAATTAGAGGTAGAGTCGATGGACCTGGTATCTCTCGCCATGACTTTAAATTTGTGCTTTTCTCCTTATTATTTACTACTGTGCTGTGAACGCTCACTGATCTGGAAACATACTTGTATTTACGGATAAATAAATAAACAAATAGGTAAATTCTTTATTTTAACCAAACATTTACAGATTACTTCAGCGTAAAGATACACTCGATACATGGAGAATTCCGCAATAAAAAACACCATTTAGTATGAAAAAAGACCAGTTTTGTTAAAATTTTCGTTTACATAACGATAAATCAATAGATGATAATAATTGTGTTTGCCAGCAAACGAAAAAAAACCGACTTCAATTACATCGACAAGCAATACAACGTAGGTTGACGAAAAAATAGTCAAGTAAATACGCATTATCAAACATTATCCCCAAAAGTTTTAATTAGATCTTGATGAAATTTAAATGTGACCACATGATAAACATCGGCTTTCGATTAAATTAAAAAATCATCAAAATTGGTACCCCCAGTAAAAAGTTACGCGGATTTTCAAAGGTTTCCCTCGATTTCCCTGGGATCCCATCATCAGATCCTGGTTTCCTTATCATGGTAACACAGTTAAGATAGCTCCTTTCCAAAAAAAAAAAAAAAGAATTCATAAAGTTTCATAAACGACGAAGTTATCCCCGAACATAAATAATATTTAAATATATATACATATATACGAGCTCTTAGTTGCCCTTGCTTTTTTATACATCCAGTTTTTTTACATTAGTTTTCTTCTGTAACAAATAATATATGTATTCTGATTTTTTATTGTATTCACTGATGATTGTATTTATTTTAGCCATTGATTTAAATAAAATATAAATAATTTGTTTCTATACGGTCGAATTGAGTAACCTCCTCCTTTTTTAAATTCGGTTAAAAACATTAAATGTTTTGCCATTTTACATTTTCGCCAGTCAATATATGTTTTAAATAATATTAATAACATAAATTACGTTTTAAAGGAAATTTATCAGAAATTAAAATTAGTCGTTTTGATCCAAGAAATCACTTTATGTTAAATTATCTTATAATAGCTTACCTTACAAATTGCTTATTAATTACACTCAAATTCAACGCTGGTCTTCGTAAAAGATGCATATTTCTCCTTTATATTATAAATAATTAAATAAATTAGTTTTAATTTTATTATAATACACGTAAAGTATTTCAAAACATTTGCACTAATACAATAAAATACAAAGAGATAAAGGGTTTATCATTTTATTATCTAACACATCAGAAAATATAAACGTTTACGTCATGTAAAATGATGACTAGCTTCCCGCACAACTCAACAAGGTATAGTGAACCGAGTATTATTGGTAGGTGACCTCGATCTTGAATGGATACCGAATGATTTTTACCCGTTGACTCTTATATTACGTATTTGATAAAGTTGATAAATATTAGGCACATATATTAAATATAAAAATCTTTTAACATATACATAATATAATTTTGTTATAAATATATATAGGATGTTCGCACTTCTTATGAACGACCTTTTTAATAGGCGTGAATACTTGCACTCTCTAATTTCTCGAGTCGCATCCAAAACACGTCGACGAAGTTCCTGTATTATTGCAATTTGTTTTTTTGTTGTTTTTGTACTTTTGTTTAGGACTGGCGATCGTGATGGTCATAATATAGGTTCCAAGCGGCCGAACCATCTGTTGGGATATGGCTCGTTTAGGTACCTCCGTGCGGGCGTAGCGTAAACATAGCTGGCAACTAGAAAATCCTCACATAATGCGCAAAGACAGATCTCTCTACCAATTTAAAATTAATTATTGGACTGGAATATTGAATAGTCAAATTATTGACCGCGGGCTCAAGGAGGATCAATTTAGCGAAAAAAAGATATAATATTTCGTACTTAAAAGAATTGTAAAAAAATCCTAGACCGTTGCAGATAGATTTTTTTCTGAGTTGGCCCCGTGCCCCTCACAAGCACCTGCGGGGTTATTCATTAATTACCGGACACCTGTATATCTTTTTTCTTATCATCCCAACGAATAAATAGTTATTGTTTCTATTATTATATCTTTTACGTTATTTTTTTTTTTTTAAATTTTAATTAAATAGCTCATAAGTTTAAGATTCTTATAAAATGTTCTCGTTCGTGAAAATAATTGATTGACAATAAATGATACACATATAGATAAAACGCGCCTTACATTTTAAAAGTTATATGCTTAAAGTATTTTCATTGCTATTTAAAATGTGCTATAAAAATCCAGTTGAGTTTTAACAAGATTATCCTAATATATCTAGTGACCTTAATATTGAAATAGCACCCTCATTATTATCAATCGAAAATTCTCACGTCAAAATATTAGCTTTAAAAAAAAATCTGTCATAATTTGATATAGATCAACTATTTCCGACGATACCTCAATTTTTAAGAAATAATTTTGATTATTTTATTTATCTATTTATTGAAATATTCCAATATGGTTACATATATAAATAGTTTGAAGGTACAACGTAAATTTATTAGAAAATTTTGCCCTGTACTATTTATCGCCGATAGTTGTTAATAGTCTAAAACTTTTTTTTTATTCAAAATATTATACATATTTACACTTCACAACTTAAGAACTAAATATTGTTAATATATTGATAGTTTTGGTATAAATCATGTCCGCGTGGAATTGTATTGTCTAAAATTATATCTAACACTACATCTAAATAACACACGTAACTGAAGACAGCGATCGACACGAGACCCGTGAAGTATTATACATTTTTGAAGTAAGCCTTCTTTATGCACTCTTGATTTGGGAAGTAAGCTGGTGAATGAATGAAAAGTGTGAAAGGGCGAAACGAACGGTTCATTTACGCGGAGACCAAAGTCTATTGTACATAGCTATCATTTCTATGGCGAACAAATTAACAGAAAACAAAGTTTGAGAGATTTGGGGGTCCATTCAAAAAACTATACTATCAGCTCATATAGAAAATACACTAATGAAGGCATATAAAAACCTAGGGTTTGTACTTCGCGTGTGTGAACCGCTTACAGATATATCAGTCTATGGAGTATTTTAAAGTATGTTAGCCCTATATGTTCACCTCAATACCGTATTTATCAGAATCGCTTAGAGCGTATCAAAAAAAAAAAAAAAAATCATTAAACATTTAAACTTTCGCTGTCGTAAGCTTTGTGAGAATTATGAAGATGGTTGCGCGGACCATAAAATTAGAGCAGGGACGTATTCTTTTGGATATTGGTCTACTCTAAAATATAACAAATAGTAAGATTGATTGCCCGCAACTAGCATATAAAATAGGTTTTCGAACTCCTAAATATCGTACCCGTAATACATCTATGCTATAATTGTATTTGCTCGTAAACGAAAAAAAAAAAAAACCGACTGCAATTACATCGACAAGTAATACAACGCAGGTAGACGAAAAAATAGTCAAGTAAATACGCGTTATCAAAGATTACTCTAAAAGTTTTAATTAGATCTCGATGAAATTTAAATGTGACCACATGATAAACATCGGCTTTCGATTAAATTAAAAATCATCAAAATCGGTACACCCAGAAAAAGGTACGCGGTATAATACAACGTAGGTCGACGAATAAATAGTCAAGTAAAAACGCATTATTAGATATAACTCGAAAAGTAGTTGTTAGATCTTAAATAAAAAAACCACCTTGTCTTAATGACGGACACGGCCCTATGTTCACGGCACGATGCCGTGGCATTTTACGTGCCGTTGCCGCGTACATTGCGCCGCGCGCAACTTGACAGTTGATATTTCAGTGAGTGACAGTTAATTTTAATATTAAAAACAGAGACTCTTATTTTATTTATTTGTATAGATTTGTAGAGTATTTTTGAATATTGTTTAAATTCTGTGACATCGGCTTGATGGAATTTGAATTTAGGTATGTAAAGGGCTTAAAATTATTTTGTTAAATATCCACAGCACACGGTTCTTGTTATTTTGTTTTGTACACAAACTGCGAAATATCAACTGTCAAGTTGCGCGCGGCGCACCGTCTACGGCGCCGTGCTACGGCACGACGTAGTCGCCCTAAAAAGCAACGGCGCCGTGCCGTGTTACGGCGACGGCGCCGTGTCGTGGACATGGGGCCGGGCCCTTAATTCGAATTGGTCGCTGTAGTTGTGTTATAGCAAAAAAGAGGCATTCAGACTTGGCGTGGGTGACATGGGTAGCACGTAGCTAGATCAAGGCGTCGTTTGTCTCATAGTAATATTAAAAGCATCTGACCAAGAACAGAACGTTACAAGGCTATTAGTTTTATTTTATTTATTACTAGCTGCTGCCCGCGACGTCGTCTGCGTGAACGCTATACAGCACCAAAAATACCTACGATTATACCTTATAAATTAACATTCATTTACCCGTTTCTTCTTTATATTTCATATCTACAGAAAAATCTCATAGATGGCGCTGCTTTAAAATTGTCTTGTCTACTTATATTCATTTAATTATGTTTATCGGCTTAGTTACTTATATTGTATGATTTTTATAGTGTGAAGCTAGCTTATATAGCATGGTTATTAACATAATAACAAGCAACATTCAAATTTGCGTCGTTAGATTACACGTTGTTACAGAATGCGTTGAGGAAATAAAGGTTCACTGCTCGTTCCCGGTAGGTGATAGCATGATAATATGTAGCCTATATGTTGACCCGACTTCTTAATAATATTCGTGTCAAATTTGAAGTAAATCCATGCGGTACTTTTTGAGTTTATCCCGGACATACATACAGACAAACAGACAAAAATTCTAAAAGCTATATTTCTGCCTCCGGTATCGATTGTAGATCACACCCCAAGTATTCTTTTAAAAAATATTCAATGTACAGTTTTGACTTTCCTACCATTTTATTATATGTATAGATAGCAGAATTCAAGCACAACTTATCAAATCATACAAATTAATAATAATATTTTTTATTAATAAATCGTGTAAAATTATTTATATGTATTCATCTTTATTGGGTATACATGTTTAGACATAAATTTAAATTAAGTTACTTACTTATACCAATTAAATCTGAACGAAATATATTTTTTAATTGTTACAACCTCGAAAATGGAGTGCATTAACAGTTTTGAATTTAAATTATAAACCAAAGAACTACTTTTATTCTTAATCACAAATAAGGTATTAACGTATGTTTAAATTTAGTAGTATGTTTAATGTATGTTATAATTTCGTAAAACTATTTTACTTTAACATCTTTGAATACGAAATTATATGGCCCAATTAAATAATTGAATGTAGTTTTTTTGACTTTAATATCAGGTCCGAACCACTCAACGTGGAAATTCTCTATGACCTTGGCAAGGAATGTTTCAATCTCCAACTCGGCTATTCGACGACCTAAAATGATATAGACTCATTAGTACTATTTATAAAATGGAAGAGATATTATAAAATAGATATAAGAAAATGCGCATAAAAAGTAAAGAACAAAGTTTCATATTCACTTCCTTAAAATAAATATGTCTTTTTAAAATAATATATCATAAACAATTTTTTAATATCATATCAAAATTCGACCGTTCCAGCGGGGATCGAACCTGCATCTCCGACTTACCGTGTCGGTGCTTTAGCCAATTAAGCTATGGAACGATGTACTCGCTAGATCGAAATTTTGATATGATGATTTTATATTCGGTCTAAGCGACCGTGGCCCCGTCTATAGTGAGTCATTCACAGCACTCGTAACTATTCAAAGTTTCACATTACAATGAATTCTTTGACAGGAGACGACACCATGCTATTTTTACGCCACTGTCAAATGTTTAGAATTTCCTAATGTGTGGGTAACACAAAAATAAATCGTAAGAAATAATATATCATGTAAACAATAGATTATGGTTATAATTTATATAGATTGTTATTTTACAAGAAATCGCTTGAATTTACCAATACAACTACGAGCTCCAAATCCGAAAGGACTAAATGCAAATGGATGTGCGTTGCCATAATACAATGGATCACTTTTTTCAGTGATCCATCTTTCGGGAATGTATTCTTTAGATCTCGGGAATTGATCTTCCTGCATTGATAAAAATTGGTGAGCAAAGGTCATGAACATCTGTAACGAAAGCAAAATCATGGATTAAAAACTTTTTAGTATAGTATAATTTAATAAAGAAAAGTACTATAAGAAGCCTTACTTACATCTTTAGGTATTCTGTATCCCAAAACTTCATAATCTCTTGTTGTTTTCCTTAAGTTTCCTGACACTACTGGAAGCATTCTCATTGACTCTTTTATGCACGCTTTTAAGTACGGTTGCATATCATTTCGTGACATGATTTCTTCCCTCAATTTTTCTTGCTTTTCAGGATTCTTAGCCAGTAAGTAAAGTATCGCTGTCATGGTATTTGCTGACTTAAATAAAACGAATAAAATTGTACATGTTGGGTAAAATTCTTTTTATATCACTATTATTTATTATGAGTTAAACAGAGAGACAGACAGAGAGAGAGAGAGAGATAGATAGAGAGAGAGAGAGAGAGAGAGAAGTAATATACTATTGCAAAGAAGTTACTGCAAATGATAAGTAATGTATTACAAATCAGTTTCTACTTTTTAATTTGAGTTAGTTGAAACTTACTGTATCAACGCCAGCGAATAGCATATCACTAGCCATAACTAACGCCGCATTTTCATCAATTTCCAGTAATTTTTCCAAAATACCCTTTTCTTCGTTGGAATTTTTGTTTTTGTTTTCAAGTTGTTTTATAGCTTTTCCGATAAAAAACTTACTAAGTCTAAAATAAAATAAAATAATTGCTAATGACAAAGGGTATTTCAGGTACATACAAGAAGTAAAGGGCTAAAAGATATATAAAATACGTACTCTACTTGATTTTCAAATAATTTCATCGCTTTTTTGAAACTGGGTGTTGTGACGTATCTCCAAAGACTCGGCTTAAAATCCAATTTGTCAACAATATGAAATATTTGGTGCACTGTATTTATAAGTTTCTTTTCAGGAGAGTTTTCTGGTAAATTGCGATCAAAGCAGTTAATGCGCCCCCCTAGAGCTACTACGGCAATAGCTTCCAAAGCCCACAGGGTCATCTCCTCGTCAAATTTTGTTTCTAACATATTTTTCTCGTTACGAATAAGTTTCATCCTGAAACCGATATCTAGTAGTTGTAGATTTTTTGCGCTAATTAAATATTTACTGTCCTGGACTTTACAAGAATGTCTAATCGAGATTGAAAAATAACCCAATTGTTGTATTATATGTAATGTTTTGACGATAATTCGAGTATACTTGATTTCTTCACCACAGACCAAAAATTTATTTTGTAGCGGAACACAAAATAATATGGTTTTGTGACTGACATCTGGCACAGTGGATCACTCCACCGATGAATATGATTGAGCTGGTGAATATTATATATGATTTTAGCGGAAAATGACTTTTGTAGAGCACGTATAAAAATATAGAAAATGTATAAAAATAGCAATGTTACCTTTTAACCATATCCTCAGCGACTTCATCTAAGCTGTTTTTGTATAGCTTAATAGTTTTTGGTTGTAGCATAATAGGATTAACCATTGATCGGAATGTTTTCCATCGTTCACCATGTCTAAAATTAGGAAATTATATCCAGATTATATACATGGTTATAGAAGATTTAATATCACTGTTAAATGAAATAAATATTACTCAGAGATTAGTCCTGTCAATTTATTAGGATCACGTCCTTTGTTGTATTTAAGTTTGAAATAATCTAAACTCTGCAGACCAATGCGAATTGGCATTAAATTTTCACTTCGCAGAATCTGTAAAATTAAATCTATATGAGATTTTGCTTGACTACAATACTTTCTAATTATAGGTATATATCATGTTATTTTACCGGAAAAGTATATGGTCTGGAATTCTATACAATACCTAAGTACTCTATACAATGCTTAAATGGTTCGTATAATATATGAAGTAAGATTTATTTCATACATTGTCGTGGCGTTCTAAAGAATACCGAATGTTCTACCGGCAATGTGTAAAATACATGTATTTAAGCGATTGCCTTAAGAGGGCGAAAAGTTCGGGGAAACCGTTACAACGTTTTCCATCACGTGCTTTCACTTCGTATTGTTCTTACTAACTTTGTCCAAAAAAGAATATAAACACATTTAAATGAACCCACAATCACGTATGACCTAGCATTCTATACTATGCCTGTATACATTTCCTTGACGTTGTATACATTGGTTAGGCAATGTCTATAATTATGAACGATTGTTACTATATTTTATAAATTGCCTACACGTGTTCGTTACTCTGTTACTACTACTAGAATTATGTACTTTGCTGATAGCATATACGAAGTATATTGACAAGGCAAAAAATGTTTCACTTTATTAGGTACATCATGCTTACATGAGATATAGCTTCAGGATCGTACAAAAAAATTACGGTGGGTGAGCCAAATGATCCTTCAAATTTAACGATTGGTCCATGTCGTTCGTACAGTATATCAATAAGTCTGGCTTTGTCGACATTGTAAAATGATCCTGAAAATACATTTGTTTATTATTAGACAAGGAAAATGTAACTTAAAAATCGTCGATCAACTAGCGATTGTAATAAAAAAAATTTGAACGTCGTAATTGTTTTATGTCACTAGATCGGCAAACAAGTTTACGGCTCACTTGATGATAAGCGATTACCGTAGCTTACAGACACCTGCAACACCAGAAGCATCACAAGCGCGTTCCCGACCCCATCCCCAGTCCCCCCCCAGGAGCTTTGGTCACCTTACTCACGAACAGGAACACAACACTGCTTGTAAATAACAGTTAGTATAACTAAATAGCAGTGTTATTTAGCTGTGATCTTCTGTAAGGTCGGGGTACTGCTCCAGTCGGGGTGTTCCACATTTTGAACAGGAAATCTCCTGCTGTACCCTACCTCACTTAAACTCTGTTTTTCAGAAATATAATAATATTACAGTTTAAATTATCACAACTTGTTTTTTTGGGGTACAAGAGATATGCTATCAAAAACTATGGAAATAATATGTTCTTATTAAAATGAGTACTGCGATAAGCGTAATATACACTATGTCATGCATTTACTACTTAAAACAAAACAAACATTTATATATCAACATCATCATCATCATTTCAGCCTAACACACCATTGCTGGACATAAACATCCATGACTTCGCGCAAAAAATGGCGTGAACTCATGTGTTTTGCCCATAGTTACCACGCTGGGCAGGTGGGTTGGTGACCGCAGGGCTGCCTTTGTCGCACCGAAGACGTTCCTGCCCGTCTTCGGCCTGTGTATTTCAAAGCCAGCTGTTTGATCGTTATTCCTCCATCAGTCGGCTTTTTAAGTTCCAAGGTGGTAGTGGAACTGTGTTATCCCTTAGTTGCCTCTTGCGACACCCACGGGAAGAAAGGGGACAGCTATATTCTTACTGCCGTAACCACACAGCGATAAATATTTATATAAGAATATATTTATTGTTCTGCTTAAATGAGCAGAGAGAGTTACAGCGTTCTGTGTCTATTTACAAACAAATACTCTAACAACAAGAAAGTCAGTCAGTTACATAACTTACAGTTTGGTGCCAAAATCTTATAAGATTTACTTTAAAATATATTTTGGCAAGAACTAACCTCCAGGTAAAAAGTGATGGAATGGTCCAATTAGAGGTAGAGTCGATGGACCTGGTATCTCTCGCCATGATTTTAAATTTGTGCTTTTCTCTTTATTATTCAACACTGTGCCGTGAACGCTCTCTGATCTGAAAGTGAAATACGAATAATATTAATAACATACATTACGTTTTAAGGGAAAAGTATCAGAAATTAAAATTAGTATAGTGGTTTTGGTTCAAAAAATCACTTTATGGTAAATTATCTTATGTTAGTTTACCTTACAAATTGCCGTTTGATTACACTTAATGTTGATCTTCGTAAGAACTGCATATTTCTTCTTTATATTATAAATAATTAAATAAACTGGTTTTAATTTTGTTATAATACGTTTGCGTCATGTAAAATGATGCCTAGCTTCATGCTCAACTAAACGAGATATAGTGAACCCAGTATTATCGTTAGGTGACCTCGATATTGACCGAATACCGAATGTTTTTCACGCGTTGACTAATTATAATTATATTATGTATTTGACAAACGTAGTCCAAGACACTTAAGTTGTAATGTTCGGGTGGTCAGAAGGGTTTTTTTAAATGACAACCAGCAGCGTGACGTCCTTAAATCGAAGTGTATTTATTACTGCTGACTTAGAGACCGCTTAGGTCTCATTACTATTAGTTACGGTCTGTTGGAAAAGAACTATCGTAACGAACTGTGTGACGGACTGCTGTTACGGACTGATTTCACATTGGGGTAGAGGATCATTATAAATTAAAACTATGTAAGCAATACTAAGAGAAAAGCAAATAACCGACTCTGGACTCTGCTCAACATACATAAAATTACCGTTTGAAACTCCAAATAAAAATTGACGGAATATCTAAAGGTCCCGCTAAGAGTACAAACGAACTTCTCTAATTTAAATGTCATTGTACATTACTAGTAAGTTACATTAATTTGGAAATTAAATAATTGTGTTTGTTCGCAAGTGAAAAAACCGACTTCAATTACATTGACAAGTGATACAACGTAAGTAGACGAAAAAAATCAAACGCACTAGTCGTCGAGGCACTAGGAGTTTCCCTCGATTTATCTGGGATTCCATCATCAGATCCTGGTTTCCTTACCATGGTGCCACACTTGGGATATCTCCTTTCCAACAAAAAGAAATATCAAAATCGGTTCATAAACGACGAAGTTATCTTCGAACATACATAAAAAAATATATGCGGTCGAATTAACCTTACATTACTTTTTTAAAGTCGGTTAATGTGAATTTTATTTAAAGAAGGCTCAGTAACAGATATATTAAAGTTATCAGTCTATTTTTACACGCATATGTTTTCAGTTTTTCAGTTCAGCCTATTGCAGTCAACTGCCTGGACATAGGCATCCCCAAGTTCGTGCCAGACATCCCGGTTTTCCGCAATCCTCATCCAGCCTACACCGGCAATCTTACGTAGATAGTCGGTCCAACGGGCCGTCCCACACTGCGTTTGCCAAGACGCGGTCACCACTCCAGGACCCGTCTGTTCCAACGGCCATCGGTCCTGCGACATAGATGACCAGCCCACTGCCACGTCAACTTGCTAATTCTGTGGGCTATGTCGGTTACTTTCGTTCTCTCGCATATGTATCCAGGTATAAATGATTGATTATAAATTGATAACAACTGAATATCAGTAAAAAGTGTATTTATCTATTATTTATTCATGCTCTAGGTTACGTTATTAGGAATTAAAAGCATTTTGGAAATAAAGAACATATGAATTTGTGTAATCTATACTCCGATGATAATGTTGAAAGCATTAGCGTGTTATTTATCATTATTATTTATTACTTACAATAAATATGTAAAAGTAAGGCTGATTGAGTAGCTTTATATTATTATATTGAGTATGTTTTTATTTCTACTGTATATTTCATTACATACAGTGGCGTGCATAAAGTTTTTAGACAGGGTAGGCAGTCAAAAAAAATATAAACAGTCACACTGCACCTACTTTCTCGCAATTTTTTCCTAATTTATTTCAATTTGGTTGGGAATATAGGTTTTTAGATAATTTCAAGAACAGACAAGTAAATAATTGGACACGTAAAGTTCATTTATACTTAAAATAATGCGTCTGCATATGTCTCTATACAAATACACGTACAGCAACCAACTGATACTTAACAAACAAATCAGTTACTGGATAGACTGTGACCTCATAAGGCCGGCACTCTTATAATTTCGTTTGTGTCAAACATAGGAAATCATTAATAACACTATTAATTAGTTTCGAAATTGTATGCTTAATGAAAGTACTTGTTTATTTATTAATAAATGAAATATTATATATATTATATTATAGTGCTGTGTGGCTACGGCACTAAAGAATTTAGCCACCCCCTCTCTTCCCGTGGGTGTCGTAAGAGGCGACTAAGGGATAACAAGGTTCCACAACCACCTTGGAACTTAAAAAGCCGACCGATGGCGGGATAACCATCCAACTGCTGGCTTTGAAATACTCAGGCCGAAGACGGGCAGCAGCGTCTTCGGTGCGACAAAGCCAGTACTGCGGTCACCAACCCGCCTGCCCAGCGTGGTGACTATGGGCAAAACACATGAGTTCACGTTATTTTTGGCGTAAACTTGTGGAGGCCTATGTCCAGCAGTGGACTGTATAGGCTGTAATGATGATGATGATGATGAAATATTATAACGTCATTGTTATTTATATGTAAAATCGATACGCCTGAAGAATTTTTAATTTATCCGTAAAATCGAACGTGTGAATTTGGATTATTTACTTTCGTCAAACACACATCTCCGTTACATATTTCACAAGTAAACATATTCATCACTAATATATTAATATTTTCATTAATAACAAGAACGCACAAACGAAAAATTTAAAGCAAATTACTACTATCACGAAATTACTCTGTGAAATGTTGCGATTATGCGACCGTGTCAAAAATCATAATTATTGGTAAAAACGGTATTGAATTCAAGACAATTTGATGTGACAGGTTATTCTTAGGCTGTGCCTACTCTCATTGTTAAACCGACCAATGTTAAAAACACAATAATTTGTTCGTATTCCATATGACGCGCGCGACATTATAAAATTGTAGGATTATATAATCTAACTGTCATTGATAACATTTTGTTAGCGATTGTAGGCAGAAGTTTCATAAAAGGCCCGTCGTCGATTCGCGCGAAGAGCTGATATCGCATATATGACGGTGGGCTTTTTAATTGAAGCGGATTTAAATTGAATTATGGTTTGTCTTTTTTCAAAAATGTTCATGTTTTATATATCATTTTTAGTGATATGACAAGGTAGGCAGTGCCTTTCTGCCTATATGGAATGCACGCTACGGATTACATATATACCTGTTTGATATATTTAGTAAGTTGAATCGTAAAACTTATTGTTCATGACTTTTGTATTGTTAACGATAGGAAACATTTTTCGAAAATGTGCCTAATTACAGTTAGCCTATATAAAATCAGAACACTCTCATTTATTTTGAAAAATTTTCTTTGTTCATTTAAGAATCTCACTGTAGATTCATAAAAATGCAATGACATTTATACTAATGTCTTAGTTTCGAGAGCATAAAGTAAAAAAAATCATTGTCTTTTCATTAAAAAAAAAAATTAAAGATATGTAAGAATAAATTGTCATGTCGTTATGTCAAATCAAATTTATTGCGAGAGTTAATGATTTTTCAGACCATATACTGATTAAAACAAAATTTGGTGCTACTATCGTTGTAATGGATTCTACTGTAACTGACCATGCCTCAGTTTTGCTTAGCTTATGTTTAAGTACCCCAAAACTACCTAGCGATGGTTACTATTTATGTTAGGACTAATCTGGATGCAGCCTTAGACTATGTAAAAAAGATCGATTTCTCATTTATTACGCTATCCACTAATGCCGATTTGGCAGCATTTTCTTTTGTTGAAAAACTTTCCTTTGCTATTACTAGTAGCCCAAAAGAGATCAAAATTCCTAGTAGAAAAAGAATTATTAAGCCCTGGATCACCACTGGCATACTTAGATACATTCGTCACCGTGATAAGTTGCACAAAAAAACTCAGAGCGGAACCTAATAATGCCTTTATGAAAATTTGCTATAAAAGGTTCAGAAATTTTTGTAATTCACTAATAAGAAAACTAAAAATACAATACGACAGGTCCTTAATTCAAAACGCTAGTAACAATAAACAAACTTGGTCTGCTCTCAGAGAAATAGTTGGTACCTCAAATAATAAAGTGTCACCTAAAGAACTCTTACATAAGGGCAATGAACCTTTTAATGTCGTGACAGCTGTAAATAATAATTTTGCAAACATTGGCAGTACTTTAGCGAGTAGCATCGAATGCTCTCATAGTAGTACCCTATTAACTTCTAAAACTCTATACTTACCTAACTCTATGGCCTTCTTACCGCCAGATGTAGCTGAGGTTCGATCAATAATTAATAGCCTTAAAACTAATTGTGCTGTTGGCTACGACATGATTTCTAGTAAATTGTTAAAACTAGCTAAAGACATAGTCGTTCCTCCACTTACGATCCTAAGGCACTGTAGATGCGGTACGCAACTTAACTGACTATGTTACTAATCATATTGTTTCTGGGCATAAATGTATCGGTATCTTCCTCGACTTCGAGCTTTTGACACTCTCTCGACACCAGCCCAGCTTTGTCTATGTACACTAGTTTTCTTACTGGTCGTACACAAAAAGTCAAAATTGATAATATTATTAGCAATGAGGCACCTGCCACATATGGAGTACCACAAGGTAGTGTTCTAGAACCGACTATGTTTTTGATTTATATTAACGATTTGTGTCAGATGACCCAAGCTGGCAAAGTTTTTAGTTATACTAATGACACAGCTGTTGTATTTCATGGAGCGACTTGGGAAGATGTACGGGATAGGGTTCAGGAAGGATTACTTAGGATTACTGGTTGGCTACAGACAAATCGCTTAACATTAAATATTAAAAAGACAACGTTTTTACAATTTAATACTGCTAAAATTATTACCCCTAACGTGGGACTTAGGGTCCATACATGCCATCCGTCTATGATCGATTCTTGTGCGTGCTTGTCTATCTTAAGATCCTCTACGATCAAATACTTGGGTGTTCTAATAGATGATAAGCTTGGCTGGCGGCAGCATATTGAATTATTAACAACGCGTATTCGCAAGCTCATCTTTTCGGGGCTCGGGTTTTCTAGAAACTCAGATATTTAGTTGACCTCGATTTTTAAACGCTACGTTTATTATGCTTTAGTAAAATCCATTTTAAGCTATTGCGTGGTTGTTTGGGGGGGGGGGTGGCTCTAAATCACATATGATATTAGTTGAGAGAGCTCAAAGGTCCCTGCTTAAAACTATGACATACAGCCCTTACAGATTTCCTACTGTGGAATTGTATAAGAAATGCTCAGTATTAACTAGGCAACTGTTCAAAATGCAGTCTTAGTTCGTCAACATCAGTACTTCCCGTACGAACGCGGTAAGCGCGTATTTAGGAATGTTATTGTGCTTCCCAAGGTTCGCACTGCTCTGACTAGAAGACAGAGCAATTATCTGTCCATTTATTTATACAATTGGGTTAGTAAACTATTAAATTACTATACTCATATATATATATATATATATATAGAAAGACTAAAGCAATTGTTTTCAAGTAGCTGTCCTCGCTGGACTACCAAGAAACTGAAGATCTCCTCAAGGCATATTGGGGTTAGTATGCACTTCTTAAATAATTTATTGTGCAGACATAAAAACACTCATACTTACACCACTCATACACACACACAAACACATAAACACACACTCACACACACACACAAACACATACACAAATACACACATAGATATGCATCTTATCCTGTACTATTATATTTTATTTTTTGATTATGTCTAGTTTGCTTAAAGGTAATATATTTACTTAAGTTTTCTTGTGTAAAAATGCTTTAGAAATAAATAATGGAAGAGCACACTGGTTCATTGTGGCACAGGCTTTGCCTATCACAAGAACTAGGGGACTCATTATTGTATGTAAATATTTTTATGGATAAAGCATTATTATTATTATTATTGTTGTTATGTCAAATCAAATTTATTTTATAGCTTTTACAAGAATAATATTATTGAATACTATTGACACAGTTCGTATAGTTATTTTTTTTAAATTGCATTAAATATCCTTAAAAGTGAAATTGTAGGGCTCAGTGAAGTAGTTAATAGTACTGACGCGAATTTGCGGCGGCGGCCCGAACCACTCCACTTCGAAATTCTTAATGATGGTTGCAATGAATGTCTCTATTTCCAAGGTGGCTATTCGCTGCCCTGTAAAATATCAGATGTTTGTAGTATAATTTAAACATATATTTCTATTAATTTATGTAATAAATAAAGAAAATTTTATAAAAAAAGAGAAATCTAATTTTATAGCAAATTTGACAAGTACTAAAACAACCTATCAGTGATGATGATACATTAATCTGTATGTAGCTAAAAATATTTGAAAATTTATTAAAAACTGAAAACTTCAGTGAAGAACTGAATATTAATTGTATTGATAATTAAGTAGGTTTTAAGTTTTAAAATATCTTGATTTACGTTTATCTTTTACTTTCTAACATATCAAAAAAAAAAAAAAATACATTTTTAAACAACGGCGGGGTACAATTTCAATATAGCAATGGCTATCAACGATATTATTTGTTAAATCTAGGGAGTTTTCTAAAATATTGGTCATAAAAATCTAACCTATGCAAGCACGAGAACCGAAACCAAAGGGGGCGTATGCGAAAGGATGTGCATTACTATAACACAGTGGATCACTTTTGTCGACAAGCCATCTTTCAGGTATAAACTCCTTAGGACGTGGATAATGTTGTTCCATCATAGACATAACTTGGTTTCCGATTACTATAATCATCTGAAATAAGAAAATTATATTTGAATAAATAAGATTTCAGCAAAATCAAAAGGCCTTTTAATTACTGTAGTGTTAAAAATAGAGACAGGCATGATTATTTAGTCCATTATTAAGAAGATGTCATTTTATAAGTATAGATTTGTTATTTAATAAATAATTTGCTTCAAGCCTTCTTCTTTACATTCTTACCTGCTTTGGGATATTGTATCCTAAAATATTGTATTCTTTAGTAGTCAATCTTAAGTTTCCTATGACAACTGGATTTAGCCTCAAAGATTCTTTTATGCACGCTTTAAGGTATGACTGTTTTTCATCTTTCGATCTTAGTTCTTTCCTAAGCTTGCTTTGCTTCTCTGGATGCGTTGCTAAATGATAAAGTAGTGTTGTTACTGTGTTAGCAGACTGAAAATTAAAATACATTATTCTTATATTTAATGCTAGTTAATATGCGTGGATAGAAGATAAATTTTTGTAAACATTAAAAACTAACGAGATATTTTTGTCAATTATACAATCTCGCCGACAATACCTCATGGACATGAATTGCACAAATTCGTTTTTGTGGCTCATGAATTTTTTGTTACGAAAATACAGTGATTGGGGTGTTGCAGTTGTGCAAAATTTATATATAGGTGTAGATTTTCTAATGAAACTGAATAATACAGTAATATTATCTAAACAATAACTACCTACATCGTCGTCATTGAAGTGGCACTCAAAATAAAGTACCTATTATGTAAATTAATTATATCAATCAAGAAACTTACTGTATCGACCCCAGCAAATAGCATATCGCTTGCCATATTTAGTGCTACAGTTTCATTAATATCAAGCAATTTTTCAAGAACACTCTTTGCGTCGCTTGCAGACTTCTGTTTCTTTTTAAGTTCCTCTCTAGCTTTCGTGATGAAGTATATATTTAGTCTGAAATAATGTATGATAGTTAACAAAATTTATAGATATAGAATATCATGGATATATCATGAAAGTCAATAGTGTGAATGGAAATAATCAAAAAATTACTTTCTCTGTTCATCGTAGCACTTCATCGCTTTCTTAAACGTTGGCGTAGCAAAATATTTCCACATAGAAAGTTGAAATTCCAATTTTTCAGTCAAACTAAATGCTTCATGAACGAGGCTGATTAACTTCTTAGCCGGGGAGTCTTTCGGGAGATTTAAATCCAAGCAGTTAAGACGTCCACCAAGCGCCACAACCCCAATTGCCTCCAACGCCCATAAGTTCATCTCAACATTAAATTTTCCATCGATCATATTTTTATCATTACGTAATTTTCTCATTCTGCAAATAATATGTTCATTAGACTAACCGATGACTATTTCAAAGACATATCTGAATTTTTACCAGGGAATGTATGAATAGTAAATAATATAGGATTAAGTCAAGGTACTCGAGTGGAAAAGGCGGTAGGCAAGTAAACGTAAAGTAACCAACTGTCGTGAAAAGCAGATGGGATTGCACTGCTGAATTTTCAAATGTTAAAGTTTTAAAATCTATCACGTATTCAGCAGCAAGTGACTAACTTAGCCAGGAAACCTGAATATTTTGGAAGTGATTCAGACCTGTAGATAAATTCATGCATTTCCATGTTAATGTGCATTCATCTGATTATAGTGACAAGTAGGCAATTAGAATACGTTAATTACTTAACTACAATATTAAGTTTTTTCGAATGAAAAAAGTACTATTCTAAAACTTTGTTTCTAACCTCTTTACCATATCTTCAGCAACTTCGGTCAAGGAATTGCGGTACAATTTAACGGTTTGAGGTTGCATTAAAATAGGGTTCACTGTTAATCGGAAATTTTTCCATGCATCACCATGACTGTAAAAAATATAAAAATGAGTAAAAAAAAATTCGATTATGTTGATACTATATAATAAAAATATGTATTTACGTCTATGCTCTGTGGTTACGGCATTAAAAAAATATAGCAACCTCCTTTGTTCCCGTGGGTATCGTAAGAGGCGACTAAGGGATAACACAGGTTCACTACAACCTTGGAACTTGAAAAGCTGACCGATGGTGGGATAACCATCCAACTACTGGCGTTGAAATACACAGGCCGAAGTCGGGCAGCAGCGTCTTCGGTGCGACAAAGCTAGCCCTGCGGTCACCAACCCGCCTACCCACCATGATGACTATGGGCAAAACACATGAGTTCACGCCATTTTTGGCTCGAACTTGTGGAGGCCTATGTCCAGTGGGGGACTGCGATAGGCTGATGTGATGATTTACGCCAATTGCAGTCGTATAACTAAAGTTTATTGCCAAATAATTTGTTTAATACAACAATGATACAAACAAAACAAACAATAACTACTTTCTAAGTAGCTTTCTTCTTTAAGTTAGTCCTAGTTTATAATATTTTAACAGTAATTAAGCAAATTCATTACTCCGTTATTAAGCCAGTTGTAGCATCAGGATTGCCTTCCTGTTTATTATGTTGTTTTCTGTAATATGTTAGTGCGTTAAAACCTGGTCGAACTGGCATCAAATTTTCACCACGAAGTATCTAAAATAAAAATGTACACATTGAACTAAATGATTTTTGTAAATATTAAAGGGTTTTTTAGATTCGACTTTCATAAGATACTTCAAATTCTTAACTCCTTAATAATTTCTAAGCCAATCGGTGGAGTTTTTCGCGAGGTATACATCGATAAGTAACATAAGTTATCCCCGAACATACACACACACACACACACACACATATATATATATATATATATATATATATATATATATATATGTGTGTGTGTGTGTGTGTATGTTCGGGGATAACTTATGTATACTATACATATACTATATACGGTCGAATTTAATAACCTCCTCCTTTTTTAAAGTCGGTTAATAAGAGCGTTTTTGTTACGTTGTTTGTTAAAATATAACATTAAAAACGCAGGTCCTAATAAAAACGATTTTTTTACTTTCTATCCATAGTAGTAGTGTCACGCGGATTCCCACGTTTTAATTTGAGGAAAAAATATAGCCTGTAGTCTTCCTCGGTGAATGTGAATACAGCCACCCCCTCTCTTCCTGTGGGTGTCGTAAGAGGCGACTAAGGGATAACACAGTTCTACTACAACCTTGGAACTTAAAAAGCCAACCTATGGCGGGATAACCATCTAATACAATACAATACAAATACTCTTTATTGTACACTATCAGAGAGAAAAAAATTTACACCATTGAAAAAGAAAATATAGACATGTACAAAAGGCGGTCTTATCGCTAAAAGAGCGATCTCTTCCAGACAACCTCAAGCATGAAAAGGACATGACAAAAGAATTAGACGGCATGGATCAACTGCTGGCTTTGAAATAAGCAGGTCGAAGACGGGCAGCAGCGTCTTCAGTGCAACAAAGCCCTGCGGTCACCAACCCGCCTGCTCAGCGTGGTGACTATGGGCAAAACCCATGAGTTAACGTTATTTTTGGCGTAAACTTGTGGAGGCCTATGTCCAGCAGTGGACTGTAATAGGCTGAATTGATGATATATAATTACTATATATTGCTATAACTGTTGTCCTTGTGGGTTTCCGCACCGTGCCTCGAAGAGCATGTTAAGTCTTCGGTCCCGTTTGTTATCATGTACACCTGATAGCGATCGTTACTCATAGTAGGGAATATATCCGCCAACCCGCATTGAAGCAGAGTGGTGGATTAAGCTCTGATCCTTCTCCTACATGGGGAAAGAGGCCTATGCCCAGCAGTGGGATATTACAGGCTGAAGATAGCACAGTTCCATTACTACCTTGGAACTTAAAATGCTAACCATCCAACTGTTGGATTTGAAATACAAAGGCCGAAGACGGGTAGCAGCGTCTTCGGTGCGACAAGGCCAGCCCCGCGGTCACCAACCTGCCTGCCCAGCGGGGTGACATGGGCAATACACATGAGATCTTGCCATTTTTGGCGCGAACTTGTAGAGGCCTATGTCCAGCAGTGGACTGCGATAGGCTGAAGTGATGATGATGATACAGTGATGATTATATAATTTTAGCTGGTAACATATTTAACATATTAAACAAAATAAATAAATAAAATTTTATTATAAAAAGCTAAGTTGGTCTCCCTAGACTTAGACAATTTACCGTGATTTAAAAAATAACAAAATGTTGTGCTCAAACGTGAAGGAGACTAGGAAGGTTATTTTGATGGATTTAAATGACATTATACCTAAGGTTGCGTTATGTGATTAAACAAATACATATTTCAGATTCCTAGTAGCAAATATACATCTATATATAGAAATACATACTAGAACAATGAACCTTAAACTAAAAACCTTAATAAAAACTTATTGTAATTACATTACATCATATACTCATTACTCACTTTTGATGAAGCTTCTGCGTCATACAGTATGATCATTGGAGGTGCAGCGAAGTTGCCGTCAAATCTGACTATCGGTCCATATTTCTTGTATAAGAAATCAGTCATAAAATCATTACGGTTTGACAAACGTCCTATAAAAAATTGTGTGTATATATATATGTAATATGACAACTAATTATAAAAACAAATACAAATATTTATTATTTTGATTAGTAATAAATAATGGTTTATTTTTTGATTTACTAACATCAGGTTCAAAAAAGAATGTATGATTTTGTTTACATCGATGAACTACTCTTAACAATGCTTAATAAGCTTACGCTTTAGCCTGTCACATCCCACTGCAGGGCATAGGCTTTTTTCCCATGTAGGAGAAGGATTGGAGCTTAATCCACTACGCTGCTCCATTGGGGGTTGGTGGATCTATTCGCTACAATGAGTAACGATTGCTATCAGGTGTACATGATAACAACCGGGACCGACAGCTTAAGGTGCTCCCCGAGGCACGGTGGGGAGACCCACAAGGACTAACAACCAGACCGGAAATAAATATTTGTATAAACACAAATATCCACTCTGAACGGGAATCGAACCCGCGATTGTCAGTGTTTGGGCGCCGCTGACACGGCAGACGCACCATTAGACCAAGACGGGCGTAAAAATGAGTATTGTGAATAAATGAAAATTCATCGAAGCTTAATCATATACAGAACTACACTTCTAAATTTCGAAGTAGATAAATTATAGCAATATTACATTAAATAGCATACTTAAGTAGGTATGAACAAATTGAACAGGTGAATGAGTTTGTGTATCTGGGTACAAAGTTTACAAGAGATGGAAAGTGTGAGAGTGATATTGAAAGAAGAGTGAATGCAGAAAATAAGGTGAATGGAGCTTTGCACTTATTTATGAGCAGTCGGAGGGTATCTAACAAGGCTCGTTTGGCTGTGCATGAGGGGGTGTTGGTTCCGACACTCATCTACGGAAGTGATAGTTGGGTATGGCAGAAGAAACATGAAATCAGAATAAATGTAGTTGAGATGAGAGCGTTAAGAAGTATGATAGGAGTTAAACTGAGTGACAGGATAAGAAATAGTGAGATAAGGAAACGTTGTGGTCTGAAAAAAGATGTAGTGACAAAAAATTGAGAAAGGTATGCTCAGATGGTTTGGTCATGTCGAGAGAATGAGTGAAGAACGATTGACGAAAGAAGTGTATAAGGCGAGTGTGGATGGAAGGGTTGGAAGGGGTAGACCTAGACGGACGTTCCGAGCATCTGCCACCACCCGGGAAACCTAGTCCACCAGTGACAGTGGACAGGGCGGCTAAGACGGTGCGGCCGACGTCCGCCCTCTCTCACGCGGCAAACGAAAAAAGGCGCGTGGTATTCAGTCTACCGCAGTGCCTGAAACCACGGCGGAGGCCGTTCCGACGGCTCTGAAGTCTGGCGATGACGAGTGGGCCGCCGTCATCAAGAAGCCAAAGAAGGCGAAAAAGAAGAGGACTCCTGCACCGGATGCTGTCACTGCTAAGCCAGTCGCAGGACAGCGGAAGTGAAGCCGACGTAAGAAGAGGCCCAAAAAGTCTAGGTTGGCAGCCCCCCGACGACCTGCAGTGATGGTCACACTGGAGGCGTTCGTAGAGGAGGGAGGGGTTACCTATAGCCGCATTCTAAAGCGGGCTGCCGACACAATCGACTTGCCTGGCCTTGGTATTGAGGACGGCCTGAGTATCCAGCGTGCCGCAACCGGGGCCAGGTTACTAGAGCTGGCGAAAGGACAAACACCAGAAGCGGCGCAGCGTCTGGCGCAAGAGCTGGACCGCGTCCTTGGTGGCGAGGGCCGTCCAGCCCATGAAGCTCGCGAGTCTCAGGGTCTCTGGGCTGGATGACTGTGTCTCTAAGGAGATGGTAGCAGAGGCGGTGGCCAAGACCACTGGTTGCGCCACCGAGTTCATGAAGATAGGCGAGATCGTCGTCGGTCCGGGGGGGATGGGATGCGTAGTCCTGCGTTCCCCGTTTCTTGTCGGTTGGAGCTCTGCCAGAGTCAAAGTGCTGGAGCAGCGCCAACTACGGTGCTTTAAGTGTATGGGCATCGGACACACTCGTCCGACGTGTCCATTCGCGGTCGACCGAAGCAGACTGTGCTTCCGGTGCGGGAAGGAAGGACACATTGCCCGCACCTGTAATGCTACGCTGTGCTGCGCAGTCTGCTCCAGCACTGGAAAACAGGCAGCACACATTATGGGTGGGCGAGATTGTCGATCCCCAAAGATAGGGAAAATTATGGGGCTTAACGCAAACGCCCCCAGTAGCCAAAGAGGCGCTAAGGAAGCTGTGGCCATGTCGCCATAGCGTCCTCTTTCGAGCCAATAGAGCGCTTTCGGTGCCCGACTACGACGTTACCCCTGGTATCACTGTCACCAGGCCACTTATCGTTTCGCTCCAAAACAATGTGATATTTCATAAATTCATTGTTTTTGTTTAAATAACTGTAAAGGCAAAAGTCTAAGACCATACAGCCTTTTTTCATGTTATGTTTTTCGAAAATAACTTATAAAGTTGCGAAACGGCGCATGGATTGCACTGCCCGCAGCGCCGGAGCTAAGGTGAAATCAGACGCGGAGTTCAAAGGTATTATAATAACTTTAAATTCTTCTTCTAACCTCAAAACTTCAACCATGGATATCTCCATAAGCATGGGGTTTCGTGTTACCTTGTATAGCTTCCCCTACACCCTCTGCCCTCCACCCCCAAAAACCCCATAATTCGGTTTTTCCTAGTCTAAAGCTTAACCTATGTATGTATGTATATGTAGGTATTACATAGTGATAGTGTAACGATGATTTTAGATACGATGATTTTAAACTTGATTGTAAATAATAAAAGTTAAAAAGTTTTCCTTCTTTCACACGTTAAGACCAGTCAGTCGTCTTGAAATGTTACATGCACGAAAGAAATAAAGGGTTCTTATGTAAAAATATTTTATGTTATGTCTTGTTACGTTGTTTATATTATAGTTTTTTTTTTTACCTCCAATGACTTAGTATATATGTAATATACGGGATCTATAAGGAATAGTGTCATTGAGATTGTGCTCAGCAACGAATATAATGAACTTAAAATGAATAAAAAATAATTGTGTTTGCGCGCAAACGAAAAAAATACCGAATTCAATTACATCGACAGGCAATAAAACGTAAGCAGACGATAAATAGTTAAGTAAATGCGTGTTATTAATTATCAAAGATTACTCAATAAGTATTTATTTGATTTCAATTAAATTTTAATGGGGCTACAAGACAAGCATCAGCTTTTGATCAAAATAAAAATCATCAAAATCGGTAATCCAATGAAGAGATTATGCGGTATATAACACAACGTAGGCCGACGACAAAATTGTCAAGTAAATACGCATTATTAGATATAACTCGAAAAGTACTTGTTAGGTCAAAAATCATCAAAATATCAGGTACAACCAGTCAAAAGTTCTGAGGTAACATACAATAAAAAACACAGTCGAATTGAGAACCTCCTCCTTTTTCGGAAACGGGTAAAAAAAAAACTTATAAGCTATTGTTGTTCTGTATGTCATTGGCCTTAATCTGTCTATTGCAGACGATTTAGGCAGTGTCAGAAAGACACCGTGTTGCATAGGACACCACTCTTCAGGAAAACGCAGAGTTGCCTAAGCTCTGCACCACCCTCTCGACTTCACTGGCTAGGCCCACAGGAACGACGAGTCGATACGTGTGGAGCCAGTTCGGCTGCAGGAGTCTTTCGCATTATAGAGCTATGCCACGAATGCTTGACGAAGACCCCATTCCGGGTTTCAAATGAAGTTTTCCTTCTCCAGGACTCTGATGATTTTGAGCCAGGTTTATCCCTCGGTCGCCTTTTACGACCCCCACGGAAAGGGGGTGGTGCTATTCTACTCGACTGACACCACACGGCAGGTAGTATACTAGTAAGTATAGTTCGGTATGTATACTATAATAATATCTTAAAAATTTATTGACGACCTTATTTCATATTACGACTTAAGCTAGTGAATCAGAGATAGTGTAAGATCATGGTATAATAAATATTATTTGAAGCCATTAATCTGAATTAATGAATAAAATATAATAACTAAGTTAACAGATTTAACTTCAACAGGTTTTGTTATCCTGGTATTATCTGTCATACTTTTTGACTTTTTTCTCAATATAGAGGCAGAAACGTTTATACTCGTAATAATTTTATTTATGCGTTATATATATTAAAATTATGATCAGACTAAAATATATAATTATGTATGAAAAAGCTTTCTTATTTTAAAAAGGCGTTCTATATTTCCTTAATAGTTTATAAAGACTGAAACCGCGACAGCACACAACTATTGAGAATTACGATTATTTTAAAATTGTATTATCTTTATTAAGATCTTCTAATGATTTCTATTTTGGCCAGTCTAAGTATATTAATCCATAATATATTACATGGGGAAAGAGGCCTATGCCTAGCAGTGGGATAAAACAGGCTGAAGCGTAAGTATTTTAATCCATAACTGTAGAACACGACTGAGAACACTCAACGTAAAATTTATTTCTCACTTCAAATCTATAGTTATTTATTCACACTACACACTTTTACAGAACATTAAATACGATATGACACTAATCACTTATTCGTGACTTATCGAGCAGCAACGCTACCCGCACAATAATTAAACAATAACTGTTTCTTCACTTAGAAATTATCATATTTGTAGGACAACAATACCGCCAATACATGACAAAGATGGCGACTGACCAATCAGAAAATTAGTACCTATTAACTATTTGGAAGATGGTGTCTCCATCTTTATGCTCTTCCGGTACTTTAGCAAATTATAATTAGAATAAGAACATTATTTTAAATGATAACAGTATTTATTCTTTAACTACCCTGCAAAACATAACAAAAGATAGTGACCGACTAATCGTAAATTAATAGTATTAAGCATTTGGTAGATGGCGTCACCATCTTTGTACTGTTCCGGTATTAAGCGAATAAATAATAATAGTAATATCGACACAAAATCCAATATTTTAATAATTGTCAGAATTACAAATTTAAATGCTATCATAACCCAGATACCTCCAGGCAGAAAGTGGTGTAGTTGTCCAATAAGAGGTAGTGATGACGGTCCAGGTATCTCCTGCCATGGCTTCGCATCAGCTGTTTTTTCCTCTACGTTACTTAGTGACACTGATCTGGAAATTAAAATACTTAGATGTAGAATTAAACATTTGAGGTTAACCTTGACGTTAAAAAAGAAACAAGTATTAGGTACGAAAATAAATAAAAAAAAACTTGTCAAACTGGTTGAATACAGAAATGTACATTAGTAAGTAAGATGTACTTAATTTTAAGTAATGGTATTAAGTTGTAAATCTTTTTTAAATATAAATGAATCACAGAAATGTACATACGCGCATAACTTCCGAACTGATTGCACCAAATCGGATTATTCTTTTTTGTGTTTGTTGAAATATAATAAACTTATAATATACACTTTATAAAACCTTATTAGAACCAGGTTTGTGTAAAATATTTGATATATAGTTATAATACACTTAAAAATCAAAAAGGAAAGAACATCTCTTGTTGGTACGTTTGCAAATGCTCGTACGTACCTACTATGCGAATTAGTAAGCTTTTAAGTATGATTCTAAAATAAATCGTTCCATAATATTAAGTAGATTCGTAAGGGATTTACTCTGGGTTAACAAAAAAAAAAGGGTAAGCGTTTTTTAGTTTTTTCTAGATTGCTAAAACGGCGAAGTTTAGAAATTTCTTAATATATTTAACTTAGCATAAACTGACTACAGTGAATAATTCTTAAAGAGTCTAGTTTAATATTTTGTCATTTTAATTGTTAACATATGGTTTTTTTTTAATTTTCGTGTACTAGTATTCTATAATAAGAACTCGTCCGAGACAGTCTTAAGAATGTCAGTTTAAATTTCGTTATATAGTTACGTTACAAAGTTTTAAATTAAACATAAAAAATATTTGTTTATTTACAGCTAGTAATACAAATACTTGTACGCTATGTGAGACAATTGAAAATCACCACTGTCTGTTCCTATTTAATTCTTCCTACTTAATTCATTAAATCCATTTAAGCTACCAACGTATCTATGGCTCCCCTGCTCGTTCGCTAGCTAGTTCCCATCAAATAAGATACTTACACATCGACTTTTTTTTTGTATAAATAGGTTCTTTGTATAAGATAAAAAATTATTAAAGGTGAACTATGTTATACATGTACTGTTTTTAACAACTTGTGTCTGGAATAGAGCTGGGAAACAGATGGCGCTGTCTACAGAATTATGCACGGACATCTAAAAGATGGCGCTTCAGAGTGGATATCAAAATTAATACCTAATTTAAATGTTCATATATTATTTAACATAAATTGAGTCGATAATAATAATAATTAGATATTTATTTCGTCCACTCTAATACACCATACATAAAATACAAATAAGTAGAAAAAAGGCAGAAAAAGGTAAAGTAAACAATACATATGTACACAATATTTACCTAGTTAGATGTTGTTATTAACTCTATCTACAAGTTTACTGTTACGTATATAAGTTAAACGTTTATTCATTTTCACTATTTCATTTTATTTGAAATACTCGAACAAGAAGAGAGAAGGATAAATACGAGTGTGATAACGATATTTCTATTTATAAGTGACATATCTGATTAAAAACACGTAACTTATACACAGCTGGTAGATGGTTTCACCACAACGTATGTGTTAAATATTTCATGGAATACAGCTACGTTTGATATTTTTGTTAAATAATATATAAAAATGTTTGACAATAAGTTTGTACGTGTGTAGAGGATTTTTTTTAAACAAAATCTCAGTATATGATAACATTACGCGACAGTAGGAAGCCCTAGCAATAAGTAATTTAGATAAACATTTAATCAGAATTGATTGCGTAATTTCGTTTTGATTAGATAAGTTTGACCAACGATATTCGAATATTTTACAAATTATGAATTTGAATATGCCTAATTGGTGACAATGGAATGTTTAATTTTTGATATTTTGATTAAGTAGGTAGGTATATTACAGCTGTTACGCTATAAGACTATTAGGATATAAACTATAAATTTTCAAGGTCAGTGTATACGATTGGCAATTTATTTTATAGTCTAACATATGACTTGTCTTTATAAAATGGATATGAGAACACACACAAATATTTTTACAAACACTTAGTAAAAGAAACAAATTAAAACAGAATTTTAGTATTAATAATAATTTATCACAACTCACCTCAGGCAAATTTTATTTAAATTGACTAAATTAGTAAGTGATTTCCTTAAATTCTTCATTGTTGTATGAAATTATTTTTATATATACAAATACATACAAGAGCCAACTCAAACCATTATCAATGCACACACAATATTGTCCAAGGATCTTTGTACGAGCGTACGATTAACACAAGTATAATGTTTACAATGGCATCCAGCCGCTTCGTTCTGACGGATAAATGAATGTGTTAAATATGTATGAAACTATGAACTAGCCTTGAATAGAGATAAAGGCAATCAAAAAAAAAATACTGGCAATTTTGTTTAATTCTTATATTAAAATACCAAGCTATTGTTATTAACTTTACTATTATCTACAAAAAAAAAAAAAAAAATTATTTATATAGCTTTTTCAACAATAATAATTTACTTATTAGAATAATATAAAGATATTAAATATTATATTTATTTATACTTAAATGTTGATTTTTAATTGATTTTGTCGGATGTCTGCGTACGTCTATTCATCAAAGGTCATAGACATAACAATCATAAATGATTGTTATTGTTTTATTCATTAATTATAAGTAAATATTTTTAATTAATACTAACTGATCCGACGAATTTCGTACACAATAGAGAGCTTCGTGCCGTATTTTTATTTGTGAATATAATTTATTTTTTATACAAACCTTGTCCCAACAATAAAGGAACGAAATAAAGAATTATATTAATTTAGTGCAGCCGTTCAGAAGTGGAGACCGTATCTTGACAAATGCACTGTGGGACGTCTTCCGGCCCGTTGGACCGACGATCTACGTAAGATTGCCGGTGTAGGCTGGATGAGGATTGCGGAAAACCGGGATGTCGTGCGCGAATTTGGGGAGGCCTATGTCCAGCAGTGGACTGCAATAGGCTGAACTGACTGTCCAAAAGTTATGCACGTA
Source organism: Melitaea cinxia (assembly GCF_905220565.1). NCBI lineage: Eukaryota > Metazoa > Arthropoda > Insecta > Lepidoptera > Nymphalidae > Melitaea > Melitaea cinxia. The sequence goes on along the minus strand of NC_059397.1, from coordinate 14,698,789 downwards.
CATATATTGGTACACCTTACACAAAATATAACTATAGCTCCTACCACGAAAATAATGAATACAAATAATAGCGATATTGCTGCAAAACTGCTACAAATAAAACACGTGATAACGAGTTCTGACATTTTATATATTGAACGCGTAGTCCTGAAGCTTATTGATTTATATCATATTTCTAGTGAGGTAGACGTTAGTGGCAGTCTCAGTCTTGATAAATGTCAATTTATTATAGGATAGGATAAAATTCTTAGCTTAATACCACGTGTAAAAAGAGGAGCCTGCTATAATATCATCTATAATATAGCCTATAATCTTATGAGTGAATCAGCGAATTGACGCCCCACTACTCCTAAGCAAATATCTCTTTTGTATGCAGGAGAAGGGTTGAGCTTAAACCACATACTTTATTGTGGATCAGCGGATATTTTCCTCACAATGAGTAACGATCACTATCAGGCGTCTATGATAAGAATCGGGACCATCAGTTTGACATGCTTTACGAGGGGGTATCTTGGGGTACATACACTGAGAAAGAATAAAATTACTTGTAATAATAGTAAAATATGCAAATAGTTGTCTACAAGCATAATTGGGATACAGCTGTTGATTAAACATAAAAATCGGTGCATCTCAAACATTTAAATGTATGTTATGTTTATAGCAATAGGCATGACAAAAATGTTTCCATATACATAAGCTATCTAGCTTATATACTAGTAACGTTATATACTAGTAATAAGTATACAATGATTCTTAATTCAATAAAAAAAGGTTAAGTAAAATTCGTCATTGATTACCTATTATAATATGTCACAGACATATAAGTTCAATTTGTCAAAGGTCGTTGAGTCGATATTCTGCTATCATACTAAGAATAAATAAAACTGTACTGTGTGACATAATATTATCTTCGTTTAAATTGATAATCCGAAACATAAATCTTCTGAACCAAAGCAATACTCGATGCGTTTGTAGCAATAAATCTTCAAATGTATAAAGACCAAGCTTTGCTTATTTATGATCCAAAAATAACTGCATTGTTTTTTGAAATTCATACATTTTATGATATAAAAATTAAAAAATATGTACATGTACGACGCTGCAACCGAAGTAGCTCCGTTCTCGTTTGCTAATAATAGTGTTTGCTAGCAAACGAGAACGGCGCCTATATCGGTTGCAGCGTCGGGTAATGCAGCATAAATATACGAACAGATTTGGCAAGCGCACTGGTCGCCAGTATATATATATGTATATGTGAGTGAGTGTGTGTGTGTGTGTGTGTGTATGTATATATATGTGCATGTGTTTGGGTGTTTTGTCTTCACGCAAAACTACTTGACCGATCATCATGAAACTTTGTACACATATTCTTGGAGGTAATAGAAGTAACATAGGATACTTTTTGGTATAATAATTCAGTGCGAGCTAAGCCGCGGGTAAAGGCTAGTATGTATATATGTGTGTTTGTGTGTATGTGTGTGTGTACGTGTGCGTGCGTGTGTGAGTGTGTGCATATGTGTATGTATGTGTATATGTGTAAAACCGTATTTACGGTCGAGTTGAGTTGCCTCCTCCTCCTTTCTTTTTTTTGTAGTCGGTTAAATACTCACAAATTTTTATCAGCCATAATGTATCAACTTCGCCTCTGGTTGTAATATATTGATATATGTGCCGTGTGTGCATCTTTGCGCATTTGGTTGGGGGCGGTTGTTTTGATATTGCAAGCGGACACTCCATAATCTAAATATTCTAAGGGAAACCTGTTATTGGCTATACTCTATAGCATATACCTAGCTGTAAGATACATTGTTTAAAGCTGTTGGTTCTTTAAATAAATAAATAAATAAAAATGTACGTACATCAGTCATTTAGGACTTCATCACTTCAGCCTATCGCAGTCCGCTGCTGGACATAGGCTTCCACAAGTTTGCGCCAAATATGGCGTGAACTCATGTGTGTTGCCCAGTCACCACGCTGGGCAGGCGGGTTGGGGACCGCAAGGCTGACCGAAGACGTTGCTGCCCGTCTTCGGTCTGTGTATTTCAAAGCCAGCAGTTCGATGATTATCCTGCCATCGGTCGGCTTTTTAAGTACCAAGGCGGTAGTGGAACTGTGTTATCGCTTAGTCGCCTCTTACGACACCCACGGGAAGAGGAAGGGTGTCTATATTCTTTTCTGCCGTAACGACACAGCGTGTTTTATTATATAAAAAAATATATTTATATATACATGTACGTACATCAGTCATTTAGGACGTATAATACTGATATTGAGTTGCCTACGTCAGAAATAGACGACGATGAGTATATTTTACTAAAATACTGTATTTATTAGGTACCTGGATGCACTTTTGTTTTTTTTTTTATCTTTTCAGGCATTCATTATATATCAAATATAAAAAATTTGAAATGTTATTTAAAGGATATTAAAGTATACGAAAGTAAAATTCGAAAGGAGCTTTCGAACTTTATTGAATCTGAGACTGAGTCACTATAAAATGTTATTGGCGACGGTCAAAACAGTTTTTTTTTTGCGACGTAACTTTCCTTCAGTTTTATTTTTAGTGAAGATTTATTGCAAACGAATAAAAGAATAAAGTTTGCGAATACGTTGATATTTTGTGAGAATTTTCAGGATTTTACGTAAATTCTTTTTTTATTTATTTTTTTTTATTTATTTATTTATTAAGTAATATAATAGTAAATTCAAAAGTAAATCATTTTGTTACCTTTTTTTTGTAACTAAAAACTTTAATAAAACTCCTTGAACTCTATTTTGAAACCTTTTGTAAATTAATTAATTACGAAACAATTTTGTAACATATGTGTTACTAATTTATTTTGGTGCGTAATTGCTCTTTTTTTCTTGCTAGGCGTTGTCGTTTATTAGCGCGGTCCTTGTGGTCTTGTGGTTTTGCGTATGGGGCAATTGGTGCGGATTAGGTGAGTAGGGTTTAGCTCATGAGTATGTAAGCGTTTGTGGCAAGTGGCTCCTTCTTTTCCTTCGTCTTCAGCCACGGCCAGGTTCAGGGTGCGATTTGTTGGGTGAGTCATTGTGCTACTAACGTAGATTAAGTTCTTGTTTTAATTGTAATTACGTATGTTTATTGTACCGTGATTGTACTATTTGAATTGTTTCAAGACGTTTTATTTGTTTAATTTTGTAAGATGTGAGATTGTGATTTGTCTCTAGTGGGCCATTATCGTGTCAACTCAGAGACATTGGGGGTTGGCTACGGAAAGGCTCACCTTCTGGTGTGACCTTCCAGGGTCCTTGGCGAGGCGGTCATGGGTGGTGCCAGATGCTTCTCGCGTGACCACGTGGCGAGTCATTTTGCCCAACATTTCCGGTTCTGATGGTTGTCGACCCTGTGGCAGTCAGCGACGCTTTATTTACGTCGCCAGAAATCGTTAGGAGCTGCGTGAGCTTAACCACGTGGTGCAATGTGGTGCTAAGGGTGGTGCCAAGTGGTGGTGGGCTAAGTGACCTTTTATAACCTCCAATCATGTGCCAGGTAGATTAAGTTCTTGTTTTAATTGTAATTACGTATGTTTATTGTACCGTGATTGTACTATTTGAATTGTATTTGAATACGAATGTTTTGTGCATGGTTGGCACACACACAAATAGTATAATTATATATATACAAGAGTTGCAGCGGAAGTTAGATAATTAAATGACTCAGACATAGAATATAATCTGGGATAAGCAGCTACATAAGCTGATAACGTATGTGTGTTGCGAGCTCTGCAACAAGATTCGGAAACTGATGAGATTATGTAATTAAGCGGTAACATTATAGCTAAATTTACTAGTTTTGTTCCAATAGTATATTATATACCTATGTATTATGTTATGTATTTGTATGTATTTATGTGTGTATGTATGTATGTGTGTATGTATATATATATGTATATGTATGTATGTATAAATGTAAGGTATGTATATATATGTATGATATGTCTGTGTGTATGTATTTATACTTATAAGTTTGTAATACATTACAGTTATTCAACTATTTTCTCAATATTGTTATTTCTTGCACTGTGTCCCCCGCTATATGACACTCTCTCTCATGACCATTGGTTGACTGGAAGAGATCTCTTCTAGGGATAAGTCCACCTTTGCCATCAACTATATATGTAATTTTTCTGTATATTCTGTTCTTAAGTGCAATAAAGTATATATTTTATATATTCCATAACAGCATTAGCTTCGAATTATAAATAATTATTTGTTTAAATACCGCGGTTCCGCTACCACCTTGGAACTTAAAAAGCCGACCGGTGGCGGGATAACCATCCAACTACTGGCTTTGAAATACACAGGCCGAAAATGGGCAGCAGCGTCTTCGGTGCGACAAAGCCAGCCCTGCGGTCACCAACCCGCCTGCCCAGCGTGGTGACTACGGGCAAAACACATGAGTTCACGTTATTTTTGGCGTAAACTTGTGGAGGCCTATGTCCAGCAGTGGACTGTATAGGCTGTAATGATGATTTGTTTAAATAAATGACCTTAACATTTTTGAATATCATATCAAAAATTGACCGCTCCAGCGGGATTCGAACCCGCGTCTCCGACTGACCGTGTCGGCGCTCTAGCCAATTAAGCTATGGAACGATGTTCCCGGGACCCGCTAGAGCGAAATTTTTGATATGATAATTTTTATTTTCGGTTTAAGCGAACCGTGGCGCCGTCTATAGTGAGTTCTTTACAGAGACCCGTAACTATTCAAAGTTTCATATTACAATGAAAATCTTTGACAGGAGACGACACCATGCTATTTTTAATAAGTACGATTTTATTTTTGTGTTACCCTCACATTAGGAATTCTAAACATTTTTGAATATCATATCAAAAATTGACCGCTCCAGCGGGATTCGAACCCGCGTCTCCGACTGACCGTGTCGGCGCTCTAGCCAATTAAGCTATGGAACGATGTACCCGCTAGAGCGAAATTTTTGATATGATAATTTTTATTTTCGGTTTAAGCGAACCGTGGCGCCGTCTATAGTGAGTTCTTTACAGAGACCCGTAACTATTCAAAGTTTCATATTACAATGAAAATCTTTGACAGGAGACGACACCATGCTATTTTTAATAAGTACGATTTTATTTTTGTGTTACCCTCACATTAGGAATTCTAAACATTTTTGAATATCATATCAAAAATTGACCGCTCCAGCGGGATTCGAACCCGCGTCTCCGACTGACCGTGTCGGCGCTCTAGCCAATTAAGCTATGGAACGATGTACCTGCTAGAGCGAAATTTTTGATATGATGATTTTTATTTTCGGTTTAGAATTCCTAATGTGAGGGTAACACAAAAATAAAATCGTACTTATTAAATGACCTTAAGCTTAAGGAACATACAAAAAAATAAATTAGCTGAATTGGTCGAGCCATTCTCGAGTTATGCGCTTAGCAACATTCATTTTTATTTGCGACGCGTTGGCGCAGCGGTCACAGTACTGACTGTTGCACTGGCGGTCGCGGGTTCGATCCCCGCTCACGTCAGATAATTGTATTGGCCACATAGATATTTTTCGTGGTCTGGGCGTTTGTGCATGTGTATTGTGTGTGTTTCTGGACCCCCGGCACAGAAGAAAATCCTACTGGGGGCCGTTGAGTGTGAAGCGTTTATTTATTTATATAGATTTTAGTCGGCATAGTTTCTGGATATGAGTAATTTATTGTAAGTATTAAATGATCTTACGACAACTTGATACTCAGTCAGTCAGTCAGTCAGTTCAGCCCTTTGCAGTCCACTGCTGGACATAGGCCTCCCCAAGTTCGCGCCAGACATCCCGGTTTTTCCGCAATCCTCATCCAGCCCACACCGATAATCTTACGTAGATCGTCAGTCCAACGGGCCGAGGGACGTCCTACACTGCGTTTGCCAAGACGCGGTCTCCACTCCAGGACCCGTCTGCTCCAACGGCCATCGGTCCTGCGACACAGATGACCAGTATACTGCCACTTCAACTTGCTAATTTTGTGGGCTATGTCGGTTACTTTCGTTCTCTTGTAACTTGATACTAGTGAGTACTATATCCATCTTTGTTTCATGATATCTGTGATGATCTTTTACTATACATTTTTCCCATATAAAGACGTTTTACTAAAATAAGAAATAAGATATGAAAAGGAAACATTTTGGTATTGAAAAGAATTCAAAGAAAAATGACCGATTTGCGTAAACAGAATCCTTTGTACCACAATCTATACACCTAATACTGTTGAAATAGGACGATGTTTGAATATAAATGACAGAAATAAGGTAAACATACCGTAAAAAATGTACGATACATACAGAATATCTAATGCTTGATATCTTATATCTGTGTGTTTATTTTCGCGTTGTAAGGTACACACACTAACAAAATGAATTGCACAAAATTGTATATAGTTTTAGAAATACGTATTGTTTTCTAATATTTACGCGAATTTACGCGATTTTATCGCGGTTTATTAAGTTTTTTAGATGCCCGACGTTTCGGATACTTTACAGTAAGGGTTCCCAAACTTATTTTGTCTACTGCCCCCTTTGGGAATAAATTATTTTATAGTGTCCCCCACTTTTTCACAAACTTAAAAACCATTATAACTATAAATTAAATTAATTATTGCGAGCTAAATTAACGGAAATTAAAGATTAATTCTAAAACGAGACTTTTAGAGACAAGAGTTATCTTGAGACCTGAGCGCAGTAGGTAGTACACAGTGGCGCTCAGGTCTCAACTCTTACGGGCTACACCTGCCAATCAGAATGATTATTGAAACGCAACTTCATAGTATTTAGACAGAGTATCTTTTATTCAAAATAAAACAAACATAATCGATTCTAATATAAAAACGAATGTGAAGGATGATTTAAATCGCCCCCAAGCCTCTAAATAATGCCACCATTTTTTTCTGGGTCTCTTATCCCGGGGGGCTAAAGGGCCCTTTATAGCGCTTAGCTTATTAGCGCCCACAACAAGGCGTTGTCGCCCACTTTGGGAAAGGCTGCTTTACAGCAACTGAATTCTCAGTACAGTTAAAAGCATAACTCAAAATACAATAATCTATTCTAACATATTGTTATAAATGCGCTGAAATACGAATAAGGTCATAATTTAGTTATATTTAAAATACCACCACCTGAAAAATGAGGTCAAAATATTTTATAACGTGCACGAAAAGTTTTTGATAAATAACAACAAATGATTTACATTTATTCAAATGGTTAATATTCGAAATAAGTAAATAACAAATAAATCAATTGAACTGATTTATAACTCGGTTATTTGAACTAGCGGTCTATCATAAATCATTCAGAAATGTTTTTGTTCCTAGCAGAAGTTTGTACATATTTGGTTAACATTTCAGCTAATTTACGATAAGTTAAACAGACAGTTTTGTGGATAAAATCCAAATTAACTCTGAGTTTTCGGGTGGTTTTGTTTATTCAGTCTGACTTGAAAATATTTCTGCCGGTTTGCTGTGAAAAAGTATGATAGATTTATATGTATAAAAAGATATCTTTGTCAGTAATATGATTTTTACTGATTGTAAGATTTTTTTCTCTCATATGATCAAGATCACGACAAGGCCTATAACATCCAACTGTTGGGCATAGGCTTCATTCTCCATGTAGGCAGCACGTTGCTCCACTGCTGGTGGGCGGAATTTGGTCTAAATATTATTGTCATAGTTTGGTGTTTTATATTAATATCTATATATTATATTTTAGTTGTATAATTTATATATACACGTGAAAGAATAGCAAAATTGTAACTCCAAGTTTCCAACTGCGCAAAGTAAACGTCTCCTTTCTGGGTTATTTTGCATTTTTTTTTTATCATACCATACATTTGTTTCAAAATATATTTAAAGTTTTTATTAAAAGGACATTGATAGATAAAGCGTATTATTCTGTGCAGGAATTACATAGTTGATAAATATATGTGGATTTAGGGACGCTGTATTTCATGCAAGATATTACTAATTTTGAACTAAAACACAGTTTTATATAAACTTATACAGGGTGGGGATGACAATACGACAATAACTTTGACATCGTATATGTAATGATATTCCAAGCCCACATACAAAAAATCAATAAAATACATCCAGTAGTTTAGTCAAAAAATATGATTTTTCATTTTTTAAAATTAGTACGTGTTGTATAACATTAATAAACGGTCACCCGTAGGTTAACGACCCTTTGAGCGCGATCGGTACAAACATAATATTACGCGTACGCGTAATTTAAAAACGTGCAAAATTGTTATCTATTTTGGTAGGTCAGTGTTGTGTTAAGACATATTAAAAACATTTGTTAAATAGTTTTAATATTCAGTATGATTCTAATAATTTTCTTTTTATAATTTTTGTTTTTTAAAAATTTATTGTTTCTTTTAATGCTTTAAGAAACAATAAATTTTTTTAAATTCTGTAAATCTAAATTCTGAATCTAACATAGTTTTTGCAAGTAGGTAATATCACGGGGAGCACACATGGCATATCAACAATATTTAATAAATTTAAGTATTTCATTGACTATATTTATTTCAAGATCAAAATATTCGCGAAACTTTTGCTCGAGCAGTCCAACAAATGCGATAAAGACAACAAATAACAATAACAACAATTATTAATAATAAAATACCACGTTATTACATTAAAATATTAAATCTTGCAACAGCTGAAAAAAACAATCAACGTGGCACGTGTGTTGCAATGACCCTGAGAACGTCTAACGGTGTAAAGGACAACTGGCTGTGCCAGGGCTGCTAGAAAAATTTGTCACACTCATACAAAATTTTCTGTGGTCATATTTTTTAACAAAAGAATTTGTTGGCTTAAAATTCGTATAATTTTCGTTTCTTCTTATTAATTTCTTGGCTAATAATGTGCCCTTCAGTGTATCATTGGATAAACTGTTTCTAAGTTTTGTTCTGATTAAATGAACTTCGTTGAATGCTCGTTCATATTATAGATTGCACTGTGATGGGGAAAAAATAATAAATTTAAAGCAAATTGAGGCAATATTTTATAATTTTCAAATTGTTTTTTATTTCAAAATGTATTTTTTTTTCAAGTCGAAATTATTATCACAAAAGAAATTATAAGTTTCATTAGAAAGCAAACAAATACAGCCTTTATATGATTTTTCAGTCTTCATTTAAGTAAAAGATCTAGGAACGCGTTACGTAGTTGGGAAATTCAACGAAATTCATGCTTGCCGGTGGATGACGTTTCTTTAATTATGAAATGCTTCCAGGTAATAGGAATATAAAAATCGTACATTTTGCGTACGATCTTAGTCTAGCGATCGTACATGAGTAAAAATGCAAAAAAAAATCGTATGAGTACGATTAAAATCGTACATCTGGCAGCCCTGGTGCGTAGGCTAGCGTAAACAAAACATGTTATAACATGTTTTTGGTTTTTTCCAGGCTCGCTGCGTACGCGACAAGCGGCCAGTAGTCTCTATGCCCTTTATTTAGATACTTGTGTTTCTTGATGTTATTAGCGTTGTTTTGTCAATTTTAATTAATTATTGAATTATCTCGAAAAACTCTTGGAGTGAATTGTGCGATATTTAACGCTTTATTTTTATAGTTATAAGTACCTAGTTTAATAGTTATTATGTAAATTGTGCGATATTTAACGCTTTATTTTTATAGTGATAAGTACCTAGTTAATAGTTATTAAGTGAATTGTGCGACATTTAACGCTTTATTTTTATAGTGATAAGTACCTAGTTTAATAGTTATTGAGTGAATTGTGCGAAATTAGACGCTTAAGTATTAATATTAACAATAGTTTTTATTTTATTTACAATGCCACGCTATAATTACACAGCTTCGGAGTACGCTGACATGATTTTTGTTTACGGAGAATGTCACGGCAATGCTAATTTGGCAATAAAGAAGTACAGGGAGAGATATGGGAACACCCGTATTTGTCCAACCAATGGCCGCACTATTACAAATGCTTTCCAGAGGATACGGGAAAATCAATGCTTAATCCCGCATTTAGATACTGCTCCTCCACATGCAAGTCGATTGCAGGATGCTGAAATTTTAGATTATTTTTCAAATAACCCAACAACCAGTTTGCGTAAGGCAGCACGTCTCCATCGTGTGGATCATAAAACGATACATAATGTTTTAAAAAGTGACAAACTGAGGCCTTTTAGGTACAGTAAAGTGCATGCAATATTGTCAAGGGACAAGCCCGTCAGAGAAGCATTCTGCCGCTGGATGCTAAACAAAGTTTTTGATAACCCAAACTTCCTGTACAATGTGATGTGGGCGGACGAGAGTACATTCACAAGGAATGGTTTATGGAACCGTCAAAACCTTCGATATTGGAAACACGTGAATCCACATCTAGCACGGGAGACGTCCCACCAATACAGGTTTACGGTAAATGTATGGGCGGGCATACATAGAAAAACCATAATTGGTCCTATTTTTATTGACGGCAGTTTAAATTCTGATAAGTTTCTGGAACTCCTAAACGGACCAGTTGCTGATTATATTGACGAGCTTAGTCTAGACGCTTACAGCCAGATGTGGTATCAGCTAGACGGAGCACCTGCTCATTCAGTTGTGTCTGCCAGGGAACGTTTATCGGAAATGTTCGGACAGCAGTGGATTGGCCGTCATGGACCATCAAGGTGGCCAGCGAGATCACCAGATCTCACGCCGATGGATTTCTTTTTGTGGGGTTTTATAAAAAACGATGTGTACTCAACAGAAGTAAATACAGTTGATGAGTTAAAAAATAGAATTATAAGAGCTTTTATTAAATTAAAAAACATGACCGCCAATGGCGAAATTATGTCAAAATTAATTAATAACATTGTAAGAAGATATAATTTGTGCATCAGTGTTCATGGCGGACATATCGAAAATTTGAAAATTTAGTACTATCACCGTCCAAACAACCCAAGTAGTAGTTCATTGTGGCACCGCGCGTCATAAAAGGTCAGTGAACCCATAGCTACACATGTTGTAATAAAATTTTATCATATTTTTCTTATTTAGTTTGTTTGAAAAAAATTTTTTTTTTTATTTTGATCGTAGGACTTTTTTGATGGTTTTGAAATACTCCTATAAACTAGTAGTACCTGGGTGACCGAGCTCTGCTCGGTATTTTTAGTATATCGTGAAGGATTAGTAGTAGAAGAGAGAGTTAAAATGATTCGTTGCCGGTTTGGATGAAGTCTTTTTTAACCGACTTCAAAAGAGGAGGAGGTTACTCAATTTGGCTGAAGGAAACTCAATATGTATATATATCGCACCTTCGGTCCAACAAAGTCACAATTCAGGACACTTTTTAACCGACTTCTAAAAAAGGAGGAAGTTCTCAATTCGACTGTATTTTTTTTTTATGTATGTTACCTACATCAGAACTCTTCACCGGGTAGACCGATTTCGACAATTTTTTTTTAATCGAAAGTTGGTGTGTGTCATTTGGTCCCATTTAAATTTATTTGAGAACTAACAATTACTTTTCGAGTTATATCTAATAATGCGTTTTTACTTGACACTTTTTTCGTCGACCTACGTTGTATTATACCACATAACTCTCTACTGGATGTACCGATTTTGATAATTCTTTTTTTGTTAAAAAACGGATATCCCTAGTTTGGTACCATAATAAGGAAACCAGGATCTGATGATGGGATCCCAGAGAATTCGAGGGAAACTCTCGAAAATCCGCAATAACTTTTTATTGGGAGTACCGATTTTAATAATTTTTAATTTAATCGAAAGCTGATGTTTATCATGTAGTCACATATAAATTTTATCGAGATCTGATAACTACTTTTTGAGTAATCTTTGATAACGCGTAGTTACTTGACTATTTTTTCGTCGATCTACGTTGTATTTACTCGTCGATGTAGTTGAAGTCGGTTTTTTTCGTTTGCGAGCAAACACAATTATTTTGTTATGTCTTTTTTTGAAGTTTTTGATAATTTAATATAAGATTTTTAAACTATAGCAAAGAAAGTAAACTATTAATTTTATAACGATTTCAAACCTACTATAAATAGTAATCCAGAAATGAGGAAGTAACAGCGAAAAAGAAATTAGAAGTCTTCTCCTGTAAAATTAAGAAATGAGTTGTTTTGACTTTGTTGCACCGAAGGTGCGATATATATATATCACTATCACTACATAGTATAAAACAAAGTCGCTTTCTCTGTCCCTATATCCCTATGTACGCTTAAATCTTTAAAACTACGCAACGGATTTTGAGGCGGTTTTTTTTTTAATAGATAGAGTGATTGAAGAGGGAGGTTTATATGTATAATAACATCCATTAAATAGTGGAGAAATACTCTCATTTTTGAGGTTTCTAATGTGATGTGATTGTTGATTTAATTAGATCTATATGGCCCTTTACAGCATATAATTTAAATGAATATTTTTGAAGATATTATAGATTTAAAAATTGCGGTACGTAGCGTTTGCGGCAGTTCCGGCCGGCTTTTACTCTAAAGTTAACGCTTGCGGGCCACGGGCAGTAATGAATAAATCAAAACTACTGGATCGATTTTAATCATTTTTCAGTGAATGACATAGGCTATAATTATATTTTATACCCGTGCGAAGCAGGAGCGGGTCGCTAGTATATATATATTTAATGTATGTTCGGGGATAGCTTCGTCGTTTATGAAAAGATTTTGATAATTCTTTTTTTGGTGGAAAGGAGATATCGCTGATGTGGTAGCATGATAAGGAAATCAGGATCTAATAATGGGATCCTAGAGAAATCGAGGGAAACTCTCGAAAATCCGCATAACATTACATTAACTACATAATACTTAACATACTACTGAGTGTACTGATTTTGATGATTTTTAACTTAATCGAAAGCCGATATTTATCATGTGGTCATATTTCTTTGAGATCTGATTACAACTTTTGGAGTAATCTTTGATAATGCGTATTTCTTGACTATTTTTTCGTGTACCTACATTGTATTACTTGTCGATGTAATTGAAGTCTATTTTTTTTCGTTTGCCTGCAAACACAATTATTAATAATGAATTAATGCAAAATAAAAATAAAAAATATCGATAAATTAAAAATTGATATAAAATATACAATTACAAAATTGAGAGTAATTGCTTCTCAAAACTGATAGGCGCTCCAACAAATCGTGTTTGTTTTGAAAATCATATTTAAATACGAATTACATATTTATAAAATTTGAATAAAAAAATTTTTACCGACAATAATAAAAAATATAAATAAATATAAAAAATCAAAAATAAAAAATAATTAAGAAATAATAATGATAAAATATGAATAATATTTTTCGATTTTACCTACATAATAATAAAAAATAAAAACAACCCATTTAAATAAAAAAATAACGAGTTCAATTAGAAAAAGAAAAAGAAAAAAATAATTGATCAGGGACATAGGGATTTGAACCATGATCTTCTCGGTTGATCCCGACCGGCCGATTTCCCACCGAGCTATTGTAACTAAATTGACAAATGCGAAATTTACCTTCGTATTCTAACGGTATTTTTTTCACTCCCTAAAAACAGGGATAAAACAACATTTTCTGAAAATGAATCCTAGCTAGATAGATTTATCTCCCCCGAAACCCCATATATACTAAATTTTATGAAAATCGTTGGAGCCGTTTCCGAGATCCAGATTCTATATATATATATATACAAGAATTGCTCGTTTAATAGTATAAGATTACCGGTGTTATCAATTTTTGTCGTATTGTCATCCCCACTCTGTATATATTTTCAAAAGAGTAACTACGGACTTTCTTGCCGATTTTTCTTCGCAGAATCTATATTCCAAATCCACGCTAGCTTTACTTTTAAATAAAATAACCACCTAAAAATTCTTATTTGTAAAATGACGAATTGAAAGTGCTTTTGAAGCCTATTAGAATAAACTTGTTTTTGATTTTAACCAGAAAATAATGACTGGAATTATTGGTTTTAATTGAATAATAAAACAAACAGCTTATTTAACTTATTCTAAATAACATGAAAGCTAAGGGATTTCTGAGAAGTGATAATACAGTCATTTGATTTGTAGACCCTTTGAAATTATAGCTGAAGTATTTAAGGTTAAATATTTGGTAAATAATAAGTTACTTAACTTTGGACGTAATCCATCACGGTTTTACTTCCTTTGATACATTTAAATTTGATGATTTTCCTATTACTTGAGATATTAAATTGTTATTAGATTTTGATAGCGCAATTTTTAAATAATTTCGTAATAATATTAGGACGTATACATAGTGAAATTTTACACATTTAATACAATTTATCAGACATGTTGATTCCCGTAGCTTGCGGGTTTAAATAGTTTTATATAGACAATTACACTTAATTTTGTTAAAAGTTGTATTACATTCGATAAATATTAAATTTGATCGGCTGAGTAATAGCTGATTGAATTTTAATTGAAATTAATACCAAACTGAATTGGAATTTTAATTACGCACCATAATCAATTGTCATGGCAATCCGGGTGAACAAGGGAAATAAATATAAACGCTTATTTTCTTTGTATTTTAATTTGAAAAATTAAAATAAAACATACGTAGTTAAAATGTATAGAAATAGAAACGACATTATAAAAATAAGGAACCCAAGTACTTAGGGAAGAAAGGACGTTTACATATACATATAAATATCGTTTGTTGTATCACGCACACCAACATTAATTGTATTATTCGCTAGCACATAATTCTGATGAAAAGATAATTTTCGCATCATTGATGTAACAATATCATACATATGAAGAAACCTTTGTCAGAAATATTTGCTACGAGATAATTAATCGAGGATTTTCTCAATCTAATCTTATGTGATGAACGATGTTATTTGTATTGAAGATCATTATCACATTATTGGCTAGCTGCTTATTACAGGAAATGTATTGCACGAATGATTGGTTTCCTATTGTATGCTTATATAAAATAGGATATAATATATATATAATATATATTATAAGACAACGAGAGAAACACAACGCTAAAATAAATATTCTAACTAATAATAATGATCCCGGTTAGCCTCGCTCACCATCTGAGGCAACTGGGGATCCGGGACGGTTCGCTCGCAGCCAGGATGCAGAAGGCAGTGTTACTTGACTCGGCTAGGATTGTCCGCCGGTTTCTCAGATCTCCCTGCCCGGGCGTAATCCTCCACCCGGTTATATGTAAGTATATGTAAATTAATTATATTATGTATACAAGTATTTATTATATTATATGTATCTATTATAATTAAGCGGATGGAGTGACATCTAGTATAATAATACTTGTTGGACGAGGTAGATTTCTCTCGCTTATCGTCTCTGAGTACTCGGTTTACTGTGGGCTTCAGTGGTCAATGTTGGCTTAAGTAAACACAATTTATGATATCACCAATTTCTTATAGCACAGGAATCACTTAGCAGAAGGATAGTTATTTTAGTAGAAAAGTACACAGCACGGAAATCGGGATAGTTATTAGTTAATGCTGACTGCGACCCGAATTGTGAGGAGACAGTTCTGCATATTATACTGAGCTGCCCGAGGTTCAGTAAGGAAAGGCTGGATCTGGAACTCAAACTCCAGATTAAATTAGACCAGCCATCGCTCCATACCATCCTGGAGAGCGAGACTAGCAGAACGTCCTTCCTCACATTCGCGAGAAAGGCCGTCAATACAGCCGCAAAGAGGAACAGCACGCTTTCTCCACCACTGGCTTTAACACCTACGCAGAATGCCAACACCGTCGTTCTTACAACACACACTCAGACACACAACACACAAACACAAATAGAACAAAACCGTGTCCAACAAGTAACTCAGCAGGACAACATCACGGCTCCGCGGATGTCTCCTGGCCGCACCCTTCTGGGCCAAATAACTAGGACCATGTCTTCCTCACTGCAGAACCTGTTCAGGAATAGAGCCAACCAAAACGCACCTCCGCAACCGACTCAGAGCAGGATGACACAATCCTCGCCCAGTGAAGTGAACGGAAGTGGAGAAGTTGGTATTAGGACCAGATGCGTGGCTCTATTCATGGACAGCGAAACGGAGAGGATGGGGATAAGCTTCTGTCGCTCTGAAGAACGCAATCAGCTGGCGATTTCGCCGGGGCTCGCTTTACTGATAAACGGTAGCACCCAAAAGACAAGCATAAAGCGCACAAAAATCACAGCGCTAGCGCAAGAGCAGGAGGGCGACCCGACCTATCGTTTATTGCGGTTGAAAAACAAAGAGATCGCACTTTTCGAATGGGGAGAGACGTCCGCCTTCGCGCAGTCCAGCTTGTGGCTACAGCGCTTGGGCGAGATCCCCGGGGGAATCCCCGGAAGAATCAGTGTCGATTCGATGAGAGTCGGTTATGATAGAGGCAACGTATCGGATAGGTACGGTTGCTAATGGCTTCTAAGAACAGTGAGGTCATTGTTTACGAAGACAGGGGGGAGGATCTTGGTTACTTAAGACCGAAATTCAAAACACCTTCATCCCCTGCATTGCCGACTGTCAGCGAACCCGCACCTAGTGGCTCGGAGCGCCTACAACAAAAGATCGAGAGCCAGAAGGTTGAACAACGCAAAGCAAGGGCCGCACTTGAGTCTAAGCCGAGCTCGATGTCATTGGCGACCTTTATCCAGGCAACCATCTCCCGAAACAAGCTAAGCTCCCGCATCACCCCTCTCCCAAAAAGGCTGGACAAGGAGAGCGACTATCGGGGGCGCTGAGCGAGTTTACCAAAGACGATAGTCCGAGGCACCCAGAGGCGTCACTCGCCGCTCGAACTAGGGCCGATATGGGACAAATAGAACCACCAAGACTTCGACCTGCGTCCACACCGTTTCAACATGCGGAGAACGCCCTAATCGAGTTCCTGGCCATAATAAAGGCAAACCGCGAGGTAAGCCTGGCCACCTGCAAAAAGATCATGCAGGCCTACCAGTACGATCACCAAAGGCTACTGGAGGTGGAACTCGAGGAAGCCGAAGCAGCCATATACAACAGCAAAACCCGACAAATACTTAAGGGCAAGCTGTCGGGTAGGTATATGGCTGCATATAACATCACAGCAAGTTTCGTGAGCGCGGTCGAGTCTGAGGGGAGTGACGAGGAGTCTCAAACCTTCGACACACCTGAAGGGGACCCGGTGGTGGTAGTGGCCAGATGCACGAAAGTAATGCTGGGGGACCGGATGCTGCGGATGGCGAAAACCATCTCGGGCGACCGGGAAGCCGGTTTACCGTCCGTGACCTGGGGGCTACCATCGCTGGAGTGGATAAACAGTGTACCGGGATGCGGTAAGACAACTCGCATAGTCAGGGACTTCGATGAGGACACGGAGGTCGTGATTACGACCACAGTCGAGGCGGCCAAAGACCTAAAGGAAAAACTGGCGCACCGCTATGGCAACAAGGCCAAGCAAAAGGTGCGCACCATGGCATCCGTGCTGGTAAATGGTTTCCGTGAGGGCTCAAAAATCAAACGCCTAACGGTGGACGAAGCCCTCATGAACCATTTCGGAGCCATAGTAATGGCCGCCCGACTATCGGGAGGAGAGAAGGTAGTCCTCATTGGAGATATAAATCAGCTGCCGTACATCGACAGGGACAACCTGTTCGAAATGCGATACCACAGACCAACCCTGTTAACAACCATCTTATGTGAGTTGTCATGCACGCATCGTAACCCCAAAGACGTCGCCTTTGCCATCAGTGAGGTTTACAAGACCGTGTACAGCTCAAGCACAAAGATCCGATCTTTGCGAGTGGAGAGCCTCACGGGCGCGCGCATTCCTGTAGGAAGGGACCGGACCTTGTACCTGGTCTTTACGCAAGAGGAGAAGAGATTGCTGACTGACCAGGGATACGGGTCCGGTGAGGGATCGCGCGTCTTAACCATCCATGAGGCGCAGGGCCAGACCTATGAGGACGTCATTGTCCTCCAGACGAAGACAAGGAGGCTCAAGATTCACGACAACGTCTCGCACGCTGTAGTCGCGGTGACTAGGCACACCAACACCTGTGTCTATTACACCGACGACCGTGACGACGCAATTGGTCGCTTTATGGCGAAGGCAGCGGAAACTTCTGAAAAAGACATCCTCAGGATGGCGATTCACCACAGGGATGCTGCCGTCATTGAGGGTGTGCTCGAAATGTTAAAATTGTAGCACACCTTATTTGTAGGAATAAATTGTAATTTAATGTAAGGAAAAAACTTAGGAGTAAGTAAAAAAAAAAATACTAATAATAACATAGGTTAAGTGTATATTGTAAGTAGGCCAAGTAGGCCATAAGTGTACATATACGTTAGCTAGACAATAAGTGTACCTATATTATAGATAGCAAGTAAGTGTATATATAAACATAGATAATAATAATTATTATAATAGTGACAACAATAATTAAAGTAAGGCGCAATATAATTCTATGTCTTTTTGCATGTAAGATATCAATTAAGTTTAGCATAATTTTGGTCGGTGGACTCACGTCTGCATTAGGGATACTAAGTTAGAATAATTAGTTCTCTTAATGTAAGCTGCAGTAGTGTAACAAGTAAACGATCAGTAATAAAACTAAAAATCGGAATAACAAAAGCATGGGCACTTTAAGCCTGTGGACATAACTTTATTTATAAAAAAAAAAAAAAAACAAAAAAGGTAAATAATCTGTCTTTTTATTGTGTAGTCAACTCCTAGTCAAAGTGAAAAATCGATTACCAAATAAAGATAAAGATTCCATTTTTTACATTTTATAGGGTAGCGTGCGGCGATTGTAGCGCGTATTATTAATTAAAACGAAAAATGTTTTTAACTGCTTTGTTAAAATTGTTAATAACGGGCTTCACATCTATAACTGTACCTACAGACACATCAACATAGCATAGCTTAGAAATTATAATGTACCTAAAAAATACTTGTTATAAATATAGTGTAGTAAAATTATTGAGAATTTTAAGTTGTTACACCAAGAACACGTAACCGATCGTCACACGCATGAGCGAAGCACGTTGTACACGTGAGTTAAAGACGCGGGCACTACATGTGATCTACAGAGTATTCACATAAGTAATAATAAATAAATAAATATCTTATAACATACACACACGGTCGTCTGTTCGTATAGTAAGAAACTTAATGCTCGTGTTACAGGTAGCAGACTGTTATTTTTGATTATTTTTCGATAAATATATATAGAAATAATACTGTTAGCATAATATCGATTATTTTAATACGTTTCGTGACGTCGTGCAACAGTGTTAATAAAAATAGTTCCCTACCCGCTAATACGTTTTGTAACGTCATGCAACAACGTCAATAAAAGCAGTCCCTACCCGTTCAGAGGGCTCATTTGCTTCTCGGCTTTCGGAACGATAGGTCGTTGTTTCATGACGAGTCCGCTGATCATTTTTATATTCAAAGTAATGGTTGTTTGCTTGGTTAATTTAAATTGTAATTCTCGGTCATTATTTTCGATTAAGTTCGTGGTTAAGGTTAATTTCTCGATAATTGTTGTGTTTGTAAAAATTAGTAATAAATAAAAGTTAAGTGTTCGGTGTTCTGTCTTTTTTTTTTAAATAAATAAGTTTGTTTCTCCTAAAATCAGAAGTGGGATTGCTCCTTACGACACCACTTCATAAGCAAACAGCCGTTAATTTGAAATCGTCATGCCGCGTTCACGATCGTGCGGTTCGTGTTCACATAGTCGATCAGGTAGGACTCCTAGCCGTGAAAATAGTGTCGCGGTAAATCTATAAGGAACGAACAAACGCGCAATAGGCCGTCACGGGTAAATCGCCGTCGTCATAGATCGCGAAGTGAATCTGACGATGAAAGGTTATCTCAGGTGTGTGCAATCGTCGCGAGTGGGCGCCGTGTCAACTTACTGAACGTTCCCTGCGACCACGCAGGCTGTGTTCGGAGAATCTCGAACGGTTATCACGCAGTAGCAGTGAGTATTCGTTACTTTCGGGTAGACCTAGTTCGCGCAGATGTAGTAGTTCGATTGATTAATCATACGATAGATGCGATTATGACTCGTCTGTCTGCTATCGAGCAATCGACAGTCAACTCATTACGAAATTTGATACAAACTGACGTACGAAACTGGTAACGTATCTGTAGTGGAGAACGATGCGTCCACGAGAGCCGCAGAGTTGTGTATCAATTTTTGATCCAGCTGTACACAATTTTAGAGCGTGGTATAGTGAAGTTGTCGTGAAGTAGACGTGTTATAGAGAAGATTTTGAGGGCTTATCACGAGTCACTAATTGTTTTAAGGGCGATGCCAAAATTTGATTAAACGAGAGGACCAGTAATGATCGTTCGTCGTTCAATTTCTGTCGCGAGTTTAGGTCGTGTGGGTAGTTGTTTACGGGATGAAGCGCAGTCGTGGTTAAATGATTGTGTGATGCAGGATAGAACGTGAAGCAGCTTTAAGTCGAGTATCTTTTTAGAAACAGGTAGAATATCTTGGTGGATTAATTTACCGAGGTCAGGTGAGGCCGAGCTTTAGTAAAATTGAGGCACTTATTCAGTCACCGAAGCCTACCAACGCAAGACAGGTTAACAAATTTCTAGGTCTTACAGGCTATATCCGCCATTATATTGCGTCCTATTCCACCAAAACTGCTTGTATTGCCAAATTATTAAGAAACGGCGAATCTTTGCTGTAGTTGACCTTGTCTTTGTGATTAAAATCTAGCAAGCACTTACAGTGTACTTAGTGCACTCCCGCATAATCGGTACGAGTTTAAGTTGCTGGCAGGCTCCTATGGTAAGACGATACGAGCAGCTTCTGAATACATGGTTCAGTGGCTCGGCGAATGGACGCCGGACACGTGCTTCGTATTCTTCGATAGCGGTTGGTATACACCGCCATGGTAGCAGTACGGGTAAGCAAACGTGGAGCCTCTGCTATCATTATCATTACAGCCTATACAGTCCACTGCTGGACATGGGCCTCCACAAGTTTGCGCCAAGCGTGGCGTGAACTCGTGTGTTTTGCCCGTGGTCGCCACGCTGGAGAGGCGGGTTCGTGGCCGCGGGGCTGGCTTTGTCACGCCTGGGGCGCTGCTGCCCATCTTCGGCCTGTGTATTTCGGGGCTAGCGGTTGGATAACTGTCCCGCCACCGGTCGGCTTTTTGGGTTCCATGGTGGTGGCGGAACTGTGTTGTCCCTTGGTCGCCTCTTACGACACCCGCGGAAAAAGAGGGGGTGGCTATGTTCCTTAGTGCCGTAGCCACACTGCTATATTTTTCATGAATTAGCAAGCTAACCAATTGCCGTATTTTACAGCAATGTACATGAATCGTGTATGTGAGATGCCTTTACGTGTGGACACGCGTGTCGGCGTAGTCATGCGTGTGGTGGCTCCGTGTACGGAGTGGTGCGGAGCTGTACACGTGCGATGGCACCTGCACGTTGCTGGCACGACGTAACAAAATGACCGTTTTGTTATTTTAGACAAGCGTAATACTGCCTCTGTCTGCTTTCTGTGATGGGTATTGCGTAATACTGCCTCTGCCCAAGGGATATCGCGTAATACTGCCTCTGTCCCTGGATCACATAGTGGGTATCGCGTAATACTGCCTCTGCCCGTAAGGTAAAGTAAATGTTGTGTGATGGATATTGCGTAATACAGCCTCTGCCCAAGGGATATCGCGTAATACTGCCTCTGTCCCTGGATCACATCGTGGGTATCGCGTAATACTGCCTCTGCCCGTAAAATAAAGTAAATTTTGTGTGATGGGTATTGCGTAATACAGCCTCTGCCCAATGGATATCGCGTAATACTGCCTCTGTCCCTGGATCACATCGTGGGTATCGCGTAATACTGCCTCTGCCCGTAAAATAAAGTAAATTTTGTATGATGGGTATTGCGTAATACAGCCTCTGCCCAAGGGATATCGCGTAATACTGCCTCTGTCCCTGGATCACCTGATGGATATCGCGTAAGACTGCCTCTGTCCGTTGATTACATAGTGGATATCGCGTAATACTGCCTCTGTCCCTGGATCACATAGTGGATATCGCGTAATACTGCCTCTGTCCCTGGATCACATGATGGATATCGCGTAATACTGCCTCTGTCCGTTGATTACATATTGGATATCGCGTAATACTGCCTCTGTCCCTGGATCACATAGTGGATATCGCGTAATACTGCCTCTGTCCCTGGATCACATGATGGATATCGCGTAATACTGCCTCTGTCCGTTGATCACATAGTGGATATCGCGTAATACTGCCTCTGTCCGTTGATTACATATTGGATATCGCGTAATACTGCCTCTGACCGTTGATCACATAAGTCTGCTACAGACGATGAATGTGACAATGCTCAGCTTGGGCCTTCGACGGCTCCCGTTACTGCTTCCCCAGGAGTTGTCCCTGGAAACGGCGAGCTCGAGTCCTTATCAGCGTCCACCGACGGCGTTCGTGGTGAAAATGTGCACCGGGGACGGCGCGCGGTCAGGAGAGGCCGTGTTAGCATAATATCGATTATTTTAATACGTTTCGTGACGTCGTGCAACAGTGTTAATAAAAATAGTTCCCTACCCGCTAATACGTTTTGTAACGTCATGCAACAACGTCAATAAAAGCAGTCCCTACCCGTTCAGAGGGCTCATTTGCTTCTCGGCTTTCGGAACGATAGGTCGTTGTTTCATGACGAGTCCGTTGATCATTTTTATATTCAAAGTAATGGTTGTTTGCTTGGTTAATTTAAATTGTAATTCTCGGTCATTATTTTCGATTAAGTTCGTGGTTAAGGTTAATTTCTCGATAATTGTTGTGTTTGTAAAAATTAGTAATAAATAAAAGTTAAGTGTTCGGTGTTCTGTCTTTTTTTTTTAAATAAATAAGTTTGTTTCTCCTAAAAATACATATTTAAATACATAATTACAAATACTACACCCAGATTAAGGCGGTAACCGAGCCCGCAACCCGCGGAACAGAAAGCAAGGCCACTACAAACTGCGCCAACGGGCTAGTCTAATAATATATAAATTGATATATTGATTCCCAATAAATTATAGTCACGCACAAGAACAGAATCGCGGCAAACAGGATAAAGGTTTTAAATAAAACATTTTATATATCACACGCAAATCTTTAAGCGGCCGCCAAGATATTTTGTATAGAAACATATTACTATGCATGTACGTAAATCACATTTGATCTTTTTTGAAATAAGGCAATTCTACTTCAACTCTCACAGCAATAGTCACAAAAGTGGTGTTATATTTTACGATACGTAGATTTTTCATAGTTTTGAGATTTTCATTTTATATTGCGGACGCAATTGTGGAAAAATCAAGTCATACAGCATATTTTTAAAATTTTTTTTTGTATATTTAAACCGGGTTAAATGTTATTTTAAGAATATATTATGTACTTACAGTAAATATGTGTATAATATAATGTACGAAAATAATGTAACAAAAACGGTATTATCACTTATTTTTCGTAAGAGTGGTGCTAGTATTGGGTAGAAGTTGTATCGTTTTTTTTTTCACGAAAGATCTACTTCGATGTCTGCAATGACGTAAGCTATAGCTGCCCAAAATGCAGCACATTCGACAACATCATCCATATTTTGAGCGGTCAAAGTATCAGCGTCTGTATGATGGTACCAAAAGTATTGATCGTCTTTGTTTAACAAAGAAGCTCCAGGAATTCCCTTGTCGATAAATAGTGATAATTCCGACCCTGTTATATCAACAAATTGAACCTTATCGATTGGAGGGAAGAGTTCCATAATTTTTGCTATGATACATTTTGTCCTATTTGATCCAGCTACCTTTAAACCTAATGGCTTAAAGGTTCCTTCGTCAGATTCTAGTATGAAATCGATGTTATGTAACTCATCATAATGCTTATGCAAATACGCTCGCCCACCTACTAAGCCAGGTTCCTCTGATGTCCATAAAATGGATCGTATAGTTCGTCTATGTTCCAAACCTAAATATTTTAATATAACAGGTACAAACCAACTGATCATCATTCCTCCGCCATCGTCAATGGCTCCCTGGCCCACATCCCAACTGTCCATATGACCAGATACTATAACTAACTTTTCTGGTTGTTTTACTCCTTGAAGATCAATTATGGTATTTCGAGATATTTCTGAATTTAAAGTATTAAACATAAACATTTCTATAACGATTTTTTCTCCTTCGTCATATAACCTTTGAATTAAATCAGCGTCTTCTAAAGTAACGGCAGCAGCTGGTATCTTTTGGACATATGCATTGTACATTAAAGCTCCTGTGTGAGGGGTATACAGTGAAAAAGGTGTAATACTTCTGATTAGAACAGCAACAGCACCTTTTTTAGCAGCCCTTACAGCAGAATCCGTTCTATATTGAACGGTTTCGGAATAAGAAGTAAATTTAGCATTGAATAACACGATTTTTCCTAAAATTTTAGTGTCATCAATTTCATCAAATTCATCAAAGCTGTTTACAACAATTACATCCGCAATTATGCCTTCTGAAGGAGTTGAAACACTTAATCCAATTCCGAGGACTTTAATAGTTTTCATTAATGGATGCAGCATTTTTACTGATTCGTATTCACGATGCCAATGGGGTATCTAGAAGTAGATATGCTTTGTGTTATGTTATTTATCATTTAATTAAAGTAGGACATAGCAGGAAAAACTTTGCTCCAAATCTGGAGCAAGCCACCTGGGGTTCACCTTAAGTAATGTTCTTGCTAAGCTGTTAAGCTGTAAGCTGTTAAGTAATATTCTTGCGAGTAAGGTGACCAGAGCTCCTCGGAGGGTTGTAGGTTCGGCAATGTGCATGTGATACTTCCATAGACTACGGCAATCATTTACTATTAGGTGAGCTGCAAGCTTATTTGCAACTAAATGATAAGAAAAAAAAAATTGGACAATAAAAACACACCAGGACGTTCTCAGTAGTAACGTTGTGAATTCCACTTGTATGTGTAAGATCTTTCATGTAATCTATGGCGTCTTCTAAAATTTTACTTCCTGCAGGACGTGGTCCGAATTTGTCGATGAACATTGTATATCTGCGACAAAATTAACATCGTAAGTTTACAAGTTTCATGGCCGCATAAAAACCATTGTTAGAGATGACGAAAGCTACTAAATTTAATATAGAATTGACACATACCACTTCAATAAATAAAAATAAATAAATAAGGATTCTGTTAAAATAAAGGATTAATAGACTTAAAAAAAATGTTTTTTCTTGTTAGTAAAAACGTATATCAGTCAGTCAGTTCAGCCTATTGCAGTCTAATGCTGGACATAGGCCTCCCCAAGTTCGCGCCAGACATCCCGGTTATCCGCAATCCTCATCCAGCCTACACCGGAAATCTTACATGTATATGTTAATAGATAAAACATATTTTTCCAAAAGTAAAAATCTACTTACAACCCGTAAAAACCTTCAGATACTGGTTTCGAAGTAATAACAGCCATAATATATTCTATTATAGGCTTGTACGATGAAATACTTTTCTCTAATGTTTGATCGAATTTGCATTCCTTTGTAAGAAAGTCTATTCTTTCTGTATCTAATTTTTGTTGGTTCATAACTTTTATGAGACAAAGAAAGAATATTAATAAAAATGTTTTAGAATACATTTTTCTCAAATTTAATGGTTTTATTAATTTCGAAACATGACCAACAAAAATGTTTTGTTGGCTACAGTTTGAAAGGCAAACTGTTTTGTTATAACTAAGATGTCTCAAATTAAGAGAGGGGAAACCAGTTAATATTCTTATTTTAAACTTTAATAACTAGTTTTGTTATAGTTCTTATGGAATATAGTTGCAAGGTTCAAAATACTTATAATGTTCGTAATTTGATGTGAAATTTGTGATTATATTTTACATTAATTGGTTGTCACGCATGATTAGTAGTATTTCATACTTCATTAATGTGACTACGGGAAATAAATGAAGAAAATATACATCTTGTTTTAAGTAATTTATGTAATTCTTTAATATTTTCAGCAGCCCGACTGGGGTAGTACCTCGACCTTACAGAAGACCACAGCTAAAAAATATCTACTGTTTTCAAGCAATATTGTGTCTTGTTGGTGAGTAAGGTGACCAGAGCTCCTAGATTGAGGATGACGTCGGCAACGCGCTTGCTATGCTTCTGGTGTTGCAGGCGTCTATTAGCTACGGTAATCGCTTACCATCAGGTGAGCCGTACGCTTGTTTGCCGACCTAGTCATATATATATATATATATATATATATATATATATATATATAGAAATATATTGCAAAAACGTAATAGGAAGTTCAAATGGTCATCAAAGGTAATGAAAGCTTAGCTTGTTACGTAAGCTTCCTTTAATTGGGTCGTCTGGAAAAAATGGCTAAATAGCCATAAGTCCGCCCATTATACTTCAGTCTGTATCTGTCTTTAAATGTGTTTAATGTTTAAAATTTTACTTGTGGTATACAATAAAGTATTAATAAATAAATAATTAAGCTATATTTTTCAAGCTGTATCATATGGGTTTCTTTGTTTTGAAATTATCACAATTGTCAAAAAAATGTCAATGTTGTTTTCGTTTACGATAGTAAGCCAACATAATCTATTTTCATTTAATTTTAAATCTGTTTGCCGAATTGTGCAGACTAAGTGTCTCTTCACTACGTCAATCACTTGTAAGTATATCAAGATTTATGTACGTAAATTTTTGTTTGAAAATTATAGCTTAAACTGAAAAGAAACACGTTGAAAATGCGAGTATTGGGACAGCAGGTAACTGTATATTGAACTGATTTGTTCTACTGTAGTTCATGCCAAAGACGCTACTTTTCACAAAAACAATCCTCATGTTCGATTTCAATGTGAACAGAACACAATATCGAAGTTATTTAAAAACAATCAAAGCTACTAAGTATCGTTAAAAGTTTAAGTACTAAATGTTTCAGTTTAAATGTTTGCTCGAGAGTAGCCATCTTTATGTTGCTTTTAATTTTTACTAAGGGAGTTCGTGGTTTTCGCCTTTAAACTCTGTTAAATAATTTTGTATATAGGTATTATTATGTTTTTTGACACACTTAAAAATTAAAAAAAAAAGAAAACTTATCAACTTAGCATTTTAAGTACATTTTTTTAATGGCAATACCTCATATATAATAATTACTTTTTAAGAAATCCTTTTTTAGAATTATATCGAATATATATATGTCTACCCATTTTTTATAATTCGAAATATGTTAACGAGGAAGTCATTTTTTGCCAAAAAGTAGTGTGTTTAACTTTTTTTAAAAATTAAATACTTTTTGTTGGACATCGATGTAACAAATTAATGATCGAGGCGAGGAAACGAATTGGTCATCCACCAAGCTCGAATTTTAGGGCTAATGTATTTGTTATGCTCTATATTTTGACGTTTATTTACGAATTTTACCAAGAACAAATTTATTACAATTAGAACTTCGTTCGATCCTCATTAATTCACAGGTTATTGGTGTTTTAACTTTTTAATTATAAAACAATTTCTATTAGCAAAATTAGGTGTTAAATTTTAATTAAGAAAATTTAGCTACAATGTTGCCTTTTCATTATTAGCATCAGACGTGATTTAACAAATATTTTATAAAGTTTTAAAAATATGCAAAAACGAATAAATTATTGATATAGACTAACTCGACTTATTACACTTATATACTCGACTTAGGTACTTACTTTAGAAGTTTGCAGGTTAAACGATTTTGCGTAATTTTCTTGGAAATAAAATATAGAGATTCGTTATTAAACGTACTAAATATAGGAGTCAATATTTATTGCTAAATATGTGGATTCTTGAAATATATTAGAGGGTAACTTATATATTGCTTGTTAATCAAAGTTGTGTATTTTTAGAATGTCTAAATGAAAATATATCATAATATGGTTTCCTAATCAAACATTAAATAATACCTTACGGTCTTCAGTAGGGTGGGTAGGTATTGAGTTTCGCAAACATACGCAACACCCAATAAAACACATTTGACAATCATCAATCCTCTTGTTACAAACAAAGTCGCTTCCCGCTGTCCGTTCCTAGATCTTTAAAACTACGCCACAGATTATGATGCGGTTTGTTTAAATAAATAGAGTGATTCAAGAGGTAGGTTATATGTATAATACATGCATGCATAATAAATACATGCACAATATAGTAGAGAAACACTGGTAGTTTTAGAAGTTTCTAATCCGAAGATCAATAGTGAGCAAAGGTTATGTTTTAGTAATAGTTTGCTTTGTTACAAAATGTGTTCATTTAGAGTTAGTCTCAGATTTAACAACTGAATGCTTTTTGGCGGCTTTCAAAAGATTTAGCTCTAGGCGAGGCATTAATGCCATAGTCTTTTGAGACAACGCTTCAACATTTAAGGGAGCTAATAATCAATTGAGAGAATTGTATTTGTTAAGCAAATCTCAAGGTCATAAGGATGAGATATTAAATTACTGTGCAAGTAAGAGTAGACTTCAAATTCATTCCTTCATATAGCCCCACGTTTGGATCACTTTGGGAAAGTTCAGTTAAGCTCTTCAAATATCATTACAAGCGAGTTGTCGGGAACATGTGTTTTACATATGAGCAGTTTTACACTATAATGGCACAATAGAAGGAATTCCGAACTCACCCTTGAGCCCATTGCCAAATGATTGCAATGATTTTTCTATATTGACTCCGGCTCATTTTTTGTGCGGAGCCCCTTTGAAAGCTATACCTGAGCCAGACTTGACATCCAACAATATAAATACATTAAAATTCTGGAAAAAACGCACTAAAATACAACAGGATTTTTTGGAAAGTATGGCACAAAGGCTATTTGTCACAATTGCTAAAGAGGCCTAAATGGTACCATATTAATCCAAACGTTAAAATTGGTGATGTAGTGTTATTGGTTGCTGAAAATTGTTCACCATTGCAGTGGCCACTGACCAGGGTCACAAATGTATTCAGGGGCTCTGACGGTTTGGTACGACGAGTGGTGGAAATCAAATCTGGTACAGGTACTCACCAAAGAGCTATAAATAAGGTAGCTGTAGCACCTATCTATGAAAGTTAAAGATAATTATTTTTACATTTTCTTGTTGTTTTTATTTTTACATTGTCATAAGAATATAAGTTTAATTTGTTAAATACACTTAAGAAAATCAGTAGTATTGCTATTTTAAAATGTTACTAAGCAGGATAATTTGAGAAACATACTATAAAGTTAGTCTAATAATAGCTAATATAAGATAAATCATTTGTATGAATTTTCTAGAAATTTCTTTTTTTAATGTAAACTATTACTTAACATACTACTAAGGTGGTTTGTTTATGTTGTATTATAACTTATGTTAAATTATTAAAATTCTAACACAAAAATTGAACGGTTTTGTAGTAATGTTAATAATATATTGTATTTGTGTGGTCTATGGAATCAGAGACTAAAATGTTTAGCGGCCTGTTATCTCTGGCAACACTTACTTCCTCTTCTCGCCTGGACGTCGAACCGAATGTGCGCGCTCTGTTACTAATTAAATTGTTTAATATAAAAAAGCGTGTTTTTATGGTTTCCTATACCAGTGATGTCGTAAAATAAACACATTTTTTGCGCATATATTATATATATTTTATTTTATATTTACTTTATATTTTAAATTTAGTATCAGCATTGCACCCGTGGGAAGCCGGGGCGGGTCGCTAGTATTATGATGAACCAATTGAATATTAAATTCGAATAAAGCCGGCACAAGGCTCGAATCTCGCTATCGTTTGGTAAAATTTCATGTCAGAACATAAAAAGAAGGACAAGAAAAATCTTGGGTAAAAGATTTCGTCGCCTCGTTAAAGTCGTTATGAAAACTGATGTCATCTTTTTTCGGAGGCGACAATGAATTATTTTTTACCCGGTTATTTGTAGCGACAATTACTCTTTTGATTTCAGTCCGGCTTCCCTCGTACATAAAAGTTATATCATTTAAGAGTCGTAATTTTTTTCTTCTGTAAATATTTATTTGCCTCGTCTAATTTATCTTTGGAACTTAATATTATATCAAGTTTACTAAATATAGCATGTTATATTATTGTTATCTGGAATATTCTATTTTTTTAATGTTTTCGTACAGGTTTAGTTACGTTCCTTATAAACTGATTCCGAATACGCCTCTGCTCAAAAAAATTACCAAAAACATTTTTAAAGTAAAGCTATTTGAGAATAAGCTGTCAAAAGTTTTTCTTTTACAAGCTTTCAAACATATGTTAACACACACTATTTTTAGGTCCTAAACGTTGTTAACATGGCACTTCATTAGGCCTTTAATATGTGTAGATTCACCTTGACATCTGCAGACATGTCTTGCCGAATACCGAGAAGCCCTTTCACATGCCGAAGCGTACCTCAGAAAGTCATATCGCGTACTTTTTTTACAATAGCTTTAATTTAAATAAAAAAAACTTATAATATTATTTCAAAGTACTATGACCCTGCGAGTATTTCAAATGAAACATTTTGGGGAGTTGTAATATAATCAAAATCCATGTATGTTTACAACACACATTCTATTATAGTCCCTCGTATACATTCATATCATTCACGTAAATTGTTCAATCACTGTTCGAACTCATGCATTTTAATATTTGTGATTCAACTAATTTGATCTTCAAACAGAGAAGATTTGATATTGTTTTCCTCTGCGATCAATATAGAAACAAGAACGACATCAATGATACTACGATTTAACAATGCGAAACACGAGTACAGTTTAGTCACATGAAGTGTTGTCAAAGCTCTCTGAGA
The DNA here is from genome assembly GCF_905220565.1 of Melitaea cinxia. NCBI lineage: Eukaryota > Metazoa > Arthropoda > Insecta > Lepidoptera > Nymphalidae > Melitaea > Melitaea cinxia. Next base: position 14,667,981 of record NC_059397.1, on the reverse strand, counting down.
TATACTATATCGTAGACCCTGGAATAATTTTTGTGCTTCAACGTTGTTGTGAAATAATTAAGTTACGTTAAAAAAAGCCTTTTTTGCTGTGCTGTAAATGTTGTCCCAATAAAGATTTTTGGTCATTGTAGTGTGTAAAATTAAGGAAAACGAAAGTTATATTTATTACTTACTTTTCAATCGCGATCAAAACAAAAACTCTTGCAAATTCAATTACTGACTGTATTTATTATGTCAGAATAGTCAATCAGCCTGTAACAGCGTATTCAGTTTTCTCAATGCCTGTAAAATTGAAATCAATTAAAGCTTATTACGGTAATAAAATTTGCCTATTCTTGTTACTGAACTTAGTTTTGTTGTACTATACAAAGTAGAATTTAGACCTAATATTCAATGATCTATATTATCACTATTTATTCATTTTTAAGTTGTTAATGTTTATTGAAAGAAAAATAATATTTTTAGTTCTTATAATTAATATAAAGTAAAATATAGATAAAAAATGCGATGAGTTTTATTTTCTCTTTATTTTGCTACACAAACCTGAAATTTAATATTGTTTCTATCTGTAATTAAGTACTTCTTTCTGATCGATTTTAATATGAAGGTATTATATTAGGTTTTTGTTACTTTTAACGAATGCCGTGTGGTGTCGGCCGAATAGACTAGCACCACCCCCTTTCTTTATTTATAATTTATTTATTTATTTAATAAGTTTGCTAGCAGTTGTTACATTTATGATACTTGACAATATTAATTTTATCATAGACTACATTTATAAATGTACAACCATATTAAAGCAAACACGACATGCAAAGTTATCATGTTAAAATACATTATTATAATTATTATTTAAAACATATATACACACACAGACACGTATATACATACATACATACACACACACACACACACATACATAAGTAATTATCATTATCAAATCATAAGTTCTTCCCGTGGGGGTCATAAAAGGTGACCGAGGAATAAACCTGGCTCAAAATCATCAGGGTCCTGCAGAAGGAAAACTTCATTCGAAACCCGGAATGGGGTCTCCGTCAAGCATTCGTGGCATAGCTCTAAAATGCGAAAGACTCCTGCAGCCGAACTGGCTCCACACGTATCGACTCGTCGTTCCTGTGGTGGCGCAGAGCTTAGGCAACTCTGCGTTTTCCTGAAAAGTGTCTTAGGCAACATAGTGTCTTTCTGACACTGTTTAAATCGTTTTCAATAGACGGACTAAGGCCAATGATGATGATGATGACTTTTGACGAAGGTACTTTTACTCCTTCAAAAAAAAAAAAAAAACAATAAGAATTTGGTTTATAATATTACCTTATTTTATTGTTTTGTTTTAAGGTATATGCTACCGAGGTGTTCAATAAAAACACGATGGTAAAACTTTTGATATGGGATAGAATTCCTCAACTATTGTTAGAATTTATATATATATATATGTGTTAGTAGTCATTACTTTGCAAAATTAGTAAGTTTTTATTAATATATCTTTTTAAAAATTTATCAATAAAAATATTAAAAAAATATTTTAATATGTGTATAAATAGAGTGTGAATTAAAATTAGGATGCAATAAAAAATATCATTACATTTTAATAATTTATTACACAACATAACCATAAAACTATCGACTATAAATTCTCGGGCAGTAATGTTTGTTGTAGTTTAGGCACTTATATATTTGACTTACGTGCGACCTCCATTTCATCGTTCATTTATACCTTATTTATCAAAGAGAGCAAAACAGTAGCAATGCAGCAAAATTAAAGTATTTTGACTTTCATTATCTCGTCTCCTTTAAATGAATTACACGCCACAAAGAGACGGAGCGGGTGAATTATTCATCAGTGTTCGTTCGTTCTGCTCATGTTCGGAGATAAACAACATCAGTCTAATATTTTAGATATGTGCTACGGGAATTGGTTTCTTTGTTCTTCGTTTAAGACATATTGTTTTGACTAAGTGACTAAAACTAGTTTATTCTTAATACAAAATTTTAATTTGAAACATAAAATGACGGTAGACTAGAAAAAAATATTTTCTGTATTTTTCATGGAAATTATTTTACAATATTTAATCTTTTTTCGTAGAAAATATTTTGTTTACAGTTTATTTTATATTATGAGTATAGGAGAACATCCACGACGAACGAAGTTAGAAAATCTGGAACAAATATAAAGAAGATGACATTGTGGAAGCCGTATCGGATAATAGCCTTTGAAATAAAGATAATTGCATTTTAGTGGCAAGATATGAAATAGAAATAACTATTTCAAATAAAAATAAGCAATATCTATTGCAATGAGAGGCGTAAACATCACGAAATATGAAGCAAGAAGTAAAACTAAATTATAATACACAAAATAATGTGTCACTATATTTCCTATAAAGTGATGTATGTAATTATACTTTCACTTCCTAATTAAAATTGCATTGGCAACGGAAATTAAACACATAACAACATTGCGTGGCCTATTTTACCTTCGCGTGCAGTCAATTAAACTGTCGCATAATTATCACTAATGTATAATGTGTAGACGTGGGGTCTTGAAAAAACATTTTTTTACACTACGAATTTTATATGTCGATGTTGAGAGCTTAATGTAATTACATTAAAATTAATAAATTTAAAAATTACAATTAAATTAATCTTAATATTAATATAAATTATATCTGTAAATAATAATAATAATAATCTTTATTTCTTCAAACGTTAGTACATTATATTAACACATATTACATCAGTTATATTTAGTCACAGGAAGAACAGTATGTCTCTGGTCCCCACACTAGGATTCCCTGTGTCGTGGGGTCCAGTCCCTTCCATTAGCTTAATACGATTCCGTTAGTTTAAACAAAAACAATGCATTTAAAGTTTATAATTTAAAAATAAAATAAAAATAAAAAGATTAAAGTTTATTTGATTGGAACATACAAGAACTAAGGCAACAAATGGTGAGTGTGTGTTTGTGTGTGTGTGTGTGTGTTGTGTGTGTGCGCGCGCGCGCGCGTGTGTGTGTGTGTGTGTGTAAGTACGTGTGTACATCAATGTCATTGTGTATAATAATAAATAATATATTTATACACTGTTTTTTATACCCCGACGTCTAAAGTAGTAGTGCTGATGATTGGTGATGTATGCCTGTCTGCAAGTGAGCGTGAGTGAGTGCGCGTGCGTGTGCTTGCGTGCGTGCGCGTGCGCACTGCATCAGTATGTCGCCTCTGCCAGCCCTACGACTAACGTCTTGGGATCGAGTTAACTCACTGAACAGAGGGGACAAGATACGATTCATTAACATAGATTATATATACATACATATACATACATACCCATGCACACATATATATATACATAGATAATAGGTTTGCGTGCACATGATATTAAATATCTCTGTTCAATAAGGTCTCTGTATGGTCATAGCTTTTTGGTAGTAGCCATTTTTGAATGGTGGTTTTGAGATTGGACGATGTCAGGTTTAATATAGTGTTATTATGCTTAAAGAACTTATTGTATAGAAAGGGTCCCATAAAAGTAAAAGATTGACGAGCAAAAGACGAACGAGCTCTCGGTAGGTCCCATTTAAGAGTTCTGCCTGAGGCTCGGGCTATAGTCTTCGCAACTTTATGAAAGCGGACAAGCACCGATGATATGTAAATCTGTCTCACGCGGAGAATGTTACACTCCAAGAACAATGCGTTTGTGGAATAGCGCCATGGTTTGTTAAAGGCTGTTTTTAAAATGGCTCGCTGAGCGCGTTCTAGAGGGAGAAGATATGTCTTTTTGGATGCTCCCCAGGCAATGACACAATAATTTAAGATAGATTTACATAAACTGAAATACACGGCTCGAATTAAGCTTGGATCTGCTATGAACTTAATCCTTCTAAATATATGTACTAGCTTCCTTATGCGTTTCGTTACTGCATCAATGTGTAATTTCCACGACAGATGTTCGTCTATCAGTATACCCAAGTATTTTATAGACGAAACTTGTTGGATAGAGGGGCATTGACACTGCAATGAATTTGGGTGTTTTACACATTAAAATGAGTGGAGCCTAAGGTTCAAAACTTTATTAGGGGCAGTTCTCTTAGATATACTTAAAGCTATGAGTTTTGTTTTGCTTGCATTGAGACTCAATAAGTTATTCCTCAACCAGCTGGCTACAGTACTCAATCCCCCTCAGCGACATCAACGATCTCCGCCCATGTCTTAGCGTGGAAAATTATGGCAGTATCATCTGCGAAAGTAAAAATCCTAGCCTGTGGCAATTCAAGTGAGCAGAGCTCATTAATGTAAATTAAGAAGAGAGTAGGACCCAAAACACTGCCTTGGGGCACGCCGTAAGCAGTCTCGGCATAGCCACTCATGAGTTCACCAATTCGTACTCGCTGTTTCCGTTCACTTAGGTAAGATTGAAACCATTGCAATGTTAAACCTCTAACTCCCAACAATTCTAATTTTTTTAATAGTATAGGCCGCGACACAGTGTCAAAGGCTTTCGCTATGTCTAAAAAGACGCCAACACATTTTTGTCTATCATTAATTTTATCCGTTACAAAATCAACAAGGCCCGTAACAGCATCCTCTGTGGACCGAGCAGAGCGAAATCCGTATTGGTTAGGACTTAAAAGGTTATTTTTTTCTAAATATTTAAGTAGTCTTACATTTACTACCTTTTCAATTATTTTAGCCACCGCACTCAATAATGATATTGGTCTATAGTTAGTCGGTTCTAGTGCATCACCCGTCTTAAAAATAGGTATTACCTCTGCAATTTTCAAATTATCTGGGACTATTCCTGATGACATACTAAGATTACACAAATAAGTTAGAGGCGATGCAATCAAATATTTGTTAATCCTAAGTATTTCATTACTTATATTATCATGTCCTACAGCTTGACTGGATTTTAATGAATTTATGAGTACGGCAACTTCATTCTCATCCGTTGGTTGAAAAAACAATGAATGTGCTGGTGAATTGGAATAACTAAGCTTTATATTGTTACTCAAGTCAGCTTCCATCACATTCAATCCATCCAAAATTGTCTTTGCCAAACGATCACCAACAGTGGTGAAATAATTGTTCACCGCATCCAAAGATTCAATAGTATTAGCCTTTAGTTTTAGTAACTGATTAGTTTTATTTTCACTTTTGTTTAGACCACAGATTGATTTTAGATTACTCCATGTTTGTTTAATGTTATTTTTACTTTCTGCTAAAAGTTTGTATTCATATTTGTTTTTTTCTTCTTGTACTAAGTTAACACACATATTTCTGTAGTTCTTATACTTTTTTTGTAAATCTACATTGTTCGGATTTTTCCTTGCCTCAACGTGTAATTTGTCCCGTGTTCTAATTGATTTTAAGAGACCTGGGGTAATCCATTTTTTTACAATAATTTTGGATCTGCAAAAATGTAAAGTAGATTTGTTTTTCTCAATCAGGCTATTTAGTTTTGAAATAAAATAATGCGTTACTTCCGTTACATCAGTTAAGTAATAAAGTTCCGACCAGTCAAATTTATTTAGGTCGTCATGTAAGCCATCATAATTTATCTTAGTTACAGTTGTTTTTAATTTTTCCTTATAAATATTAGAACCAAGGCTACACAATACACTGCTATGATCTGTAAGATCTGAATGACAGACAATAGTGGTTGAAGGTAGACAAGATTTAATCATACAATGGTCCAAGCAATTTTGACCTCTTGTTGGTATACTGTGTCCGGGTATATATCCGTAATGGGCCAATAAGCTGAGATACTCTTCCGCTCGTTTATCGGTTGTGCTTTCTTTGATATAAATGTTAATATCACCCATTAAGACGCAATGTTGGTTTTTACATTTTGTAATAATTGCTTTTTAATATATAAATATTTAATTTTTAAGTGTGTTTGGTTTCATATAACATATATTTTTGCTCTAAATTTGTACAAATAAAATGCATTAGCATTTGACTAAAACTTAACTCAGCATATTAGTTCCAACTGCTTTAAGGTCTTAAAGGGTAAAGGTCTTAAGGTCGTAGCTTATCCGGTACGCGGATCTAGTGTAGGTTGGCGGATAATTTACCTTCCACGAGTAATGATCGCTATCAGGTGTTATAATCAAGCATATCAATAACCAGGACTGTGCTCTCTGAGACACGAAGGCGAGACCCATAAAGATAATATGAGAAATATTTAATGTGTTAAAAAATAATTCAAACCTAATAAATTTACCATTGTAATAGGACGATAAGCTTTTTATAACGACCCGATAAGCTATGACATATTTAAGGTAATTACAATAAATAAATTTTGATATATCACGGAATGTTTCGGAAGCCATTTGTTTAAGTGAGGTTCATAAATAATTCTTTTCGTTGAGTCACTTTGAATCGAATCCCTGACCTTTTGAAAAGACATGCAAAGCCATTGACCCTGAATTACTGTTATATATTATTAGATGAAAAACATTTGTTTTATCGATATTAATTAAAGCAGTGTATATATATGATTAAAGTAGTATATATACATATATACATTTTTCATTGAATACTTATCTCAATATCTTTTCAATGTCTTTTTTATAATTTTGTCTCAAGCTGTGAGCAATTGGGCTGTCAAAGTTTGTTAAAGTCAATAAGAAATGTGGACGAAGAAGTTGGCAGCTGCTGGTAAAAAGTTAAGTTAGGGTAAGGAATGCTAATAATGTTGTTACAAATCAGATAATACATTCAGAATGTTGTAGTTCTTAGCGATGATTTTCACGAATGTATAGAAGTTAAACCCAAACAAAATAATGTTAAATACTTGTCAAATATAATCAAGTATATATTTAAATTTTTTTAAAGATTTTTTTATTCGCGAGAAGTGTCGACTTTTGATATGATATTTAAAAAAAATCTTTATAATTTCGTAATGTGTGGGTAACACAAAAATAAAATCATACAAATTAAAAAAAAATATATTAAACATAATCAAGAAATTTAGATTTCCTAGGTTAGAGAAATTAGAGCTAACCCAGTGGAATCAGGAATAGGGGTAAAACTTATGGATTATTTAAGTACTTTGGGGGTAAGCTTATTGTCGGAGAACCAAAGCGAACCATAATTGATTTTTTCTACAAAAAGAGCAGGAAAATATTTGCTGAAACGAATGCAATCTTTTACGTTCGATTTTTGTTTATTACTAACATCGAACTGTTTTGAGATGACATGCTTGGGGCTGGGAGTCAAATGGAGAAAAAAGTGTTTGTACAAAAATTATCTCTTTTAAAGTTATAAATACAGAATTTGGTTATTATAGGTCTTGAGAGCCTCTGTGATCTATTTCTATACATATAATAAAATGGTGGGAAAGTCAAAACTGTACATTGAATATTTTTAAAAAAAAATACTTGGGGTGTGATCTACAATCGATACCGAAGGCAAAAATATAGTTTTTAGAATTTTTGTCTGTTTGTCTGTGTATGTCCGGGATAAACTCAAAAAGTACCACATGGATTTACTTCAAATTTGGCACGAATATTATTAAGAAGTCGGGTCAACATATACGCTACATATTATCATGCTATCACCTACCGGGAACGAGCAGTGAACCTTTATTTCCTCAACGCATTCTGTAACAACGTGTAATCTAATGACGCATATTTGAATATTGTTGTTATTATGTTAATAACCATGCTATATAAGCTAGCTTCACACTATAAAAATCACGCAATATAAGTAACTAAGCCGATAAACATAATTAAATGAATATAGGTAGACAAGACAATTTTAAAGCAGCACCATCTATGAGATTTTTCTGTAGATATGAAATGTAAAGAAGAAACGGGTAAATTAATGTTATTTTGAAAGATATAACCGTAGGTATTTTTGGTGCTGTATAGTGTTCCCGCAGACGACGATTCGATAATAATCAAGTTGGCACTAGGCACTTTGTATTGTTAAGCTATAGTGACTGAAACTGCAGAGCACAGCTGATAATGTATGTATGTATTATTAATATAAAATAAAACACAAAATGATTCCCGTATTATGAAATAAATTATTACTTTACGCATTTTCTTTATTCCCAGTATTATTCCACAACCGATTTTATACATTTCTATAAAGAGAAAACAGCCATCTTTGTACAATATTATTTGAAAACCTTCAATTGAATTCGTTCGTGACGTCTAAAGTTATTGTAATTCGTGCAAACTGTGCCTTTACAAAGCGGATAAAAGACAACTTTCGTAAAGTAAATAGAACGTTCGAGAACCGCGGTTAGGTAACTTTATTTAAAATGCGGTCCAAAAAGTACTTAAGATTTAAGTTCTATTGAGTAGGTTAAGATGCACGTGCGTATTTATACAATGTTCTTATATAAGGTTTGCTGTCTAAGATTTTGTTATTCAAAGTAATATTTTTCAAACTGAAATAACATAATCAATATTGATACTAATTCTGGACAAATATTTTAAATTATTTAATTTGTTAGATCACTAAAGTGTATGTAACGTATAATTTACACACGAAACTATTGTATTTACACAAATAGTATAAGAAAAACCTAACAGTATCACAATTATAATGATATTAATCTAATACTAATTTAAGAGCGCAAAGTGTACATTTCACGATCTTTAATAAATTAATGCAATTTAATTTTTAAACTCTCAATACAAAAATTTGTATAAATAATTTTTTTATAAATATATATTTTTTTTCTATTGTGTGATATTTACTGTTTTGTAAGACATTATTTTATTCCTGTGTGTGTGCATAGCTTTTATTTAATTCAAAATTAAGAATGAATATTTTTTGAAGCCGTGCTTAATAGACTGTAATATTTACTTGATAGCAACGCTATGTTTCAGAGTTAATGAAGCGGGACTAATGCACTCAAAGCTCGTTTTTCCTTAAATATTTTAAAATTAAGTATTTTTATTTGTTATCCAATGAAATGGCTCTTGATGGTAAACTTTCAATATATAATTGAAGAATTGTTGACACAGTAATCACATTAAATTACTACTATATTGATGTTGTTTGGTGTAGAACGAAACTTATTGTATGTGTTTCGATAAAAGTTTTTATTTTATTGTAAAGCCATTTTAGTTTCTCCCGATTATTGAACCTTAGAGTAACAAAATAAAAGGAAATATTGTTTCATGGAGGCTTCAGAAGCACTTATCGCCATACCATAAATGCCAATTAAGCTATCAAGTATCACGCTTTTAACTTTATATAAAAATTTATCTGCACTGCGCTGTGGGACTCTTTGACGTCGTTTTCTCAGTAAACACCCACTCTTACTTTGTTATAGTTGAGAATCACCTTGAGTGAACTTACAAAAAGATTTTTTTTATAACTATTACTTACTTGTATAGTAAATAAATATGTCGTAAAATAAAAATGATCTATACAAATAAATAAAACTGTAGTGTTTTTTTGTAATATTGAAATAACAGCTTTTTTATAAATGCATATGGGTGTAATGATGTATACACGGTATTATACCAATATAACATTTTTTACAATTTTTGCCTACGTCTGTCTGTCTGTGTGTTTGTTGCGGCTAATCTCTGAAACGGTTGGACCGATTTTGACGGGACTTTCATTGGCTGGCTGACAGATAACTGATGTAATAAAGAGTAACTTAGGCTACTTTCTTTTTGAAATTTATTAGTTTTATAAGTCTGCGAACTGAACAATAATGAAGATGTAAATTCTGGTGATAATAATACTGTTACCTCTCGTTTTCGAGGAACTTATGGAAGATTTACCTTTTGCGAATACTTATGGTCAAATAGAAACTTTGTGAATAAATACAATTATTATATTATATACAATTATTACTATTAATTTATATACAAGTTTAAAAAACACGTACAATTTCTTATTTTGAAATATTTAAGCTCAGTATATAGATAGCTCTGGTTTAGTGGTGCGTTTGCTTGCGCGGCACCTAAACACCCGCAGTTGCGTATTCAATTCGTACTCAGGATGGATATTTTTGCTAGTACAAATATTTGTTTCCAGTCTAGGTGTCTGTACTTGGGAGTTACTGATAGTAAGGTATATATCCGCCAACCTAGAGTGGAGGAGCGTGATACATTAAGCTCTAATCCTTCTTCTACATGAAAAAAAGGCCTATGCCTAGTAGTTTATTCAGCTAGTTACATCCAAGATATTACAGGCTGAATTAAACGATCAGTATGTATGTAGAGCAAAAATGTAAGTAAAATTGTTATTTTTGCGTTTGTTAGTGAAATAGAATGGCTGAATCCGTCTTCACCCTCAAAAACAATTTTAGTTGTTATAGAAAATAACACCAAAATAAGTAAGATAATCTTACCGTGGATCATAAATTGTTTTTTAGATATGACAATGTTAGCAGTTAAGGTTGTTCATCTAATACGTGCCAGTTAATTATTTTGATATTATCTCAAAAAAAAAAAAAACAATCCGGGTTTAAATTTAAATACAGCTAATCGAGCAATTAATATAGAATTTAAAGACAAAAATATTTAGGGAAAAAATGCGATGGTATTCCAAATATCGTGAGAAAAACAGGTCCAAGGTATGCAAGATATGTATATTTTAACTGAGGCAGAACAGGAAATTACCTGCTCAAAAAATGGAGCAGCCCGACTGCGGAAGTACCTCGACCTTACAGAAGATCACAGCTAAATAATAATGATCTCAAGCAGTGTTGTGTTCCTGTGATGAATAAGTTGATCTGAGCTCCTGGGGAGGGATTGGGGTAGAGTCGTCAACCCGCTAACGATACTTTACTAGGTCTATAGGCTACGTCTATAGGCTACGGTATTTGCTTACTAGGCGAGCCGTACGCTTGTTTGTCGACTTAGTTATATTAAAAAAAAAATGATATTGAATTAAAAAAAGTTTGGATAAGAAAGAATTATTAATTTCGATGCTATGAGTAATGTTACACCCAGTGACATTAAATTGCTGTGATTGGCTATGATTATACATATTTAGGGGATTTAAGTAACATATTCTGATTTTGCTCTGTTATCACTGTTATCTCAAATTGAAACCACAACACTCAAATAGACCACGTATTATGTAATTCTGAAATCAATTACAGCATATTTGATGCCCTGTTGAGTTATTGAATTTAGTTCTTTAAAGTTGTGGTTAAAATTTAAAAATGTATAAATCGAGTGATTTATTTAATCATGGGTGTTTTGTAATAAATCTTAAGTGCAGACAAAGCCATGTGTAGCTTGTACTTAGTCCTAGTATTTTATTATTCGGCTTGAACAGTTGTTTTTCATTTCCATCACAATTATAATAAGACAGAGATTCAAATAAAAAGTATTTAATACATAAAGAAAGTTCTCATCTTAAAATTCTTTTGTAAAAGTTTGACTAAATTAACTGAAAAATTAAGGTAAAAAAATATATTTTTTACCTTAATTTTTATTTTTGACAATCCAAATTTAACCTTTAATATTCCATGTTTGATAATGATAATGAGAAAAGTTCGTGCCGTTTATCTTGCTGTTTAATTTACCTAATGACTGCTTCAAGGGTAAAAAACGGTTTTCTTAGAAAAAATTTCTAAGGAGCATTGAGATTTTTCGTTTACCTTCAACTAATTCATTGTAAAAGTTAAATGAACAGACAGAAGCAAGAATTGTTTAATCGACTTTCTTCGAGCCCGTTGCTGGCTGTTAACACTTTTTACACTGAGTTTATCTTGTGTTCTTTTATTCCTCTGTTCCTATCAGAAGGACATGTATTTGGAGTACGTTAGTCATCTTTAGTATCCTTTGTAAAATATTTGTTTTTATATAAATAAATAAATAGATAAATATATTATCTACACAATACACACACGGTCGTCTGTTCCTAAAGTAAGCAACTTAATGCTTGTGTTATAGGTAACAGCCGACTGGTATATAGCTACATATTTTTTTTTCGATAAACATACTTATAAATAATACATATATAATTATATAAATAAATATTTATATTACACTCAGACTCGGGGTGGGAATCGAACCCAGAACCCTCGGAGCAGAAAGCAGGATCACTACAAACTGCGCCAATGGACTAGTCATTATATAAGTATAGTATAGTCATAAATAATTAATATACAATTAAACTGATATTCTCTATAATATAAAAATGAGTCGCTGAATGTGTTTCTAAGCGCAAAACTCGAGAACGGTTGGACCGATTTCGCTAATTCTTTTTTTAAAAGTTTCGTTGAAGTCCAAGGATGGTTTTTACGGCGAGAAAAATTCGAATAATTTCCGTGAAAACCCTAAAAACAGCTCTTTTCTTTTTCCCATACAAACGTTCTCTAACTAAAGTGTAGAGTCAATTTGAACTTTATTACTATTCAATAAAGTTCATGTTAAATAATATATTAGGGTGCATTTTACGTAAGTTATTAATGATTAAATTGATCTTTTTCGTAGACCGCATTTTAATTTAATTTACATACAGTAAAAATGGTACTAACTAGCTATTTCACATTACTTATTATATTGTTGCGGGGAACAATGGAAAATTACCGTTTTTAAACTATCGACTCCAAATTTGGTACGAATCTCCTATATGTTATGTAGAAATGATCGATGAGCGGATTTTAGGATACCTCATGCCCAATAAGGATTACGGGGGTGGGCGTTAACAATGAAAATTTGAAATGTATGTAACTCCGAAACTACTGAACCAATTTTTATCAAATTTTTTAAACATCTGTAATATGGTCCAACTTGGGAGATAGGGTAGTTTTTATCTCAATCGGACCCGATAGGTGGCGCTGCTATTGGTATGTAACTCCGAAACTACTGAACCAATTTTTATCAAATTTTGTAAGCATCTGTGATTTTGTAAAACTGGGAAGATATGGTAGTTTTTATCTCAATTGGACCGGTAGGTGGCGCTGCTATCGGTATGTAAGCTATCAAATTTGGTTGATAGCTGTTTTCCGGGCAGGACAACGTCTGCCGGGTCCGCTAGTTAATTATAAATGACTGCGGTAGTGCAGACTCGTCCTACTCAAAATCTGGAGCAGCCCGACTAGGGAAGTATCTCGACTTTACAGTCGATCACAGCTAAATACTATTGCTTTCGAGCAGTATTGTCAAGTATTATGTTGAGACTAAGGTGATCAGAGCCCCTTGAGATGCTTGTAGTGTTGCCCCTTGAGATGGGTGGTAGTGTTAGGCAAAAATAGTTAGTACGAAAAATTACCGACACAATTTTTTTTCACTTTAGTAAATAAGTAAATATGTATTCTTTACTGTATACCAAGAATAAACGAATACATATAAATTTAAATTTGGGTAAGAAATTCCCAATTTATTTGAGATAAGTATATTTTATATATATGTACCCACCAATGCAATGTTGTCATATTATAGGTAAGAGTGATATATTTTATTTTTATTTTTATTTTATTTATTCAAGGCTCATCAACGCAAGGTACACAGCAAACTATCTAGCGTACGTACATTATGTTAAAATGTTCGTGTACCCGCAATTACAGATGGGCACAGCATTTACAATAATGACGCTCGAATAATCAATCAAATAGTAATACCTACATATTTTTACAATCAGTCACATTTGATTATGATTGTACAATAACGTTAGCAAAGTATCAAAACGTCGCATTTGTTAATTATATTAGTACAATAAAATTATTCTAGATTAAAAGGAATTTACAGTTGGGCTAACTTAATAATTTAACAATTTCTTAGAACTTTAAGACAATGATTAAAAAAAACAGTAATAATAATTATAACAAATAGAGAACACAGAAAAGATCCAAAGTGCAACATAGTCAATACATGAATAACTGTAGTTTTTCGATTAGTAACAAAACAATAAACAACAAGAACAAATATTTAAAATCTCAGAATAAACTATAATACATTATAAAATTAAGAGAGCGCCTCCATATGTCAATAGATATACATAATTATTATAAATTTCATACAAAATCAAAAATAATAAAAACATTAAATTCACAATCGCACTATTTTCAAAATGTCACAACGTGTTCACAATAATTAATGACCAAAAATAAAAATAATTGAAGATTCAAAGAAGAAAAAAAAACTTATTTACGGCTGATTTTTGATGATTTCGTCAATAGTACTAATTAAAAATAAATTTTATAATTTGAGAAAAAGGAAACCATTACATCAAGTTATATAATAAATAAAGTATACCTGCAATCATTTGTAATGTCGGCTTTTATGATAAGACTAAATTACAATGTCATTCTTTACAATTAATTAATATATTATAATATCATTCCCTATAATTAGTTAAAATTAAATATAATTAATTAAGATCAAATAATTAATAACGTCACATTATTCTGACCATTTCAATTTAAATAGAGAATAAAACACAAATTAAAGTACAGCTGATTTAAATCAAATATTAACTGTTCCGATTTATAATATTTCCATGCTTTAATCTTATCTTTTCAGTAATAATAAAAAAAAAAAAAAAATAAAGAACTTAAAGTCGTCAATAAATGTAACTAACATTAATCAAGATTCAAAATATAATAAAATTATACTACATCATTTGAGTCATTAATTTTAATTACTTTTTTGAATTTTGTCAACTTGTCACTAAATATATCAATTTCCAGAGTGGATGTAGCTAGTTTATTGTATTCTCGCACAAGTCTATTTATGGGAGAATTTGAACCTAGGTTAGTATAGCTGCGTTTCACTGCAAAAGGCTTGTATTTACCATGTCTCGGTATTCGAGTGGGTACATAAATATCTAACTTATTCAGAAGTTGAGGGCAATCAAGTACGCCGTTTATTAGTTTGTATAAAAATACTAAATCGTGCATACGCCGGCGCTCCTCCAGTGAAGTCATTTTGAAATGTTCGAGCCTACTACGGTAATCTCGCAGATATCCAACATTCTGGCGATACGCCAGAATCCGTAAAAACTTTCTCTGGATTCGTTCGATTCGGTCTATGTAAACCCTGTAGCCTGGATTCCATACAACAGAACAATACTCCAGGGAACTTCGGACTAATGCGTTATATAGTAAAATAATAGTGTCACTCTGTTTAAAATCCCTTGTGTTTCTCAGAATGAATCCAAGCATTCTAAGAGCCTTAGCAGAAATGGCATTAAAATGCGTGTCAAAGCGCAAGCATCTATCCAGAGTGATTCCCAAATCACGTATTGTTTCAACCCTTTTAAGTGGAGCGTTGTTAATTCTATATTCATAATCATCACAGTCTTTCCTTAATCTATGCCTGGAAAACCTTATAACGCTACACTTGTTCACGTTTAACGTCATCTGATTTTTGTTGCACCAACTCGCCAAACCATCCAAATCCTCCTGAAGAAACAATGAATCGCGCCGACTTTTAACACATCTAGAGATTTTGAGGTCATCCGCGAATAAGTGGCAGTGTGAGTGACGGATGTTGTTGGGGATGTCGTTTATGAAGATGTTAAATAATATAGGACCAAGATGTGATCCCTGCGGTACGCCCGTCGGAGTCAAGTATGGATTGGAGGTGAAGCCATTCAAAACAACATTTGCCGATCTACCTTCAAGATATGAGCTGAACCATTTAAGAATATTGTTGCCAATTCCTAATCGCGAGAGTTTGTCCAATAGAATAGGGTGACTTACTAGATCGAACGCTTTACTGAAGTCCGTGTAAACGACGTCAACAGGCGACCCAGAGTCAACAGACACCGCCAGCTCGTCAGCAAACGAGACAAGGTTCGTACAAGTTGATCTTTTAGGTAGAAAACCGTGCTGGTCTGAGGACATGTGGTGCTTCAGGTGCCAGGTAAGCGGTCCACACAGAAGTTTTTCCAGTACTTTCCCTAAAGTAGGCAATATAGAAATCGGCCTGTAGTTTGAAACCAACATTTTATCTCCAGACTTATATATTGGGACGACTCGAGCATTTTTCCACCTAGACGGGAATACACCGCTACGAAGAGACGCATTGTAAATTATTTCAAGGGGACAAGAGAGAGGTCCAGCACATTTGGAAATAAATATTGATGGTAGCTTGTCAGACCCTGCACCTTTAAAAGTATCCAGGTGTTCCAGTGCCTTTAAAATTTCCCTTTTTGAGAACGCACAGGTGACAAAATTATTTGTGCCAACTCCACCATCAGAAATGTGCAGTAAAGAGGAAGTTGCAATGACAGAAGGATAGACGGAGGCAAAGTTCGCAACGAAAAGATTACAAATATCCATCCCCTCGGTGGCAGTGCTATTGTTGAGGGTCATACAGCTAGGGTACGAATGAATGTCCAGTCTTTTTGATTTCACATGTGACCATAAAAGCTTTGGATTTTGTTTTAAGCTACTCTCAAGTTTTGCGATGTAGTTATTATAGCAGTAGGATTGGAGCCTCAAGCATCTATCGCGAAGTAACTGAAAACTCAAGATGTCGCGTGGGTTTCCGAATTTCTTAACTTTTACATGGTACCTGTATTTTTCTCTCTGCAATGTTATTAGGTTTTTGGTGAACCAAGGCGGATACTTTCTGTTTGAAACCTTTCGCGAGGGGACGAAACGACGAATTAGTTCGTATATTTTTCCGTAAAAAATGTCCAACATTTCGTCCACCGTAAGGTCTCCCTTAAGCTCACCGCACCAATCCACTCTTACAAGTTCTTGATTAATTTTGTCGTAGTCAGCTTTAAAAAAGCTTTGCCACACTTGATTTTTTATTACAGCTCTGCTACATCCGATGGAGATTACAAATTCCAGTGGGGGATGCAAAGAGTCCACAACACTAAGAACATTGTCCCCACTAGAGAGACTGACAACAGACACATTGCTGAGAACAAGATCCAAAATCTTTGATTTGTGATTCTGAATATTATTGAATTGTCTGAGACCATGTAAATCAATAGAATCGAGCAACATGTCACAGAGAACCGTTCCAGATCGGTGAGCTACCAATGTGCCATCATTCCAAACTATACTACTCTGATTAAAGTCACCCAAGATTAGTTTGAACTTTATATTATCCAGCACTTGATTTGAATTATGTATGAAATGGTCTAGTATTTCTGTTTTCACTGGTGGAGGAAGGTAAACAGCGCAGATCAAAAGCCTGTCTTTCTTCTTATCGCAGCTGATTATGTCAATGCTAACCCAGAGATCTTCACACTTACTTTCAAAATTTTTATGTCGTCGAGAGTTTAGTCTTTTATCGACTGCCACCAAGACTCCGCCCCCGATTTTATCACTATGAAATCCCGAAGTGGAGCGATCCCTTCTATAAACAATGTATCGGTCATCAAATAATTCTGAGCTCAAGACTCCCTCCTGTAACCAGGTTTCCGTAAGAACTATAATTTCATGATTATTGATGCATACATTTTGATAAAAGTTCGCGATTTTGGTGTTTAAGCCTCTGACATTCTGGTAATATATATTAATAGCAGAGAATTTAATCATTGTTGACTTATAATGTGCTCTTTTCCTAGTACACTAGGGTAAGTTCTTTAATTTGTCCATGTTATTGATCAGTATACGCTCAGAAAATTCTGTTTTGCGGAGGAAAATGTGGCCGTTACGAAACCACACGTATTTATAATCAAGGTCCTTGGCTTTCTTTCTTGTCGCTGCGTGCAAACTCTTGTTAACAGGTGACAAGTGCTCTGTAATGAAGATAGGAACTATGTTTTCACATGATATTCCAAGGTGAGCTGCATGTAATCTGTCCCTTGGATTCGCTTTATTGTACTTTGTACATGCCGCCAGAACTGTGTCTCTTATTTTTTGAGAACTAAGTTTCACAACAATCGTTCTAGGCCGTTTTGACTTATGATCCAGTTTAGCAATGCGCGTACAGTGTAGAACGTCTCCCTCCGACACATCACATTTGACCGTTGAGACAAGCTGTTTAAACATTGTGTACAAGTTTTCAGATCTATGCTCAGGAACACATTGTATCTCTATGTTATTCGATCGTGATTGTTGCTGCATATGGTTCATCTTCTGCCTTAGGTTGTCTACAGTCTGCGAAGTTCTTTATTTTCTCTGTCCAGTTTCTCGATCGTACTATTTGTTTCTTTGGTCTTTAACTTTATCTCTTCAAACTGCGAGTTTAAGAAAGTAAGAGATTCTCTGAATTCCTTGATCTCACTACACATTTTTCCGACACTATTTTCCAGGGAGTCTCTGAGCGCAATCTGTATTTCTTCACGTACAATTTTTCTTATTAGATCGGGTGTCGTGTACGTGTCCAGCTCGTACGAGGACGCTCTCTCAAATCTTTCCTTTGAGCGCATAGTGACGTTCACTGTGGGAGAAATTTCACCATGCAAGAAGTTCCTGGGTTCCAAATCAGGCGTCTGTCGTACGGGAGTATTAGTGTTGTCACTCTTTGGTATTCTACTACGACAGTTTATACACAACCAAGAATTTTTTTGAGCTTTTGGTAGTTTTTTATAGCTTGCTTCGGTAAGCCCAGCGCATAATATGTCAAATTTTAGATTACATGATGCGCATTTCATGTATGACTCACTGATCGAAGACTTACAACCAGCGCATAAACTACACTTATCCATTGTTAATGAAAGTTACTTATAGATTATTATAATAACAAAAAAATAAGAAGAATAATAATAAATTAGTAATATGTTAAGTTGATAATGTTTTTATGGTCAATAGCACTACACTTAGTTTATATTAAATCATCAATCAAACGTCGACAGGAATCAAACTTGGAGTTGACCTTCAATGCAAATGATTGTATGTGGACGCATTCGCCTCGCACCAATGATATTCTACAATAATCGGCGAAAAACCGATTTACGTTTTAAGGCGATGAATAATAAATTACAGCACACGTTCAATGAGTCACCAATGTTTAGGGAGCAGTTACAATTATTCAAAATTCACTGGTTAGCGTTTAAAATCACCGTCGGATATCACAAGTTTATATGATTGTAACACTACACTTTAGAATAAATAATTATCACTATTTGTATCACTATTATTTGAATTTATGTTCAACCAAGTTTTTTAATGTAATTCGCGTTTGTAGTAATTTAAAGAATTTTTTATTTACGACAGCATAGGACGAGCGTTTTAACAAAACCGCGGGTAGAATTAAAAAAAATGAATATGAAATGAATAAAAATAATGAATAATTATAATATATTACTTCTTATTTAATTAAATTACATTATTTTTTGTGACTGTGAAGACTACAACAGTGGTTGTAACATACATAATATATTGTTTATGCACTGATGTTCCGCACAATGTATTAATAAAGTAACATGTTGTTGAATGCTCGCAGTATAACCTCGTGTGTAAAATAATTGTAATAATGTACATATGAATTCATTCGAAATACCACGACTGATTAACATCAAAATCACACCACATTTTTATTTTCCTCACATATCATACAAATAATTCTTGTAGATAGTTCAATCAGCACTGTAAATATTTTAATTAATCCAAAACTTTACCTAAATTAACCGCGTGTTTAATATAGTTTATTTAATACTAGTACCTGGGTGACCGGGCTTAGCTCGGTATTTTTAGTAAATCGTGTTTTTTGGAAATCATATTTAAATACGAATTACATATTTATAAAATTTAAATATTTTTTTTACCGACAATAATAAAAAAATATAAACAAATATAAAAAAAATCAAAAATAAAAAAAAATAATTAAAAAATAGTAAACATAAAATATGAAAAATGTGCTGTGTGGCTACGGCACAAAAAAAGAATATAGCCACCCCCTTTCTTCCCGTGGGTGTCGTAAGAGGCGACTAAGGGATAACAAAGTTCCACTACCACCTTGGAACTTAAGAAGCCGACTGATGGCGGGATAACCATCTAACCGCTGGCTTTGAAACAACAGGCCGAAGACGGGCAGCAGCGTCTTAGGTGCGAAAAAGCCCGCCCTGCGGTCACCAACCCGCCTGCCCAGCGTGGTGACTATGGGCAACACACATGAGTTCACGCATTTTTGGCGCGAACTTGTGGAGGCCTATGTCCAACAGTGGACTGCAATAGGCTGGAATGAATGAATGAAAATGAAAAATATTTTTCGATTTTACCGATATAATAATAAAAAATAACGAATGCGATTAAAAAAAAAAGAAAAATCTGAGGATTTGAACCGTGGTTTTCACGATCGATCGCGACCGGTCGATTAACCACATGAGCTATTACAACTTTATTAACAAATGCGAAATTTACCTTCGTATTCTAACGATATTGTAGCCATTTTTTCACTGTCTAAAACTGGGATAAAACGACATTTTCTAGAATGGATCCTAGCTAGATTTATTTATCTCACCCGAAATTCCCTGCATACTAAATTTCCGTCCGCCGTTTCCGAGATTCAGATTCTATATATATATATATAAGGGCAATTCTTATATATATATATATATATATATATATATAAGAATTGCTCGTTTCATAGTATAAGATAAAGGTGGAAAACAAGAGTACGGTCCGCTGGATGGTAAGCGAATACCATAACCTTTTAGTCTATAAAGTCAAGAGCATTACAAGCGTGTTGTCGGGTCTAGGGTAAGATTGGAGCTCTGGCAACTTTACACACGACAGAAACACAACACTCCTTGAAAGTAGTGTTGTTTAGCTGTGGTTTTCTTGTAAAGTTGAGATACTTTCGCAGAAGGGCCGTTGCTAATTTTGAGTTTTCTGCCGTGGCTTATCTCAAAAATACCGTAAAGATTCTGTATAAAAAGAAAAACCTCATAGGCAAACGCAACAGAAACCTTTAGACGCCAATATATGTATATCTGCTAATCTTGTGTACAACGATAAAAAAATATCACAAATTTTTTAATCAAATAGGGTAAGCAAAAACTCGTCTAAATAAATTAAAAGTCTGTAACTCACGTTTACGCCCTAATATAACGTTCACTCATGTTTACGCGTTAATACAAATTTTACAAGCTTTATGTAATTTATTTCAAAGACTTTTGATGTGGGTAAAATTTTTAATACAATGTTTTTCTCGCTTTATTAAAAAAAATCCTAAATTCAATTTTTATATCTAACGACATTCAATATAAAGGTTGGTTGTGTGATAAATAATTACAACAGTTTTAATAAGTCCATAGAAGTACTAGTAGTTTACTATAGTTTATATTATTAACAAAGCATTTAAGCGATCATTAAAACAAGTAGGACTTATGTAAGGAGTTTTTTTCAATACTATATAATACAATATAATTCCTGTAAGATACAAAATGTAATGACGATAACGTTCCTCTATTTTGACATAGAGAAGGATACGCTAGAGGTCGTTAAAGTACGTCGAGCGTACGAGCGACGAGAGCCCTTCTTAAGATGCGGGCAAATGATTTACTAGTATGAGTCGGAAAATGTTTATGTATATGCTACTTTATAAAGATTACAGATATATTTATATTATGTTTTAAGCTTCAGAGTTTATAATTTAAATGTGACAACATGATAAATATCGGCTTTCGATTAATCATCAAAATCGGTACACCCAGTAAAAAGTTATGCGGATTTTCGAGGGTTTCCGTCGATTTCTCTGGGATGCCATCATCAGATACTGGTTTCCTTATCATGGTACCATACTTAAGATATTTCCTTTTCAACAAAAAAGAATTATCAAAATCGGTTCATAAACGACGAAGTTGTATCCGAACATACATTAAAAAAATATGTATACGGTCGAATTGAGTAGCCTCCTCCTTTTTTGAAGTCGGTTAGAAAGAAACAAATCCATCTTTGTAGCGTTAATTCGTAAATATTTAAAGTAATTATGTATCTTAAAATTCTTTTTACTTAGGTACAAACACTCCGAAACAAAATACTGTCTTAAGCGAAAATATAGGTACATACTACAAAATGTTATAACTACACTGAAATCTATTCTTTTGCCATATTCCACTATTAAAAAATATCATTTTTTAGTATTGAAATACACTTTAAAGGGCAACTCATTAAAATAAATAAGGTATTGGAGATAAAGTACTCGTAATTTTTTTCCTGTTGGTTCTGTTATTGAACGTAAAAAAAACGTAAATTTAATATCTGAAGCTTTAATGGTTATTTCGAATGAATACATTGTACAAATTGTTGATTCATTTTTCTTAATATGTTTTGGATTATTTGATATTAAGACAGGGCTCGTGATTTTACTCGCATCGATTAGACAATTTAGTTTCTTTAAATAGTTATGGTAACTGTTTCAAGATATATATAATAATAAACAATATATTGTATATACGATATTTCTAACACGTACAGAATTCATTTAATATGAACATGACATTTTAATGCACCTAAATAAACAAATTGTTCAAATTTATCGTGCTAGTCAGATAATATTACCGTTGTGCAAAATTTTATTCAATGTTATAAATCATATAATCGAATAAAACTGTCCGCTTCGATGGAAACTAACTTTCTTGAGAAGGGAAAATCATAAAAGGCAAAGATAACAAGAAATCGTTCTAAAATTATCTACCAACTTTTCTTATACCTATTAAATTGTCACTTATCATTTTGGGTATTGTGTGAAGTACTTAGATATAAATTTTGCTTACAGGTAAGGAAGAAGTACTGAAGTTAAGACTTATATATATAAGCATATGTGCTAAAAAGTCAAGTTTATAATTATTCAAATGTTGTCTTATGCTTCCTCACTTCACACTTCAGCCTATCACAGTCCACTGCTGGACATAGGCCTCCACAAGTTTGCGCCAAAAATGGCGTAAACTCACTATGTGTTGCCTATAGTTACCATGCTGGGCAGGTGGGTTGGTAACCGCAGGGCTGACTTTGTTGCACCGAAGACGCTACTGCCCGTCTTTGGCCTGCGTATTTCAAAGCCAGCAGTTGGATAGTTATCCCGCCACCGGTCGGCTTTTTAAGTTCCAAGGTGGTAGTGGAACTGTGTTATCCCTTATTCGCCTCTGACGACACCCACGGGAAGAGAAGGGGTGGCTATATTGTTAATACCGTAACCACACAGCATATATATAGTAAGTAAATATAAAGAATGTTTGTTGTACTTAATGAAGTAAACAATGTTTAATGTTATCATTACGTTTCAGCCTGTAATAACCCACTGCTAAGTATAAGCCTCTTTCCCCATGTAGAAGAAGGATCAGAGCTTAACCCACCACGCTACTCCAATGCGGTTTGGCGAATATATTCCCTAATATGACTAACGAACGCTAATTATAAAAGCGACAGCCGAAGATTGCAAAAAAAAAGCAAAGTTTTACTTAAAATTAAATTTATTACTACTAAATTATAATTAGTTATTTACACGTGACAATTGTTCGATGTGAGAAACAAGAGTGACTTAAAATTAAAGATCGCTCAGTCGGAGCATCGGGTTGTTTTGGGTTCTTCGTGTTGGGGCGTTTCACACGGTGCCCAGGTGCGATGCTCAGGTGCGATGCCATGGTGGGAAAGTTTCGTAACAACCTCCGGCTACCGATGCGAGACGTGGGAATGTTTCGAAGCAAACTCCGGTCAGCAAATCCCGGCGTAGACCGTTTCGTAACACGCTATCGGGTATTTATGATAACATCCAGGACCGACGGCTTAACGAGCTCTCCGAGGTACAGTGGGGAGACCCACAAGGACTGCACAAACACCCAGATCACGGCAAGCATCTGTATGGCCAATACAATTTTTTGTCATGTGCGGGGATCGAACCCGCAACCGAAATGTTATTAAGTTTATGCTATCATTACAGAATCTTAATTTAAATAAGCTTCGACCGACCGCAATGTTACAAAAAGATAATTTTCATAAAGTAAACGGAATGGTCGTGAAAACTTAATATTGAAGCTGGCTACGTTATATGAAAACGGTTTAAAAAATCCCAACGCGAAGCGAAGAAAAATTTCACATAAATTTTGTTCAAGATATTGCACGCAATAAATGAAAATATTGCTTATTTTTTATTAGTTTTTTATACTAGCTATATACTGGGATTGAGTTTAAATATCTGAATTAATATGTTACTAGTGATCGCCCAGTGCGTGAGTGTGAGTGTGTCAAATACGTAGTAATGTGTGTAATGTAATTTTCATGCATAATTTAAAAAGAAAATGTTAGCATTTTGCACTCCTTCTCTATATAAACTATAAGTGTGCAAAATTTCAATTTCTTGGCTTTGAAATACACAGGCCGAAGACGGGCAGGAGCGTCTTCGGTGCGACAAAGCTAGCCCTGCGGCCACCAACCCGCCTGCCCAGCGTGGTGACTGTGAGCAAAACACATGAGTTCACGCCATTTTTGGTGCCAACTTGTGGAGACCTATGTCCAGCAGTGGACTGTATTAGGCTGAAATGATAATGATAATGGCTTCCTATAAAAGTACAGAGGATGAGAATAATATATTACTTATTTCGAAGTATTTTCACTGTTTTGATAGGATCATATAAGCTTAACAGAAACTGAAAATAAGAGTGAAACAAATACAAACGTTATTCGGAGAGAGCTGTTTCAGGAATCTCATGTGACGTACAATAGCGTTCAAAACGCCAGTTTCATTTTTTAATGATGATTGATGTATCACATATAAATAAAAACTTGTTAACAAAAAAATAATAAAAAAATTGTCTTTCATGCTTAACAATTTCAGATCCGGTATACGACCGTATACGGTTGACGCTCTGCTCTGCTTCGTTCTAGTATAGTACGCGTGCTGTGTTGGCGCCTACAAATCGGCGATAGCGGGTTCGATTTCCGAAAGCGAACAGTGTTTCAGAGAGCTTAAATGATTTCATAGAATAATCGTAATATTAGATAGGCTACTTTAGGGTATATATGTTTTATACCAACATTGATAAATGTGGTGTTATGATTTCTTTTTACTTAAATTGCTATATCTTATAGTTATGATTAGCAAGGTAAAGTAATTACCAAGGTCCCTCAAAACTTGTCTGTTTCGTACACAACTTGATATATCCTTCTAACTTTGGCACTAGTTAAAATTGGCTTTGACAGCCTCAAATCTTATGCAAAATATTTGAGAACGCTATAACATGAGACCAAATCCAATACAAACTTAATCCAACCTTAAATGTTTAATACATAGGTACTCATTTTATGATAACATTAGGTAGACCCCTTCTCTAGTAGAACTAGAAGAACACAAAACAAAATTATAAAAGTACTGTTCCATTACCCTTACCTAACGCCCACGAATCAGTGTGAAATAAACAAAATTATTTAATATTAGACACATTTTTTAAACGTGCATTCTAATAAAATAAAAATAAAAATCTTGACAAATTCAATTAACTCTAACAAACAACTACATAAGAATGTAATCTCATTTTAGAAATAAATAAAAATTCAAGTACTATTTATGGTTAAAAAAATTTGTGTAAAGAGTACAGATCTATAATAAATTGTCTACAGTAATAAAATAATGTCATAATGTACCAATTTTCAAAAGAAAGTTATACTATCATATTTTACACAATACGTCATGAAATTGTATATGCAATTATAATGTTTAGCAAACTTCATCGGAGAAAAATTGTAATTAACTTGTATTTTGTAATAACTTGTATTTTCTTATGAGAAATAATCCTCTTTAAATAAACGTATACGAAGTTTTAAAACCGCTAAAAATACAACTGCTACAGATCTTGTTTTAATACGTTTTATTGTTTAATAATTATGGATGGATTGCTAATTTTTATCCTCAAATTTTAATGGTTTCGGTCTTAGGGTGGGCTTAACCGCGAGACACAGCTAGTGTTGTAATAAATTATTCCATAGTCGTAAATTTAATTGAGATCTCGAATCGAAAGCTTTAACGGCCCTATTTGCGATATTGAAACTTTTAACAGGCTCTTGCATTTTTAATGTGTTAATAAATAATCCAATTAGTCAGAAATAAATAATGAATGAATAGTTTTATAATAATTATATAAATTTAATATAATGGAAAATTTATACACTCTGTTGTTGTTGAGTTTCTTATTTTTTTTTAGTAGAATCTATAATGTAACGAGCTAGTTTCTCATTGATTGGTAGCTGTAAAATATATTCTTCAGGTTAAATGGCACTATTGAAATAGTGCTAAATGAAAAGGCTGTAAAATACTGTATACTTTGTTTTATTTGATAAGAATATATAGCATGCTACATGAAAAATAAATCCAAGACAATCTCGAAATATCCAATTGCACCGTCGCCGTCGAGAGGTTTTGTATACATAGTAGGTAGTGTACATACTCAAACACAAGCGTCCCGAGGCCCTTTGATGTGGGAACGGACACGAGCAACTTTCGGTGTGCAGAGAAATATGAATATGAAGTCTGCTGCCTCAGCTCGACTTTATTAGTGTATTCAAAACGGTAATGGAAATAAGATTCATTTTTATGTGCGACTTTTTCCGGAGTTATACTTTTGTGTTTTAGAAGATTAAAACGCATTTTTGATGTTAAGTTTTCTATACTTTTTTTTCTTTTGGATCAAAAGGTGAATTTTATATAAAGTCGTGGTTTTTAGATAAATAATAATTTTACTTTTATGATAAAAAATCCTGTCGACAAAACCGTTAAACAAAGACAAAGTATACGATTTTCTGAGCCAAGTAATTAATTACAAAGAAGACCCACGCGTAGACGACAATAGTTTCTTTATAGGAAAGTTTTCACATTAAGATATTAAACAGTTCTTTACCAACCGTTTTAGTTTTCTTTAAACCCAATGACAGAGGGTTTAATTTCCGCTCAAAGTAAATATTAGTATTTGTGTAGATATTTACATATGTCTTGTCTGAATGTTTGTACTAAATGGGCCCGTGCGTATATTGGAGAGTACGCAGAGCTACCGATCTTTGTTATTACCATAAACATGTCAAAACGGTCGTTGGCATTGTTAAGCAAATTGTAACGCCCAGCTTCACTTATACCAGACCAGATAGAAGGCTTTTGGCCGTTAGTGGAATATATGTGTAGCGGTATACATTAGTTCGGTTTCATATAAAATAGGAAAAGGATACTAAAAATTAAACGGACATATGTATTTTCGGTATAATGTATTAGTAAGAGTGTTTTTGATGAAATTTGACGATATTTAGGCTATCGTGATAATACGGTGTGGTGCTGTAAGGGGAGTGTGAGCCGACTTACAAAGAAGATAAACTTAGAGAGACCAGTTCATCAGTGTGGTTTATCGATATCCAAATTTCATTACTTACTTCTTTTGTACCTTCAAACGACCTCTCGTTCTAAAGTTGTTTGGTAGTTAATCCTTTTAGTAGGTACTAAGCTCTATATTTATGCAACGTAGGCATTAAGATGATAAGCAAACTTTTCAAACTTACCGGTTTCTAGTTGTACGTTAATTATGTGTCAAGGATCTTGAAATATACTCAACACAAATACAAATGTCCAGACCGCAAGAAACATTTGTATGGTTATTTACTACATTTGTATATTTGTCATGGGCGATGATCTAATCCGCGACAGCTGACGCATCATCTAGTTGCCGAGATCAGTGCGCCAACGTGTCGTTATTATGTCTAATGTAGAATAAAATTTATATTTTGTGATTAAGGTTAAGATACAGAAGTAAATACAGGAGTTCATAAATCTGGTGCAGCTCGACGAGGGAAGTACTTAAACCTTACAGCAGATCACAGCGAAATCATACTGTTCTCAATTACAAGTGCGGTAGTCAGAGCACCTGGGGAGGGTTAGCGACGTGCTTTCGCCACTTTATCTGTTGCAGCCGTCCATAGGATACGATAACCACTTACAATAAGGTGTAGACTTTTTTGCCACCAGAATCGTATAAAAATATGATTAAATTAATTAATAAATGTTTATTTGCATGTTGTGCATATTTGTTATAGATATGCAAATTTTCTTTTGTAATTTATGCTTATAACAAAATTCATGATTTGTATCGTATAACTGTGCCAAATAATAAATAAATAAATAAAATAGTGAACTTACTATATTTGTCCAATAAATTAACTTGTATAAGTAGACTTATGAATGGTAATTAATTTAAATCACTATTTGTTCTCTCTATAGCTTAAGTACCGCTGGTGAGAGTAATAAACTCTTTTTACTGTATCCCAGTAATTACGTCACTGCCATAAATACAAAAAGAGACAGGGGGATTTTAATTCTTAATAGTCTGTATTTTAGAATACGGTCTGTAAAATAAGTAATTCTATTCTTTTAAAATTTATTTATATTATTTTCCAGCAGTCATTTTCTTTAAAATTTTTAGTAAAAAACCTTTTTGCCTTATCGAATTAATTTTTGACTTTGATGCAGTAAAAAAAAAAAACGAAGTAGATAGAAAAAACTGGTTATATTCATATAATCGTTCGGATTGCATATACGAAATATTGTACTTTGTTACTTTTCATTATTGATACACATATTTTTGTTAATTTTGATCATTTTAAGCAAAGCTTAAAATACAAGTGACACTTTAAGTACACACTGGCTTGTGAGTTATATAAAGGTCTGTAGATTTTGTGGTTTTAATTTGGCCTATTTAAATAAAGTAATTTCTGATTTTGATTTGTTTGATTGTAATATGATAAAACTAAATTATACTAAAATATTAGACAACAACCAAAAAAAAACACATATTATCACAAGTTCAAGCCCTCTCTCTTATTAGAACGTTGGCGCAGATTGTAGTGGCTCTACTTACTACTCCGCGGGTTGCGGGTTGCGTGGCAATCGATAGCTTACTATCTATTGGCGATTTGCGCTAGAAGTAAAGCACTTCTATTAAATTAAAACATTTGTGTAATTTTTTAATAAAATCAAGTAAAAATATTTTAGGTTTTCTAGAAAAAAATAGTAAATAGCCATACCGTACTACATACAGCCTATTGTATTTCCCAGTCTGTAACCGTCTTAAAATATGTTTAAATGTGTAAAATGTAGTTGTGGTGTACAATAAAGTATATAATTAAAAAAAAATATTTAAGACTTTCTATACAACTTTTGATGTTATCAGTTTGTTCTTAAGCTGTTTAACGTTGAAAGAGCGATCGAAAAGAGGTGAGACGTGCTTTTAATTTTTTCTTTTCAAATGATAAGTGAATTTTATTTGATTTATTTTATATTTCAGTACAAGCTGTACTTGTCTCGTTCATGAATTGAAATATAATAGTTGTGTTATCGACAAGTAATAGAACGTAGGTAGACGAAAAAATAGTCAAGTAAATACGTATTATCAAAGATTACTTTAAAAGTTGTAATCAGACCTCGATGATCATTAAACTTAGTTATCTAAAAATATTCAAAACTAGAAAAAGAAAAGTTGTCCGCTGATGGTACCAGAATATAATAAAATTACAAAAAAATTGTCAAATACTGTACATATATTTTAACACATTTTTACGATAGGAATAGATGGAATCAGCGTGAAGGTCAACCAAACCACTACAGCTGTTTATAAATTTAGAGATTCGTGGCACAAGGGAACTAGACCCTAGAACAGTTCTTCTAAGAGGGGGGCATAGAGAGGTAATTGGTCTTCTAGGGGCACGTTTGGGAACATGGAGGTTAAAAGAGTGTAACAAATGTGGACAATCAACTTTGGACATTGTGGTACCAAACTAGGGATATCTCCTTTTCAAAAAAAAAAAAAAAAAAGAATTATCCAAATCGGTTCATAAACGACGGAGTTATCCCCGAACATACATAAAAAATATATATATATACGGTCGAATTGAGTAACCTCCTTTTTTTGAAGTTGGTTAATAAATACAGACTTCTCGAACCCATCATGATAAGAAAAGTCGCCGAAAAATAGGTGCTTTTTCGTAGAAAATACTCTTGGCTTCACATCATCCGAGACTGTGCTTGAATTGCGAGTGCCGTTCATTGTTACATCACACAGAAAAGAAAATCTTATGCTGAACTAACAGGAAGCCTTAGCTAGTTGGAAAGCCACGTTCATAAAGAGGTAGAAGTTATCTGAATTGATGATTTTGTCAGCGATTACATATATTTCGATTTTTATTTACGACCCCAAGAAAACCTGAAAATCTTTCGCATATTAAAATTATTCTCGTGTAATAATAATTTTAATATTATGATGATGTTGAAGAATTGAGGTGTTTCTGAGATTGTTTTGACCTCTGTATTTTGTTTAATTAATAAAATAAATTCATGATTGCATTTTTAGTATTGTTACAATTTGATTTAAATCTGATATTTACACAAGCAATAGTTACATAACTATTTGCAGTCTATAATTTTTTTTAATAAAAATTTTATTTATTTAACGAATATTCAATGAATGTAAACAAGCTAAAATTTTATCTAAAGACTATATCGCTTTCAAATTAGATTCCACAATGAAGGTGTCTAGTAAACAAGATAATAACGTAATAGAAATATTTTACAACACAACACAAAAAAAAAACATTTTAAAAATGTGAAATAAGCTAAGGCCCGCTTCTGGTGTCATAAGCATTCTATTAAATTCTTTTGAAGCAAAAAAAGTACTTGCATAAAAGTGAACGAAAAAAGTAATAATTTTCAATTGCTTTAAAATATTTTAAAATATAATATTCCATGAAGATTTTTAAAAGGTTTTGTAATAAAGTGCCTTAAGCGATTGCATTTAAAGATAAAATGAATTCATTAACTAGCTTCTAAGCTATAAGAATAATACTGTATTAAAAAAAAAGTCTACCGTAGTAAAGATACTGATAAGTAAAGTTTTGCGCAGTACCTGGAATTCAAATTATCATAAAAAATTAAATTAATTATTATTTAGTTTAATACAATCATTTTTTTTAACTATTAATATAAAGGTGCTCTTATACCTGTACTAATATTAAATGAAAGAATATTTAGTTTGGTTGTTTCTTTCATTTGAGTGCTGTAGATTTGAAATTACGGGACTGATCTGTCACAAGCAACCATTAGGTACTAAAGTAGGATATTATTTACTACGGACTACACAATACGTGTTGCAAGGTCGATAACAAAAAGTGACAACATAAATTGAACTGTGTACATATACACATGATTTTGATCACTAACATCAAGTATGCCAAGAGGA
Organism: Melitaea cinxia; assembly: GCF_905220565.1. Classification (NCBI taxonomy): domain Eukaryota; kingdom Metazoa; phylum Arthropoda; class Insecta; order Lepidoptera; family Nymphalidae; genus Melitaea; species Melitaea cinxia. Next base: position 14,636,920 of record NC_059397.1, on the reverse strand, counting down.
ATTACACGTCTGTTACAATAGGATTTACAGTCGCCAAATTCAAAATACATCAACGAATCGTGTGATCCGAGACAGGAGGATTTACAGTCCCAATTGTTAACGACAAAGGAGCTTGAGATTCCTTAATACCACTAGTCTACGTCCAGCCTTTGAAGCTTTTGATCCTAACGACTAGCTACGGCTTTTAACTGTGGAATTTTCGAACTTACTTCTGCAAAGATTGAAAATGAAGTACGAGTATAATGATACTCTATTTTAGGTAAGGTTATGGACACCATGCTTATAGTTTCATTCTTGTATCACTCTATTAGTTCTATACAAACGGTAAAAGGTAAATTAATTCTTTTTGAAGTAAAATTTCTTTACGCACGCTTGTCTTGGGGAGTAAGCTGGTGAATGTGTGACGAGAGCTGAAGAAAAAAAAAGACGAATGTGCTGAACGTTCGTTGTTTTTTATTTATTTATAAATTGTTGATAAATATTGAATTTTAAATTGTACTGACCAGAAATATAACAGGTCTTAATACATCTTTAATACATCACGATTTATTTCCTATATAAATAAAAATGAATGTAGCTAAGCGACTCGAGAATGGCTCGACCAATTCGGCTAATTTATTTTTTGTGTTCCTTAAGGCCCACGGCAGGTTTAATACAACGAAAATAAATAAATAAATTAATAAATAAATAAAATTAAAAAAGAAATTAATTAACAGAACGAAGTCTGTCCGTCAGCTAGTAGTAAATAAATATTTATAAATTTGTTGAAGCGTCAGGTACAACTTCAGTCATATTCATTGCCATTATATTTTGTCAGGCGTTTTTGAGGTACGGTTGCTAGTGATAGTGAATGTAAATTTATAATTTTAAAACAGTTTTTTAGTATTAAACACAGTAACATTATCGAATCTTTTATTTTAACTTTCCGCAAAATTCAAGTCCACGAGCGTTCGGGGAAGTACCTCACAGATCTTACGACGAAGAAGATCACAGATAAATAATACTGCTTTCAAGCGTTGTTTTCGTGAGGTAAGTAAGGTGACCAGAGCTCCGGTGGTAGGGTCGGCAATGCGCTTGCAATGCTTCTGGTGTTGCAGGCGTCTATAAGGTATAGTAATCACTTGCATCTGTGGCTACGGCAGCAAAGAATGTAGCCACCCACTCTCTTCTCCTGGGTTTCGTAAGAGGCGACTAAGGTATAACACAGTTCCACTACCACCTTGAAACTTAAATAACCAACTAATGGCGGGATAACCATCCAACAGCTGGCTTTGAAATACACAGACTGAAAGCGGGCAGCAGCGACTTTGGTGCGGCAAATCCAGTCCTGCAGTCACCAACTCGCCTGCCAAGCAACACACATGAGTTCACGCCATTTTCGGCGCGAGATTGTGGATGCCTATGTCCAGCAGTGGACTGCAATAGGCTGAAGTGATAAGTGATAGTCTTTAACAGCAGATCCTTAATAATGTTCAAACTTATAATCTAAATTAATTATGGTCGAATATCAGCCACTGTGCGAACACTAGTATTAAGATATATAAAAAGTATACTTAACCAATAGTATTTTATTGGAATACATGTTGCAGCTTAGTGCGCGGCGACCGACCACATTGTTTATTTAAATGGTTGTAGGTATTCCTGCTGATTTCCTGCTATTGTGGTACAGCATTCGACCTTTTGTTATATTATTAGACGTCAATATCGTAAAGGAAATTGACAACAAATGTACCTATTTATCTGAGGATGATTAATTTTTAGATTAAAGAGAGGATATATTGGGTAACGGAAATTATCTCTTTTGTGGTCCCGGTCAGCTGCCTATTGATGAAGTGCCCTACGAAATTGTTATCAGCGTTGTTGGTTCAAAGACTGGGTACAAAGGGCAGTGTTGCTTGAAATGACATATATGAGAAGGACATTTTTTAATTTGAAATCTGATTACGGGTTTAGGGCGTATATTTTAAGAACCCTTACTTATTGTACTTACAAAAAAAAATTAATAACAAAAATTAATAAGAGTTATAAATTATTCAGATTACGAGGAGTTTTATGATATCCGTTTTTTGATGACAAGCATATTTTTACGAATGATCAATTTAACATATCACAGCCGCCTTGTGTGCGTGCAGAGTATGTTACCAAGTTCGTGTGCGGTTATAGGGATGGCTACAATTTATTTTTTTCATCAAAACGGGTAAAATAAATTCACACGTATTAAAATGTTTTAATCGCTTTGAGAATCATTTGCGAGTTCTAAATATATCAAATCCAAGTTTTCAATTATATATGCTACAAAATGTTAATACATTAACATCATAATTAATGACCAGATGACATAGTTGGCTGACAGCGCTTTTTTGCATTTGCATTGTCAACCTGTGAACAGGGCACCGTAGTAACTATTAAGTAATCTGTGACGGTACTTACAATAGTGCTGAAATATCGGATGATTAAAATATTTTTATCCAAAGGAGGAATTATCCAGTTTTCTGATAAATCAAAGTAAAATACACTAATTATATGAAATATTGTAAACTGAATAAGCTATTTTAATTTAAAATATTACTGCCTTTGGCGATTTATTATCCTGCCAATGCCAAAACGTTATTAAATTTTGGATCAGAATAATTTAGCATCTATCTTGGGAATTTTGAGTAGAATATTAAGCTTTTATTTCAGATCTTGGAATATCCAAGTCAATAAATCTATCGAACGAGTCGACCGACAATATTATGACAATGCTATTTGCTGGATGAGAGGGAACATAATTATATAATTTTGAGAGATTTTGATTAGGTGAAATAAAAATGTATTTCATTTTTTTAGCCTCGAAGGTAAAAGTAGTGTTTAAAAAAATTACATTTAATTTGTATTACAACATTAAAAATAATAAAGTAGGACGGCATCAATAATGTTTTTCCCCAATATTCATTTTCTATACTAATTGGAGTGGTTCTATAAAAAAATAAATACTCATTACTCTTACTCATTAGAAAAACATAAATACCTGCTAAGAACTGATTAATTATTCAAAGAAAAAAGTAGCGGAAAATAAAAACAAAACTCATCAACATTCAATAATACTTTATTATGATTAAAATCGGATATTTGACCGTGATATTTCTTTAATTCACATTTGTAGATATAAGGAACAATAGTAGAATATCCTTTATTTCAAAGAAACTTCATCAGTAGAAAGTATCATACAATATAATAAAATATGTCTTCATAATACACAAAGGTAAAATAAATTTTCATATAATAACATTGTCATGTCACGATATCATATTCTAATTGTTAATTATGTACACAAATATTTCGTCTAATTTATATTTACATAATTATAAATACGGCCTTTATTATAAATAACGTACTCGCATCTCACTTAACGTCCTTTTGATGTTTTATTTCAGCATTCTACTACAAGAAGTCATCTAAATTTTATACATTAAGTATATTTACATAAAATTATGATACAATAAAAATTTGAAGTTCAAATGAACATTGTATTAAATTATTTGTCTAAGCAAAATATACGTTTCAAATAAATAATAATTTATACATGAATATTAAATAAATAAATAAATACTTTATTGATATAATAATTTTCAATAACATAACATAAATCTTACGCTATAACAATGGTTTTTGTACAATGTAATTTCATTCATCAACATCATACATAATCTTTACATAGTTAAATAGGGTGAAATAATCTAACCGCAAATAGTGATAATTATTTGTCAGCAATTTCTAAAATGTAGGAACAATTATGTCAGAAATTGAATTTCGTAATCCAATCCTCTGCTTTTGACTGGTGATAGAATTTGTGTGTTTTCTAGTATGAATAGCTTCTGCCATCCCTCAAAGCAACAGGAGTGTCAGAAATTTTTAGCATACTATTCTTAATATAACTGAGCTAAATACAAACATAAAATACAATAGTAAGTAGCACACAAAAATAATTTAACACTGAGTCGTTTTAAACAGTCATGTCATAGTGAGTGCAAACTGGCGTCAGTGTCACTTTCCGCCCCGCCGAGGAGGAGGTTAGTTTCACAGGGCGGGTGACGGTTGGGTGAGTCTCCTTGGACGTCTGGATGTCGCATTAGTCACAGCTCAATGGCCACTGACCCCTTCCAAGTGACTCCGGCTCTTAACAAGTGGTACAATCGTAGTACGCACCATATGCATAGACACTGAAAAAATGGAATATCTATTAGATTATGGATGTTGCAGGTAGTGAATCATTAAGAACACTGTAATAAGGTATAAATTGATATAATTCAAGTGTTAAATAAAATTTTTACAACGTTCTTTTTAATGTTAAAATGACTATAGAACCAAAGCCGTGACCACGTCGTTTGTAATCCAAAGCCGGTGATTTTTTATTTATTTATATTAATTGCATTAAACTATAGATTAGATGAAAAGATATGATTTTAATGACTGAGGATAACTGTTGATTATTTTAGGTGTGGGTTTTTTCGTAACGAACGTCAAAAGTATTGAAATTCAAGGCGGGTGGAACAAAGGAAATCAACTAGTTTTCATATGAAAGGTTAGTATGAATTCCCCAAACAACAACTTATGGACATCACTCCCGCTAAGTTGGATCAATCAGTCAATATTTAGAACTTCTCTATTAAGTTACTTTCCGTGTTGCTGTTAAATCACCAGGGATATTAATACATCATGGTTGATTCGTTTTAATACATATGAGACCTTTACCTACCTAGTTCTGTTTGCACATCTACAAAAAGCTATCTATAGGAATACTTTGGTTTATATCATTCGTCAATTATAGTTTACATTTAGATCCTTAACTATAGTATCAGTTCTTTAACACTATCTTTTAAAGTCTGTGGACAAAATTTTCTACAGCGCTCTTCCTGTTTTCCTGCTCCATTTAGTTCACAAATTATCAGAACGTCTCCAAAAAATATAGATAAATAAATTTAAAATAGCCGGTATCAGTACATGCCGTAACCATAACCATCACAATGTTTATATATATATACATATGTATATATGTGTATACAATACAAAGCAAATTACTAGTATTATATATTAGTCATGAATATCGAACCTGATCGAACCACGATTCAGGCTGTACTATTCCACTGCTGGGCATTGCCTCTTACTCGATAAAGGAGAAGGGTTAGATTGGAAGATTTATTCTACTACGCTGCTCCACTGCGATTTGGCGAATATAATATTTCACACTATAAGTAATGATCACTATTAGGTGTCTATGATAACAACCGGTACCAATGGCTTAATGTGTTCTCAGAGGCAAGGTGGGGACTGACAAGGGCAGACATCAAAGCCGGAAAGAAATATTTGTACAAAAACAAATATCCGTCCCGAGTGGGAATCGAATACCACCACTACACCAGAGCGGTTGTTGTAATGAATATATATGGTACCAAAGATAGGCTTACCACAGTTGAACTGAGGGACACACGTATGAACGGCTTAATAGGCGGAAGAAAACTTACGTAAGCATAATATTAGAAACAAAATATTGGTAAAGTGGTTAGTATGGTTTGGCTTTTAGAATGAACGATTTATGAATATAAGCTGGTAATGGAAAGACTTTAATAATAATGATTTATGACTTTCCTTCGCTTTTATTAACACGGCTGGTAAATTAATATGTTTCTTTGAAAACTTTGATAATAAATCTTTATAAATAGAATTCTTAAGTTAAATTAATGCGGGATTAGGATTTTTTTGCCTTGGTATAAAAAACACAAACTTCGATGAGAGCAAGAATGAAATTGCTACAGCATTTACACGATTATCATCTTACAAAGAACTAACTGTATTGTCCTTTTCGAAAATCTATACAAATAAATTGAAGTGTCTGTTTGTAATTAAAATAGCCGCTTTTTACTAAAGGCATATATATTTATACACGGTACATATACCAAAAAAACATTTTTTTAGAATTTTTGTCTGTCTGTTTGTTCTGGCTAACCTCTGAAACGGCTGGACCGATTTTGACGGGACTTTCACTGGCTGATGTAATAAGGAGTAGCTTAGGCTACTTTTATTTTAGAAATTTATTTTATAACTCTGCGAACTGAAACTGAACTTTTTTGTTAGATTCCACGCGGACAAAGTCGCGGGCATAGCTAGTAATAAATAAATATGTTTAACATGATGTCAGATGACCATCTGTTCCTAAGATCGCGAAGGTGAAAGTCGCATGATATATATTATATATATTATGTAGGTACCATATATATATATATATATATATATATATATATATATATATATATATATATATACATATAATAAAATGGTAGGAAAGTCAAAACTGTAAATTGAATATTTTTTTAAAAGAATACTTGGGGTGTGATCTACAATCGATACCGAAGCCAAAAATATAGTTTTTAGAATTTTTGTCTGTTTATCTGTTTGTCTGTATGTATGTCCGGGATAAACTCTATAAGTACCGCATGGATTTACTTCAAATTTGGCATGAATATTATTAAGAAGTCGGGTCAACATATAGGCTATATATCATCTTGCTATCTTATATTATCTTGCTATCTCCTACCGGGAGCGAGCAGTGAACCTTTATTTCCTCAACGCATTCTGTAACAACGTGTAATCTAACGACGAATATTTGAATGTTGTTGTTATTATGTTAATAACCATGCTATATAAGCTAGCTTCACACTATAAAAATCACGCAATAAAAGTAACTAAGCCGATAAACACAATTAAATGAATATAAGTAGACAAGATAATTTTAAAGCAGCGCCATCTATGAGATTTTTCTGTAGATATGAAATGTAAAGAAGAAACGGGTAAATGAATGTTATTTTAAAAGATATAACCGTATGTATTTTTGGTGTTGTATAGCGTGTACGCAGACGACGTCGCAGGCAGCAGCAAATATGTATATATATATATTGTTATAAATGTACATTTAAAAATACATACTAAAATAGTAGGTAAAGTATAGGCGAGAATCAAACTCACAAATCCTGGAGGACCAAACAAGGTAACTTCCAACTTCACTAATAGTTTAGTTACTATTAAATTCCAAGCTAAGTCGGAATTAGACGATTTTAGCCAAGACATCAAAATTAAATGATACAGTGGTCCTTTGATGTGTTGCGAAATACCGTTTTGTATCACACTAGTTGTACCTGCGACTATGTTCGCGTGGGATCTATCTGGGTATTCATTATTCTTTATGACGGCGTGATCCTGATGTGATTTCGTTTATCTTATTTTATCCCTTTCAAAGACAGATAGATGTACATACACATAGACAAACATTTACAAACGATTTTAATTTATCAGGTAAATAAATAAATAACTTCAATTTTATTCCCTTCAATATTATTTTATATATTAGCCTATTGTATTCACGTTAGCGTAACGATCACAGCGCTGTATTGCGGCTGTCGCGCTTGCGATGCGGGTTCGATCCCCGGACATGGTATACATTTGTATTGGTCATACAGATGTTGACCACTGTCTGGGCGTTTGTGCTCGAGTTTTGTGTATATTTTCGGATCCCCAACACCTAAATCCTTGCGGGGGCCGTTCAGTGTGAAACGTTTATTTATTATTATTATTTTTATATACCAATAATACCTAAAGATATGATAAGCTATAAATTATCAATTAGACAAAGGAAAGATTCTCTTTTGAATTTTGTTGTAAGAAATAATTTAGGGATTACTTAATCTTGTTAAGTCTGTCTTCTTTAAAGTATTTATTACCTGAGCAGTAATTTTATGTTTTTTTACGATTTGAATGTTTTTAAGAAAAGTTCGTATAAGTAAGTTAGTACTCGTATAGTAACATTGTTGTACAATGATTTAAAAACAACTTCTTAAAAGGATTTATTCAAAATATTTAGAAATATAGAGCATGTTTGTAACTAAAGTTTTAATTAAAGGTAAATTTTATAACACGATATTTTTTGAATTCGTCTTTAAGATCAAGTAAAATACAAGAAAATAATTATTGTCTTATACTTGTAGAACTATTGTTCTACTGTCGGTTTTGTTGTTAATATCCAGTTAATGGGAGGTTAATAGGGAGGGTAAAACAAGTCGAAGTTCTCGACAATTATCGACAGCTTTAAATTGCTAGTCAAATTTATTGAATAGTATAAGAAAGAATTTTTGTCGTTTTTCTGTAATAATTGCGCAGCCCTGAGCCAACCGTGACTCCAAATACCCTTGACCTCTTTTTTGTAACAAGGGTTGTAAGGATTTCCTGTTCTGTGTCAATAAGCGTTTCCTCTTTTACATTTTACAAAGCCTTTAAAAAAAAAATAAAACTGGCTTAATTTTAACATTCAAATATTTAATGACGATACTCGTGAATAGTAAGTATGCAAATGAAATCGCTGAAGTTCGTATATATTTTAACAGAGAAAAGAAAAAGTATCTTACTTTATAATGAGGATTCGACTTAAATGTAATACTTACGTTCAGAAGTATTCTCGGTATTAAAAATGATATTTCCGCTTTGCACATCGCGTCGAATTGCTGAAACAAAAATACCTATCATTAGTACAAAAAATTATGCTACATTCTAGAAACCATTTGACATCACAATGAATGTTAAAAATATACTTTACATATATAGTGATATTGAAAGTCAATGGTTTCGTTGTTTACAATTTTATACAATATTTTAATACATAACTGAAGCAATAATCGTAAACATAAATGCCAGTAATTCAGCAAGTGTTATCTTTTTTAAAAAATCTTGCCGATTGTCTTATAATGAACCCAAGTGCTTTGTACGCTTTTTGACACATTAATTTAATGTGGTGATTGAACGTTAACGCCGAATCAAAGATTATACCTATATCACGTATTCTATCTACTCTAGACAAAGCTTCGCCGTCGACGGCCAATTGTGGGATGTTTAAAGGTTGTTGTACAAAACGAAGTAGTTTCGTATTTACGATTCAGCCAGGATATAGCACGCCACTACTGGGCACAGGCCGTTTTCTCCATATAGGGAAGGATTTTCTCCATGCTTAATTCACCACGCTGCTATACTGAGGTTGGCGTATAATATGTGTATCGGCATCGTACATATTCGTAAATAAAAATGTATCAATTTTAAGGTCAGTTATCCCAAAAAAGCGTAGTTTATATTTGCATTCAAAAACATATTGAATTTTAAATAAAGAAAGTCCGTAGTTTTTATAATCTCGTATGTAGGTGTAAAATTTAAATAACTTTTTCTTTGCTTCGTTTTACAGAAATTTCAAATAAGGTCACAGAGAAAACAGCTTTGTAGGATGATGTAATGTTTTATTTTAACGAATGTTCGTATCACGCTATTTGTTTGTAGCCTCAAAATTTATTTTGAACAAAGAAACAAGTTACGATATTTTAACACAAGCAATTTAGAAGTATCTTTATATTATCTGTATGACTTAAAGTTTCTACAGATAAAAAAAAAAAAAAAAATACGACCACGATGCAGAAATCATATGAAAAAAATAAAGCAACCGTAAAGGAAAGCATTGGCGATGTTCGTTCAAGCGTCAAGGAATTCTTTACACATTGGTTATCTCGCTTTATTTACACTTGGTTTCATTTTGCAGTTGCTTCGTTTAGTTGTGCAAGTATGTTTAATATTTACTGTTAAATTTGAATTTTTCATCTTTATATCATAATGTCAATTGATAAAGTTGTTACAAAATATCTACAGAGGAAAGAGTGACAAATAACATTTCTTGTTTGTAAAATGATAAGTATTACTAAATTTTTAAAAAGGTTGTATATTTGTATCGCATGGACATTTATTCTAGAAAAAAAAATCAATTGTAAAGTTGGATACAAATGTCAAATGTACTCATCCTCATAATCTTCAACTATATCGAATAAAAATTTGTCTCAGAAAAAATAATAATAAAAATTTTAATTTCATGCTTATGAAAACAATAATTTCGGAAAATGAATATTCTTGCTTTAAGACTGTGGGTTTCTTGCGTATGTCGGTAGAAAGATTTTTGCATAGAATTAAGTTGGACCCTCGGATTTCACCGTGTCTCGTGTTTTCTCCTTTTTTGTAATTTGCGCGAATTAATGTGTAATAAAACCGCCCAAATAAAAAGCACGTACCTATATTGTTTTCTATTGTTTACGCAAATTTCACTGATTATAATGAAACAACTTTTCCGGATTTTATCGCTTAAATACAGTAATAATTAACTATATTCAAATAGGCTTCAAAAGCACTTTTTAATCATTTAATGAATTAAAATCTTACAAGAATTATTGTTTTTAATTGATTTGGAATGCAGATTGTAGTTCTATGCATAGCTACTGTACTCCAGATGATTTTTTTGGTGATAAATTTCTTTAAAACACCTTAAAGTATTTAAATGGTAAAAAAATATTGTAAGAAAATTTGGTACAAAATATGTTTCTCAGTTCCAATCTTTCTCTTTGATTGGTAAAAAAGGCACTTTACGGTAAAGAGACATTTAAATGCTGAGGAACTTACAGTACAGTATTTTATACACAGTACAGTATTTTATATTGCTTTATTCGTGATTTTTATCCAAAAATGTTAAAGTTTGATGAGGAAATGCATGAATCTGGCGAAATGTATTTGCTAAGAGTCAATCCCATCGGAACAGCGGAGTTGAAATTGGAATAATCTTTAAAGCCGTAAAAACTTATTACGTATCCGTCGACATACTATCGCGTTTTCCCGCAGAACTCATTAAATATAATGAATTCATTATTCTGAAAGCAATCTCGACTATAGACGATATAAGAATTGTATTTTCCACTTTAATTATTTAGGCTTATTTGATATCTAATATTCATGTATGATTCAGGAATTAAAGTTAGCTTTATTGTTAACGTTTACTAAATACAATTTTAATATACCTTTGGTTATGATAAAACGAAATCACTTTGTTGCTCATATTCTTTTGTTATTAAAAAACTAATTTTACTGTATGTTAAATGGCAATATGAAGTTAGAATATTTGTATATACTATCTTTTTGAACATTTTATAATTATATAATATGACTTCTAATTTCGTTTAATTTGTAACTATAAGGACAAAAATGCATTCAGAAATGTTTGCAAAATAATCAGTACAAGTTATAAATTTTTTATAAATAAAGCTTGTACTTGAAAAAAAATTCAATGGTATTTAAAATGAAGAAGCGATAAAAATGTGTCTGTTATCTTTACATTAAGGAATATAGCAGTATAATTCAAACGACAAATTCTACCATAAAACTTTTTTATTATCTGTGTACGAACCATCTGTTTTATTTTGTACTTGAATTAATAAGGTTACACCCCTCACTATTACGTCCGTAAAAGTTGATCACTCATTAGCTAATGAAAATTTAGCATTATATAGCCATTATAAATTAGAGTAAAGGTTATAATGTCCATCATTATGTAATCAGTTTTTGTGGTACTTACCTTTTTTTTGTAACGGAGTTATCGCCCGACCGACAACATAAACACACATGTATAATAATTACCCTTTGTACATTATGATACTTTGTTAAAATCAATCTGATATGTATTATTTCTGTTTTGGTGTACATTAAAGTTTTGCCATGTTATATTATATATATAAAAAAAGTTTGCTATTAAGCTAGCATCAAGAACAATGTCGTGTTACTATGGGTACCAACTTGTATATTAATTCACCGACAGTTCACCGTAAGGAGGTTAATAATTTCTTGAAAACAATTTGGCGGCAATATTTGGATAATTCTTCGCATCGCTAGCTTAATAGGCATATTGCTAGCAATAGGCATATTGCTAGAAGTTAATTCATTTTACGATAGTGTAAATAAAAATCGACTGTTTTTGTACTTTATTAATATTATTAATTTTTTGGGATTATAGAAAAATGGCACTACTTCCGGAAATATTGCAAGACAGCAACGTGAATTTTCGGATGTTCAAATGCTATCAATATCAATTGTAAGTCAACGCTAATATTCCTTCACGGATACTGATGACCTTTAAATCTGAGGATTCAAAAGAAAGGAGAGTAGTGCAATAGGCGAGTAGTCCGTACTACATTTTTTCATGACGATTAAAATATTCATGAGTATATACTACTTATATAATAATCCCAATATCTTTGGCATAGAAATTTAAATTAACCTTGACACAACACCTTGGTACTCAGAAGTATGTAAATCCTGTATCGGCGGCGATAGTTCGCAAATAGAATACAATAACACGATCTTACAACGACAGACATCTTTTTATTGTATAAAAATATCTGTCAAAGCAAAAATTGAACCCACGGTCGCTAGCAAGGCAGTTAGACTAGTACCTTGACCAATCTTGTTTTTGTAAAAAAAATATTATGTTTTATGCATTTAAAATGTTTTAAAGTGTATTTCCATCATTACTTTTACAGCAATATTCTACCTTTGTCTGTCCCAGTAAATTATTATCTTATCCTTATAAATGATGACATTTCCAACACACGTATAAAAGGTAATTATTTTGTTCGCGATATAAGCATTGTTTGAAGGTCGGGAGAATTTTTGATCATATATAGTGAGGTCGTTTCATATTAACAATTTATTAGAATTTCGAACAATGACATTGAAAGGTTAATAAACGAGTGTCCTATATAGTATGACCGGTATACTTAGGTCTTAATAATAATAAATGGTCATATTAGAAATAATAATAATACTCTTTGTTGTACACAACAACAATCAACACAATAACATATTATAAATAATTGTGTTTGCAGGCAAATTAAGAAAAACCGACTTCAATTACATCGACAAGTAATACAACGTAGATCGACGAAAAAATAGTCAAGTAACTACGCGTTATCAAAGATTACTCCAAAAACTGTAATCAGATCTCGATGAAATTTAAATGTGACCAAATGATAAACATCAACTTTCGATTAAATTAAAAAACATCAAAATCGGTAGGTACACCCAGTAAAAAGTTATGCGGATTTTCGAGAGTTTCCCTCGATTTCTCCGAGATTCCATCATCAAATCCTGGTTTCCTTATCATGGCATCACACCAGGGGTATCTCCTTTCCAACAAAAAAAGAATTATCAAAATCGGTTCATAAACGATGGAGTTATTCCTGGTAAAAAAAAAATATGGTCGAATTGAGTAACCAGACTGTACAAAGGCGGTCTTATCGCTGGAAGAGCGATCTTTTTCAGACAACGTTATATATATAAACATACGCATAAAAAATACTATACTTATAAACGAACATTATTGTACAACCAGAACCTAGACTGATTTTAATTTTCTTCAGTAGAACGCCACGTTATCACTGAGTGTCGTAAGCTATATTTTAATGAGAGAAAACGGAATAGTTAAAACCGAGCAGACAACGCGGGTGAAACTGCGGCGGAAAGTTATAATTATAAAAAAATACAGTATATCTGGAATAATGTAACATTACTTAATTATATTTACATGTAAAAAAGTGAAAATTCTTGAACTATGAAGTAACACACAACATTAAAAAGGTTTTCAGTTTTGCTACAGTTTATGTATAGGTTTTCTTTAAAGCTTTTAAATACGTTCCTGTAAAAATCAGTTCTTTGTAGATTTTTACTATTTATTGACTATCCTACTGCCAAATTCCAAGCTTGTAGCATAAAAATTAAAGGACTTTCATACAAACTTGCAAGAGTCCTTAGACCCCTTTAATCCAGCCCTACGAAAAAATCCGTTCTTAGCAGACGTCTACTAACTATAAACTACCTTTCTGGCAAATTTCATCTTTATGCATCCGGCGGTTTTTGAAATTTCTTAATGAGTCAATGACCTGACGATTTTGTTTGTAAAGAAGATGAAAATCATATTTAATTACACAATACAAAAATTAAAAATATAATGAAATTTAGAAGAGCTTTAATTTTTTATAATTACATTTTTTGTTATTCTCTATAAGTCCCAGTAAATTTTACAATTCAATACATACACTGCCCTTGCGGCAGGATTCTGTCGGCGTTTGTGGCTAGTATTTATACGCGTTGTACGGTTGTTTATATTATGTCTCTAGACAGAAACCACAATACATTCAAATAGGGAGCTCTAAATGTGAGCTGTGTTAACGATATTATGTGTATTTCTGTTCTTAATTCATAAAATAGATGAAATGAATTATACAAATATTTTGTATTGTAAACTATCTATAATCTATAATATATATAAAAGCGAAAGGTCACTCACTCATCACGAAATCTCCGAAACTATAACACCTACAAACTTGAAATTTGGCAAGTAGGTTCCTTATAAGACGTAAGCATCCGCTAAGAACGGATTTTACGAAACTCGATCCTTAAAGGGCTAAATCGGGGGTTGGAAGTTTATATGAAAGTTCTATTTTTTTGAAGTAAGAGACTTTAAATTTAAAATGTATGCTCTATAGATGGTAGAAAGGTGACCAAATAATGTATCTATAGAAATCAACTCTCTTTTGGAGTTAAGACGGTGGATGGTAGGTTGACTCACTCATCACGAAACCTCCGAAACTATAACAGCTATAAACTTGAAATTTGGCAGGTAGGTTCCTTATGGGGTGTTAACATCCGCTAAGAACTAATTTTACGAAAATCGACCCTTAAGGGGATAAAACGGGGGTCGGAAGTTTGAATAAAAGTCTTATGTTTTTGAAGTAAGAGACTTGAAATTTAAAATATATGCTCTATAGATGGTGAGGAGGTGTCCAAATAATGCATCGTAATCTATATATATAAAAGAGAAAGGTCAGTGACTCACTCATCACGAGAACTCAAAAACCGCTGGATGGTCTATCCATCCAGCTTGGACAAAGATAAAGTTTAGCAGGGATGTAGATTATAGTTAGCAGACGTAGTCCGCTAAGAACGGATTTTACGACATTCCATCGCTAAGGGGGTTTAATTGGGGTTGATAGTTTGTATGAAACATATACAGCCTGAAAATAAAACCAAAAATGTGGTGTATGAGGTGAGATGTGGTGAGAGGTTTTATAAAAATAACTATTAAATTATACTAAACTGTGCCTTTTAAAAAGTTACTCAGTTTGATAAGCATTTCATGTGACTGAAATAAAATAATAATTTGCGTTAAACATCTTAATAGTAATACATATCTTCATAACCACGAGGACGTAATCGCGGGCAACAGTTAGTGTATTATAAGTCCCCAAAAGTGTATGTGATCGATTCGCTCAAAATTTACTGAACGGATTTTCATGCGGTTTCAACATTGTAGAGAGGACTCCACCATTGGTAAGAGGAAGGTTTACGGAACGGCTAAGCCGATTTTGATGAGAGTTTCACTGGAAGTTTGCTGGCAAAACTTTGTGACACACTAATTTCAACGCGGGCGAAGCCGCGGGCACAGCTAGTAATATATAAAAGTAGAACGTGATATAATACACTAAAACGATCAAAAACTGGTTTGAACGCTAAAAGGGTTATTTTTTCGAAGCAAATATTAGGCAAAGGACACGAATAGAATAATGTGGAAAGAAGATACGCTAAGTACAAATAAATACAAACATGTAAAACAAAATAAAATATACGTACATGTATAATTGTATATATATTAAAAACTAGCGACCCGCTCCGGCTTCGCACGGGTATAAAATATAATTATAGCCTATGTCATTCACTGAAAAAATGATTAAAATCGATCAGTAGTTTTGATTTATTCATTACTGCCCTAGTCCAGTCATTATATACATTTGGAAATGCAAATGAACCGAGAAAGCCAAATTTTGGATATTACGTGGGGGATGGCTAGAAAAGCTTAAGTTCAAATTGTCGACCAAAATAACCTTGTGGGTTTTCCGCCATCTTGAAAAAAGGGTTAAACTCAGTTTTTTTATCATAACTCGGTTCCCCGTTGAGATACGAAAATTTTTATAGAATACTTTTTTGTTGCTCTCTTTACGGTCTACAATTAAGGTCCTATACATTTTTCACGTATCGATCATCGTTATCGAGATATCGTTAAAAAAAGCCACAAATTTTGGGAGAAAAAATTGTTTTTCGCTATTTCCTTTTTTTCGTGAAAAATATCGAAAAATGTTTGAAATAAAACTTGTAGAGCCTGTTCAGACCTACAAATTCGTTTTTTAATTTTTCATTTTCGAGAAAAATTACGACCTCTAGCGCGCCGCAAAATGAGGAAGACTGTGCCCGGTGTCAATTTAGCCGCTCGCACGGTTATATCCACAACGTAAAAATGAATGAATTATTTGCTTAAGGGAATTATTTTTAAAAGAATTATTGGTTAAGGGAATTATTGCTATACGAAATAAATGAATAAACCAGCCAAATTATAAATCTAAAATATGAAATTTATTAATCAAAAAATTTTTATGCAGCAACAATAATAATTACACGTAGTCATTATTGTCACACGTTTTTCTCCGTTTTGATGGTCCTGACTGGTGTTGAAGTTCCTCCTCGGTACACTCTTTGAGTCGTGTAAATTCTTCAATCGCAGGAAATGATGCTGTGACGGTTCAAAATTCGTAATCTTCATCTTCGTACCTAATCGTCGTTGAATAATATCTCGACTTTGGCGACATTGTCAAAAACATGAAATTTTTAAAGATCCTCAGGAATGGGGTTGGCGACAGACGAATTACGGGCTTGAGTCAATTTGCACCACAGCCGCACCCGCTCCACCTGAACTTTTAAAACTAATTTCGTGCAAATGTAAAGGAAAGTGTGGGGCTGCTTGTGGGTGCAGGAAAGCAGGAATTAGTTGCTCGGTTATTTGCCTGCACTGCAGTGGACAGACATGCGACAATGTCGCCAAAGTCGAGATATTATTCAACGACGATTAGGTACGAAGATGAAGATTACGAATTTTGGACCGTCACAGCATCATTTCCTGCGATTGAAGAATTTACACGACTCAAAGAGTGTACCGAGGAGGAACTTCAACACCAGTCAGGACCATCAAAACGGAGAAAAACGTGTGACAATAATGACTACGTGTAATTATTATTGTTGCTGCATAAAAAATTTTTGATTAATAAATTTCATGTTTTAGATTTATAATTTGGCTGGTTTATTCATTTATTTCGTATAGCAATAATTCCCTTAACCAATAATTCTTTTAAAAATAATTCCCTTAAGCAAATAATTCATTCATTTTTACGTTGTGGATATAACCGTGCGAGCGGCTAAATTGACACCGGGCACAGTCTTACTCATTTTGCGGCGCGCTAGAGGTCGTAATTTTTCTCGAAAATGAAAAATTAAAAAACGAATTTGTAGGTCTGAACAGGCTCTACAAGTTTTATTTCAAACATTTTTCGATATTTTTCACGAAAAAAAGGAAATAGCGAAAAACAATTTTTTCTCCCAAAATTTGTGGCTTTTTTTAACGATATCTCGATAACGATGATCGATACGTGAAAAATGTATAGGACCTTAATTGTAGACCGTAAAGAGAGCAACAAAAAAGTATTCTATAAAAATTTTCGTATCTCAACGGGGAACCGAGTTATGATAAAAAAAACTGAGTTTAACCCTTTTTTCAAGATGGTGATAACCCACAAGGTTATTTTGGTCGACAATTTGAACTTAAGCTTTTCTAGCCATCCCCCACGTAATATCCAAAATTTGGCTTTCTCGGTTCATTTGCATTTCTAACCCGATTTTTCCGACGTAATGACTGGACTACCCGTGACCCGCACGCGTTAACTTAGAGTAAAAGCCGGCCGGAACCGCCGCAAACGCTACGTACCGCGATTTTTAAATCTGTAATATCTTCGAAAATATTCATTTAAATAATTTGCTGTAAAGGGCTATCTCCACTATTTAATGGATGTTGTTATAAATCTATATTAAATAAAAAATATATTTAAGGTATTTAATTGGATAAGGATTAATGCTGTATTGATTAAAATTGCTTCGAAAATTAGCCATTATTTGTCGTAAAAAGTAAATGACAAAAAAATGTTATTGTGGGATATCCATAAGAGATAGGTATATACCATCGCGGAGTTTTCTGTAGACCTTTTCAATGTGTACAATACTTAGTACATTATTTTGATAAATCTCGTAGAGTTCTGGCTGCGTTTGCAATGTAAGCGGAAAAAATGTAATTATTTACGACATAACATTAGAAAACTCAAAAATAACAGTATTTCTCCACTATTTAATGGATGTTGTTATACATATAAACCTTCCTCTTGAATCAACCTATCTATTAAAAAGAACCGCATCAAAATCCGTTGCGTAGTTTTAAAGATTTAAGCGTACATACATGTGCAGGGACAGAGAAAGCGACTTTGTTTTTAACCGACTTCAAAAAAAGAAGGAGGTTACTCAATTCGACCGTATATATATATATATTTTTTTTTATGTATGTTCGGAGATAACTTCTTCGTTTATGAACCGATTTTGATAATTCTTTTTTTGTTGGAAAGGAGATATCCATAGTTTGGTACCATGATAAGAAAACCAGGATCTGATGATGGGATCCCAGAAAAATCAAGGGAAAATTTCAAAAATCGTAAGGGTGACTAGTAAATTTAATCATGTTTTCATTAAGTACTATAAAGCACTACTATTTAATAAAGGTCTGGACTCGATCTGATGATGGAGAAGAAAGATAGCCGAGGGAACTCTTCAACAATTTATAGCAATTACCTGCTTTTTGAACTTAATTCGTTTCTATTGATGAGAACTTTGCACCTATATGAGTTACAAGTGCCATTAAAGTTTGATGATGGAGACGAAAGATAGTCGAGGGAACTCTTTAACGATTTATAGCAATTACCTGCTGTTTGAACTCAATTCGTTTCTATTGATGAGAACTTTGCATATATATGAGTTATAAGTGCCATCTCAGTCTGATGATGGAGACGAAAGATAGTCGAGGGTACTCTTCAACGACTTATAGCAATTACCTGCTGTTTGAACTTAATTCGTTTCTATTGATGAGAACTTTGCACCTATATGAGTTACAAGTGCCATTAAAGTCTGATGATGGAGACGAAAGATAGTCGAGGGAACTTTTCAACGATTTATAGCGATTACCTGCTGTGTGATCATCTGTGTCGCAGGACCAGGTTTGATGATGGAGCCGATAAACACTCGAGGGAATTTCTCAACAATTTACAGCAGTTACCTTTTGCTGTTTGACGACCGCTTTGATATAATGGTGCTTGTGCCGTGTCGGCGGCGCCTAAACACCGACGGTCGCAGGTTCTATTCCAGCTCGGAGTGGATATTTATGTTTATATAAATATTTATTTTTGGTCTAGTTGTTAATCCTTGTGGTTCTCCCAACCGAGCCTCGGAGAACACGCTAGGCTGTCAGTCCCGGTTGTTATTACGTACACCTGATAGCGAACTTTACTCATAGTATGTCGACGCGTTAGCGCAGCGGTCACAGCACCGGCTGTTGCGCTGGCGTTAGTGGGTTCAATCTCCGCGCACGACAGATATTTGTATTGGCCATATAGATGTTTGTCATTGTCTGGGTGTTTGTGCTTGTGTATTGTGTATGTTTCCGGACCCCCGACATAAGAGAAAGAGCATCCTTGTTAGGTCTACCCATTACCAAAAATTGTAAAATAAAATAATTTTTAACAAAAAAAAAAACCGACTTCAAAAAGGAAACTAAAAAGTGAAAAATAAATTTACTTAGTACAAAGTAATTCGTATTTTGATTTAGTTAATCAGAAATGATTAAATAAATATTTTATAATTTTGAAGTTGGTGCCAAGTAAATACTAAAACAACCTGGCTACAATAATAAATACAAACAACACACACACAACAAACAAGTACAAAAAATGTTATTAGATATGTCAAAACAATAACAGAATAATAACAGTATTCAACCTAATAGTCAATGAAACAAATTATGAAAGAAAACTGAATACAACTTATGAGTAGATACTAGAGTAGTTATTGTTTTACTTGGCACCGACTTCAAAATTATAAAATATTTATTTAATCATTTCTGATTAACTAAATCAAAATACGAATTACTTTGTACTAAGTAAATTTATTTTTCACTTTTTAGTTTCCTTTTTGAAGTCGGTTTTTTTTTTTGTTTTAAATTATATACTATGTAGTGATAAAACCTATATACGTTTGTAAATATATAAAAACATAATTCGTAACTGAACAATCATAAAAACGAAGCAAAAAGATAAAAAATAATATCTACCTAATGAGAAAAGAGAAATATCAACGACATTTTGCCAAATAATGTGACTTTACATGCTTTATAAATAGGCACTCCTACAGTTTGAGAAATCCATATACTAAGCAGAGAATTTCAAAGTTGAAACACTTTGATAGTACATGATGTGAAATAGAAAGAGTGTGAAGAAGTGCTGAGAAAATTCTCATAGGGACCCAAACTTCAAATAGTTCTTTCAGATTTTATTTATTTTATTTATTTATTTATACTTTATTGCACTTACAAGTACATTAAAAAGAAACAACATACTGAACAAAGTGCAAAGGCGGTCTTATCACTGATAGTGATTTCTAACAGACAACCTGTCTCTAAAGGTAACATTTGTAACAAATAACAGGCCCACGACTTTATATATTAAGCCTTGATTGTACAATACACAGATAGAAAAGGAAAAGAATGTACATATTCATACAAAGGCGGATAAAAAATTACCCACACTTTATGAAAAATTCACACATATAATCATTAGTCTAAGTCATAAATAAGTTCATTTCTATGTTTAAATATGAACCGAATGCGTAGAATCTGAAACCGCTCGAGTTTGTATAGTTAACCTTTTCTTATATCGAGACAAGAAATATTGACGTAATCCAGAACCGGTATCAAGATTGTTTTTACTACCACAATCTTGGTAGGGATCGGTAATAAATCATGTCATCTGCGAGCACAACTGATTGCCAAAATTACATTTGACCATCGATATTGTTAATCATCGATAATTTTTTGTAAATAAAAATTAAAACCTTTTTACTACACTGCATAGCAACAAAAAAGCAACTGTTGAGTTTTTAGCCGGTTTTTTAACAGAATTTATTATTTATTATTTACAATATCATTATTTAATTCAATAATATACTTCAGATAGTGACGATTAGAAGTGCTTTGAGTGTTTGTGGTAAGAAAATTTTAAAATGTGTAAAGAGTATAAAACTTGAACTATTACAATTTCATATATTATAACTACAGTTATATTATTCACAGACGGACAAACAGAGACATCTATCTTGAGAAGAAAGTAATGAGATATCATTGGGTTTCGCTTAGGTCTCTGAGGTTATCTGATATCCTGATACACGAGCGAAGATAAAGGCTAGATAATAAACATATATTTACTTTGTTAACGTGATCTCGAAGTATGTTGGAGTAAACCATCGCCATCGCCTCCAAAGCCATGAAGGTCATACAGCCAACTACCCATGGAACTAGAAAGGCGACGTTTTCCTGAAACAAAAATATCATAGGTATATACATATATAAAACCAAATTAAATATTTATAATATAAAATATGATAATTATATTATATATATAATAAATAATATATATATATATATATATATATATATATATATATATATATATATATATATATTCAAAGACAAAAAATTTATTTATTTGTGGCAGACTAGTCGGAAGTCTCTCCATCTTGTTTTCAGTTGCTTTTATTGCGAGACAATACTCTCACGAGAAATCATGTATGACGAATACTAGCCGTACTAGATATATTTATACCAAGCTATCTGGAAAGTCAAGGAATAAAATTTAAATAAGCGCAATAATTTATTGACGACATTTTTATGTATAAGAGTCTGCGAATTGTATTTAAGATAATCCCCTTGACATCTAGTAGTAGTGTGACAATTATAATTTAAAATATTACATTTAAAAAAAAGCATATATAAAAAAAACTTGAGGCACTAAAAGAGACACAAATTAAATTTTTTGTAATATTGAAAAGACTATAGGCTAGTCGAAGAAGGCTATATATCATCACGCTAAGACCTATAGGAGCGGAGCACCAATAAAGAATGTTTTAAAATCGGGTATTTTTCCTTTTGAGAGCTTCCGCTGCGTAAACAGTTTAAGTGCGTGTTAAAGTTAGCGCTAGCCCAAAGTAACTATTCCACGCGGACGAATTCGCGGGCAGAAGCTAGTATCTTCCATAAAAATAAAAGCGAACCATTGAGAGGTATGCGTCTAACTCTCCAATAACTACACCAAATTTTGTTGTTGACAGGACAAAATTAGTTTGAAATTGGCCGAGATGTATATCTCTTTACTCAAGTAGGTAAACGAGATAGAAGTTTGGTACAACAAGAATAAAACATTTAACTAAATAAATCTAAACATCAAAATACTCCAATTTCAATCCCAAACAAATTAAACTCACGCAAGTGAACTCGCTAGTATGCTATTAACGATATTAAAGTAAATATAAATATGATGTGCACTCAAGATTCAAGGGGAGCTCCAGTCGAAATGTAATCAATGTTCCACGAGTTTATTCAACTCGCTTTTCATGCTCCATTAAATAGAACACTTCTCGAATGTCTGAACTCGTAAAAGCCTGATGCGTTCGTTACGATGCTCTAAACCAGAGTTCTTTCGTTTCACATAAAGTATATAAAACGGTAAGTTAAATGAAAGTTGAGATCGCATTTCTGAGTGTACCTACTATCTGTGTCCCGGTGTTTTAACTGCGTTGATATATTGACTTATTTGGTCAGTAAATTTTTTAATAACTACATTATAATAGATTTAACTTGCCCATTGGCGCAGTGACTCTGCTTTCTTCTCCGAGGGTTGTGGGTTCGATTCTCACCCCGAGTTTATTTATATATTTATATATGTATTATTTATAAGTATGTTTATCGAAAAAAAAGTAGCTATACCAGTCGGCTGTTACCTATAACACAATCATTAAGTTGCTTGCTTAGGAACAGACGACCGTGTGTGTATTGTGTAGATATTTATTTATTTATTTATATTTAAAAAAAAATTGTTCGTTCAATAAAGTGTTATAAATGTAGCTCATAACGCGAGTCAATTGCGTTTTTTTTTTTCTGGCGTTAAAAACAAATACTTAAATGATGTATTTAAAATAAAACGATACAGTTATATTCTTATTATTACTCAAAATAAAATAAAACACAGTATGTAAGTTCCTATGATTAAATAATTATTAAAATCTATTTAATTGTCTCGAGAATTGTTAACAAAAGAAAAGAAGACAACAGAGAAGTTGTTTACAAAACGACGAATGGATAATTTGATATGGAAAAAACGACACTAGCATTATTTTCATGTACCTTACTGGTTATCATTCCGCCCATATGCCTATATGAAATAGTTTAATATGCCTATCCAAACCAATTTAATGTATTTCAATTTAGGCATCAATGAAAGATCTTCATGAACTAAATTCTCAAATTACATCTGCCTATCTATAATAGATCTATGCGAAATTGAAATCCATATTGTTTTCTTCGATAAGAGAGGACGAAATATTATGTGCCTACATCGTAATCAGATATTTCAAATCCAAATTTTATTTTAACTCGACCAGTTAACTAAATTTTAGGTTAGTTTTTGTTACAAAACGGTTTTTTACCGTTATTTACAAAAATATAATAAATTATTATGATAAATTGTATGTTTCGACAAAAACGAATTAAAACTTCGCTTTAAGATATTATAGCGAAATTTATGTACTGTGACGTTTATAAGCATTATGAATCTAACAACCTTAGGGGCTATTAAGATAAGCTCTTTATAACTGCTGTAACAGCGTGATAAAGATATAAAGTAAAAATGGGTGACTCTCATAAACCCACACTTGACACCCGATCTCGTTTTAAAACGCTTTATAACACTTACGACAAATAAAACCAAGCCAAGAAAAATATACGAATAACTTTTAAGCGAACGGTTCTAGACTCTAGCGGTAATATTTTTCAAGAAATGCATAAAGCGTTATGGAATATGAAAAATATTTCCAGTAAGAATTTTAAATAGTGACTTGATTTAGATACGGTATAATTTATATTATATATATATATATATCGCTTCAGCCTGTAATATCCCACTACTAGGCACAGGCCTCTTTCCCCATGTCGGAGAAGGATCAGAGCTTAATCCACCACGCTGCTCCAATGCGGGTTGGGGGATATATTCCCTACTATGAGTAACGATCGCTATCAGGTGTATATGATGACAACCGGGACCGACGGCTTAACGTGCTCTCCGAGGCACGGTGGGGAGACCCACAAGGACTGCACAAACACCCAGACCACGGCAAACACCTGTATGGCCAATACAAATGTTTGTCATGTGCGGGGATCGTTTATAATTAGGATTGTAGGTTCTAAATTGTTTTTAGATTAAGCATGTTATGCTAATTTTAGATAATGATAAAATTTCATACTTACTTTATAAATCCCGTAAAAAAGGAAAATGCTGAGCACGATCATAAACATTTGCGTTCCTATGATTGCAAAATACGCTATTTGAACACCTGGAACAAAGAAAAAATTCATAAAGATCGATTTTACAGAAAATTTTCGTATGTAAACGGTACGATTTTTATTAGGATAACATTAATTATGTTTTCTAGGATATGACTTTTAGTAAAGAGTTTACCAGTCCTAACGTATAATCTGTTATATGAAAACTCAAACATTATTATGTATAGCTAGAAAGTTAATTCACAAAAGGTTGTCTGGTGGAGACAGCTATTAGAAATAAGGCCGCCTACGCGAACTTAACTAGTGAATGTTTCGTGTATTCCTTTTTATAATTCACTGAAATTGTATTTACTGCAATATATTATCTATTAATCTTATTAAAATATATGAGCGTGCATGTGTGCGCATATGTGTGTGTGTATGAGTATGCGCGCACGCGCGCGAGCGTGTGTGTGTGTGTGTGTGTGTGTGTGTGTGTGTGTGTGTAATTAATAATAATAATAAATATAATAATAAAAATTATTTGAAATGTTAATTTAAAAATGTTAGCTTGGAAATGGTAATAACTATAATTACCTTTAAAGAAATTTCACATTTTTTTTTTCAAAGAATGCGTTGTTCAAATTGATTAATTGTGTAGTTTAATGATAACTAAACGCAAATTTTGAACACAATCCAAATAAAATGCATAACACTGAAAATTGAGAGGAATTCCAAAAGATTCCTGCGTAAGGAAATGGGGTAATTTTGATGCGATTCGCCTTGATTATGGAAATACAACTCAGGGTAAAGTAGCGTTATATCTCGAGGGTAACGATAGCACGTAATCGATTCTGAAGTGTACAAACAAATCGAGTAAAATCGATCACATCGATTACCCGGAGATATTTGCCTCTCTCGGCTTGAGAAAATATATGACAGAATTACGCTCGCTCTCGTACTGAATTGAATTAGAGTCGAAAATTCGCTGCTTTAAATTAAATTTCAGGGACCATTAAATAAAGTAATTAAATGTTTTCACTTTACCACTTTTCTTTCAACAGTAAATTAGGCTTGTAAAGAAAATAAAATTTGTTTTTAGTCGACGGTTTTTCTGTTTTCAAAAAGACAAACAAGATAATTTTAATAACATGAAACAAAAAAAACTAATTGGAGGATGTAATTTAATAATCAAAAATATGTATTGATGCGACTATATGTGAGTAAAAGCCTGTATTATAATGATTATAGTTCATAATCCGTATTTAGTACACTTGTAGTGGGTAGTTTGTTTCTTGTACAATGTTACGTGTTCGGCTGTGGCTTATGTATAATTTGTTGTTTTAGACATGAAAATACAAGAGGTTGGAGAACAAAATGTAAATTTAAAGAGCAATAACTACAAAATAGAAATATTAATGTAAATTTTAACTAGCCAATTTTAAATGACTTAATTTTAATGACAATTTGATAAGAAATGACTAATATTTTGTAAATCTTAACAATTTAAATAATGAATAATAAAAATTAATATATAAAATTGAAGAAAAATACATGTGGGTATAAATAATATAAATTAAAGGAACCAAAATAGGAGGAAAAAAATTATAAATTGAATTAACATATGTAAAGGTAATATAAAATGTTGGTTGTTGATCGTTATGTAGATATTGTCAGTCTTTGATGGTTATTTGTGTGTACATATATGATTGATGTTTTAGATGCAGTTCAATAGTCAAGTTCGGAGAATTTGATGCCTTGAAATTGTAAAATTAATAACTTAATAACTTAAAAGTGTGCATATTGTTACCTAATAAATTCAAATGTTGTAGTTTAAATTTTCAAAATTTAGAGATTAAAGTTTAGAATATAACTTAAAAAATAGTATATAATGTTTGGAATTTAGAATCTTACTTAAAGAACTTTGACGGGGAGATGTCTTTTGACTACCGTATGTAAAGGTACTGAGGATTTGGTTTCTTTTTGTTTGTTTGTTGTTGTGGATTGGTTTATGTATACAGCTTTCTTCAATGATTTTATATTTTATAGATGCCTGATGATGGTCCAATAAAGGATCGAAACGTCGCATGAATTTGCAATTGGTGGTTTGATTGGCACCCTATGTCCACTTTCCTGCTAATCGTCAAAGAATATTTATAATAAATGGACACAACGATAGATAATGAAAAAAAAAAAAAGTATTTATTACGTTTAGAAAATCTAGTTTAAGAGATTTTTTTTGGTGCTAGATTATAAACATATATAAATATTTTAAGTTTTTACGCACTTTGTATACAGTAAATTAATGATTTGTAGGGAGATGGTCCAGAAACCAGCACAATACACAAATACCCAGACCCTGACAAACAACAATATGTCAAAATATATTTCTTACGTGAGCGGGAATGGAACCCGCGAACGTCAGCACAACAGCCAGTGCCAGCAACCAGCCAGCCAGCCTTTTAGTTTTTATAATAAAAAAAAAATAATTGAAGGTAAAAAACCTTTTTAAAAACTAGCTTTTATTTGAATGTGCTAACTCGAAAAAAATAAATTTTTACTTTAAAATTTTTACTATCTACTTATAAGGTCATTACATAATTTATATGATATATAAACTTGTCGCGAGATTTGAGTACTCGTATTTCCTTAGTTAGAAAATTTTAATTGTTAAAATCGATCACATTGAGTTATTTAATTTACTTGTTTATCTTGACAAGTAAATCTCCTGTTCTTCCATTGTCATCCAAATGGAACTTGTATACTAAATTTCAACTCAATTGATTGAAGATATCTGCTTCATAATTGAGTTGCAAGATTTAACCCGAACAAATATACATACATCGCAAGTTAAATAAACGCTTGTAAAAAAATAAATCTTCGATTGATTGAGTCTTTATAAAAGTACCACAATAGTACATAGAAGGTAAACTGTATGACAATTTCTGAGAGAAATGATTAAGATTTGTAATGTTCTGAAACATCAAATAATTCTTAAAGCTCTTAAAAAAGAAAAGTTAATTTCCCCTTTCTCATTTTTGATTTCCGCGAAATAAAGGATTATTAATGGCTTTCCCAAAATTTCCAGTACTAAAATTATGTAGACGTGTCTGAAGATGTCACAATTTTGACACCATATTCAAATTTAGTAGAAAAACTTGTTAACAATAAATCAATTTTTAAATAAACTTTTTTACAAATACATTAGTTCCAGTCAGTAAGGAAATATGAATATACAAATAAATAATTATGTGCATAATCTATATATTAATACGTGAAGCAAAAACTTTGTACACCTTTTTACGAAAATTGCGCGGACGGAGAAGTATGAAGTTTCGCACACTTATAGTTTATATAAAGAAGGAGTGTAGAATGCTAATTTTTTTTCGAAATTATGTATAAAAATATATTAAATCAATATAAAAAAACCTTACACACACTACCATGTATTCGACACACACACACACACACACACATATTATCTTCTTTTGTTGATTGTCAGTCTGTAGTCAAATTAAAAAAAAAAAAATGGTTCTATATCTACATATTTTTTTTGGTTCTATTTAATTAAATTTTTTAATTATGGTCGCATTTCAACCTTTGGGCGACCACTAGTATACAGTAATTGTTATGCGTGAAGTTAGTGTACAAAATACTCTAACAATAAGTATTTTGTTACGAAAGCAGTATACTGACAAAAAATTGAAAGTGTAAAATTAAGTACATAAGCTCTTTTATTGCGGATTTATATATATCTATGTATACAATCCGCAGAGGAGCAACGTGGTCCATTAAGTTGCAATGAGTTATTACTAACTACGACGTAGCCTCCGTACCCCTGGGAATGTTGGAATAAAAAAGTAAGCCTATGTATGTATATGATCTCAATCTACATTTATATACGTTCAAGTTTCACTACTAGTTTTCCTCATTTACTTAAATTTATACTTTATCAGTTTTGTACTAAATAATTAAAATAAAAACTAAGCTACATTTACGTAATAGAATCGTTACTTTTTTAACTTTTAATTGATAAGCTTATTTATAAGACCGGTTTTCATCGGAACAACGATTTAAGAGGAAAATATTACTAGCATTCTTGACACCTTGCTACGCAGACGTGATCGTACGATAAAATAGTTCTTTAATTTTATAAGTTATTGTCAATTTTATGTTTTATCTATCCAAATAAAAAATAATGAAATAAACAGATCACACTCAAAATCAAAATCAAAATCAAAAATAGCTTTATTCAAATAGGCTCCAAGAGCACTTTCGAATCGTCATTTTACAAATTAAAACTTTAAAAATAAATTATTATTTTTGTAAAAGTGAAGCTACCACCGATTCGGAATGTAGATTCTGCAGAGAAAAATCGGCTTAACGGTATTCCTCTTATGTAAAAATATATATTTCCATAAAATATTTATAATTATGTTATGTGTTTTAGATACAAACGCCTAGACTACGACAAACTGTATAGCTTTATACCTATACAAATGTTTTACATTAGTGTGACCACGTATTAACGTCGTCAAATATAATAAATATTATATAAATATAATTACTTTTACTACGTGATGATGGTATTTACCAAAAGCACAATACACATACTGCTACAATCACTAAATGATTAATAATTGTACGTAAAGTTATGTTGCCAGTGCAAACTCTTTATAGGCTATTAGATATTTCTTTATTGCCAAGAGCAGGCTTTTGTCTAGTTTTTATTTTTTCTGCAATTTCCTGCTGTTCCCTACCTCAGTTAAATTTATTTTTTTGGTTAAATAAAAACCTACCGGTAGTGATACTATCTATGTATATAAACCAGGCTTGTACTGGCTTGTCATCCAAGCAATTAGCAGCACTGCGCAACGCTGAGAATTTAGAATGAACCTGCGAAGATTGTTGTCGCGAATCTCCAAGACGGAAGTCGTTTATGATACAAGAAGAAGAAGAAGAAGAGGAAGATGCAGAGGAGCTAATAAAGACACAGGGTAATGATACAGAAACAAGTGTGATGAAAAAACTACTACGCGATATTTCGATCGAGGTTAAAAAAGCAGTAAAGAAAGAAATATGCTCAGTGAACGATGCTCTTAGTTCCTGTTGTCAAAAAATGGATGGAATAATGGATACTTTGGCGATAATTAGTGGAAAAAATAAAAGAATTGGAAAATAAAAATACATATTTAACAAATAAAAATAAAAATCTGGAGTTAAAAATCGATGCAATGGAACAACACATTGGAAACCTAGAGCAAAAGCAACTTAACAACATTATCGAAATCGCTGGTGTACCCGAAATGATAGAAGACAACACGGAAATTATGATAAATAATTTAGCTACAAAACTTGCTATGAAGAAAGAAGATATAATTTTAACTAAAAGTGTGAAGGGAAAAAATGAGAAGGAAGGCATACTCCACGTGTCTGTAAAACAGGAAGAACTAGTGGACCAGTGGATACGAGCAGCAAGAAAAGGAACCATTTATGCAGGGGACATTGTTTCATCTTCAGACCCGTCTGTTGCTAGATCCAAAATTATGATACGCCGTGCCCTATCTCACGCCAATAAAACCCTCTTGTGGCAAACTAAGTTAAAGCTCAAAGATACCCATAAATATATATGGTTTCAAGGCGGTAAAATTTTAGTTCGCAGGAGTGATAATGATAAGCCTGTCGTCATCCGAAATTGTACGGATATAGACAATATAGTGATGGAGAAACAAGTGAGCCGATAATAGAAATCTTACACGCTAGGCACTGCATCGGAAATAATTGAAATTCATGATGCAGCAAACTTAAATGACTTTAGTACCTATCTTCCTAAACATACTTCTTTATTTAATGTTGTCCATGTTAATATTAGATCCATAATCAAAAATTTTAGTTCATTAGTGCAGATATTAAATCAATCTTTATTATCTATAGATATTGTTATTGTAACTGAGGTAGGCATTTCAATGAGTAGCGATCTTTTGAAATTATTTAATATTAACGGTTATGAAATGTGTAGTGTACTTCGGGAGCGGCGACGTGGTGGTGGTATAGTTATGTACATCAAAAATTGCCATAATTTCCAGATAGTAAACGATTTCAAACTAAAACACTGTGAATCACTAATAATAAACATCCAAACTACCCGCCACTACCCGACACACATCTGTGCATTGTATCGACCACCTAATGAAAGCAAACACCTGTTTATAAATGAGCTTAAATTACTATTATGTCACAATTCAATCAAAAACTCTGATTTATTCTTCTTTGGCGATATAAATATTGATCTGAAATTAAAAAATAACATACGAGATCATTACTTAAGCTGTATGTCCGAGTGTGGTCTGATAAGCGCGATATCGGATTACACGAGAATAGAAATTCGAAATGAAAATATTATGCGGAGTTGTATTGACCATATATTTGTTAAGTCACGCTCGTCAGACTTATACTCGGCCGCGCTTGGAACTGTAGTGGCGGATCACCGCATGTGCATACTGTCGTGCGCCTCCGCACAGTTTGATAGCAGTATACAGGATGATACGAAAATCAAAGAAATAATAAATGATACAAAATTAATATCTCTTCTTGAAAACGTTGAATGGAACATAGTTGAAAAAATGCAAAATCCATTGGATATATATAATTTTATAGAAGATAATTTTAAAAAATGTTACGAAATTTCCAAATATACTATAAAAACTAGTCTTAATAGTAAGAGAAATAAGTATCCGTGGATAAACAATAAAATTAACTTTTTTTGTGAAAAAAGAGACTTTCTATATAGGGAGTGGAAAAAAGATACAAGCAATAAAATATTAAGGTTAGAGTACAATAAGGTAAGAAATAAAACAAATAAAATTATTGAATTATCGCGAAACAAATACTATAATCAGGAAATAAACAATAATATAAATAACCCAAGAAAACTTTGGAATATCTTAAATTCCCTAACAGGTAGAATAAATAAATCTTTGGATGCGGCAATACTAAAAGCTTTTAAAAAAAAAATGATTTAACTATTAAACAACTGGCAAATAATTTTGGCAATAGTTTTAAAGAAAATGTTAAAAAAATATTACCTAACTGTAAGAAAAAACTTTTAAATGAGTCGACGTATATATTTCCTCAAAATAGTTCAATAAGGTTTAAAGCGGCAGATGCAATAATCATTAACAAAATAATTCAGAAATTAAATACAAGCAAAGCGCCCGGGGCGGACCAGATTCGATGCATAGATATAAAACGCTTAAGTAAAAAAAATAGCAGCTGTAATTGCAAAGCTAATTAACACCAGTGTTAAATCTGGTATTTATCCAATACAACTAAAGGAAGGAATAGTAAGACCTATCTACAAAAAAGGGTCTCATAACGACTATGACAATTATAGACCAATTACCATATTGCCAGAGGACGATAAAATATTTGAAAAATACATATGCAATCAGAAACAAAATTACTACGCATCGAATGACGTCTTATCCGGGGCTCAGTTTGGATTCCAAAAAAATAAATCAACTACTTTATTATTATCGAAATTTACCGACGAAATTAATAATTATCTGGACAGTAAACAACACGTAATTCTTTTATTTATTGACTACAGTAAAGCGTTTGATACACTCGACCATAAATTATTAATAAAAAAATTAGACAATACCGGCGTCCGTGGACCACTTCGTAGATGGTCTGAAGATTACCTCAAGCACAGAAAATACCGAGTGAGAATTGAAAATGAACACAGTGATAAAGTATCTTTCACTACGGGTACAGCTCAGGGATCTGTCCTTGGTCCTCTTCACTGTCTGGCTTTTGTAAATGACATGGGAAATGTCGTTAAGTATAGTTCGATGTATCAATTCGCTGACGACACATGTCTAGTAATAGCCAATAAAAACCTAGCAAAGGCAGAGAAAATGTTACAACTTGACTTTACCAACCTTTGCATGTGGTCGCATGACGCAGGATTAGTATTGAACTCGCTTAAAACCAAAGTTGTACATATCCGCTCGACGCATTCTAAAAAACTTTGTGTAAAAATTACTTATAACTTATTTTCCTCATAATGTAATCTTCATCTAAATAAATATTATTATTATTATTATTATTATTATTGGAGTAAACACGTTGAATATGTATGTGACAGGCTACGGGCTGTGTTAGCAAAATTTGCCATTCTAAAATACAAAACTCCGTATCCCATTCTTATAAATCTCTTTAATGCACTTGTTGAGTCTCTTATTTCATATGGAATAACGAGTTATGGTAAAACATTTAAAACTTACTTAGATAAAATACAAAATCTACAATTAAAAATATTAAAAATTATAATACCCAAAAAAGTTAAAAATCAATTTTACAATGAAAACAATCTAAATGGAATATTTAAATATTGTAAAATATTACCTGTGCATACGAAATTTCAGATGCTATTATTAATGGAACAATTTCACAAAAAGGAATTACAAATTAAAATTAACCATAAAATCACAACAAGAACAATTACACAAAACAAACTCGCTACACCTAAAGTTCGTAACTATTACGGTAAACGCACAAATAGATACCCACTTTAATTAACCAAATACCCAGAACTGTACTTTTCGATATTACAGAAGATAATTACAAATACAAATTTAAAAAATATTTCTGTGAACAACTGCAAAAAAATGAGAAATATTAAAAAACTCAAATTTAATAAATGGATATATCTATGTATGAATAATATGTATTTTATTGCTATCTGTTTTTGAATAATTAATAAATAGAAGTAAAATATATATGAATATAGTAACTAATTTACCATAACAACCTGTATACTGCTAGCTATTTCTGAGCAAATAAAAACAAATTAACTATCTCGCTTACACCCGTATGTTTTGTGTAATCGTTTTTGTGACCATACCGTCGATGATAGTATTGTTTAATTAATAAAAACGAAACTATTTTTAATAAGTAGGGTAGACGTAAAACTTTGTTTAGCAAAAATTATCTAAGCGTAGTATAAATATGTTTTTTTGTAACCACTATAGATTGTAAATGTTATAGCAATATATTACAAGTCTTATGTAAAATGTGAGAGACTGTCACTTGCGGACAAGCTTATGGGCTTTTGCAAGTAAATATAATTTGATGTATGCTTTTCTTAATAGTACAAATAAATAAAAAAAAAAAAAAAAAAAAAATAAAAATATAATAAAATATCTAATACTATTAAACGAGCAATTCTTGTATATATATATATAACTCCAAATAACTAATTCTTATATAAATTAAAATTTACAAAAAGATAGAAAGAAAAAAATAATACAATTTATCTATAAACAATAACAACTTATATATATATATATATATATATATATATATATATATATATATATATATATATATATATATATATATATATATATATATATATATATATATATTTTAAGTATATCACACACGCACGCACGCATGTTTATGTACGCAGGAAATTGTTAAAAAAATAGTTGTTGCATATATTGCCTTTATTTAGTTTATGTTTTATTTACTAGGTCCAAAAAAAAGGAAATAAATTGAATTCCAATTATTTATCTTATACTATTAAACGAGCAATTCTCGTATATCTATAATCTATAATATATATAAAAGCGAAAGGTCACTCACTCATCACGAAATCTCCGAAACTATAACACCTACAAACTTGAAATTTGGCAGGTAGGCTCCTTATAAGACGTAGGCATCCGCTAAGAACGGATTTTACGAAATTCGACCCCTAAGGGGGTAAAATGGGGGTTGGAAGTTTGTATGAAAGTCCTATGTTTTTGAAGTAAGAGACTTGAAATTTAAAATGTAAGCTCTATAGATGGTGAAAAGGTGTCCAAATAATGTATCTTTAGAAATTAACTCCCTTTTGGGATTAAAACGGGGGATAGTAAGTTGACTCACTCATCACGAAATGTCTGAAACTGTAACATCTATAAGCTTGAAATTTGGCAGGTAGGCTCCTTATAAGGCGTCAACATCCGCTAAGAATGAATTTTACGAAACTTGAGCCCTAAGGGGGTAAAACGGGGGTTGAAGGTTTGTATGAAAGTCCCATGTTTTTGAAGTAAGAGACTTGAAATTTAAAATGTATTCCTTATAGATGATGAGAAGGTGTCCAAATAATGTATCTTTAGAAACCAACTCCTTTTTGGGGTTAAAACGGGGGATGGTAGGTTGACTCCCTCATCACGAAATCTCCGAAACTATAACAGCTACAAACTTGAAATTTTGCAGGTAGGTTCTTTATAGGACGTAGACATCTGTTAAGAACTGATTATACGAAACTCGACCCCAAAGGGGATAAAACGGTTGAAAGTTTGTATGAACGTCCTATGTTTTTGAAGTAAGAGATTTGAAATTTAAAATGTATGCCTTATAGATGGTAAGGAGGTGTCCAAATAATGCATCGTAATCTATATATATATAAAAGAGAAAGGTCACTGACTCACTCATCACGAGAACTCAAAAACCGCTAGATGGTCCATCCATCCAGGATGGACAAAGATGAAATTTGGCAGGGAGGTAGATTATAGTTAGCAGACGTTAAGAACGGAATTTACGATATTCCACCGCTAAGGGGGTTTAATTGGGGTTGATAGTTTGTATGAAACATATACAGCCTGAAAATAAAACTAAAAATGTGGTGTATAGAGAGGTTTTATAAAAATAACTATTAAATTATATTAAATTGTGCCTTTTAAAAAGTTACTCAGTTTGATAAGCATTTCAAGTGACTGAAATAAAAAAAAATTGCGTTAAACATCTTAATGCATATCTTCATAACCACGCGAACGTAGTCGCGGGCAACAGTTAGTGTATTACGAAAAACAGTCCCCAAAAGTGTATGTGATCGATTCGCTCAAAATCTACTGAACGGATTTTCATGCGGTTTCACCATTGGAGAGAGGGCTCTACCATTGGCAAGAGGAAGGTTTACGGAACGGCTAAGCCGATTTTGATGAGAGTTTCACTGGAAGTTTGCCGGAAAAACTTTGTGACACACTAATTTCAACGCGGGCGAAGCCGCGGGCACTGCTAGTATATATATATAATCTGAATCTCGGAAACGGCTCGAATAATTTTCATGACATTTAGTATGCAGGGGATTTCGGGGGAGATAAATAAATCTAGCTAGGATCCATTTTTAGAAAACGTCGTTTTATACCAGTTTTTAGGCAATGAAAAAATGGCTACAATATCGTAAAGTTGTGTCGCTTTGGTGGGAAATCGGCCGGTCGCGATCGACCGAAAATACCACGGTTCAAGTTCTCAAATTTTTAGATCGATTATAATTTTTTCTTTTTTTTTTCTACTTGCACTCGTTATTTTTTATTTAAATACCTAGTTCTTATTTTTTATTATTATGTCGGTAAGATCGAAAAATATTATTCATATTTTATAAATATGTAATTCGTATTCAAATATGATTTCCATAAAACACGATTTACTAAAAATACCGAGCTGAGCTCGGTCTCCTAGGTACTACTTAAATAGGCGAAGTGTATGTACGCCCATAACTTCCGGACAACCAATTGAATAATTTGTGATCTTTATTGTCAGGATAAAGTTTGTATAAGCGAAAATTAAAAAAAAAGTAACTTGAATTTTAAATCTAAGCAATAACGTTTACGTGCTCTGTTAATTGATTCATGTCATTTAAATTTTAGCGCCTTATTTTTAGCCCACGGATATTCCTTTCAATGGATTTTTTAATAACAATTAAAAGAGACCTTTCAGTTTTATTACACGTATATGTAACATAAAACGTGTCGCTTAAAATTAATTCGTAAATTGAACTTTGTGCTCGCGAGGAATATATACCATACTAGCTGTGGCTACGATTTCGTCCGCGTGGAATCGTGACTTTGGACAGCAAATTTTGATATATCTTTTGGTTTACTTTGGATTATGGACGCCGTCGTTTGGGTATTTACATGTACAACGTGATTCTTTAAATTGGCATAACTTTCAACAAACACTACATATTAAGTGAAGCTTATCACAATATATTAATAAAAACCACATCTACATCAGATAAACCGTTTTTTGAGATTAGCGTGCACAAACGCACTGAAAAAACAGACAAAAGTTCTCAAAATAATTGTTTTGGGTGCTATTTGCGTTGATAAAGTTCCTAATAATATTTTTTCTCGTATATCTTCCATGCACTGCACTGCGATCCGCTTAAAGTTTTATCATATGTATTGATTATGTAGATTGGAAACAGTTATCGTGGATCGATCCCTTCCTTTATGTAACTCTCCTTGTACCCTATGCTCTAGAAACGAACGGCGTAGTAAATCTAAACAGCAGCACCCGAGATTTGTACCTTTTGCCGTTTTTATTGGAGGTGCCATGTAGGAATAAATAAACAGAAACGAGGTCAAGAAAAAAACAAAATGCAAGGTATTACACATATAGGTTATATGTACGTACTATATTTAGGCATGTGAATTGTTCTATCATAAAAACATGTTATAATTACTTTATGACGGTTGTTCATAAATAATATAATTATTAAATTTCATAAAAGTGAGAGACCCATAAAGATCCAGAGATACATAGGTATAAACACTACTATTTAACAATTTGTAAACATTCCCACCTCTCTTGACAAGCGCTCTGGTGTAGTGGTGCGTGTAGTCGTCTAAAGCACCGACGGTTTGCGTGTTCGATTCCCGCTCAGAATGTTTATTTATATTTGTCCAAATATTTCTTTTCGGTTTGGATGTCTATCCTAGTTAGTCTCCGTGCCTCGGAGTGCACGTCAGCCGCCAGTTCCGGTTGTTATCATAAATATCTGATAGCGATCGTTATTCATAATGGGAACATATCCGCCAACCCGTAGGGGAGCAGCGTGCTGGATTATGGTACAACGGGTTGGCGAATATCTTTTCTCTAATCCTTCTCCTACGTGGAGAAAGAGGCCTATGCCTAGTAGTGGAATGTATCGTAGGGTGTATCGTTCAAATTAAATTTGTCGTATTAAATGAGAATGAAAATATGTAAGAATTAATTTGAACAATTTTATTTAATTTAGAGAACACATCGTATTACTCGTTCTGATGGCATCACAGTTGCCAGAAGAAGAAAGAATAGAAAAGAGAAGCACTACAGAGAGGAGTAGTAGTAAAGAGGATACGCGTATATGATAAACTATATAGATTAATAATAACTAGTGATCGCCCAGTGATCGAAATTCGACCATATTTAATTTTTAATTTTAAATTTGAACATTAATAGGATTCTGTTGTCAAACACTATACTTCCATAATAATAAACAAAAGAGTATATATTCGTGTGTGTGTGTGTCAAATACACGGTAGGGTCTGTAATGTATTTTTTATTGATTTAATGTATTTTTTATACATCATTTAAAAAAAATATAAGCATTCTGCACTCCTCTATATATAATCTATATAAGTATGCGAAATTTCAAACTTCTCCGTTCGTGCAATTTTCGTGAAAAGGGGTACAAACTTTTTGCTTTACGTATTAATATATAGATACTAGCAGTGCCCGCGGCTTCGCCCGCGTTGAAATTAGTGTGTCACAAAGTTTTTCCGGCAAACTTCCAGTGAAACTCTCATCAAAATCGGCTTAGCCGTTCCGTAAACCTTCCTCTTGCCAATGGTAGAGCCCTCTCTCCAATGGTGAAACCGCATGAAAATCCGTTCAGTAGATTTTGAGCGAATCGATCACATACACTTTTGGGGACTGTTTTTCGTAATACACTAACTGTTGCCCGCGACTACGTTCGCGTGGTTATGAAGATATGCATTAAGATGTTTAACGCAATTTTTTTTTATTTCAGTCACTTGAAATGCTTATCAAACTGAGTAACTTTTTAAAAGGCACAATTTAATATAATTTAATAGTTATTTTTATAAAACCTCTCTATACACCACATTTTTAGTTTTATTTTCAGGCTGTATATGTTTCATACAAACTATCAACCCCAATTAAACCCCCTTAGCGGTGGAATATCGTAAATTCCGTTCTTAACGTCTGCTAACTATAATCTACCTCCCTGCCAAATTTCATCTTTGTCCATCCTGGATGGATGGACCATCTAGCGGTTTTTGAGTTCTCGTGATGAGTGAGTCAGTGACCTTTCTCTTTTATATATATATAGATTACGATGCATTATTTGGACACCTCCTTACCATCTATAAGGCATACATTTTAAATTTCAAATCTCTTACTTCAAAAACATAGGACGTTCATACAAACTTTCAACCGTTTTATCCCCTTTGGGGTCGAGTTTCGTATAATCAGTTCTTAACAGATGTCTACGTCCTATAAAGAACCTACCTGCAAAATTTCAAGTTTGTAGCTGTTATAGTTTCGGAGATTTCGTGATGAGGGAGTCAACCTACCATCCCCCGTTTTAACCCCAAAAAGGAGTTGGTTTCTAAAGATACATTATTTGGACACCTTCTCATCATCTATAAGGAATACATTTTAAATTTCAAGTCTCTTACTTCAAAAACATGGGACTTTCATACAAACCTTCAACCCCCGTTTTACCCCCTTAGGGCTCAAGTTTCGTAAAATTCATTCTTAGCGGATGTTGACGCCTTATAAGGAGCCTACCTGCCAAATTTCAAGCTTATAGATGTTACAGTTTCAGACATTTCGTGATGAGTGAGTCAACTTACTATCCCCCGTTTTAATCCCAAAAGGGAGTTAATTTCTAAAGATACATTATTTGGACACCTTTTCACCATCTATAGAGCTTACATTTTAAATTTCAAGTCTCTTACTTCAAAAACATAGGACTTTCATACAAACTTCCAACCCCCATTTTACCCCCTTAGGGGTCGAATTTCGTAAAATCCGTTCTTAGCGGATGCCTACGTCTTATAAGGAGCCTACCTGCCAAATTTCAAGTTTGTAGGTGTTATAGTTTCGGAGATTTCGTGATGAGTGAGTGACCTTTCGCTTTTATATATATTATTATAGATTATAGATATAACACTATTGTACACCACAATGAAACAAACTAGAAATAATACATATATAGATAGATGTAAAAAAGCGGTCTTGAGAACAATCTGTTCATCATCTATATTAGATAAAGAAAAGATTTAAGATATTTAAAAATAGATTTGTGTGAAAATTAAACTTAAAATATGTTTGAGTGTTAACGTTTAAAACGGCGTCTTGCTCGTCCCAATATCAAATACTCGGAAAGCAAGTGTACGTCGTACGAAGTAGTCGCATTTAAAGTAGACGTACTTTAGTTGAAATTCAAGAGTTTTCGTCAAGTTATAAACAATAAGTTTTGCAAGATAGGGAAGTAGTCAAAACAGACTGTGGATGTTATGTGTGATGTTTAATTTTGTTTAAATATTGATATACTACTGAACTAGTTTGAAAAGTTGTTTTGCATTGAAAAGTAGTAACGAAATTAAAACAGATGAAAACTTGAAGGTAGTACGAGTATACAGGTCGATAAAAGCGAGATGCGTCAAATTAAATATCTTCTACGCAATTTTTAGGTGTACACTAAAATCGGCGAGGTCAAAGAAGTAGTTTAGTCTCAAGATAGTACTTTTATTTTGCACATAATTGCACGTAAGTAGAATATATACTTTAACTTAATGTCACTCGCTTGTGCCCACTTGGAAAGAATATAAACTGGCTAAAATGTAATTTTAATTAAAATAGCTTAAAAAAAAACATAAAAATAAAACGTGTAGTACCATTGCGGTATTTTTTGAATTTCGCGCGCAATAATTTGAAGAATACCAAGAATATTCTACTTATCAGCACTTTTGGATTTGTGGTATATTTTAATTGGATCATCTAGGTCTTCTTTACGTTAATTTTAAACGGAAATATAAGACTTGCTTTTTATATTCCTTTTCTGATTAAAATTCAACAATAAACCAACCAACAATAATCAACAATAATCCGAAAAAGACATTACAAAAACGTTTAAACGTTCGCTTTTTCGTGTTAATAACATATTTCCAATGAACAGAAAGATGAGTCAACCAATAACCGTATCACGGTATCATCGAGGAGAGGAGTTTTTCTCCATTTAGGACTAGAGTTGTAGCTTATTCCCACATGTTCCATTCCGTCTTGGTGGATAATTTT
Organism: Melitaea cinxia; assembly: GCF_905220565.1. Lineage (NCBI taxonomy): Eukaryota > Metazoa > Arthropoda > Insecta > Lepidoptera > Nymphalidae > Melitaea > Melitaea cinxia. Next base: position 14,596,338 of record NC_059397.1, on the reverse strand, counting down.
TCTACCATGAGTAACAACTTTGCTGTGAAAAGAATATAGCCACCCCCTCTCTTCCCTTGGGTGTCTTGTTGAAACTCAAAAAGCCGACCGATGGCGGGATAACCATCCAACTGCTGGCTTTGAAATAGGCCGAAGGCCGAAGACGGGCAGCAGCGTCTTCGGTGCGACAAAGCCAGCCCTGCTGTCACCAACCCGCCTGCCCAGCGTGGTGACTATGGGCAAAACACACGAGTTCACTCAATTTTTGGCGCGAACTTGTGGAGGCCTATATTTAGCAGTGGACTGCAATAGGCTGAAGTTAGTAACAACTAAAGCCTTTACGTTCTATCAAAAATTCGGTGAGAAAACTCACAAGGGCATAAACGAGACAAGAAACCCGTTTTATGTAAGGAATATAAATGTCCTGCCCCGAAGGGAAATCGGAACCATGACTGACGGTGTTGAGGAAGTCTACTGGCGCAATTACGTATACCAGAGCGGTCGTCAATATATAAGCATATAAGTATTTTGTCATCATCTAGTCATTAGTTGTTTTATAATAAACCTATATGTTTTGTTATGAGCAAATTGTCCAGAGTAATAGGAAATTGGGTCTAGTCACGTAAACCTCACGACTAAAATGTATTAGTACCTAATACCATTGTGTATGATGAAACGTGACCATATAAAAATGATATAATAAAACAGAGGAATTTGTTCATTTGTTTCGTCATTATTTGGTTGACAGTTTGAATAACTACTAAATACTAAAAAGTATTTTGATCAAATGATGTTAAAAGTTTACCAGAATGTTTGTCGATTTGTCGATGGGTTATCTCAGTGATCACCATAAAGGTTGGTATTTATTTTTAACCTACTTCAAGGAATTAGAACCTACTATTCTCAATTCAACTGTTTTTTTTTATATAGGTAAAGTTGTAACTCATAACTGTTTACTGGTACCCGATTTTAAATTGATCGCGGTCTGACGACTAATTTTTGAGTTATACTTAATAATGTGTACTTAACTGACTACTTTTTCAACTACCTACGTTGTAAATTGTCGAAGTAAATTTTAGTAATTTTTTTTTCGTTTGCCAACAACATGTTTTGTTGATTTGAATTTGAAAATATATTGATGTTATAGATAGTACATACCATAGTAAACATCGTCGAGTTCTTTGTACCTTTTCGCATTGACTCCAATTCTCCAACTGTACAACAGCACCACCAGTATTGATATATTCTGGAACAAATTAACATTGTGTTTGACTTTTTATAACAAAGAGTATAACAATTATTTATGGCTTAAAATATTTTGTTCCTCAAATTACACCAATTTAGTTTTTAATGTATTCGTACATACAACATTGATTTCCCTTGTGTCCACTTATTATTAAATTTGTACTGTTAAATGACTTAGCTTTAATACTTTGATATAATTATGACTCCATGCTATATGTCAAATAATAATCAGTATCAGTCGTTGTTATTTATGTATTAGTGTTTTTATTTTATAGTCTATATTTATACAATTACTAATGGGTTACATATATGATGACAGATAACTGACAAAGAATATCGCAGTATGTCAGAGTGATCTTGCAGAAGAGGAAGGAGAAAGAATAGGTATCTTAGATCGTGACGTCAATGACGAAAACTAATGTTAATACGGTTCCGGGGTAATAATAATAATAATAGGTGTTGGTTACTGCTGGTAAATGTTTGCTCGCAAACGGTAATGGTGTTTGCTCGTAAACGAAAAAAAATGACTTCAGTTTACAACATTGACCAGTTAATAATAGTAAAATAATCAAAATGAGAGTAAAATGATCAATTAAATACGCATTACTAAGGGTAAAAGTACTCGTCAGAATTCGATCAAATTTAAATTGACCATATGACAAGCAGAACCTTTCGATAAAAAAATGGGTTTATATGTAATGAAATTACGTATGAAAGTTAACAAATGCCAATATGACAAATGAAGATATAGACAGACTCTCAATTTTTACAGGTATCGACATCAATCGCACATAGTGATCGAAATCTATGGATTTCTTTTACTAATTGCCGATAAAGTTTTTCTAGCGTATTAGTTATATGAGTTATCAGCAGGAGAACCAACAGATACTTGGAACCTTATTGTAGTTAAATAATAATTTACAACTTTTGCATTTAACGTTTACGGATCAGAATATCTGAGACAGTAAAAGTTTAATTTAAGACTGAAGAGTAAACATATAACACAAACAATTATATCTGTTGGATACTATTAATAGTATTTTACAATATAATGTAATAAAAAATTTTCATTTCGTTGTATCAGGTTCCAGGTGTGTGATTACGGCAGTAAAGAATATAGCTACCCCCTGTTTTCCCGTGGGTGTCGTAAGAGGCCACTAAGGGACAACACAGTTCCACTACCACCTTGGAATTGAAAAAGCCGACCGATGGCGGGTTAACCTTCCAACTGCTGGCTTTGAAATACACAAGCTGACGACCAGCAGCAGCGTATTCGGTGCGACAAAGTCAGCCTTGCGGTCACCAACCCGCCTGTCCAGGGTGGTGACTACCACGCCATTTTTGGTGTGAACTTGTGGAGGTATATGTCCAGCAGTGGACTGCGATAGGCTGAAGTGATAATGATGATCGACATCAAACCAATTTCTTGGATACCTACCAGACAGAAGAAGACATGGGTACTGTTGAGGTTAGCGCCTTAAAAGATATAAAACTTTCAGCTGTGTTATATTAAAATAGACAGGTAGTGTTTGTGCTTCTATTAATGAACACCCATGTCACCTTCACAACGCTATAACCATATGCCGTATATTTGAATTGGATACATGCAAACATAACTTGTAGAGTAAACTATATGTAAGAGTCGTTAGGCGCTATTTACATGAGAGCCGGTTGGATCTAATTATGCAGGTCTAATGTAAATATACGGATGCCGTAAGAAGAACTATATACATATACATGTTTGCACCATCGCATTTCAGTCTAAAGCTTCACTGGTTGGTATTTAAATTTTTATCTTTATATGTAGGTATAATAAATCTAAAAAGTTTGTTTGTTCGTTTAAACGCGCTAATCTCAGGGACTAATGGTTCGAATTGGAAAATTATTTTTTGGTTGATAGTCAACTTACCAAGGAAGGATACAAAATATTCTTTTCCTCAAATGAACGCATGTGTAAAACCCCGTGTGTGTCCTGGGGCACAGATAGTTGATATTGTAAAGAAGAAGGTTTTTTTGAGTTTTGTACAGGTGTATGAGGTTGCAGGTATTTTAGGTTCATATGAAAACATTCTTATTTTGTAATAAATTTATTAAACTTTCACTTATTTATTGAATTTTAACATATTTAAAATATGATTTAGATTGAAGCTTAAGCAGAAACTAAGACACATCACGAACTCACTGTGAATAAAAAAGAACAGTAACTGTGTCATTTTCAATTTACAGCTGGAGACTTTTTATAGAACTAATTTTCTAATTTTAAGTCCAATTTAATAAAAAAATTACATTAATAAGTTCCCTATTGAAGAAGATATACAAGACTATAAGTATTAAATTCCGACGAAATTGGGTACTAGCGACGTGAACCGTGAATGTGTAAATGTTTCGTCCCTAAAGAGCACCAACGTCACCCAATTACTAAGGCTTCTTGCGGCTGGACATAAAGATAGCGGAGGCTATTTTTAAAATTAATTATGGTCTTGGCGGAGAAGAGTACCACGAAAAACAAATCACGTTTTAAAAAATATTTTTTACAAAAACACACGGAAGTGACTCTCTGTACCCAGATAAACCCGCGCGGTTTTCGTGGTACTTAAATTGCAAATTAAAATGTATTTATTATGTATTGGCCAATAAAAATTTTGCAATGCATGGATTAAGTTTAAACTCCTGTTTTTTTTTTAATTTTGTTTGCTCGCAAACGAAAAAAAACCTACTTCAATCACATTGATCAATAATAAAACGTAAATAGACGAAAAAATAATCAAGTAAATACGGAGATAACTCAAAAAGACAGAGAATTCAAAAAGTACTCGTTAGATCTCAATGTAAGTAGATTTAGCTTCTACCAGTGTTAGAAAATTATTCAAGTTCATAATTCAAATTCAATATACCCCGACTATTATATTTCATTGGTATTTACGCGCTAGTGTGCCTATCCCTGCTCAACGATTTAACGATGAGGCTGGGTGAACACATGTTTCTATATACGTGTATGTAATGTTCTCGGGTTTCCGGTACGTGCAAGACAAATGAAGCAAATCAAATGAAAAGAAAATACGTCTGTTTATATTTTAAAAGTTATTAAAACTTCATCGTCACATTATGCTTAAAAAGAAACACATGTACTGTTTATGTGTTTATATATATTTCATTGCACCATTGAAATTGTTAATAGGCAACACTATTGAAAATTTATGTCTTCATTCAGTATTAATCTTAATAAAATTAGAAATGCGATATTTGATAGCCTATAGGCTAATCCCTAGGCTAGGCTCTTCCCGAAAATGCTTGATTTTAGGCTTAGTAAATAAAATTCTTCCAATAACGCTTCAGCCGGTAATATCCTACTACTGGGCATAGGCCTCTTTCCCCATGTAGGAGAAGGATCAGAGCTTAATCCACCACGCTGCTCCAATGCGGATTGTCGGATATCCCGATCCCTACTGTGAGTAACGATCGCTACCAGGTGTACATGATAACAACCGGGACCGACGGCTTAACGTGCTCTCCGAGGCACGGTGGGGAGACCCACAAGGACTGCACAAACACCCTTCTTCCTCTAAACCCTGTCTCTTAAATCTTTCTTCCAATAAATCCTGAGAAAATATTCAAGATATTGAGTAAATAATAAAGAACACAAACTTAATCTTTTTTGTCGTGGCATTATGACATAGATCAAAATAATATTTTATCGATGTATGCTAACGCCGGCATTTACGTGTGGCGTCAGACCATCATATAAATTGACATTAATGACATAACTATTGTCTACAAAGGGGTTGGGTTATTGTTTATTATGTTAAATTTGAAGATAACGTAAATGGGATTCAGGGTAGAAAGCCCTTTGTGTTTTGTTATTTCTTAGATAAGAAAAATGTTAATTGACAATTTTAAGTACAGTGTAAAGAAAGCACTACTAATTAAACATTGACGAGTATTTATCAAACTTTACTTCTAGTTTATTAATATTTTATCTATATATATATTTGTACATATGTATGGATAGTTCTGCATGAACGTGTTTGTGTGTATATTATTATAATTGCCACTTAAGAGATTACTTTAATGATTAGTTCGACATTTTAAGTTGCATTACTAATCTGCACACAATGTTTTATTATATACTAGCTGTATCCTGCGCGCGTTGTTACGTTTTTTTTGGTTGTATCAAATCAGAAACCTCTGTGGGCTCATGCACAATACTTTGCTGAAGATCATGACATGATCAAATGCATAGTTTACGATTCTGTAAAGGACATATACACAAACTTTCATTTATATATGTATAAATAATTTTGTTAAGGCTATATAGATATGATAAGAAATACATATTAAAATTACGTCAGATAATAGCTTAATGATATACCAATCTGAGATGGAGAATAAAATATCCTGATTGACGACGACAAATCACTATCGAACAATAAAATCACAGCGAAAAAATACAGTCTACCGTCTTTGATTGTCTAACAATACACTGCTTCATTATTTATCCACTCTGTTCTCTATAGAGTTATACGACAGTTTTTGTACCCCTTGGTACTCTATACCAGGAAAATAGTGTGACGAAAAAAAAAAAAGAAAAAAAACGAATAAAGAAATAAAAATAAATAAATCGTCAGCGGTAATTAATCTGTTTGACCTGGGTTGCTCTTGAAGCTTACAGAATAAACCAGCATTACAATGGTTACTATTCTCAACAAAAATAACTATAACTATCTTAAACTATGTGATGTGTAACATGTGGTTGTGGTGTACAATAATGTTTGAAAATAATCTATATTTAAAAAAAGAATATTATATGACAGGCAGTTTTCAATGAGAACGATACGGTTTTATCAATATATACTTTTTTTGTTATTAACAGCCAGTTTTTGCTTTAAAACTATTGTACAAATATAACTTTTTAGTAAAACTATACATATAGTTTTTATAGTTAAATTTTTTAAGAAAGGTTAAAATGAAGCTAGGATTGAATTGAATGTCATGAAATACACATTAAAAGTGTGCGAATGTTAAACTGAAATATATTTTATATAATTTAGATTTTTATATTTTTTAATAATAAAATTTGTTGGAAACGTTTTTTTAATTTATTTATTTACTAAACAATAATGTACTTATTTATTATAAATTAAAAAAATATATATTAAATTTCTTGAATTGAGAATCTGCTTTCTAATCATCGAAGAAAACCCGCAACTTCTTTCACAAACGAAAATTTTTCTCTTTCGAGTTAAAGTTATAGTAGTTGGTCCCCTACAAAGTCATATAACTTTAAAAGTAATCAACAAAGTTGTACAACTTTGTCGATTCCATTATCGCAATTCATAACATATTTAAACATATACATACATACATGTGAAAACGTGTAACTAAAGTAAATAAATAGTTAATATATATAAAAGTAACGTTCAAAATACTTTTCAATAAAGGAATAATGATGATGAAAAATGAAATTAAAGTAAAGAAAATTCCACTTTTTTTATTTTCCTACTCTGTCATGACTGTGTTCTACAAATGAATGGCGATCCTTAATCGTAATTGGTAACCTACCCAACTATTGACGATGTTGAGATATATGGTTGAATTTGTGGAAACCGAATAATATATGAGCCACACCGAACGAAACCGAATATAATTGTTACAACTTGTTTAAAAAGTGTTCAAATAAATCAATAAAAACAATGTCGACATTATCTAATAAGGGTAACAGTAAGGAATTAGTTAAGCCAAGTTTGGTTTTAAAGGGGAGAAAGTTCTTCCAAGGTTTTAGCAAATTTAATGTACAATATATATATTAAAATATTGAATGTTATGTATTTAATAATGTTATTTTTCGCCAACAAAAAGAGAAATTAATTTCTCATTTTCTTCATAATTGTTTTTTTAAGTTTCTATAAGAACACCGCTTTTCGTTAGCTAGTTAAAATAAATTCGAAATGAATTTGTCTTTGCCACCAAACTTTTATTCATCAAACACAAAATTTTGTTGTAAATGAAAACACCGAAAAATCATTTATTATTTATTTTTTTCGTAAATAATAGAAACTCTCTGGTGAACGAAACTCTTTGGTATACCAAACTCTTTGGTGTAATAAAAGTTCATACTTTATAATAAAAGCTTTTATTTAACTTGCAATGTACGTATTTAAATATATATGCATCGATGTATTTATGTTTGTTAGGGTAGATTGTTGCAATTTAATTATAAGTATGTATCTGCAATCTATTGAAATTAAATTTTGTACACACGTTTAGTTTCTGACAATGCATGGTAAGCTATATATGACGTTGTTCTAAATCCAACTTGGTGGAAAACCTAAGGAAGTGGAGTAGTTATTGTTTATGCACTAATACAAGATAGATATGAAATAAAATTGCTTGCTGAGCTGAATAGATATGTTTAATGCACTTCTATAATATGGGTATCAAATAAAAGGGCTTGCTGGGAATAACTCGAAAAATACAGTGACGTCACACTGAATTCAATATAAAAGATTTCTTAAGACGTCAGAGTAAGTTTTTAATGCTTTGCTACATTATAGGTATCAAATAAAAAGATTGATGAGACTACCAGACTGAGAAACCTATCCAGCAACTAGTACTATCCAATACAGGCAAGGCAAGCAATTTATAATATAACAATAACTATTAAATTACTAATGACAATTATTACGTATTAATTGAATATGCTAAACAAAGCGACACAACAGCGAAAAGCAGCTGAATGTATCTTTCTCGCTCGGGTACACTCGGCGGTCCTTAGTTCACCCGATCGAGCCTTTCACCTCAGACCGTGACAGGTCAGCGTAGCTTATACTATCAACGAGAAAATATGTGGCCAACAGAAGTTTTCACTTCAATAAAAAATTGCGTTTACATTTGTAGATAAACAAGGAAATTAATAACTTTATTTGATTGATTTTAATTTTTAAAAGTTTTTTACTTTTTTTATTTGACCCGAGATGACACTGGATATAACACGTGAATCGCTACCAGAGGGTTGAGATATTGAGTAACTATTATTGATTAATAGATAATTATTAAAAGTTATAATATCATATTAGCATAAAATAGTATATAATACATACAGATATACGGTACAGTATAAGTATGATGTACCACCAAATACAACCTCGGGCAGTTGTTAAATCCCCTGTTGCTTGTAATAATTCTCATTAATCCTTTTCGTTGAAAAGCGACCATAGTGTTACGCGTATTTTCTACTCGTGAAATATTACAATCATGTTCTAATTATTATTTATTTTCAGAAGATTTGTAGATGTTTGATGCGTAATTTACATTTGAAACTACAATTAAAAAAGGTATTTCAATTCTCTATTTTTAAATATCTTCAATTGTTTCCTTATTTTTAGGAATTTTTAATTCTTTTAATTAAATAATCAGTTAATAATTATGAAGTTGTTACCGTTACGGAAAGCACATAGGTAAGTAGTTTCTTTTTAGAGAAGATTCGGCAAGAAACTCAAAAGATCTGTAATACCTTCAAAACAATTTATTAGAATCAGTGGCGTATTTTAAGATTTAGGGCCCTGGCCTAGTAAGGTTTGCCGCCGTTGAAATTTTCGGCTGACTTTTTTTAGGTCACCTATTCCATAAGTTCATCATATTTTTCATAATTCTTTACATGTCTAGTAGATACGTTTGCTCGTCATGCGCCGCCCTTTGTGCTCAGTTTGTGTCGCCCCGGGCCATGGCCCTTTTGGTCCTAGGGTAAATACATCCATGATTAGGTAAATAATAAAACAAAATTATAGAAAATTAATACAAATTTTTTAACGTTTAATATAATGCGATAAATTATTTTCATATAAATTTCTAGTTTTAGCCTCTGCAAATTTGACTTTAACACGCATATTGGCGATTAAAACTAACTATTGGTATAGTAAAGTTTGACTCACACGCGAAAGGTATCAGATTAATGGACAATATTAAATAGTGCATAAATTTTAAGATTAAGTTTTAATATAAACGAGAAAACGAGTTTCTTGTATTACTCATTACTTTAATTCTTAAATTTATTGAAGTAAAACTTCTTTACGTACGCTTTACATGGGGAGTAAGCTGGTGAATGCGTTGCGAATTAATGCGAATGCTGGTGCAAGACCGTTACGAAAACTGTGATCGGACGAGGCGAACGTCGCTAGAGAGGCGCGAGCACACATTTTGTTCGCTCTTTATCTCATAGCCAGTTACGTTTCGTATGTCTAAGACACAGTGCAGGCTTATTGTGCAGAAGTTTTACTTCAGTCGTGTGATCTAAAGCACACACGTTTTGTTTTTTTCGTCGTTATAGTGACCATAAATATACATAATAATTATGTTTTAAGATATATAGTATCTACCTGTTTCGACTCAAAGCTATTATAACAATAGACTGACAAGTGAAGTTCTAGCAATTAATGCTAGTTGTATACTCCTTTAAAGGAATTCTAAAAGTATGCAAGTTGTTATGTCAGCTAATTCATAATACTTTCCAACTAGTATATCAAGCACATAACTATTATGTAAAAAATTATATGGTTACCACCGAACTACACCCACAGATTTGAATCCTTTAAGAAGATTCTTGTTTTTCTAGGAGACATCAAAAGCAGTTATGCATTTTAATTATTCCAAATCTCCACACGGATTTTTTTTAAGTGTATAGATATTAAAGTTATGTCTTCAATCGATGTATGAGATCATTTTAGGACCTCGTAATACAACGCCATCTATTATGACAGTGTGGCACATGAGATAATTAAAATATGGATTTTTATGAGAAAATAAAACTTTTTTAATTACTTCTGAAACATTAAAATAATTATGTTGAATAGATACTGTAAAAATTGTGGTGTCGCGGGATGCCAGATAGGAACGAAAAATATTAGTTTCAAGTTCTTTTCGAGGTATAAAGAAATTGTGTAATTACGTGAAGATATTTAAGTTAATTAAATCGTTTTTCCGCTCTATGACAGTTAACTTCCGCCTTCCTTCAAATTAAACGTAATAACTTTCAATCGAGTAAGCTAATTTTAATAAACTAGACTAAATTATTTCTTAAAATTTCGTTGTTAATTAATTTTGTTACTAATTTATATTATTTAGCCTTACAACCTTTGTCGTACAACGAAATTAATTACAAAATTTGTTGTTTACAGTAAAGCGCTAATAACGAATTCGAACGATAAAATTCATGTTTATATAAAAAAAATATTCTGAAAATCAATCACAATCTCATATTACATAGTGACTATCTACTGCTGGCCATCACCTCATCATAAGTTCGTGCCAAAAATGGCGTGAACTTATGTGCGTTGCCCATAGTCACCACGCTGGACAAGCGGGTTGGTGACCACAGGACTGGCTTTGTCGCACTGAAGACGCTGCTGCCCGTCTTCAGCCTGTGTATTTAGAGGCCAGCACTTGGATATTTATTCCGCCATCGGTTGGCTTTTTAAGTTACAAGATGATTATCATCATCATCATCATCATCATCATCATCATCATCAACGTAAGTATTTAATCAAATAAGTTACAAGATGGTAGCGGAATTGTGTTATCCCTTAGTCGCCTTTTACAACACCCACGGGAAGAGAGGGGGTGGCTATATTCTTTACTACTGTAACCATTCAGCTTACAGTCATTATCATATCATTATCTCTCTCTTGTCGGTCCTTCATGTCTGAGGATCGTGGTCAGCATCAGGGTTGCACCTGGAGCGGATGATTTGCCTCCACCGGTTTCTGTCCATGGCGTCTCTTACGACCGTGTATAACCTAGTGGCAGATGAGTTTTTGACCTGGTCTGCCCATCTCGTTAGTGAACGACCGCGCGTTTTTTTGCCGTCCGTGTTCCCAACCACAATCCGTCTTTCCAGATTTTTATCGCCTCTGCGTATCGTACGACAAAATACGCCGTCGGCATACGGTGGACGATCTGGTTTTGATATGGAGCTGGGCCAGGATCGACGCATTAGTGCGTTTCATCCAAGGTGTTCTTAGCATTCGCCTCCAGCACCACATTTCGAATGCATCAATCCTTTGCCTTTCTCGGGCCAGGATTGTCTATGTCTCACCTCCATACAGGAAGATAGGGAATATAAGGGCTCGTACCAGCCTGGTCTTGGTTTTGATACCGATTCCCCTTTTGTTACAAATGTTGTTCAGACGCGCCATAGCGTCCTTTGCCATCCCAATACGCCTTCTTATTTCGGGGACACAACTGCCGTCGTTGCAGATTTGGGCACCTAGGTAAATGTAGCGATCGACGGTGTCAATGCCCCGAATGTTGAAAGTATCTTTTGATAGGTTTCCGGCTCGATCCACTATCATAACCTTGGTTTTCGTTGGATTTATTGCAAGCTCCATATTTCGACTTTCTAACTCCAGCCTATGGAACAGCTCTCTCATATCTTCTACGGATGTTGCGAGAAGAATGGTGTCGTCAGCATACCTGAGATTTGATAGTCTTTTTCCACCTATAGGAAATATAATCATCATTATGATATATGTTATAATGATGAATGTTTCAAATCAATACACACAGTGCTAAAAGTGCAAGTACTATACGTATATAGCCATGGAAAAAAAGGGATGTTTTATTGTTTAAATAATGGATTAGATGGAATGATGGGTCTCAATTGAACGGTTCAATTGGCACATTTTGGTTGATGAATCCCATTAAAACTCATTCGGTTCAGACTGCTGAAAACGATTTGTTACATGACACAAACTAATGAGTTTTGAAAATATTTTAAAACCAATATAAATTGCATTGATCAAACTAATTCCAATTGACAAATGATATCATAGGCTGGAGGGTACCAATACAATTTAATTAACAACTTCTGTCGTATCGGGTTTCATTTGTGGAATTGCGATGGGCTTTTCGTTTGTATTTTTAGTGTTTTCTGTCAAAAAGTAATCCACACATATGGGATTTGACTGGCTCGCTGAATACATGTTTATTGATAACGTATTCAGAAATTTTATTATTTTGCAATTAAAAATATTTACGTAATCTATTGTATTTATATGGAAAAGAAGCTTCATGTGTTTACTTGTTGGTTGTACGGTTTTCGTTTTTATTTTGTCATGAACTAATTCACTAAAAGTCACTTTACATATTTAAAAAAAAAAAGTTTTAAATTTAAAATAAAAATAACACTAAGAAATTATTATTACTTATTTATTTTGTTTATTATAAGTTTCTTTTTCAGTACATAATTATATTTCTCAAGATATTAGTATCAGCAAGTATTTGATAAACTGTTGTATATTGAAGAGACGAAAGCCGCATTAAAGTTACGCAAGTTTGAAAATTTTCCATCAGGCAATTTACAATATTGTGCAAACTTTACATTTTTGGTTGCTTCGGTTAGCTGTAAGTAATCACTAAGTGGATAATCTATTTATAAACTTCTGGCACTAAGAGATTGATGAATAGCTTAAATTTTGAAATCTATGCGCAAAATATACTCAATTACTTAGACGCTTCAAGCTAACGGCCGGTCTCACCATAAAAAAAAAACATGGCCCGTAACAAACATTTACTATGTTATATATATATCTATCTATCTACCACGCAATATCCAGTTGCTGTTGTTAATGCTGTTCCGCTGTTATTTAAGACGTTCTTTTGTCCAAATTTTTATAGAGAACAATCGTGAGTCAAAATTCAGTTTAACTTGCTAATATAACTCACTTGTCTCTTATAATTGGGAAAATTTAAGTTAACTTTTTGTGTTGCGTCATTTTTGAAGATGTCCCTAAGGTATCTATATAAAAGTGGTTAGTTTCCTGTAAAAAAATATGCATTGGGAATACGGCTAATAGTGACTGAAATACAAAACAAGACAAGGAAATGAAGCACAATGTAAATTATTCTTCTGTTGAAACATATATCTGGCGCTAATCCCCGTAGGACAAATAAGGATGGCCCTAAAGATATTTTAATGTTGTTAATATATTGTTATGAGCTAAACAAGTGTAGTTAAATTAACCATCACAAAGGATGTGAACAACAAAGAACCGAATTAACAAAAGGGATTTCAGTCAAGGCGTTACGAAACAAAGAGAAAAAATTCGTATTTTCGACAATAATTATACATTTTTTATTAAGTTAAACATTTTTTTTAATAATTACGAATTTTTGGTTATCTGTTAATTTTTTTAAATAAATTCTTTGTTTTTGCAGCTGTTAAATAACAAAATGCTGCACTAATCAATTAGAAAGAAATAAAGAATCTAATCTTTACATAAAAGCGGAAAATAGTATCGTCGAGTCTACTATGTTTCTATTAATTATATTTTATCGGTCGTTACACCCAAGTCATGAAATTGTTGTTGAGAGGCATCCTCACTCTTCATGTTAATGAAGATCATATTATAAAATTATATACCTACTCTTAAATGTAGTAAAAATATTTTTTGAATGTTTTTAAAGATATTTTGCTAGATATTTCAAAACAACAAATACAAATCGCAATTTTAACTCAACATATCGATTCAGTCGGTAACATCCCACTGCTGGTCATAATATCCTTTTCTCCGTGTAGAAGGATTGGATTCCAGTCGATCACACTGCTTCAACTTGGGTTGGCGGATATATTCCCCACTATGAGTAACGATCGCTATCAGGCGTATAAGATGACAACCGGGACCGATAGATTATAGTGTTCTCCTAGACATGGTGAGGAATTGGGGAAACCTACAAGGACAGACATCCTAACCAGGAAAGAAATTATAGACTTTAAAAAAATGAAAATTGACGGTATAAAATATATGATATTGTAACAGAAAAATTTCGTCAGCGTCAGCCCACGTCCTAGCTTTACTAGGCAGTCATAGGACTGTCGATCTGTAGTTTTACTAATAAATCGCTCCCGATCGCTTTGATCCTATGGATGGTAATTTTAAATAAAAACCGGAAAGAAATATTTGTATAAATACAAATATCTATCACGAGCGGGAATCAAATCCGCAAACCGTCGGTGTTTAGCGCATACATGGCACACTCACTACTACGCCGGAGCGGTTGCTAAATTATACATAAATTGAAAAATTTTGGAACGAAAAATGATAATAATGTTTGAATACTGAACATCATATTTATTTCAACATTATACTCAGATATTTCAGTTGAATCCAATATTATATTTTGAATTTGGAAAGTTGTAGCAATTCCCTATAGAGACCAACTTCCAAATTTGGTTTATAATAAACCGTCAACTTCTATTCGTGAGCCAATTTGTCAACAGCTGTAATATTTATTTCCTGAATAAATATTGTAACCTATTTTATATTAATACTATAAAGAGAATAATTTCTCTCTTAGTGCTAATTTTGTTTTTAACTAAAAATATTAATAACTCTTCCTGGTAAAACAAGAGTAAGCAATGCTGTAAAAAACACTAAATAAGTACAAAAGACGGCTTCGTTCCTAAATAGCGATAGCTAATTCTATTTAAAAAATAAAAATTATTAAGAGCATTTATTTCTGTAAACACTTTTATTATTTATATTTTAAGTATTTTTTATTGTGTATTTACACTAATGATGGTATACTAGAGTCATCTACACAATAATTGCTGTCAATATACAAACGGAAAATAATGGTTGCATCTCTATAAAATAAAAATATTATGAAGGGCCAATCCTATATAATTAATTATTTTACAAATATACTAGGGCCGGTTGATTTACTGCGGTACGCATTTATCATCTCTGTAAACCAAAAGCGTATTACTATTCCCTGTAACGATAACAAATGTGTCATTATTGTTTAGGTTTTTTTTTTTTTATGTCACTAGGTCGGCAAACAAGCGTACGGCTCACCTGATGGAAAGCGATTACCGTAGCTTATAGACACCTGCAACACCAGAAGCATCGCAAGCGCGTTGCCGACCCAATCCCCAATCCCCCCAGGAGCTCTGGTCACCTTACTCGCCAACAGGAACACAATACTGCTTGAAAACAGTATTTTGTGAATAACTTACCGCCTACGGTAATATGTGTGCGGTGCGTCAAAAGAAGTTTTCACTTGAATAACAATAATTCAAACAAAGAATAGTATCTAATGTTTTTCAAACTATTTCTCAAATGTATAAATTATAATGAATTATAAGAAGTTTATTAGATTTTTTAGATGCCCGACGTTTTGGATACTTTATTTACAACAAACATGATCATGGGAGGTCCTCTCTTCCCAGTCAAGTTCCTTACTTTACAAATATTAAACTTTAAATTAATTTACCATGACATTTTCCTCAATAGTTAATCAAGACAAATCACAAAAGTGTTTTAAGAGAATGGTAAACGAAAGCATACTTTTAAATCGTGAGACGATTTAAAAATATGCTATAAATGTATAAGTTAAACGTTACTATTAGAATTTGAACATTTGTGATTTCTAAATGTGTTCAAATGAGCTCCAGATTTGCTTTCTTCCGCTTGCAGTTGCTTCCGTTCCACGCGGAAGGAACCGTTAGCAGAAGCTACTTAGTTAGCGTACGTTCTGAACTACTATAATAATAACATATAAATTAAAATTTGAACGTGCTTTAAGACTGAGTCAGTAGCATTCTGCTATTTTAGTTGAGTTTCAATGACTACTTTTATTTATTAACCGACTTCAATAAAGGAGGAGGTTACTCAATTCGACCGTATGTTTTTTCAATGTATGTTCGAAGATAACTCCGTCGTTTATGGACCAATTTTGATAAATCTCTTTTTTTGTTGGAAAGGAGATATCCCTTGTGTGGTACCATGGTAAGGAAACCAGGATCTGATGATGGGATCTCAGAGAAATCGAGGGAAACTCTCGAGAATTTGATGATTTTTAATTTAATCGAAAGTCGTTGAAAAGTCGATAATCGAAAGTGATCCATTTGGTCACATTAAAATTTCATCGAGATCTGATTACAGCTTTTGGAGTAATCTTTGATAATGCGTATTTACTTGACTATTTTTTTGTCTACCTACGTTGTATTACTTGTCGATATAATTGACGTCGGTTTTTCTTCGTTTGCCTGCAAACACAATTATTGTAACTGTAATAATTAGGTTTCATCTGTACGTGATCGGATAATCATTACGACACAGACAGAACTGGGGCAGCCTGACTGGGTAAGTACCTTAACCTTACATAAGATCACAGACAAATAATACTGCTATCAAGTAGGGTTTTGTTTCTATACTGAGTAAGGTGGCCAGAGCTCTTACTGAGCTATGGTAACCTCTTTCAGGTGGGCTAGAATTTTGTTTGTCACCCTAGTAGTATGTAAAATAGTATAGCTGTCGAGCACTATAATGAAGTCAGTGATCGACCATTCATTTACTAATATGACATGATTATAACAACAGGATCGTACCAGTATTAAATTTAAATTAATACAGTTAATAAGTTTGTTTAGTAGATAAGAACGTATGGTACAAAATAATGTGCTGTCGGTCTTAATGTCACTTTGATGAAAGCAAGGGTTCGAAACTTTGGGCATGAATCTGGTGTTATATGGCACCATTAGGGAGTTTATACGGCAAACAGGCTCCCCTTCAGGGATGTTATGTAAAGTGTCATCATAATACAGTCATTATACAGTACAAAATATATCAGATTTCGTAGTAAGTAGTTTGTAACAAATACTTGGTTTAAAATTACAAAATATGAGATAATTTTAATACATTTCTACATATTTCGTGCATAATGACTATGCAAAAAATCATAAAGTTGCATACTAAGAAAACT
The DNA here is from genome assembly GCF_905220565.1 of Melitaea cinxia. Classification (NCBI taxonomy): domain Eukaryota; kingdom Metazoa; phylum Arthropoda; class Insecta; order Lepidoptera; family Nymphalidae; genus Melitaea; species Melitaea cinxia. The sequence continues at coordinate 14,579,358 of NC_059397.1, read as the reverse complement.
AATCAATATTTTAAAAATCTACAAAAAATATTTTTTCTTCATTTTAGGTCAACAAAACTTTTAACTAATCATATATACTTTGACCACTTAGCGTCGTACTTGTCATCTGTGGTATTTGTGACGAATAATTGTCTCGGAAACAAAATCTGGTATCCAGAACAAGTACTCCAAGTTTCAAGCGGGTCCTTTCATAAATTTTCCACTAAATTAAAGCGGAGCCCGAATGAGGAATTCACGAATCTGGAACGTAAATTAAGTTTAATGTAGACACATCCCTTTACGTAACGACTTCTGGTAGCAAAGTTTGAAAAACTGTACCGTCTCTGAGATATCGTTTCGAATTTCCCTATCTTCTATTCTCATTTTTAACCAACTGCAGAAGGAGGATAATTGAATTACGATGCTATATTACACTGTACTTTGAGTTTATTGTATTGAAGAGGTATTTGTAAAGGTTATCTTTATTATTATTTTGCAAAAACTTTATTTTTTTCAACCTCGTCTGTCTTTTCCTTTTATAACCAAGTGTTAATGTTCACCAACATTTTTTTACGCTTGCAGAAGATTTTGGATGCTTTGCAATCGTTCATCTTAAAAGTTTAGAGTTTCATAACTTAAGTACTGAAATAAATTCCGGTAATTTCATTTTTTAGTAACATTAAACATTGTATTACGAGTAATTGAATTACGACGCTCGCCCATTTGCAACATATGTTGGAGAGTTTCACCATTAACAAGCACATTCAGAATTTTTAATTGGCAGATGTCTGCCGTACATGTTGCTTTGTTAATTTTTCTTGTATCTTTGACAGTTTCAAAGATACAAGAAAGATTACATTTAACATAATCATATTCATCTATTAGCTGTGCCCGCGAATTTGTTCGCGTAGTCAGTCAGTCAGCTCAGTCTCTTGCAGTCCACTGCTGGACATAGGCCTCCCCAAGTTCGCGCCAAACGTGTCGGTTTTCCGCAATCCTCATCCAGCCTACACCGGCAATCTACGTAGATCGTCGGTCCAACGGGCCGGAGGATGTCCCAAACTGCGTGTGCCAAGACGCGTTCGCATAGAATTTAACAAAAAAATTATTTATCAGTTCGGAGAGTTATAAAATAAATAAATTTCTAAAATAAAAGTAGCCTGAGTTACCCCGAACTACATCAGCTAACATCAGCTAGTGAAAGTCCCGTCAAAATCGGTCTAGCCGTTTCAAAGATTAGCCGGAACAAACAGACAGACAGACAAAAATTGTAAAAAAATGTTATATTGGTATGTGTACCGTATATACATGCATATACGCTTCAGCCTGTAATATCCCATTACTGGGCATAGGCCTCTTTCCCCGTGTAGGAGAAGGATCAGAGCTTAATCCACCACACAGCTCCAATGCGGGTTGGCGTATATATAATATAAATATATCCAAATGCATTTAGTAAAAAGCGGTTATTGTAATATTACAAACAGACACTCCAATTTTATTATTAAATGTATAGATTCCGTTAAATCGGTATAAAAAATATTGATAAACTATTTAGGAAAAAGTTTTCCGCTTTATTTCGTACGTCTCTGAAAGGATACCAATTTTTATTTTTGTAGATTGATATACATTTCTCATAGTACATATTGGTCATGATATCTTTTTACTTTTTTTCTGGAGAATAAAATTCACCGAACCTTCGTTCGGTATTTGATTAATTTAATCATAGGTCTAGTACATATAAATCAAATAAAAGCGCTATTATTTGTAGATAATTTTTAAGTGCTAGGTAACAACTTCTATGACAGGTAAATTAACTCTGAACTTTAACGAGGGTGAATCCTATCGATCACTAGTAAAATAAGATCTCAAACATGGTTTCATCTATCAACGTGATCTCCGGTATCCGAATCTTAATAGCGTAGTAAATTTTAATAAAGCTTTCAGTTTCTTAGAATTTCTATTAATTACGCGATGTTTTTTATGTTACCTAATTCAATTTTTGTGTTTTAAGAGAAATAATAAATATATAGTTTAAATTATTCAGTCATCTATACATATAATAAAATGGTAGGAAAGTAACTAAGCCGATAAACATAATTAAATGAATATAAGTAGATAAGACAATTTTAAAGCAGCGCCATCTATGAGATTTTTTCTGTAGATATGAAATGTAAAGAAGAAACGGGTAAATGAATGTTATTTTAAAAGATATAACCGTAGGTATTTTTGGTGCTGTATAGCGTTCACGCAGACGACGTCGCGGGCAGCAGCTAGTTTTAAATTATAAAAGTAATTTAAAAAAAAATTATCTATAACGAAATAGCTCGGTAGTTTTTGGGCGTTGCAATTTACTTGTTACATGTAATTTTATGCGATGGTAAACTTACTACAAAAATGTACAAAATAAAAAGATAACTTAGACCTAAAAAGCAATAATGATTATATGCAAAAGAAAAAATCTGAAAATGTGCAAACAACCGTAACTAAAATGTCACTAAAGTAAAGCACATGATGAGTTTATAAATTCGGTTGTGCTCAAATATTTACCTTTAAGCAATATTATGTTATGTTTAATGTATTAACATTACCCTTTCAATGTTATTGTTTCTAAAATAATACAACAACTTTAATATGTACACGGAAGTTGTTATAATTATATTGTTTAATAAAATATAGTTATAACGTAAATCGAGTAGGCGAAGTCTAGGTATTTTTTTTTGAACTATACAAATTGGAGACGACCATGGTGATGTTGATGGTTTTATTATTCCGTCATTAAGCATTTTATTAATCTGGAATTCGAATTTTAGTTTGTGTACAGCAGGAAATCGGTATGATTTTGTGTTGACTTTAAATATATGTTTAGCTTAATTTCATTTAAATCGTGATGATCAAAAGAAATTGGAGATATATAAACTTATCTACAATGCGGTCTTTGATTTCTGTTTCAAACAATCAAATCGACGCAAAGAACGTCTAAAGATCTTGTATAAAATTACTTCAATAAAGTATTATTATAAATTGTACGTGTATATTGAAATACTAATTGTTCTTCTTTATAGTCTCTATATTTATGTCTATCTTTCTACTAATTGTCTGTTTCAGATAAAACTTTGTTAAATGTGTTGAATTTATAATACTTTTTTCTTAAAATATAGAACTTTTAACCGACTTCGAAAAAGAAGAGATTCTCAGTTCGACGGTATTTTTTGTGTGTGTTATGTCATAACTTTTTACTAGTTTCTCCGGTTCACATGATTCTTCTTTTAATAATAATAATAATTTTTATTTAATCACACTGGAATGTACTAAGATTACTATTTCTAATTACGTTTTTACGTTTCATTTACGTCAACATATCAAATATTGTTAATTAATAGTTATAAATATAAACGATATCTAGCTTTTCAGGTAGAGTAATAATAATGTAATATACCCTGAAGCCAAATAGTAATAATATGTCATTACTTACTGACGTTTCTAAATAACGCAAGATATCATTAAAATCTAATATATAAAATTCTCGTGTCGCGGTGTTTGTAGTTAAACTCCTCCGAAACGGCTTGATCGATTCTCATGAAATTTTGTGTGCATATTGGGTAGGTCTGAGAATCGAACAACATCTATTTTTAATCCCCCTAAATGTTAAGGGTAGTTCACCCCTAAATTATTTTTTTTAATTTTTAGATACATTATTTTTTTTTATTTTTTTATGATACAACATTAAAAAATACATATAACCCTAAATTTTCAACCCTCTACATTCAACCCCTATGTTTAAATAGCGTTTAGCGGCAAGACAACGTTTGCCGATTCAGCTAGTACTATTATAAAAATTTATTACGTTTGATTATTGACAACGAATTGGACAATTGGTCATCAGACATTGGTTGACAGTTAGCGAATTTTATAAGCTATTTTGTAGTCATGGACGGGATTTGATTTGAGCTAATTAAAATATTCCATATTGACCCGAACAATCCGGGTATTAAGGGTTTTAGCTGGGGTATTTCCGGATCTTTCACACATTACTCTTATTAGGGACGGCAAGTGTGAAGTATTTGATTAAATTCTGATTAAAATGTGTGATTATATCAGATACACGAGGTCTGCAGTTTGTTTAAGCGATTTGGAAACCACAATATTACGAGTATTTTCTTCATACTAGTGGTCGCCCAGTGGTCGAAATTCGACCGTAACTAAAATTTTAAATAATTAAAACCAAAAAATAATAAAAATAAAAAACTTTTTTTTTAAATTTTCACTTTGACTTTAGACTGACAATCAACAAAAGAGTATATAATATGCGTGTGTGTGTCAATACAACATATATTGTTGTAGTGTGTGTAAAAAAAAATTGGTACTCTGCACTTCTTCTCTATATAAATTGTGTACGAAATTTCATACTGCTCCGTCCGCGCAATTTTCGTAAAAAGGGTCACAAAGTTTTTGCTTCACGTATTAATATATAGATTATAATTCTAACTACAATTCACAGAACTCCTATATTTATTTAGGATATCCATTTTCGAATATATTAATATTCTCATTTGAAATCAAAATAGACGTTAAAAAAAAAAAAAAAAAAAAACTGGAAATGAATGTTATTCGTATTTCTGTTAAATAACAAAGCGTAGCTAGTTATTTGGAAGGTTCTAATTTTGAATAGCGAGCTTTTTGGTTGTTTTTTTTTTGTAATTTTATAATTTAGACTTTGTTTATTTGTAATTTTAATACAAAGATTTGTTAAAAATTAAAAAGAAAAAAATGCTTTTCTTGCTAAGATTCCTATTGGAACGAAGTTTTTTAAGGCAGGCTTGACATTTGGCTGGGCGACCGAACTGAAGAAAAATGTAATACTAAAACCGTAAGAAAAATATATAACGAAAGTGACGGAATATCAGTCACACGACTGTATAATATGACGTTTGTAAAACTAAAATGTTACTAGTAAACTGTGTGTTAAATTATTTATGTAATTTTATACTGTCGACAAAAATAAACAAAGACATTTTTTTTATTTCACTTAATAGTTTGAATTATTATTTTGTTTGTTTTTTTTTTTTTTACGGTATTTGTCATTTTCTAAAATACTAAATTTCCTAAATACTTTTATGTACTTAATTAAAAAACAATCAACAAAAAAAAAAAAAAAAAAAAAAATTAAGAACTAGAAAATATATATAAAATTAAACAATTTTTTTTCAAATTGTGTTGCTTCTATACTATCCGAAGGAACTTCGTTCCTACCTGGTGTCCCATGACACCACATAATTTTTTATTTATGTTTGTAGGAGGTTTTATTGTTTGACTAGCCCTTTGAACACAAAGGCAGTGACCATACTTTCCGTTCCGCTGGTTTCGATTTCTACCTCAAGTCGGGTTTTAATATTTAAGCATGTTTTATTTATATGTACACTCGATTAATTCAACTTGTAACATCCAACTGCTGGACAAGGCCACTTTCTCCATGTAGGAGAAGGTCGGAGCTTAATCCGCCATGCTATCCACTGCGGGTCGACGGATATATTTATGTACTACTATGAGCAAGGATTGCTACCAGGTATCTATGATAACCGGGACTGACAGATTAACGGTGGCTTTGTTAAGTTCGTGTAGCTGCTTATACGGCACACACACGTGACACCAAAGCGGTGTATATCTTTTTTTTAGTTCGACGTAAAAACGTTATCCTAACACGAAAGATGTATTTCTATAATTATCTTGATGTAATACTTTATTCCAAATTCATAAAAGTTTTGCGGTTGCGTTATTTAAAATGTACAAAATGTGTACGGTTTGTCACAATAAGTCTTGACTTTGTCTTTAAAGTTACGGGATTAAGATAGTTACGAAAATTAGATATTCTTAAAGAAATAATTTTCATTTTCGTTATTTTAATCTTTGTAAAAATAGTATAGACATGAAACTAATTTTCGTTGTTTTTCCTGATGGCTTTCTCTTTAAAATTTAGCTGTATACCATATATATATATATATATATATATATTATTTGACGCTTAAAATCTAATATATATATATATATATATATATATATATATATATATATATATATATATATATATTAGATTTTAAGCGTCACGTTGGCGCAACGGTCACAGCACTGGTTTGTGGCTGTTGCGTTAGCGCTTGCGGGTTCGATCCCCGCAAATGACAAACATTTGTATTGGCCATACAGATGTTTGCCATGGTCTGGGTCTTTTCACCGTGCCTCGGAGAGAACGTTGAGCCGTCGGTCCCGGTTGTTATCATGTACACCTGATAGCGATCGGTACTCATGTTACGGAATATATCTGCCAACCGGCACTGGAGTAGCATGGTGGATTAAGCTCTGCTCCGTCTCCTAAACGGGGAAAGAGGCCTATGCTCAGCAGTGGCATATTACAGGCTGAACCGATAATAGATTTTAAAAGGGTTGGTTAAAGATTTAAAAAAACAATTGATTTATTGCCGATGATGATTTTATATCGATAAATATAATAAAATAAGTGAGATTATGTTATTTTTGGGAAAAGCTGAAATTTTTTAAAGTAATTTTGCAATAATATAAATAGAATATTAAATATACAAGTTCTTTTAAAAACCTATTAGAATCAAATAGGTATATATCGACTTTGATTTTTGGCTTGAAGGAACATAAAAAAACGTCGTAATTAGAGTCAATATTTAAGGAAATATTTAATAATACTTATGCTTACCAAAGTATAGAGGGCACTCGCGTAAGCTGCGTGTTTAACGTGCAAAGTTCTGCAGCAAGAAAGTGTTGTGTCTTGTTCGTGAGCTGTCCACGCTTTCATCTGTCAAAGAATTATAATATTAGACATATTTAAACTATTCTAATTTTATAAATAGCATAAATTCGATCTCTATTAGGACAGATATTTGTATTGCCATGTAGACGTTTTTCCTGGTCAGAGCTTTTGAACATGTGTATTATGAGTGTTTCCGGACCCCGACAAAGGAGAAAATCCTACAGGTGCCCGTTGAGTTTAAAATATCAAACAGGGTTTAATTAGAAATATTACATTACAGACTAGTACTTTTAGTATTACAAAGATATTTTTTATTTCACATATTATGGCTCCTGAAAAGTTAGTGTGATTATAATTATGAAGCAAGCTGTAATACCTACTTGGTAACTCGGTCGGTTCAATGATTTCGATGATACAATGATTTCAAGATTCAATGTAATGTCTTAACATAACAAGAATAGTGTAGGTACTTATAGAAAATAAAAAAAAAGTCATTTACATTTTTATTAAAATCTATAACAACATTTAAAAAAAATGCAACAAAAAAACCTTAAAATCATATGCGCAATTAAATAATTTTATAACTTATAATTAACTGTCATAATTTAAATGTTAAATAAAATAATTATGTCATTTGCAGGCTTTTGTGACGAACAAAAAATAACCTAGAATTTATCGTCATTTAAAATATAAAATACGACATTCAAATTACCTTTGATTTAACAATGAAGCTGCAAAAAGTTTTAAATCACTACGCATAGTATTGTTACTATTTATTTTTATCGTATTTATTCGTGAGTTTCAGACGAAAGAGCGTGCACTCATCACCGCGGTCGCGTGCTGACTGAAAATTGAAAAGGCTATTTGTAAGGCGGTGTTGTACAGTCGTACCTAACGCTGGCGTTAGGTCGACTGAGTAATTCGTATCAGAACTATTATCATGAAACTTTAATAATATATTTGACAATTGATGTATAAAAAACTGTAAAAAAAATCATCATTATTGTTACACATACACGTAGTAATTGTATACTTTTGGTCTAAGATCCGAACCTAAATCTATCTTCACTGAGCTGATAATAGAATGAAACACATTTTATAATAAATTTAGTATATCAGATTATATATTAAAAATAGGTTGTCTAAAAAAATTCAGGACTGACTATTTATAATTATTTAAAAAAAAAATTGAAAATTGCAACATCAAGATAATAAGCAAATTTTAATCTGACTTGATAGTATGTACTTATACCATTTTTATTTCAAAGTAACGTTAAAATATTGATTCTCGTCGTTTTTTGAATAAATCAGATAGAAATTCCCACATTAAAGATAATATTGATGTGGACTCTTTACCTTACCTAATTAGACAAGTTTTTATTAAATTATGTTATTGAAAAATACCCTTTTGAATGTAAATAAAAATGTAGTAGAGTAAAAATGGAGTAAACATTATTATGTTTCTCCCACTCAAGGTAAAAGAAACCTGAATCCTCCGTCACCGATAATATGAAACCTGATAAAAATAATATTTACCAAACCACTTACTTGGAAAACTTCGGGAGCTTCGGAACAATCTTGTTAAGGTAAATGTAAATACGGACGCATAGGTAAGAAGATTTCTCTGACATCTTCTATGCCTTGCCATTATACTTCTAAATTGTATTTTATGTAGCCCGTTTCTTAAGAAAATAAAGTTATATAAAAACTGTTATTTGTTTTGATTGAAGTTCATTAAAATTGAAGTAAACTTTTTTTTGGAGAATATACAGAAACTCGAACTGACATGAAAGATAATAATAAATAGTTCGAGGGGAAGTCACAAGCATAACATCGATATTGCGAAGTCAGACGTGTGACCAAGCTTGGTGTGGCACTGAGCCAGTTAAATCAATATTGATATTACAATGACACTAAGTGAATAAAATATTATTCTTATTCTAGGGCTATCTAAATCTATAGCACATCTTTATCTAAATATTTAGATAAAAATAAAAGAATGATCTTCTTTAGAAAAAGTAATATATTATATAGTGACATATTAGTAATTAATATATTTCTATGATTAGCTTTTTTCAATTTTAAGATATTGCTGATATCAAATCGTGTCTAAAACGTAATTTAAATACGTAAATTAATCGTCCCTTTACCAAATATTCACATTTATCTGACTGACTTCAAAAACCGATTTTGATGATTCTTTATTCGAAAGTTGGCGATTGTCATTTGTAAGGTACCAACCACCATTTAAATAGCGAGATCTGACGAGTAGTTTTTGAGCTATCCCGAATTAATTATAAAATTTTTTATTGAGTATTTCATATGATTTTATTTAACATGTAAAATATTTTAACTATGTATGTTTGTTGGCGTGGAATCTTGCAAGTTAATTTTAAAGTATAGCTCTTCAACTGATAGAGTTGAAGTTTTGTATATCCGTTTACTTTGATTGACATTGCATGGTTAGATATGTGACGTTAACCTAAATCTAATATGATGGAGCAACAACTTTGTCGGAGTAGTTATTTTTAATTAACTCATACAATATGGGTATCAAATGAAAGATTCTCCTTAAGAAACCTTGTATATGAATCACTTCTTCAGCCTTTTGCAGTCACTACTGGACGAAGGTCTTCACAAATTCGCGTCAAAAATGGCGAACTCATGTGTTTTGCCCATAGTCACCACGCTGGGCAGGCAGGTTGGTGACTGCAGGGCTGACATTGTCGCACCGAAGACGCTGCTGCCCGTCTTCGGCCTGTGAATTTCTAAGCCAAGAGTTGGATGGTTATCTCGCCATTGTTCGGCTTTATACGTTCCAAGGTGGTAGTGGAACAGTGTTATCCTCCAGTCGCCTCTTACGACACCCACAGGAATAGAAGGGTTGGCTATATTGGCTATATTGGGTTGGTTACAATGCCGTAGCCACACAGATTAATACACACGAATACAGCTTAATACATAATACAGCTTGTATATGAATATTGTGCCTATTTAAACTCCAGTTATTTAGGAATTCAAATAAATAAATAAATAAATAATTATTTAAAAATTATCATATCATAGTTATATTGAATATTATTTTTACAGTACAATAAATAGTAATTGAGATTCACAGCGTTAGAGAGAGAATTCACTTTGATTTACTTGTAGTTACATTATAATATTTTTTTAATCCTACCTATTTAATTTATTTATTTATTGAAATTGTAAGTAATTATGCTACTATGTATGTTGAATGTAACTTTAATATTACTATAGTGACCTTTATTTTCTCAAAATGTATTCTTTTTATATCTAACATTAGTCATTAATATTTTGATCGACCGATTTTGATAATTCTTTCTTTTTACTGGGTATACCGATTTTAATGATTTTTAATTTAATCGAAAGCCGATGTTTATCATGTGGTCACATTTAAATTCCATTGAGATCTGATTACAACTTTTCGAGTAATCTTTGATAATGCGTATTTACTTATCTTTTTTTTCGTCTACCTACGTTGCATTACTTGTCGATATAACTGAAGTCGGTTTTTCTTCGTTAGCCTGCAAACACAATTATGTTTCAATAAACTACTAGACACCAATCATTATATAAGTTTATAACGTTGTCTTGTGGCTTATATTATATTTGTCATTATATGCCCCCGATAAACAGGCAACGTTCTTTAAAACATACACTTTTTTCTTTTCATCTAACAATTATGTATAATTATAAATAAATATTTCAATGAACCCCAATTAAAAGTAATCAAAGTACTTTTAAAATTTCTTATTGATCTTTCAATTATATTTAAACTTTTCTCAGTTTGTCACATAAAACAATTCTTAATTTTGCGTAGGAACAGATAACGCATTAATGTTTAATATATAGTTAACATATTTTTATCCAACAAAACTTACAGAAAAATGCAAATTAAATGAAAACTTTCAAGGCGAATAAAATTTAGGGAATATCCATAAGTATTTAAATATATTGTTAATAATATGAACACACAAAATTTAATTTAAATTTCTCGTACAAAAAAAAAAACGAAAATAATATTGACGACGCGTTGGCACAGTGGTCATAGTACTGACTGTTGTGCTAACGGTCGCGGTTTCGATCCCCGCTCACGACAGATATTTGTATTGGCTATACAGATATTTATCGTGGTCTGGGTGTTTGTGCTTGTGTATTGTGTGTGTGTTTCCGGACCTCCGAGACAGGAGAAAATTCTACTGGGGGCCGTTCAATGTTAAGCGCTTATTTATTTATTTATTATGTAATATTAGTATTGAAACTCGTTTTTACAATCCTTATACGATTGTAGTTATCATATTTTCATTTCTTGTTTATTTTTTCCCACCTTGTGTGAAGTAAAATTCATATTTCTTTAAATTTCAAGAGTTCATAATTTCTTATCAATTTGACCTGTTGTTCATATCAGCAGTACAAGTATATATATAACAATTTTCCCGTTATTGCAGGGTATCAGTCTCAAACAAATACTTCGTTGGTAATAACAGTATAACAAGTATTTTTTAGTTGTTTTGGTTTATTTACTTGCAGTTAATACCAATAAATATTGAATATCAAGATGCATTCATCGTCTGTTTTAATTTTCGTTATGTGTTTGTTTACTATTATCGTTACAAATGAATGTAATCCGATGCCCAGGTGAGTTAATCATTGATTTGATTTACAAACAATGTACAATAGAAGATAACAAAATACGTTCGTATTTTTGAACTTTGTATGGATTATTCAAATGTTTAGCAAAATCGTAATTTTATCTCTTTACTCTACCTAAAGTTGACTTGAATATCGTTGTACCAGCGATAAAGCCACCCCTTGTACATACTTTTTATTAGTTTTATTTCATTTTTATAATAAAATATGTTTTAGCGTAAAATAAAGATTATTTGTAGTATATTATTACTAAATCTTTGGAACGTGCTTGTAAATACCTAATCACGACATCTCGTATTGCCATATTTTATAGATAAAAAACCGTCAATCAGAGCTCAATCCATTATGCTGCTACTTTACGAATTGAGGGATATACATTCCCTTTTTTGAATACTAATCGCTATCAAAAATCTATGATAACCGGGGCGACAGCTTAACGTGTAAAACGATTATATGGTCATTATTAATAACAGCTTCATTATTAAATTTCGCGTACATGTATTATATTTAAAATAGATATCAGACAGCATTTCGTATTACTCTCGTTTTTTATTCTGTTGGAATTTTTACATATAACAACAACGTCATACCCCATTCTCGTCACAATAATATTCTCAGACTCAATAATTCATCTGAAATTTTTTATATTTGTATCATCCTCAAAATTGACAATTAATGTCACTCTTTTTAGTATTTCTTACTCAAATGTGCCAATAATAAGGTACAAAAGTAACTAAATTTTAATATTATTATCCATACATTGTGTATATTTTTATGAATTTTATTTATTTCCAGGGATCGTATTTACCAGTATACTGGACCTCACCACGGATACAATTCTCACAGTTATCATGATAAATATTTCGAGCAAAGTAGGAACGAAAGTAAAGACAGCGCAGAACATAGTAAAGAACAATTAACTGCAACTGGAAAAATCTGCCACAATTGTAGATTTAAAGAAATTGGAAATGGCTATAAAAACATTAACGAAGTGGTTATTTACAGTTCGAAAGAAGAACCAACGTTAAAAAATCACTAAAAAACAATTGTTAAAAGACTTCCGTCCTCCGTCAATCAAAATTTTTTGCATCAATATTATTTTGTACTATTGCTGAAGCAACTTGTTCATATTCATATTTAATGTTATATTTTATTACTTTAGTATAGGTGTGAAAAAAAATAAAATAAAAGTATTTTGTGAGTTTTGTTTTTTATGATTGTTACAAATATTAACATTTAATTTAACTTTTGCTTTATAAAGGCAATCAATATATGCATTAAAACTTTAGGCGATATATATTTTATACTTAATATTATAAAAATTAATAAAAAAAATCTGTTTACTACCTACACAAAAAAAAAAAAAACATATAAATATTATACTACAAGTAAAATTTGTACTGTTATGTTCCGTTTTTACATTGTTCATTTTTATTACATATGTTTTAAAATAATCTAGTGGACGCCTTGAGGTCGAAATTCGATCATAATTAAAGAAAACCAAAACATTATGAAAATTAAGAACCTCTTTTATTTTATTTTTAAATCTGACTACAGACTTTGACAACCAACAAATTAAAGAGATATGCGTGTGTGTGTCAAATACATGGTAGTGTGTGTAATGTATTATTTTATTGATTTAATATATTTATATGCATGATTTTAAAATAATATTAGCATTTTGCACTCCTCTGTATAAACTATATGTGTGAAATTTCATACTCCTCTATATGCGTAATTTTCATAAAAAGGGGTGCAAATTTTTTGCTTCACGTATTAATATAAAGATAGAACTGTTCTCTCTGTTTTCACATACTACAGAATATATCAAATAAGTATAATCATATCTGTAAATGCCATTTATTGAAACCAAATTTTTATCATACAATATTCAAAGCTTACGCATAATTAGCACAACTATTTTGTTAATTATAACCATTTTAAAAGCTGACGGAGTCATATTCTTTAAAGAAGAAGAAGAGGGACCATTTTGGTTATTTATAACTGTCGTGTTAGCCATAAATAGTAATTTTATTGACATTTTTGTAACCATTGCCTATTTTGTAGAAATGGCAATCGGAGCAATTTACGAATTCGTCGGAACCCTCAGAGATGTCATCATATATATCCAGGTCCCTGATATCACCCGTTAACCTGTAATATAAAGCTATATTTAATATACAATTACCACCTAAACAAAGATACATATAATTACATGCTACGAGACTTTACACGTTCAAAGAAATACATTCTCCAATAAACCATCTGTATTATTTATAGTCATTTTAAATCGTTATTAGAATATAGACAATCTTTTAGTCAAATCTTTTATTTTTTGACTACATTAATTAAAATTATATAAAAGTATATCTATATCAATCGACCGCTCAACAACACACATATATTAAGTTGCATAAAAATATGTTACAAATTACGATATATTATCAATATAAAAATTCTGCTCAAATATTTGGCAAATTTTGCATAGCATTTATACATTAGGTAGTTCACTGCATACTATGTCACCAGGCTAGTCAATAACATTTAAATAACTATAATCATGAATAATAATAATATATCCGAAGAATAAAACAAACTGATAATTTCGATCTAAATACTTAGTTATTATTAAAAAAAAAAAAAACTCACATGTTCTTTATCGGTGTCGCTTCGCTGAATATAAACAAAACAAATAAGCATAGAACTTTTATTATAACTGATTTGTTCATTTTAGCCTTAAGAATAATGCAATCTTATATACCAAATAAGTGTATTTATTACATTAAGTTAAAACTCGTACAATGGATGACTGTGGATATTGCTATCAATTTGCTTATTTTATATACATATGACTGTTTTGAACTGGTATGAGGTCATTCTGATAAACAATTTATGTGTATAAATAAAAAAAGCACTGGTAAAATAATTTCATATTTTTTAAATTTGTATTAGGTACTCTTTGCTACAAAGGGATTTAAAAAAAAATGAAAAAGATCAATTTACATAACAAGACACTTAAACTGGAAAATAATAAATAATAACACAAATTATTAAAGGCGTCATAAAAAACTTAAAAATTAATATTAACAAAGGGAAGGTTATCACAAGTTCTATCACAATTTACAAACAAATAATTAAGTTAGTCCTATTGAAAATAGACAGCTCGCCATAACTCTGCTATTGACCTGTATCTCTTTCTCCGGGTCGTCATTAATTATAGTTATATCGTCATTAATTATATTTATACATATATAGTTATTTATTACATAGTACAAATTACTACATTTTTTAAGTTAAATATTACTTTTCTATTCCTAGAACTATTAAACAAGTAACTTTTTGTCATAAATGAATCAATCATAAGCTCACTTAAGTTCAGCGCCATGACTTATAAGTTGAGGTAGCATGCTGAGCGAGACCGATTTTCGAGCGCTATACATGTGATCGTAGTGTGAAATAAAAATGAAAACTTTATTTAATAATTCATTGTCTATCTCCACTTTTTATACTTTTTGTAAGTTTGAAGGAATAAACGATTTATTTATTTATTTATAAAATATACTGATATATTTTTTCTATTTCACCATAAAATATCACTTCATCTATTTGGACCCTATCCTTATATCTGAATCTATTAGTATTTTTTTAAACACAAAAGTACAGTTGCAAAAAAAATCAAACAAAAAAATTACAACATACAAACATTAGGTACACAAGTTTAGGCTTAGGTAACGTAGGTATCTAGTTTTATCCAGCAACCTTAACATAGTCACAATATTCAATTAATGCTAAATCCTAGTGTCTCGATAGACATTACTTTCTTATTATATTCTCGGCTTTATTAAATATTAAAATAAATAATTTAAAGCCTCTAGCGTAGACAGAGAAAAAAAAGTCGTGAGGTAGAATCCTGAGCGAATTTTCAAAGTTTTTTTATTAGTATGTTACATAAGCTTTAAATATATATTTTATTATTATATTATTCTTAAGTTCAATGATTACACTACATACATATATACAAGTCATGCTTATAAAAGCGTATTAAAAAACGAGTATGCTTTAGTTTAGACCATACTAATGAAGTAATGTTTCTGTACAATAGGCCTGCACTGTGTCTTAAATATACGAAATGTAACTAGCTATGAGAGAAAGACAGAAAATGTGTGTCTGCTCCTCTCTCTCCTACTCCGTTCACCTCGCCCAATCACACTTTTCGTAACGCTCTCGTCACGCATTTATCACATTACTCCCCAAATCAAGCGTGCGTAAAGAAATTTTACACTTCAAAAAGGTGATTACTTCAAACTTACTGTAATACATCGTTCCATGTCACTTTGCTACTTCGGATCCTTCACAATTATGAACAAAAACAAAATGTAGAATATAACTTTACTAATTAATGATCATTTACGCATCTATAATAAGTAACAGCCGATGTTAATAACCTTTGATTCTTTGCCTTTGGCCACTTTTGACACGATAACATTGCAAAATAAATATTCTTTATACTTTTATCTCGTTGGGTTTTCACAACGTCAAAAATCCCTAGTGTGTCAGATAATTTAAATTCCTTAATTGTTATGATAACGATGATATGTCTAACAGATATAATGAAAGTAAATTTACATACAAGCTGACCTGATGAACTTCGCAATGCTGTATATTTTTTTTATTTTTTTCGTATATAGCGACCTAAATATAACAAACACAAGAAAAAAGAATGATCTAAATTTACAGCCATTTGATAATTTAAATTTGATAATTTTTACAAATATAGGTTTGAATAAGACGGCAATATATTAAATATTACAGATTAAAAAAAATGTTTGTTTGAACGCGCTAATTTTTTTTATTAACTCTGTTTAAATCAATTAAATTTTGTTTTTAAGTTTATTTATTTATGATTGAGGTAAGGTTCTTGCTTAAATTTTTTGTCAGTAAGTTTTTAAATAATTACTTTTATTTATTTTTCAAAATAGCTGAGCTATGTGGCTACGGCACCAAAGAATATAGCCACCCCCTCTCTTCCCGTGAGTGTCGTAAGAGGCGACTAAGAGACACAGTTCCAAATTCACCTTTGTAATTTTTATCGTTTATAAATAATACAATAATTGTTGTTGAAAGCAAGCAGGGATTACTGCGTAAAAGGAAAAAGTCAGTTTGTAAAAGAAGAGCTTAAAATGTAAATGTCAATTAATTTATTGACTTCAAGAAACTTTAGTTTTGAATAATTAAGTTATTTTAATGTTACTACCAAAAACATAAATAAAACATGTCACATAGTTTATTTTTATGTTTTTATCCACGTAAATAGGTTACTATTTATATAAAAATATATTTTTCACGCTTCACACTCAACGGCCCGCAGTAGGATTTTCTCCTGTATCGGGGGTCCGGAAACACACAATACACAAGCACAAACCATGGGCAAACTATGACAAACATTTATATGGCCGATACAAATGAGTGTCGGCAGCGGGGATCGAACCCGCGACCGCCAGCTCAACAGCCAGTGCAATGACCGCTTCGCTAATGCGTCTTCGTCACTAATAATAATTGTGTTTGCAGGCAAACGAAGAAAAACCGACTTCAATTATATCGACAAGTAATAGTAGGTAGACAAAAAAAATGTCAAGTAAATACGCATTATCAAAGACTACTCCAAAAGTTGTAATCAGAACTCGATGAAATTTAAATATGACCAAATAATAAACATTGACTTTCGATTAAATTAAAAATAATCAAAATCGGTATACCCAGTAAAAAGTTATGCGGATTTTATTTTGAAACATCAACGAAAAGAAAACACAAAAAAATTATTACTAAATAAATTATAGTTAAACAAAACTAAAAAAAAAACACGCTTTATAGCTATTCGAACTAATAGGTAGAAAATAATTTTTAATAACAAAGAGTTTATATTACAGTAGTAGAAGATTGAAAAATCAATCACAATTAATTAGTCCAAAATAAAATTATAATAAAATTTAAGTTATTGAATTTAAGTTAATGAAATAAGAAGTTAATTTTTTTATTCATTATTAGAAATAAGAAGTTATGAATTAAGTGCTAGATATAAAAAATGTAACAATTATTCTACTTGCAACTGTCTATGAGCGGAGAGTTATAAAAATATAGTAAAAAGTTATGAAAATATTGTATAATTCACCCCGCGTTTTTTGCTCTGAATTGAATTATTTTCTGAATAACTTAAATTTTTTAATTAATTATTTGCGGACATGTGATAGTTTTCCATTGTTAATATAAACAATAAAAGAATAACTTATTCCGCGCGGAGCGAAGCCACGAAAAAGAAACGGAGACACGTAAAAATGCAACTAGCCTAAAAAAGTATATACCTTCGTTGTGCTGTGCCGAGTGCCCGAGCGAAAGAGTAAGCCCGAAACTGCAGGCATGCGCAGATCTTGCGCTAGCTTTATATCTCTTACCTCCTTACAGAGGAACCTCGAAAGAATTTATAAATCCTGGTCCTAATAAGGATATTGGGAAATTGTTATTGAATTATTGCTTTGTCATTGGTCCTTGATACGTGTGTAAAGTTTCAAATTAATCAAACTTCTGGAAATTGGTAAAAATTATGCTCAAAGATTCCATTACATACATACATACATTGTCACGGTTCCCCTGGTCTATTAAGGTCGTAAATGAAACCAGAGTACCATGCATTAAAAAGATTTATTATACTATCTCAACCCAGTGAGGTAGATAAAAAAATATGTATATGGGCGGGGTTGAGCACTTAATGCACACAAGCTCGAATGCAGTTCGGCTCAGGTACTCTCCTGTCTCGCCGTGCAGGTGGTAATCCCGGGAGTCGCGTGGCAAGATTCCGCTTTCGACCGGAGGCGGCAGGAACGGGTAATTCAAAACCCGGTGGAGAGCACTCTCGTCATTGGGGTAAAAGGGTTGAATGAAAACGTCCAAATTGGTGACCTAAACGTCGAACCCTGGAACGCGCCATCAAAACATCGTTCCAGCACTATTTGCAAACATCCACGGCACTGCGTTATAAAAGAAAGCATCTAAATTGTAGCAGTAGTGCCATGGAATCATAAAGCCAGAAGCGGAGATTAATATTTTTAAAAAGTAGTTAAAAAAGTAGATTAAGTTATATTGAAATTTACAATTATAATAAAAAATATTAAAAATGAGGGTAGACTTGAAAAAGATGATGAAATCTAAGAAAATAATTTAAATGAGATTTATGCTACTGCGAATACAAATATTAGATTTTACATTAGGCATGATTACTTGCATTAAAACTACATAAATTGCCTGTGATATAAAAATACCACTTACCCAGTTTGGGGGCGATAAACACTGACAATATATATTTGTTTAATCGAGAGAACGCTAAGCAAGGATCACACTAATTTTAGAGATTACGGTTACGATGCTTAGATATACAATTATTCGACACCGTATTAGAGACCGTAATAAAAAATGTGATGTGCGTTAACTAATTTCTCGAGACAAAATTCGAAAAATGAATGACGCGGCGGCGACCGGTACTGCCGTTTTTATAACCCGAAACAAAAGATCTATTTGAATTTTTAAAAAGATAAAATGTTGCCCGCGCGAATTTATATTATTTGTTTGTAGAAAAATAATAATTTATGATAAAATTGTGTTTTATAATTTACTGTAGATTTTCATGCAAGATTTAAATATAATAAATTAATGGTGTTTTTTTTTTTTAAATTCATTTCACGTATTTTAAATATTAAATTTAAGCATATCTTAATTTACTAGTATAAATAATGTACGTATAACGTTACAACATACATACATACAACCCAAGCCAATAAAAGCGTAGTAAAAACGTTAAAATATTCCTTTTAATTGTAGGTGAACATTTATTAAGAAAAAATTATTTAAAAGTTTAGGTCAAAGTTAAAGCTTAGTTAGTAGAAAATTTAACTTGGATCGATAAGACTAAATTAACAAAAACACATTTTCTTGCCGATTCTTCTCTGTATAGCTACATTTCGAATCGGTATGTTTATTTATTAATTTAAACTGTAACTATTTTGCAACTGCGTTGTAACTAGTTTGCTGCGTTGGCACAAAGGTTACAGCCATGGATTGTACCGGTGTTGTTGCGGGTTCGATCCCCACACATGACAAACATTTGTATTGGCCATACAGGTGTTTGCCGTGGTCTGGGTGTTTGTGCAGTCCTTGTGGGTCTCCCCACCGTGCCTCGGAGAGCACGTTAAGCCATCGGTCCCGGTTGGTATCATATACACCTGACAGCGATCATTACTCATAGTAGGGAATATATCCGCCAACCCGCATTGGAGCAGCATGGTGGTAGTGGGATATTACAGGCTGAAGCGTAACTATTTTATCTATACTAATATTATACAGGGGTAAACTTTCTAACTTTGTTTGTGTGAGAGATTACCCTTAAATCTTTAGAAATACTGATCCGATCATGAAAATTCTTTCACTAACAGAAAGCTACATTATTCGGAAGTGATATAAGCTATATTTTATTGTTATTGAACAAAAAATTCAGTGAAAAATAATTGTATATGTAAATGAAGTCGGAGAAATACGCGAGCGAGATGAAAACTTTACTATATATTTGCATCACAAAAATAATTAACGCCCCACAAAGTGGGCACGGATCGGCTAGATCGAAAGAACTGTAAATATAATAAGACGAGAGAAAAATAAATATAATTTTAGTTTGTAAAATGTTGATTCTAAAGTTCTTTTGAAGCCTACTTAAATAATTAAATATTTAATTTTAAAAATCCTACTAATAGTACAGGCCTGTAGTAAAAGTTTCATTAATTACATTTAAAAAACCCTGACGATCAAAATATGCGTTAATATCTTTAATGATTGCTTTGATATCACTTAACATTTTGACCTTTTTTCTGGTCGATTGTATAAAATAGCTGTTGAAGTTGTATTTTTAGTATTCAATTGATATTCTCCAGAAAAAGCAAGTTTGCATCTTGAAGATCGTTCTGAATTAGTACAGCAGTAATAATGCAGAGAGTTTTATTTGTCTATTTATGTGTTATTAGCGCATTTGTTTTTATAGAAGCAAGGCCTAGGTAAGCATGCATACTACAATTTTTTTGTTATTTATAAAAAAAAAAATACTAAAGTATTACTTTTTTTTATTCATAATATTACTTGTGTTTGTAGGTGCAGAAACAACAGCTGTAATCGTGGTGGAGGCCAATATGGTGATACTCAAGAACAATATAATAGCCAATACGGATACAAGAGCCAATCAGGATATGGAGTAGACTCATACAATAATGGTGGTGGACAAAGTGAATATAGTAGTGGAGGCGGTGGAAATAATGGCGGATACAGCAATGGATACGGTAGCCGTGGAAGTTACGATAGTGAAAGGTAAAACAAAATAATTATATCGTCTTTACATTCAGTATTTTTTATCAAATAGTTCTCGTGTTTGATATTTTAAGCTATGAACTACGTATAATATCAACATTTATTAATTCCAATTTTTTTGGGAAAATTGCCATTATTAATATGTTTTGTACTACATCAATAAATAGGTTACTTTACTGTAATTTGCTAAAGATAATTGAATATTTTGTCTCGTTTGTAAAAGATATACTGTCTGATATGTGACTTTTTTTTCAGATTTGATATCAGTGCCTTTATACCGCAAGATTGTCCCAATTGTAGGATCAACAACTTAGGTAATGGTAACTGGAACACTAACACATTTAATATACCAGAGTAAGAGTAGGCGTAGATCTAAGAACTATTAACATAGACCACATTTAATTCTGTCGTGATAATTTATAATAAGCAATTTATGTGTAACATAATAAAGAATTTTAAACCTTACGTCTATTTTAATATTTCCCTCACATTACAAAATGTATTTTATTTTTTAATTTAACAATAAAATAAAATCAAACTTAAATGAAAATGTCAGAACTGAAGTGAAAATTGCATTTAATTACAATATTATAAACGTTAGCATATATTTATGTAGCTTTACTTAAGAAGACATTTTATTTATTTATTTTAAATGATTTGTAACCACAAATAATCAGTGCTAAAAACTAGTTATATCTAATAAGTTATCCTAGTAGTCTAGTCATCAAGTTTAAAAACGTTTTAAATAGAGATAAAGCTCCTAAAAAATGACGGATGTAATTTGGTCCGGAATACGCCTAAAAACATTGGTCGAAGGAATTTTTAGCCAGCAAAAAATTGCAAACGTTTATCAAATAAAGTTGCAAAATAGAAATTTGGTTAACCCGAAACTATTTATTTAAGGAATTATAAAAAAGTTTCTTGAAGAGAAGGAAATTTCCAATAAATAAATTTTACCTTTTGGAGTTCTCTCCATTATTTATAATTATAATATAGCGCTGAAAATAGGTATTCGCGCGACCCCCAAATCATGCGCGCGCCGCCGCAAAAGCGAGTACGTCAAACAAAATACTTTTTTTAGTATTAAATATTATTGAAAAATGTGGTATATTTCTTACTTGAATGAATAAATTCCCATCGGGCAAAAATTTTAAAGTCAATTTTTCAACAAATAGGGCTCTAATCCTCCTCCGTCTTGATTCAACGTGAAATTAAAATAATTGTGTTTGCTCACAAATGAAAAAAAAAAACCGACTTCTATTTCATTGACGAGTAATACAACGTAGATCGACGAAAAAATAGTCAAGTAACTACGCGTTATCAAAGATTACTCAAAAAGTAGTTATCAGATCTCGATAAAATTTATATGTGACCACATGATAAACATCAGCTTTCGATTTAATTAAAAATTATCAAAATCGGTACACACAGTAAAAAGTTATTGCGGATTTTCGAGAGTTTCCCTCGATTTATCTGAGATCCTATCATCAGATCTTGGTTTCCTTATCACGGTACCAAACTAGGGATATCCCCTTTCCAACAAAAAAAGAATTATCAAAATCGGTACATCCAGTAGAAAGTTATGCGGTATAATACAACGTAGGTCGACGAAAAAAGCGTCAAGTAAAAACGCATTATTAGATATAACTCGAAAAGTAGTTGTTAGATCTCAAATAAATTTAAATGGGACCAATTGACACATACCACCTTTCGATTAAAAAAAATTGTCGAAATCGGTCCACACGGTCAAAAGTTCTGATGTAACATACATAAAAAAAAAATACAGTCGAATTGAGAACCTCCTCCTTTTTTGGAAGTCGGTTAAAAAAAGTAATAATAAATGGCTCACTCCCGACATCTATATCACCTTTCTAAATATATGTTTTAAACGACTAAGACTTTATCTGTTTTACATTAGCGAATACGAGTGTATATTTCAAAATTTCTTCCGGTATCATAAATTCAGAGATTTTTTTTGGCTCTGCCTCTCCGTCTATTATAATGGTTTCTGCGCTGTTTTCTTATGCTACAAGTTTAAAAATAAAGACGAAAATTCTCAATTTTAAAATAATAGATAGCCTTGATTTTAACTATGAAATTAAATTTGTTAAATTAATCTCAATCCTTGTGTATTTTTCAAAAATTGATTTCATCTAAACTTTCAGAACTAATTGCCTGCTTAATTAAGGCTTGAATCAATTGTTACAACATCGATTTTACTCTTTTCATAGTTTTCAAGAATATAATGGTACCGAACTTCAATGTACTTGATTTTATTTTTTGTGAAATTGTCATATTTTAGCTATAGAAATGGCACCTGAATATTATCTTCATACAATTATATAGGTATTCGAAATTTCAATAAAACGAATCAATCATCAAGTTTCTAATGAACTGTAGGTACTCCTCACACTGCTTTTGACTTAGCAAATTATTCAGAAAAGGGTGAATGAACACTTATTTACTGTATTTTTTTAATCATTTAAAGTCCGAACATCTGATATTTCTCTGTCTGCTTTATGGATAAAAATAAAATTATTATCTTCTTTAGTATGTTAAAGATAAATAGAGAAAGGGTTGGCTGGAAAATTCCTGGCTAGGCCAGATTTATTTCAAAATGGAAAAATTTATTTAATTTCATCTACGACTTCAAAGCATTCGGGAAGCAGGAGTTTTCATTCGAAATTTTCTCCTCTAGGATTTTTTTATAATTCCTTAAATGATTATAATTTAGCTAATATTAATAAAAACGAAATCCCTAAGCAACCTAATTTGTTAATAACTTTTGCAATTTTTTGTGTGGTAAAAATTCTTCCGACCCATTTTTAAAAGTCATTTATTCTAATTTTTTTTTAAATTAATATCTTATAACATTAACACACACGGTCGTCTGATCCTATGGTAAGCAACTTAATGCTTGTGTTACAGGTAACAGTGACTTTTATAACTTTTTTTGATAAATATACATAGAAATAAGTAGACATATATAAATATATATAAACAAATACAAATATTACACCAAGACTCAGGCGGGAATCGAACCCGCAACCCGCGGAACAGAAAGCAGGCACTTACAAACTTGCCAACGGGCTAGTCATTCCGAATCGAATGAGCAATACCCCATATTTTAAGAAGCTTTATCTCTATTAAACACGTTTTTAAACTTGTTGACTAGACTACTACGATTACTTGTTATATACTCGTATAACTAACTAGTTTTAAGCACTAATTATTTATAGTTACAAATCACTTAAAACAAATAAACAAAACGCCCACTCAAGTAAAGCTACATATATGCTAACGCTGCTAATGTTGTAATTAAATGCATTTTTTTTGACTTCAGTTCTGACATCTTCATTTAAGTTTGAAATTATTTTATTGTTACATTAAAAAATAAAATACATTTTGTAATAATGTGAGGGAAATATTAAAATAGACGCAAGTTTTAAAATTATTTATTATGTTGCACATAAATTGCTTATTATAAATTATCACGACAGAATTAAATGTGGTCTATGTTATGTAGTTGTTCTTAGATCTACACGTACACTTAATCTTCTATATTAAATGTGTTAGTGTTCCAGTTACCATTACCTAAGCTATTTATCCTACAATTCGGACAATCTTGTGGTATAAAGCTGCTGATATCAAATCTGAAAAAAAGTCTTATATCAGACAGTATATCTTTTACAAACGAGACAAAATATTCAATTATCTCTAGCAAATTACAGTCAAGTAACTTATTTATTGATGTAGTAAGTACTAAACATAATAATGACAATTTTCTCTTAAAAATTGGAATTAATGAATGTTGGTATTATACGTAGTTTATAGCTTAAAATATCAAACTCATGAACTGTTTCATAAAAAAAATACTGAATGCAAATACGATATAATTATTTTGCTTTACCTTTCGCTATCGCGACTTCCATGGCTACCGTATGCGCCATTGCTGTATCCGCCATTATTATTTCCACCGCCTCCACTACTATATTCACTTTGTCCCCCACCATTATTGTTTGAGTCTATTTCATATCCTGATTGGCTATTGTATCCGTATTGGCCATTATATTGTTCTTGAGTATAACCATATTGGCCTCCGCCACGATTACAGTTGTTGTTTCTGCACCTACAAACACAAGTAATATTGTGAATTAAAAAAAAAAATACTTTAATATATTTTTTATAGATGACACTAAAAAATTGTAGTTAGCATACTTACCTAGGCCTTGCTTCTACAAAAACAAATGCGCTAAGAACACATAAATACACAAATAAAACTTTCTGCATTGTTACTGCTGTACAAATTCAGAACGATCTTCAAGATGCAAACTTGCTTTTGCTGGAGAATATCAATTGAATACTAAAAATACAAGTTCAATAGCTGTTTTATATAATCGACCAGAAAAAAGGTCAAAATGTTAAGTGATATCAAAGTAATTATTAAAGATATTAAACACGTCATATTTTGATCGTCAGGGTTTTTTAAAATGTAAAGCATAAAATTTTACAACAGACCAATCCCAATAGTGGAGTGTTCAAAATTAAAAAAAAAATATTTAAATAGGCTTCAAAAAAGTTTGAATCGACATTTTACAAATTAAAATTATATTTATCTTTAATAAAATATAGTTAAAATTAATAAATAAATACATTACCGATTCGGTATGTAGTTATGCAGAGAGGAATCGGTAAGAAATTCTGTTATTAACCGATTTCCAAAAAAGGAGGAGGTTCTCCATTCGGTTGTATTTTTTTTTATGTATGTTACATCAGAACTTTTGACTAAGTAGATCGATTTCGATGAATTTTGTCTTAATTGAAAGGTGTTGCATGTTATTTGGTTCGATTCAAATTTAATTGAGACCTGACAAGTACATTTAGAGTTATATCTAATAATGCATATTTACTTGACTATTTTTTTGCAAGCACTACCATGTAAAGTAACAAAATAAAAATAATTGAAAAACCCGAAAGAAGATTAACTAATTGTTTCATCACATCAGCATATCGCATTCCACTACTGGACGAAGACCTCCACGAATTCGCGCCAAAAATGGCGTTAACTCATGTGTTTTGCCCATAATCACCACGTCGGGCAGGCGAGTTGGTTACCACAGGGCTGACTTTGTCGCACCGAATACGTTGCTGCCCGTCTTCGGTCTGTGTATTTCAAAGCCAGTAGTTTGATGGTTATCCCGCCATCGGTCGGTTTTTAAGTTCCAAGATGGTAGTGGAACTGTACTATCCCTTAGTCGCTTCTTACGACACCCACGGGAAAAGAGGGGGTGGCTATATTCTTTAATGCCGTAACCACACAGCAACTTATTGTTTGCTTTAAATATAAAATTAAAGTGGAATATATATTTTTTATGTTTTTATATACATATTATCTACGTAGATAAAAACATAAAAATAAACTATTTGACACGTTTTGTTTATGTTTTTTTAGTAACATTAATCAAGCTCAATTATTGAAAACTAACGTTTCTTAAAGTCAATCAATTAATTCACATTTAAATTTTGAAGCTCTTTTTTTTCGAACTCACTCACTCCTTTTACAGAGCGTTCCAAGTAGCAGCTTTCAACAAAAAATATTGTACAGTTTATAAACAATTAAAAATTACTCTAGTACGAATTCTGATAATTTGAACTAATCGCGAATAACTAAGTTAGGTGAAGATCTGTCATATGATCGGTCATTAACAAAACTTTTACCGCTATGTTAAAGAGATACCGATCGTTAAATTTCCCATTTTTTTAAGTGAATCTTATTTAGGCGCATGAGGGTAAAATTTTTACGGATGAAACGCAATAATAATATTAGTGTCACGAATATGTGCAACATTTATGTCGAACAACAGAGCCACCTAGCGAGTACTATAGAAACTAGAAAAGATGTTACATTAATATCGATAGTATTACATGGCAAACTAACTAGATGGCGCTGGAACGAAAATCTAAAGCTTTAGTTCGTATAAATATAAACGAAACTTTAAAATTTGTTTGCCAAAGAAGTTTCACTTCTGACATTTGTACTTTCTAAGCACGCACTTTTTTTATTTCATAGTGACCCTATACTGGCTTTTTACTTTCCAATAAACCTTGCAATAGAGTGCATTACATGCTTTGCACTGATATTTTATTTTTATCCCATTTCTACTGCTGAACATTTAACTTTGTAACTAATTTAAACCTTCTGAAAACCTTTTCACCTATTAAAAATAAAGGAAAAATTATAACAAGTTTTGAAGTTTACTCGCTAAGAAATACTACACTATGGGGATACAATATGGGCAGTAAGGTTGACTGAGACGCTGAAACTTAGGGACGTTATATTGTTTTAATTAATTACCGTAATGTAGTTCATTTATCGGAACATTTTAATTATTAAATATCACGCCAAATTTTGTAAGAAAAATAAACTAAAACAACTTGTCGGAGCTGAGTTTTATAGACTTTTTTCTTTATTAATATGTCTAAGTCAGTCTCTAATGTATACTAATAAATAAAACTAAAGTTTTTGTTTGTAATATAAAAATAATCGCATTTTACTAAATTCATATGTATATACACATGGTACATATACCAAAATGACATTTTTATAAATTTTGTCTGTCTGTCTGTTTGTTTCGGCTAATCTCTGAAACGGCTTGACCGGTTTTGACGGGACTTTCACTGGCAGATAGCTGATGTAGTAAGGAGTAACTTAGACTTCTTTTGTTTTAGAAATTTATTTATTTTGTAACTGCGAACTGAAAAGTAATTTTTTGTTAAATTCCACGCGAACAAAGTCGCTGGACAGCTAGTCATACATAAACATATAGTTGCGTTAAGTTTATCCAAAAGCTATATATTAATTTATAAATAAGTTTATTATCAGTCCTCATTCCAGTCTAAAGTAGTAAAGCGTTATTATCATTGCAGAAAATATGAACTAACTCATATTTAATTACATTTGTCCTTGCGATATAAGTACTGCTTGATAACCGTTGCCTGTAACCAAGCATTGGTTTTTCTCGGGTTTTTACATACCTATTATCATAACGTTATTTATTGTAGACAGCGATAATAGTCAAGTTAATCAACTACATTATTGCATTCAGGCTGTTTTATCTCACTGTTGAGCATAGACCTCTTTCTACATCTAGGAGAAGGATTGGAGCTTAATCACGCTGCTCTACTGTGGGTTGGCGGTTATGTTCTCTACTATGAATAACGATAGCTATCAGTATAACAACTGGGACCGACGGCTTAACGTATTCTCCGAGGCATGTTGGAGAGACCTACAAGGACAGACATCCAAACTTCAGAGAAATATTTGTAAAAATACAAATATCCATCCAGAGCGGGAATCGAAACCGCAAACCGTCGGTATTTTAAGTGATTGCTCGCACCAAAACACTAGAGCGGTTGTTTGTAATTATAAATTTGTAATTAAATAAACTAATATTTTATAGAAATACTACATAAAAGTACACGAATTCAAATTTAAAATTAAATTATAGTTTCCAAATATTGCATACTGCGATTGCGCGCGTCATATTTTGTCAATTCTCATGCGTTAAAAAAAATCTGTCTTCAAATTTAAGACAACAATGATACGATAGAAATTTCAAAATAAGCATAATCTATACATTTGTACGGTGGACATAAAACAACCAATCGTCACGTCTTCATACTCTATAATAAATGACCACTGCAAGTATCATCACAATTATTTACATGTTTTGCGTATCTATAATAATCAATATGTCCGTTTGTTGATTCTATTGATCAATATCCCGTTGACATGGCATCCTCTACTGGATCAATTTTCAAATACAATGAAGATCATTAATTTTTTTATCTGACTAGACCGGCAAATAAGTGTCACCTGATGGTAAGCGATTAACGTAGCTTATATACGTTTGCAACACCAGAATTATCGCAAGTGCGTTGACGACCCTTCCAGGAACTCTGGTCACCTTACTCACCACTAGGAACACAACGCTGCTTGGAAACAGTATTATTTAGCTGTGATCTTCTGTTAGGTCTAGGGATTACCCCAGTCGGGCTGTTCAACATTTTGAGATTTTAGTTTTAGGTTTTTGATTGCATGTAACATAAATATAATCCAGCGTTTGTGGAGATTCTGTATAGTAAAATAGGAGAGTAGTTTTTATTACTAAAATTAAACAAAAATGACACTGAAGACTACTTTTGTAATATAATGTACACTATTCTAGTCCCTCTTAGTGAATATTATCAATTTCTATGCGGGCAAAGCCGCAAGGAACTACTAGTATTGTAATAGAATTACTTAATTTTTAGTTATAAATCGACAAATAGCATTTTAGGAAAATTGCTTTTTATATTATTCTCATAACAGATATTAGATTTATGCTAAGGTAAACTAAGGTACACCTTAAGAAAAAAAAGAAACATATAAGTTTCAAATACGATTAATAATTGGTTAATAACTTTACATGTTTTTCATATACATTTCTATTAACTCGATCGTGTCCATCCAAGGACAAAAAAAAAACAAGACGAAAAAAGGAGTGCATTAGTATGATAGCAAGATAACCTTAACGTAGTATAAAGAAAAAAAATTAAGAAATTCATTGTATCTTACTTTAGCAGTTAGTAAGCGACCAATTATATGTAGTTTTAACATTCTTCATAATAAGAAAGTTATGACATTATGCAAAAAAGTAAGGGTAATTTTTCGTTTTGATACATCTCTTCAGAGAACAAATTTATATATTAGGATGGTATCTACACTAAATCTGTATATGTATAATGTATATGTATATATCCTACAAATACCATCTGAAAAAATGTGTTTTTACAGATTACGCTTGTGGGAATATACGCATTACTATGATATCAGTTAGTGTCTTGACCTTTAATTCTGGTCAATTGTATAAAATGAAATGAAGTAAAAGATATTAATTAGTATTGAATCAGAGAATAAACACGAAACACATTAACATTCTGAAGTGACTCTTACGAGTGAATACATATTACCATGCAGAAATATCTTATCGTCTCACTTTGCATTATCGCTACATTTATTGCAGTAGAAGCAAGACCTTGGTAAGTAAAATTTGTTGATTTTTTTTATAATCGAGAATAAATGACATAAATTGTATATCACAAATTCTATATCTATATGTCAAATCTAAAATAGACCTTTAAGGGTAAGTAACCACTTACGAAATGTCCCAAAAAATGATTTTTGTTTTCAACACAGCGTCATTGTAATTAAATTAAAAACTTGTTTTTTGATAGTTTAATACATACACAACATTGCATTTAATTACTTGATTCTTGTTGACCAATCACAGACATCAAAATTAGTATCCAATAAATTAAACAAATGTCTCACATTCCATTCCATTCCTCCCTCGGGGACATATCTGCAACACAAATACAACGAATATATCATTTGAAACTTTTTACATTTACGTTTTTTGTAACTCTTTTGTGCCTTGTATGGCAGATTTTATTGCAAATATTTATTAATATTTTTAATACATAAACAGGTATGAAGACACTAGCTACGATACCAGTGGTGAAGATTCTAACGATGAATTCTCAGAACATGGATATTCAGAACAGGCATTCGGTTCTGGGTATCGTAGTGATCCCGGATATGGAAATAGAATTGCATCTAACAGCAGAAGTTTACGTGGATATGGCAGCAGTAGTTATGGTAATAGTGGATCTAGGGGAAATGGAGATGGCAGCAGTGGATATGGTAACAACGGATATGGCAGCAATGGATATGACAGCTATTCACGTGGCGGCAATGAATATGACAGCAATTCATATGGCAACAATGGATATGAAGGCAATGGATATGGCAACAACGGATACAGTAACAATGGAAATGGCGCCGGCATGAGGTATAATAGACATATTTTGTAAATGCACTTATATAAATGAAAAATACGTATGTAATAGTTTGTCTCGTAACAAAATACCACTATGAATAAAATAGCAAGTGTTACGTAAAGCAGAAAATGAATTAATATTCTTAATAAAGCTATTCGTTTGCTACTTTAAATAAATTGGAAGTATAGCAACAAAAATATTTGGCTTAACTATTTTGTGCATATGCTACGTCGGCTACGTGTGTGATTGTTCTTGTACAAATATTAATTTAATGAATTTTTATTCATATAATGATTTATTATTATGATATTTTATATACACTTTTTTCTTCAGACGCAGTAACGACCGCAGAAATGGCCACAGTGATTTCGATGACAGTGGCTTCGTACCAAGATCATGTCCACACTGCAAGATCAATAACTTAGGTAATGGGAATAACAATAGACACACCTTCAACGTGCCCAATGAAGCATTCAACTAACTTTAAGACGTTGTTGTTATATTTAATTGCATAATTCAATAAAATATTATTAAGTACCAGACGTTTATTTTAATACATTTAATATTTATTTTGACTCGAGACATACCCGTTAGTGCTAATAAATTTTTAAATGAAACGAAATGAGTGCATTTCATTTGCCAACGAAAGCTTATTGAATTATGGTATAGAAAACATATATGAGTATATTAATTCTAGTTCATCGTATGAAATCAAAGTATACCAAGTATAATGTTAATTTTACGAGTACTGAATAACTACAGGACTAATTACTCTCAGCACATTTTGTCTAAATAACTCATTTAATATGTAGCATCTATAAAGTATAAAGTCTAATTATTTATTGTGTCATTAGTACCATTAAATTAAATATACGATACTGTTTGATAACTTTTATTTTTGATATGCTCTATATATTTATGTTACAAGTAATATAAATTTTTAAACAAAAATTTTTTGAAAAATAAAATGAGATTGCTTCAGATCGATAAAGATAAGTTTAAAAGGAACTAAAATTTAGTACTTGTTCGACCTGTAAAGCTAATTGAATAGGAGCTAAATTATTTATATTTAGCGTATGCTAAGTCATAGAAATACTCGTATTAACATACTCTTGTACAAACCGTTGTAAGGAAAAAATCTTTCCATTCAGCCAGTTTTATCCCACTGCTGGGCATATGCCACTGCGGATTGACGGATATGTTCCCTACTATGGCTAACAATCGCTATCTGGTATTTATGATAACAAGCGAGACCAACGGCTTAACGTGCTCTCCGAGACACGGTGGTGTGATCCACAAGGACAGCTATCCAAACCGGAAAGGAATATTTGTACAAATACAATATC
The DNA here is from genome assembly GCF_905220565.1 of Melitaea cinxia. NCBI lineage: Eukaryota > Metazoa > Arthropoda > Insecta > Lepidoptera > Nymphalidae > Melitaea > Melitaea cinxia. The sequence goes on along the minus strand of NC_059397.1, from coordinate 14,547,306 downwards.
CATCCCGAGCGGGATTTGAACCCGCAAACAATCGGTGTTTTTGGTGACTCCACCACCACTACAACAAAGCGATTGTTATCATAAATAAGACACCGTTTGGATTTAGCATAATAAAAATAATATTAATGTTGAATAATTTTTTATTAGTAACAATTACTGTTTTTTACGCTTCAGCCTCTAATATCCCACTACTGGGCATAGGCCTCTTTCCCTATGTAGGAGAATGATCAGAGCTTAATCCACCACGCTGCTCCAATGCGGGTTGGCGGATATATTCCCTACTGTGAGTAACGATCGCTATCAGGTGTATATGATAACAACCGGGACCGACAATCGGATTATACAAATGTTTGTCATATGCGGGGATCAACCCGCAACCGCCAGCGCAACAGGCGGCTGTGACCGTTGCGCTAACGCGGCGTCTTTTGTTTTATTAATAATTATTGTTTTACTAAATTTTTTAGTTTAGTGTAGTGTTAGTAAAATTTATTAGTTGGATTATCTATTCTTAAAAATATTGTTAACTTAAATTTTAATATCATTATTATAATTTCTATATTCTGGTAGTCTATTTGTTTCTCACGTGTATATGGTGTTTTGCTTCTATTGTTTTTCTTTTTCTTGTTCTTCTAGTTTAATGATTTTTGTATATTCCTCTGCAGCTGGCGGGTGTATGGACGCCATTATTTAGGGTTAATATAAATATACATATTATTTTTATATTATTACATAATTACATATTAATATATAATTATTTATATATTTATATTTTATAATAATTTTGTATTATATTACTATTTTTTATACATACACGAGTTTATGACTAGTGACAATGACGAAACTTTTCATTCTTTTTCCTCGTCTGAATTGTGCAGCGATGACCTAAGCTTCCTTAGTATTCCTTCTCTTAGCGAAACTCTTGACTCTCAATTTCTTGATGTTCCAAAAAACTTAAATATCATCCATATTAATGCACAGAGTATTCCTGCTCACTATCCTGATATGTTGTCCTCTTTCCAAAATAATAATATTCATGCGATCTTAGTAAGTGAATCTTGGCTTAAGCCCTGCTTATCATCAGTTTCCTATTCCCTCCCAGGTTACGATTTAATCCGCAACGACCGTGTTGGGCGACCTGGAGGTGGCGTTGCCATCTACCTTCGCTCTCACATCTCCTTCAAAATCGTTAGCCAATCTATTTCTCACGATGGGTATGGCCCAGATCACCTATTCTTAGAAATCCACCTGTCTAGTACAAAGCTCCTTCTGGGTGTTTATTATAGCCCACCACCCGCTGTTGACTATTTTGAGTCCCTTGAAAATCTCTTAGAAGTACTTACACCACAGTATAGTCACACGGTAGTGATGGGTGATTTTAACACCTGCCTCCTTAAGCAAGACTACAGAGCTTCACGCCTACGCTCTCTTGTAAGCTCTGTAAGCATGCACATCCTTCCCTTGAACGCCACCCATACCCTACCCACATGCTCTCCATCACTCCTTGATTTGATATTTGTCTCCTCTCCAGACTTTGTTGTTAAGCATGGACAGTGCCCGGCCGATGCATTCTCTTACCACGATCTCATTTTCCTCTCATATAAAATCAGACCACCAAAGGCACAGTCGAGAATTCTTCTGCAGCGCAGTTTTGGGGGTATGGAGTTGAACCGCCTGCGCGAGGATGCTGCTATGATTGACTGGTCAGCGTTATTTAGCTCTTCTGCAGTGGATGAAAAGATTGATATCTTTAACTCCCGCCTAATCCAACTATACGATGTGCATGCTCCTGTTCGACCCGTGCGTATTAGACATCTGCCTGCTCCCTGGCTTACAACTGAAATTAAGTCATTACAGCTTCTAAAGAATAAAGCAAAAGTCAGATATAAGGCTGACCCGAGCCCGTCGAACAAGGAGAAGTATAGAATTTCTCGGAATCGCTGCAACAAGGCATGTAGGGATGCACAACGACGCCATATCCATACTTCTATTTTAGAGGAAGCAGACTCTGCGAAAATTTGGAAATTCCTCAAATCACTAGGAGTTGGCAAAATCAAACAAAATATAGCTTCAAACTCATTTAACCTTAACCAACTTAATAAATATTTCACATCCTCTGTCAATATAGACTCTAGGACTAAATCTAACACTCTCAACCAACTTTCTGCTATTAGAACTCCTTTACTGTCATCATCTTTTACTTTCTCTCAATTGTCTGCATGTGATGTTAATAAGAGCATATTAGCCGTTAATTCAGATGCCGTAGGATCTGATTCTATTAGCCGTAGTATGATCATCCCTATCTTAGATTCCCTTCTACCTGTTATAACTCATATCTTAAACGAATCCTTGTGTACCAATACCTTTCCTACCTGCTGGAAAGACGCTCAAATTATTCCTTTACCCAAGAAACCTAATTCCATCGCCTTTTCTGATCTTCGTCCAATATCAATCCTTCCTTTTTTGTCCAAAGTCTTAGAGCGTCTTGTCCATGAGCAGCTTTCACTGTTCCTGCACTCAAACAATCTCCTAAACCCTTATCAGTCCGGTTTCCGTAAAGGTCATAGTACGGCTACGGCTCTGGTCAAAATCACTGACGACATTCGATTAGCTATGGACGGGCAGAATCTCACGGTGTTGACCCTGCTAGACTTTAGCAATGCGTTTAATACTGTCGATTTTGATATCCTACTGGCTATCTTGTGTTCTCTTGGCATATCTCCATCGGCAATTGACTGGTTTCATAGTTACTTGTGCGGACGGCGGCAGCGTCTGCGTGTCGAAAATTCATTTTCAGACTGGTTAAACGTAATTGCCGGCGTTCCACAAGGTGGCGTGTTGTCTCCTCTTCTTTTTTCGATCTTCATAAACTTTCTCGGTCCTCATATATCTTCTCCCTATCACCTGTATGCAGACGATCTCCAAATTTACTCTCATGCAAAATTAGTGGACTTACCGACCTCTATAAATGAGTTGAATAATGACTTGGACAACATTCATAGTTGGAGTAAATCATACGGTCTAAACGTCAATCCTTCCAAGTGTCAAGTCATTATCATCGGTAGTTCAAAACTAGTGTCTCGAATTGACTGGTCACTTATACCACCCGTCATTTTTAATAACACCGTTATTAATTACAGCGATAAAGTAAAAAACCTCGGTATAATTTTTGACAGACACCTCTCGTGGACATATCAACTGAGTGAGTTAAGTCGCAAATTATTCGCAGCTATCGGATCCCTCCGCCGGCTTCAATATTTTCTTCCTATCCCTACCAAAATTGCGTTAGCACAGTCACTCCTACTACCGATTCTTGACTATGCTGATATTTGTTACCTAGATCTTAAAGAGGAGCAGTTAAATAAGCTTGAGCGCCTCCAGAATCTCTGCATACGGTTCATATTTGGTCTTCGCAAATATGACCATGTCTCCGATTTTCGCAATCAACTCAAGTGGCTCCCTATCCGCTTTCGCAGGAATACTCACATCCTTTCTTTACTATATTGTGTACTTTTCCATCCAGATATACCGCTTTATCTAAAAAATCGCTTTGAGTTTCTCTGTGACACTCATGAACGTTCCCTCAGGTCATCTTCAACCTTAACACTAAAAACTCCTTCTCATACTACTTCCTTTTATTCAAACTCCTTTTCTGTTAAAGCTGTATAACTTTGGAACTCTCTTCCTCTCTCTATAAGAAAAGCTCAATCTCTTGCTTGTTTTAAAAAATATCTAAAGGCGCATTTTTTGTCACTAAATACCTCATAAATATCATTATCAGCTTCATAAATATATATATTATGTAGTATTTGTTTATGTAGTATATATGTATATATTTATTTGTATATATGTATGTGTATGTATATTATGTGTATATGTATGTGTATATGTATATTTACTTCTGTTAACATCATACTGCTTGTTAACTATACGCCAATTCTTTATCAACTGTTTGTACACTTCCCTCCCGCTTCTCTTTTTCTTCGCTATGTCCTATGCCCAAAGGTTGTCTGGAAGAAATCGCTCTTAGCGATAAGACCGCCTTTGTACATCTTTCTTTTCATGTATCACTTTTTTTGTAATGTTTCTTTGTGGTGTACAATAAAGAGTATTTATTATTATTATTATTATTATAAATTTTTTTTCCATATGTATTTTGTAAGAAATGAGGTTTCATTATTATTTCCATGTAAAAAGTTTACATATGTGGATACGCCACATCGAGATACAGTTTTGACATGTGTGCGTTAGATATGAATTTATGCAAGGAATATTTTCAGTTAGATTAATTTTGCTCAACTTTGTATAACTAAACTTTAATAAATTATTTGAAGTCGAATAGACTTAAAAAAGGAGCAGGTTTTCAAGTCGACTGTCCCATTAAGTGTTTATAAACTTTTAACTGTATTTCATGCAAGATAATACTAATTTTGTACCTACCGATTTTGATGACGATTTTATTTTGTTAAAAAGTAGTGCTAATCATGTTGTCTCATTTTAAATCTTTAAATCAAGAGTGAATAGGCATCTTCTAGGCAAGCGTGCACCACCTTAGGCTGCATCTTCACTTGCCATCAGGTGAGATTGCAGTCAAGCGCTAGTCTATAATTAAAAAAAAAAAAAAAAATGAGCCATTCGAGCGAGATCTGACGGGTAGTTTTGGAGTTATCCTTGATAATGCGTATTTAATTGACTTCGACTACATTGATGAAGTTCTTATTTTATTACTTGACCATGTAAATTGAGGTTTTTTATTTATCAATTTTTTGGCCGGTTTAGTTACATAAAAATATAAAAGTCGATTTGGAAGTAATATCCAAAGATGATTTTAAGGATAATCCCACTATTTTGGTGGGAATCGTGAAAAGGGGTGGCCTTTTTGCAATCAACCAAAAGCTCGGTGGCAGGAGGTAAAAAAATAAAGGTATCATATCCACACATACATAATTCTTACTTATAAAGAAGGTCAAGAGTATGGCTGGCATGAACTTTAGTAGTCATAAAGCTTGTAACTAATATCGTCACTTGTATTTGTACTTAACCGAAATATAAGGAAAAATAGTTGTTCGAAATATATAAAAATCGTTGTTTAATCAAGCTTATATATTTCCTTTTCCATATAACATTGTAATTCTTAGACAAAATCCATTTATTAATAGTGATGGAATCAGCGTCAAGCCTACACAAAATTGTCTCCTTTGATACTATCAAACTTCATATACTAAGAGAAGATGGGACCATTAACAATGTCTTCGGTACTAGTGCTTTCAAGTAGTGTTGTAATCCTGTAGTGGAGAAGGTAGTCAGAGTTCTTGGAGGGGGTCGGTGTTAGGGTCAGAAACGAGCTTGTAATGCTCCTGGTGTGTCAGGTGTCTATAGGTATTCCCTTGAAATTTGACGGAACGTACGTTTGACTGGACCGATTTCGATGATTTTTTTAATCGAAAGTTGGTATATCATGTGGTGTGTCATGAGGGCCCTTTTAAATGTAATTGAGATTTAACGAGTACTTTTCGATTTATATCTAATTAAATATTTATTGGACTATTTTTCCGTTGACTTACGTTGTATAACTTTTACTGGGTATACCGATTTTGATGATTCTTATTTTATTCGGAAGCTGATGCTTGTCTTGCAGTTCCATTTAAATTTGATTGAGATCTGACAACTACTTTCTTAGTAATATTTGATAACGCGTACTTGATTTTTTAAATCTTCTTACGTTGTATTATCGACGTAATTGAAGTCGGTTTTTTTTCGTTTGCGAGCAAACACAATTATGTAAAAATGCAGTTATCATTAAAATTATATCAAATTTATACTTTTATTTACACTTAGTGTTTCTTGCCTGTTCTGTTTTTTGGAAAATACGATTAAAATGAATATATGCGATTCATAAAAATATATGACATACAGTTTTAATATTTAATATTTTATTTCATTATTTTAAGTTTACCTTTCAGAGAAACCAAGTAGGTATCTTAGGTGCACGTGGGGTAGTTATTATAAACATTATTTTTCTGATTACGTTTGTGGGAATACACTTATGACAATGATAACAGTTATCGTCTTAACCTTTAATCCTGGACATTTGTATAAAATGGGACGAAGTAAAATATGTTATTGTATTCAGTCGGAGATACTGTGTAAAGCACATTAAGAATCCGAAGCGACTCTTACGGGGATACATATAACCATGCAGCAATACCTGATTATGTCTCTTTGCATTTTCACTATATTTATTTCAACAGAAGCAAGATATTGGTAAGTTAATTCGGTCAGTTAAAAATTCGTGAAACCCCATATTTAAAAAATATTAATTTTGATCATTTTCTACTTTTTGTATTAAGCTAATAGACATTTATCTTCTAAAAATTATTTCTTATTTTTGTAGTTTTATTTTTTATTTTTCTTAAACTATTATATTTTAGATTTGGCTTAATTATATTTCTTAGCTTTACATTTAATTATTTATATTTATTTACTTGTTTTTATTTACATTTTTAACAACAAACTATATGTGTAGTTTGATTTTCTTGGACTTTAACAACACTTGATGGTATTATTTTACAGTGGACATTATAGCGGTTATGATAACAGTGGAAATAGCAATAGCGGACATAGTAACAGTGCATATAGTAGCAGTGGATATAATAGTAATGGAAATGGTGGCGGGGGATTAAGTAGCAGTGGATATGGTAGCAGTGGATATGGCAACAGCGAATATGGCAGCAGAGGATCGGTCACCAGGTGAGAGAACATGATTAGCTGTAAATGTTAAAATCATAATATTTTAAGCCATGTGAGTGTTTATATTTAATTTGGTATTTCTCTGTAATGTGTAGTTATTGCTTTTTAATTTTATTTTATTGTCATAGTTACAGACTGTTATTTGAAGAGTGGAATATTAACTAACCCTCCCTTTCTTGAACTGTTTCTTTGTAAATACAGTCTAAGTAAATAGTTGTTTTTCTAAATAGTCACTTATTTGAGAAAAGCTTTGCTTTTGTACAACATAATGTGAGTAATAAAAAATTACGTCCTCCTTTTTTATCTAGATATTAACTTATTTTAAATGAATTTATGTTTGAAATGAACTGTTTCTTTCAGGCGTGGTAATTACAATATGGGCAACTCGGCCTACGTTCCCGATTCATGCCCTGGCTGTAAAATCAACAACCTTGGCAATGGGGATCACAACACACACACCTTTAATCTGCCTAAAGGAATATTTGACTAGAAATTATAGTAATATATTATTTTAATTAATTTTATAAATCCCATTTTAATAAAGTATTATAAAAATAATATACTTTTTCAAATTTTATGATTATAAAGTTAGTAAAAATTTGTACCACCAAACCAAACCAATTGTATTATTTCTTATGAAAAAAAATGGTTTTCTATTAAATAATAGTTGTACAATTTAATATTGTTTCAATAAAATGCAATCGGTTTCTTTCATGTCACTGATTTTGTTCATATTTTCTTACCTATTCCTTTTCATTTATCTAAAAATTTAATGTGTTTTTCAATACAATAACACAGGCATATTAAAATAATCTATCTGAATCTTTGTCAAAAATAATAGTGGTTAAATAATAGTTCGTACTATCAACTAACACACGGGTAAATTTTTGTCCCAAAATTTAGTTCGGTTTGTAAATACGATAAACCTTAGGAGATGGAAGAAAGTAAAAATGAGAACCAAAGATATAATCAACACCTGGGCTAGGGTGTAAAAAAACTATAAGCGTAGTTCGGATTTTTTATTTGTGATTGAGTAGATATATATTATATAATAATATTGTCCCAAAAATATTTATGGGCTTATCTTTAAGCTTAATCGATGGATATCAATTGCGAGTAAAGCCGCTAGTAGTAAATAGTATGTTTTAAGAGGGTTAGTCAATAAATCCGTTACGTTTTGAATTAAAGTTACTTTAGTGAAAAGACAACACTGTTCATATCAACAAGCACCTTTCAGCTGACTCCTGTCAAATTTCGAAAAAAAAATATCTGGTGATATTTTTATCATTTTTCATTCATTCAAGTTGACATGTGTCAAGTTGCTCTTGTGTAGTAGTGCCGTTTATGCACTAATAATGTTTACGACAGCCGGCGGACTTTAAAAAAAAAACAATAATTTTTATATATTTCAATTAAAATAATAAACTTACAATTAAACTTATTCTAAGAAACAATAGTGACCGATGCCAGAATTAGCTACTGAATAATGAAATTGTTTATTAAAATGTAAAAATGTAAAAAATGTAAGGTAAAATATTAAAATGCTAATTGGATATTTTAATTGAAATCACACGTTGTAGTGACAACTCGTGGCGATGCGCGGTGTCAGCGGTTCCTTCGTAGGCATTGGGTGTAACACGCTCAAATACCGGCGATTCCGAGTTCGATTTCCGCTTGGGAAGGTAAATATTCCGCAGTGGAGCAGCATGGTGGATTAAACTCTGATCCTTTTTCAATACGAAGAAAGACACCTTTGCCCAGCAGTGGAAGATTACAGGCTGAAGCAATAATGCTTTGCTTAAAATAAATGAATATACCTTATCACTTCGTTGTTGGTTAATGTTTTGCTATTGTGACGACTGTAAGTTTCTCTCATACTCGAAAAACGTTTTAATGACGCTACAGTTTATTTAATTTTGTAAACATTTTGTGATATTTTTACTGTAAGAATTGTTAATTTCACTTACCTAGGCCTTGCTTCTGACGAAATAAATATAACCACGCAAAATGAAACAATTAAACGTTTTCCATGATAATTGCTATTCATAATATTATTTTGATTACATTAGTATTTTTTTTATTATTTTTAATTTTTAAATTATAAGTTTTGATTTTTCGATTTTTCAATTTTTGATTATTAATTTTTAAATTTTGGATTTTAATTTTAATTTTATAATTTGACGTATTACAATTTGAATATTCGATCGATTGCTTATTGACAAATTTACTCATTAACTAATTATTAGTATTACTTGACGTGATAATGCATGTTGTGATAACCTGTAATTAAAAGAGCATTGACATCCTATTGTAAGCTCATGTATAACAAACTATTATTAATGTATCTTTTGTTGGTTATCCTTTAATAAATAAATAAATGAGTAACGAACGCTATCAGGTGTACATGATAACCACCGGGACCGACGGCTTAACGTGCTCTCACGCACGCTGGGGAGACTAACAAGGACTGCACAAGCATCCAGACCACGGCAATCATCTGTAGGGCCAATACAAATGTTTGTCATGTGCAGGGATCGAACCCACCAGCGCAACAGACACAAACCAGTGCTATGACCGTTGCGCCAACGTGTCATCAAGCAAAGCATTATTGCTCTCTAAATAAAAATCTTGAAATCTTGTGTGGCGCGAACTTGGGGAAGCCTATGTCCAGCAGTGGACTGCGATAGGCTGAAGTGAAGTGAAGTGAAATAAAAATCTTTATTATTTTAATGTTATTACTCGTACCTGTATTAAACATTAATTTAAGTAATAATGCACGCAATAAAACACTATTCACGAAGGTATGTAAATAAAAACGTCAATGAGACCTTTTCTTTTTGTACATTTTTGTCTAAGAACTGAAAGTAATTAGGACTCTCAAAATTAAGAGTTAGTTACCGATATTATATTATTGATTTTCACTATTTTCTGCTGGTAACTGCTTACTAGTATATAGATCTTATTATTTAATATTCTTAAAAAAATATTTAATTTTATTTATCGATGGATAAATTTGATAAATGTTTATAGATTTGAATATGATACGGGCAGTGTTGAAAATTATCTATCCCACGGAGATATTTATGCAGTAATTTTGATATGGGCTATAATAGGAAAGAGCCATATGCGAGTGAAAATGGAGCTAACAGAAGAGGCAAAGATTTAGGCGCATATGGTAACAACGGATATGGTGGGTTTGGTAACAGTGGATATGACAACAGAACATATTTAATTAGATGTGATGTAGAGAGTTGTAGAAGGTAAATTAATATACTTTGCACTTTATATAATATTTATACATTTAAATAAATAAATTTTAATAAATAAATTTTAATAAATAAATTTCTAGACTGAGGTAGGGCACAGCAGGAAATATCCTGCTTAAAATCTGGAGCAGTCACAATATCAGATAGGTATGTAATATAATGACAAGGGATATAAACAGGTTATTGATTCGTGAATTTTCGACCATACTTAGTATCGTACTTGATGAGCACTGGATGCTTTTTATACCAAAATTAGATGTCGTTTCTTAAAAGTTAGGTAATACGAATGTGTAAAGCTTGTATTAAAATAAATATCAGTTTAATAAAAGTTTATTAAATGAAAGATATAAACTAGATATTACAAAAATATCTTAAAATTAGTCGTATATTCCTCTTGGTAAGTTGAAGGTATGTCTATTGTAATCACCATTCCCTAAGTTATTGATTTTGCAGTGTGGGCATGATCTCGGTACGTAGATTCCATAACCGGATTGACTTTGGCCATTTTGTCTGAAAAAAATATTTTATTTAATGTATCATAACTACTAATAATATCACAAAGATCATTATTATCTATATCTTAAACGTAAAGCAAAAACTTTTTACCCTTTTTAGGAAAACTGCGAGGGCGGAGGTGTATAAAATTTCCCACACTTATAGTTTATATCGAGAATCAGTGCAGAATGCTATTTTTTAAATGCATAAAAATACATTAAATCAATAAAAAAACATTACGCACACTTACGCGTACTTGACACACACACGAATATATATTCTTTGAATTGAATATATACTTTTTTGTTTATTATTATAGAAGTATAGTATTTCATAACAGAACCTTAATAATGTCGAAACTTATAATTTTAATTAAATATGGTCGAATTTCAACCCCTGGGCGACCACTAGTATTAATAAAAAATCATTACATATAAATAATAATTATAACTCTTTACATTAATATTTATTACAAGAACTATCAAAAAATGATCGTAATATTCTAAATGTTGTTTGGGTAAAAATAAACAAGTATATTATATCAATGAATTTCCTGCTCTCTACAAATACTTGTTATTTTGTTCATGGCAGTTTTCATTACGAAACATATTTAGTATTCTATGTATTTTGACGTGTATATTATAATAATAATAGCCTTATTATTTATGTAAGAAAAGTATTTATTTAAATGTACATAAAAATCATGTCTGACATACCTTGCGCTGCCGCCATTACCGCTGTTGCCGTATCCATTGCTGCTATATCCATTGCTTTCATATCCATTACCATCATATCCGCTACCGCCATTTCCGCTGTTAGCGTTGCCGCTTCTAATATATCCATTGCTGCTATATCCGTCGCTGCTATACCCATTATCACTATATCCACCTTCATACCTAATTATGTATAAAATTATCATTACATATTTGCAACATAATCAAATTATATAGCAGCGCATCTATTTTGATATCGCCGCCGTGGAAATAAAAAATAATTTATTGAACACTTTGTAATTGAATGAATCGATTTAGCCTGTAATATCCCACTGCTAGGCCATAACTCTTTTTCTCCATGTAGGAGAAGGATTGGAGCTGAATCTACTACGCTTTTTCATTGCAGTTTAGCAGATAAATGTTACCTCCTATGAGTTACGATCGATATGAGGTATTTATGATTACAACCGAGACCAACAGCTTAACGTGCTCTCCAAGGCACGATGGCGAGACTCACAAGGACAGACATCTAAACCGGAAAGAAATATTTATACAAATACAAATATCTATCCCGGGCGGGAATCAAACCCTCAAACACGGACTACATGGAGCGGTTTTAACGGTTAATAGTCTATCTTATATGTTTTGTAAGTCAAATTGTGGCAATAATTCAAAATTATTATAAAAATTTACTTACCAAGGTCTCGCTTCTATCGAAACAAATGCAGCGAAAACGCAAAGTGTCACAATCAGATATTTCTGCATGATAATATATTTTCCCTCGTAAGCGTCGCTACAGAATCTTAATGTGCTTTATGTAAATTCTTCGGAAGAATATTAAACATCTTTCACTTCGTCGCATTTTATACAACGAGCCAGGATTAAAGGTCAAGATAATAAATGATATCACACTCATACGTATAATCCCAGAAACGCTATCTGCAAAAAAATGGTCGTAGAAACCACCCAAATCTCTACATTTTCTCATTGGAATTTCCTAATGTACTCAACATAACTAGTGGTCGCCCAGAGGTCGAAATTTGACCATAATTAAAAAATTTAATTAAAGAAAACCAAAAAATTATGAAAGTAAAGACCTTACTTAAGACCTAACCAGTAAGAACCTAACCTGTAACCTAGTAAGAACCTTTTTTAAATTTTTTCAATTTGACTACAGACTTTGACTATTATATGCGTGTGTGTGTCAAATACATGGTTGTGTGTATGTTTTTTTTCATTTGATTTAATATATTTTTATGCATAGTTAAAAAAATATATTAGCATTTTGCACTCCTTCTCTATATAAACTATAAGTGTACGAAATTTCATATTCCTCCGTCCGCGCAATTTTCGTAAAAAGGGGTACTTACAAAGTTTTTGCTTCACGTATTAATATATAGATATTATACATTTTTGGTACGTAGTTATGTTGTAAGTTACTTTTTCTACACAGCGTTGAGCACGTGTGGAGGAGGTTCTAAATTCGATTTTACTTATTTTTTCCTTTTAACCGATTTCCTAAAAAGGAGGAGGAGATTCTCATTTTGATTTTTTTTCTTTTTTTAATGTATTTTACCTAAGAAATTTTGACTGAGTGGACGACAATGACTTTTTTTAATCGAAAGGTTGTGCGTGTCATGTGGTGCCATTGAAATTTAATTGAGATCTAGCAAGTACTTTTTGAGCTATTTCTATTAATGTGTATTTACTAGACTATTTTTTCGTGTAACACGTTATATTACATGTCGATGTAATTGAAGTCGGTTTTTGTCGTTAGCGGGCAAACACACTTATTTAAAGTAAAACTACATTAGTCCAGTCTCAAATAATTTTTACGACTGAAAATATCTTAAATGTTTTCGTGTCATGACGCAAGTAGAAATTTTAGAAGCACGAAATTTTATTTTTAGGCTTTTGTTTGCATGTAACATAGATATAATCCAGCGTTTGTGGATATTCTCTATAATAAAATAGAAGATTAGTTCGTACTACTAATATTAATCAAATATGACACTGTTGACTGTTTTTCACACGACTGTTCCATGAAACGTGATTAAGAGCAGCTCTGCAAGCATCCTGGTAGTTCTATCGCACAAAAGGTGAACCCAAAATGTGGTATAAAAAGAAATCCTTCATTTTTGTAATATAATATACACTATTCTAGCGCCTCTTGGTAAATATTATCAATTTCTATGCGAGCAAAGCGACAATGAGTTGCTAGTATTGTAATATTAGTTAATTTTTAGTTGTAAAATAGACAAATAGAATTTTGGGACAATTGTTGTTTATCTTATTCTAATAACAGATATTAGATTTATGCTAAGGTAAACTAAGGTACACCCCAAGAAAATAAAACAAAATTAAAAAGTAGTATCAAATACAATTAATAATTGGTTACATGGTTTTTCATATGCATTTCTATGAATTTGATCGTCCATCCAAGGACAAAAAAATAAGAGAAAAAAGGAGTGCATTAGTATGTGCAAGTTAACCTCAACGTAGTTTAAAGAAATCATTTTTAGAAATTCATTGTTTCACACCATTTTTGGCGCGAACTTGTGGAGAGCTATGTCTGTGTAACTTAAGCACTTAGTAAGCGACCAAGTATGTGTAGCTTTGACATTCTGATGATTCTCTCATTTGACAATAACAAGAAAGTTATAACATTATTTAAAATATTAAAGGCTAATTTTTATCTTTGATACATCTTTTCAGAGATCAAATTTAGGTATTAGGATGGTACTGCACCTATATCTGTATATGTACATATATATTCCCACAAACGTAATCTGAAAAAATGTGTTTTTACATATTACGCTTGTGGGAATATACGTGTTAATATGATATCAGTTAGTGTCTTGACCTTTATTCCTGGCCAATTGTATAAAATGAAATGAAGTAAAAGATATTAAGTAGTACTGAATCAGAGAATATACACGAAACACATTAACAGTCTGAAGTGACTCTTACGAGTGAATACATATTACCATGCAGAAATATCTTATCGTCTCACTTTGCATTGTCGCTACATTTATTGCAGTAGAAGCAAGACCTTGGTAAGTTAATTTTGTTGATGTTTTTTATAATCGAAAATTAATGAAATGAAATGAAACGAGATGAAATGACACAAATTGTATAATAAAAATTCGGTTGCGGGTTCGATTCCCGATATTATATTTATATATGTACTAGCGACCCGCCCCGGCTTCGCACGGGTGCAATGCTGATACTAAATATACTACAGAATGTCTTTATTTATAGTGTGAAGCTAGCTTATGACATGGTTGTTAACATAATAACAAAAACATTCAAATATGCGTCGTTAGATTACACGTTGTTACAGAATGCGTTAAAGATATAAAGGTTCACTGCTCGTTCCCCGTAGGTGATAGCGTGATAATTTGTAGCCTATATGTTGACTCGACTTCTTAATAATATTCGAGCCAGAAGTAAATCCATGCAGTACTTTTTGAGTTTATCCCGGACATACATACAGACAAACAGACAAAAATTCTAAAAACTATATTTTTTGCTTCGGTATCGATTGTAGATCATACCCTAAGTATTCTTTAAAAAAATATTCAATGTACAGTTTTGACTTTCCTACCTTTTATTATATGTATAGATTACTTCTCTGTATATTTATATACATATAAAAAAAGTATAGTTATAACAGTCGGCTGTTACCTGTAACACAAGCATTAAGTTGTTTACCATAGGAACAGACGACCGTAAGAAAAAAAAAACAGACCGACAGAAAGAAAAAAAAAAAACCTCTAAGAGTAACCACTTACGAAGTGTCCCAAAACATATTTTTTGTTTTCAACACAGCGTTAATGTAATCAAAATAAAAACTTGTTTTTCGATAGTTTAATACAAACACAACATTGCATTTAATTACTTCATTCTTGTTGACCAGTCGCAAAAATCAGAAATTGTATCCAATAAATTAAACAAATGTCTCACATTTCTCTGTTCCTTCGTGGGAGAAAATAGTATTTATCTAATCTGCAACACAAATACAACAAATATATCATTTGACACTTTTTTACATTTACGTTTTTTGTTACTCTTTTGGGCTCTTTATGGAAGATTTCCTTTCAAATCATTATTGATATTTTTTAATACATAAATAGGTATGAAGATAGTAGCTACGATACCAATGGTGAAGATTCTAACGATGAATTCTCAGAAAATGGATATTCAGAACAGGCATTCGGTTCAGGGTATCGTAGTGATACCGGATATGGAAATAGAATTGCATCTAACAGCAGAAGTTTAGGTGGATATGGCAGCAGTAATTATGGTAGTAGTGGAACTAGGGGAAATGGAGATGGCAGCAGTAGAAATGGTAACAACGGCTATGGCAGCAATGGATATGACAGCAATTCACATGGCAGCAACGGATATGAAGGCAATGGATATGGCAACAACGGGTACAGTAACAATGGAAATGGCGCCGGCATGAGGTATAATAGACGTATTTTGTAAATGCACTTATATAAATGAAAAATACGTATGTAATAGTTTGTGTCGTAACAAAATACCACTATGAATAAAATAGCAAGTGTTTATGTAAAGCAGAAAATGAATTAATATAATAAAGCTATTTGTTTGCTACTTTAAATAAATTGAAAGTATAGCAACAAAAATATTTGGCTTAACTATTTTGTGCATATGCTACGTCAGCTACGGGTGTGATTGTTCTTGTAAAAATATTAATCTAATGAATTTTTATTCATATAATGAATTATTATTGTGATATTTTAAATAAGCTTTTTTCATCAGACGCAGTAAAGACCGCAGTAATGGAAGCAGTGATTTCGATGACGGTGGATTCGTACCAAGATCATGTCCACACTGCAAGATCAATAGCTTAGGGAATGGGAATAACAATATACACACCTTCAACTTGCCCAAAGAAGCATTCAACTAACCTTAAGACATTGTTATTATATCTAATTTATAACGTGATGCGTAATTCAATAAAATATTATTAAGTACCAGACATTTATTTTATTTATCTTAACTCAAGACGTACCTGTTAGTGTTTTATTTTTTATGTATTTAAATACATTTGATATTTATTTTGATTCCACTCATACCCGTTAGTCTCGCTTCAGCCTGTAATATCCCATTACTGGGCATAGGCCTCTTTCCCCATGTAGGAGAATGATCAGAGCTTAATCCATCACGTAAATAAGTCTCAAGACTGGTAGTGTTTTATTTCTCATACGGTCTAAGTTAGAAAGACACAATAATATATATAATATCCCTTAAAATTAGTAACATATCATATTAATAAAATCTCAAGGATAATTCGCAATTTCTTTGTAAAGACAATCCTACCATAGTGAATATCGATTTAGGGAATTAGCTATTTAATGGTTGAAATAATGATAAGATCTTCGCTAACTCCACCGACTCTTTATAAATAAATAAACCTATAACACCTGGGTCATGCCCACTCTCTTGTACATCTTTGGCATACTCAGATGGAGTCAAACCGAAATTGACGCCCTGGACAGAAGAGTCCGCACAAATATGACGCACAATCGCGTGCATCACCCTAAGTCGTCGGTCAAGAGACTGTACACCCTGCGGAAATGTGGTGGTCGAGGCATGTTAAGCGCAAAGTCCATGCATAACCGAGAGGTGTGAAGCCTCAGAACCTACTTTGAAACGAGACGGGACAGCGCTTTGCATGGTGACGTTGTAGTGTGTGACAAAGTACTAACCCCCCTATCCTTGGATAGAGAATTGGCAGAAACCGGTCCTACTGAGCGCCCCTGACCGGGAGACTTTATTTTGTTCAAAGATAATGCTAATCATATTGTCTCATTTAAAATTGAGCCATTCGAGCGAGATCTGACGGGTAGTTTTTGAGTTATCCTTGATAATGCGTATTTAATTGACTTATATGATAACTTATATTATTATAATATATAAATTTTATATTTTTAATTGAAGTAGGGCACAGCAGGAAATTTTCTATTCAAAATATGGAGCAGCCCGACTACTACCTCGACCTTACAGAATATCACAGCTAATTAACACTGTTTTCAAGCAGTGTTGTGTCCCTGTTGGTGAGTAAGGTGACCAGAGCTCCTGGGGGAAACTGGGGATGGGGTCAGTAAGCAGTTTCATTTAAATTTGATTGAGATATGACTGTTACTTTTTTAGTAACATTTGATAACGCGTACTTGATCTTTTTTTGTCTACTTACGTTGTATCATCGACGTAATTGAAGTCGGTTTTTTTTTTTCGTTTGCGAGCAAACACAATTATGTTAGTGCGTAGCTATCGTTAAAAATTATGTTAAATTTGTATTGTTATTTACACTTACTGTTTATTGTCTTATAGTCTCCTGTCTGTAATTTTGAAAATGAAATAAAAATGAATATATGCAGTTCATAAAAATATATGACGTACATAATGTTTTAATTACAGATTCCAGATTTGCTAAAATGTAGTAAAGTTTTACTACTTTTTAAAAAGGGAAGTCGAAGTGATCCTTGTAATTATAGACCCATTTCAATCCTACCGTCCTTAAATAAAACATTTGAAAAAATTATGCTAAATCAACTTCTTTTCCATTTTAAAGTTAATGGAATTTTTCACAGTGAACAAATATGGTTTCACTAGAGGTCGCTCTACGACAGATGCTGGTGTGGCACTTCTCAAACATATATATGACGCTTGGGAGAGATCACAAAATGCTATTAGTATATTTTGTGACATATCAAAGGCATTCGATTGCGTGGACCACGGGATCTTATTAAGTAAACTTGAGTTAATGGTAAAGGTCTTAATCTAATTGCTTCATATCTATATAATAGAATTCAACACGTATCAATAAACGGAACGAAGTCTTCTGGATCCGTGCTAAAAATCGGCGTTCCACAGTGGTCGATTCTGGTTCCATTTCTTTTTTTAATATATATAAAAGATCTGCCATTTTATGTTAAATATATTTGTGATATAGTGCTATTTGCAGATGACACTTCTCTAATATTTAAAGTTGATAGGAAAAAAGTAAATTATGATGACGTGAACGCTTCTTTGTCGCGAATTCAAGATTGGTTTAAAATAAACATCTTGGTTTTGAACGCCAAAAAAACCAAGTGCGTTGTGTTTTCGTTACCTAATGTTAAGCATCCAAATTATAATTTTATAATAAATAACGAGAGGCTTATTGTCAATGATACTAAAATTTTCTAAGGAATACATTTGGACTCAAAACTTCAGTGGAATTCCCATTTGTCATCCTTGAATGGTAGACTCAGCTCCGCGGCATTCGCAGTTAGAAAAGTACGACAACTGACCGACGTTGCAACTGCACACTAAATATATTTTAGCTATTTCCATAGTGTTATGTCTTACGGCCTGTTACTGTGGGGTAATGCTGCAGATATTGAGACTATATTTATCTTGCAAAAAAGGGCTATTCGCGGCATTTACGATCTTGGAGCTCGAGTCTCCCTACGGGATGTTTTCCAAAAGGTGGACATATTAACGATCGCGTCGCAGTATATTTATAACAATATTATGTATATCCACCAAAATATTCATTGTTTTGAAATAAATAGTAATAATCGCATTGTAAACACAAGAAGGAATAACAAAATTGTAACTCCAAGTTTCCGACTGCGCAAAGTAAACGTTTCCTTTCTGGGTCATGGTATTCGCATGTATAATAAAATACCACAAACGATTTTGGAATTGTCTCAACATAAATTTAAAGTTTTTATTAAAAAAATGTGCTGTGTGGCTACGGCACTAAAGAATTTAGCCACCCCCTCTCTTCCCGTGGGTGTCGTAAGAGGCGACTAAGGGATAACAAGGTTCCATAACCACCTTGGAACTTAAGAAGCTGACCGATGGCGGGATAACCATCCAACTGCTGGTTTTGAAATACACAGGCCGAAGATGGGCAGCAGCGTCTTCGGTGCGACAAAGCCAGTACTGCGGTCACCAAACCACCTGCCCAGCGTGGTGACTATGGGCAAAACACATGAGTTCACGTTATTTTTGGCGTAAACTTGTGGAGGCCTATGTCCAGCAGTGGACTGTATAGGCTGTAATGATGATTAAAAAAATAATAATAGATAAAGCTTATTACTCGGTGCAGGATTACATAGTTGATAAAGATGTGTGGACTTAGTGACGCTGTATTTCATGCAACATGTTTCTAATTTTGAACTAAAACATAGTTTGTATATTATTTTCAAAAGAGTAACGGCGGAGTTTCTTGCTGATTCTTCTCTGCAGAATCTACATTTCGAATCGGTGGTAGCTTCACTTTTACAAAAATAATAATTTAGTTTAATTATTATTTAGTAGTTTTGAAAGTGCTCTTGGAGCCTATTTGAATAAAGCTATTTTTGATTTCGATGATTTTGATATTGACAGTTTTAATATTTAATATTTTAATTTCATTATTTTAAGTTTACCTTTCAGAGAAACCAATTAGGTAACTTAGGTGCACGTGGGGTAGTTATTATAAACATTGTTTTTTCCGATTAAGTTTGTGGGAATACACTTATGACAATGATAACAGTTATCGTCTTAACCTTTAATCCTGGACATTTGTATAAAATGGGACGAAGTAAAATATGTTATTGTATTCAGTCGGAGATACTGTGTAAAGCACATTAAGGATTCGGAGTGACTTTTACGAGGATACATGCAATCATGCAGCAATACCTGATTATGTCTCTTTGCATTTTCACTATATTTATTTCAACAGAAGCAAGATATTGGTAAGTTTATTCTGTCAGTTAAAAATTCGTGAAACGTACCCCATATTTTAAAAATATTTATTTTGATATTTTCGACTTTTTATATGAAGGTAAATAGATTTATATTTATTTTTCTGAAACTACTACGTTTTAGATTTGGCTTAATTATATTTTTTAGCTTTACATTGAATTATTTTTATTTATTCACTGGTTTTTATTCACATTTTTAACAACAAATTATATGTGTATATAGTTTGTTATTCTTGCTACTTAATAACACTTGATGGTATTATTTTACAGTGGACATTATAGCGGTTATGATAATAGTGGAAATAGTAATAGTGCATATAGTAGCAGTGGATATAATAGTAATGGAAACGGTGGCGAGGGATTAAGTAGCAGTGGATATGGTAGCAGTGGATATGGCAACAGCGAATATGGCAGCAGAGGATCGGTCACCAGGTGAGAGAACATGATTAGCTGTAAATGTTAAAATTATAATGTTTTAAGCCATGTGATTGTTAACATTTACTTTAATTTTTTTTTACAATGTTGTTGCTTTTTAATAAACAGTGAGATTGTCATAGTCACTGACAAGTATTTGTAGAGAGTGAGAAATTAATTAATTCTCTCTTTCTTGAACTGTTTCTTTGCAAACACAGCTTAAATTTCTAAGTAAATAGTTGTTTTTTTTAAATTGTAACTTATGTTTGCGCTTACATGAATATGAATAATGGATTAAATTACTGCTAGATTATTTCGACCTCCATTTTGATGGCTTCGATTTTCTCTTGCAAGTAAAATGACGCCTGGGCAGGAACGGTGATACCAGTTGTAAAAAACTAACTTCTTGTGTTGCAACTTTGTATAATAAATTTTGAACTTAAAATATGTATAATAAAATCTTTATATTAGTGACAGCCTAAACAACTTATTTGAGAAAAGGTTTGCTTTTGTAAAAAAATAAGGTCATTTATTACAAATTACGTCCTTCTTTTTAATCAAGATATTAATTTATTTTAAATTAATGTATGTTTTAAATGTGCCGTTTCTTCCAGGCGTGGTAATTACAATAGAGGTAACTCGGCCTATGTTCCCGATTCATGTCCTGGCTGTAAAATCAACAACCTTGGGAATGGGGATCACAACACACACACCTTCTACCTGCCTAAAGGAATATATGACTAGATTATATAGTTCTTCACTTAATTATATAGTTCTCATTTTAATAAAGTATTATTAAAATTATAACATACTATTTCAGATTTAATTTATGAAAATGGTAAAAAAAAAATATTTGAATTCTAATTGTATTATTTCTTTCTTATGAAAAAATTATTTATTTCTTAGGAAAAAAAAAAAAACTGTTTTGTATAAAATAATAGTTGCTTTTTGTACATTTTTCTACTTATTATTGTTTTAGTTGCTTGTTTATTTTATTTCTTGTTTGGTTTACAATAAAGTGTAAAATAAATAGTTAAATAAATGAATGAAACTGAATACTGTTTTGTTTACTGTTAATGTATTTCTATACCTTTACCTTTTCATTTATCTAAAAATTTAATGTCTTTTGCAGTACAATAACATAGGTTTCATATTATAAAAAATGTGAGTTTTTGTTAAAAATTAAAGGTGGATGTAATTCGATATT
This sequence comes from Melitaea cinxia, assembly GCF_905220565.1. Lineage (NCBI taxonomy): Eukaryota > Metazoa > Arthropoda > Insecta > Lepidoptera > Nymphalidae > Melitaea > Melitaea cinxia. The sequence continues at coordinate 14,525,693 of NC_059397.1, read as the reverse complement.
TTAATTGAAGTCACCCGTTGCAGCGGCGACTCGTGGCGATGCACAACGTCAGTGGTTCCATTACGTGTAACACGCTCAAACACCGGCTATTCCGGGTTCGATTCCCACTCGTGAAGGATAATTGTAAATATTTCTTTACAGTCTTGGTGTCTGTCCTTGCGCGTCTCCTCATCGTGCCTCGGAGAGCACATTAAGCTGTCAGCACCGGTTGTTGTCATAGACACCTGATAGCAATCATTACTTATAGTAGGGATTATATCCGCCAAACTGCAGTGGAGCAGCATGGTGGATTAAACTCCGAACCTTCTTTTATACGAAGAAAGAGGCGTATGCCCACCTGTGGGATGTAACAGGCTGGATCGAATCGAAAAATATGATTTTTGAAGTTGAAGAAGACGTGTGGAAAAATCCACAAAAAACTTACCGCTGGCCTTCAATATGCATTTTAACAAATTTTAGGTCTCTTTAGTGGTAGAAGTAAGGCACAGAAGCGAGTATTTCATCATCGGTCATCATAACCACAGGTTTCTACAGAACTACTAGCAATCGAGTCCGATTTGATCAACCGTATTAATAAGTATTTTGTTTCATTAATCTTAAGCAAGCAATAATAAAAAGCTAAACAGTTATTTTTTCTGCTACAAACAATTAAACTTAATTTTTTTTTAATTTATCGCACTTTCTCATCTAGGCATTAGGGTAGTTACTGTGAATATATAGTTATTTTAAATGTATTAATGACAATACAGTTATTTACTATATTATCAGTCATTGTCTTGACCTTTAATCCTAGCCAATTGTATAAAATGTAACGAAGTGAGATGTGTTTTGTGTTCAGTCGGAGATTAAATACATACACATTGAGAGTCTACAGTGACACTTCAGAGTGAATAGCAATTATCATGGAAAAATATTTGATTGTTTCATTTTGCGTTGTTGTTACATTTATTTCAACAGAAGCGAGACCTTGGTAAGTGAAATTAACATTTCTAACAGTAATAATGTCAGAAAATGTTTATAAAACTAAATAAGCTATAGCGTCATTATAACGTTTTCGAGTATGAAATAAACTTTTAGTCTTCACAATAACAAATAACATTAACCAATAACGCAGTGTTAAAGTAAACTAGTTCATTTCTTTTAGGCAGAGCATTATTGCTCTCAAATTATAAAAATCAAGTTAAGTAATAAAGCACAAATTAAAACATTATTCACGATGGTATGTAAATAGAAATGTCTACGAGACGTTTTCTTTTAGGCGTTTTTGTTTACGAACTGAAAGTATTATACATTATCCCGACTAGAAAAAAGGTCAGGCTCAACCAGATCATGTATCTGGACCGGATCAGGATAGAATGAGGCATGCCAGATCCGGAAAGCTCTATCAGGACAAGGTCTGGTCCAGACAAGGATAGCCTGATGTAAAATATAATCAAGTATGGTAAGGCATACTGGATCAGGACCCGGTCCTTTCCAGATCAGGATAGCCTGATGTAAAATATAATCAAGTATGGTAAGGCATACTGGATCAGGACCTGGTCCGGTCCAGATCAAGATAGCCTGATGTTAAATAAAATCAAGTATGGTAAGGCATACTGGATTAGGACCCGGTCCGATCCAGAACCGGATAGCCTGAAAGAAATTACGCGAACTGAGCCTGAATCGCGCTATTAATGTTTTTAAGCGCACTTAGTATATATACAGTTATCAGGACAGTCTAGCAGTGAGTCCATCTCTACACAGTGGAGTAGCCGTTAGTAATAGGAAATAGTTAATGAGTAGTTAATTAATAGAAGTTAATAAATAAAATTTAATTAATAATAATAATTAATTACTAACATAAAAATAAATAAAAATAATTAATATTTAAAGTAAAAATATAAATAAATAATACATTGGGAGAATAAACGGAAATAAATATCATAATAATTATGTTAAGTAACATATTACTAATAATATCAATTCGCTTTTTTTTTGTTAAACAATTTTTTCGAGAATATACATTCGTATTTTTTAAAAGGACCGGACCGAACCGGCTGATCAGGATAAGACCAGATTTCCTGATCTGGACCCGATCAGGAAATCTCATCTCATCCTGATCAGGTATAGACCAATCATCTGCGTTACATGCCTTATCTAGTCCTGACCAGGCATGCCTGATTCCTTCTAAGGAAGACGAAAAAATTTCTACTTGGGATTGATTTTCACTATATTCTGCTGGTAAATGCATAAAGTATACAGAATATACTAAATATTTGATATTGCTAAAAAATTGAGGATAAATCTGATAAGTGTTTGTAGGTTTGAATATGATATGGACAGTGTTGAAGATTATCTATCCTACGAAGATAATTATGCACCAAATGTTGATACGGGCTATAATAGAGGAGACCCATATGAGAGTGAAAATGGAGCTAACAGAAGAGGCAAAGATTTAGACGCATATGGTAACAACGGATATGGTGGGTTTGGTAACAGTGGATATGACAGCAGAAGATATTTAATTAGATGTGATGAAGAGGGCTGTAGAAGGTAAATTAATATACTTTTCATACACAAGTAAATAAATAAGTGTTAATAAATAAGTTTCTAAACTGAGGTAGGACACAACATTAAAATAATATGCTGCTCAAAATCTGGAGCAGCCCGACTGGAGACGTACCTTACCGTCTCGACCTTACAGAAGATACAGCTACATAATACTACTTTCAAGCAGTGTTGCGTTCCTTCAGCGTGTAATGTATAGTTATACGATACTGTTTGAAATTTTTTATTTATGTTATGCTCTATACATTTATGTCATAAGTAATTTAAGGCAAAAAATTAAAAAAAATAAGATTGCTTAAGAGAGATAAAGGGAAGCTTAAAAGGACGAAAATTTAGTACTTGTTCGACCTGTAAAGCTAATTGAGTAGGAGATAAAGTATCTATATTTAGCGTATGCTAAGTCATAGAAAGATTATCATACTTTTGAAGCTGTTGTAAGGAAAACAATATTAAGACATCGTTTGCATTCAGCCTGTATTATCGCACTGCTGGGCATAGGCCTCTTTTTCCATGTAGGAGAAGGATCAGAGCTTAATCCAGCACCCTGTTTTAATCCGGGTTGGCGGATATATTCTGGCGGATTTATTATTAACGATCACCATCAGATGTACATGATAACATCCAGGACGGGTTAAAGAGCTCTCCGAGGCGCGGTGGGGCGAACCTCAAGGACTACACAAACACCCAGATCACGGCAAACATCTGTATGGCCAATACAAATGTTTGCCATGTGCGGGGATCGATCCTGTAACCGCCAGCATACAGCCACAAACCAATGGCGTGACCATTGCGCAAACGAGTCGGCAGTTGTATATATAAAAAGTTAACTTTATTTATTTGTATATATTAAAAAAAAATATAATCTTACAAAAAAATGTGACGGTCATTGTAAATTAATAGTATTTATGGAGGGTACTAATGAAAATTGATATTTTTCATGTGTGTTCTTAAGTACAATTCTTGTATATATTTTTAATATTTTGCAATGAAAACCGTACAGTAAAATTTATTAGTCTTGTAAAAAATGTTGAAATAATGAATAATAATGACGATAAGGACGACGGTTATAATAAGCTTTTTTTTCAGGCTCTCGAATGCCCCCGTCCGCGTCGTCTTGAGTGAATGTCCAGGCTGTAAAATAAATAATTATGGAAATGGAAATTACAATACAAATATCTTCAATCTTCATGAAGGAATGTACAATTAACTTTTTTGAGATGTTATCAAATATTGATATATGTGTCTGCTAAATATAAATATGTCATAAGGAAATATATCCACACTTATACTGTCTCTTTATTGATGACCGAAAAAATATAATCTATAAAAATAAATAAAATTTGAGTGTCTGTTTGTAATTTAAAATAACTGCTTTTTGCTAAATGCATATGGATGTCTACACGGTATATGAACCAAATTAACATTTTTACAATTAATGTCTGTCTGTCTGTCTGTCTGTTTGTTCTGGCTAATCTTTGAAACGGCTGGACCGATTTTGACGGGACTTTTAACTGGCAGATAACTTATGTAGTAAGAAGTAACTTAGGCTTCTTTTATTTTAGAAATTTAATTAATTTGTAACTCTGCGAACTAAACAATTTTTTTTTGTTAAATTACACGAGAACGAAGTCGCGGGCACAGCTAGTATTATTATATAATAGTACTTATTAACAAGTGTAAGGAGATCTTCAAAATTGTTGTAAGCGTAGTTGATAAATCATAATTGAAATATAACTGTAATTACCGTAACTTATACTCGGACACAAATATATTCAGTTGGGGAACCGATTTAAGCATTGAAATAATTTTTACCAGAATTTCCTGTTTCTATTCAATACATCTCTCTGTTCCAATACAGTGCATAAATTCAAGGTGGCTACGAATAAAAGAAATAGAAAAAAGTTTCATTACAATAAACAAGATCAGGACGCGTAAGGCTTTTGAGTGAACAGTATTAACAATTATTTTTTTAATAAATAGCATTAAAATGTATAGCCGATTCATATTGAATTATGTAGGTGACAAGTTGACAAATAACGATGTAGACGTGATGGCGGTGGTGGGCTTCGACAGGTTAATCTCAGATAATTGGAAGAAACTCTTGAAAAATGTGCTCTCTGAAGTATGCCAGAATGTTTGATAATAATTTATTGACGTTAGAAAGCTAAATAGTTTTGATGTTCGTAATATTGTATGACATTTTAAGTTATATTAGTAGGAAGTTATATTGAGTTAGGGCATAGCAGTACTCGCGCGACTCCATCTCGCCCCACCCAGGCGGACGAATGCTCACACGTGGTGGTTTTTTTTAGTCAGTAGGAGTCTGACATATCCATGATGGGTTTTCTCCACGTAGAAAAAGGGCAAAGCAGAAAGTATCTAATTCAAAATTTGGGTCAGCCCAGCTGGGGAAGAACATCAACCTCTTAGAAGATCTCAGCTAAATATTACTGCTCTCGAGTATTGTTATATTCCTGTGTCGAGAATGTAGTAGAGCTACGGGGGAGGTATGGAGGTAAGGTCAGCAACGCGTTTGCAATGCTCCTGTTCATGCAGGCCTGTCGTACCCAGTTACTATGGGTGGACAGAACGCTTGTTTGGTGACAAGAATAGTAGTGCATTTTTTGCCCAGAGAATCGGCACAGCGATTCAACGGGGACATGCTTTGCACCATAACTATCTGTAAATATTTAGTTCTTAAGTTGTGAATTTTAAATATGTATAATATTCAAATAAATAGCATTAATTAAATATTAATGATATTTATAGGACAAAAACTTCTATAGTGAACCAATAATCTGAAATTGTGGTATAATTGTGTTTTATTATAACCAAAATATTATAGTCTTCGTGCAATATGCACATATGCTCGAAAAGAAAGAAAATATATTACTGCTTATATTCAATTGTTTTTATCTTTTAAATTTATAATAAATAACGCACAAAATATATAATTATTGTATCAAAATATATAATTATTGTATATTTGAAATATTATTGAATGCATATAACGAGTTTGGAGGTCAGTTCGATAACCGTATCAATTTTATTTACTATCATACGGGTTTTTACGATATGACATCAGCGTGAATATGCCTGGTTTCTTTTGCTGTCTTAATAACACTGTGTTATCTTCTTTCCTGGCACTAGACCTGGTTATTTCTGTTTCGACAGATGTCTCCGACGTCTTTCTTTCAGTAGAAGCCGATTATATTAAGATAATTGATTTTAGTAATGATCCCGAAGCAAAAAGTGAACTATTCGAATGGTATATTTTTCAACCGACCGTGATATTGATGAAATTGATATTAATTTAGTATTTCAAACTATTTGCAATTGTGGAATATCAAAATATTGACGAAATGTTTAGCAAAATATTAATATTATTTCGGATGTGATTCTTTAATATTGTTTGTACAATAATATGATTTGATAAAATAACTATTTTTATGCTGTAATCTAAGTTCTTGACTTGGGAAGTTCCAGTGAATGGATCGTAATTTTATCTTCAAAATTCATCTTTTCCTTTAATTATTTTGTAATCTTACTTTTTTCTCGCTTCTATTTATAAATATGATGTAACTTATAGATAAGGTTTTGTAAGCCATTGTCTGTATATACTAAGCTAAATACATTTCCATATATATGTATAATAAATACTATCTAAACAATAATAATTGTGTTTGCAGGTAAACGAAGAAAAACCGACTTCAATTATACCGACAAGTAATATAACGTATGTAGAAGAAAAAATAGTCAAGTAAATACGCATTATCAAAGATTGGTGGGTGTCGTAAGAGGCGACTAAGGGATAACACAGTTCCACTACCACCAACGAAAACCATCCAACCGCTGGCTTTGAAATACACAGGCCGAAGACGGGCAGCAGCGTTTTCGGTGCGACAAAGCCAGCCCACCCACCACCAACCCGTCTGCCCAGCGAGATGACTTTGGGCAAAACACATAACTTAATGAAGCCTCTATGTCCAGCAGTGGACTGTCATCGGCTGAAATGATGATCAAAGATTACTCCAAAAGTTATAATCAGATATCGATGAAATTTAAATGTGACCACATGATAAACATCGGCTTTCGATTAAGTTAAAAATCATTAAAATCGGTACACCCAGTAAAAAGTTATGCGGATTTTCGAGAGTTTCCCTGGGATTTCTCTGGGATAACATCATCAGAACCTGGTTTCCTTATCATGGTACCAAACAGGGGATATCTCCTTTCCAAGAAAAAAAGAATTATCAAAATCGGTTCATAAACGACGGAGTTATCCCCGAACATACATAAAAAATATATGTATATCGAATTGAGTAACCTCCTCCTTTTTTGAAGTCGGTTAAAAATAAATTGTGAATCAGGCATTGTATAAATTCCCTGAGAGTTGGTTGTACCATTGAAAGCTAACGATTCAACTTCTTTCTTATCTTACGTTGGCAGCTTTGCGAAAGTGCGAACAAAAAAGTCTCATTTTAGCTCAACCATGCCATATCTTATTATTTGTGTTTTCTTGCCTCAAGTTTTTTAATTATGAAGTTAAGTTTTTTATCTACATAATATAATATTATGTTATCTTTTGTATATCAATGTTACCTATTGTAGACGCTCAATCTTAAAAACATCCCAAAATGATATAAGATTTACTTAAGTTTTACTTAATCAAATTTTATTCATACAAGAAAATATAAAAATGCAATATGATTTAAGTTAAATTAAAGTTGTTTGAGTATCAGCGTAAAATAAATGTAAAGCTAGATTATATATTTTTTATTTTTTTATTTCAACACTACTAATCAATAGATATTTGAATTAAACAGTCAATATAGGTTTGTTTTAAAAAAGGTAATTATAACATTCGATATCACCAACGTCGGTTAAATGATTAAATAAGGGTAGATAAATTGTTATAAGAACAAACTGCGTAGTGACTTCGGAATAATGTTTTAAGTTTAATGAATTTGATCTCAGAAAATATTTACATCATTGAATATTTATCGCGAGACTGCGCAAAATTAATTTTTACAACTGTGAACTTCGACTTACTTTCTTTATTACATTTTAAGTGTTCATTCGACAGTAGGTAATATCTTGAATATATTTCTTAAAAAAATGAAAACTATTAAGTATTTACTTTACGATTATTTTACTGACAATGTCATTTGTTCTATAATTTAAGTTATTCTGTGATAATTTTTTAAATGCCAATATAAATACTTCAATGATAATTTAATAATATATTAGCTCATAAATATTTATGTGCAATAGAATGTTTGTAGTAAAAAGTGTAACAATTATCGTGGAATATCAACCGAAATGTCAGCGATTATATAAGTCACGGCAGTCCAGAAGGCAGTACATAAATCTAATTCTTCAGGATTTTCGACATTGATTGTGTCTCCTTCAGTGTGGTGGAACCAGAAGTACCTTTCATTTGCATTATGAAGACTTGCGCCAGGAATTCCATTCCTAATTATTACAGCTATATCGGAACCGGGACTGTCAGATTCGACTAATGTAGAGGCATTTATCGATTTAAATAATTTCAAAATTTCCGCAATAATACAACGGGCTTTTTGAGTACCAGCTACGGCCAAACCAAGTGGGGTGAAAGTGCCTTCATCAGATTCCATTATGAAATTAATGTTATGACTTTCATTTCTATGTTTCTCCTCGTAAGCATAGGCACCAATCAACCCAAGCTCTTCAGCCGTCCAGAAAATTGACCTGACTGTCCTTTTTGGTCTTAGATTTAATCTTTTCATAATTACTGGTGCTGCCCAACTTACAAATAAACCGCCACCGTCATCCATGGCTCCTTGACCTACATCCCAGCTATCTATGTGTCCGGAAACAATTACCAACTTTTCCGGATCTTCTCTACCTTTTAGATCAATAATAGTATTTCTGGAAGTCTTCGTTTCATATGCTGATAACATCGTCATATTTAGTACAATTTTTTCACCACGGTCATAAAATCTTCTTAGTAAATCTGCATCTTCAAGTGATATAGCAGCAGCGGGAATTTTTTTAAAGTTATCATTATAATTCTGTGATCCAGTGTGGGGCGTGTTGATAGAAAATGGCGCAATAGATCTCACTAAAGAAGCAACAGCTCCTTTTTCTGCTGCTCTCGATGCCCCTTGACTTCTATAGACTACAGTTTCGCCATAAGTTGTAAATATTGGATCGTATAAAACAATTTTACCCTCAACATCGTTGTTTGATAGCTCAGAGAGCTCCTCGAAATTTTTTACGACAACTACTTCAGCTGTTATACCTTCAGGTGGCGTCGTAGCACTACGCCCAAGACCTAACAAATCGATTTCTTTTACTCTTGGTTCTAATAAAGTAATCTTTTCTGTTCCTCTCATCCAATGAGGTACCTATTAAAGTTATATCATTAGTTTACATAATTAGTAAAGTATAGCAAAATACGAGTATAGTTAACATTCAGGAAACATGTTCCCTATTGTTATTAATTACCTCTAGCTCTTCCGTAACGATGTCATTTATTTCCTCCTCTCGTGTTAGCTGAATCATATAATCAATAGAATCTTCGAGCTCTTGCGATCCTGAGGGTCGGGCGCCAAATTTATCAACAAATTTTTCCAATCTGTAAAATTAAAACAAAACAATCATTAAATCTGTACTTATAAAACTGTAACCGTTCCAATTTTGTGCATCATTACAACTTTTAAAACTACCCAACGGATTTTAATGTTTTCTTTAATAAATAGAGTGATTCTAGAGGAAGGTTTATATGTATAAAATATGCATAATATAGTAGAGCCACACTAATAGTTTTAGAGGTTTCTTATGTCATGTCATTTTATATCTTATATTTAGTATCAGCATTTCACTCGTCCGAAGCCAGGGCGGGTCGCTAGTTGAAGAGAATACGAATATATCTAAACTCTTTTAATAATCATTAACGCGAAGTCCGAACACATATTTTTTAAAGATATAAGATATTTTAAAGTATATTCCGTAATGTTTTAAGGCATTTGGTTAGTTAGTTTAAAATTACAGACATCATGACCTTCGGATTAAGTACTAGTAACTAGTAACGCAAAATGTACAGAAATTTAACCTATAACATTTATATATAAACAATGAACTTAGATCATCTTAAGCTGGTGTACACTACTTTGTTTTTGAGGTTTAATAAAATATTTGGTGATGTAAAAAAGTTGCTGATACAGCCATTTTCTTTTATTTTATTTTTTTTATAAGATCGTAACAAATTAGACACCTAGAAGAATGGTTACAGTTTCGCTTTAACCAGAATTAGGATTGGAGGTTTTGCTCTGCAGTATGACAGGCAGTTTTAATTTTTTATAGAACACTCACTCAGTTTAGTTGAGTAATAGAGAATCTTTATAAACTAAATCAGTTTCTAATCAGTTTTATTTTATTAACTTTAAAGCTGAATTAAATTCGAAAAAAAAATTAAAAATATATACATTTATTACATAAAAAAATACTTAAACATTTTCACAGTCAAAACAACAATTTACGATAGTTTGTAAAGTTACAAGACAAAGTGCATTTACTCACTCATCATATGTTTTGCTCTTGAAATCACCTTCTAAGACGTATTTAAATATTTCGTCTTTTACTTTTTCATATGACGCGATTTCATTTATTAGATCGTCGCCTAACAAAGCTCTGCAGCTGTCACATTTTTTTGGTAAATATTTAGCTTCACTTGCAAAAATAATAAAAAGGGTTAAAAGGATTTTGGCGCAGAAACTCATTTTTCTGCCCGTGCCTTGATAATATTGTGATGTTGTGATAAGCGAAGACCCTTTTGTTGAGAGCCTATCTTATCTGTATAAGAAGAAAATCTTCGGTTGTCGAAACCGTCATATTTACTCGTGAAATATTTGATAGATTAATCTACAAGTGGATAAGTACATAAAAAATTCGATTTTCTATCTTATCGCGCTGGTTTAAAAAAGATTGTCATACATATAGTTCAGAATATTTTCTGCGCATAGTTGTTACATGGTACAATGAAAAGCGGCCAAGTGCGAGACGGGCTCGCCCATGAAGGGTTCCGTAGCAGCAAGTAGCATAATATAAAAGTTTTTGTAGTTCGGTATAACTTTGATCGATGTTTTATTAATAGTGTTTTTTTAGAATTCACGGTTTATGCATAAAGTTTATGTTTATGAAATTACATGTTTTTTTTATATTTGAATTGATTGAATGAAAGGTAAATTGCGGTTTACGATTTATGATGTATTAAAAAAAAAACTACTTACTTGATCTCGTTCAAACACATTTTCAGTGGAAAATTGCATGATAATGTACATCATATATTTTTTTCTTTTAGTTTTATCATTCTCTTATTTTAATAGTTACATGGGGGGGGGGCAGATTTTACCACTTTGAAAGTGTCTCTCGCGCAAACTATTAACAGTTTAGAAAAAAATGATATTAGAAACCTCAATATCATTTTGAAGACCTATCCATACGTATGGGTTTGATCAAAAAATATTTGAGTTTCAGCTCTAAGTATAGGGAACCCCCAAAATTTCTTGTTTTTTTCTGTTATTGTGTGACGATCTTAATGCGGTTCACAAAATACATCTACTTACCAAGTTTCAACAGTATAGTTCTTATAGTTTCGGAAAAAAAGCGACTGTGACATATGGACAGAGAGACAGACAGACATGACGAATCTATAAGGGTTCCGTTTTTTGCCATTTGGCTACGGAACCATAAAAATAAAAATTCACATTGTACTGAAACCAAGCATGACTATGATTATGTTTTCAATGACAAATTCACATTTAATATTGTATGCGAATATCGTTTGTTTGTATTCTCAAAAGTAATGATTTACATATTGTATTTATTAAAACAAAATATTTAAAAAAAATTATCTTTAAGCTTAAGTTTTGAGCTCAAAGTAAATTATTTAGTATGTCCTATGTTATTTATACGTGTTTTCGGATTTATGAATTTTTGAGTTACCGCTACGTAATTTTTTTATTTTTTTTTATTTTTAGATAACTAATTCGGCAAACAAGTGTTCGGCTCACCTGATGGTAAGCGATAACTGTAGCTTATAGACCTCTGCAACACTAGACATAGAACATCGCAAGTGCGTTGCCGACCCTATCCACTATCCCCCCAAGAGTTCTGGTTACCTTACTCACAACCTGGAACACAACGCTGCTTAAAGACAATATTATTTAGCTGTTATCTTTTGTTAGATCAAGATACTACTCCAGTCGGGTAGCTCCATATTTTGAGCAGGAAATATTTTTCTGTGCACTACCTCAGTTTAATTCCTTTTACGTAAATTATGTAAAATTCAATAGAAACTAAGATCGTTTACGTAAGTGAAATTCTGTGGATAGTTGATAATTTATTTTTAATTTTCAGTATTATTATCAAAAATATCTTAATATATATAAATCTCGTGTCACAATGTTTGTCCTCAATGGACTCCTAAACCACTTAACCGATTATAATAAAATTCGCACACCATGTGCAGTTCGATCCAACTTGAAAGATAGGCTATATTTTATTTTGATATATTAATTATTATATTTAAGAAAAAAATAAAGAAGGCGGTACAAAGTTCGCCAGGTCAGCTAGTCTACTATAAAATAAAGTCCAGAACTGTTCAATGCTAACGATAATGTTATAATTTTGTTTCTACAATAATTTTACATATAGGCAACTTTCTACATGTAGGAGAAGTATGGGAGCTTAATTCACTAAACTGTTCCTCTGCGGGTTGGCATATATGTATATTCCCTACTATGAGTAACGATCGTATGAAAGCAGTAATTATATGTATGTAATAATCATCTACTTTATTTATTTTATAACTATTTTTATGTAGTGTGTATCTGTATATATGTCAAACTCAACTCGATATGAGTTACCGTCTCTAGCACAGTGATTGACAATTTAACACTTTTTAACAGTTTTCATTATAGATAGTATCCAATGTTCCGTAAGATAATTATAGTGTATAAAGTCTACTTACATAAACCATAATTACAAAATATTATATAACATACAACGTGAGTTATGTAATTCTAATAACCAGTCAAGTCTAACGAGGGCACATGTATAGCGTAACATACTATAATCACATTTTTTGCTTCATGATTACTAAATCCGTTTAATTAATTATTTATAGTGTATATACATATATATGTACGCGGAACAAATTAAAAATGTAACAGAAAATAGAGGACTTTTTCCAATGTTGATAAACGAAGTGTACAAGTTACTCATCTTATGTCTTGCCTTTAAAAGGATCCATAACCACAAAGTCAATAATATCCTTGACCACAGCGTCATAGGAAGCTATTTCATCTGCCAGAAGACCAATATCACAACGCTTTGCTTCCGAATAAGATTGAGTTTTTGAACCACACTGTACTTTAGATACGATTATTGAGAATACACTAACAGCGATTATTAAAACAAACATTTTACAATTGCTTATCATAACACTAAGCGACCATGTTAGATGACCAATGCTTCATGAATGGCGACCATCATGAACTCAACTATTTACATTGACTTTAATTTTTATTTTTAATTGAGGACATAGTTTAAACCGTGTAGCAATCCGTATATCTATAGAAATATAAACGACTAAACGTATTGTCGAAAGTGAATACGGAATGAACATACGTTCACGCAGAACTTCCAAACGACTACAACAATTTAGGTAATTTTTTTTTTGTTTGTTATTGCCAGGACCAGATTTATGTAAAAGAAAATTATGTGTAAGATTTAAATTGGAATCGCTATGATAATATCCTTTATACTATTGTACGAAAGCGAAAGTGTTTAGCTTTTATTTTTATTTATTTAATTTTTAACAACTAGGGTCATTAGCGACTACAAAGTATTAACAGTATTAACAGTATGTTACAGGAATTAAATTAAAATAGTTAGGTTGTTTGTTTCAAATTGAGATTAACAGGATCAATTTTCAAAACTCATTTTAAATTGAATACACAATTTGTCCAACAATGATACATCATATATTATGGCCTATAAATTATAATATGACTTGTGGGTATATGAGCAATATATTTACAACATTTTAACATTAAAAATATTACATAATTTATATAACAAATCCGTTGACGAAATTTGCAATTACCCTGCTTTACTGATCCGGTTGTGGGTTCGATTCTCGCATCGAGTCTGAGTGTATATACGTATTTACTACATAAGTATTACTTATATATATTTATCAAAAAAAAATACTATCCTGTTATTGTACTGTATTTCTATTAAGTGTTGTATTAATACGTATTTTAACATATTATCTGATATCAAACACTTTAGTAACAATTTGACATTGAAACATTACCGAGTGCACTCAATAGCGAATCGACCATATCCGGTCCATAGCTCCAGGTCGTTTGTCGAACTCAATGTCGTTTGATAAATCTCTTTATATTAAGGATGCGTAGGAACCAATCACCTGTAACGATCTTTTTAAAGGACTTCAAAAAGAATGAAGGTTCTCAATTCGACTGTATTTTTTAATTGTGTTTAACTTCTTAGTTTTTTTTTGGCGTGTTTGGTACACCCCACCACACCGGAGTAGGTATCGATTTTAATGATTCTTTCTTACTTTAAAATCTGGCGATTTTCGGGTTTTATTTAAATTTGGACAAAATCTGACAATGATTTTTTAAGTTACGTTATCTTACTTGTCGATGATGAATGTGATTTGAAGTAAATTTTTATTTTTTGTTAGCGAGCAAATACATTTATTATTTCTTGTTTTTTTTACTATCTAAGAAAAATTCTGTCATTTTTAAAGTTTTTGTATAAAAAATAGAATACTTTAGTATATATATGTAAATATAAAAATCTCTGAAGTGTAAAGTAATAAGGGGATATAATACTTTATAGCTTTTATATAATTTTTACACAAGCAAAGCCGCGGTCAACAAAAAATTTGTTTATAAATGTGTTCGTCAATCGCTTTGTCTCTACTGACTGACCATGCAGGTCACTTTATACACGAGGTCAAGCGATCTTATTATCAGAAGATTAATTGTGTTCACACTTGTCGTATTAATCAATTATTGTATTAGAAATGTACATATACAGACAAGTTATTCATTAATTATTTATATATTTATAAAATGTCAATGGCTTAGTATCATTCTATTTTATTATATTATTAACGAATATTGGGGAAGGTGTTATTACTTGAATAATACCAAACTTGTTAAGATACAAATATTTTAAAATATTTTTTTTAAATTAAATTTTCTCTTTATTAATTCGTTAGATGATATAATAATAATATTTAGATAAATTACATTAAACTTAAAAATAACGCTACCTTGGGGAGGCCTATATCCAGCAGTGGAATGCGAAAGGCTGAAGTGCATGATGAATGAGTTAGTCTATCAAAATTAATGAAGCGAGTATTTAAGGCTTTAAAACGTATAGTATTACGCATACCAAAAAAATGAAGCAATAATAAGTTCAGCACATTGTTAAATAATCTAAAACCTGACAATTTTGAAAAAAAATGTTGATAGGACATGGTTAAAAAGACTATAAATAACCACAACTTTAAAACTCAGGTGACTCGGTCATTGATAGAACACTAACGTACACATGACGATAATTTCATAAATGGTTATTATTTAATAATTAATTTTATTATTTTTACTGAAGCGTTAGGGTAAGTAAGATGCATATTTAGATTATAATATCAATACTGATATTGCATTTAAATGTAAGGACGCTAGTTTAATAACACGTTGTATAAATGATAATATATTATATATTTTTATACCTGTATAATAAGAAGCATGCGTAAAATATGTAGTGCTTTTTTGTATTGATATATTTTTCTAAGAAATAATTATAAAAGCAAGACTTGCAAGAGTTTTTATCGAAAAATCCAAAAAGATTGTTGTATTGGTAGACCAAAAAAAAAATGTAATATGAAAACAGAGGACCATTCTTAAATGTAAATATTATTGAGAAATATAAGAACAAAATATATAGATTACAATTTTTCCTCACAGACTTTAATCTATGACTTACTCATCATACGTTTTCCTTTGAAAAGGACCGCTAACCACATAGTCAATAATATCCTTGACTACAGTGTCGTAGGAAGCTATTTCATCTGCCAGATGACCAATATCACAACGCTTTATTTCCGAATAAGACTTAGTCCTAGGACCACATTGCACTTGATATATGAGTACCGAAAGTAAAGCAATTGATATAAAAAGAAACATTTTATTTTTACTTATCAAAGTACAAGAACGACCATGTTAGATGACCAATACTCTACGAATGTTACCGACTATTATGGGCACTGTGGCAGTCAGCAGTTATGCAATTACCGGTTAGGCAGAATGCACATGATATTATTTTTACATATTTCATGTAACTTTTTATTTTATGTAAATAGTAATTTTAAATTTTAATGAAATATTATATAGGTGTAACTTTTAAATTTTTGTGTAAGCTGTGGTTTTGTAAATAATAGTAAAATGTCGAAAAAAATCACTGATAATATTTATTTTATATTGTCATTAAATGTTATTAATTTATAGAAGACTAGCTGATTTGAGGAAAAAATAGCCTGAAATTGAACAAAATATTTACCGACCGTCAATCATGTTGGCGTTGTTTCACCATAAGTATAATTATAATTTATAATTGTTCCATCATAAGTATAATTTTAATAATTAATGAATTTACAAAAACAAAAGCAATAATAAATTTTTAGTTGTGGATGCCGGTAGAGCATGCAATTATCTATAAAATGATATATAATTTATGTGGAGTAATTGTGAGTTTTTTTTTTAAAAAAGGGAGGCAAACATATTATCCTTTGCGTATTAATATAATATGATACCTATATCCTATACCACGTAATGTGGTAAAGTGATACAGCGTGTTGTCTTATTTATGGGAACATGATAATCTCAAGAATAATTTTTTTTGAGTGTAAGTCTGTTTATTGGAAAAGGTAATAATATACTAGATCATATTGAACATTTCGACACAATTATAGCTACCGCAGCTCATAGGCTCTTGACATTTGAGGAGATACAAAAGCTTTGCTAATTAAATAGAAAAATTATGTCACATGGTATCGTTCTTTTATTTATCTGTACTAATATTCTAGAGCTGAAATGTTTGTTTGTTTGTTTGAAAGTGCTAATTTATTAAGGAAGGTTACAAGTTATTTTTATTTTCTTTAAAATTAAAGCGTGTAAATCCGCGGGTCATAGCTAGTATGGTATTGGTAAATATTACAGTGTACATCGTGCATGTATATTTAGATATAATTAAATGATGCTTTTATTTACTATTGATATAATTACATAAGATTAATCATAGTAATAACAAAGAGTATAATTGATTTGTTATGAATGATAAGTATTTTCTGTCTGGCAGTAAACGTAGTGGCGTCATATCTGGCTTTTGTTTATGTGTTAGATGAAATATATAATAAAATGTAAAAATAAATCAACTGTTAATCTTTATTTTCGACTGTGCAGTGATAAATTTGTTAATCTGTTTAAAAAAATTAACAGGTGAATAACTAAATTAAATATCCTCTTCGCTAGGTTTCAATAATATAGCATGGATAAACCGTTGGTTTTTGGGCATCACAAGTATTTAGGTATTGCTAATATTTATTGAAATAAATGTTAATAAAGATTAAAAACAGATTTTATTTAAATAACATTGAGATTTCAAATAACTTTAATCTTGTTACCAAAATATTATATTGAAACTAGCTGACTCGGCAAGCGTTGTCTTGCCGCTAAACGCTATTTAAAAATAGGGGTTAGTGGTGGAAGGTTGAAAAGTTACGGTTGTATGTATTTTTCAACGCCAAATCATAATCAAATAAAAAATAAATAATTTATCTAAAAATTAAAAAAAAACTGATAGGGGCGGACTACCCTTAACATTTAGGGGGATGAAAAATAAATGTTGCTAGATTCTCAGACCTACCCAATATGCACACAAAATTTCATGAGAATCGGTCAAGCCGTTTCGGAGGAGTTTAACTACAAACACCGCGACACGAGAATTTTATATATTAATGATCTTAATAAAAATTATACAGATATATGTTATAAGTTCTTTGAAATGAAATGAAAACATTTATTTCGTCATAAGGCGATATACACACTTAACGAAAGTCAAAATAATGTCATTAACAAAAATAATAATACAAATAAATTTAAAAAAAAAAAAAAACTCGACAATAATAAAGGAAAGTTAAGGTAGCAAAAAATTCAAACAATAAAATAAATGTTTTTGTATTATTGGGTACATTACAAACTTAGGTAATATCCCTAGTGTTATGTGCAACCTTAACTTAGTCAAAATAATCAAAATATTAAGATACTTTAAATTTCTAATGTCTTGGTAGACATTATCTTCCTATTATGTCCTCGGCTTTATTAAATCTTACAATAAATAAAATAAACTAATGTCCCTAGTGTAGGTCGAGAGGAAAAAAAAGCCGGAGGAGGAAGGGTTCAGACTACCTATTATGTGTTAGTCTCGAGATTGATTTAAGTAACTTTTACTTTACGTTAAACGTTCATAGTTGAACAAATTAAATCGAACTAACATTTTTTTTTGTTTCAATTCATGTCCAACACACGCTTGTGAAACTTTCTGTCGATGTTAACTATTAAAGACTTTTATTCACCAATAAAGAGCCACTATCCCTTAAAAATATTAAGTTTCCTAATAATAAGTAATTTAACTTTCTCATACAATTCCAGTAACAAAAAATATTTAAGTGACAAATGCTTGTTTTCTATTGAAACAAACGATTCCATAACGCAAAAATTATATAATTAACATTTTTTTTTCGGAATTTTCGGTTCTAGTTAAAAATTTGTTTCGGTTCAGCAACCGCTCTGGAGTAGTGGTGCGTATAGGCGCCTAAAGCACCGACGGTTTGCGGGTTCAATTACATCTCGGGATTGATATTTGCATTTGTACAAATATTTCTTTTCGGTTTAGATGTCTGTGGATTCCAGTTTTTATAATAAATACCTGATAGCAATCGTTACTCATAGTCGCAACCTGATGTATTAAACTCCAATTCTTCGTAAACATAGAGAAAGAGGCCTAAGCCCAGCGGTGGAATGTTACAGGCTGAATTATGATCGTTTGTTTCGATTAAATTACACGTAATATAAATATGTAGAGCATAACACGAATAAAAGATCTTAAAACAATATCTTGAATTTAAAAGTTCTAATGAAAATTAGACTAATATTACATGAATCATTTAGATAAAACGTGTTTAGAGTTATTAATTCAAACTCCTGTCACAATACCATATACCTATCTATGTGTATGTAGTGGGTATAAATAGGTGATCTGTTCGTGAATTTTCGATCGTATTTAGCACTCATAATTTGATTTCATACTTGATGAGAACTGGATGCTTTTTATACCGAAATTAGATTTTGTTTCTTAAAAGTCCAAGTATTAATATAAATATAAGTTTAATAAAAGTTTATTAGATGTAAGATGTAAACTAAATATTACAAAAATATCTTAAAATTAGTTGTATATTCCTCTTGGTAAGTTGAAGGTATGTTCATTGTAATCACCATTCCCAAAGTTATTTACTTTGCAGTGTGGGCATGATCTCGGTACGTAGACTCCATAATCGAATTGACTGTGGCTATTAATTAATCTGAAAAAAATTTAAGGTATCATATTTACCAATAATTTCATCAAAATCACTGTTATATCAATAAAAACTCATTACTTATCATAAAAATTACCACTCTTTAACAGTAATATTTATTACAAGAACTATCAAAAAATGATCGTAATATTTTAAATGTCGTTTTGGTAAAAATAAAACAATATACTATATCAATTAATTTCCTGCTCTCCACAAATACTTGTTATTTTGTTCATGGCAGTTTTAATTACGAAACATATTTATTATTCTATATCTTTTGACGTGTATATTATAATAATAATAGCCTTATTATTTATGTAAGAAAAGTATTTATTTAAATGTACATAAAAATCATGTCTGACATACCTTGCGCTGCCGCCATTACCGCTGTTGCCGTATCCATTGCTGCTATATCCATTGCTTTCATATCCATTACCATCATATCCACTACCGCCATTTCCGTTGTTAGCGTTGCCACTTCTAATATATCCATTACTACTATATCCATTGCTGCTATATCCATTATCACTATATCCACCTTCATACCTAATTATGTATATCAATATCATTATATATTTGCAACACAATCAAATTAATATAGCAGCGCAAAAAAAAAGAAACGAAAACAGAACAAAAAAATGTAACTGTAAAAAGTGTAAAACGCTATTATTTAATGAAATCTTAACAATCACACATTATTTATTATTTTGTCCTTAAAACCTTGAAAAATAAATAATAGTTTAAAAAAAACTAAAAAACACGTTTTTATAAACTAACCAAACTAAAAAGTAGAAAATAATTTTTTCACTAATTCAAATTAATGATAGAGGGATAGATAAAATAAATTATTGTAATGTAAAAAAGCGGGCGGAAATCGAATCCTCAAACCATCGGTGTTTTAACCAAATACACGCACCACTACTCCGGAGCGGTTGTAACGGTTAATATGTATGTTTTGTAAGTCAAATTGTGGCAATAATTCAAAATTATTATAAAAAATTACTTACCAAGGTCTCGCTTCTATCGAAATAAATGCAGCGAAAACGCAAAGTGACACAATCAGATATTTCTGCATGATAATATATTTTCAGTCGTAAGCGTCGCTACAGAATCTTAATGTGCTGTATGTAAATTCTTCGGAAGAATATTAAACATCTTTCACTTCGTCGCATTTTATACAACAGGCCGGGATTAAAGGTCAAGATAATAAATGATATCATAGTCATACGTATAATCCCAGAAACGCTATCTGCCAAAAAAATGGTCGTAGAAACCACCCGAATCTCTACATTTCCTCATTGGAATTTCCTAATGTATTTAACATAATATTATGAATTTTTCACTACAAAGTATATCAAAGCTTATATTATATTCAAACGTTTATGTCTCAATTTGTACACCTACACTGACACAATACCATCTCCTCTGCCCCTAGGTTGCCTGGAAGAGATCGCTTTTTAGCGATAAGGCCGCCCTTTGTGCCTAATGATACTCTGTTTAAGTTCATAATATGTATTATTTCTGTTTTGGTGTACAATAAAGTGTATTGTTATGTTATGTTATGTTAAAGCTTTTTTAGATACTTAAATATCAGTAGCATTCGAGTATTAGGTACGTATATATTCGTATATTCATTATTGATAACAGATTTAGCTAGAAGCCTCACATAGACCTTGTCTGCTCTAAATTAAGATCTCTACTTAGTAGATTGTGTATATTGAAACATAAGCTCCCATATAAAAAGTTTAGAATACTGTATCTAGCCCTGGCTCAATCTATTATCAAATGGACTAACGGTGGTAACTATGTAGCTACGGTAGGACCTATAAAACATATTTAAATAATATTTATGCTTTACAGTTACGTTTATTAAAAACCATTATCCCAAAATTTAAAAATAAAAGTATCTTGAATGAAAGTGATATTTTAAAATATTGTAATGTCATAGATGTATTTACGTTGGTGAAATTCAATGTCCTAAATGAAGTTAATGATCCTTCTTTATTAATCGAAAAATGTAGACCCAATATCCTAAGAAATATTCAAAATTAAAAAAAAATTGTTATACCGAATGCTAGAAATTTTTACTGAGCTAAAATGTTAAACACAATTATACCCGCATTTGTTAATGAACTTCCTAAATACCTACAAAAGTAACAAACACAAATATAGAAGATCACTAAAATAACATTTATTAGTCACAGCGTTTAATAGTCACAAAATCATGGTAATTACCTAAGTTTAGATTTAATTGCTGTAATATGCTACGGTATAGATATTGTATGATAATATAGTATGCGACGCGGCGGCTTGTCCGAATAAACTCTTGTGAGTTTTCGTGACAGGCTTGTGTATAAATTTTAATTATGTGTTTTTTGTATTTTTGAACATATATATATATATATATTAGTTAATTAAATTTGACAATTTTATTAACAATATCTATATCATTTATTATTTGGGCATCATTTCCTAAATTTGTTGACATAATATTTTTAGATTTAATTACCAATTCTATATTCATATATTTACAGTTTTTTTAACATATCATTCAGGGAAAAGTCTTTTCGTATTTTTTTAGTAAAAATGGTATATTTTACAGTTTTACTTTAAATAATTGTCTTTGTTCGCAAACGAAAAAAAAAACCGATTTCAATTACATCGACTAGTAATTCAACGTAGGTACACGAAAAAATAGTCAAGTAAATACGCATTATAAGATACAACTCGAAAAGTACTTGTCGTTGAAAAGTTTTTGTTGTGTAGATCTCAATTAAATTTAAATGGGGCCACATGACACGCACCACTCACCGCCTATCGATTAAAAAAACATTATCAAAATCGGTCCACCCAGTCAAAAGTTTTTAGGTAACATACACAAAAAAAAAAAGAAGAAAAAAACTCGAATTGAGAACCTCCTCCATTTTTAGAAAACTATTTAAAAAGGAAAAAATACGCCTCAAGCCGAAAATATGTGGTTGTCATGCCAAACGATGCGTAGACAGCTGAATGATAGGCACAAAACACGTAATAAATAAATTTGCCCACATAAATTCGATTTTGATTTTATTAACGTTTATACTTATACAAATGCATTTGATATACGTTTCTTTTTGACATTTAGTTTAAAATTTTAAAATAACTTTATATTTAAATACAATTATTGCAATTTTTAAAACGGAACCAAAATTTTCCTTGGTCGCGAAAGGAATTCAATTAGGAGTTAACAGGTTGCTTACATGTGACAAAAGATGAAAATAAGATATATATTTTTTGTAAAATTTATTCTACAAAAAACTTGACTTTACAAATACCTATTACCTTAAAAAATTAAAACTAATTGAGTATAAGAATATTTTCGATCAACCTACGCTAAATAAAAAAATATGAGACTACGACATAAATTTATATACATATACAAATTACAAAAAGTAAGATTTAAATAACTTTTTAAATTTATTGTAAATTTGAAATGATTGATTGATTCGGCCAGTATATTAAAAATAGTTTAATAGCTAAAGCATATTATTGGATTAAACACACTAACGATCTCCTGCAAGATATGACTAAATTTTAACAAATCAGTCAGTCAGTTCAGCCTATTGTAGCCCACTGCTCGACATAGGCCTCCCCGAATTCGTTCCAGACATCCCCGTTTTCCACAATCCTCATCCAGGCGACACCGACAATTTTACGTAGATCGTCAGTCCAACGGGCCGGAGGACGTCCCACACTGCGTTTGTCAAGACGCGGTTAGCAAAATTAGAATTAATTTTACCTTTATTTCATAAAGAATAAATATAAATTTTTATTTGTAAAATGACGATTCAAAAGTTCTTTTGAAGTCTACTTAAATTTATAATTTTTTAATTTTGAACACCCCACTACGGGTACAGGCCTGTAGTAAAAGTTTTATTAATTACATATAAAAACTATTATTAACAAAATAATATCAATATATTATTAACATAATTACTTTGATATCAGTTAACATTTTGACCTTTTTTCTGGTCGATTATATAAAACAGCTGTTGAAGTTGTATATTTAGTATTCAATTGATATTCTCCAGCAAAAGCAAGTTTGCATCTTGAAGATCTTTTTGAATTTGTACAGCAGTAATAATGCAGAGAGTTTTATTTGTCTATTTATGTGTTCTTAGCGCATTTGTTTTTGTAGAAACAACGCCTAGGTAAGTACGCATACTACAATTTTTAAAATGTTATTTATAAAAAAAAAATAAGTTAAAGTATTACTTTTCTTATTCACAATATTACTTGTGGTTGTAGGTGCAGAAACAACAACTGTGTTTGGGGCGGAGGCGGATATGGTTACACTCAAGAACCATATAATAGCCAATACGGATATAATAGTCAATCAGGATATGGAGTAGACTCAAATAATAATGGTGGGGGACAAAGTGAATATAGTAGTGGAGGCGGTGGAAATAGTAATGGCGGATACAGCAGTGGCGCATACGGTAGCCATGGAAGTCACGATAGTGGAAGGTAAAACAAAATAATTATATCATCCTTACATTCAGTATTTTTTTATCAAATAGTTCACACATTTGATAGTTTAGCTATAAACTACGTATAATATCAACATTTAGAAAATTCTCATTATTATTTTGTACAACATTAAATAAATAGCTCATCTGAGTGTATTTTGCTAAACATAATTGAATATTTTGTGTCTTTTATAAAAGGTATACTGTCTGATAT
The DNA here is from genome assembly GCF_905220565.1 of Melitaea cinxia. Lineage (NCBI taxonomy): Eukaryota > Metazoa > Arthropoda > Insecta > Lepidoptera > Nymphalidae > Melitaea > Melitaea cinxia. The sequence goes on along the minus strand of NC_059397.1, from coordinate 14,501,704 downwards.
AAGACTTTTTTCCAGGTATGATATGAATGCCTTTATACCACAAGATTGTCCCTATTGTAGGATCTATAACTTAGGTAATGGTAACTGGAACACTACCACATTTGAAGTACCTGAGGAAGATAGTGAAGGCGTAGGTCTAAGAACCATTAACATAGACCACATTTAATTCTGTCATAATAATATAATAAACAAGTTACGTGCAACATAATAAAGAATTTTAAAACTCTCATCTATTTTAATATTTCCTTCATATTACAAAATGTAATTTATTTTTAAATTTATAAAATAAAACTTAAATGAAGATATCAGAACTGAAGTGAAAAAATTATCTTTAATTACAATATTGTATACGTTAGCATATATGTAGCTTTACTTGAGTGGACGTTTTGTTTATTTGTTCTAAATTACTTGTAACTACAAATAATCATATTTATTCATTCAATTCATACAATAATTAAATTTTACCTGGCGTAAAAACTAATCTGGTATTATATATATATGTCTGTGTGTGTATATGTATATATCTATTTTATACCAGAAACCTTGACTAGAAAAAAGATCAGGCTCAACCAGATTATGTATCTGGACAAGATCAGGATAGAATGAGGAATGCCAGATCCGGCAAGCTCTGTCAGGACTAGGTCTGAGCTGATGAATTAATAATATAAAAATTAATAAAAATAATGAATATTTAAAGTAAAAACATAAATAAATAATACATTGGAAAAAATAAACGGAAATAAATATCGTAATAATTATGTTAAGTAGCATATCTAACTGAGGTAGGGCACATCAGGAATTTCCTGCTCAAAATATGGAGCGGCCCGACTGGGGTAGTATCTCGACCTTACAGAAGACCACAGCTAAATAATACTGTTTTCTAGCAGTATTGTGTTCCTGTTGGTGAGTAAGGTGACCAGAGCTCCTGGGGGGGATTGGGGATTAGGTCAGCAACGCGCTTGCGATGCTTCTGTTGTTGCAGGCGTCTATAAGCTATGGTAGTCTCTTACCATCAGGTGAGCCGTACGCTTGTTTGCCGAACTAGTGAAAATATTTATAATATCAATTCGCTTTTTTTCATTCGTGTTTAAAAGGACCGGACCGAACCGGCTGATCAGGATGAGATGAGATTTCCTGATCTGGACTCGATCAGGAAATCTCATCTCATCCTGATCAGGTCCAGACAAATCTTCTGCGTTACATACCTTATCCGGTCCAAATTACTCATGTCCGGTCCGGTCTTTCTAAGGAAGATGAAAAAATTTCTACTCGGGTATTCGAACCATTTAAAACAGACATACAAAGTTATTAGTTAATCCAAAAGCAATATGAACATTATTTACTTTACAATCAAAACCAAAATACTGAATACACACCCAGCGTACTGACACTATCAGTAGAGTCAGTACAAATGTATCAATACATAGTATGATGTGCAAGTACAATGTAAAATAAAATCGTAATTCAAAGGTGGTTAACGTGTTGTTAGAATAGTTTAACGTGTGAAAATTTAAGATATGCGCGTATAGAATGGAAAATGCTGTGATAGAAGCCGAATGTATCGTTAAAATTAAAGTAATGTATCGAGTTAAGGTATTGGATGCATTAGTCCTTCCCTTCAACACTAGAACGATTTGTCCATTATTTTGTCATATCTATTTCGTAATAATTTAATTTTTAATAATGTTTTATTTTTATTAGAACATAATAATTTATTAGAACATAATACATATTTACAATTCACAACTTAGTAACTAAATATTTACAGATAGTTATGGTATAAATCATGTGTGCGTGGAATGGTGCCAAGAATGCTGGCAGCATTTTCCCGTTGAATCGCTATGCCTCTTCTCTGGGCAGAAAACACAGTAGCCCTCTTGTCACCAGTGGAGGTAATTAGGACTATAAGTTTAATATTTCAGACAGTTCGAAATTAAAAGTTAATGAAAATCCATCTGACTCTTCCGTCTTTAGAGTACTTCAGAAAATATTAAAATGAAGTTATTGTTGAAACTTCTAAAGCATTTATCCGTCAGCTGTTTGTTACAGTGTTTCTTTATAGTAATGCTATCTCTATCATCAGGTCTATAACATCTATATTACTATATTAAAGTGTTTATTTTTATTGATTGTAATGCTATAAAATAGTAGAAAAAACAAATTTTTAAATTGCCGTTACATCTATGCAACTGCTAACTTACCTATTTTTATTAAAATTGATTTCATGAATCCATCTACATGAAATAAACTTGAAATAAAAGTTTTTGACCGACGGTCTGTGTTGATATACATTGTTTCTGCTTTATTATTGTAAGTAATAACGAGTGATATTAATCATCACCATCATCGTCACAGCAGCCTTTCGCAGTCAACTACTGGACATAGGCCTCCACAAGTTCACGCCAAAAATGGCGTGAACTCATGTGTTTTGCCCATAGTCACCACGCTGGGCAGGCGGGTTGGTGACCGCAGGGCTGGCTTTGTCGCACCGAAGATGCTGCTGCCCGTCTTCGGCCTTTGTATTTCAAAGCCAGCTGTTGGATGGTTATCCCGCCCTCGGTCGGCTTTTTAAGTTCCAAGCTAATAGTGGAACTGTGTTATCCCTTAGTCGCCTCTTACGACACCCACGGGAAGAGAGGGGGTGGTTATATTCGTTGATGCCGTAACCACTCAGCATAGTGATATTGATAGGCGCCAACAAACAAACATATTATTGTATGGACACAAATGTTCAGTCTAAAGAGTTTATGAGGGAACTTTGTTCCAAATTGTACAATATAATAATCTTACGATGAAATAAAAATCAAAAATCCCTCAATTCACGAAATCTTCAAGGGCTCTTTTTAACCGACTTCCAAAAAAGGAGGAGGTTCTCAATTCGACTGTATTTTTTTTTTTTTTTTTATGTATGTTACATCAGAACTTTTGACCAGGTAGACCGATTTCGACAAATTTTGTTTTAATCGAAAGGTGGTGTGTGCCAATTTGTCCCATTTAAATTTATTTGAGATCTAACAACTATTTTTCGAGTTATATCTAATAATGCGTTTTTACTTGACGCTTTTTTCGTCGACCTACGTTGTATTTTACCTCATAACTTTCTACTGGGTGTACCGATTTTGATAATTCTTTTTTTGTTGGAAAGGGGATATCCCAAGTTTGGTACCATAATAAGGAAACCAGGATCTGATGATGGGATCTTAGAGAAATCGAGGGAAACTCTTGAAAATCCGCAATAACTTTTTACTGGGTGTATCGATTTTGATAATTTTTACTTTAATCGAAAGCTGATGCTTATCATGTGGTCACATATAAATTTTATCGAGATCTGATAACTACTTTTTGAGTAATCTCTGATAACGCGTAGTTACTTGACTATTTTTTCGTCGATCTACGTTGTATTACTCTTCGATGTAATTGAAGTCGGTTTTTTTTCGTTTGCGAGCAAACACAATTATTATTCGTTATTGTCATAAATTAATTATAATGAATGTGTATCTACTACCAATTCAATGGGTAGAATTTGCAATTGCCAAAAAACTCATCATAAGCTCTTTGAAAAACTTTTAAAAATATAAGTTTATTATACAAGTCTTTGATATAGTACGAACATTTGACTAAAATCATTGAAGGTAGCATGTGTCACAAGAAACCATGTTTTATATACACTGGAATGTGAATGTTCGTACAAACGGCATGTGAATAAGACAGATGTAGGTACATTTATTGCGTGTTACATTGGTAGTGAAAACTGATAGACTGAATGTCGGTAAGGTTATATATCCATTCGCTTGTCTGATTCATAACTAATTTTGTTGTTTGAATGTAACTTTGATGCGAGGTCATAATGAATAATAATTGATTTTTTTTTATATCTTTATATCTACATTTAAGATCCCTAAAGGTAAAAGTTGTGTATAAAGTAAGACATAAATTTGAAATATTTACACTAACATATTTTTTTCTGTTATAAATATTACTTTTGAATGCTTTAAGTTTATGTACTTTGAGTATTTTAGCTTACCTACCGGTAAAGTTTTTATGAGATCAGCTTCATAAAATATCTGTAAATTTTTATGATCTGAAAGAATACGATGCTCGGCGCAATTTTTATACTTTCATAAATGTTGCTGACTCAAGTATATTTACGCCAGTAGTCACAAAACATTTTATATCTTGTCTTGTTAATATTATATTAATTACTACAGAAACATACGTTGATTTTTGAAAGGCAAATAAATGGTTAAATGACATGAAAAAAAGACATTTATTTTAATACAAACACAACACAATTCATTGAAAACTAATAAAGTGTTAATGATTGGAAGCATCTCTTATACTGAACCTCGTAAAGGGTAAGATGAAGTATCTTCACACGTTACAGTGTTATTCACCTTTAAGATGCAGTAACGCTGTGCCATAATAAAAATGATGCTTCCTGCTTCCTCCTCCTGTTAACTTGGCCCAACATCTATCGAGGCACAGCAGAGAATATGCTCCACAAAACTTTGAGCACCCTGTCTGGTAAAGAACCTCAACCTTACACTAACACACAGCTAAATAATGTTGCTTTCAAGCAGTATTGTGTTCATGTGGTGAGTAAGGTAACCAGAGCTTTTGAGGAGTGTTAAAGGTTATAGTCTGTAATGCACTTGCACTGTTTCTGATGTTGCAGGCGTGTATTGACTACGGTTACCGCTTACCATCAAGTAGGCTGTACGTTAGTTAGCCATCCTAGTCGTTTAACAAAAAATATATTTGCATAACACAAATGATGTTTGCATAAAGCGTTTTATTATCAGACTAAATTTACAGTAAAAGGCTAATGCTTCACTAATCCGAGAGACATTGTTTCGCGATTTTGTCCACAATGCAACCACTGATGATTACCGTTAAAAGACCGTCAACCGTTAACCGTTAAAATATATTCTACTACAGCGATGAGATACAGCGATTGCAATACAATTTTGGATAAATTTTTGTTTCTTTTTTTTATATACAATTTTACTCCGCCTGATTCTCTACCTCCTTGCAATTGAGCTGCATAGTAAATAAGTTTCAACCTTTTTCCAAACAAGATAATAGACATTATGGCTATTGCAATGTTTCTGTATGCAAAGCATAGGGTAGATATGCATAGCAATTATTGTTAGCAAACAAAGCCCTCTGTGTGGCGGTGGTATTAGCATAAGTTGATTGGAATAACGGGTTCGAAAATGAATGAATATATTATGTTTTGCATATCAACTGAATTCATTCAGCTGGAATATTAAAAAATCATAAAAAATGTGATTTTTTTCATATTCGTTCTTGTATTAATAAAAAATATTCAAATCCATTGTTCTACCTGATAATGATAATGACAAGACCGACGCAAAATACTCGTAACTAATACTAATATTTCAAGCTTTGCATGTCTTTATTCAAGAGCGATGGAAAGATTTATTTTGTAACATAGGTAAATTGACATCACAATCATTAAATAATAATATATGTATAATCAACAGTTTATTGAAATCTGTGTTGTAAGACTGTAAATAGAGCAAAAAAAAATCTGTGTAGATTACACTACAGAATATACGTTTACTACGTTTATGTGTGTGTTTTTTGGACATCATTAATAATTATATTTTTTTCATAATGAATCTCAATACTCCTGTAATGGCAGAAGAGAAAAAAGTACATTAATAAAAATTATAATGAAATCTAAATATTTATTTCGCTCTAAAATTATTAAACATCGTTAAAAAATATTAAAGGCAATCTAAATTTGAACACTTTTAATTTTTTACAAGACGGGCAGCAGCGTCTTCAATGCGACAAAGTCAGCCCAGCGGTCACCAACCCCCCTGCTCAACATAGTGACTATGGGCAAAACACATGAGTTCACGCCGTTTTTGACGCGAACTTGTGGATGTACAGCAGCGATATCGCAGCGAGAATCGGCAAAGCGATTCAACGGAGAAATGCTGCCAGCATTCTTGGCACCGTTCCATTCTGATATGATATATACCATAGCTATTTGTAAATATTTAGTTATTAAGTGGTCAATTATATTAATTTTACACTATAAACGTATGATATCTATACAAACCATGACAATAAAATTTGAAATACCTAAGTCATTGTAGCAAAATGAACATACTATTGCAAATGATAACATTTTAACATTACGTACCTAAAGTTAATTTTTATTGCTTCAGTTTTTATATAAACATTATAAATGAAAAAGTAATAAATGGTACATATTGAACGCATGGAAGCTCCCAGTGGGAAGAAAATCCTGCATCCGTTATACTCACAGCCCAAACACGAGCGCCTAAACCACAAGAAACTATATAATCAAATATAACATTCGTCATGGAGCTGCTCTGATCACTTCCACAACCCATCTTCAAGTACATACATGTATGTTTTTTCTGTGTATACGTTATTTAACCTTTATAAATGTTTTAATTCTTTTATATAGCGCAAGAGGCCTGTTAGACGTCCACAGTCAAAAAAACAAAAAAAAAACAAAAGTAACTTAATTCGAATAGACTTCAAAATTCAAATAGTCATTTTATTAACAAAAATTTTAATTATTGTTAAAAGTGAAGCTAACACCGATTTGGAATGTAGATTCTGCAAAAAGAATTGACAAGAAATTCCGCAGTGACTCTTTAAAAAAACAGTATTTAATATAAAATTGGTAATATCTTGTATGTAAATACAGCATCACCAAATCCACAACAACAGAGGTATGTTACAGACTCAATCAATGGAAAAAAAACGATTATTGCAACTGTCATACAGCCTAAACGAAACTAACTTAATATAAATCGACTCTACAGTATTGATTAAGTGTGCGTAGTTTATTTATAATTTATTTAAACACCCCAATACCATCAAAGTATACTAACTATAGTGAACTCATACTAACTATAATTAACTCTTTACACAAAGACTGTTTTATGAATATTCGTGAGGAATTTATCGCTACTATTTTGTTAAAAATGCTGAATATTCAATATTAATTCCGTGTAAATTTAAAATTGCTTTCATATTTTACCTCACCCTTTCAGGAATAATATTATTAATATTAAATGGATGGGTTTAACGATGCTGGCTTTTATATTGGATATTTTTTTTTTGTGGCGGTGGAAGCTTTGTTGTAACTAAAATTAAATAATTCAGTATTAATACGCGTATTTTATAGTGACGTCCATCATTCTCGGGAGCTCTGGCTACCTTACTCACCTACATACATCACCTACAACTACTACACTGCTTTAGAGCAATTTTATTTGACTACAGTCTTCAATAAGATCTAAAAATAAATACAGTTAGATTGTTTAAATCGAAATTTAGACATTAGTATATAATCCTTTCTTTAATAATATATTTCAATATCCTAACAAACTGCGATTTACTTGCTTTTATTTATTTTTTTCCGCAATTCATAATTTTTCTTTCAACATTGCTGACAATAGCGGGAACCTCCAAATAAGCCGTTAATCCACCTAGAGTACCACAGGGATGTACAATTTGATATTATTTCTTTTGCGTTAATAATATTGTAGCAAGAAATTTCACAATATTCTCGGAATAAGATTTTTTAGAAGATTAAGCGAGGTATATATTCAGACAAATGAAAGATATACAAATTAGGTAATTGAAAAACAAAATACAATTACGCGTAATAAAAAAGTTATGTTTAGGGTGTAAAATTTTTCTATGACTAGACTTATCTAGACTACGATCATCATCATCACTCCACTCTCAAACCAAACTGGTAATTTAAAAAAAATACCTTTGACCTAACTAATGCTTCAATACGTTAATTAGACGACATGTTGCTTCTTTGTCGTAAAGTTGGACAAGATAGGTATGATAATTGTAATGAAACAACTTTTTCGGATTTAATAAACCGCGATAAAATCCTAATAAGTTTTCATTATAATGAATGAAATTCGCGTAAACATTAGAAAACAATACATGATAATGGTAGCTTAAGCTGATACACGAGGAGTATACGTAAGCCTCCAATATATGAATCGATGTTCTATAATCGGGTAATTGAATGTATAGTCACACATTCAATTACCCGATTACATTATAGCTTATCTTATAATATACTCAGTAAATGTATGACATTATTTCAGTATGAAATAATTAAAGGGGATCATTAAAACCATCTGTTACGTAATCAGAAACTAATGTGTAATTTACCAGTATAGTTATTAGCCATTAATAGAAGCCACTAAAACATTTATTTCAGTGCAATAGCGTAATGTATATGCATCAAATCTATTTAATGATACATAATTTTTTTTGTAAAGATTCATTGAATTATTAATACGAAAACCACATACGTATAAAAGTGAGAAAAAGGCAAATAAGAAAATACGATAATCTAAAATTGTTATATTAATAGTAGTAGATATACTTTTTTGTTTTTGTTTTTATATTAAAAGATAGTAAATTATTCAAGAAACCTACTTAAAAAAAAATTTGCGCCATTGTAAAATTTTTAATTTTATGAAATATATTTAAAGCGATTTTTATTACGAAGCAACAATAACTTTTATAAAGTTTGTGGTTCTTTACAAGGGCATTGGCTTCAAATAGCGTTCAAAAATACATAGAATACACAAGAAAATATTTTAACGAATTCTCATGTTTGAATAACGAAATAAAATGTACGGTAACAAATTGTTTCAAAACATGAATGATCAAAGTAGAATTAAATTTACGTAAAAGGCTATTACCGTTGGAAGGTTTTTCGAGAGGTATTTCTTTTTTATAAATTGAATGTATTGATCATGCCTCAGTACTTCATGAAAATATTATTTTTTTATTCAAGTGTTACTGTTCAAGCGTTAAGTTTATTCTGTCACAGAGAATATACGTGATCGATACAAATTTTTGAATATTTTTAAAAAATTGTCAATTACTTATTCAAAAAAAAATACTCTATTACGAAATAATTTCGATATTGATTTAAACATTCCCTTAATTTGCTGCATGTTAATGCCTCAATATAAAGGTTTGTTATCTGGCACTAGACGGAGGTACTTTTGCTTTTGTAAGCTCGGTTTGATTTACAAAAGATATTGACAAACAAAATCGTCTTGGTATTTATGCCAGTACTATAGTTCTTTTAAACAAACCTTGTTATTTTTTTTAAATAAAGACTCATACATTTAAATAAGGATGTACATTTTACTAGAGTTTCATAAATTGCTTATTTTTTATTTATGATTATCACAGTAACGCGAAGGTAAAAAGATCTCTTATAAACCACAAACGGCGTCTGAAATTCTGTATGATAAAATCCAGCCAATAGGCAACACGGACAATCATTGTGTTAGAATTTTTAAACAAAAAAGAAATCTTAAATAACCTGAAACAAAAACGAGAAACGCGAAACAAAGTTACAGTGCGCGACGAGGCTTCAACGTAGAATTGTCAGCGATTTTCTGACAATTTACTTTATCGTATTCAAACAAAAGATAAAAACTTTAAAAGATACGAATAAGAGAAAAAAAAGTAAAAATGCTAAATCTTGATGGCCATCGTTGTATTTTGAAGCAGCCATAAACTCGAAAGATAAGATGAAATGAGACAAACGTTTTTATATTAAAAAGTCATTGAAACTTCAAAGGCAATGCTGAAAAAGAATATTAAAATTCAAGTACAAAATAATTACGAATTCAGTTTACGAAAACAAATGGAAACACTCGTACATCTTAATCCATGACTTTCAAATGAGACGCGGATGTTTTAACAATTACTTTTTCATTTTATTCTAAATTATAAAGTTACTAAAAGTTATAATAGGAGTGAAGTAAACAAAACCGCTGCCAAAAATGGCAGCAAGGTTGCATTATTATGTGTTTATCAACATCTGCATAATATATCACTAGTTTTTTTTTTATATCACTAGTTCGGCAAACAAGCGTACGGCTCACCTGATGGTAAGAGATTACCGTAGCTTGTAGACGCCTGCAACACCAGAAGCATTGCAAGCGCGTTGCCGACCCGATCCCCAATCCCCCCAGGAGCTCTGGTTACCTTACTCACCAACAGGAACACAATACTGCTTAAAAACAGTATTATTTAGCTGTGATCTTCTGTAAGGTCGAGTCTACCGCAGTCGGGCTGCTCCAAATTTTGAGCAGGAAATTCCTGCTATGCCCTACCTCAGTTAATATTGTTCATGTTGTTTTCTGAACTAGCTGCTAGATTATTTATCTAAAAAAGGTTTTAAAACAAAAATGATAGCGTTTCATCAAGATAACCGAGACTTCAATATATATGTATAATAAGGTAACTAAAATACATTGATGTAGGTTTTTTGAATATATAATTTTATGAAATTGAATACGAAATATTAGTCAATAATAATAATAATTCTCTTTACTGTTTAACGTAATAGGAATCTGTATAAAAACAACAATAAATTTACACAGGAATTAAAAGACCCGCCAATTCCAATAAATGAAAACAAATTAAAAGTTTTCTCTCACAGGAACAATCAACTCGCTCAAATCAACTGGACAAAGTTCCTGTAATCAATCTTTAAATTTTGTTCAATTGAGTTTATCAAATAAATTGTTTTAATTTTATTGCACAGATTATATTTGTATTAAAGTGCGTAACTCTTTTTAAAATGATTTATCATGTAACCTATTTAAAGATTCCCTTGCTAAATTATTTTAGATTACTGGAGTTGAAACATTTTAAAAGGTTACAAATTTATGTAAAAAACTAAGAGCACACCCAGGCTTACAGACTATATATATATATATATATATATCTTCAAAGTTCAAAAGTTCAAAAAAGACATTGATTTTCTTCTGAAGTAAAACTTTTAACTTAGCTTCATATATATGAATGTATAGGTGAGAGAAAGACAGAAAGAAATGTGTGCTCGTACCTCTCTCTCTTGCCCTTACAAGAATATACGAAACGTAGCTCTTTCTCTTTCTATCTTCACTAACTTATATTTCTCTCAACTTCAATTCGTCTTGTCTGATTACACTTTTTGTAACGCTCTCGTCACGTATTCACCACGTGCCTAAGGAAGTTTTACTTCAAGAAAAAAAACACGTCACTTTCTAAAACTAACAAAGATAATAATTTTGATTCCCTTTTAATAACGTAAGGCTGCAATTTAAGTACTCCTATTATGATATACTAGGATTCTCCGTATAAAATCGGAACAAAGCTGAAAAAAATTAATAACTACACAACATTTTCAATACGCGGGAATTAAGGCACCCATTGTAACTTACAAACAATTTTAATATTAAATACTCTTCAACCTTACACAAAACCCTTCCGTAACTTATAATAATATCAAAAGCTTTGATTATAAACCTATTTGTTTCGCTTAAACAATGTTATGACTCGTCTTTATTATATTTAATGAAGGAAGGAAGGAAGAAATATTATCAACAAACTTTATTGGAGATTATCAACAACTAGACGTAGAAGACTGATTTGAATCTACTCGCCATTTTATATTCCCTTTACTTCTGCCTGTAATATCTCACTACTGGGCATAGGCCTCTTTCTCCATGCAGGAGAAGGATCAGAGCTTAATCCACCACGCTGCTCCAATGCGGGTTGGCGGATATATTCCTTACTATGAGTAACGATCGCTATTAGGTGTACATGATAACAACCGGGACCGACGGCTTAACGTGCTCTGCGAGGCACGGTGGGGAGACCCACAAGGACTGCACAAACACCCAGACCACGGCAAACACCTGTATGGCCAATACAAATTTCAAAAGAGTAACTGCGGAGTTTCTTGCCGATTCTTCTCTGCAGAATCTACATTCCGAATCGGTGCTAGCTTCACTTTTACAAAAATAATAATTAATTTTTAAAGTTTTAATTTGTAAAATGACGATTCGAAAGTGCTGTTGGAGCCTATTTGAATAAAGCTATTTTTGATTTTGATTTTGAAATGTTTGTCATGTGCGGGGATCGAACCCGCAACCGCCAGCACAGCAGGTACAATCCATGGCTGTAACCGTTGCGCCGACGCGGTCTTTCCTTATATTAGGTTATAGAAATAATATATTTATAGGTTATGCTTTTTTTTGTTAAAGTAATAAATCTTAGAGGAAAATAAAATGAAAGTTAACGAAAACTTAAGTCGGAATACGTATACACATGAAAATAAAATTAACAAGTAAGTGTTTTGGTCAGTAGTAAAACTGAATCATAAAGCTGATGATTAAGTCAGCTTCCATTGAATGTGAAAATTTGTAGATCAATTCCTTATTTATAGAGCTACCTTGCTTACCTCCAGCAACATACCTGGCAGTCAGGTAACAGAACATTTTCAAAGAAATCGTTAAAAATATTTTCAATATATACAATAAATATATAAAACCTGACCCAGCAAACGTTATATTGCGCCCCCCCCCCCCCTTGTAATTTTGGGGTATGAAAAATCGATGTCGGTCGATTCTCAGACCTACCCGATATGCACATAAAATTTCATAAAAACAGCCGTTTCGGAGGAGTTTGGTGACAAACACTGCGACACGAGAATTTTATATATTAGATTTAAAATGAAACGGAATTTATATATATATATATATATATATATATATATATATATATATATAAACTAAAACTGCGTACTTTATCATTCATAGTATGAACATTATTGTTCTTTACACTTCGAGGCTAAAGGCATCCATATTCCATAACTAGAAACAATTTAAAAACTTCTCATTTCAGGATAAGCTCTTTTAAATTAAAGTTTTCATACGTACAATGTTGCAAGAAACAGCTGGTGTGAATATTCACAGTCCAAAATTATACATTTACAAAATACAGTGGATTTCATTTATAATATAAAATTAATAACTCTGTTTCCCTAATTAACGTTTTGTACGTTAATAATAAATAAACGATAATAACCATATAATGATGTTGAAATGTTAAAATAAAGTAAACCTTTTGTGTGTAAATGTTAAAAGTAGATTTTACACTCAGCTTGTGGGCGATTATATCGTAAATTCTCCTCATTCCTAAGTGGGTTATTCTGTTTAAATTACACGTACAATAAAACACTGAGGGCGGGTAGATGAAACAATTTCAGTCTAAGTGTCGTTTTATTCGTGCATTCGTCTCATGCTGTGACATTAAGTATCGAATAAAAAAAACCTACTGGTAATGTTACGTAATACTATGAACCGACTATAAATTTATATTTTTTTACTGTTAAGTGTGTTCTTACTACGAAAACCTACGGTTTAGTAAGTTATTTTATAAATAAAATTATTTCACGACATTTATTGCTTCTAATTGTCATGATTCCATAAAAATGATAAAATAATAATAACATAAAAAAAAACTTTTTTTTTTATTTTTATAAATAAACTTATGTCCACAGGCTTAAAGTGCCCATGCTTTTGTTATTCCGATTTTTAGTTTTATTACTGATCGTTTACTTGTTACACTACTGCAGCTTACATTAAGAGACCTAATTATTCTATCTTAGTATCCCTAATGCAGACGTGAGTCCACCGACCAAAATTATGCTAAACTTAATTGATATCTTACATGCAAAAAGACATAGAATTATATTGCGCCTTACTTTAATTATTGTTGTCACTATTATAATAATTATTATTATCTATGTTTATATATACACTTACTTGCTATCTATAATATATGTACACTTATTGTCTAGCTAACGTATATGTACACTTATGGCCTACTTAGCCTACTTACAATATACACTTAACCTATGTTATTATTAGTATTTTTTTTTTTTTTTACTTACTCCTAAGTTTTTTCCTTACATTAAATTACAATTTATTCCTACAAATAAGGTGTGCTACAATTTTAACATTTCGAGCACACCCTCAATGACGGCGGCATCCCTGTGGTGAATCGCCATCCTGAGGCTGTGCTCGAGGATGTCTTTTTCAGAAGTTTCCGCTGCCTTCGCCACAAAGCGACCAATTGCGTCGTCACGATCGTCGGTGTAATAGACACAGGTGTTGGTATGCCTAGTCACCGCGACTACAGCGTGCGAGACGCTGTCGTGAATCTTGAGCCTCCTTGTCTTCGTCTGGAGGACAACGACGTCCTCATAGGTCTGGCCCTGCGCCTCATGGATGGTTAAGACGCGCGATCCCTCACCGGACCCGTATCCCTGGTCAGTCAGCAATCTCTTCTCCTCTTGCGTAAAGACCAGGTACAAGGTCCGGTCCCTTCCTACAGGAATGCGCGCGCCCGTGAGGCTCTCCACTCGCAAAGATCGGATCTTTGTGCTTGAGCTGTACACGGTCTTGTAAACCTCACTGATGGCAAAGGCGACGTCTTTGGGGTTACGATGCGTGCATGACAACTCACATGAGATGGTTGTTAACAGGGTTGGTCTGTGGTATCGCATTTCGAACAGGTTGTCCCTGTCGATGTACGGCAGCTGATTTATATCTCCAATGAGGACTACCTTCTCTGCTCCCGATAGTCGGGCGGCCATTACTATGGCTCCGAAATGGTTCATGAGGGCTTCGTCCACCGTTAGGCGTTTGATTTTTGAGCCCTCACGGAAACCATTTACCAGCACGGATGCCATAGTGCGCACCTTTTGCTTGGCCTTGTTGCCATAGCGGTGCGCCAGTTTTTCCTTTAGGTCTTTGGCCGCCTCGACTGTGGTCGTAATTACGACCTCCGTGTCCTCATCGAAGTCCCTGACTATGCGAGTTGTCTTACCGCATCCCGGTACACCGTTTATCCACTCCAGCGATGGTAGCCCCCAGGTCACGGACGGTAAACCGGCTTCCCGGTCGCCCGAGATGGTTTTCGCCATCCGCAGCATCCGGTCCCCCAGCATTACTTTCGTGCATCTGGCCACTACCACCACCGGGTCCCCTTCAGGTGTGTCGAAGGTTTGAGACTCCTCGTCACTCCCCTCAGACTCGACCGCGCTCACGAAACCTGCTGTGATGTTATATGCAGCCATATACCTACCCGACATCTTGCCCTTGAGTATTTGTCGGGTTTTGCTGTTGTATATGGCTGCTTCGGCTTCCTCGAGTTCCACCTCCAGTAGCCTTTGGTGATCGTACTGGTAGGCCTGCATGATCTTTTTGCAGGTGGCCAGGCTTACCTCGCGGTTTGCCTTTATTATGGCCAGGAACTCGATTAGGGCGTTCTCCGCATGTTGAAACGGTGTGGACGCAGGTCGAAGTCTTGGTGGTTCTACTTGTCCCATATCGGCCCTAGTTCGAGCGGCGAGTGACGCCTCCGGGTGCCTCGGACTGTCGTCTTTGGTGAACCCGCTCAGCGCCCCGGATAGTCGCTCTCCCTGTCCAGCCTTTTTGGGAGAGGGGTGATGCGGGAGCTTACCTTGTTTCGGGGAGATGGTTGCCTGGATAAAGGTCGCCAATGACATCGAGCTCGGCTTAGACTCAGGTGCGGCCCTTGCTTTGCGTTGTTCAACCTTCTGGCTCTCAATCTTTTGTTGTAGGCGCTCCGAGCCACTAGGTGCGGGTTCGCTGACAGTCGGCAATGCAGGGGATGAAGGTGTTTTGGATTTCGGTCTTAAGTAACCAAGATCCTCCCCCCTGTCTTCGTAAACAATGACCTCACTGTTCTTAGAGGCCATTAGGCAACCGTACCTATCCGATACGTTGCCTCTATTATAACCGACTCTCATCGAATCGACACTGATTTTTCCGGGGATTCCCCCGGGGATCTCGCCCAAGCGCTGTAGCCACAAGCTGGACTGCGCGAAGGCGGACGTCTCTCCCCATTCGAAAAGTGCGATCTCTTTGTTTTTCAACCGCAATAAACGATAGGTCGGGTCGCCCTCCTGCTCTTGCGCTAGCGCTGTGATTTTTGTGCGCTTTATGCTTGTCTTTTGGGTGCTACCGTTTATCAGTAAAGCGAGCCCCGGCGAAATCGCCAGCTGATTGCGTTCTTCAGAGCGACAGAAGCTTATCCCCATCCTCTCCGTTTCGCTGTCCATGAATAGAGCCACGCATCTGGTCCTAATACCAACTTCTCCACTTCCGTTCACTTCACTGGGCGAGGATTGTGTCATCCTGCTCTGAGTCGGTTGCGGAGGTGCGTTTTGGTTGGCTCTATTCCTGAACAGGTTCTGCAGTGAGGAAGACATGGTCCTAGTTATTTGGCCCAGAAGGTTGCGGCCAGGAGACATCCGCGGAGCCGCGATGTTGTCCTGCTGAGTTACTTGTTGGACACGGTTTTGTTCTATTTGTGTTTGTTTGTTGTGTGTCTGAGTGTGTGTTGTAAGAACGACGGTGTTGGCATTCTGCATAGGTGTTAAAGCCAGTGGTGGAGAAAGCGTGTTGTTCCTCTTTGCGGCTGTATTGACGGCCTTTCTCGTGAATGTGAGGAAGGACGTTCTGCTAGTCTCGCTCTCCAGGATGGTATGGAGCGATGGCTGGTCTAATTTAATCTGGAGTTTGAGTTCCAGATCCAGCCTTTCCTTACTGAACCTCGGGCAGCTCAGTATAATATGCAGAACTGTCTCCTCACAATTCGGGTCGCAGACGCACGAAGGACTGTCAGTGATGTGGAATCTGTGAAGATACGCCGCAAATCCTCCGTGGCCGGTCAGAATTTGTGTGTCGACAGATGTTGGTGCCGATTTCCTTACCAGTCTGCGAGCGGTCTTTACATCCGGTAAGAATATTTTCGTGACCGAGCCAGTCTCCGAAGAATTGTATCTGTCTTGCCACACCCTGGCAGACGCTTCCCGTATCTGCCTTTTGACATACGAGAGTGGTACTCTGTCGTAGTCAGGTGCCGTCTTTTTCGTTAAAGCCGCCCTTTTGGCTAGTTCGTCCGCTCTCTCATTGCCCGGTGTTCCAACATGGGCCCTCAACCAAAAGAACCGTACTGTCTTATTCTCCTCCCGGAGCTGTCTGATTTGACTCTTCATTTCCACGGCCAGAGGGTGAGTTACTGAGGGGCTCCTCATCAGATCTAAAGATGACCTCGAGTCGCTCAGGATGTTGATGGAGCGTGACTTTGAGGTTTTTGCCATTTCCACTGCTCTGAAGAGTGCGTACGTCTCGGATTGAAAGACAGTGTTGTGCGGCTCTAACCGGAAAGTGGAGTATCTTACTTCCCTGTCTTGATCCCAGCATGTGAGGGCAGCTCCTACTTTACCCTCTATTTTGCTTCCGTCGGTAAAGATGAGAGGTCCGACGATGCTGTGTTCCTCAAGGACTTCGGGGTTCAGACTCTCTAAGCGCTCGTACTCTGTTGGCATGAGTAGAGAAGGGTGGGGGTTTTGCATTGGTCCCACCCTGCGCTCCAGTTCTCTTCCCGGTGGAAGAAGGTCCGTGCTGTAACCTTTTTTTGTCTCAAAAAGTAAGGCCGCCTCTCGAACGCGAAGGTCTAACGGGAGTAAGCCTGTGAGGACTAGTGCCGATGTAAAAAAAAAACTTTTGGTAATAAGGATAATTTATTAAAAGTAGGATTAGTAGGTAGTTAGTAAAAATTAATAGTTATCTTCTAAGGTCTACCAAATTTTTTGGATTTACAAATTTGTCCTTAAAAAATGTCATTCGTATCCTTTTATGTTCAATTTAGTACACAAAAATAGGCTTTCATTCTGAAGGATGGCTTTTTATCGTTATATTGATTTTGAATAATTGATTTTATTAGCGGTTGTGATTGTATAAGAACCTATGAGAAATAATTAAACGTTAGCCTTAATGTTCCTTCAGAATAAAACTCATCATTGGCATTATTTTGACACATAATGAACATTGCAGATTAAATTTTTTTACAAGTGTTCAAGATCGTTTATTAATATGAGCTTATTCTAAAATTCCTTCACAAAAGACAAGTAAATATTTATGTGTATGGAAAATCGAAAGAATTTCCATTATGAGCAGCTTAGAGGAATTTTACCCTTCGAAAGATTATGAGGATGCGTGTCACAGTTGAGTTTTCTGGGCTTTGTTTTAATGGAAAATTTGATATATGATGGAGACTATATTTACAGCCTTATTTTTTGTCAAGTAATGTTATCTTTAGATACTTTATTTAAGAAATAAGAAGTTTTTTTATATACATGTTTTTAACTTTTGATATTCTATAATATATACGGTCACCAACCCGCCTGCCCAGCGTGGTGACTATGGGCAAAACACATGAGTTCACGTTATTTTTGGCGTAAACTTGTGGAGGCCTATGTCCAGCAGTGGACTGTATAGGCTGTAATGATGATGATGATGATGATTCTATAATAGTGGTGTATTTATCAAATAAAAATATAATTATTGTATGTATAAAGTACATGATTATGATATTTGTTAACATCGCAGTAATTAGGATATGCATATTTTGTTGTAGAATGAACCATGAACTAACTGCATTGCAGTCTAATGCTGCTAACAAGCCTCCTCAAGTGACATCCAGCATACACCGGCAATCTTACGTAGATTATCGGTCCAGCGGGCCGAAGGACGTCCCACACTGCGTTTGCCGATACGCGGCCTCTACTCCACGACACGTCTAATCCAACGGCCATCGGTTCTGCAACACAGGTGACTAGCCTACTGCTCCTTCAGTTTGCTAATTCTGGGTTATGTCGGTCGATATGAATAAATTCGTCTGTAATATTGAATATGATATGAAACGAGTATTAATGTAGTTTTAAAACAGTAACTATACTTCTGAACTTCAATGAAACCATTTCAACATAAATTTCATTCTTCAATGTTTCAAATTTCATTTCAAATATGATCTGAATTTTCAATCACAAAAAGTCAAACAAAGTAAAAACAGCATTTAAGGAATTGAGACTGACTATTTAACTACTTCCATTTAAAGTTATATTTTCTCTTGCGTTGTAACCATTATCTTCAATGGTATAAGATCTGCTCCTGTGTATACAAGACCAGTTAAGCGAACACTAGGGATATCTCGGTCAATATTTACTATCGCTCCAAAAGGAAACTTCGACTAATGGCTCACTCTGCTACGGGTCTCATTAGAACCACTTAAAAGAAAACGTGGGGTCGTTTCGTCATCCCTTTAAGTAAAAACGTTTCTGTTTTTCATTTATTTTTCAAGAAATTGGACGAATTTTAGGCGATTAAAATTTTATACGTGGAGGATAAGGAAACGTGTTTCTGTAATTGTTATTTTTTGACGGATTTTTTATAATATCCGGTCAAGGAAAAATATTTTCTTAATGCGAGAGACATAGATGTTTGAAAAATCCGAAAGTATGGTTTTTAAATTTCTTTAGTTTTCAAGAGAATTGTTATGAAGCTATTGGGAGGTTTTAATGAAACTATATACGCTTCAGCCTGTAATATCCCACTACTGGGCATAGGCCTCTTTCCCCATGTAGGAGAAGGATCAGAGCTTAATCCACCACGCTGCTCCAATGCGGGTTGGCGGATATATTCCCTACTATGAGTAATGATCGCTATCAGGTGTATATGATACCAACCGGGACAGACGGCTTAACGTGCTCTCCGAGGCACGGTGGAGAGACCCACAAGGACTGCACAAACACCCAGACCACGGCAAACATCTGTATGGCCAATACAAATGTTTGGCATGTGTCCCCACACCGAACCCGAAACTATATATCATAATTTATTATATACATGTATATGTGAGTAAAGATCAGAAAAAAATATAACATGTAAAAATAAATAATTTTTAAGTTATGAATTAAAGACGTACCTGTAATATTATAAAATTAATAATAATTCAATTGTAATATACAAATTTTTATCACACATATTGTTGTGGATATTACATACTCATCTACTTAATTAGGTTTTTAAAGACATGTCCATTTTTCCATTACATAAAAAATATATATTTTTGAAAATCTGATTCTCTTGAATTGTGATATATCAGCAAATTTAATTAATTTGACGACGTGTTAGCGAAAAGATCCCAGCACTAGCTTATAGCTTTTGGGCTGGCGGTTTCGGGTTCGATCACCGCACATGGTATACATTTTTACTAGCTATACAGATGTGTGAGTTTGTCTGGGTCTGGGTGTATGTACTTGTATATATTGTTTGTTTCAGACACAAAAGGAGTAAATCTTAGTAAGTAATTAAATGTTGGCAAAACTACCTCTAAAACTTTTACAGTCTTATTAATAAACATAGACTAGATCAAGAATAACTTTACACCAAATCTTAAGTTCAGAGTAATTAAATTCAGTATTAATAAATATGGAGTAAGGAAAGAGTAACATAACCCGAATCTACTCTCGGAGTAAAAGTTAATCCTTGGTTTCACGTAGTTTAGAGATGGCTAAGAGTAGTGGTATATTGACAATTCTTAACCTAACATTTCACGTGTCGTCTAAGTTCGTTATTTTGAACGTGTTTTGTGTTTGTTGTGCAAAAAGATGGATAGAGATTATTTTATTGATGATTTGAGAGTGAAAGATGAAATATATGAGGTTGAAGACCAAATGCCAATGAGTCGTGTAAAACATTATAAAATATGTAAGAATCCGCTGGAGGAACTTGAAGAAACCGAGTTCAAATTAAAGTACAGGTTCTGTAAATCCACTGCTATATTTATAATTGACATGGTAAAAGATAAACTAGCTGGTGATGCAAGGGTTGGATTTATACCACCCCATCTGAAAGTAAGCTGCAATAAGAACATGGGCCCGTGGAGAGGTAAATAGAACTGATCAATTATGTCTTTTATTCAGCAGTTTATTTTTTTTAATACAGTTTCTTACCATTAACTAGTTTTGTTTTTAATATACAACTCAATATTTATGTCAACAGATTCAAGATGATGCAGGGGACCTCGGTGGCATGAGCCAGGCAACAATATCAGTTATGAGTAAACAAGTTGCCTTGACACTAGTAGCACATAGGGCTCAATGGATTAAAATGCTACAATCTGATGCCGAGCAAAATAAGGTTATTGCTGGATTTTATGCATTGTGTGGTTTTCGACAAGTGATAGGGGCCACTGATTGCACACATGTAAGAATCCCAAAAGTTGGTGGAGATGTCGCTCAATATTATATTAATAGGAAAGGATACATTTCTATAAATGTACAAGTAAGTTTTTTAGTTTCTAAGTAGGTAGCCTGTCTTTTGCACAGATATAAAATCATTTTTATCAATGTAATGAGATCACTAATCTTGTTCCATTTTAATAAGGTATATAAATGATTCCAGGTTGTATCAAATGCAAACTTAGGAATCATGGACATAGTGGCACATTGGCGAGACAGTACCCCGAGGATTTTTAATGAATGCCGCTTAAAGCAAAGGTTTGAGACAAGACAACAATATTGATGATGACGTTCCAGTAGTACAAATGAAAAGCAGTTCCCTCAGAGGAAATTCGGCTCGGGCAGCATTTATTAATGAAACTTTTTAAAATCAACTATTTAAGTTGTTTTGACCTTATTCTTACATATAAATAATAAACAACATTCTTTTTAAAACAGTGTTTTAATTTATTTTAATAACCTTACACTAACTTTTATAAATAAATAAAACTGACATATAATTAAAAAACTGAATTCAATTATGAAAGCTTGATGCTTCACGTGCTTTTCTTAATTCTAAAATTTCTCTTTTTAGAATTGCAGATTTTAATTTTTCTCTTTGGATTTCCATTTTTATGGCATGTTCTTCTTCAGCCATTTCCATACGTCTCATGTGTTCTTCATATTTTAACATCTTGCTGTGGGTTAACATGCTGCTTACATAGTCCTGTACAAAAAATAAATAGTTTAATTATTGGTTGATTGGTTACACAAACAGCAAAATTAACATTAACAAGTAGTGGTAGGTAGACATTACTTTTCTGGACTTTAAACCGTTGTCTGCAATGTTGTTGAATATAATTTTCCGTTTGGGCGCCTGCAAAAATGTTTAAGCTAAAAATTATTTAAAAAAATAAATATGCAAACATTTCATTTAATAATGATTCCAAGCATAACCAAATTATTATTGACTTACCTTCTTTGTTGGAATGATATCAATACTTTTTCTCATTGGAATGGTCACAGTTCCACAGTTCTCAGAGATCTGTAAATATTCGGAAAATTCAGATGAATACATTTTCAAAATACAAATATTAACTACCTATATCCTAGATAAAGCATAAGTATATTTATTGAGTACATTTTATGTAAGTATATATCTTACTATCAAGTACATAATTACAGAAGAAGGCATGGCATGTAGATGTATGAATATTAACTTAACGGGTAATTTCTCCATACATATTCCCACTGGAGTGGCTGCGTTGGATTTAAATTGAGTAATCTGTAAGTTATAAAATGTTGTTGTAGATTTTTTAAACAAACCACATTCATATACATTTTGTTGTAAGCTCACCGCCAATGGAGTAACTTTCTGAATAGCCAATTGTGCATCAGTATCCTCAACAGTTTCCACGCACATGTTCTAATAAAACAAACAAAATATAATTGAAATATAATTATTCGTTTTTTAAATCGCCGATTAAATATAATGTGCTAATTATTTAAAGAAATGAAAATACTAGTGAAAGAGATACAGCTAGCTGCTCATTTTCTGTGTAAGTAATACTTGTATCCAATTTAACAAGTTCATTTGTTGATTGGTTCGAATCCTATAATCAAAAGAGAAAAAATATGTAGCCCACAATGATACATTATTTAGATTATCATTCGTTAATAAACAGTATTAGAGTTCAACCAACTGACCTGTTTAATAGGGTGCGTCTCACTAAGAGTTGGAAAGTCCAGTTTTCCAATCACAATTCCATCCGAATCATACACATTATGATCTCTTAATAGTTCTGCAGGATTGAGTAAATCTTTTATTTCGACAACTGCAGCTTCTGGAGTTGCTGGTCTAGCACCTCCACCCGTTTTATTTACTTCGTTTTTGTTACAGAACCATTAAAAATCGAAATAATGGAAGTAAAGAGCATGTGACAAACATGAGAATTACCTTTTCTTCTTCATCAATTAACGGAGCAATCGCTCCATTTTGTCCGTTTTGGGCTCATTTTTATACAGAATACAATTAACTATTAAAATGATTCGATTTTAAACACGCAACAAACAAATTTCCTCCAAAAATTACTACCGAGAATTCGTAAACATAACGGTCGTAAAGTGAAAAGTGAATTGTCAAATTGACAGCGGCCCCAGTTTCATTCCACGTCCATTCTGTAACTCACTCTTTTTACTTATAAATCGCCTGGGTTGCCATTACATTCGCTCTAATCTAGGCGTAAGGAATGTATTGTTACTTCAAGGTTACTCCGAGTTTATTAATAAGATTATAATTACCAAGTTAACACTCTGTTACACTGAGATTAACAAGTCTTAGTGTAAAGTTTGGAATAAGTGATTTTTATTAATAAGACCGTTAGCGCAAATCCATTATGTAGAATGTAAAAACTTTCGTAGACTGGACCAGAGATGGGCTTAATTATTGTGAATTTTGAAGCTTTTTTGTCGTGTTTGACAAGTCTATATTGAACCTCTTGAAAGCTACTAAATAGAGTTGGTATCACATTAGTGTATATTGTTTTCTAATGTTTACGCGAATTTCACTCATTGTAATGCAACAACTTTTTCGGGTTTTATTGCGTTTTATTAATATTTCTAAATGCCCGAAGTTCGGATACTTTACAGCAACGATGGTCACGGGAGGACCCGTATAAGAGCTTATGATATATATTTATTTTTTTATCATCGAATTTCGAACGAGATATTTCTATTATTTAACGTGAAACAGACCGTTGTACTTTATTATTTGATAATTGTGTTTGCAGACAAACGAAAAAAACCGACTTCAATTACATCGACGAGTAATACAACGTAGATCGACGAAATAATTGTGTTTGCTCGCAAACGAAAAAAAAAACCGACTTCAATTACATCGACGAGTAGTACAACGTAGATCGACAAAAAAATAGTCAAGTAACTGCGCGTTATCAAAGATTACTCAAAAAGTAGTTATCAGATCTCAATAAAATTTATATGTGACTACATGACAAACATCAGCTTTCGATTAAATTAAAAATTATTAAAATCGGTACACCCAGTAAAAAGTTACTGCGGATTTTCGAGAGTTTCCCTCGATTTCTCTGGGATCCCATCATCAAATCCTGGTTTCCTTATCACGGTACTAAACTTGAGATATCTCCTTTCCAACAAAAAAAGAATTATCAAAATCGGTATATCCAGTAGAAAGTTATGTGGTATAATACAACGTAGGTCGACGAAAAAAGCGTCAAGTAAAAACGCATTATTAGATATAGCTCGAAAAGTAGTTGTTAGATCTCAAATAAATTTAAATGGGACCAATTGGCACACACCACCTTTCGATTAAAAGAAAATTTGTCGAAATCGCTCCACCCAGTCAAAAGTTCTGATGTAACATACATAAAAAAAAAAAAAAAATACAGTCGAATTGAGAACCTCCTCCTTTTTTGGAAGTCGGTTAAAAATAGTCAAGTAACTACGCGTTATCAAAGATTACTCAAAAAGTAGTTATCAGATCTCGATAAAATTTAAATGTGACCACATGATGAACATCAGCTTTTCATTAAATTAAAAATTATCAAAATCGGTATACCCAGTAAAAAGTTATTGCGGATTTTCGAGAGTTTTCCTCGATTTCTCTGGGATCCCATCATCAGATCCTGGTTTCCTTATCATGGTACTAAACTAGGGATATCCCCTTTCTAACAAAAAACGAATTATTCAAATCGGTATATCCAGTAGAAAGTTATACGGTATAATACAACGTAGGTCGACGAAAAAAGCGTCAAGTAAAAACGCATTATTAGATATAACTCGAAAAGTAGTTGTTAGATCTCAAATAAATTTAAATGGGACTAATTGACACACACCACCTTTCGATAAAAAAAAAAATTGTCGAAATCGGTCCACCCGGTCAAAAGTTCTGATGTAACATACATAAAAAAAACAGTCGAATTGAGAACCTCCTCCTTTTTTGGAAGTCGGTTAAAAAGATACAGGTCCATAGGCCTGTTTTACCTTCTGATGTTAAAAAGTCTATGTATAACTTTATTTACAGGATAAACTTTATTCCGATAAAACCGGTCCTTTAAATATTTTTTTTATAAAAAAGTGTTGATATAATTAAACAATATTTATATTTAAATTTTATATCTTTTACTAGTTTTTTTTTAAATTATAAGATATGGTATTACTGACCAAAACACTATTCTTGAAAAGCTTTGAAACTCTCACACATTCACTAAATTCACTTTAAAACTTTTTGAATTTTGACGTCAAATCAACCTTATCAAACCTTACACATCATCATCATCATTTCAACCTATCATAGTCCACTGCTGGGTTGAACATGGGTTGGGTTTTTCCTATATGGGTTTTTCCTATAGTCACCACGCTGGGCAGGCTTTGTCACACCGAAGACGCTGCTACCCGTCTTCGGTTTGTGTATTTCAAAGCCGGCAGTTGGAACCTTACACAATTACGTTACAATAAAATAAAATTATATACCGAAATTCGACCTTCTGTCTTTTCACTTGAAATGTCTTTTTACTTAGATCTTCATTTATGTAAATTAATAAATTTGATATAAAATTTTTACATATTTAAGTCACGACCCGCCTCTCGAATTTTTGATGATTAAAAATATGTACTGCATTTTATTTTAATATATTAAGGCAGAAAATTTAAATATTTCCTAGGGGAAATGTAACGCCAGTTTTAAATAATATGAGAAAGCTTTTAACTAAATGGATTCGATGTCTCGAGATAGTCCTGACATTGCGCTCGTATAAAAAATACACATTTAAGTGTTGGATACAAACTCACTGATTTTAAAGGGCGCCGTAGAGTAAAAGAGCGGTTTTTAATCACGATCGTTACAATATCTGCTAAATATTGTATATTATTTTATATTTGTGTCTTGGTATTTTTATGTGAGTGTATTTAACTTCAAAATTATGAACAAAATTCAAACCACTCAAAGAAGAATGGAGAGAAGCTACCTTGGCTTACAATTGAAAGACAAAGTAAGAAATAGAGACATTCGCAGAAAAACTAAGATAACAGACGCACTTACGTTTTCCCTGCAAAGAAAGTGGAAATGGGTAGGTCACGTGGCCAGATACACAGACGATAGATGGACACAAAAAGCTATCAAATGGAAAGGCCCACAGGGCACGAGAGCAAGAGGCAGGTCTTACGCTAGATGGCTGGATGAAATAGTGGAGGTGGCGGGTCGTGAATGGCTCGATTTAGCTAAATACAGAGAGACTTGGAAGTCTTTGGAGGAGGCTTTTACCCGAAAGGGGTCCATACAATGCTTAAACGACAATGCTTAGCCTGTTTTATTAAATTTAGCTTAGTTTGTTTAATTTAATTTTTTTTTTTTTTTTTCATTTGTTTAATTTAATTTTGTTTAATTCGTTTAATTTAATTTTGGTTAATTTGATTATTTTAATTTCGTTTAATTTAATTTTGTACAATTTGTTTAATTTTATTCTATTTAATTTGTTTAATTTAATTTGCTTAATTTGATTTGTTTTAATTTAATTTGATTTAATTTAGTTTAATTTGATTTAATTTAGTTTAATTTTATTTAATTTGATTTAATTTATTATATTTGTTAAAACTGTTGAAGAATTATGTTATTAATTTGTTGAAGAATTTTTGTATGGAATTAAATAAAGCTTTATTATTATTATTATTATTATTATTATTTTTATGTGAGTGCGGTCGTATTTATATACTTCATTGCACGTATATATGTGTGATTTACGTGTTTCAATAAATCAAAAGTGAATTAAAATTTAATATTTTCAAAATAATTGTATTTGACGCCGCGTTGGCGCAACGGTCACAGCCATGGATTGTACCCGTTGTGCTGGCGGTTGCGGGTTCGATCCCCGCACATGACAAACATTTGTATTGGCCATACAGGTGTTTGCCGTGGTCTGGGTGTTTGTACAGTCCTTGTGGGTCTCTTCACCGTGCCTCGGAGAGCACGTAAAGCCGTCGGTCCCGGTTGTTATTATATACACGTGATAGCGATCGTTACTCATAGTAGGGAATATATCCGCTAACCCGCATTGGAGCAGCGTGGTGGCTTAAGCTCTGATCCCTTTTCTTAATGGGGGAAGAGGCCTATGCCTAGCAGTGGGATATTACAGGCTGAAGCGAATTGTATTTGCTCGAAAACGAAAAAAAAAACCGACATCAATTACATCGACAAGTAATACAACGTAGATAGATGAAATATAGTCAAGTAAATACGAGTTATCAAAGATTACTCAAAAAATTGTAATCAAATCTTGATGAAATTTAAATGTGACCAGATGATAAACATCAGTTTTAGATTAAATTGAAAATCATCAAAATCGGTACATCCAGTAAAAAGTTAAGCGGTATAATAGAACGTAGTTCGACGAAAAAATAGTCAAGTAAAAACGCATTATTAGATATAACTCGAAAATTAGTTGTTACATCTCAAATAAATTTGAATGGGCTGGACCGATTTTGAAGGGACTTTCACTGGTAGATAGCTATAACTGAAAGATAACTTTTTTATTAAATTCTACGCGGACGAAGTCCGCGACTTTTACTAGCACAACTAGTAAAACAATAAATTTTTAAAGCTGAATTAGTTCAATTGACGAACTATGGTGATTGGGACGACGCGGCGTTTGTATTAACTATTAGGTCCGTGATTATTGTGTGTGTATACGTATACTCTATTATAACATGTAAAATATTAAAATTGTTGAATTATTTGTAGTGTTTATTAAAGTTAAATCACGTTGTAATTTTCATTAGAGACCGAGAGAGAGAGAGAGATTTCATTAGAGAGAGAAATTTGATAATCTTACACAAACTTGATTGGTGTGAATTAGATATAAGATGTTTCTTTTCATTTATTTCCTTTTACCTAACTTAAAAAAAATGAGGAGAATATCTATTTGACTATATTTTTTATGTGTGTTACGTCAAAGTTTTTTCACTGAATTTGATGATTGTTTTACTATTGAAAAAAGTTCATGCTTGTCGTATAGTCCCATATAAGGAGCGTGATCTGACGGATAGTTATTTAGTTATCCATTAATGTGTATATACTTTGTATTTTAATGTGTATATACTTACTATACTTCGAATCAAAGTCAGTTTTTTAATTGAGAACCTACACACTGATTTTTTTCTTAACAATCCCTCATACTCAGTAGGCAATGCTAAAAGTTAATATTGATAATATGATATTTGCTTTTTATTGTCTCACATACTTTGGGTGTTATTCTAACTATTGCATTATATTTATTAAATTATATTTAGGCCTCAAGAAGAATTATATTTTTTTATATTTTAAGACGACCGAAGCACCGTGTAGCCATCATTTTACATAATTTTATTATTTTGTGATTTTCTGCAGTTTTTAGGCGTTGGTGTTGCAACATTTATAAAAACTCAGAATCGTGTTCCACTGCGCGATCCAACAATAATAGTTATCTTATACATTAAAAACATTTAAAATATTAATTAAGCAGTTCCAGTTTTTTTTATTTTTTTAATCAATGATTTTTAACGGGGAGTTAATGATGGCTAAGGAATTTCTAATGAAATTCTAGTTCATTACTTTAACGACAGTGTCTAGCAAAATTCCTAGCCGCAAGAATTTATATAGATAATATATGATTTGTGCAACAACAAGTACTAATTTTGTTAACGGGATAATTAATCTAAACTGTTGTGCAGAGGCCTTCAATTTATTTAGAAGAAGGTTTGAATCTTAATTAATCAAGCCGATTCACTGCTAATTGGTGGAACGATACTAGCTACATTTGGTATATCTCGTTAAAAGATGTAAATCTAACACATTATTGAAAACAGTAAATGACCAACAACATATAGATGATAATGATTCCTCACGCAACCCCACGTATCATCGTGACGAACTAATGCGAATGACTGCACAATTTTCTATTCCGGAATTATCGTTAGTTCGAAACCTTAAAGAAGTTAATAACCCAAAAATAATTAGAGACAATGACGACAATTAAGCAGGAGCCGCAGAATTAAGCCGGTCGAAGCTAATTGTGAGTGAAATTGATGTTTTAAAACTGGGCGACAGAAAAGGATGAAAAAGGGTTTCATTCGATCCTTAAATTGCCTTTCCAGTTTGTCGAGAATTTTGCTCCGAAATCTTTCACAGTTACAGTTGCGGTTAGCTCGTAAACGGATCTATTTCAAGTGTAGACAATGAAAATATATTTTCAGTTTTATGACATTTTATTTCTTCAACCTAGACTATAGGTACAAAAAGATGTTTGTGTAAGTTTTTTAAAGGTACTATTCGGCAAATATTAGTTGTTGATTTGGAATTGCTCATATTTTATAAATATTTGAACCATGAAAAATAACCCATTTAATATATAAGTCAGAGTATCTGTTTGTAATTATTGTGCTTCCATAGATTTTAAATCAAACTTCACAAAACTGATTAAGATTTGTACCGCTAGTTGCTATAAACCGCAGATAAGATATTTTTTGTCTATGGAAATAAATGGGAGGCCCTTATTGTGACATAATAAAATTGTAAAACTGCGTTTTGATTCTCATTTTTATTATTTCATTTCCAATCTTAACCCATTTTGACTTTTAAGGAAATTATTGAAAAATAATGATGATAGATGATGTGATTTGTGTGATATAAGTCAAAAAAACATTTGCATTTGTGAAGGTTTTAATTTATACATACAACTTTTGATCATGAATAACACGATTTAGTTTATAAAAATTGTCCCTTACAAGGCGGTTGTCATTTTAATTAAAAAAAAAAAAAACTTAGTTCTCGGCCCACAATTTCACATCAATTAATGTAATGCAACTCAAATAGTCCTTAAGAGTCCTTAAGAGTCCAATTACCGTGATATTTAAAAATATATTCAAATGTTTCTCGCAACAAGCAAAGAAACGTTGCGCGTCAGTCTCAGGAGAAGTCGTAACACTGCTCTGCGTTACTGAAGTACAAAACTTTACTCACTTTTTTTTTATACTAGTAACTCTAAAAATCAAGTTCTTATATTGTACTTCTTATATTATCATAAAAATCAAGTTCTTATATTGTAGTTCTTATATTGTAAACTCTAAAAATCAAAGGTAGGGTATGTTTTGTCGTTGATTCAAATATCATTTGAAACTACTACTGCAGATATGTATACTGTGATATAACAACATACAACAGCGACTTCGTGGTAAAAAACTTTGTTTTTTTTTTGTTAATGGAAGGACGAGGCTTAATCTACCATTTTTTTACAACTATAGGTAGAACATGAAATGTAATTTTTTTCTTAATGTGTGCGCTTCGCAAGCTTTAGCCTGTAATATCCCACTGCTGGGCATAGGCCTCTTTCCCCATATAAGAGGAGGATCAAAGCTTAATCTACCACGCTGCTCCAATACGGGTTGGCGAATATATTCCTACTATACGTAACGATCGCTATCAGGTGTACATAATAACAACCGGGACCGACGGCTTAACGTGCTCTCCGAGGCACGGTGGGAAGACCCACAAGTACTGCACAAAGACCCAGACCACGGCAAACATCTGTATGGCCAATACAAATGTTTGTCATGTGCGGATCGAACCCGCAACCGCCAGCACAATAGCCACAAACCAGTGCTGTAACTGTTACGCCAACGCGTCTTTCTTAATGCGTAGGTTTTCTAATTACGTTTTCCTCGTGTCGATAAATATTTTACACAAATTGGCATTCAATGTTCATCGAAGAGAAAAATAAAGAAAAATAATGAGCACACGTTAAAAGCAATTTACAGAAGTAGGGAATTTACGTTGTTTAAAATAAAAAAGAGTTCCTTTTAGAGAACATTATTATTTTATTCATAATATTCCGAGCTGTATTACTAATTAAAAATAATTGGCATATTATTGGGGTTTGTTGTAAGTTCTTTGTTTGTTTATTAAAGTCTGTCATATCTATAGCATTTGCAATTTTTTATAGATTGATTTATTGAAACACTGTCGCTATGTATTATATTAAATTAGTGTTTTAAAATTCCGTTCTCTTAAGTCAACTTTTAAGTTGGTAGAAATCCAACAATTATTGAATTTTTGAATGGATTTGTTTAAAATAAAAAGTGAAAGGACCGTTTCAAATCAAAATTTTTTTTAACAAAATTAACCTTAGTTATTTACACATATGTATCTGTTGATATGACTATGACAGCCCTAGCCTTACGATGTTCAATATCTTGGGATCGGTACATGACCACTATGGAGTGTTAGCTTGCCATAGTGTTTATTATCTCGATAGCTAAAGAGTTTTTATGTTTAAGATTAGTTTCTTTTTAAAATCAGCTTTAGAGAATGCAAATAAAGCTATATCCTTGAATGATTCATTAAAGATACGGTAATCTAGTCAGTGCAGAATTGGCAGAGTAATTTCTGCTACTACAAGGATCAGATGACAGAGGCGTATGACGTGTACGACGTTTAGGTGCACAATATATACATAATATGTACTACTTCCGTTTTTCCAACTTATTTCTGTATATCAATTTTGCGTTCTTAGGAATAACTCAATTACATGACGTACTATTTTCATAATTGGCATTACTTTTCGTGGGTTGAACAGACTGTTTCAAAACATTATTAAATCTCTAAGCAAAAAAGGGAACTTGTTTTCTTTTCATCTTGATTTAAACAGATGTTTTTGATGGTTTTAATTTAAAGAACTTAGGGGTGAAATATCCGTGACTGACCTTTTATTAAATGCTACGAAAGTTTTTGTCTCAGCAAAGTTAAACCTTTTGCAGATAAAACGATAATAATTGTGTTTGCTCGCAAACGAAAAATAAACCGACCTCAATTACATCGACAAGTAATACAACGTATGTAGACAGAAAAATTGTCAAGTAAATACGCTTTCTCGAAG
The DNA here is from genome assembly GCF_905220565.1 of Melitaea cinxia. NCBI lineage: Eukaryota > Metazoa > Arthropoda > Insecta > Lepidoptera > Nymphalidae > Melitaea > Melitaea cinxia. The sequence goes on along the minus strand of NC_059397.1, from coordinate 14,469,766 downwards.
AATACTCATAAAGTAGTCATCAGATCTCCATGAAATTTAAATGTGACCACGTGATAAACATCGGTTTTCGATTAAATTAAAAATCACCAAAATCAGTACACCCAGTAAAAAGTTATGCGGATTTTTGAGGGTTTCCCTCGATTTCTCTGGGAACTCATCATCAGATCTTGGTTTCCTTATCATGGTGCCACACTTAGGATATCTCCTTATAACAAAAAAAGAATTATCAAAATCGGCTCTTAAACGTTTATCGTAGTTATCCCCGAACATAAATTAATATATATATATATATATATATATATATATATATACGGTCGAATTGAGTAACCTCCTCCTTTTTTGAAGTCGGTTAAAAATACAATCGAATTGAGAACCTTCTCCTTTTTTGCAAGTCAGTTAAAAAGTAATATCAATAAGGTAGAGGTTTTATTATTGGATAAAATAAAAATGAGACAAAGGAGGTAAAGTTAAAGGACTATTAGAGAGTCGTGAATATATTTCGAGAAAATCAAAATTATATGCGAAATAAAAATCTCTCCTTAGATGTTTACGGAGTTTTGGTTGTTTTAGTTAACATATTAGTATTAGATTTACAATCAGGAACAAGGCAATAATAATTAAATTTTTTGAGTTACAATAATTGAATCGAGGGTTGAAAATGCGTCGCCATGGCGAATGATCCAAACTCATCATCCTCATCATAATTGCTAAAGTAACCATTTAAACACATTAGGTTAGGCCCTTTCCAATACACCGAACTCTTTGGGAATTAACAGGTGCTATATGTCGCTTAATTGAAATATGAAAATTTCCTCACAACACCTATTGTAATGTTTATAATTATGCATCTACATTTTTTTACAGTCTACTTACATGGGAAAATCACTAAATTATAACTAAGAAAGTCAATGTTGAGTTTTTCAAGCCCATATTCTTACTGAATAATACACCACTTTAGGGTAGAAACATAGTTACACGTGTACAGATGTAACTTAAAAATGAAAAAAAAAAATATTGATGATTACTTTTATTAATATTTTTTTGCATTTTCGTTTCTCATTTAACTGTTTTTTTTTTTTTTTGCATTAAACTAAACTTTTTACGTTTTTGATATGCTTAAAGTTTTTAAGTCCGCAATTTCTTTAAAGTGTCAAATAAAAAATTCTTTTTCTGGTGTCATTAATTTTTATTATTTCCAAAATATAGGTTACTCCGCAATGACCCGAAAACTAGAGCGGATTAACGAAAACAACATGAACATCTGGTATTAGCATATTGTTGTTAGTTAGCGCCAATTAAAATATTACTGGCACAGATGTCGTATAAGCTAGTACAACCTCTTTGCAATTCAAGATGAATATTTAGGTCAGGCGCCAAATTGTCGCTTCTCGACCGTCCACTGAATATAGTTAATTTGACACCGACTGCGAGTAAACCTATCAGAGGTATTAAACTTCTAATTTGAATTGACCAATTATAAATTATTGTTACAATTTAAATTGATGTTTAAAAAATGATAGGTACAAAACTATTACGAACGAATTGTACCATAATAGTTTATAAAGTCATTATTTCACTTATACAACGGTGTATCAAGTACTTATAACAATACTTCAAACTACGGTGTATCAAGATGAAACTTATACCATATTTTAGACTTGAATATTATAATCACAAATGTGAAAGCCACATACATTTAATTAACAGATTTTGCGACGTGTGGATTCAAGAATATATATAGACCTATACTAAAAACTCATTTTGTATTCACATAGGCTGATTACCATTTCTGTATTATGTACAGATTATGTGAGTTTCTTAACGAATAAATTTTATTACTAGTCAGTATGTCACAATAATTTTTACTCAATATCCAAAAAGTACTTATTATATTTCGAGCTTTGATCAAATGTTACTACACATGCATGTTAGTTATACACATACATACATAAAGGTCTACAATTACGCGCTGCTTGTTAAGACTAAGTAGAACACAAAAATCGATAAAAAAATACTGTTGTCTATAAGATAACCCTTCTGAAATCTACCGTATGTAGTCATTTCAATTTTGAGCAAGTTAGTCAGTCAGTCAGTCAGTCTGTTCAGCCTATTGCAGTCCACTGCTGGACATAGGCCTCCCAAAGATCGCGCCAGACGTCCCGGTTTTCCACAATCCTCATCCAGCCCACACCAGCAGTCTTACGGAGATCATGGTTCCAACGGGTCGGAGGACGTCCCACACTGCGTTTGCCAAGATGCAGTCTCCACTCCAGGAACCGTCTGCTCCAACGGCCATCGGCCACAGCCACTTCAACTTCAGCTAATTATTTGGGCTGTGTCGGTTACTATCTTTTTTTTTTCGCTTTTTTTGGTTCTTTTCGTTTGAGGAAAGTCTAAAAAAATAACTAATTTAACACAAATGAACTAAACCAAGGCAAATTTTTAACATCCCATGTAAGCACAGTCCGTTATTGTATTACTATAGATAATATACAAATTTCGACAGAGAATAAGGATTTTGTTTTTGATAAAAAAAACTGTTTTGGCCATAAATGGTCCTAATAGCAGTTTTAAAAGCCCTTCCCTTTAGTCAGGACAGTTGTGAGAAAGTATACGTACTTATATTGTTATCATATACATCGACACTTGTCGCATGTAAACAAATATTGATCAGGGGATAATATATAGGTACAAAAATGCGTGTGATAACCTTGACCTTGTCCTCGTCAATTTATGAAAAAAATAATAATGAGCCACTTTAAAAGTCGGAACTTTTCCACTTTATTAGTCGCGTTTTACTTATCTACAAATTAAAAAGAGAAAAAAAAAAACAATTATAATAAAAATTATTTGAAATACTATTGCACGTATTATACTCGTGTATTATATAAAACACTTTATTCCTGACTGGAATAAAATTGACCAAATCACACATTTTGTTGAAATATTTATCTACACAAATAAATAAAATTGTAGTGTCTATTTGTAACATTAAAATAACCGTTTTTTACTAAATGCATATGGATGTATACACGGTACATATACCAAAATAACATTTTTTTACAATTTTTGCCCTCTGTCTGTTTTTTTCCGGCTAATCTCTGAAACGGCTGGACTGATTTTCACAGGACTTTCACCAGTGGAAAGCTGATGTCATAAGGAGTAATATAGGCTACTTTTATTTTAGAAATTTATTTATTTTGTAACACTGCGAACTTGCGAACAACATTTTTTTTTTAATTTCACGCGGACTAAGACGCGGGCACAACTAGTTATGTATAAACATACATACATACTATCACGCCTCTTTCCCGTAGGGGTAAGCGGAGACCACTTCTTTCCACTTGCTACGATCCTTACATACTTCTTTCGCTTCGTCCACTTTCATTATTTCTTTCACACATGCTCTTCGGTTTAGGGTACTTTTGACCTGGCCTTTTTTCAAGACGTCTCTTATTTGGTCTCGCAACGTCCGCCTAGGTCTACCCCTTCCAACCCTTTTATTCACACTCGCATTATACACTTTTTTCGTCAATCGTTCTTCACTCATTCTCTCGACATGACCAAACCATCTGAGCATACCTTTCTCAATTTTTTTCACTACATCTTCTTTCAGACCACAACGTTTCCTTATCTCACTATTTCTTATCCTGTCGCTCAGTTTAACTCCTATCATACTTCTTAACGCTCTCATCTCAACTGCATTTATTCTGCTTTCATGTTTCTTCTACCATACCCAAATTTCACTTCCGTACATGAGTGTCAAAACCAACACCCCCTCATGCACAGCCTTGTTAGAGACTCTCCGACTGCTCATAAAGGAGTGCTAAGCCCCATTTACCCTGTTTCCTGCGAATGCAGGAAAATTCACTCTTCTTTCAATATCACTCTCACACTTTCCATCTCTTGTAAACTTTGAACATAACTTTTTGTGGTTCAAAGTTTACAAAAAATGGTGTATAAAATTAGTAAATAAATAGTTTGTAATGTAACTATTACTAACATTACTATAATAAATTTTATAAAAAATGTTACGATTACCCACTGGCGGAAATCAAGTTAAATAAAACATTCATGCTTTTTTGATAAGATATAGTTATATAGTAGTTAATAAAGTTTTACTAAATTTTAAAAAACGTTAGTGAGATTAAAATGTTGATCATAAGTTTCAATGTACAGTTTGTTCGAATATAAGTAGACGAAAATTCCTATGAAACAATGTTTGATAATCACAACCACTCTCAAGTTTCGCCTCCGAGTTATTCGGAAACTGCTTGGAGCAACTTCGATACCAAAATCGGATATTGAAACTGTTGGCGATTGAATTTAAACCTACGACAATATATTGTATGAGAAAAAGAAGAAGAAAAGAATAACAAATACTTATCTCAAAAATTTAATACTAAATGAAGATATATATTAAAGAATGTGTTTGTAATATAATATTGATGTGTGATGTTATTATTAGTTTGAATAATATAATCAATTTAAATTTTATACCACATCAAGTATTTTTATTTTTATTTATTATTATTTATCGTTGTGTCCATTTGTTATCAGTATTCCTTGACGGTTCACAGGAAAGTGGACAACAACATGTCCATTTTCCTGCGAACCGTCAAAGAATATTTTTATTTATTTTTTTTTTTTTTTTGCTAAATGTCTTATCGTATAAAAAGTAGATAAATATGGTAAAATAAGAATATCGAATTTACCCACTATTTGTTTTACATATCTAATCAGTACCTACTGTACAATAATGGATTAGAAAAAAAAAACAACACAGGTTTGAACTTCAACCCTCACAGTAAATTTTATGTTTACATTTGGCATTAACTTAGCTACAAAGAAAAAATAAAATGGCCTTAAAAATAAATATTGCTAGTAAGTTAAATATAACGATTTGTGATATATTGCTGTCATGATCAATCATAGTTGGTAAGCTTAAAGTATGAGGCTAAAAAGTTTGGATAGCATCTCGTGACTACAATTAATTCAAAATGTAACACAAGTTACAAACAAATGTATCGAAAACAACTGAATTTAAGATGACCAACTTATATGCGAGAACATTTTTTTTATAAGAATTAATAAACGCTTCACACTCAACGGATCCCCCAGTAGGATTTTCTCCTGTGTTGGGGGTCCGGAAACACATACAATACACAAACACAACACCCAGACCACGACTAACATCTATTAGGTCGATACATATGTCTGTCGTGAGCGGGAATCGAACCTGCGACCGCCGGCGCAACAGCCAGTGCTATAACCGCTGCGCTAACGCGTCGTCATGCAAAAGTATTTAATTGATAAAATATACTGTTTGTTTTATAAATAAAATAAAATATGTAGAAAGTTATAAATATTACAAAAGAACCGCATTCATTGCATTGATTGATTTGAATTTCTTAAAGAAGTTATTAAATCTGAGCGGTTCGTTGGAGTAAACTGGCATGTAAAAAGCAGTCATGGGTATTTTTTACTGTTTATTGGCTGAAATCTAATGAAAAAAAAACGATAAGAACGTTTGTCTCGGTTGACGTCTAATTCATCACTGTCGCACAAAATCAAAATTTCTTACAAGCAAGCCCACATATGAGTCGCACGTCAATATGAGTTGAACGATTTGTGAAGCCCACATTTTTTATGTCCTTTAATATTCCTTGATGTCAGGTTTGATCGAGAGGCTTAATGACAATGAAATTATTTTTCAGTTATTATAAAGTAGGACGACTTTTGCATTTATTAAGTTTTTTTTTATTTCGTAATTATTAAATAAGTGTTTAATTTCATTATTGGATAAATGTAATTGACTTTATAGAATAATGATCGCCTTTTTACTAGTTTCACAGCATTAAAAAAATCGTACTTACTTTTTAACCAGCGCCTAATAAAAGCCTTATAGTTATTAAAATGTTTTTTTGGTGTATTTACCGTGTATAAATCAATATATACACGATAAAGAGTATAGATTTGTATTAATTGAAGTTAGTTTTTTCATTACAAAACAAACACAATTACCTTATATTATTTTTATTTGTGTATTTCCACTGCGCTAAAATTCATACTACAATATGGAGTGTGATTCTATTAGTGGGTGTGAAACACTTATATACAGTACCTAATATGCCTTAATATGCAAGTTGCGTGCGTACACGTTATATTTGTATCATCGCTACAACATTATTTTTATGTAAAGTAATAAAGTAAAACAACAGTTTGGTCATTACTATAATACAAACAATTTTTTCTCTCAATGGCTACTAGGAATGTACGATATATATATATTATTCATGTATATTTTGAATAATATTACGTGTGTCTTTTTAGGAATATTAATTTTTATTAAAAATTATTTTTATATATTTTATTTATTGGGTACAATTTTTTAGGAAATAATATTCTTAGTTATTTATTAATAATTCGTGATTATCTACCAATGTTTTACATTAATAATTTCAAATAAAATAGGTAAACATACAATACATATTATATTTTTTGAAATTAATATGTAAGTAAAATATATAAGAGTTATTTTTGCAATAATAATCCTTTCAGTTATGTTACATATGGTTAAATAAATAAATTAATTAATAAGTTTTATTACGTGTCTAAAAATGTGACAAAAAACCTTTATTAATAAATATTTTAGGCTATCAAAATTACTATACAGCTTTCCTTGAACATCAATCGATATGATAATAAAATTATCAAAAGTCAACACAATTAATTATCTTTCAGTTCCAGTTCTGACGTAAGAGTTTCATATAAACAGAGTAATTGTCATTCAAGTATGAAAAAGTAGTGAAGTTATTCTTTTATAAGTTCGAGGTTTTCGAACATTACTCTAGATCCAAAGAGCCAGCGGGTGATAATGTCCAGCCGCCATTACAAATATTAAAAAAGTTCTGCATCGTTTTCATACCATTTCTTAAGATTATGAGTTTTCGCTTGCTATATTTCAAAAGGTTAATGATAATGTTAAGCTTGGTTTTGATATTACGCATTTTTTATTATTATTCTGTAACGATTTTTTTTCACCATAATTGTACAACTTTATTAATATAAATCTCAATATAAGAACATTTTAGGGTCTATTATCACTTTTCACACTATTTTTCTTTAGCAGTACTCAATATATATAAAATTATCGTGTCACAATGCTAGTTATCATACTTCGAAACGGCTGGACCGATTTTAAAAAAAAATATGTGTGCATATCGAGTAGGTCTGAGAATCGGCCAACATTTATTTTTCATACCCCTAAGTTATGGGGGAGGGTTTAAGGGGTTAATAACGTATATGGTAAAACAACGTTTGTGGGACTAGTTCCACTCTAAAAAAGGATAGAAGTTTTTTTCTCGTAACTATTTTTATATTATTTTTTATTGTACGTAGATAAAAGTGTAATGTAAGTAATATAAATAATAAAATTGAATGTAATAGTATAGGTATAGGATAATGTAATTGTAATGATAAGGCTTTATATATTTACTTAATAAGATAGGATTAGTCATATAATATATTAATAAAAATTAAAAAAAAAGAAATTTAAATGGATAAAACGATTTCTAAGCACACAAAAAAAAGTACCTAACTACTAACAATAACATAGGTTAAGTGTACATTGTAAGTAGCAAATTAGTGTACATATATTGTAGCTAGAAAATAAGTGTACATATATTGTAGTTAGCAAATAAGTGTAAATATAATAAAAATAATTACTATATACAAATATAAAAAAGCAATATGTAGAATAGTCTTGATCAGTGGACTCGCGTCGACTTTTAAAATTTTTAAGACTAGTTATTAAGGCTTCTGGATTCTAAAGTTGCGGCGAAGTACCGATGCATATTAAAAAATAATAATAATTATATATGGAATAACAAAAGCACGGGTATAATAAGCCTGTGGATATATCACATAATAAAAAAAAAACTATTTTTATAAATGCCAGCATTAATGCTATTTCTAGATAATAATATACAAACATTGTTTGTATATTATTATTAGTGCCGTTAGTTTGTACACAAACTTCACAGACAAGCTGTCATCATCTCAGTTCGTGACTTTGAAGACTCTAGAGGATTTTCCCTCAAGTCCTCAGTAACATAGAGTGTAAATTCAGGTTTAGCTATTAATTAGTGATAAACGTAACTTATTATAATAATGGATTTAAAAATCATGTAAATTTTTATGTCCAAGATAAAAATGTCTACTATATTTTTTAGGATACGCCAAAGTCGACTTAATTTTTTTATTGCATAATAAAGTCTGATTCGAAAATATGATCAGAGCACATACACTGTTATGTCAATATTTATTGTAGAGTCGTCGTCATACAATACAAAATGGTAAAAAATCTATAATAAATCCCGCATCTAATTTAAATTATAGTATCATAACCTTCTCAAATAAGCAGGCTTTCGAATAAAAAAAAAAACATTTTAAAATCGGTCCAGTAGAACAAATAAAAACTGCAGCTTTGTATCTTTAGAGAAGGTTCCAAGCTCAGGTCGTTTCGTTCTTGTTTATTGCGGTAAGTAAATCTATACAAATAAATGAAATTAAGAGTATCTGTTTGTAATAATAAAATAACCTATTTTTAAATGGTACATATACTAAATTAACATTTTTGACAATTTTTGTTTGTTTGTCTGTTTGTTCCGGGTAATCTCTGAAACTGATTTTGACAGGAGTTTCACTGGCAGATAGTTGATGTAATAAGGAGTAAATAAGGCTACTTATATTTCAGAAATTTATGTATTGTGTAATTCTGCGAAATGAACAATAATTTTTTAAGTTCCACGCGGACGAAGTTGCGGGCACAGTTAAAAACATATTTATAATCCATATTAATATATGCAATATAAATTGTGTTTAACTATAATTACAATTTAAAAACTTCATTGAAAACGTTTACTTACAAAAGCGATACAATTATCCAAACAAAAAGTTTACTTACAAATGTATGTATGTATACTTATAGTTTATTTTGACAATAAAAGTCATCATCACACATTGTCTTTATTCTTGATGTAATACGTAAGAAAGTTTCAAAAGTAAACAACAACTAAAAGCTGCTAAAACATGGCTGCTTAATGACCCATTGAATTAAATGTTCTGTGAAAAAAATATCGCTAAAACCAAAAAACAGATACAAGTAAAAAAATAAGTTCATGTTTTAGTCAGTGACAATTACTTATTTATAAGTTGTAATAGCGGACTAATATATATATATATATATATATATATATATACAATTTTACTAACTTTTCTATTTAATTTCAGGCGTTTGATATTTTGCAAGACAGGACAATGACGCAGCCTCGGAGCAAAAAGCGATCCCACAACACTGGAGCGAGAAGCAGTGTCAAAAGTCCACATTCATTATTGAAATTAGATTATGACATTTTTTTTTGACACGCGTACTAACTACCAAGATTAAGTTAATAAATACATCAGTCTTTGAAAGTCAGTGACTTATAAAGTTATAATCAAACGAAAACAAACCCTTGCACGTGTAAGTTATCTTTTTTACGATCTATTATAAAATTGTTCAACGATAACACCAGTCCCTCCGGGATTTTTAGCTCCGTGAAAATGTTAAAAAATTAGGGTCCGTCCGGACTCTTATTACGTTCCATGTTTCTTACATTTTTCTTCTGTATAGAAGGTTTTATATGAAAGCCTAAATTTATAACGCATTTTATAAGATAGATCGATGATACGAGTAAATAAGAATTAAACCAAAAAGCTGTAAACGTTACTGCTGAGTAAAGACTTGCTCTCTAATTCATTGCAATCGTTTATCGGGTAATTATCCACGAAGTTGCAGATAAGTACTATGGTAGATTAAGCTCTAACCCTATACGGAGAAAGAGGCCTACACCCAGAAATGGGATATTATAGGCCGACTCAATCAAACAATGATTTCCGACATCAACATAATTTTGTAAAAGGTTTTTGACGAGAATCACAAGACAGATATATAATAATATAGTTGCGCTAAAGGAAAGTAACATAATGTGATGCAAAGACGTTTCCCTACATATACTACCAAATAGATTGACTCTTGGACTTGATTTTTTATGTAGATTAAAAACTGACTTCAGTACCATAATTCATTCTATAAATACGTAATTTTGAAGTACGCATCAAAGAAAAATAGAAAGTCTATTTTTAAACGGTTTTGGCTCCATATGGGTAATAAAATGATAGATATACAATGTAATAAAGTATTTAAATCCTTATCTGTTTGTTTATTTATCTTTATCCAAAGCATTTCGTGTATAGCAATATATGTTAATAAATTCATATTAATTATTATTAATTACAACCTTGCAATAAACCAAGTACGACGTGTGAATCCTATGTCGGGGGTTCGCGAAATATGTACATGGATAAAGTCAAAACAATTACGTTAGGGATCGAAGTCGCAACCGTTAATGTATTTGCTATTTATTATGACTATTACGTCATCGCATCATCATTATGAATTGTTTAACAATATTTAAAAATTTTAATACGTACTCATAAGCATTATACAACAGAATTTTTATGCATTTACGTAGCTGTGTCATCCTATTTACATGACTCGATTCTCAGACAAATTGATATCGTGGAAAGCATCAAAATAGGAACATTAGAAAAAACAAAAATGCCATATAATGTTGCCGTTATTTCGAAAGTGAAATTTTCGGAGATACAATCAGCTTATTGAACAGGGTCAAGCAACCGGGAGCGAAAAAAGGATAGAGGCCGCTGTGCCAGCATCTGCATGGTCCACAGACCCTAAAGATGACGATTTAACTACGCAGAAATAAAATTAATGACAATACACATACCTATAAAGATTACATTACCTTGATAAGCTTATACATTAATCGTGTACTGTTAAATTTACGGTGATTGTTTGTTAATTTTATGACATACCTAAACATTTTATTAGAGTTAAAAAAGAAAAAAAAGCAAATGCGCAAAGTGCAGCTAAGAAGCCTACAACTAAGATTCCGTGGTCAATACATCAGCTGTAAAGCTGTATCTTTAGAAATGCAATGCGTAGAACCCATATTTGCCATTATTTAGAACTGAGGTCCTTCATTAACTTATCAAGCTACCGTTAAAAATTGTTTATTTTCTTCTTCAGTCATGTTACACTACAGTCACAATTGCATTTCTAAGGAAAGCTCTTAGAATGGTGATTTAATTACTAAAATTAATTTTATTCGTATTATATTGAGTTGTGTAATAGAGTAATCTGGTAATATTGAGAAGGGATGTAGAATATAACGAACGACTAGATATGAGAGACGCTGTCAGATCAATTATTCAGACCGGATGATTGGAATATTTAAAGCGGACTGCTGAATGTCTGAACGTAGACAGAGATTGCTGAAAATAAAGAATATCGAGAGAAAAATCTTCAATATAATTATTTAAACATTGAGTTCCATTGTAAAGTAATTTAAAAATTTCAACTCAACTCAACAATTCAAATTTAACAAGTAATTAATTATATGTGTAAATAAAAATCATGTTAAACATTGAAATGAAAAAAAGAAATTATCAAATTGATTTTAATAGATTTCCATCGCGTAGTAAACGTAGGCTTCAAGATTTTATGCTTTGTCCGTAGAATGCCGCAGTATTAACCGCTTATGGTGATGCTTGAGAGCAAGCAAACCGTTAGCTCGTTTCCCATTCCAGTGGCAAAATAAATAAAAAATACAAATTGTGACCCAAAACATGTAATAACATGTAACATTACTAAAATAATAAGTTTTGCAAAAGCACCGCTCTAAAATTCATGTGTCAACGTAGACAAATTTATTGCGAACATATAAATCCGTGGGAACGTGAGCGGATAAAGAGAAAACCCGTTGACAACATCCATAATCAGAAATTCATAAATCGCTAAAATATTTATTTAGAATAATATATTATTTATTGTGCAAGAACAAAAAATTACCTGAGTTTCGCTCGAATGCAATTTATTCATTACTAGCTGTGCGTCGTGACTTCGTCTGCGTGGAATTAAAAAAAAAAATATGTTTAGTTTGCAAAGTTACAAAATAAATAAATATCTAAAATAAAAGTAGCCTTAGTTGCACGTTATTACATCAGCTATCTTCCAGTGAAAGTCTCGTCAAAATCCGTTTAGCCGTTTCAGAGATTAGCCGGAACAAACAGACAGACAGACAGACAAAAATTGTAAAAAATGTTATTTCGGTATATGCACCGTGTATACATATATATGTGTATACATCTGCATGCATTTAGTAAAAAGCGATTATTTTAATATTACAAACAGACACTCCAATTTTATTTATTTGAATAGATTATTAATAAGTAATTAGGAATTATCATCATCATCATTTCAGGCTATCACAGGCCACTGCTGGACATAGGCCTCCACAAGTTCGTGCCAAAAATGGCGTAAACTTAAGTGTTTTGCCCATAGTCACCACACTGGGCAGGCGGGTTGGTGACCGCAGGGCTGGCTTTGTCGCACCGAAGACGCTGCTGGTCTTCGGCCTGTGTATTTTAAAGCCAGCAGTTGGATAGTTATCCCGCCACCGGTCAGCTTTTGGAGTTCCAAGGTGGTAGCGGAACTGCGTTATCCCTTAGTCGCCTCTTACGACACCCACGGGAAGAGAGGGGGTGGCTATATTCTTTAGTACCGTAGCCACACAGTACAGTACCGTAGCCACACAGTACAGTACCGTAGCCACACAGGACAGTACCGTAGCCACACGGTACGTTTTTGGAACGAAGTTCCTTACGGCAAGCTTGACACTTGGCTGGGCAACCGAACTGAAAAATATATAACGGAAGTGACGTAACATCAGTCATCGTTTGTAAACTTTTTTTTTTAATATTTGTGTAATTTTATACTGTCGACAAAAATAAATAGACATATTTTTTTATTTCACTTTGTAGTACTTCACTTGTTCCCCCAGGAGCCTGGTCATCTTACTCACCAACAGAAACACAACGCTGCTTGTACAACAGAAAAACAAACAATATTACAAACAACAGCATTATTTAGCTGAGATTTTTTGAAAGGTCGAGGTACTACCCCAATCGGGCTGCTCCATATTTTGAGCAGGAAATTTCCTTCTATGCCCTACCTGAGTTATTTACCTTTTTTAACCGACTTCCAAAAAGGAGGAGGTTTTTAATTCGACTGTATTTTTTTATGTATGTTACTTCGGAACTTTTGACTGGGTGGAACGATTTCGACATTTTTTCATTTAATCGAAAGGTGGTGTGTGTCATTTGGTCCCACTTAAATTTATTTGAGATCTAACAACAACTTTTCGAGTTATATCTAATAATGCGTTTTTACTTGACTATTTTTTCGTCGACATACGTTGTATTATACCGCATAACTTTTTACTGAGTGTGCCGATTTTGATGATTTTTAATTTAATCGAAAGTCGATGTTTATCATTTGGTCATATTTAAATTTCACGAGATCTGATAACAACTTTTGAGTAATCTTTGATAACGCGTATTTACTTCACTAAATTTTCGTCTCCCTGCGTTGTGTTACTTGTCGATGTAATTGAAGTGGGTTTTTTTCGTTTGCTAGCAAATACAATTATATTTATAAAAATATATATTTAGTATACTTTATTAAATAAGATCGGTTACCCAGGGGCTACCCAGAATCCACTGAAGACCACAACAACTAACTGACAGGTGGATAGACAGCACGATGACTACAAAAGTTATGAGCTCTAAACCGCATTTCTAATTGAATTTAAAATTATAGTAAAGTTTCATTCATTCTTTGCTTCATTAATTATGTTGGCACGTGAGCTAGTTTCGCAGCATTGATAGTATAAAGTTATAATTGAGTAATAAATGTTAAAAAATTAACATTCGAAAATAAGGATTTTTTAATGCGAAGCCTACAATTAGGATAAATGTGATCTGTATATTAAGATCGTACTAAGATTTTAGTTTTGTATTAAACTATTGATTATTGGTATTTTCACGGTCTTAGACTAATTGAAATATACGATAGTGAAACCGCAAACAGAATATTCCAATTATACGATTTAACTGGATACCCAGTTGAATCGTACCTAATTAATCGCCCTGACTTTACACGGATATAAATTACAAGCTTGTAAAGAAAGTGGGATATATCAAACGAAATATTGAATTGTACAATACTTGAATTCAGATGAAATAGCTTGTAAGCTTCCCACTACTGGGCTTAGGTACACTACACACGTATTCGAGAGGCGTTGGATCAAAAATCCGTCAAACAGCTTTACTCCAAGTTTAATCAAAATTTTCCAAAAATGAGTAATGATCAATTACAGTAGTCAGGCTTTACGTGCTCTCAGATATAGAAGGTGATATAGCATAGTGGAAAGACAAAGGATTTTCGTATGTTCCTAAGATCAAACAAAGGGTTTACACAATTATGACGAGCCCGTTCTCCTACCGAGCCTGAGAGGAATATACGTTATATATGTATTTTTATTATCATTTTTATGTCAATTTATTACTGTATATATAAACTGGCTGTTACATAATATTATACATCCATTAAGTAATTTTACACTAAAAACACCGTATGTAAATGCTAAAAAAATGTGTAGTTGTAAATATCAGCCTCAAATGGGCATCGAAACTGTGACCGTCTTTGTCAAAGGCAATTTTAACACTACTAAACCGGGACGATTGTAACGTGCTATAAGAGTTATATAATATATTTTTTTAAAACAGATGAGCGAAACAAAACCCGCGTTGAATTATTCACGCAGTTCCGTCGCTCTGTGGTTGGTAATTCATTTAGTACTGGGGCACGAATGGTGCGGATCAAAATACGAATGACAATGGTTAAACTTGTAAACCTACCAAATTCATTTTATAGACAATGATTTTTGTTATAAAAAATGTATAAAATTTTATATTACCTAACTTTTTAGGCGCGACTGTAGTACTTTTTATGTACGAGTAAGTATAGGTTTTCTTTTAAGTAACAATAAAAAGGAAATAAAACTGAGATGACTGAGTATTGCTTTTTGCGTTTCATGTAAAAGTTCAGCGTCAATATCTACGATGCAGTAACGATTTTGCTAGAAATGTTTCCAGAATAAAAAGTTAGATATAAAAGATAAAATTATTTATTTCAAAATTATTTTTTATATCACATAGAGCAAAAATCCAGTGCCTTATCGAAAGATAAGATACATAAAACAGACCTCCAGAATCACATCTATGAACATCAATGTATAATAGATTTTATGTGATGCTAAAAAAAACATACTGACTGAAAAAAAACAGCCAAATATTCTACGTTAGCTTTTTCTAAATATTTTTCATGTTCAGTCAATGGCCGGTTGCAATTTTATTATTTTTATAAAAACATGTTTCAAAAAGAGCCGATAGGGAGTTTTTGTGTTCATCTGGTGGTATTTTTACGCCAACGTTTCCCCCGTTGGACCTGCTGCGGTATAATTATAAATGTCTTTTATTCTTTTTTGAATACCGTATAAATTCGTGTTTTTCATTTTCCTGTTGCCGATTTTATTTTAATTTGAAAGTAAGAAACGTTGTTTGATATGTGAAATGGTACGCAGTTCGTTAAAAACAAACATTTGTTTTAGTAAACATTTTTGAATATCATATCAAAAATGTTTACTAAAACAACCGTCTCCGACTGACCGTCGTGACCGACACGGTCAGTCGGAGACGCGGGTTCGAACCCCGCTGGAGCGGTCAATTTTTGATATGATATTCAAAAATGTTTAGGATTCCTAATGTGTGGGTAACACAAAAATAAAATCGTAGATATTTTTTTTAGTACTTCGAATTTATTAAGTAGCAATCATTTTAGAAAAAAAAATACTATTAATTTTAACTATAGATAATGATATACATTGAAGAATAGTCAAATTTAGTATGTTAAATATGGGAATTCTGTTATAAGCATAATATTATAAACAAAACAAATCGCAACGTATTTGTGAACTGCTGGACACTTTTTGTATTTTACCCACATTATTGTTGATAATTTCTCATGTAAGTGACTGCATTATGTTTCTAATGAGTTTTAAATATTTTTTAAGCCTAATAATTTAATTATTAAATTATTTTTATACAAAAAATGTAATATTTGATATTTTTAAATAACAGAAAATGGAAGATCCACCTAACTCAAAGTGACAATTTTGTGAGTGAGTTCAACAATGACAAAAATAAATATTTTACAAAGAATAAAGATAATTTAAAAAAAAATACAAAGTTATTGGTCAAACGACAATTGGTTGGCATTTTATTACTATAAAAATGGAACGGATCGCTGTCTGTATATGGAAGATATATGAAAAAAAAAATATTATTGGGACCTTTATCAACGCAAATAACACCCCAAAACAATGATGGTTAGAATTTTGTGCACGCTAATCTGAGAAATGGCTTCTCCGATTTAGATGTGGTTTTCACTAATATGTTGTAGTAAGCTTTACTTAACATTTAGTGTTTGTTTCATGTAAAGTCACTCTTCCACGCGGACGAAGTCGCGAGCATTTTAGTTACTAATATTGATGAATGACATTTATATCAGACTATATTGACTTCAAACTGCAAAAAATTTAAAATAATAAGTGCTAATATATTTAAAATATAAAGACCCATAAAGAAGACTACCCTTGTATAAATCTAAAATTATCCATCTAAAGGGATCCATTAACAACCATTTATCAAAGCCGACACATGCTACCTATAATAACACTTCTAACGTGTGACAATTTTCCAAACGAGTTATGGCCTTAACATTTATCCTTATAAGTTGACAAGTAAATTAAAACTTTATTCCTTCGTTATAAGGTCGCAAATAATAATAAACGAGAATACAGGTGATGACAGCAGATTCACGGCCATTGAACATATTAGAAGCGATGGTCAACGTAATCGATTAAAAACGCGCTATCTATTTTTGCTAATATCTGTGAAGGTCGTAGAATAGTAGAGAGATAACCCTTAGATACTTAGAAAAACTTATTCTTGATTTTGAGTCATTGATACCAAGTATTTCTTAAACTTAAACATGGGCTTTAAATATGGATTTTTGTCTAATAAAAATAAGATGATAGATCCTTTACCAGAATTTTTAAGGAAGCATTTTATAAATAACTAGCTGTGCCCGCGGCTTCGCCCGCGTTGAAATTAGTGTGTCACAAAGTATTGCCGGCAAACTTCCAGTGAAACTTTCATCAAAATCGGCTTAGCTGTTCCGTAAACCGTCCTCTTGCCAATGGTGGAGCCCTCTACAATGGTGAAACCGCATGAAAATCCGTTAAGTAAATTTTGAGCGAATCGATCTAACTGTTGCCCGCGATTACGTCCTCGTGGTTATGAAGATATGTATTGTAATGTTACTATTAAGATGTTTAACGCAAATTATTTTTTTATTTCAGTCACTTGAAATGCTTATCAAACTGAGTAACTTTTTAAAAGGCACAATGTAGTATAATTTAATAGTTATTTTTATTAAACTTCTCTATACACCACATTTTTGGTTTTATTTTCAGGCTGTATATGTTTCATACAAACTATCAACCCCAATTAAACCCCCTTAGCGATGGAATATCGTAAAATCCGTTCTTAGCGGACGTCTGCTAACTATAATCTACATCATTGCCAAACTTTATCTTTGTCCAACCTGGATGGATAGACCACCCAGCGGTTTTTGAGTTCTCGTGATGAGTGAGTCAGTGACCTTTCTCTTTTATATATATAGATTACGATGCATTATTTGGACACCTCCTCACCATCTATAGAGCAAATATTTTAAATTTCAAGTCTCTTACTTCAAAAACATAAGACTTTCATACAAACTTCCGACCCCCGTTTTATCCCCTTAGGAGTCGGTTTCGTAAAATCAGTTCTTAGCGGATGTTTACGCCCCATAAGGAATCTACCTGCCAAATTTCAAGTTTGTAGCTGTTATAGTTTCGGAGGTTTCGTGATGAGTGTGTCAACCGACCATCCCCCGTTTTAACTCAAAAGAGAGTTGATTTCTAAAGATACATTATTTGGTCACCTTTCTACCATCTATAGAGCATACATTTTAAATTTCAAGTCTCTTACTTCAAAAACATAGGACTTTCATACAAACTTTCAACCCCCGTTTTATCCCCTTAGGAGTCGGTTTTTGTAAAATCAGTTCTTAGCGGATGTTTACGCCCCATAAGGAATCTACCTGCCAAATTTCAAGTTTGTAGCTGTTATAGTTTCGGAGGTTTCGTGATGAGTGTGTCAACCTACCATCCCCCGTTTTATCTCAAAAGAGAGTTGATTTCTAAAGATACATTATTTGGTCACCTTTCTACCATCTATAGAGCATACATTTTAAATTTCAAGTCTCTTACTTCAAAAACATAGGACTTTCATACAAACTTTCAACCCCCGTTTTTTCCCTTTAAGGGTCGAGTTTCATAAAATCAGCTCTTAGCGGATGTTTACGCCCTATAAGGAACCTACCTGCCAAATTTCAAGTTTTTAGCTGTTATAGTTTCGGAGATTTCGTGATGAGTGAGTAAACCTATCATCCCCCGTTTTAACCCCAAAAGGGAGTTGATTTCTAAAGACACATTATTTGGACACCTTCTCATCATCTATAAGGCATACATTTTAAATTTCAAGCCTCTTAATTCAAAAACATGGGACTATCACACAAACTTTCAACCCCCGTTTAACCCTTTTAAGGGTCGAATTTTGTAAAATCCGTTCTTAACGGATGTCTACGCTTTATAAGGAGCCTTTCTGCCAAATTTCAAGTTTGTAGCTATTATAGTTTCGGAGATTTCGCGATGAGTGAGTCAGCCTACCATCCCCCGTTTTAACCCCAAAAGGGAGTTAATTTCTAAAGATACATTATTTGAACACCTTTTCACCATCTATAGAGCTTACATTTTAAATTTCAAGTCTCTTACTTCAAAAACATAGGACTTTCATACAAACTTCCAACCCCCGTTTTACCCCCTTAGGGATCGAGTTTCGTAAAATCCGTTCTTAGCGGATGCCTACGTCTTATAAGGAACCTACCTGCCAAATTTCAAGTTTGTAGGTGTTATAGTTTCAGAGATTTCGTGATGAGTGAATGACCTTTCGCTTTTATATATATTATAGATTAAATAAATAAATATGTACACAATCTACACACATTCATCTGTTTCTAAAGTAAGCAACTTAATGCTTGTGTTATAGGTAAGAACCGACTGGTATAGCTACATTTTTTCCTAGTTCTTAAAACTGTAGACAAAGTTATGGCATCAAAGAATATAGCCACCCCCTCTCTTCCCGTGGGTGTCGTAAGAGGCGACTAAGGGATAACACAGTTCCACTAACACATTGGAACTTAAAAAGCCGACCGATGGCGGATGGTGGATGGATAACCATCCAACTGCTGGCTTTGAAATACACAGGCCGAAGACGGGCAGCAGCGTCTTCGGTGCGACAAAGCCAGCCCTGCGGTCACCAACCCCCGTGGTGGCCCAGCGTGGTGACTATGAGCAAAACACATGAGCTCACGCCATTTTTGGCGTGAACTTGTGGAGGCCTGATGATGATGATGAAACTGTAGATAATATTTGATAAACTTCGTGTCGATAAAATCGTGAATGTTTTAATTTTTTTTTTCAAAACTTTATTTCTTTTCATTTCATGATATTTCATTTCATTGCACTGATAATTTTATAGAAGTACTGTTAATTATTATAAATGAAAATATTTAACGTTATTTCTTTTCCTAAAATATTCAAGAACACATATCGAAGTTTAAATTTTCCGAACAAACGAAAGTCGTGTGCATATCAGAAACTTGCAAAACGAACGTAACTACTTCGGAAGTTTAAAGAAAAGAGCAAGATTTTGGAAAATCCGAATTGAAATATTTTTGTAGATAGGATTTCTAGTGCGATGTGCAACTATTTTTATAAGTGTAAAAAGGACGTAGATTGTTTGGGGAGTGAGGAAAATGTACTTTTGGACATTACTTATTTTCCTTACTTTTTGGCTTTAGAACAAATAAATGTGTGTGTGTGTGTGTGTGTGTGTGTGTGTGTGTGTGTGTGTGTGTGTGCGTGTGTGTGTTCGTCTGCGTGTGTATGCATACGCGGGTGTTTGCGTGCCACATCCATATGTGCAGTATAATTATAATTCGGATATAGGTTGGTTTGGACATATATATGAGAAAAAGATTAAAAAGCAATTTTAATTATTTTGTACTCTATTTACACATTTATTCCAGTAATAACGGGTTGATTGAGTTTTTGAATCAATAATTTATTTTTATACCGTTATACATGAAATATACTTATATGTATAATATAATATAACTTCCATATAAACAAAAAGCTGTATACCGAAAATGGATCAACTTTTAGCAACTAGTCTCATATAATTTGAACTCGCAGTTTAGTTTCACATACGGAAATTTTCAGCCAGATATAAATTTTACCCATTTCAACGTTATAATTTTTAGATAATTGACTTTGTTCTAAGTTTAGTTAGAGGTTTGTTTTACTAAAATATCCTAGCATCAAAATTAATGAGACGAGTTAATACTAAAATATTTAACCTAATGTCCATGTGTACGGCCAGATAGAATACTATTCGCTTTTTATTTGTCTAAATCACGCAAACAGGTGTAATTTATTGTAATTTGTGTTAATATGTACGTATTTATGAAACGGTAAAAACATTGCTGGGCAAAATTTAAGTAACGCACGCACGTTTTATAGCCGACATAAAATTACTAATATTTTAATTTAGTTTAACAGATCTAACACTACTCAAAAAATCAGATGCTACATGGATGATATACACGGTGATCAGGATCAAGCGCTTTTATCAAACACTCTTATGTATTAGAAAGTAGATTTATATATTACAATAAGATAAAAAAATTAATTCATATAAATTTAAAGAAAAAAAAAAACCATATGAACGAAAAGTATAACTTGTCTATGGAATCTTTTTTTTTTATTTTTTATTTTAGGAACTATGAATAACATGACATGTCAATCTAAATCTATATTATTTTAAGGAAAAGCGCGGGAACTTTGAAGTGAAAAGGCGGTTTTTTTTTTTCAAAAATATTTTATTAATTTTATAATTCATTCACTGGAGTTTTTTATAAATAAATACTTATAAATTAATCAAGAGATGGGGAGAAGTAAGAAAAGGAAAAAGAAGGAGGAAGGTAACGCTGAGGACGACTCGTTGAGCTCCGACTCCGAGTCCATAAAATCTGTTGAGCTAACAGACGCCGAAAGGTATGCCCCGTTTCGGGTAGCCGATTACGTGCGGCACTACCCTGAGAACGGGGGTAATTTTGACTATATTGTATTCCTGGAGAGTACAGAGGCTGACAAGCCAATCGGAACAAGAGACATGATGACACTCGCTAATAGCATAAAAAAATATAATAAAGGCGTGAAACAACTAAAACGCATTAATAAAAGTAAAGTTGGAGTTATCTTTGATAGACCTGCTTTTGCTAACGCGGTCTTAGGCAACAAAAAATATCTTGATGGGTACAAACTTAAAGCTTCCCTTCCGGCTGCCGCTACAGAGGTCACTGGGGTAATTTCTCATGTCCCTATAGAATTATCCAATAAAGAAATATATTCAGCTCTAACTAGCACGAAAAATATTATATCTATACGTAGATTTATGCGACGTGTAAGAGAAAATGGAGAAATAAAATTAATCCCCACAAAAACAATTTCTATAACCTTTTCCTGTCCCAATTTACCAGATAGTGTGGACCTCAACAGCTGGCGGTTCGAAGTACGGCAGTACATCCCGCCAGTAAAGCAGTGTCTAAAGTGTTTAAGATATGGTCATATTGCAAAATTCTGTAAAAATTCACAAAGATGCAGCATTTGTGGCGAAGGTCACAATTTTAAAGATTGTCAGACTCCTTATACTGCAGCCAGTTGCTGTCACTGCTCTGGCAATCACATTGCCATATCCCCTGCATGCCCTGTTAAAAAAGAAAAAATCCAGCTTAACAGAGATAAATTTCAGAAAAAAAGCTTTGTTGATGTTTTAAACAGCTCTCACTTTCCATCATTAAACAAAACTGATCAGTTCTTATCTCTTTTAAATTCCGAAATAATACTCAAATCTATTACAGAAGCTTTAGTAAAACTTATAACACTAAACAAAAATAATGAAATACCTATCTCTTCCCAAAATATTAAAAATGTCCTGCAAGATACATTAAAAAAGGTTACTAATAAATAATTTGTACTTTATGGATACTTTAAATATTGTGCAATGGAATGCTCAGAGTATTCTACACAATCAACATATTTTTAATTATTTCCTTTTGGACAAAAATATTCACATTGCGTTAATTTGTGAGACTTGGTTAAAGCCTTGTCAAAAATTTAAGATACGTCATTACAATGTAATCCGTCTTGATTCAGGAAACACCCACAATGGCGTAGCCATATTAATACATAGCTCTATTTCTTATTCTAAAATTGATACTTTTTATGATGACTCCATTCAAAATGTTGTTGTTCGTATAAAATACTCTAGCAACAAAGAACTTACTATCATAAGCTTTTACAGTCCAACTAATTGCAATCCTGCTTTTTCTAAATCTAAACTAGACAGGTTAATTAAAAGTTTACCAGAACCAATCTTCCTAGCAGGAGATTTTAATG
Organism: Melitaea cinxia; assembly: GCF_905220565.1. Classification (NCBI taxonomy): domain Eukaryota; kingdom Metazoa; phylum Arthropoda; class Insecta; order Lepidoptera; family Nymphalidae; genus Melitaea; species Melitaea cinxia. Next base: position 14,447,054 of record NC_059397.1, on the reverse strand, counting down.
GCCTAAACTCAGCCTGGGGCTGTTCTACTTCTAATTGTCGAGGCAAAGACATTTTAGAGTCTATCAATAACAATAATTTGGTTATACTTAATGACGGAAGTATGACCACTGTTGGTTCGCACATATGGAGACAGAATGCTCTTGACTTAACCATAGTATCACCTTCATTGGCTCTAGAGTGTGACTGGTCAGTACATGACGATCCCTTAGGCAGCTACCACTTTCCTGTAATCACAAAAATTTTACTTAATAACAATCATTACAATGCCACTCCTATTCCCAATAGTAGCTCACTACCCTGCTTCCCTAACCTGAACAACGTTGATTGGAACATTTATAATTTAAATGTCCAACTATTGCTCACTGAATTTTCTCTTGATACACAAGACCCCCTTCATAACTACACAAAATTTACAGATATTTTACACTCAGCACTGTGGAAATCATCTTCTATTTCTAAGCACTCTTTGGTTAATACAGCTTTATCTTCATGCTCTCCTTCTAACTTAAATAAAAAAAAAAAACTTCTTCCTTGGTGGAATTTCAATTGCACCAAAGCCGTATTAAATAGCAAAAACGCTTATTTGACTTTTAAATCTGATCCCACTGAGGCTAATTACATTAATTTTAAAAGACTACAAGCCACCAAAAAATATATTATCAGAAATGAGAGAAGAAACAGTTGGATAAAACTTTGTGAACAATTTAACAGATCGACTCCTATATCAGTCATTTGGACGTATATGCGAAAATTTAACAAAAGCTATTCTCCACCTTCCCATAACAACTCTGACTATTCTTGGATCTTTGATTTTCTCAAAAAATATACTCCAGATACTGTAGAGCCAGCCTTTAATCTTAATTCTTTCTGCCATATTCTTCCTAATCAAAATTTTATTATAAAATCTTTTACCATTGTCGAATTAAATTCTGCTATTTCATCCAGAAAAGACTCTACACCTGGCCTTGACTACATTTCATATAAAATGCTTAAACACCTGTCTTCTCAATCTAAACTAATTTTATTAAATATCCTGAATCTTCTTTGGGAGCATAATCTTATTCCTATGGATTGGAAGGTTGATTGTTTAGTACCTATCTTAAAACCCAACAAGGACAAGTTTAACTTTGATTCATATAGACCTATAGCATTGACTTCTTGCATGGGAAAAATATTTGAACAACTTTTAAAACAAAGATTGGAACATTTCATAGAGTCTAATCATATTTTACCTTCTAATCAGTTTGGTTTTAGAAGAGGCAGGTCTTCAAGGGAGAGCATTGCTCACTTACATCTTGATATTTATAATGCTATACAATCAAAGCAAGCTCTCGCTGGAGTTTTCTTCGATGTAGTTGGAGCCTTTAATAATGTTAACCATCATATTCTATCCACGGAATTAGCTGCGATTGGTTTACCTGTAAAAGTTATACAATGGATTTTTAATTTTTTGCACAGTAGGAAGGTATTTGTTAAGTATAATAATAGACTTATTGGTCCAAGGCTTTCTCATAAAGGTACATGTCAAGGTAGCATTTTGAGTCCATTGATTTTCACACTTTATATACATAGATTAAACTTAATTCTAGGCTCTCATATATACAATTTACAGTTTGCTGATGATTTGGTAGTCTATTGTTCTAGTAATAATATAACTACCCTAAATCTTAAGTTAAACGAAGCTTTAGTTAAATTAAATTCTTATTTTAATTATCTTGCATTGGACATTAGCTTTGAAAAGTCTAAAGTCATAGTTTTTAATAAAGTAGGGTCTGAAAGAATTAAAATAAACTATAATAATATATCTCTTCTTATCACAAATGAAGTTAAATTTTTAGGTGTTATATTCATGAATAACTTATCATGGAACAAATATGTAGACCACATAGTTGATAGAGCTCTTAAGGCTCTTAATATTTTAAAGTCTCTTGCAAAAACATATTGGGGTTCTGATCCAAAAATCCTTCTTACCCTATATAAATCTCTTGTACGCAGTCATTTTGAATATGGATTTCTATGTTTTTCTGCTAATGACAAGTTGGTTAACAAATTAAATATTATTCAAAATCACAGCCTGAGACTTATCACTGGCGCCATGAAAACAACCCCAATTAATTCGTTACAGGTCGAGTGCAACATTTCCCCTTTACACCTTAGATTTAAATATTTGAAATACTGTTTTTTGCTAAAACTGTTTTCCATTAGTAATCATCCTCTAATTAAAAAGCTTAATTACTTACATAGTAAATATCCTGTAAATGCTCCATTAACTTCTAATAACCCATTTATTCTCTTCGAATATTCATTCATGTTAAATCTAAATAACCAACACAAAATACACAGTTCTAGCAATTGGATGTGTTACGAAAAGGAGTTTGACTGTCTTATTAATCAAATCGATATTATTATTGACCATAAGCTAAAAGAGCGCCAGGAAGTTTACAACCTCATAGCACAATACTCTGATAAGTTCAAACAAGTTTACACAGATGGATCAAAAAATGATATAAATGTTTCCATGGCCTATTATGTACCTCATCTGAAGTTTGGCCAAGGCGTCAGATTGAAAAAGGAGATATCAATATTTACAGCTGAAGCTCTAGCAATTACTGCTGCCCTAGAATTCATTAAAAAACAAACTAATCAATATTGGCTGATCATTACTGACAGTATGAGCGTTCTAAAGGCTTTAGATAATTATCAATTCAGTGCTAATACAAACTTCATCATTTTAGAAATAAGACATCTCCTTTATCAACTATCCAGAAGAAACTACAACATCAAATTATTGTGGACACCTTCACATATAGGAGTAAGGGGAAATGAACATGTGGACTTTCTGGCACGTTCAATTGTTGACAGTGACAGCGGCAGCCCTGTTGATGAGAATGTTGCCGTACCATACATTGATCTATTAGTTGCTATTAAATCAAAAATCCTATCTGATTGGCGTGATCTTTGGCGACAAACCTTGTTAAGAAAAGGATCTTGGTATGCTCAGATAAATCAAGATATTGGAAAAAGTCCTTGGTTTACTAAATCGCATCAACATAGAAGCAGAAAATATTATACAATACTATGCCGCTTGAGATTTGGACATTGCAGATTTAATGCACATTTGAATCGTATGCGTATCATCTCATCGCCCGTTTGCCCACATTGCACCAACAACTCTACACAGTCTTTAGATCACATATTTTTTGAATGCTCCGCTTTTAATCTGGAACGCCTCTTATTTATAGCCAACTTGTTATCAACTTCTGGACCAAAAAATGTCCCGCGCAATACACAAGATTTATTGACTAATTTGGATAACTATACTAGTATATTTGAATTTATTTGCAATACTATCAATGATATTTGAAACAGGATCAGGACCTTCATTCATCGGATGTGAAATTTTATTTTGATATTTCAGGCTTCGGCCTATTACAGACTTGGTTTCGACCTCGCCTATCACTTATAGACAAAGAAGAGTAGACGAAAATATGAAATTTCAGACTTGGTTTCGGCCTTACTCTACCAGTCATCGAATCAGAAGAACAATAAAGTTACTTCAGACTTGGCTCCGGCCTTTTGATATATCAGAACGAAACTTACAAATTCAGACTAGGCTGTATGGATTATAGTCCTTTGCCTTTCCCTATTGGGGATAAATTTTAAAACAACAACTATATTATTTTAATGTCAATAATATTAATACTGGGCGTCAAATCTTTACTTCTGAATGTTTTAACATATAAATTTAATTAATTACTACAATTAATTTATAAAAGGGATTTTCCTCTTATGATTTATATATAAAACGGAATATTTACTGCGTTTGTTGTTGATCAGTAACAAAGTTTAGAAAACAGAGAATTATAAAAATGAACTCAATAAATTATTTGATGACAATTTAAATTTATTCTATAGGTATGTAAAAAAAATTACGATTTCTATTTCAGAATTTACTCAATGAGGGTTCTCTCCAATGTTGGAGGAACAAATGAATTATATAGTAATGTTAGGGTGAAACGATTTTCAAAATAAATACAGAAAATGCCCTTCCTACCTTCCGTTTAATGTGGGATCTAAAGGATAGTTTATGGTATATTTGTATCTCTACGCCTTTCACCTTAATTTATCAAACTAATTACATAAAACCTTAGTAAATTAATTGTTCACCAAAGTCAAAATGGGTTTATCTGTTTTTAAGTTTATCGTGTACTGACGCAGAGACAGATGAAGACGCTAAATGCTCATTGTTTTATAATATATAGTAGTTTTGTAGCGAGAAATATGTACTTTGATTATTACTGAAGATTTTTAGCACAACCTTTACATTTATTTAATGGGAATCGTAAAATTGTTTATAGATATTATTGTATCTACTATAGCATCACCTTGGCCAAGAAAGCTAGTATTTACTTCTATATCGTCTTCAGCTCTTTATCATGACGTTATAACCCACGCCATAAAATATATTGATGGAGTGTCAACGTCAGTCAATTGACGGAGTTTTCTAACCGAGAGTGCTTTAAAAATGTTTCTTAGTCGGGCATTAAAAATCCAATTTCCATTTATGTTTTGAGTCTAAATTTATCTTTAAAAACATCAATTATAACAATTTCGTTATTTGTATCATACATATAATTTGAATTTAACGTTTATTAACATACAGCTAATTTGTAAATAGTTTTATTTTATTTTTTTATTTTTTTTATTTTGCTATTGCAATATGGATTAAGCTTACCTATTTGTTACCTGTTTGTAAATTTAAATTTCCGGTTTGTAGACAGTTAAGTTTTTGCAATAAGTATGAACATGGGTTAATCTATATGGGGATCGTTTAGTTCATAAAATATTTTAGTAATATAATACCTGCACGCACTCTGAGTACTTAAAGAGACTTGTTGATTGTATTTTAAGAATTTCAGAATGGAAATAATTTTTACCTTTTAGTCGATATGTAGCAATAACGTTGTGACTAAAGTGCTCATTTAATACAAAGATTTATGCATGTAAGAACACACAATATAATATTTATGTAGTTATATAAATATAAATAAAAATAAATAAATAAATATCTTATAACATACACACACAGTCGTCTGTTCCTATGGTAAGTAACTTAATGCTTGTGTTACAGGTAACAGCCGACTGTTATAACTATATATTTTTTTTATAAACATACATAGAAATAATAGATATATAAATATATGAATACAAATATTACACCCAGATTCAGGCGGGAATCGAACCCGCAACCCGCGGCACAGAAAACAGGCTACAAACTGCGCCAACGGGCTAGTCAAAGTTATATAATATTATACGTAGTAAATTATTTTTTTTATGTACCATAATGACGTAGCTCTGTGTATGAGACTATTATAAAACTTACTATATACTCTACTTAAACTTGTATAAAATTACATAATCCTGTGTCCCGATAACTTTACACATGATCGATTAGTGTCTAGACATAAATCATATACATGACATTACCAGAAAGATATCTTTAGTGATAAGGCCGCCTAAGGTACAAATATTAAAAAAAAAAAAAAAAAAATAACATGTATATTAAGTGTGCTCATTGCGGTACGTTCGCAGTTTGCGTACAAAAGTTACGTTTAAAATAAAATTACGTAACTCATTTCAATGATAAGTGTACTTGGCGTACGATATTGTACATAGATAAAGTTACTAGTTATGACAAGTTAGGCGAAATGTTATTAAGTGTATCACAGCAATTAAGAAACTTAGTAGATACTATTTACTCGGGCCGACAAAATTGCCATGTCGTAGTTTCATCATAATTGACGGTCGGTACACAGTGTAAACGAAATGATAATGAAACTAATTGAGGACTCTGCTCCAAAGTTTGAGATAATATTGTAAGGCGTGGGCAATTTATTTTACTTTAAAATATTCAGAATAGATTTACAGAAGCTGTGACATACATGTCCTTAACTGTTAAAGAATTTGATTTTTTGTTTTTCGAAGATGATGAACGTTCCATTAATGTTGAGAGTCACTGGCTCGATTTCGGATTCCCACTCAGATTGGATATTGATAAAAAGTTTTTTTTTACAATCCTGATACTGGTCCTTGTGCATTGAAGAGAACGTAAAGCCTTCTATTCCAGTAATTTGCACTTGTTTTAAAAAAAAACCTAATTACTATTATTACTCTTATTAAAAATTTCACTCAGAATACACGAAGGATTGAGATCTCACTAATCTCTTATATATGTACTTATTTCAATGATTTATCTAAAAATAATTTACCTATACGCTCGGTGTCAAATAACAATCCGCTCTACGTTATTATTACTCGAGTTACTTGAATTTAGTCGAATAAACAAAAACAATAATAAAACAAAACTAAGAATTATTAGAGGTTAATTTCCTCCATAATATTAAATTATAATATTATTAGCAGTAAAGGTGAATATTTCATACGACATCTGACTGTTTGATTACCTACATCCAGTCACAGAAGTGATTTTTTTAAAATGTAACTGAATTACTATCATTATACATAAAATATATTATTTAATATACAATTAATGTATTTAGTATTTTGATGCGTAGAAAATTGCGGAATGATGTCGCTTAATTACGTTTCAAAGTTTATAATTTCCATCACATATGCAATGTGCCTGAGGTTAGTTGAATGGAGCATCTAATTAACCCTTTTGCGGGATGTTACTTGTTACTAATGAGGCTTATTTACGAATTTATCAAAAATATTTGCATTTGTATGAAATTGTATTTGGGTTTTTGTCATTAGAATATTTCTTAATTTTAAGAAGTAGAGATTGTTTATAGCTAATACAACACTAGTTAAATGGTGATGTGTGTTTAAGTAATTATTTCGATGGTAAAGATGAATTTTTGTATGAAGCTAAGGATCAATATACCTACATAAATCGAAAAAAAAAATACGAAGGATTGTCTATACCGAATTGTTTTATTACGCGTATAACGCGTACAGTTACGGAATGCCTTTTACAGTATTTTTTAATTGAATAATTTCTCGAATGTATTATTATCTATTTAAATTTGTCACAAGTACATGAATTTCTTTCCGTAATTATTGCGCTTCAATTTAAAAAAAAAATATCAGATACCAGAAAACACTACAAATCCGTTTGTTCTAGAACACTAAGATGAATATATTTTTAGATATTATTGAGTAAGCATTATAGTGCAACTAATATAGCTTGTTTCATATTAAAACCAATGTTATGAACGCTGAGTACGCGTTTTAACAAGCATTAATTAATAGAAGCAAGACTAAGAGGCATTAAATTAAACCACATACACCATTTTCTGATCTTTAATATAGTTTAATTTAATCTCGCTTGTATTCACTTTGTACAAAATCCAATATTTATCTAATATATAAAATTCTCGTGTCGCGGTGTTTGTAGTTAAACTCCTCCGAAACGGCTTGACCGATTCTCATGAAATTTTGTGTGCATATTGGGTAGGTCTGAGAATCTAGCAACATTTATTTTTCACCCCGCTAAATGTTAAGAGTAGTCCACCCCTATTTTTTAATTTTTAGATATATTAGTTATTTTTTATTTTATTATGATTTGGCGTTGAAAAATACATACAACCCTAGCTTTTCAACCTTCTACCACCAACCCCTATTTTTAAATAGCGTTTAGCGGCAAGACAACGTTTGCCGCGTCAGTAAGTATAATTATAATATCTATACATACATTATCACCGTGAATGTTAACGTCCTTCGCTCGCCGGTGCAGTGGAGAGAAAACAGCTGATGCATCTCCTTTGTTAGTCATATGTCTAGCGGATATCTAGATGTCTAAGTGTCTTTTCCAGCTACGAGTCGTGCATATCAGATCGGTTTACGTTTCCGCTTACTGCTGCGATTCTATGATCTATAGCGAGTGACTACATAACCTGAATTTATAGTTTACTAGCTGAGACCGGCGACCTCGTCTGTTTTGTTTATTATTTTAACAATGTATTATAAACAAAGTATATAACTTACGTTACTCATGCTCCATTCCGTAGTTTTCACATGTTATTTTCACATTTCGCACATGGTTTTAGCATTTCACACATTAATTTAACGTTTTCACATGGTTTTTTAACAAACGATACAACTGATATTTAACAACTGAGAGATAGATGTTTTAATAAAAAATGACAAGCCACTTATTGTTTCACTCCAAGGCAATGTAAGCATAAATTCATTGTTTTTGTTTAAATAACTATAAAGACAAAGGTCTAAGACCATACAGCCTTGATTCATGTGTCCGAAAAATACTTGATATTTCAGTTCATTTTATATGATAATAAATAATTAAAAATAAAAATATATTGAATACAGGTGAAACAAGTCATAGAGAACTAGAGTAAATTGTCTTTGAGATTTTTTATTGTTTAAATGTTTGAAAAAGTCTCTCTTTTTCGTTTTTGTCAGAAATCGTTTTGTTGCTGCATAAACCTACTTACACAGAACATCGATTATGATTTACTACGAAAAAGTACGATGACGGAACACTACCTTTTGAACAATTCTTTAATATGTTGTGCAATACAGTAGCAATAAATAAATTTATTTCCATTAACATTTTCCAGAGATTGAACCGAACCTTGTAAATAGGAAGGCTGTTCTTGGCACGAATATGAGCAAACCGTATTGTTCACAAAACAAAGCTTCGTGCTTGATAAATAGTGCTTTTAATAATAATACGTCATCACAATCCAACTCAACTAAATTTTAACTGTGTTAATAATGTGACTGATTTTTTCAGCCTTGCTAAAAAAAGTGTGTGTGTGCAATTCACACAAGCAGAAAGAAGTGAAAGTTTTGAAAAGTATAATTTTAGTAAAATATTTTTAACTGAATTAAAAATTAAGCTTCTTGATTTAATGGTATGTATTGATTTTCGATTATACTTAATGTAATTTTTTCTTAGTTATTAATAAATCGTTAAATTTCTTTTCTTGAAGTTAGATTCATTGTTGAAAAATTAAAAAAAAATTATACTAATTGAATTATATAGCAATAAATGTAGACGTTATTTGATTTCTTTTTTCATTTGCTTTTTTAATAATAGTTTTAAGAATATCAATTTAATAATAATAAGTCCTAAAATACTATTTTATATTAATTCCTTAATTGAGAATGAAACACTCCTGTTTCCATTCCATTGTTCATTTTACTGAAAGCCAATTAATTCAATTGAATGAATTAATTATAAAAAAAGGAATTTCCTAGAAGAAATGTCCTTTGAAATTTTTTAATATCTTAGTATCCTTTATTAACAAAAAAAAAAAAAAAAAATCTAACGAATAATGGTTTTCGGAATTTTTCTTTTTTTTTTTCTTAAATTGTTCTTTTTACCTTCAAACGTTAAGTAGTAGGACGAAGCTAAAAGCCAAAATTAAGTTTTGAAGTTACTAATGTGATTAGGCCGAGGCTTGTCTCCAGCGACTAGAACCGTTTTGTTTCCAACTTTTGTTTACCAACCGTACGAAATTAAAACAAAATAAATTTAATGGGTGCGGTTTACCGTCGGGAGTATCTTTAACCTTACAGAAACTTTTAATTATCAAAACAAATTGTGTGAGTACTGTAAATTAACTTATATACTTAAAAATGAACTTATTTTGTTAGAAGTGTCTTAAGAATTACGTGTAATAACTTCAGAGACTGATTAAATATTTTTTTTTAGTTAAGACAAAAAATAAGATTTAGCAAAACATTACACCTTATAGGAATTATATTCTACGTACACTTACTTTTGGATTACATTTCTTAGTAAAAATAGCTCTATTATGATTATAATTATATTCGTTTATCTCAATAAATGTATGATGAAAGTTTTTTTAGAACAAGTTCACTTAATTCAACGTATTACAAATTTTGTAGAAAGAAAATAGCGTCTCATTATATACGGGTACATACTATTTTTTGTCAAATAATGTATAATAAATATTAGAAATTAGGATTTGATAATACTTTTACTAAATTTAGAAAATTAAAACTATCAAAATATAGGTGCTAAAGCAGGTTATAAATATGACAAACCGATATCATTGAAGACGTACGAGTATAAAGGGACCGTTACAGTAAATACAGAATACTTTTTAGCAATAAGGCCTCCTATGTACATTTTTCTACTAATTATTGTTAATGTTACATATTTATTTTATTTTTTGTTTCGTGTACAACAAATAAATAAACGTTTCACACTCAATTATTATGAATTTTTACTTTGAAAAGCTTTCTAACAAAAAAAAAAATACTATGATAATATAATTATTCGCTTGGAGATCAAAGTATACATAGTTTAAAACAAATTTTATCCTCTTCTCTGTAGTGATATATACGGCACTTAAGCCAGCATACGCGGGCTAATAGTGAGTTATTCATGTGGACACGACTGACATTAATCCTTTTAAGCTATAAATATTAGGAAACAACGAAGCCGAGCGAAACTGAGCTTTATGTGAAGCCATTATTAAAGATAAAGTATATACTGTTATATATATAATAGTTAGTATTTTAATAGTATTTTATTATAAAAATTTGGTGTTATCAATGAATGTATAGAATAATTCTTAATCAACTAAATGTAGTCGATCAACTAATTTTGTATATAAAAGGAACTGTACTGTGTAGTTTGGGGGGGCTTGGACTGGCCTGGCACTGGTGAAGTACTGTTTATCTGTGACAACTTTTCGAAGTGTTAGTGACGTTATTACAGATAAGCATTTTGTATGATGTATATCGTTCAATTGTTTAGTAAATGTAACAGAACTTTATAGTAGTAATAGTAGAGATAAATTATATTACTCAGTATAAAATTGTATCAATGACAAGTAAAGTCGTTTTAGTCGTAAAGTTTTTTTTAAAGAGTAACTGCTGAGTTTCTTGCCGATTCTTCTTAGTCAGAGTCTATATTCCGAATCGATGGTAGTTTCTCATCCTTATTACTATAAGCTCATTAATTTAATAACTACATACTTAGTTAATATTTGATAAATGAAAGAAACTTTGAATGAACTATTTACCGTCTTTTATTTTGTTTTCATTTTATTATTCCTTATTCAAAATTCAATATTCAAATATAGCACAGGGGTCTATAGGCTACGGCAGTCACTTACCATCAGTTGAGCCGCACACTTGTTTGTCGACCTAGTTGTATCATTATCATCATCATCATTATCATCATCATCATCATCACCACCACCACCACCACCACCACCATCATCATCATCATAACCACCACCACCACCACCATCACCACCACCACCATCACCACCACTACCATCACCACCACCACCATCACCATCATCTTCATCGTCATCATCATCACCATCATCATTATCACCACCATCATCATCATCATCATCATTTCAGCCTATTACAGTCCACTGCTGGACATAGGCCTCCACAAATTCGTTGTATAAAAAAATTATAATAATACAGAGTGAAAGCAAGCGGGAAACGTTAAACCAAACCATATACTGCATGCTGTTTCTAAGCTACATCAAAAAATCCCTCAAATATAAAGAATACTTGAAGCACAAGATATGTTTTTAGTTTTGCATAAATAAAATATATGATAGACATCGAAAAACTACGACAACATAAAGTAAAAAGATATGGTTACTGATGGATAAAAGTTTTAAGGAATTATCAAAGTAACACGAATAACAATAAACATAAGGTAATACATGAATGTAATGAAACGATCGGACAGAAAATAAAAACATGATCTCAGCTTGACCTATTAAGATATCTATCTAAATTTAGCCGAAACTTTTGTATCGGATTCAGTTACGGAAAGATTATCATTTGTGATATCTGTGTTTTCAGTAATGGTTACAGATGCTATAACTTACCTAAGTTTTATATTACCAACTCAACAGTATCTCAATAAAGTAATCATAAAAACAATAACACTTTTAGTAAGTCGATACGTATGACATATAAATTACACGAAACTTTACGTATAACTTAAGCATCTTTGGTATTCGGTCCGTATCACGTTTAAGAACGATTAGAGGGTCTTGCCCCCTGTGAGTTTGCTTTCGCTAAAGGCATTAGCGCGTGACTCGATAGCAAATTATATGTCTTAAGGATGATCAAGTTCTAACTTTCTAAGAATCCAACGTGCCATGAAAACGCTTGCCTAACTTTAATTGATTTTGTGATTATGAGCAGTAATTGGAAATTGATCACGTTTACTCTATACCACCTGTATCCCGTGGATTCACTTGTTGTTTGTATGAGAATCAATATAATATATACCTAAAGTCAATATAATCCTAAATTTACACGTATCGCTACATTGTTTTTCAGAAAACATACTTTTGACTAATACATATATAAATAAATATTTATATTACACCCAGACTAGGGGTGGGAATCGAAGCCACAACCCTCGGAGCAGAAAGCAGGGTCACTACAAACTGCGCCAACGGGCTAGTCAAGTTATTCGTAAAGTAATTCAAACATTGATTTTTAGTATTAAACTTAACAAATACAGTTTTCAGATCTCTGTACGAGTAAATAAACTTCAAAAATAAATTTGGAAACGAACCAATAAATTTCTATTACACTCAGTTTCTATCGCGAGTCGCCAAACAAATTGAACCAAATTAAGTTTGCGGGGAGACGCAGCACGTATGTTGAAAATTAGGTTATTCTGCTTTCTTGTGTATTTTGTGAGTATGTGAAATTAAGGTTAAGGATAGCTATTTAGTTTTCTAAGAGTAAAAGGAGTGATAAAGAAAATATATATTTTATTTCCGATTTTTGTTTGGTAAAAATTTATACTTAAGTTTGTTACGTAATATATTTCTGAGGGGGATTGGGGGTAGGGTCAACAACGCGCTTGCGATGCTGCTGGTGTTGCAGGCGTCTATAAGCTACGGTAATCGCTTACCATCGGGTGAGCCGTACACTTGTTTGCCGACCTAGTTATATATATATATATGTATATATATATATATATATATATATATATATATATATATATATATATATATATATATATATATATATATATATATATATATATATATAATAATGTTTTTGGGTTTGACTTGACTTGAAGAAATGTCTACATAACCATGAGGTCGTTCATTGGACTGCACAGTCAGTCGCTATCTTTAAGTTTTGTTAACGGTTAATTTTTAGTGTCAGGTATCAGAAAATAACAATAACGTGTAAATTCATAAATAAAATATACCCTGGTCTATAATGTAAAAAGGCTATTAATATTGAAGCCTTTGATTTTTTACGGCTAGTAAGGCGTACCTCATAAATATGATATTTTTGGCGCGCATGGCGGTTTTACCCACGCTGGAATTTATAGCTTCTGGTTGACTGCTTTAATCTCGTAACGTGACAGCTTATTGCATAATTGAGATACATCTAGATAACATGGATAATATAACTTATTATATATGAATGAATTATTAGAAGTGATCGCACACATATGTATAATCGAATTGACGATAAGAGGAGGCTTTAGTGTCAATTATTATTGTTTCTCGAATTCTCTATTTTTTTGTATATTTATATTTGATCACAATGTTCATGTTCTACTGATCAGAAAATCACTTTATCATATAAATATTTTCTTTATTTCTTAGTTATAGATATTTCAATCTTAATATGTACAATTTTATTTTTGTGTTACCCACACATTAGGGATTCTAAACATTTTTGAATATCATATCAAAAATTGACCGCTCCAGCGGGGTTCGAACCCGCGTCTCCAACTGACCGTGTCGGCGCTCTAGCCAATTAAGCTATGGAACGATGTACCCGCTAGAGCGAAATTTTTGATATGATGATTTTTATTTTCGGTTTAAGCGAAATATTTCAATCTTACTTTCGAGTTCACTACCTATCACAATAAAATTACATACAAGTACATTTTAAGAAGAACAAATCGAATGTTTTGTATTTACACGTTTATCGAAAAATTTGACGTGAATATTATATAAAGCGTCGTCCACCGTACGTGATTCTACGCCTTCAACCACAAGGTACGCAAGCAATTCGGAGTGGACTCAGCTTAAAATGAAAAGGTCGAACCGAGTGTGCACTACGTGGTTTGACTAATAATCTGAAAACTTATCTGACTATAAATTTTATCTATATATATAATTTTGATATTTAGAGCTACCAATAACGTTATATGTGTTATTTATACATAACATTGGTAATTAGGATTACCCATCTTTTCTTAACATATTTTCCACTAATATCTAAGATTTTTATTTTTTGTGTTACCCACATTAGGAATTCTAAACATTTTTTGAATATCATATCAAAAATGGACCGCTCCAGCGGGGTTCGAACCCGCGTCTCCGACTTACCGTGTCGGCGCGCTAGCCAATTAAGCTATGGAACGATGCACCCGCTCGAGCGAAATTTTCGATATGTTAATTTTTAATTACGGTTTAAGCGAACCGTGGCGCCGTCTATAGTGAGCTCTTTTCAGAAACCCGTAACTATTCAAAGTTTCATATTACAATGAAAATCTTTGACAGGAGACGACACCGTGCTATTATAAAAAAAATTAAAATAGCCCAAAAATTTAAGTAGCCCAAGTTACTCCTTATTATATCAGCTATTTGCCAGTCGAAGTCCCATCAAAATCACTCCAGCCATTTCAGAGACTAGTCGGAAAGATAAACAGACAGATAGACAAAAATTATGAAAAATGTTATTTTGGTATATGTACCGTGTATATATATATATATATATATATATATATATGAATTTAATATAAAGTTATTTTAATATTACAAACAGACACTCCAATTTTATTTATTTGTATAGATGGGTGATTTCTATTAAAGGTTAGGCAATATAGGTGATACGGAGTTCAAAGCTAAATATTTAGTCTATAACTGGTAGAAACCAAATTACGTATACCAGTAATACAACGTAGGTAGACAAAAACAGTCAAGCCAATACGCATTTTTAGAGATAGCTTAAAAACTTTTCAGATCTCAATTGTATGATCAGTTCGGTTTTCAATTAAATAAACTCGGATCAAAAAAATATTCACCGATTTATTTCACCGCTTGATCTGTTCACATTCAAATTTTCTCCAAGACAAATATTACAGAGTGATTATTCTTAAATCTAACCTCTTATTTCAATCTACCCTACAAACATTTACTTTAAACATTGCCTTTTTTTATGTCACTAGATCGGCAAACAAGCGTACGGCTCACCTGATGGTAAGCGATTACCGTAGCTTATAGACGCCTGCAACACCAGAAGCATCGCAAGCGCGTTGCCGACCCAATCCCCAATCCCCCCAGGAGCTCTGGTCACCTTACTCACCAACAGGAACACAATACTGCTTGAAAACAGTATTATTTTGCTGTGATCTTCTGTAAGGTCGAGGTACTACCCCAGTCGGGCTGCTCCATATTTTGAGCAGGAAATTCCTGCTGTGCCCTTACCAGTGCTACATATAAATGATTATAACAATATTAATATTTAATTCTAATAATTGATTACTACTCGATTTGAACACAATTAAATAAAAATGGGCCCACACGATAAGCAGCACATTTCGATTAAAAAACAATTGTTGAAATCAATCAACCCACTAAAATTTTTTGAAATAACACATGTGTGTTATCTCAAAATTACTTAAAAAAAGAATCGAATTGAGAATCTCCTTCTTTTTTGAAGTCGATTAAAAACTATGAGATATAAGTTACAATAAATATACGTTGTAACTTACTTTACGAGTTAATAAAAAATCCGGTTGGTGATGACAACCCCTTGAGAGACACGTGCAATATTCCCTAAGAGCTGTCAAATTCAACTCGATCTTCAAAACTATTCTAATTTCGCGCCACTTGTAATTTCCGAAAGTTAATTAAGTCAAATATTAATCACTTTAAATTCATTGCAAACTGTACTGAGGAAGCAACATTACTTGTTAAAATACGATATGTATTAAAAAAAGTAAACGTTAAGGTACGAATAGTTCTATAATAAGATTATTGACAACCGGTAATAACTTTTAAAACTTTGTATGTATGAAATAATGACTGACTTCCGAGAAATACTTGAAAAATGTTATTTCGATAAAAACTTAAGTAGCGTCGAAGTATTCGGCAAAGCAAACTGTAACAAGGGATGTTTCAAAAGAAAAATTACATCGAATATAGTATTCACGGTCATACATTCTACTGAAGATTGAAAACTTCAAGGAGACTAAGCTAGTCCTCCCGTAAAGTATTGCTAAAGTTTACCTGTTCAATTTTCTCATATTTTATCAGGAAAGCATTTTCTAAAGAACACACTGTATAAAACTATAACAGGTGAGCAAAATATATCATAGTATTCTCTCGAGGGCAAAACTAGTTTCGACTTGACAAAGTTCTTTCTATCGACAGTTTCGGTTTTTTCGTTGAAACAAATACTTTTTACGTTTATTCATGAATTTCGATAGCACCAGTACGCAATTTGCTTTACCCCATATTTTATTATGCAAACATTCTCGACTCTCAACAACTATGAAATTCACGTGTTTGTATTCAAATAAGTTATATATTTTTGCTTGTACCAAATGTTATCTTGATTTAAAACAATGTTTATGGGTCTATGTATTTGAGGTATGTATAGTGTACATTACTGACAAATACTCGTATACATTACTTTATATTATTGAAAAAAAAATGGTTGTCTGTAAAGTT
Organism: Melitaea cinxia; assembly: GCF_905220565.1. Lineage (NCBI taxonomy): Eukaryota > Metazoa > Arthropoda > Insecta > Lepidoptera > Nymphalidae > Melitaea > Melitaea cinxia. Next base: position 14,430,338 of record NC_059397.1, on the reverse strand, counting down.
GGTTTACGGACGATAGTTTAAAGTGACTACGTCATGATAAAACATCTTCTTGGACGCGTAGGCCAATCGAGTGGAAGTGAGATATATCCAGCGCAAGCGTAAAATAATCGTAACGGTACAATGAGTCATCTTTTTTCGTGCATGCAGTCGGCCTTCATCGATTTATTAGACGTTGTCACGTCAAAATAAAAACAATTATAGTCAACTAGATGTAACCGTAACTCGCTTTTTGATTGCGAGGCAATTCATTATCCTATACGGTAAAGCACATAAGCAAGTTTTAGGTGATATTCATTCAAAGATTTCTGAATATTGCGGAATTCAAATTTGGAACGTATATCGAGGATAAGTTATTTAGAGGGTAGTTAGTTAGGTTTAGGTTAACGTTAAATATTTATCTCCTTTTCAACCGAGAAAAAAATAATAATTCACGTTAATGTATCTATCTCTATAAGCACACATTTTGACTTACACATCCATCACTCCATTTCAATATCCAAGGACTCAATCTTGATATAAAAAGTAATCCGACCAGTGCCGCAACTCGCGCTATGAAATCAATTCGTGCATTCAAACAAATTCGTAAAAAAAAACCTTAAGTAGGTTTGGCGTAATATATTATCATAGTACAGACAGACAAGTGAAAAAGTGCAGTTTTAGTTACAAAAATAATTTATAAATATTAGCAGTTTATAGATTTGGACTTACACTTTCTAAAGCTTATAATAATTACTAGCTGACCCAGCCATGCGTTACTGAGGCTCGGTGATTATAATCAGTTAAAATATGTGTAAATTATATATTCAAACGCGCCATCTATAATCTAGAAATAGAAATACGGCTCCATCTACCGGATATCTGTGCAACTTAGATGCCAAACCGCCATATATTAGGATTTTATAGAAATACCCATAAATACACACTAAAGTCGTATATTACTGATTTAATTTGCAATAACAAATATTTAGAAAAATAATTGAGATAAAATATATCCTATCTCCCAAGTTAGACCAAATTACAGATGCTTACAAAATTTGATAAAAATTGGTTCAATAGTCTCAGAGTTTATCGCTAACATCGCAGTGACACGAATTTTTTATATATATAAATAGGATAACTAAATGTAAAAGTTTAAAATAGTTATGTTCCCTCAGTAACGAAAAAAAAAACCGACCTCAATTACATCGTTAAGTAATATATCGTAGGTTGTCGTTGAAAGTCTTCGTAGTGAATCGAAAATATATTCGTCGTTTGATTAAAAACAGGATCATAAAAATTGGAACACTCGGTAAAAAAATTACGAGGTAAAATAAATATTGTCGGATTGAGAACCTCCCCCTTTTTTAATGTCCGTTAAAAATGAAGAAAATATTGGTACTGACAATATTTTGGTACATTTTGTAAAAGTAACTATTTTTTAATATAAAATTTTACCATAGTCATGTATTAAATTTATACCAGCTGGTGTTCATAAGTAGTCATTTGGCCACGTAATTACCCCTAACGATGTTTTCATAACTAACTTTGCTGCATAGAAAGTCCAACATTTAACCTGTACATGGAACGTCTATTCTTAAGCGCTCCGATTAAAAGGTAATTTTTTTTAACTTGTTTAGTGCCTAATGTGAGTAACTATCAAGTTTAATACGACGACGACGACGATGGCTGTTATTCATTATTTTTATCTATTTGCAGTAACAATTTTTTTTTCAATTAATGTCAAAAATTAAAAACAATTGTTCAAAATTACATTAGTTTACATCCTCTTGTTATCTTGGTGTGAGACAGATATAGCTAATTGTACTGTCTGTGACCTAATGTTTCAAATAATCAAATATTTATTGTTTTTATTTTTGGAATTGATTACCTTATATATATTATTTCTTTAAATTACGTTATAATGAAACAATTTTTTCGCATTTTATCGCGGTTTATTAAGGTTTATTAAGTTTGCCCGTCGTTTTATTTTAATTAAATATTAATAAATCGGGATAAAATCTGAAAAAAATTTTTCATTCGAATTACATTTTTAAATATCTCGAAATATGCAGAAAATAAACTTAAAATAGTTTGCAAAAGATTAGTAAAGACAAAGACACGGTGCTTGGCGTTTTGTAAATTATAAGATGGATATTGCTCATATGACATTTTTTCTTTTTTTCGCTGGGAAATGCTTTCACGCACCCTTCTGACGAGGCCGATCGAGTGTGGGAGTCCTGGCCAACTCAGACTACCCACTTAAAACGACTGAATCAATTCCTGTTAAGTTTGTCATGTCATCTTTGCGTAGAACCTAAAGTGTCAAACTGTACACGTAAAATTAATATAGTATATGACGAAGACACAATATACCTTCATGAAATATGAGTTACGTGACTTCGCACCCGCTTTTTGCCTTAAATCTTACGGTCCGGACCTTATCTGGCCATGTTATATAGAATTTATTAACTTGATTTTAGGAGAGGCACGTCTCTCACCGCGGTAACGACGGTTCCTTGTGAACTTATCTATGTATAACTTCTGTAAATTGCCTTGTGTCTATTTTTTTTATATGAAATAAAAAGGGACAGAAAAACTTTATATCTTTACTCTAATTCTGTATTAAAATTGGCATTACCATAATTATTATTTACAATAAAATTAATATCAATAAAAATATTTATGATGGAGAACCAGATTTGCAATATTATTGTATTTTCGACAGTCTATGGTCACAATAAATCCATCATAGGTTTTTGTTTCCTCCGAAATAAACTTCCGAAAGCGATTTAGCAAATCACTTCCATATATGCTTTCAAATATAGGTTAAAGAGTCATCTTCTCTCAGAAGTTTCACCCGATGTATGAAACGTAGATTTAGTTTATGTATGAATTTATGCGTGTGTGTACTGTATTATATTTTTTTCTTATCTCTCGCGCCGCGGTAGTTAACATATCATCTCACCGTGGTGACTGATCGAGATCTATTTTAGAGATAAGTTCGCCCTTGATAACTTTTTTTTTATAATTGAAAACTGTAAATATATGTTTTAAGTGCAATAAATAATACACTTAAAACAGGGAAAATGAAAGTAACGAACTCTGAGTCGCGTTGGGTATGACGTCTAAATTAACAACAGATTCCAGGCAAAAGTATATTGAGCAGTGCCATATTTTACTCTCAATGTATTGGGCGCAATATGAAAATAGTACGTAAGTAGAATGTATTAAAGAGTAGTTATTTTGCTTCTGTTTTATAACATTGAAACATTAATTCACAACATTTCTTTACACTCCTTTCCAAAGTCTTGTTATTTTAAACATTTTTCGGCAATATGCCTCAAACATTTCCATTCTGCCACTAATTGTAGAAAAAATCTATAACAAGTTCTTAGGGAAATTAAATTCAAAGAGCGTTGTGTCTAACTTAGAGTAGGATTGATACATCTCAATAAATCTCTTGAACGAGATAATTGGTCTGCTCGGCATAAACATACCATCAGCGTAGCTTTGACTGTAAAACTCTTGTTCTGTAAATTCTCTTATATATCCTTCAATGTTTTTTGTATATATTAAACAGAATTATAGAACTTTCCATGACACAGGTATATCTTAATATATATAAATCTCGTGTCACAATGTTTGTCCTCAATGGACTCCTAAACTACTAAACCGATTTTAGTCAAATTTGCACACCGTGTGCAGTTTGATCCAACTTAAAAGATAGGCTATATTTTATTTTGATATATTATGTTATTATTATATTTCAGAAAAAAATAAGGTGATACGAAGTTCGCCAGGTCAGCTAGTACCATAATATACATTTTGTAGATATCTAGATTTCAAAGTATGTGTCTGTATCATCATTCTATGAACTGATTTAAAGTTTAATTACATCTTCGTGCCGTAAAGAGATAAGTCTTCTCCTGTTCTTATTGCCTCCACTGGTGAGAGAGAGGCAAGAGGGCTGGTAAATTTTTTTTGCTCAGAGAACAACCACAACAACCACAACAAACCAGGAAACAGGAAACATAACTCTATAAATCTATAATATAATCTATAATATAATTCTTAACTTGTCTATATCAATGTCTCTAAGGCATTACCGTATCGGGTAATACCTTGAGATCTTCTATATTACGTTATAACATTTCATAAATGTATACAAATAAATAAAATTGGAGTGTCTGTTTGTAATATTAAAATAACCGCTTTTTACTAAATGCATATGTATGTATACACGATACGTATACCAAAATGACATTTTTTTTACCATTTTGTCTATCTGTCTGTTTGTTCCGGCTAATCTCTGAAACCACTGGACCAATTTTGACGGGACTTTCACTGGCAGATAGCTGATATAGTAAGGAGTGAGTTTGGCTACTTTTATTTTAAAAATTTATATATATATATATATATATATATATATATAAGAAATTTCCATCTATATATTGACTCATCACGATTACTCTGGAATAATAAAGCGTAGAGACTTGAAATTTGCTAGGAATATTCCTTGCGCCGAGTAGAGATCAGCTAAGAACGGATTTTAAGAAATTCCACCCACAAGAGGGGTTGCGGGGGCGTTAACAATGGAAAATTCCTGTTTTTAAACTATAGCTTTTATTGACTCCAAATTTAGTAGTCTCCTATATGTGATGTAGAAATACGAGCTGCGGGGGTGGGCGTTAACAATGAAAATTTTAAATGTATGTAACTCCGAAACTATTGAACCAATTTTTATAAAATTTTGTAAGCAACTGTAATTTGGTCTAACTTGGGAGATAAGGTAGGAGGGTAGTTTTTATCTCAATTGGACCCGGTAGGTCGTGTTGCTATCGTTAAATAACTCCGAAACTACTGAAACAATTTTTATCAAGTTTTGTAAGTATCTATTATTTAGTTCAAATTGGAAGATATGGTAGTTTTTATCTCAATCGAACCCAGTAAGTGGCGCTTCTATCGGTATGTAAGCTATCAAATTTATATAATATATCAGCTTTAGCATCAGCTTTTTAAATAAATAAACGCTTCACACTCAACGGCCCCCAGTAGGATTATATCGTGTATCAGGGGTCCGGAAACACACAATATACAAACACAAACGCCCAGACCACGGCAAACATCTGTATGGCCAATACAAACGTTTGCCGTGTCCGGAAATCGAACCAGCAACCACCAGCGCAACAGCCACAAACCAGTGCTGTGACTGTTGCGCCAACGCGTCATTATATTACGTTGTTTTTACTTATTAGACAAAATTTTAACTTATTATAATTGGCTTTCAAGAGTATATTTTATGCCTTTTAATTGCAATAGTAACGCCTATCCAAATAATAATCTTAAGTACGTACAAAGAATTAAAAAACAACACTGTAGCAAAAATAGCCTCCCCCAAAAATATCATTCACATGAAACGGTCAACTGTCACACAACGGTGTCGTGGTCTATTTTTAATGTAATTTATGCTCGCGCTGGACACTAACTTATACCCGGCCTGAGGTATTATTTAAATGGGACAGGAGTTCGCAGTTTACTATTCCCTAGACATGTGCGACTATGTATCCTCGCCACTAAATTATCGAATAGGATTGAATTTATTGCCATGAAGGATTCTGGTTCTGTTATAACATACTACTGAATGTAACGATTTCAGGTCGGAATATAATTTATCTATATATTTTAATATACATACTTATGAAATAGACACAGTGTTCATGCACATATCACACACGCACACACACACACACACACACATAAGCAGATGCTTATACCATTATTCAGAACCGTCTTTTAGAAAATCTAAAATCGCAATGTTCATGTGCACACATTAGCACATAGCACAGCAGATATATATAAAAAAAGATGTATATCTGTGCAAGTAAGTACATATTTGCAGGAAAATATAACAAAACTGTAGTAAGTATAAAAATATTATGTCAAGTAGCTGTATAGTCGTCTAAGGTATTGTGCTAAACCTTACCGGTGCAGTCACCTTCCGTAGTGGCTAAGATCTTTTAGCTTGGTAACCTTTAACGAAACTCACTATATATCTAAAGACACGATAATATGGTTGAAAGTTTACGCTGAATATTTTTAGAGTTCTGTAGGTGTTGCTTGCATCTTTAAAAAACCCCATTTCTAAGACTCCACTGTTCATTCATCTAACCATCTAACACAATGTCTTACCTAAAGACACTTGAAATTCAGGTATGCATTACAATGGCCACCATAAAAAAGTTCTAATATGTAAAAATTTAAGACAATTAATCAGAATTAGTTCCAACAAGTGACTTTATTGGTAAAAATACAAGGGCATATATATATATATATATATATATGCAATAGGCTACGTTTGGGCGGAGGAATCGTGTATGAAATAAAAAAAGGGTCACAAAATTATTTGTAAATAAAAGAAAAATAAATCTATAAAAATAAGGAAGAAAAATGGCTGTATACATCATATAAGTATATAGTACATAAACGAGCGCATATGCATATAAAACAATACACATTGTATCGTTTGGTATCATTCGTGTGCCAGTCTATACAGTCAAAGATATAAATTGCTAGCAGTTACAAATCTCAACAACTAAGCCATTAATTTTCATTTGAGATTAAAACATCAATCGCATATACTTGCTTGGTAAGCATTTTACAAGCGCTATGTACCTGTCACTAAGCTGAGCCATTCGAGACTGTCGAGTTAAATAAATTCCAGTATTTTCTCAACGACGCCGACCATTTATTTAAGTTCAAGGGTAATAAAAGTTACCGCGAGTTAAGTTATTATTCAGTATTAAATTCTACTGAAATTTAAAGGATATTACTGGCTGTTAAATTATAGAAACAACTTGTAATGAAATAAAAAGTTAGTATTTAGTATTTTAGTTGAATGAAAAAATTCTAAATAAAAATATCTAAAAGATTAATACAGAAATGTATTAATATTTTCATATTTCTATTTGGCAATATTTCCATATGCATAAGAATGAGCTTTCAATATGTGTTCAATACGAATGATTTATTGCCTGAAGTAAGGCATGTGCTCCACAATGCTACAAATATTCGAATAAAGTTATTAAATTTGTATGTATCTTTAAATAGTATTTTTATTTGTCGTCAACTAGTATTAAATTTTAGGAAAACATTCTACATATAACTGGAAAATGGAAAAGACTTTATACCATATTAACGCGTGTAAAAACAGCAGCTTCACAGTCAATTAAGCGCATTTGGTAAAATTTTGTACAGGATATTATTGCTGTGCCCTACGTCAAGTAAACAATCTATGCTCATTTTGCAACTCGCACAACAATACTAAATTATCGTTACATAATTGAAACATTGGTTTAATATGCACAAAAAGATGAGGCAAATATAATCTTTGTTCGCTCTGTCTAAATCCTCAATGTGTCGTCGGGATTAGACAGGGAAAACTCATCCCACTAAACAAACTATCTGAGTATGTGTGCGGTGATCAAACAAACGTTTCATCACAAGCGACGTGTGTGTTTGTAATTACATTGTAGATTAATAGTAATACACAAATACATATTACGACGTTCTTATTGTAATTAGTGAAATTGACACAAGCACGATAACCTTAATCAAATTTACGTCCGTATTTGGTAACTTAACATTATATTTCTTCGCTTGAGTGTAACTTTCATTATCTATCACCTTTCACAAACTGAATCAAACCTAATCTCCTTTATTGTTTCATTAGTGATGCCTATCATCGATGGCGCTTTTTAGGTTTTTATACAAATATTGGCTTTTATTGTCCTGAAAATAAAGTGCTTTATAAAATATACGGTAACAATTCTCGTGTAGGGTTTTGTTGAATTCGGTCACGTAGCAGACACTCGGTGGGACCGTTTCAATTCGAAAGCTCACTTTAAGTTTTGTTTGCGGACCTCTTGTGTCCAAGCGGGGTCTATCCAACGCCATAGCAATGGAAAATTTTATTGACAGTCGTCTGTGACCCTCATTACGACCACTAATCTGAATTCTATAGTAAACTACGCGATGTTGCTTAAAGTTACTAAAATTTGAGTATTTAAATTTATAATTATATATTAAGATTTTTAGGATTCAAATTTTATTATTCTACAATTCATTTTTGTCATTCAAATTGGTTTATTATAATATATTTAATGAGTTAACCCATTGTAGTATACGAGTATATTGGCTGTATGGTTACGGCAATGAAGAATATAGCCACCCCCTCTCTTCCCGTGGGTGTCGTAAGAGGCGACTAAGGGATAACACAGTTGCACTACCACCTTGTAACTTAAAAAGCCGAGTGATGGCGGGAAAACCATCCAACTACTGGCAATGAAATATACAGGCCGTAGAAAGTCAACCCAGTGGTCACCAACCCACCTGCCCAGCTTGGTGACTATGGGCAACACACATGAGTTCACACCATTTTTGGCGTGAACTTGTGGAGGCCTATGTCCAGCAGTGGTCTGTGATAGGCTGAAATTATGAGTATACGAGTATATCTATAGTAATATTTTCGTTGCATAAGCTGACATAACTTGTTACAGTGTCACCAAAGAATTATTACAAAACAATTAAAATTCGTATCTATAAGATTAAAAATATACTTATACAGAAATAAGATTGGTGGTGGATGCAGGTATGCAGTAATATTTAAACTTACATTACTTTTTGTTTAGCTTATTTAACATATAACATTCCCTAATTATAATCATTTATTATATTATGGAAAAGCGTATAAGCTTCTTTTTCATTACCAAAATTTCCTTTATGCATCATTATAAATAAGTAATGACTTGCAAAAATATAGCGTAAAAACATCTCCCTTCCCGAGGCTTTCTCTTTCTCAGAAAACTCTCCTTTGCTTTAAAAACACCTCCTCTCCTCTTTTGAGAAAGGTCACTTCTTATTTGCTCATTGTAGTTCCAAAGAATAGATATAGTTAGACAGTTGGTTTTATTATTTTTCTTTATAGTTTGCGGAATAGCTTTGTTACTTCCTTCCATTAAAGGTGCCGTGTCGTTAGTCATTTTTCAAAATTGAGAAAAATTTATTATGTCTTTGTAATCCATAAAGCGTAATTGAAATAGTCGTTAGAAACGTTGCGACATGTTGAAGAATATCGACGCGTAACGTGGACTTGTTGTATAGAAGTGTTTTCATGCTGAAATGCTTTTCAGGTCAAACGATAAGTCCGTATTCATAATCTCGTAGTAACAAAACATTTATCAATTAGTTATCAGAGTTAATAGTTCATTTATTTGTAACTATAATAGCTTTAAATATTTTCTAGATAAATTATACTTTTTTTCTTTTGTAATATTATACTAAATAAATGTGGAAATATGAATACATATTATTTTTATAACGTATATTTAGTGACTTGTGACTTGACCGAAGTGTATCATTACATACTATAAAACAAAGTCTCTTACCGCTAGTATGCTTAGATATATAAAACTACGCAGCAGATTTTGATGCAGTTTTCTTTAGTAAATAGTTTGATTTCAGAGAAAGGTTTATACGTATAATACATGTATAATGTAGTAGAGGAACACTGATAGTTTTTGCAACCGTGTGAAGCTGGGGTGGGTCGCTAGTAGATTTATAAAAATAATAGCAACGATTAATAACAATATTATAGGCTCTAAATGTTTCACTATTCCAAAAATTTACTTTCTGTTTGGTAAAAACAGTAAAAGTAGAATAAAAAAATAGCAATGTATTTTTTAATTTATTTAATGGTTACAATCATAAACATGATTAATCTAAATATTACAATTCTCATTGTAACAACTAAAATAGCGGCGTTTTGTTGGAATAAAAATGACAATAATATTGAATTTATGATAGCAGTTTTTTATCTCGTGAAATGTAGAAGTTTGCTTGTAGAAGTTTGCTTTATTTATTCGCTAATATTTCTGAAATATGACAGAAATAGTTTTACAAAAATAAGATATCTGATATTGGTTTTGTTTAACAGCTTTATACGAATTGAAAATACGCACTACTGTATATATATGTATATATATTCATGTGTATATATATATATACGTAGATGTAATGTCGTCAATTTCCTTCTTAGTTGTGGCATTATTATTAGTTTTAAATTATTATATCATAGCTTTGAGTAAAAAATATTATTTCAGTTGATTTCAAAACAAAAAAAAAATGCTTATTTATAGCTGTAATAAAATTATTAAGTCGTTAAGATCCTCATTAGTTTTATTAAGATACATTTTTATTTTGGGAACTTCTATTATATGTATATATTATTGTGTTTTTGTTATTTTTGCACTAAGTGATGAGTTTGAAATTAATAAACCAAGTACATATTTTATGTATTAGTCTTCAGAATAATATTTTATACATAAGGCTGAATACTTATATTGTTCTTAAAGTACCCTAAAACCACCGTGATCTAAATAGCTGAACGAAAATTCTGTGTCACGAAGGTTCTAATCTTTTCACACCCTCGTCAACTTAAACAGAACTTAAATCTTGCCCATTCATTCGCATTACGTAATTATATCGTGAGTTCATGAGTTGCTCTTGTTAGGATACACATATTTACCCCATTGATTATGAGCTGAGAGAAGGTCATTTAAGATTATGAGCTGAAAGACGATTATTTAAATAATTAACTAGAAAAAGCCATTTTTTAAGATGCAAAAAATAATATATTATATTTTATTTATTTCCTTCTGTTCGGTCGCATTAATTTTATCTATAATATAAAAATGAGTCGCTGAATGTGTTGCTAAGCGCAAAACTCGAGAACGGTTGGACCGATTTCGCTAATTCTTTTTTTAAAATATTCCTTGAAGTAAGAGGATGGTTCTTACGGAGAGAAAAATTCTAAAAAAAAAATAATAAAATTAAAGAATCGACTTAGGCGATACGAAGTTCGCTGGGTCAGCTAGTTTACAATAATTATTGATAAAAATTCTGCAAAGGACTAAGTTAAGTATAAGTGCGATCTTGTAGTATGTTTAAATCGGTTAGAAATAATTGTCTAAATAATCAATTGTACGACACGGTAAAAAATATCTTGGTCAAATGTAAGTGATATCACCTTACAAAAGGTTACATGCCAATACTTCTATTCTCAAGTATTATTGAGTTCAGTACCGTCTTAGGGCATGTCGGAGCCCTTGGGCACACACAAATTTGGAGTCCTGTTTGAAAATAATAAGTAGTAACTTATAACCAACGTCGTAGTTGCTTACGAACAATAATTTAGAAACAAACAGAACGACTTAAGATACAAGAGATGTACAGTATCGGACAAAATGAAGTACGCACTGCTAAAATTTCAACTAATGTGTTTTTCTTATTCTAAACATGTTTCAATTTCAGTGTAAATTCGTAAACTTCTAATTAAAGAAAAAAAGAACACTGCATCTATGCTAAAAGAGGAATCAGTACACAATATAAAATAGGTAAAAGTGCAGTTTGGAAATAAATCAAAAAGCTTAAAACATTGGGAATAATATAATATATAAAATAATGAATAAAAATGAACGAGATAGAAAAACGAAAAAGAGTGCATTGATAGAGATAGTCGGTCTATTTTCACAAATTCAAACTTAGGTATCTTTGAAAGACTGAACTAGTAGTAGTAGCAGAAGACTTTGAGAAACAGTTTTGTAAAAAAAAGGTCATAAACCGACCGTGTGCCTGTATGTGTGTGTGTTGTGTAAACGGAACTGATTGAGTTCGTATGGTGATTATATTATTATGTTTACGATTAAGTATCTGGAGCTCTTAAAGATACACTACGTTAGTGGTTAAGGTAATTTGGTTAACTGGTTTAAGGTAAGCATCGCGCTTGTGATGTTCCTGGTATTGTAGGCGTCCATAGACATGCATACCATGATGGTGTAAAAATCATATCTTTAGGCATATTTAAATGTTATTCATAAACGAGTTTCATGATTCACAAAGAAGTTCAACTGAAATACATATAATTTTATTGTCATTTACACATCGGCAAAAGTAAACTGAAATAAATAATACTTTTTTAAATTTGTATTTTAGGTTGTTTGTTTTTCTTCATTTACCTTTTAGTTCTCTTACATTAAATCATTCTACATTTTTTTCATCTGTTTTATATTCTGAACAAAACATCTTAATCATAATAAAAAATACTGTCCTTGTAAATTGGCCTTCCTTTTTCAAACCACGTAATTTGTCTTTATAATATAAAAATTATTTGGAACGTCGTAGATACTTATTTTTTATAGTAGTTTTTTTGAAAATATTTATGAGAGTCGTACTATAAATCAACAATATATAGTAGTCACAGTAATTTAAATATGATTAAAATAACCACGACTTGGTATCAAGATTTGATATAAACTACGAGTAAGTGATAAAAATTTACGCAAACAATTTTCAGTGAACAAGCGTTAGGTTACACACACACTTTTACTATCTCCGGATAGAGGAAAAACAAGTTTTGTACAACATGATGGTACCATTTATTCAAACTTTTAATTTAAATGAAAGAATAAAATTATATTTACCCCATTTTGTCCCGGAGCAGAATGTAATTAACTCTCATAATTTCTCACAACGCCGAGTTTTTCGTTAAATTATTAGTTTCAGTGCGACCAATTTGGACAATGTAATGTTTTGGACAAAAAATGTTATGGGCTTAAAAGATAAATGAATGGTAATTTTGCTTCGTTTATAAATAATTTTTTCGATAAACATCAATATCATGTTATTCAAATTTTTATCGCTACGAAGTCCCACATACCTACCTACCTACCCATAAATAGGCATAAGATTTTATTGACAAATTTATCGTATTTTAGAAGATTTGTACTTATTTGTGTTAAAAAATTTGTTCTTTTCTAGAAACATTAATTGTTGTAATTTTTTTTAATAAGCGATCTTATGAAATATAAGAAAAAACGTTATTATAAAATAAACAAAAGGTGTTACCGTATTTTCTGATAGAACCTTGGAGACCTTAAATTAATTAATTATTAAGTTAATAAAGTACAGCTGTATTATATCTTCATTGAATTACACGATCCTTCAATCAATTATAATAACAAGGAGTGACGAAGCGAGCTTGTCATAAGGGTACTCAACCAAATAATGTTATATCGCCTTACTTAATATAATAGGGTCTGTTAAAACAAGGTAATTTAAGGGATTTTGTTTATGATGTTGATCATTTACATTAATTTATGAAGTACAAACTGAAAGGTAAGGCGCTTACTACTCGAGTCACTTTATTTTTATGTACTACATTATCATCTGTATGAGAAAATACTGCCTCCTGATTTCATTGGGTTTAGAGGCCAAGCATTTTCTTATTAAAAAGTTCGAATAATATTAATATTATTTTGTAAATCCTCTATTATTTTTATCCTTATTTAAGGTGAAGCAAAAACATTAGTTTCAGGTTTTGATTAAAAAACAATAAATGTGCGTTTAACTTAACTTCGTAAGTAGGTATATAAGTCGTAGCGTATAAGACGTATAATTAATCATATCATACTATCGATATTAGCACAGATCTTCAGACAGAAGCTAGTTTTTGTATAAGATACCGTCAAAACATTTATACGTAATTCTCTATTATTCGTGACCAAGCGACCGAGTGCCAGCTTAACTTCGAGTGGTGTAATATCCAGTGAATTGAATTTCCCGACGTAGGGATAAAAGTGTTTGACAAAGGGTGACTTTTTGTATATGATTAAGATAAACAGATATTTGTGAATTTATTACTTATATTTGTATCTGCTTAATATTGTTACTCATATGTAAAACCTTTTTAAGATAAGTGCATCGATTTACTTTTAAAAAATATTGATTAGTTAATAAGCTTAAAATTACAATAATAATTAAACTAATCGTCATCATCATCATTTCAGCCTCTCACAGTCAACTGTTGGACATAGGTCTCCACTAGTGCACGCCAAAAATGGCGTGAACTTATGTGTTTTGCCCATAGTCACCACGCTGGGCAGACGGGTTGGTGACCGCCGGGCTGGCTTTGTCGCACCGAAGACGCTGCTGCCCGTCTTCGGCCATGTATTTCAAAGTCAGCAGTAGGATGGTTATCCCGCTATCGGTCGGCTTTTTAAGTTCCAAGGTGTTAGTGGAACTGTGTTATCCCTTAGTCGCCTCTTACGACACCCGCGGGATGAGAGGGGGTGGCTTTATTCTTTACTAGCGTAGCCACACAGCGTAATACTAATAATAAAATTATTAATAAAAAATTAATTTGGAATTAGATGTAATATTATTAATTATCTTCACTATATAGGCATTTTCACGTGGAATGACATACACACTGACATTCCTATTCTAATAAAACAAATATTTCTATATCTTTTATGCATAAAGACAATGTTTTCAAAGTACTATTCAGTAACGTACAGTTCGTTACGTGACCTTGACTCAAGCTTGACCCTTTTTTCGAGTCAAGCAAGGATAATGAAATGGTGAACAAACCAGACCTTTATTTGAATTGTAAATGTTATTATTTCCAAACTCTCACCAAAAACGCCTGTCTTCTCCGTCTTGTTAGGACTGAGGATCACTAAATAATTCTTTTTCCGCAAATCTTAAACAAAATAGCATTTGTAAATTTTTATTAATCCGTCCGATTTATACAAATAAAGAAAATTGGAGTGATGGTAATATTAAAATAACCGCTTTTACTAAATGCATATGGGCAATATATACACGGCACATATACCAATCCGGCTAATCACTGAAACGGCGGTAACGATTTTGACGGGACTTTTTCTGGCAAACAGCTGATGTAGTAAAGAGTAACTTAGGCTAATTTTATATTAGAAATTTATTTATTTTATAATTTTGCGAACAAACAATAACTTTTTTGAAGTGAAACTTCTTTAGGTGTATGAGGGTAACATTTTTACGGCAACGTTTTCATGAAACGGCAACGTTTTTGTCGATGGCGCTGGAACGAAAATCTAAAGCTTTAGATTTGGATAAATATAAATTTGACTTAAAAATTAGTTTGCCAAATAACTTTCACTTGTGACATGTGTACTCTGTACGCACGCACTTTTTTTTAAATTCCACGCGGACGAAGAGGCGGGCACAGCTAGCTTAAAATATTTTTTAGTGAGTGAAATTTTAGTATTGACGTAATTAGGTTACAGCTCAATTTATAATATTATATGTTGGGTAAAGAGGTCAACAAATATTCAAGTCCTTTCACCTGCACTATAAAGTTTTCTCAATCTATCTATCTATAATATATATAAACGCGAAAGGTCACTCATCACGAAATCTCCAAAACTATAACAGTTACAAACTTGAAATTTGGCAGGTAGGCTCCTTATAAGACGTAGGCATCCGTTAAGAACGGATTTTATGAAAAACGACCCCAAAGGGGGTAAAACGGGGGTTGGAAGTTTGTATGAAAGTCCTATATTTTGAAGTAAGAGACTTGAAATTTCAAATGTAAGCTCTATAGATAGTGAAAAGGTGTCCAAATAATGTATCTTTAGAAATCAACCCCTTTTTGGGATTAAAACGGGGGATGGTAGGTTTACTCACTCATCACGAAATCTCCGAAACTTTAACACCCACAAACTTGAAATTTGGCAGATAGGCTCCTTATAGGGCGTAGACATTTGTTAAGAACGGGTTTTACAAAACTCGACCCCTAAGGGGGTAAAACGGGGGTTGGAAGTTTGTATGAAAGTCCTATGTTTTTGAAGTAAGAGACTTGAAATTTCAAATGTAAGCTCTATAGACGGTGAGAAAGTATCTAAATTATGTGCCTTTAGAAATCAACCCCTTCTTGGGGTTAAAACGGGGGATGGTAGGTTGACTCGCTCATCACGAAATCTTCGAAACTGTAACAGATACAAACTTGAAATTTGACAGATAGTTTCTTTATAGAGTGTAGACATCTGTAAAGAACGGATTTTACGAAACTCGACCCTTAAGGGGGTAAAACGGGGGTTGGTAGTTTATATGAAAGTCCTATGTTTTTGAAGTAAGATACTTGAAATTTAAAATGTATGCTCTACAGATGGTGAGAAGGTGTCTAAATAATGTATCTTTAGAAATCAACTCCCTTTTGGGGTTAAAACGGGGGATGGTAGGTTGACTCACTCATCATGAAATCTCCGCAACTAAAACAGCCACAAACTTGAAATCTGGCGGGTAGGTTCCTTATAGGGCGTAGACATCCGTTAATACCGAGTTTTATGAAACTCGGCCTCTAAGGGGGTAAAACGGGAGTTGGAAGTTTCTATGAAAGTGCTATGTTTTTGAAGTAAGAGACTTTAAATTTAAAATGCATGCTCTATAAATGGTGAGAAGGTGTCCAAATAATCTATCATTAGAAATCCACTCCCTTTTGGGGTTAAAACGGGTGATGGTAGGTTGACTCACTCATCACGGAATCTCCGAAACTATAACAGCCACAAACCTAAAGTTTGCAGGTAGGTTCCTTATAGGGCGTAGACATCTACTAAGAACTGGTTTTATGAAACTCGACCCCTAAGGGGTTAAAAGTGGGGTTGAAAGTTTGTATGAAAGTCCTGTGTTTTTGAAGTAAGAGACTTGAAATTTTAAAGGTATGCTTTATAGATGGTGAGGAGGTGTTTAAACAATGTATCTTTAGAAATAACGTTCCTTTTGGGGTTAAAATGGGGAATGGTAAGTTAACTCACTCATCACGAAATCTCCGAAACTATAACACCTACAAACTTGAAATTTGGCAAGTAGGTTCCTTATAGGACATAGATATTCGCTAAGAACTGATTTTACAAAACTCGACCCTTAAAGGGATAAAACGGGGGTTGGAAGTTTGTATCAAAATCCTATGTTTTGAAGTAAGAGACTTGAAATTTAAAATGTATGCTCTATAGATGGTGAGGAGGGGACCAAATAATGCATCGTAATATATATATAATATAAAAAAGCAAGGTCACTGACTCACTCATCACAAGAACTCAAAAACCGCTGGATGGTCCATCCATCCAGGATGGACAAAGATTAAATTTGAAATTAGATTATAGTTAGTAGACGTCCGATAAGAACAGATTTTGCGATATTCCACCGCTAAGGGGCTTTGATTGGGGTTGATAGTTTGTATGAAACATATACAGCAGCTATAAGTTCGCCTGATAGGTTATTTAAAAAAACAATTTGCGTTAAAAATCTTAATAGTATATATCTTCATAACTATGCGAACGTAGTCGCGGGTAACAGTTGTAGTAACAGGTATTATAAAACAAAGTCCCCAAAGGTATATGTGATCGATTCCCTCAAAATCTACTGAACGGATTTTTATGCGGTTTCACCAATGGAGAGAGGGCTTCAAGAGGAAGGTTTACGGAACGGCTAAGCCGTTTTTGATGATAGTTTCACTGGAGGTTTACCGGGAAAACTTTGTGACACACTGATTTCAACGCGAGCGAAGCCGCGGGCACAGCTAGTATCGCATAAAATTAAAATTCGCTACCGCAAATTGTAACATATTGTTCATACAAAATAATTGAATTAACGTAAATACAAATTTCCTCAATATCCATAAAAATCCTTCTTCTACATGGGAAAAGAGGCCTATGCCCAGCAGTGGGATTTTACAGGCTGAAGCGAAATGCAAATTTACCGTTTCAGACCAATTTCAGTGGTTGCTGTACTTGTAGTTGTAGTGGTTGTACGAGTAAACAAAAGTTTAATTTAAATAAGCACTTTTGTACGACCAATTCGTTGTTGAATCGAACTAAACGTTTTGAATGCCAGCAATTTTCTTGTTTAATGTTTGACAAGTTAAATGATATTTAATTAAATTGTTACTTACTTACTCGTAATTCAAATAGCATCGGTTAAAATCACTGACTGTGATTAAAATACAAGATAAACCAGGACTTTATGGATAAATTTGGGGATTATCATTACTTTTAAAATATTAAATGTTACTTTTTTTTTTAATTATTAAAACGCTGTGTACGCTCTACATATTCCTTTAATTGTCTACACAGCCTAAATGCTTAGCCTAGTTTTTAAATTGTAATCAATGAACGTCAAATTTAAATAACTGTATTTGCTCGCAAACGAAAAAAAAAACCGCTTCAATTACATCGATAAATAATCAACGTAGGTAGATAGTAGAGAAATAGTCCAGTAAATACACGTTATCAAAGATTACTCAAAAAGTTGTCATCAGATCTCGATGAAATTTAAATGTGACCACAAGATAAACATCAACTTTTGATTAAATTAATAATCATCAAACCGGTACACCCAGTAAAAAGTTATGCGGTATACAACGTACAACGTAGGTCGACGAAAAAATAGTCAAGGAAAAACGCATTATTAGATATAACTCAAACAATAGTTGTAAGATCTCAAATAAATTTAAATGGGGCTAAATGACACACACCACCTTTCGATTAAAAATTTTTTTGTCGAAATCGGTCCACCTAGTCCAAAGTTCTGAAGTAACATACAAAAAAAAAACTACAATCGAATTTAGGACCTCCTCCTTTTTTGGAAGTCAGTTAAAAGAACAGTCTTTTATCTTCAGTCTAGCGGCAAAAAAACAGGCCTTTCCTTTGAAATTGTCCTAATTTTTCTGTAGCAACTATTCGAAACACAATATCTAGAGAACCTCTTAAGAAATAGAATGGCGATCGTTACGTTCAATTAGAGCTGTCAATCTTTCTGTCCCGGCTGCCCTTTTTATAGATGAAGACGGATGACTTGTAACAAAAACATTACTAAGTTTTCTTTCATGATACATTTAAACGTATAGTTATATAAATAGTTACACTTAACAAGCGACAGTTGATCTATTTTTATTTAATATAAAAATATTTGTGATATTATCCAATGACTAGTTCAGATAAATAATGATTTTGCTTAAAGATTCAGTAGTTTTACTTTTACTTACTACTCTGATTTATCTGTACTTTCAAGAAACTGAATTTCGAACTCCATTCATATTATATGCTACAGAATATTGTGAGAAAAATATATGTACAGAAAAATTTCATTATCAGATTCGTTTTTGCCTTCTTTGGCATTAAACCAGCAGATTTATTTTTATTCACAAAAAAGACAGTGAATTTTTTTCTAGAATCATGTATTGTATATATTTGTATCTATGGCTCTGCTACGGATAGAACTAAAAACTGAACAAGCTAAAACGATTTTTTTTTGTTAAATTAAAACAAAAATTATCATTTTCTTTTTATGTGTAATTGTTAACAATGTTTTTCTAAGCCGTTACATTTCAACGTAAAATATTCTGTTAAATTTGGACCACTTGTAAAAATAAAGAAATAAAAATACGCGCATTTTACACATGGGATAATTTTATACGTCGTGTAATAAAGTTTAAGAGGGTTGTTAAATATGTAATTTTACTTAAATGCTTTAGTACTTTTACTGTTAAGATGTAATATGATCCTACTTCATCGTATCGTAGCAATCATTATTCAGAGCTGATTTACTTTTTAAAGAAACGTTTACAAAGGCAATATCATAGATTTATACACCAGCAGTTCCTTTATTATTGGTTTGCTTAAAGTGATTTTGAATTTCGATAATCAGCCATTCAGTATGCAATATGCACACACCACAAGACCAAATAATGTTTTTATTGAAAAGAAATTTATGAAAAAAGCCTTCATTGCAGATTATATTCAAAATTTTATCTCTATATCCTTATGGAAAAAAAATACACAAACAAACATTGCAAATTATAGTAAAAACGTCACGATCCTTTACCCTCCGTAACAGAGAGGGAGAGTACACCAATCTTACTCGCTACTAGGATGACAGAGTTCTCTCGTTGCTCGTTAGCGTTCTATAGGTGATTGCGGTCCGAATAGTCACAGGAACCAGTCGGGACGTCAGAGTGGCATGCGTTAGTAATCCCGTGGCGCCCCATTACGACAATGAGGGCACTGCTGGGTATATATACCGGTATGACCTATCCGTGCCGATTACTCTTAGGTATCAAATGCGTTACGTTATTAACTTAAAAAAAAAAACGGAACTACCGCGACGTAATAAGTTTTAACCGACTTCTCTATCATTATGTAGGTACTCGATTCAGTGGTCTTGTATTGAATATAATTGTAGCTAAAATTTGGATTAGCTGAAATTAAAAATATTTATGTTAATGGATTTAAAAATCAAAGAACAATCATTGAATTTATACGCCAATCGTCTATTCGTTACTCATTGAACTCGTAGTAGCTAAAACTTTTACAAAAAAAATTTTTCAATTTAAATCAAACCAGCATTATAGCTTTGAAGTAAGGCTGAAAGATTAAAAAATATTTTTATAATGCGTCTCTGATATATTTATTCATAATAAATTTATTCATCCAAATAATTAAATATGAAGGCTTTTGAAAGGTTAATAAATGAACTCCGAGAGATCGCCTTTCAGATTAAGATAACCGTTTAAATTGAGTTTTTATTATATTTATTCTTAGTATTTAAAATAAACAAGAAATTATTTGAAATATTTATATACTTTTTTATTTTTTAATAATATTGAAAAGTTAGAAATGACCTTTAGATATCTTAATTGTTCGGTTTACTAGTTGTGGATAAACTTTAGCTTGCCAATAGGTTAGGAATACACTCTAAAAGCGGGAGGTACAGGAGGCGGTAAAATAGACCATTAGGACCTGTTTCTCCTCAATTAAACTACAACTTTTAGATTAAATTTTTCGATAGTAATATCTTTTAACTAATAAATAGTACAAAAGCTAATATACAAAACAAAAAACTGAGGTGAGGTTAACGGCAGGAAATTACTTGCTACAAATATGGAGCAGCCCGACTGGGGAAGTAGCTCGACCTTACAGACGATCACAGCTAAGTAATACTATTTTCAAGCAGTATTGTGTTTTTGTTGGTGAGTAAGGTGACCAGAGTTCCTGGGAGGAATTGGGGATATGGTCGGCAACGCGCTTGCGATGCTTCTGGTGTTGCAGACGTTTATAAGCTACGGTAATCGCTTACTATCAGGTGAGCCGTAAAAATAAAATCTCATAAATATATTGGAATTCTATGGTAAAAAAATAATAATGTATCAAAAACTTTTTTTCGTCGGATATTATCATAATTATGTCAAATATCGTTAAATTCTATATAGTTAAAGTATATATTTTGCTAGAAAAAATTAATATAGTAGGTAAGAAGAAAATGAAATAACGCATCGTCTAATAAAACTTTAATGTCGTTAATCAAACGGTTACTTGTAATAAACAAGTGTTGTTAATATTTGTGTTTGCTCGCAAATAAAAATAAAACCGACTTAAATTTACATCGACATATAATACAGCGTAAGTAGTTGAAAAAATAGTGGCTTGTTAAGGTTAACTCAAAAATTACTCGTCAGATATAGATCAAATTTAAATGAAAACACACAACAAGCATCAGCTTTCGATTTGAAAAAGAATCATCAAATCGGTACCCTCAGGAAAAAGTTATGGAGTAATGCATAAAAAATACAGTTGAATTGAAAACAACTCCCTTTATTGTATTCGTTCCAAAATATTAAAAAGAACACAGTGCCAAAATTACGCACCATTACGTGTCCATAATAGAAGAGGAGGCTTCAGCTTCGCTTTGGGACGTATTCAGACGAATCAGTATAGTACAGTAACTGGCCAGTAAGCCATTGGTTAAACTTTCTATTACTTACAGGTTAATTATTGATACGAAACTACTAATTATTTAAATATAACAAATTGGAGTTACCCGCGACCGTGGCGGCCCCAACGTGTCGGCGGAATATAGTATAATAAATATATTGCATACTTATAAATAATATATTCAAATTTAAATTTTCTATGAAGCAAAATTGATTTTCGAGTAAATCTTTCTTGAGAAAATTGCATTATTAGATAAAAATGTGCAATATTTAATTACCATCTGTCTAATTATCTTTTTTAAGTAATAATGAAACAAATAGAATTTATTTAAATTTCAGATACATGTCCACACTCTATTTGTAAATATGATTCAGTACCCTTTAAAGCTATATTTAAGAAAATCCCTACTTACAAAATAACATGTTACGACCAAGAACCAATTTACCTCAAACTACTTTTCAGTTAATGGTTGAATTGAATAAAGATTAATATCTGAAAGTAATTATCTTACCTTTCCTAACAAATCACTGTCAAACAAACTGGATTAAATGTAGGTATTATCTTAAATGTCAACTAGAGTTCTATCAACACATACATTCGAAATATATTATTTATTTATTTATTTATTTATTTTATTTATTTATTTATTTTATTTATTTATTCTTAATGTATAACAAAATACAGACACATATAAAGAAAGATACAATACAAGATGTACAAAGGCGATCTTATCGCTAAATTCTTCCAGATAACCTTTGGGTACTGGACACGACACAGTAGCAGCGGTTAGAAATGTGCACATATTAAGGAGGAAAAATCGATAATAAATAACGTAACTAACTAATAATTGTGTTTGCTCACAAACGAAAAAAAACCGACTTCAATTACATCGACGAGTAATACAACATAGATCGACGAAAAAATAGTCAAGTAACGACGCGTTATCAAAGATTACTGAAAAAGTAGTTATCAGATCTCAATAAAATTTATATGTGACCACATGACAAACATCAGCTTTCGATTAAATTAAAAATTATTAAAATCGGTACACCCAGTAAAAAGTTATTGCGGATTTTCAAGAATTTCCATCAATTTCTCTGGGATTCCATCATCAGATCCTGGTTTCCTTATCATGGTATTAAACTTAGGATATCTCCTTTCCAACAAAAAAAGAATTATCAAAATCGGTACATCCAGTAGAAAGTTATGCGGTATAATACAACGTAGGTCGACGAAAAAAGCGTCAAGTAAAAACGCATTATTAGATATAGCTCGAAAAGTAGTTGTTAGATCTCAAATAAATTTAAATGGGACCAATTGGCACACACCACCTTTCGATTAAAAGAAAATTTGTCGAAATCGCTCTACCCAGTCAAAAGTTCTGATGTAACATACATTAAAAAAAATATATATACAGTCGAATTGAGAACCTCCTCCTTTTTTGGAAGTCGGCTAAAAATACGAGGCATTATCAGACATACGTAGATATAAACTACGATATGATAGATTTACATAAATATAAAAAACATATATATAAATAAGTAAATATTTTAGTATATAATATATAAAGCACATATACATACACACACACACACACACACACACACACACATATATATATATATATATATATATATACTAGCTGACCTGGCGAACTTTATACCGCCTTCTTTATTTTTTTCTTAAATATAATAATTAATATATCAAAATAAAATATAGCCTATCTTTCAAGTTGGATCGAACTGCACATGGTGTGCGAATTTTATTATAATCGATTAAGTGGTTTAGGAGTCCATTGAGGACAAACATTGTGACACGAGATTTATATATATTAAGATATATACATATAAAGTAAACTACAAATCACGACAGTTAAGACTTAATGAGTGACGTATAATGCTTTTTAAGGCGTAGCTGAAAACAAGCTTGCGTTGCGTATTAATATACATCTTAATATATATAAATCTCGTGTCACAATGTTTGTCCTCAATGGACTCCTAAACTACTTAACCGATTTTAGTCAAATTTGGACACCGTGTGCAGTTTGATCCAACTTAAAAGATAGGCTATATTTTATTTTGATATATTATGTTATTATTATATTTCAGAAAAAAATAAGGTGATACGAAGTTCGCCAGGTCAGCTAGTATATATATATAAATGTCGTGTCACAATGTTTGTCCTCAATGGACTCCTAAACTACTTAACCGATTTTAATTAAATTTGAACACCGTGTGCAGTTTGATCCAACTTAAAAGATAGGCTATATTTTATTTTGATATATTATGTTATTATTCAGAAAAGAATAAGGTGATACGAAGTTCGCCAGGTCAGCTAGTATACATATATGTAATAAGCAAAACTACGACGGTAATGTGGCGGCGTTAAAAAATTATGCTACAACAATTTATGCGGTCGAATTACATTACGTTTTATTGAATCTAAAAATTATATCAATTAATATATAATTAGCGTATACCTCCCACTATTGAGCTATACGGTTCATCAAAATAGGATGCAAATAAATGGGGTTGAATTCACCACGTTGCTTAATTGCGGTTTGGCAAATGATAAGGAAAGGGCGATAATGATAGCGATGATAGGGGATCTAGATTAATTTATGAAAATGATACTTAATTCAATTATTATTCATAATCGTTGTTATAAATTATAATTCACAGTTAAGTAATCGTAAATCAATATTCTGTATAATAGTAATTACTTGATATTGTTTTTTAGTATTTTAGAAGAAAAGTTTAGTACACGGGTATCGTATAGTTATTTATACATATTTTGGTATTTATTTGTTCAAATAGCAGACACTTAATTTTTTTTTAAATCATAATCGAAATTTCTTTGCCGTAGGACGGTCATAATAGTAACATATCAAGAAAAAGAGTAGTTGTTAATGTCATTAGGCAACAATTATTGTCATTGGTAATCTTAATCTTATTTAAAAATATATGAGTTCTATTAATTAGTTCTTTTACGTAAAAAACCTTTAAGTAGAACACTATTTTGCAAGAAAAAGACTGAATTAGAGCTGTGTAAATCACGCTTAACTCTATAAAGCGAAGTATCGATTCTCTTCTTCGATGCTCCTGTTCTATACCTAGGGTTGTAGCGCTGACATTGACAAATACAGAGCCAGGTGGCGTGTTGACCCATTTTGTCAAACTTGATTGGTGCCGGTCCACAGCTTTGTCTAAGAATCGTGTCATAAATTGTCTTCGTGCGCACCTGTTACCGATGTTATTTGCCAGACCCTAAATTGGCTCATACTTTGTACCTTCGTAGTTATTGAAACTGTATTACTAAATAAAACTTGTACTCGTAAATTTAGCTTAAAACTTAAAATTAACGAGAATATTGAGTAACCGCTGTCAATTAGCACTACTGTCTGAATGGCTTACTTCAAGTGGCCAATTGGAATACGAAGTTCTAACTACGACTTGATTGCTAAAGTAGCGTGGCTAAGCTAAGTGACAGTTATAGTCCTGAATTGTTAAATACAATAAAGGCTAAATATTATGGTCAAAGGACATGGAACGTTTTAAAATAAACGATATATGAACGACGATATATACGAATACGACGAATACAAATTTTCGCTTTAACTATTAAGTTCATAAATATGTTTATTAATTGAAGTTTATTTTAAGTAGAAAATTATTATCTACTAACTTTATTTTCTTCTTTACTCTTTTTAATATTATTATTGTTTAAACTCATTTTACATAAAAAATTACAGTCGCACACACCAAAAATCGCAGAGATTTGTCCGGAGTGTTAAGTTTGAATACAGTTTACTTAGGCAATTAATAATATGGTGGGTAGTTCTACAAACGAAGGTAAGTATAAAATCTTTTAATTCGGTGCAAATGCGTACGCAGGGAAGGCGATCGAGACACAAAACCAGTTTTCTAAAAACAGTTACAGGCTGTTCAGATAATACGACTTAAATTCGTATCTTAATTTTTTTATAGTGACTCTTTTATACATGTCGGAGAATTAATACGGAAAGAAAAAGGAAGTTTGACGCGGTGTTCTGAGGTTGGCAGCACTAATGAGCAATTCGGTCAAGACGGGTTCGCCCACACGATGTCTAACGACAGAATAACGTTGTCTTCGACATACAATAATTTATATAAGTTTAAATATGTATTATAATTAATATACTAATTATGATATTAAGTACAAGACTTTTGAACGTTATAATGAAACAACTTTTTTGGATTTTATCGCGGTTTATTTAAATACTTATCTAATATTATATCACTTTATCCTTTTGATGTGCATAAAAGGAACATAATTTATTATATTATAATAAATTCGAAATAACACGAACAATTTACGTACTTGATAGCGAAGTAGAGGAAAATTGAATGTAGTTTTCGTGCTCCAAGTTAGGATAATGGCCGAAAGGAGCTTCAAACTAACTTCGATATTTGTCGCATTTGGAGATAATGCATTTGAAATTATACCCCAGCTTCCATTTACGATAGAACTCGAGATGAGTCAACTTCAATATAAATATATATTTATAATATAAATTTAAGACATAAATATTTTGATTCTGTAAATCAATTGATAAATATAGTATTTTTTATTCTTTGTAAGTTCTCTACGTGATAAATTGTGTTATAACTTATTCAAATTTCATTAATAGGTTCAATGTTATCTAGCTGGGCAGTTTTTTTTTATTTTATTAAAAAATATTTTATTTACAATATTTATGGCGTCACACAGAACTGCACTATTATTATTTACTATATATATATATATATATATTATTTTATAACTCTGCTACTCCAAGGTCCGAGTGTTTCGACTGCAAACAGCACAAAGATGTAATTTGTAATTAGTGACGAATATTTGTGCCGTTTAGTTGTTTTAGCTTTTTTCGCTGCGACTCCCGCTTTTGAGGCTATTTCCCTGACATGAGTTGCAGTGCTAAAAACGTTTTAAATAAGATAACTCCTCGCCTTATTGCCTCCACTGATGACAAGAGTTCTGATGCATTTTTTGCCTAGAGAATCGGCATAGCGATTCAACGGGGAAATGCTGCTAGCATTCTTGGCACAATTCCACGCGGACATGATTTATACCAAAACTATCTGTAAATATTTAGTTCTTAAGTTGTGAAATGTAAATATGTATAATGTTTAATAAACTATTGTTAGTACCTTTTGTAACAGCCTGATGACGTTCTAACGTTGATTGCTAAATAAATTGCTCAGTTAAGAAAGTTTGGATTCTAATCCACTATAGGTTATGACTGACATAGTCTAAAATTTATTCCAAAACATCCAAGCTTTCTCACAAATTTTTATCTCTCATCGTTAAACACCACTTCACTTAAAGTCTTATATTGATTCACGTGTTCCATCTATTAGGCCCTTTCGATAGAATCATTCGGAGATTTATAAGATAAATGAAACTTACTAGTTACCTGAGCATTTAAGTACTGATAAGTATTTTGTACAACAAGGCTTTTAAACGTCTCCATTGTTAGAAGATCCTAAAAGTACGCTAAGATAGTTTCAATTACTTTACAAATAAAGTATTCACCGAATTTCCTAGAAAAATATAGAATTCATTATCTTATGATACTGAATAGGTTTATTGTCTCAAAATATAGTTTTGTTTTGAAGCTTCATTGGAAAAAGGTACAAAAACCAGCCTAGCTACTACGCTTTTTCTAATTTTTTTTGTCTCGCATTCAAAAACTAAAACTAAACTGATATCTAATATTTTTCAATATAATATACAAATATATAATATGTTTTGTCAAAAGTAAATTTGATAAATACTTCTAATATAAATAATCTCCTCTTCCACAACTTAAAAGATTTGGAAAAGTTACAACTTTTCAAAGTATTAATTTCAAATTTAAGATAAGTTATACAATTAAGAATTACGTAAAATGGTTATAAATTTAAGAAAATTTAATATACCAAATTTTTTTACTATATTTAATGACACGAATTTCGACTATGAAGGTTTTAGTTGCGGAGTCTATAAGAGAATCCTCACCGGCTGCGCCACTTTTAGTTTCGGAGCGTATGAAAACTATTTATACTAATTTACTATTAACTAACTTAATTTAAATAAAACAAAATGAAAGACATGTAACCGATTTGGAGGCTTTAATGTCTCTGACTTAACTCTTACAGTCTCGGCCCAGCGGATGTCAGGGGGGGGCCGACCAGACGCTGAGTTCGCGTCTTGCTTATTCTATGAATCTTATTTTATATATCTTATTCTATGTATCTTAATCTATGGCGGATGGACGAGTCGTAATTATAACTAGGTAGTAAACAAAAATAACTAAACCACTGGAAAGTGTCTCATTTCTAAATCAGATAACATCCATATGCACTTTGCTAAGTAAGGTAGAGAATTAGATGAAGTATTTTTTCCTATTTAAGAAATGTATTAAAACATAATCGTAACGACAATAAGTAATAACAACAAAAAATAGAGAGATATACATGGTATTTGATTAATTTCCATGTTAATAAAAAAGTTTGTAAATAAAAAAGCTATTTAATTATAAATTTAAATTTTTAACAATGAATTGGATTAAAAGTTATCATTATATTGAAATATAAATTTGCGGTGTCCTTGTGTTTTTTTTTTATCTTAAACATTGTAATGTTATGTATAAAACCTTAGAGCCTGGAACCTAAGTATACAACAACAGTAGAAAAAAAAATTAAATTGAAAAATTAAAACTGAAAGCAAAAAGAAATAACAAATATACATAAATTATAACTAACTGACTCGGCGGTTGTTTTGCCGTTAAAAGCTATTAAAAAATAGGGGTTGGTGGTAAAACGGTAATAATTTTACTTTGCTTGTATTTTTTATGCCCGATCATAATAAAATAAAAATAAAAAAATTGGCAAAAAATAAAAAAATCGTGGGGGGCCACCCTTATAGCTTAGGGGTTTAAAAATAGTTTACGGCTGACTCTGAGAGCTACCAAGTATGTACAAAAATTTTCTTAAGAAATAGTCAAGCCATTTCGGATGACATTGGCCTCTAACAATCTGACACAAGAATTTTATATTAGACGTTAGATTTAATTTAAACTAAGTACTTCATATTTTTTTTTTTCTTATTTAAACAAGGTTGATTTCTTTTATGATAAAGTTGTATTTTTTAGCCAACAAAAAAAGGAGGAGGTTACTCAATTCGACTGTGTATATATATATATAATGTATGTTCGGGGATAACTCCGTCGTTTATGAACCGATTTTGATAATTCTTTTTTGTTGAAAAGGAGATATTCCTAGTTTGGTACCATGATAAGAAAACCAGGATCTGATGATGGGATCCTAGAGAAATCGAGGGAAACCCTTGAAATTCCGCATAACTTTTTACTGGGTGTATCGATGTTGATGATTTTTAATTTAATCGAAAGCTGATATTTATCATGTGGTCACATTTAAATTTCATCGAGATCTGATTACAACTTTTAGAGTAATCTTTGAAAATGCGTATTTACTTGACTATTTTTTCGTTTACCTACTTTGTATTACATGTCGATATAATTGAAGTCGGTTTTTCTTTCTTTGCCTGCAAACACAATTATTCCCGTTTATTTTCTTTGATAATTATCAAAAATATGAGGTACAAAGACGCTGAAGCGTCCGCTGAGCGTACATCACTTATCCAAAGTATTATTCATTGATTCATTTGGTTTGATGGCTTTCAATTGTGCAAAATAGCATGAATGAAGTCATCCGTGCTATTTTGCACAATTGAAACGTCAATGTCACGTAGAATGTTCGGTGCGATTGAGATTAGAACCTAAATATAATTTTGAAGACATTGAAACAGTAGGTGGTTTATTATAAACCTTAATCTCACAAATCAACACATTTAAATTACAATAAATACACCCAAACACGGATATTCAATATTTACAGTAAGTGGGATTTGGCGAGGAAAACATCATAGACAGGATAGGATAGTTTCGAATAGTTAAAAAGTATACGGGGTGCTAGGTTTTCGTCAAGGCCACATTTGCAGAGGGAGTAGTTACGTACCCTGATCTTATTTAATCATACACTGGAGATCATGAGTCTCCAGAAGCAAACGACAGATTGTTGAAGTTACCCAGCGGTCTATAGAAGGGAAAGCAAGGGTGTCTTGGGATATTAGGCGGGATCGCAGCATAATGCTTACCTTTAACTGATTTTGACTTACCCCATTATGAATTCCAGGATTTTTCCAGATGAGATTACACCAGAACCCGCAAGGCTAGACTTGAGATGTAAAAATGATCTAAGGAACCAAATGTATGGCTAATTAAGGACAGGAGTCAGCATCCACTACCAGTTCCATGTCTTATTACCTGTAATCCCGTAAAGACCTGAAACCCCTACCAGAGTGGCTTTTAAACCATTCTGATCACATGCGAGTAAAGTTTCTCTAATAAGATAAAGGAAAATCTTAATCTACTATGAAAATAAATCACAACCAATTAAGGACTTTGAAACATCATGTTATAGAATAAAATTTAATTGCTCCCAACGGTGCAACAGCCTTGCAGTGAACACAGAAGATTGAGTAGGGCATTAATTACACAGCTATCGAGGGAAATCTTAAATGCATCTGTTTACATTAGAAGACGATCTGACAACATGATAATTCCATTATAAATAAGCTTTTTATGAATAGGGTTTTTTTTAAATAAAAGTAAATCCAGGGGCTTATAATGCCCGTGCTTTTGTTATTCCATTTATTTTTGTTATTAATCTATACTTTGGTACTTAAACAACTGCAACCTTACAACGAGAAAACTGATTAATCTAAGCTTAGTGTCCCTAATGTAGACCGTGATACATAGTAGGGAATATATCCGCCAACCCGCATTAAAGCAGCGTGGTGGATTAAACTCTGATACTTCTACATAACGAATTCCCAGCAGTGGTATATTACAGGCTGAAGCGCTTACTCATTATATCTCGATAATATTTAAATGGTACCACATGACAGGTCAAACATCAAAATTGGTGCACCCAGTAAAAAGTTATAAGGTATAATACAACTAAGGGGGACGAAAAAACAGTCAAGTAAATACGTATTATTAGATATAATTCAAAAAGTACTTATCAAATACTAATTAAATTTAAATTGAACCACGTGACACGCCAAACATTGATCAGCTTTTGACTAAAACAAGAATCATCAAAACCGGTACACCCAGTGAAAAATATTACAGATTCTGTCGTCAGGGTTGGTTAAGAAGTGCATAGGACGTCCTTGACGTGCCTGTAATGCCAGAGATATGACCGTATTTAAAGCGCCAGTCACCTGGCCATACCTTGCCATATACATATAGGCGATGCGTTAGCGCAGCGGTAATAGCACTGGCTGTTGCACTGGCAGTCGCGGGTTAGTCGTGGTCTGGGAGTTGTGTTTGTGTATTGTATGTGTTTCCAGACCCCCAACACAGGAGAAAGTCCTACTGGGGGATCCGTTAAGTATGAAGGTTTTATTAATTTATTGTCAATTAAAGGCGTATCACCCTTTTGCGCTGTAGCTCGTTGTAGCGAACTATAAATAGAAAGATTGTCTCATATTACGCCTGTAAAGCTCTCGGGAGCCTCGCGCTGACGTAATATTTAAACCAGTATCGACTCGTAAATTGTGGGCGTTAGTACAATAATGAAGTTACAGTAACTCGTAAAAACCGGTTTTTGACAGTTTGACATCGGAGAGTATCTCGCGCCGACGTATCTGGGGGCACGGTAGTGCCCCCGCCAAGACGAACCAAAAAAAAAAAACGAAAAGTACTATCTAGCTTTTCTCGAAGTGCTTCGTCGTTTTTTTGAACCCTCATAACTTGGATTTGGATTATACCGGATAAACAAAATTCTCAGGATATGATGTCAATAGTGAACTTATTAATCATGTAAAGTTTCAATTGCATAGCTCTTATACTTTAGATTTTATTGTTGTCTAAAAAACCCCGATTTCGTCACTCACTGATGATCATTAAAATTCTTAGAGTATTTCCTGAAGTCCCAGAAAGCTAAAATTTGGTAAGTAAGCTAGTATTAGTACAAAAATAAAAAAAAATCTAAAACTTGGAACTTTTACCCCCTAACTCCTTAAAATAGGGGATGGAAGTTTGTATGAGACTTCCGCAAATTTTGATGCTAGAAGTCTGAAAATTGATATAGGGACTCCTTGTTACTCCTTGTTATAAATAATAATAATAAAAAATACATAAAAAATAAAAATCGACAAATATTTTTGACATTTCATCTTAAAAATTTATTTATTGATTTAGAGTGAATGCTTAATTACAATAGTTTTTGGTGTGAATATTTGGTGATTTATAAAAGATAATATAGAGTCTGTGTGTTTGAGGAGATAAACCAGTTGGTTTTTTCTATATTTGTATTTCTTCGTTGGACATAGTTATTAAGTTCTCTTATAGTGGTTTTTTTTCAAGACAGAAAAGTAATTTTCTGATATATTTATTGCTGGATTGGATTTCGTGTTATTTAACGTTCTTTTATAATTATATGTATAAACTATTAAGTTTTCGTCCACTTTGCAGTTTTCTTACGTTTCGTGTTTGTTCGGTTTTATTATACACATATAACTTTTATTGAGAGTATTGTCCGTATTTGTCATTTGCGGTCAATTTAGTGTTATTTATGTTCTTTCTATATAATTACATTAAATAAAACTATAAAGTTTCCTTACATTTTGCAAATTTATTTATTTCAAGATTTTCTTTGATTTTGTGGCCTCTCATCCGAGCGACAGTTGCACGATACTCGGCTTCCCATCCGGAGGTTTACCGTGATTTACTGTGAGGTAGCGACCGCGTCGATTGTCTTGTTGAATGCAAAATTTTCGGAATACTTACTAAGATGTTGTAGGCAGAAAGGTGCATATATGTATTCGTTTACAATTTATTCAGAAGGGTTATTTTAGTGCAAGGCAGTTTTCTTTAGATTTGATAGGCTTGTACCTAGGTATAGGTAGGTAGGTATATTTCGTAAGTTTGAACGTTGTCGATTTTCCTACTGACTTAAAATTAAACATGGATTGTGAAATAGTTTCACTTGAAGTAGAGCTTGGACCCCGCCGTCATCATGTGGTTCATATGCCGGGAGATGGTTCCTGCCTCTTCCTTTCCTTGACATATTTAATGTATGAAGAAATAGGCTTTGAAATGGCGTCGCAAGTCAGGACTGCTATTGTGCGATATGTTGTAGACCACTGGGATGAACTACAATTGTATACTTGTGGCGCCAATGGGGACACCTATCATGATTCCGATTCTTATTCACGGGATATGTTGAATAGCACTACTTATGGCGATACTTCCGAACTCATGGCTGCGGCAGCTATTTATTCATTCACTTTTGAAGTCTATCAAGATAATATTTAAAGAGGAACTTTTTCTCATATCGGCGGTCCTGTGAAACGTTTACGATTCAGTGGAAGTTCTTTAAGGTTAGATGGAGGGAAGACTTATTTAAATAAAAGAGACAGACCTTATCTTTTAAACTTTTACATTTACAATGTTGAACAAATGCCTGAAAAGTATTATTTTTCGATGCTTTTATTGTTTAAACCATGGCGTAACCTACAAGATTTGAAAATGTGATTTGAAACATACACTGAGGCTTTTAACTTTGCGAAAGATGATATGAAAAATGAACTGAGACATGTCAATTTACGCATTGAATTACAAAATCAGTTACAAAAGGCTTTCGAAATGGTGGAGACTAAATTGGCCGAACTAAATGAGGAGATTGAAAATGATGATGAAGATATAGGTCCCGATAATCCCTTAGATTTTGAGGCGCTTGAAGCGGTTAATGCGATGGATGACTTCAATAATACAATGACGGAGATGAAAATAATTTAGATGAAATGATAAGTAAACTTAATAGAGATCAAAAGAGTGTGTTTGATATGGTGACGGAAACTATGTCTAATGAGAGCGAAGTTCTTCGTTGTGTTATAAGTGGTACTGGCGGGACCGGTAAAAGTTTTATTATCAAAATTCTTAGTGTGGGTACAAAAACATTTAAATAAAAAAGTAGGTGTAGCCGCTCCAACGGGTATCGCGGCCTTTAATGTTAATGGATTGACGATTCATAGATTATTGCAATTGCCAGTTGAACACAAACAAACGCCCAAATACAGGCCACTTTCTGATGTGGTTCTCTAAATTCTGCGGTCGGATTTGAAAGATGCTGTTTTATTTATAATCTATGAAGTATCAATGATATCAAATATCACTTTAGCTTATATTCATATGCGTCTGACAGAAATATTTGATACCATCGATGAAGAAAATGGGTGGTTTGGTAAACGGAATATCGTGGTATTTGGAGATCTTTTACAGCTCCCACCTGTTAGGGAAAATTCTCCTTTTATAAAACTGTCGTCTCAAGAAGTTACAAAGCTAATAGGTGCTTTTAATTTTTCAAATCTGTGGGAAAACCTTTTTAGATACCAGGAGTTAACACAAAACATGCGGCAGTTAAATGATATGAAGTTCGTAGAAATGCTTCTAAGAATAAGAATAGGAATCACTACAGAAGAAGACTGCCGTATATTATCCGAACATTTAATTACACTGAAATCAGGTTCTAACGAGGGTAGATTACACGAAATAGCTGAATGTCTCAGTCGGCTTCCTGCAGATACAGTTTGTTTATTACCGACTAGAAATATGGCTCAGCAACTAAATGATGTCATGTTGCAAGCTATTCCTAATCTGGAAATCACGCTTAAAGCCACAGATAGTGTCGATTGTCCCAGATATCTTGTAAAAAGAGCTCGCGAGTCCATTGAAAAGTATGAGGAGGATGCTTCTATGAGAGTAGGCTTAGAAAAAACTATAGTTATTAAAAAAGGAGTGAAAGTAATGCTTAAACGAAATGTAGACGTTTCTTTGGGTCTTGTCAATGGTGCTAGGCATTGTTGACAAAGTAGAATGGGATTCAAATGACAAGAATATAGCAAGAAGAGTTGTAAAAATTTTTAATAGCGGTCTTAGACACGAACTAGTACCTGTAAAATCGAAATTTGAAATTATAAATAGAACATTCGTTCACCGTGAACAGTTTCCAATCTGTGTCGCGTATGCTATCACCATACATAAAAGTCAAGGGCTAAGTTTGAATAATGCTCTCATTGATATTGGGTCATCCACGTTCTCTTGTGGGCAGGCTTATGTAGCACTCTCTAGAGTGACTAATTTGCAAGGTGTTCACCTTATAAATACTGACTTTAGTAGTATTAAAGCACAACAGTCAGCTATAGTCGAATATAATCGCCTAAGAGCAAAGTATCGCCCTGATCTATCGCTTATAATAAACAGTAAACCAACAAAGAAAAAAGGCAAATATAGAGAGTGGGCTATGAAAAAAGGCACCTCTGATGTGCAAGAAATACACCCCAAAAAAAGAAAGAAAAATGAACAAAATAACAAAATATTGTCATAAGCAACTTACAAAAAGAAGTGAAATCCCACCAAAAACATTTTCATGTAAAATGTTGCCAAGACGAGATCATATGGCTCGCACTGTCAAAAAGTTATCAGATCTCATGAAGAGCCAAGCTTCTAACTCTACACGCCCTAACTCTACAAGCCCTAACTTCACGAACTCTACACCTTAGTCAAAATATGTGGCTTGGCCGTTTCGTTACTACCGGCTGTCGATGTTGTAGATGACGACTTTCCTGTCTCATTCATATATATATATATACTAGCTGTGCCCGCGGCTTCACCCGCGTTGAAATTAGTGTGTCACAAAGTTTTGCCGGCAAACTTCCAGTGAAACTCTCATCAAAATCGGCTTAGCCGTTCCGTAAACCTTCCTCTTGCCAATGATGGAGCCCTCTACAATGGTGAAACCGCATGAAAATCCGTTCAGTAAATTTTCCGTTCAGCGAATCGATCGCATACACTTTTGGGGACTTTGTTTATAATACACTAATTGTTGCCCGCGATTACGTCCTCGTGGTTATGAAGATGTGTATTAGTATTAAGATGTTTAACGCAAATTATTTTTTTATTCCAGTCACTTGAAATGTTTATCAAACTGAGTAACTTTTTAAAAGGCACAATTTAGTATAATTTAATAGTTATTTTTATAAAACCTCTCTATACACCACATTTTTGGTTTTATTTTCAGGCTGTATATGTTTCATACAAACTATCAACCCCAATTATCCCTCTTAGCGATGGAATATCGTAAAATCCGTTCTTAGCGGACGTCTCCTAACTATAATCTACGTCCCTGCCAAACTTTATCGTTATCCAACCTGGACGGATAGACCATCCAGCGGTTTTTGAGTTCTCGTGATGAGTGAGTCAGTGACCTTTCTCTTATATATATAGATTACGATGCATTATTTGGACACCTCCTCACCATCTATAGAGCATATATTTTAAATTTCAAGTCCCCCCGTTTTACCCCCTTAGGGGTCGAGTTTCGTAAAATCCGTTCTTAGCGGATGCCTACGTCTTATAAGGAACCTACCTGCCAAATTTCAAGTTTGTAGGTGTTATAGTTTCGGAGATTTCGTGATGAGTGAGTGACCTTTCGCTTTTATATATATTATAGATATATATATATATATATTCTCTTTTTATTTTTATTTGTATTATATGTATATCAATTAAAGTTAAGTTAATATACTTCATTATTGTACTAACGCCCACGTTTATACGAGTGGGCCTTTCTATTACAACAAAAATCATCCAAATCAGTCCACCCTATCAAAAGCTATGAGGTAACACACAGAACACACACACATATATATATATATATAATCTTCCATTTTTGAAATTTCAGGGGTTTCAGTTAATTATTAAATATATGTATACCCTTTATATTACAAAATCCTCAATAGTTAGCAAAATTTTCGTAGTTTACACAACAACAGGTTGAACCTTCAAATGAGTTTGTTTCAATATTAGTAAATTTAATTTTTAATATTGTTCGGTTTTAAGGATCTACAATTAGACTCCCAGTTAATAATGTTTTCAAGTTTTTTAGCGTTAGACTTACTGAAATAGTAAGAAAAATTAGCCAATATGTGTCACATACATAAATTCTTTAACAAATTTTTTGCTAATAATAGCAATGAATATACTCCTAACCCGAAAATAATATTAAATAGTTTTATTCTCAATATTTTTTTTTTTATATCACTAGGTCGGCAAACAAGCGTACGGCTCACCTGATGGTAAGAGATTACCGTAGCTTATAGATACCTGCAATACCAGAAGCATCGCAAACGCGTTGCCGACCAAATCCCCAATCCCCTCAGGAGCTCTGGTCACCTTACTCACCAACAGGAACACAATACTGCTGGAAAACAGTATTATTTAGCTGTGATCTTCTGTAAGGTCGAGGTACTACCCCAGTCGGGCTGCTCCATATTTTGAGCAGGAAATTCCTGCTGTGCCCTACCTCAGTTAAAATATAAATAAAAATGAATGTTTCTAAGCACATAACTCGAGAATGGCTCGACCAATTCGACTAATTTATTTTTTTGTAACTATGCCCCCCCCCCCCCGGAAGGTTTTTATACAAAAAAATAAAAAAAATACAAGAAAAAATACTATTAACTTTTGACAAAACGAAGTCTGTCCGGGCAGCTAGTTTTAAAATATATTTATATACGTCGGCGCGAGATACTCTCCGATGTCAAACTGTCAAAAACCGGTTTCTACGAGTTACTGTAACTTCATTATTATACTAACGCCCACAATTTACGAGTCGATACTGGTTTAAATACTACGACAGCGCGAGGCTCCCGAGCGCTTTACAGGCCTAATATGAGACAATCTTTCTATTTATAGTTCGCTACAGCGAGCTACAGCGCAAAAGGGTGATACGCCTATATTTGATAATAAATTAATAAAACCTTCACACTCAACGGATCCCCCAGTAGGACTTTCTCCTGTGTTGGGGGTCTGGAAACACATACAATACACAAACACAACTCCCAGACCACGACTAACCCGCGACTGCCAGTGCAACAGCCAGTGCTATTACCGCTGCGATAACGCGTCGCCTATATATATATATATATATATATGGTAAGGTATGGCCAGGTGACTGGCGCTTTAAAAACGGTCATATCTCTGGCATTACAGACACGTCAAGGACGTCCTATGCACTTCTTAACCAACCCTGACGACAGAATCACAGCGTTAAGCGCCCTGTACACTACCACAAATACACACACACACACACACTGCCTCCGCCGGAGGCGAGGTCCCTACGTTCTGACGACTCGCACGCGCCTAGGCACGTAACGAGCCTTCCGTAGCCCGCCTTAGTGCTCCGCACAACGCTTCCTCCACACCGATTTCGTCGTAAGCCGAGGTGCGATTCCACTAAGACACCCTTATGACGAACGGTCATCCCGAGCACTCCTAAAGGGCTCCCCTTTTTCTTTCACGGCTGGATATCAGTACCCGGCCACCCCACCTGGTGACGCTGTCAAGACCGATCAACAGCACTAATCAATTGGAAAAAAAGCGCTGGCAATAATCTTATTCGATTCGTCAGATTATTAACATTAGGTAGGTACTATTGTGTGAGTATTAATGTTAGAATTTGTTTTCATTGAACTATTGTTATCAAGTGTAACGTTTAAGTTATTAATAAAAGTGTCGTAACATTAAATTTATTATTTTGTATCGAAATAGTTTTATTATGAAACGAATTATCACGATGTACAGCACGAAAATTATTTTATTGAAGATAGTGACGTCATATTGATAACTTCACTTTATTAACAAGCCTACTCAGGGAATTTTCTTCGTTATATACTATAATAAATTAAATCATGTGAAATAAAAAATAAACTAGATAGAAACATATTCAATAAAGAAAAAATGTTATTAAATGATTTCAGTATAACAATTATATAGCATTTTGACATAATGCCTAACGATAATGGTTTTACCGATTGACTGGGCAGATATTTGGCTGAAATCCAGATCTGAATATGGGGTCAAATATTTTTCATAAAATACCTAACAATTTAAATGAATTTTGCGTTGTAGGTTTTAGATAATCCTATTATTACCAACATTTTTATAATAACTGATTTTAAATGTATAAATGAATTTAATTTTTCCACAAATACCGTTCGAATAATTTCTAAAGGTAAGCTTATATTCATCTATAAGCTTTAAGCTACCTCCTATATGCTTATATTAAATGAATATATTTTATTAATGTAATGTAATTATAACGATTCAAAAATTACTCTATGTAAATATAACCCAGGTGTACAGACAAAGGAACTCATAAGCTCAAATATAACATTATTAAAGATATTTATAAACTAACTTTTCGTCGCGGAATCGTTCGCGTAGACTACACGATTTTGGCTACTCAGTTTTCTCCAATTAAAATAAATCCTATTAGCTTCTGTCCGCAACTTCGTCCGCGTGAAATAGTTGCTTTTGGCTAACGGTAACTTTAACTAACACTTAAATTGTTTACACATCGTATTCCTCGGAAGCTCCCAAAAAGAAAAAACCCCCGCTTTTGAAACATTCCTCATTGGCGCTCAGTCTCTATTATATATGGCTTAAGCGTTAATAATAGATAGCCTATAGCCTTTCCCGATAATTGGGCTATCTAACATTGAAAGATTTTTTCAAATTGGACCTGTAGTATCTGAGATTAGCGCGTTAAAGCAAACAAACTCTTCAGCTTTATAATATCTATATATTAATACGTGAAGCAAAAAATTAGTCCCCTTTTTACGAAAATTGCGCGGACGGAGGAGCATGAAATTTCGTACACTTATAGTTTATATAGAGAAGAAGTGCAGAATGTTTTTTTTACTATGCATATAAATACATTAAATCAATAAAAAAATATTACCTATACTACCATGTATTTGACACACACGTCTTTGACAACAAAGCATCAATAATGTTCATACTTATAATTTAAATTAATTATCGTCGAACTTCGACCACTAGGCGACCACTAGTGCTATAGATATCTCACAATTATCACTTAGCATCATAGCATAAGTAAAAGAATGTTAAAAATTGGTCTAGTTGTTTTTTTAAGTTTATCTATCACAAACAAATAAAAAAAACAATAGTTTCCTTTTTGTAATATAAGTGTAGATGAAGATTAATATTATTCTGCTTTATGAAATTGGAATTCATTCACTTATTGAACCGTCCTTAACCTTCGAAAACGAGAAATACAAGTAGTTAGAGGAAGCGCTTGGAAATCTGTATATTTACAATTCAAATAACGGTTAGGTTCGCCATTTCATTATTCTCCCTCGAAATAAGGGTCAAACATGAGGCTGCGTACTAGAGATACGTGATCGTTGAATGTTTTAAGTACGATACATCCGCATTCGACATTATCAAATGAGTTTTAATCGCGAATCCGCCTCGCTGACGCAAGTCATTATGTTCACAAATTTACAGTTTATAATTGTTTGTCAGCGCTGTGATTGATGAATACTTAATTATATGCTTGGCACAATTATTACGTATGATAAGTACCTACATACAAGAGTTGATATGTTCAGAGAGGACCTATTCAAACGTTTTTACTTATTCATTCACAAAATAATTACCTATTCAATTAAGGAAAAAATATGTTTAAATTTTTTTTTTTTTTCAGAAACATGGGGTAATACTGGCAAAATAAAACTACAAGAACTTCAAATAAAATAAAATAAAAGAATTAAAATACTTTTTCGATATCCACCTTTGACGCCAACAACTATACTTTATAAAGAAACAAATATTATGAACCTTTTTCACATATCACGTCTGCCGGATTGCACAAACAACCGAGCAAAGCTCCAGAGAGCCAGCGCAACCCGGCCGGCACACCGCGCTTTCGCGCCACAGGGCAGGCGACCGAACCACCCGCCCCGTTTCTGGTCCACGTGGGTCCAGGACCTAAGACCCCTACCACTCGCTGGAACCAGGCGAGTGGCATTCTCCCATCCGTCACCTAGGAAATATTATGAACCTACTACAAATTAATGTGAATGATTCTTGTATTTTTGTAAGAAAAATTATTAGTAAATCCATACATTCTAATTTGATGTTTATAAAACAAAGCAGTTAATGTAGCACCCCTAGACCAAGCTTACTAGTTCTCCCAATACTGGTGTTTGCTAGAAAAAAATAATAATTAACAAACGCACTAGTTGTCACTACGATTTTCGAGGCCTTCCCTCGATTTCTCTGGGATTCCATGATCAGATCCTGGTTACCTTATCATGGTACCACACTGGGAATATCTCTTTTCTAACAAACAAAAAAAACGAATTATCAAAATCGGTTCATAAACGACGAAGTTATCTCCAAACATACACACACACACACACACACACAAACATACGGCTTAATTATATTCTATTCCGCTAATTACGAGTATAAGTTTATTATGTTATTCGCATGTAAGTGAATTTTTCCTATTTGTGAATAAATTCTTTAAACTTAAACCTAAGTATTATCTACTATTCACACATATTTTTGAATTCACGTAATTATAGTTTTAGTAATTCGTCGTTTTAATAATTAGTAATAGCGTCATTAAGTTATAATTATCATACACTAGCTGACCCGGCGAACTTCGTATCGCCTAACACAAACTTTATCGTATGGTATTAAAGTTCAAATTGACTTTTAAGTATTATCACAAATCTTTTGTATGGGAGTATAGAAAAGTGTTGTTTTTAGACTTTTTCAGGAAATTTAAATATTTTTTTTTTTTTAGAATTTTTCTCTCCGTAAGAACCATCCTCGTACTTCAAGGAATATTTTAAAAAAAGAATTAGCGAAATCGGTCCAACCGTTCTTGAGTTTTGCGCTTAGCAACACATTCAGCGACTCATTTTTATATTATAGATTATTCAGATGTTCACTACTACCATTCTGTGTGTACATACATATGTACTTACCTATTATAAAATATACGTAACGTACACATTTATGAGTTTCAAATTATATATTCTTACAAAAATCGCACATTTTACATTTTATGTGACATTTACACGCATATTATGTGTCTGAAATGGGAGAATAATCCCAATAATGTCTTCACGTTCAAAGTCCCAATGTATTTTAATGATTCTTCTTTTATAACATATGATTTTCATTTTAAGATATTAGTTATGTACTCGTATATAGTTTTATTTTATTTACCTTTTTATATACTATGAATAACACACACACACACACATTAATATAAAAAAGAGATAAATTAAAATTATTAATAATTGTCCTAATTAAGTCATGTCTTCATTAACATATAACAACTTCGATAGCCACTGTCTATTTTAACACCTTTAGCACTTATATTGCTGTTTTTTTTTTTTTTGACATAAGCGTAGTGTCTTAGTAATGAGTTTATTTGTTACTACGCATAGTGTAACAAATAGATTTAGCTATATTTTTTACAAATGATAGCTATGTATTCTATGTATTACACTGCATATCTTTATTGTATTTATTTTATATTCAAATTATGAAATTATAAAATTAAAGCGGTACACATTTTGAATGAGAAAGTGCTAAGCGGTCATTTAAAACTTTAAGCTATTAAGAAATAGATAAAAACTTTTTACAAGTTAAAGTATGAGTCAATTTTATAGTAACGGTTAATTTAAATACTGTTAACCATAATTACAATTCAAGGTTATCATCTTCGGTCAAGTTTGTTTATAGAGAAATTAGGTACGATGAATGAATACAGAGATTAGGTAACTGTGAGTTTCTATCGTAAGGAATTTGGCGGAA
Source organism: Melitaea cinxia (assembly GCF_905220565.1). NCBI lineage: Eukaryota > Metazoa > Arthropoda > Insecta > Lepidoptera > Nymphalidae > Melitaea > Melitaea cinxia. The sequence continues at coordinate 14,387,903 of NC_059397.1, read as the reverse complement.
TATAGCGGAAACAATACAACTTACTACTCGGATACTTTACAGCAACCATGTTCACAATGAAAAAGAGTCCTCCCGTGACCATGGTTACTGTAAAGTATCCGAAATGTCGGGCGTATATAAAAAACTTAATATACCGCGATAAAATCCGACAAGTTGTTTCATTGTAATACAAGTATATTCAGTGCCAGTTACTATCAATGATTTATGAAATATTACTGAAAATAACGACTAGAGATACAATATAGATTTATGTATATTTAGCACGTTGCTTATCAAGAGAATATGGTTCAAACTTGGTCATTCATTCGCAAGAGACATTAAATATATGAAAAGAAGAATCAATTAATTTAAAGTTAGAGAACTATAATTTAATGGCCATCCAAATAAGCATTTGTTATTTGTATTTGCAAAGCGTTTGTTTCATTCTGGTCAATATAAAAGATAATACTTCCTGCAAACTCAGGAAAGATGAAAGAATCCTTGTGTGAGTTAATCTCACGTATAAAAAATATATGTCTACTAGCTGGGCCCGTGGCTTCGCCCGCGTTGAAACCAGTGTGTCACAAAGTTTTCCAGGCAAATTTCCAGTGAAACTCTCATCAAAATCGGCTTAGCCGTTCCGCAAACCTTCCTCTTGAAGCCCTTTCTCCATTGGTGAAACTGCATGAAAATCCGTTCAGTAGATTTTGAAAGAATCGATCACATACACTTTTGGGGACTTTGTTTTATAATACACTAACTGTTGCCCGCGGCTACGTCCGCGTCGTTATGAAGATATGCATTACTATCAAGATGTTTAACGCAAATTATTTTTTTATTTCAGTCACTTGAAATGCTTATCACACTGAGTAATTTTTTAAAAGGCACAAATTAGTATAATTTAATAGTTGTTTTTATAAAACCTCTCTATACACCACATTCATAGTTTTATTTTCAGGCTGCAGTATAAATAACCTACCAGGTGAACTTATAGCTGCTGTATATGTTTCATAGAAACTATCAACCTCAATTAAACCCCCTTAGCGGTGAAATATCGCAAAATCCGTTCTTAGCGGACGTCTACTAACTATAATCTACCTCCCTGCCAAATTTCATCTTTGTCCATCCTGGATGGATGGACCCTCCAGCGGTTTTTGAGTACTCGTGATGAGTGAGTCAGTAACCTTTCTCTTTTAAATATATAGATTACGACGCATTATTTGGACACCTCCTCACCATCTTTAGAGCATACATTTTAAATTTCAAGTCTTTTACTTCAAAAACATGGGACTTTCATACAAACTTCGAACCCCCGTTTTATCTCTTTAGGGGTCCAATTTCGTAAAATACGTTTTTAGCGAATGTCTACGCTCTATAAGGAACCTACCTGCCAAATTTCAAGTTTGTAGCTGGTACAGTTTCGGAGATTTCGGGATGAGTGAGTCAACCTACCATCCACCGTTTTAACCCCAAAAGGGAGTTGATTTCTAAAGATACATTATTTGGACACCTTCTCAGCATCTATAGAGCATAAATTTTACATTTCAAGTCTATTACTTCAAAAACATAGGACTTTCATACAAATTTCCAACCTCCGTTTTACCCATTTAGGGGTCGAGTTTCGTAAAATCCGTTCTTGGCAGACGTCTACGTACTATAAGGAGCCTACTTGCCAAATTTTAAGTTTGTAGGTGTTATAGTCTCGGAGATTTCGTGATGAGTGAGTGACCTTTCTCTTTTATGTATAGGGTAAAACCGGGATAGATGCCTCACTTTTTGAAATAGCCACCTAATTTTAAAAATATGATTATTATACGAATAATTTTTATTAATGTAGCTAGTACAATCCTTTATGTTGAATTATGACTATTTTTTTTCAACCTAGCCAATGCAGATTAAGCAGAAATTAGCTTTTCGTGAACCCTTTTTTTGAGGATAGATGCCTACCTATATGGATAGTTGCCCCACCATGAAAATAGTGAGTAGGATAGATGCCCTTTAAACCGTGTAAACGAAAAACCCAAACCAAATGTTAGGTTAGGTTAGTTCTACTCCTAAAACATCGATTGTCTCCAAGAAACATGGGCCATAGCAATGAAAAAAATTTTGTGTTTTCTTATCTTTTAATTGTTATAATTAGAATATAATTTTTATATCACAAAGATTACTATACCTAATTAAATTTTTAGAGCTTTTGTTTAACTAAAATATAAATTCTTAAGTTAAAATATATATATATATATATATATATATATATATATATATATATATATATATATATATATATATTATTAAATTTTACAAGCATTTATTCAACAAAAGTATAAATTCTTAATTGTTGGTCTAAAATATCCATATCAAGTGTCAACATGCACATTGCACAATCATACTTTCTCATCGAAAGCTGAATATAGGTTTTCTATAGTCCAAGAACATACTCGAGCTCGCATTTCTTCCTTTCTTTTATATTTTCGTGGCATAGTTCTGCTAGAATCAGTAAAACATCCAAACATAAATATACGTAAATACATAAAAAATATAACAGACACAAAAAAAATTATACATATAAACTTACTCTGTATATGGTAAATGAAGGGATAGATGCCCCTAGGGGCACCTATACCTCAAAAAATCAGGGCAACTATCCTTTGTGATTGGGATAGATGCCCACGTATTTTTTAAATAAATTATAAACAAAATAGCATCTATTTACAACTATATGCAGACTCAATGACCCAGTATATAGACGTGATAAAAAATATAACGGAATTTATTACTATTTATAAAATTATACAACCTTAAATACTAACCTTTAAAACTTTGACGTGTTTGTAAATTTCGCCACGGAGAAAATTACACACACGATCCAAACGCGTCCTTGCCACACGAATATCTGTGGATATCTGAGATACGGGGTGACTTCGACTCCTACTTATGCGATTAATTATTATTATGTGAGTTCGGGATGTTAGGTTTTTAGAAAATGAGGCATCTATCCCACTGCGGCATCTCTCCCGGTTTTACCATATATATATTTTTAGGAGAAACAAACTTATTTATTTAAAAAAAAAAGACAGAAAACCGAACACTTAACTTTTATTTATTACTAATTTTTACAAACACAACAATTATCACGAAATTAACCTTAACCACGAACTTAATCGAAAATAATGACCGAGAATTACAATTTAAATTAACCCAGCAAACAATCGTTACTTTGAATATAAAAATGATCAACGCACTCGTCATGAAACAACGACCTATCGTTCCGAAAGCCGAGAAGCAAAAGAGCCCTCTGAACGGGTAGGGACTGCTTTTATTGACGTTGTTGCATGATGTTACAAAACGTATTAGCGGGTAGGGAACTATTTTTATTAACACTGTTGCATGACGTCACGAAACATATTAAAATAATCGAGATTATGCTAACAATATATATATAGACTAGTGTTTCATTTCTACCAAATAAAAATCTTTTTTGAATCTTTTTGTTTTATTTTTCTCATTATCACGTCTAAAATTAATATAATCCCAGTAAAAAAAATTAAGTATCGATCAATCTTTTTAATATAAATATATTGAAACGATAATATAAGCTTTGTGGCCACGGCAATAAAGAATATAGCCACCCCCTCTCTTCCCGTTTGTGTCGTAAGAGGCGACTAAGGGATAACACAGTTCTACTACTACCACCTTATAACTTATAAAGCCAACCTATGGCGGGATAACCATCCAACTGCTGGCTTTGAAATACACAGGCCGGAGACGGGCAGCAGCGTCTTCGGTACAACAAAGCCAGCCCTACGGTCACTAACTCGCCTGCCCAGCGTGGTGACTACAAGCAACACACATGAGTTTCACGCCATTTTTTGGCGCTAACTTGTGTAGGCCTATGTCCAACAATAGACTGCAATAGGTTGAAGTGATGAGGGTGAAAATTGAAACGATACAATAAAATAAATCTTAGACAAACAGACGAACGGACATAGTCGACGGAGTTGTAAATTTATGTTGTGAATTGTGATAACATTAAATGTGTCGTCATAAAAAAATATGCATTAATTATGTATAGTAGGTCAATACACTCTAATTTATCGGTTGACCTCCGACAATAGTGACGTTTTAAATTATTTATCGGACTTCGAGCTTACCAATCTTATTCGTTAATTTTAGTATTGTGTAACCGATGCAGACTTCGGACGTGTACTAGAAAACACAACACACAGTACACAGCAGTAATAGTTTGTAAAAATGTCAGGTGAGATATTATAATTATTTTTCTTCAAAATCTTTTTTCGTGCGAAAAATTAGTGACTTTAAAATATAAAATTATTTTCATTTATTAATGCCGTATACTATTATTGATGAAAAAAAAATAATTAGTTTTTATTTACTGTATTTTATACTCACACCTTGAAGTAAAACTATTTTATTGTAGTCATACCATAATCCTTAGACCCAGTTTGAAAAAAAATGACTATAAAACACATTTTAGTTGTGATATAACTGACAATTTATCATAGAAAATATTTATTTCTCAGCAAAATTAATAACGAAAGCGTAAAAATATTGGTATTTAGTATTCAATGTGCTAAGAGCATTTTCATTGCAATTAGAGAAATAAATTTAAATTGAAGGCCGCTTCCTAAACACGGATAGATTTTACGTGATTTGAGTAGCGATATCAATTCTATTCAACTCACCATTTGTACAGTAAGCAACTAAGAAACAATTAAACTTCCATTTAAAAAAAAACGTTTGTGAAATAATTTAACTGTATGTGTGAAAAACACATTTCAACCATTTTTATTGTTTTAGTTTTAGATTCAGTGACTGTATTAGAAAAATCAATAACTATTAAATTTGAAAATGGCACATCGGTCACTTATGAGGATATTTGGTTACGTGACCATTGCAGGTAACTATTTTTTGGAGCATTTTTATTTATGCAGTCATGATTGATACAAAAGCTAACATTTAAATGATTTTTAATTTAATTAATAATGAATTTTAATTACATAAGAAATAAAAAAATAAAATACTACTTATGTGAACAATAAAGTAGTCATCTGAAACGCTCTTCTCCCATCTTTTCAGAGAAAATTAATCTGTATCTGAAAATTAGTCTGTAATCGAAAGACAAAATTCTACTTCCTATTCGTATCTTTCGTTCCCTTCCTTTATTCATCTTTTCATATGTCTACTAATTTTTAAACTAAATTCTCTTCTTTGACTAGCCCGTTGGCGCAGTTTGTAGTGACCCTGCTTTCTGCTCCGAGGGTTGTGGGTTCGATTCCCACCCCGAGTCTGGGTGTAATATAAATATTTATTTATATATTTATATATGTATTATTTATAAGTATGTTTATCGAAAAAAAAAAATATGTAGCTATATACCAATCGGCTGTTACCTATAACACAAGCATTAAGTTGCTTACTTTAGGAACAGACGACCGTGTGTGTATTGTGTAAATATTTATTTATTTATTTATATTTATTTATTATCTCTACTGAAGCTTTTGAACAGATTAAACGGATTTTTGGTATGTTAATGCCGAGTAAAGTCAGATGACACGATTGCTCGTTAGATAGATAGTGTTATAATAAGTTTATACATACTCGATACCATTAATTTTTGTCTCTATATTCGTAGGTGTTCATCTTGCTACCACGCCGATACATTTCAAAGAGCTCATCATTTGTTAGACATACCAGAAGTCAGCATCAGTAGCGTGTTGTATGATAAAAAAACTCTTCAAATTATATGTAAGCATCGACTTTTTATTTGGATTGGTATGATTATTCCATTATAATCTTTAATTATATTTTTAATTGGGATATGAACTTTTATAATTAAATTTTGCATAAATTGTTTAAAAGGATTAAATATATTTCATTAACATTACGGATTACTGCGATATTGTAGGGTATGCGAAAAACACTTGCACAGAGTAATACAGACGTAGACGCTAATTATAATATAATCAGTAATATACACATACATGACAATACAAAATTGTGAAGAGGGTAAATAATAAATCTGTGCCTCCTGTTACAAGTGTATTAGTCAAAGTACATAAATCACTTTGCAAAAAAAAATCCTCATCTATAGCAGATAGAGAGTAGTCCCTAGTTCTTGGAAAATCTTAATCAAATTTTTAGCAAGTCTTTCAGGAATATTATCGATTGTAAGGTTGTACTAGCGCTTACTGCTCCATCAAATTACGATTATCTTTGAATTTGCGCGTTGAAAACTGTTTTAGGGAGTGACAATCACGAATCAAACTACACGGCTGAATTTTTAGAAGAAGTTTATTTTGGAAAGTGGAATGATAGCCAAAGACTGAAACCAATAATGTGGCGTGGAGAAGAAGTAGCGTACAGAGTTGCAAAAATACACGTTGATAAATTTCTAAACACAGTTGAAGGATCTAAATCAGTATTTAAGTCTCTATTGGAATACGGTGTCGCTCTTATTGAAAACGTAAGGTTAATCACAGAAACTCTATTATAATTTATTATATATATTATATTATATAAGTTTTTTTTTTTAAATCGATTAAAAGTTAACCGCAATTGTACTCGATAATCGAATCACATACATTAATTATGCATGGTCACCTCACTATAGAGTTAATTTGACATGTGTCACCGTACCCATCCTAGGTGAAATGCAGTATAACACGAAATCGAACACATATTTTTTTTTGCTTGTCATCATCAAATAATTGTACGGATTGTTATATTTAATCTATTTTGTTTTATAGAGTATTATTAAAAAGAATGTTTGTACCGCTAAATCTAAACACGGATCGTTTGATAGATTATAGATATATATTTTATGTTTTTCGATAGTATATATGTTAGAAATAGAATATAATTTTATTTACTGTGATACGTATCTAGTGTGTTTAAATTTATTTATAGCTGTTGAAAAATTTCCCGGGAATATTGGCAGATAACATTTGATTTATAGTTTTTATTATTTTACAAATCTAAAATATGATGCTGTATAAGATCCGGTTTTATATTATAACCTAGCTGTGCCCGCGACTTCGTCCACGTAGAATTGAACAAAAAGTTATTGTTCAGTTCGCCATTTTAAAATAATATAAATTAAATCTGAAATAAAAGTAGCCTAAGTTACTCCTTATTACACCAGCTATCTGCCAGTGAAAGTCTCATCAAAATCGGTCTATCCATTTCAGAGATTAACCGGAACAAACAGACAGACAGACAAAAATCATAAAAAAATTGTGTTTTGGTATATGTACCGTGTGAATATAGTAAAAAGCATATGAATTTAGTAAAAAGCGATTATTTTAATATTACAAACAGACACTTCAATTTTATTTATTTGTATAGATTTACTTGTTAGAAAAATCGTTTCAAAATCTACCAAGAATATTTAAAAAATTCTTCACACGTTTCAAAACGTTATTTTCTCTTATTTAAGTAAAAATTCAATTACCTCTCCACATGAAAACGCCTAAAAACGAAATATCTAATACATAACTAATATTTCTTACCTAATTCTTTTTTTTTCATTCTCACTATCATAGGTTAACTGACATAGATCTCTTATAAAAACAAGTTCACCCTTACCACCTTTAATTTGAATTAAGTTCCAAAAAAAAAAAGTTTTTAATGGGCAACTAAAATAATAACATATATTCCTAGGTAGACGCATCAGTTGAAGCAACAGAACAGGTGTGTAAAGCGTTAGGAGGTATCCAAAGCACATTGTTCGGTGGAATGTGGGAGTTCACTACAGTTCAAGACCACGCTGACACTGCTTATACGAACCTACCACTGGCAGTGCATAATGATAATACGTACTTTACTGAAGCTGCAGGGTAATACATAAATTATTGATATAACTTTATGACACTAAAAATTGGTCAATTAAGGCTGATACATTTTTTGACACACTTAAATGATATCTGAATAAACTTTAATTAGTATTTTTTTTTGTGTAAATACGTACGTACTCTGTATAATATTTTTTAATTTAATTTAATTTATGAAACTACCATGCTGATAATTCTTCCGTATACTGTACGTGGGTAGTTTTTTTTTAATCATTATAAAACCAATTTTTAAAAATCGAATGGTCAAATCAGTATAAAATATTCACAGAGATCGTGTAACCATGTCTATTGATTTAGCGATTTACCTTCACTTGAGATAATAATTGTTCTGTATTTATTATTTACAAAAAGCAAGACTTAACGTGATTAAACTTTCATTACTACTTTTTATTTTATGGCGCATTCTTATATAAATATATTAATTTAGTTTGGTAACATCTTAGGAAATCATGTTTTTAATGTTACAGATTACAAATTCTGCACTGTCTCGAACATTCCAACGGCTCTGGCGGAGAAACTTTACTTGTTGATGGTTTTTATGGAGCGACAGTATTGAGAGAGCAATATCCTGATGACTATGAATTCTTAACAAACTTTGACATAGAAGCTGAGTATTTAGATGGTAGCAACCACTATAAATTTTCAGCTCCAGTAATTCGGCTGGATAAGAAAAATAACATCCATCAAATTAGGTTTGTTACTACATAGTTAAAGTACTTAGTAACCCGAAAATTAAAACTGTGTTAAGGAGATTTTCGAAAATTAACCTAAAATTATAAATAAATAAATAAATATTTACAACATACACACACAATCATCTGTTCCTAAAATAAGTAACTTAATGCTTGTGTTACAGGTAACAGCCGACTGGTATAGCTATTTTTTTCAACAAGCACACATACAAACAATACATATAATATATATATATATATATATACCCCGAGTCTAAGTTGATGTGGATTTAAAAGTCACGTTTATAAATGCACTCAAATTAAAAAGGGCTTATGGTGCAGGATTAAAAAAATTACACTCAATATATTCGTAGTAGTACGTAGTACATTCGTACTGGGCTTATTTTTTTATTTTTACCCTTCATTGACCTAGTTAGCGATTTTTTTCACGATAAATTTTATTCTTCTTGAGATTGTTATAATTTGTTCGGCCAGATTATACGTAATATCAATTGTTTTTTTTTTAAATATCATTTCAAAAATCGACCGTTCTTCGACTGACCGTGTCGGTGCTCTAGCTAATTAAACTATGAAACGATGTACCCGTTAGGTCGAAATTTTTGATATGATGATTTTATATTTGGTTCTAAGCGACCGGCGTTGGTTGCAGGTTCGATCCTCGCTGGAACGGTCGATTTTTGATATGATATTAAAATGTTATAATATATGTATATAAAAAATCCTCTTTATTCGAGACTAAATGCTTTATAGATTTAACGTGTACGACCGTTCGGCGATGGCATTCTCAAGCAGAGAGGAATGTAAGGCATACTATCGTTCGCTGCGGAATTTATCAAGATACTATGAAAATCCGGAATTTCAGTGGAAATTCAAACTTAAACCAGGTAAGGCGTTCGAGAGAATCGTATAACGTGTTTTGTTTTCTTAGAAACGTCACGTCAACGTTACGGACCTGAAAACTTTTAAAAGCTCTAGAACCTTTCAAAATATGAGTGGTAATTAAAAGTGTAGTGTAAAATGTAGTGTGTATACATATTTTTTTCAGGGCTCGTAATGGTGATGGATAATTTCAGAGTCTTACACGGAAGAAAAGGCTTCAACGGTAAAAGAGTTCTTTGTGGGAGCTACGTGTCGCGTTCTGATTGGCTAAACAAAGCTAGAGTGCTTCGTCTTATAAAATAACCATTTTATATATTTATACATAAATAAAACTATATACATACTTGCATTTTAAAGTACTTTACTATTATATACGATATTTATAATAAATCGTTGACAGCATTTTTTTTTCATTCCATTTAGTGAATACTAAGTCCGGTTATCCAATTTACTTAAATAAATAACAAACAAAATATACTTAAACGGTTATGTTTAGTACCTGTAATCGAAAATTTCTACTAAAAATGGCTTTAAATATAAATGCAAATGTTCATAATATTGTTATATTTTTTATACTTGTTTTTATATTTTGAACTCATCTTCACATATCATCATACACACATCTTCCACACGATTCAGTGAGACAAATTTCCTGAAGCCTTTGAGAATAAAGCCACGAAATCACAATAGTGGATCGTGTCCTACCTGTACGAATTTCGGAATTCCTTTAACATTTCTACCATAACAGGAAATTTCCGCTGGATGCCATTACGTAAATCACGATGACAGAATCTTTGTTCGTGCAAGTTTCAGGGTATGTACTTATATAACCAATTTTATGCTTACGTTATAGTTTTGTTATAAAACTAAACAGCCTGGCCTAACTTTGGCATCCTAGCTAAAATATTCCATACATAAAACATTTGCCAAAGTACTACTTACATTAGAAAATAATTTTACTTATACATAATAAAGTTTTGAACACAAGGGTAATTTTGGTAACTACAGTTGACACTGATCCTTGAAAAATCCGTAGGATTAACTGACCCATTCAGGTAAATTGAATTTTTATTGCTTCATCCTAAGAGGCCAATTTAATATACGTATATATTGGTATCAGTAATAAATATATTTAAATTACATGATGCATAGTTCAAATATATAAAAGTAATAAATAATACACATTTATAATTGAACTGATTTTTTTTAATAAGTGTCTGATCTTAACGTAGGTAACTTTATGCGTTTGTACATGTATGTATGGTGTTATTGTATCTTTATGCGTTTGTATGTATGGAGTTATTGAGTTAATAATAACGAAACCGAAAAAAAACATACCTGTTGGAATTTAAAAAACTAGTAAAAGCATTTACTAGTAAGAACACAAATTTGATTCTCGGGAGAAAAAAAATAATTGGTAACCTTTCACTAGTAGAAGCGTAAGGCTTGAAATCTTTTAGAAATTCGTCTCTGTCGAATGACACAAAAAAAAGGTTAAACATACAAGAAAACTCTCCTAAAATAATCACATTTTTCTGTGACGCAAGCGGAACGTGTTACAATATCGAAAAACCCATCTACAATATGGAAACACTCTGTCAAGAGCTTGCTTTGTTTTATTCATCGTTGGTTTATACTCCGTTGAATGTTACGACGAAACTTGTGCACTCTCGAACGTTTCCTGAACGGGAACAACAATTTACATCGTCACGATTTGTCTTTGAATCATACGAAACGTTACATTCATGTATCAACGTGAATTGTTAAGGATCTATATGTATAATTTATAGCGATTTCGGTCGCGTTGAATCTTGATACTTGTCACATTTTGTTTATTGCTGTAATATACATATAACATGTAGGGTTAGAATATTTTTATTATACTGTACTAAATTTTTGATCTGTGAAACGAACATATTTATTTATGCAAACGATACGACGATTTAGGCCAATATTTAAAGTTTACTTCTTAAAAAACGACTTTCATATAAGACCCCCGGTATGAAAAAATATGAGGTGTAAAATCCACTGAATGAATGACCTCGTTACGAGGTTTTCTAATAACGTCTCTAGCAGGCGCCATCTAGATGGCGTTATTTGATTCATTATTTGAGGCGTATTAATAGTTTTCTTAGACTAGTAAGCCTTTTTTTGCCTATTTGGACAGTCGATCTGAAGTATCTGAAGTACACTCCAGTCGTTCGTCGGAGCTGTCACACACACTTTTTTCTTTCACTTAATAAGAAATTGCCTTTTAAATAAAAACTATTGTCTGCTGACGCTCATAAAATCACTGGTTGTTAATAAGTTCTTGTATTTTATTAATTATACAAAACGTTTTCGAAAGGAAGGAAACGTTTGTTTCAACTATCTTATACTGTGGCACTTGTTAGGTACGAATATATACCTAATTGAATGTTAATTATCAATAGTAAATACTCGACATAAACTTAAGGAAAATCTGCTTATTCTGGAAATATATTATTAAAACCTTTTCCTTTGATATTCATTGTTCTAGTAATAACACGCTTAGTGTCCAGAAAGAGTCATAAAACAATATAATATAAGTTTTAACGATCAACAATAAAACGCTCAATTTACGTTTTTTAAGTTCTTTACAGATAGTAAAATAAAGAATTCTATTTACTAAACAAGGACCATCATATACAGGTAATGAAATAAAGAATTTTATTCACCAAACGAGGAACATCATAGCAAAATTTTCCACCTTGAAGACAAAGACATTTTCAAGACTAACAGTTTCCTGTAAACACAGACATCGGACTTAGTGTGCATTGCACCTTTACCTCGATTGGGAATCGCTATACCGCTACGTACTAAATATAGCTTACATTGTAAGCTTCTATCACGTTTTAGACTTTCAAAGATGGTTGTTATCGCTAACAACTAGCCCTGTCGATAACTTGAAAAGAAAAGACTCACTCCGATTCTGTCCCCAGATACCATTCCATAGCCAACCTTTTACTGGTATATACCACGATTACTTTTGGGTTTTCTTTGACACTTTACTTTACGAACCGATTTATTTTAGAGTTATCCTTATGCCCGATAGACTTTTCTATTGGCAATTATTTAAAAACCTAAGCGCTAACTACTGAAACTACGATTCGAACTTTATAATGTTCTTAGCACTCCCATAATCTTTGGTTTTATTTTAGATTCGATTTCGAGGACAAATAATTAAGCTTTTAGGATTATATATTTATGATTGATGAGGCTGGGATTGTGAAGGTTTCTGAAGGTCTTTAAACTATAAATATTAATATATCATACGCACATGAAACGATGTAAGATTAAGTAATTCATATTATTATATTACTGTACTTTGTTTTTTAAAATATTTTTTTTTGAATTTTTAGTACGATTATACTTTACAAACGATATACGATATATACTTCTCGTTTCTATGCTGTTATTTAAGAGAAAAACACTCGTTTTATATGTTTTTAATAATTTTTAATTTTATCAATTAATCGTTAATCTACACAATCTGCTTTCGAAAAAATTAAATACCCAAAACGTAATTTCGAATCATAATAAATCTATACAAATAAATAAAATTGGAGTGTCTGTTTGTAATATTAAAATAACCGCTTTTTACTTAATGCATATGATTGTATACACCAAAATAACATTTTTTATAATTTTTGTCTGTCTGTCTGTTTCTTCCGGCTAGTCTCTGAAACGGCTGGAGTGATTTTGACGGAACTTTCACTGGCAGTTAGCCGATGTAATAAGGAGCAACTAAGGCTACTTTTATTTTAGAAATGTATTTATTTTATAGCTCTACGAACTGAACAATAAATATTTTTACTAAATTTCACGTGTTTTCTGTTCCTACGGTAAGGAACTTAATGCTTGTATCATACATACATATATATATCTCAATCTATATATTACACACAGACTACGAAACGTAAAGTAGAAAGCAGGGTCACTACAAACTGCGCCAATGGGCTAAATAAGCTATTGCACATTGTTTTCCATTGTTTACGCGAATTTTACTCATTATATTGAAACAATTTTTTCGGATTTTATCGCGGTTTATTAAGTTTTTTAGATGCCAAACGTTTCGTACACTTTACAGCAACCATGGTTCATAGAAACATAAATATAACTAACATTGGCAAACCGCAGAAATATCTGGTCTCTATAAGATAGATATAGCTTAAAATGTATTTATTTTTCGTACTAAAAATTGTTCAGACTCTATCAGTTTCCGAGCGAACGAAACAAAATGTGGCAGGCACTAAATTGTACAATATACGGAACCACATTTTGTCCTCAGAACAAATTCAATTTCACCTGATAACTTCACGACAGAATAATTTTATAGTTCGACGTTGCTGTAAGCCATTCACGTAACAACAGATTGTGATGGGCGCTCCATTTTGTCTTTAGTATTTCCTGTCATTAAATAATAATTTAAGGAGTATTTGTTAATAATAAGGTTGGAAAACTTTTCATATGAACTTTTAAGATTATAAAATCTTTCATATATAACTTTATCAATGTTCATTAATATATTATTCGCAGTAATTCTATGAATATAAATCATAACCAAAACAAGCTATTGAAATTTCGAAATTGACTAATTTTATCAATCAGTTTTTCGTGTGTGTAGTTTTTTTTTTTTTTTTTTTTTTAATAAGTATCACTAACAATTTTACAATATACTTACTTGACCAAAGAAATGTAATATAATTAGACAATACATACGAGTATAAAGAAAGCATACAATTTAAATTATGTTGCTCTCTAAATTATTTATTATAAAGTTGAAGAGTTTGTTTGTTTGAACGTACTAATCTCAAGAACTACTTCCTGTTTGAATTGAAAAATTCTTTTTGTGTTGGATATTCCATTTCAAAAGGAAAGCTATAGACTATATAGCATCACGCTACGACCAATAGGAGTTAAGCATTCATAAGAAATGTTACGAAAACGGGAAAAATATTCTTTTTTTGAAGCCTTCCGTTGTCTTCGCTGTGTATACCGTTAAAGCTACACAAAAATCACGTATAACGAAAATAATCACCAATAATATAATAGTTTAAAAAAAGTTAGCGATAGCGTATTTCTGTCTATCTTTAATGGTTAACTCATTATAGAATTTTTTATGTTAATCAAGTTTGTCCCAAAATAATGCTTTATTTGTGAAGGTAGTTTTATAGTTATGATATTGAAATCACTATCCTAATTAATACAACTCGAGTAGTTTATTGAACAAAATTGTTCTTAACATTATTTGATTTCAATGAATATGTTAGAAAGATATCACAGTTTTAAGATAACTCCGCAACGAATTAATGACCGTAAAAAATTAAAAGGCTTGCATTTTTTTGCATTATTACTAGACAGACATATAAATTCTTATGAATGAAGACACCAACAAGGCAACTTTGTCTTTTAAAGTATTTAATTTCGAATCATAAATTAGAAGATAATGTAAAATCAAATGAAACGACAACCAACCATTAATATTTTACAATCATTGTGTACAAATAATTATATGTAATGAATTTGAATATTGAAGCTTACAGAATCTATCCCTCCTATATTGATTCCTGTAGCCACTATAATATTGAATCCCTACGTCGTAAGCAGTACGATATTGTTTATTACATGATATCATAACTGGGAGAATAGATAGCAGCGAGCTTTTATCTCAGATCGAATTGCGAATACCATCAAGGCACTCTAAATATATTAAACCATCATTTCATACGTCTCGAGTAAGAACTAATTTACGCACGTAACTCGGTCCTCTACCATTTTATCAATAGGTACATACAATACATAGAACAAACAATATAATATATAAGAACGAAGATGTCACTATAGAATGAAATCAAAAAGATGCAGTTTTCCTAGTAACAACAAAAATAAATAAAACAATTACCTACATATTTATGCACACAACCGCGCGAGTACACATTCGTCTTTCATGCACACACCTACACGGGTACACATGCACCTATACATGCACACACCTCTAATTACAATCGATAAGATTGAACGTAACCGTTTACTAGTTTAACCTGATACTTAAAACTAATTATTTATTTATTTCATAATAATTAAGTTGTTCATATCAGAGTGATCCCATTTTGGCCATATTCATACTATATGTTGTCTCATATTAGTATATTATAACGTTGTTGAAATAAAATAAAATAATAAATATTTAAAAGTTTAAAATATTCAGATTTTCTTCAATTCTGCTTTAAAAGAAATTTAGTTTTTAAACAGCGGAATTACTGAACCACGTTGATAGCATCGTAAAGTTAAACATTACGCTCTCCGTGTGGAGAATAAGGTGGATCTACACTATAAAAACGCTTGTATCATTTAAATTATTTAGTGTTTTTAAATTTTATAGTAAATGGTTATTAAATAATATTTTTATTAATTTTATAGTAGTTTTTGAAATCATCATCATCATCCCAGTAGTATTTATTTCGTGAATATATTCGTATTTATAAAGATGGATTGAATAATCAAAACCAATTTATGTCACTCATTGTGTAATTATAAAATAAAGTGATTTTTTTTCTTTTTATCCCATTTGTCTCTTTATTATAATAATAAAGGAACAATTAATTATCTATTACACTTAATTATTTTATTATTATATATATTGTGTGATTATGAAATGTAGATATATAAATAAATATGTAAATTTAAAATAGTACTATTTTTGTTCTATATTAATTTTAATTATGTCTACGTCTATTAATAAATAATAACTACAAAAAACTAACTAAGAGTTGATAATTACAAAATAAACATCATGTATAAAGGTACTGAGTAATTTGTTTTTACCTTAAAATTTAACTGGATAGTATAAAACAGTAAGCAAAGCGTACGTAAAGGAAAATTACGATACTGTTACGCTGACTTGCTACCGGTTATTTTCAAATTAACAGAAACGGGAACTTTAATAAAGGCGTATTTATTATGAATAACATTCCTTCTTACATTTTTGGTGAAATTATTTTAACTTTATTAATTATAAATGGTTAAGTAATCGCCTGTAAATGTTTTTCAATATAATTCATCTTGTATTGAGAGTTTATAAAAACCTAAGTAGTGGAGATTAAACTGCCTCAGGAGAAATTCTGATCCATGTTTGTATATTTGTTGCATATAATATTTTGTACGATTCGTAGTTAAATCGGTAATAGGTACATTAGGTTTAAATACCTCAATTATTAAGCAAACCAACGAACGACGGAAAAAAAGAGATATCCGTCTAACAGTTAGAGATTTACAGGATTTTAAAATACAATAGTACTCAGGTATATTTTATCTTTTATTACCCTAAAAACTCTTCGTCTTTCATACCTATTAGGTACAAAGTTTAATTAAATCACTAAATGTACCACATATTTACCAAAGTAATAATAATAAAACAATCCATCCCTTTTCCTTGATTTGCCACCACAATCGGTTCTTTGACATTTATAAATAGATTAATAAATTTAGAAGAAAAGAAAATGTCGTTCCCACTTTAAATAAGCTATTTATGCAAAACTGGAGCCTGGCATTGGTAAATTGCGCGCAGGTGCTGGTGGAATGTCTTTCTGGAACAAATGGAATGCGAGAGACCAGGAAATTACGGAAATACGAATCACTTTATAAATAGTGAATGGATACTACTATTTTTAAAGAACACTTTTAATGGCACGAATTCATGAAAGTAAATTACTTTTCGAAATAATCTTAGTTTTTAATATTCAGAATTGCAATGTATGGGTAAAAGTTAGTTTACTCGATTAAGTTCGATTGGATTTTTGGATTGTAATCATCTCAAGTTTAAAATTAAATGTGTATTAAAACCAAAGGGAACATTAAATTTTACATAGTGTAAAAATGTATAAGTAGTAGTAGTAAGTCTTTGATAGACAATAAAATATCGACACCTAAATAAATCTGGCAAATCGTATAACTGAACGTATACACGTCAACCATAAAAGATGGTGTCTACTGCGACGCAATCCAATAAAAAATAAGGGTCTAAAAATTCGCAAACATTAAATATTCCATGAACGTTTGAATAAATGAATAAAATAAATGGACGTTAAAAGTCAAATAGAATACAAATAAAGTAACTTCACGTGGAACAACGATCAATAAAGCGACCGTTATTCACGATTTTACGAATTTACAATGTGCTTTTACTCGCCCCCATAACATCAACGCTTTAAACCATACCTACAGCATGCATTATGATAAAAGCGATAGCCACGTTTGAGAGCCGAAACAATCGTTTGCTCTTTGCTTTGTGGAATGAACTTCAATTATTCGTTGATGTTTATACCACCTTTGTTTCATTTGCAACTTGTTTGCTGTTACAAACCTGTAAAGGAGAATCATGCCTTATTGTGTGCACACACACATGTTTGTAATGTCAAATTTTTCAGCATCCTTCGATTACTACTATTAGTCACTTATTGTAATATATTTACTTTATATATCTAGTTCAAATTGTTAGTAAAGTATTTTTTAACTTGTAAGTATTTAATACTTGATGTTGAAACACATTTGTTAATTTATAGTGGATGACACTTCATTTTAATACAGTTTTTCAAACATCATTCAATTAATTAAATTAGTTTCATTTATTTTTGTGCTTTAACTTTTTATGTTATAATATCACAAGCTGTGTCCTGCGATTTCAAATGTGTTAATTTTAAGAAGAAAAAAAAACGTACTAGTATGTTATATAGCCTAAAGCCTTCCTCGGTAAATAGACTATCCAACAAAAAGATATTTTTTTAATTCCAACCATTAGTAGTTCCCGAGATTAACGCGTTAAAACAAAAAAAAAAAAAACTCTCGAGCTTTATCATATAAGTATAGATAACAATGATAATAGCTTTTAGAGTTAAAAATTAAATAATGAAATAATGTAAAGCCATGTTATAATATCTTGTTCCAGTGTAGAAAGCTATCTTATTGGAACGAAGTTCCTTACGGCAGGCTTGATTTATATACTAGCCGACCCGTGTCCACTTTGTTGGGCATTAATAATTTTTGTGATGCAAATATATAGTGAAGTTTCCATCTCGCTCGTATATCTCCGACTTGATTTACAATCACGCCTCTTTCCCGTAGGAGTAGGCAGAGACCACTTCTTTACACTTGCTACGATCCTTACATACTTCTTTCGCTTCGTCCACCTTCAGTATTCCCTTCATACATGCTCTTCGGTTTAGGGTACTCTTGACATGGCCTTTTTTCAAGACGTCCCTTATTTGGTCTCGGAATGTCCGCCTAGGTCTACCCCATCCAACCCTTCAAATCACACTCGCCTTATACAATTTTTTCGTCAATCGTTCTTCACTCATTCTCTCGACATGACCAAATCATCTGAGCTTACCTTTCTCAATTTTTGTCACTACATCTTCTTTCAGACCACAACGTTGCCTTATCTCACTATTTCTTATCCTGTCACTGAGTTTAACTCTTATCATACTTCTTAACGCTCTCATCTCAACTGCATTTATTCTGATTTCATGTTTTTTCTGCCATACCCAAGTTTCACTTCCGTACATGAGTGTCGGAACCAACACCCCCTCATGCACAGCCAAACGAGCCTTGTTAGACACCTTCCGACTGCTCATAAAGGAGTGCAAAGCTCCATTCACCCTGTTTCCTGCATTCACTCTTCTTTCAATATCACTCTCACACTTTCCATCTCTTGTAAACTTTGAACCTAGGTACACAAACTCATTCACCTGTTCAATTTGTTCATTTCCAATCACGATATTGCAGTCTGTCACTGTCTCATCTCTTTCAAATACCATCACTTTCTTCTTCTTTACATTCATCTTCATTCCCTTTCTTACAAAAGCTCCACTCATATCAGTTACCATCTCCTACAATTCCTCGGCCGAAGACGCAAGTAATACTTGATCATCAGCATAGGGAAGACATTTGACGAACAACTCATTCATTCTCAGCCTATTTTCATTCTCTTTTAACTTTGTCAAACAATTGTCCATGAATAGACTAAACAGCCACGGTGACGCTACAAATCCCTGTGTAAAACCTTTTTCGATATTAAACCATTCAGTGTATGCCCCGTTTATCCTCACATAAGCACTAGAATCCTTATATAGAGATTGCAATGCTCGTATGAGGATACTGCTCACACTATTCACGGACAATACTGACCACAATTCATTCCTCATCACTCTGTCATAGACCTTTTGTAAATCTACGAACGCACAATAGACTTTTTTGTTTTTGGCCAAACACTTTCGGCTATATTATAACAATAAAATATAGCCTATATCACACCTGAATAGTGTAGCTTTCTGTTAGTGAAAGAATTTTTATGATTAGTATTTGTAGGTGTATTGTGTAGTGATCAGTATTTGCGAATATTACCCCCTACAAACAAACAAAGTTAGAAACTTTACCTCTTTGTAATATTAGTAGGTCTAGATGAAGAGTAAGCTATGTTCAACGTCCTCTAAGTTGCATATGTAAGTACCAAGGTATCGAGAGTAACAAACAAATAATTGGAATAACAAAAGCACGGGCATTATAAGCCCGTGGATATATATTGTTATATAAAAAAAAAGCTATGTTCAACACTCGTAGGTACATAAACTTTGGATTTGTGAGTTCCGGTGGTGTTTACCTATAGGTTATTTACTATAGCTTGTTTACAAATAGCTCAACTGGGTTAACATCGAACTCCAAAGAATGTAAATATAAAGGGATCATTAAGTCGCTGCAATAGCTTTGTTTTGATAGTGAGTGTCGGAAAATTTTATCAAAAGCCAGTTCATGCAGATAACTTCATATCGTCATATTTTTATGATTCTGTACCTGATAAGGAAAGAACAGAACCCTTATAGGATCACTTTGTTATCCGTCTGTCTTTCAAGACATTTTTCTCAAGAAGACGTGGAGGTATCCACGAAGACGTAAAAGCTGAAATTCATATCAAATACTCATTACTACTGTTCGTTGAAGCTATAAAAAAATCAAACTTTTAATCCAATGCACGCAAGCAATTTTCGAAACTCGCAAAGCAATTAAAACCTACAGGGTACTTCCCGTGAACTCGGAATCTGGAAATTTGGTACGAAGCAACGTCATATAGCACAGATAAAGGAAAAATTGCGAAAAGAATAATTATGCTTTTAGTTATATTATAATGTATAATAAAAATATTTTTAATAATTTTGTTTGTACGGAACCCTCGGTGCGCGAGCCCGACTCACACTTGGGCGGTTTTTTGTAAATATTTCGATTTCCTTTGATTTTTTTTTTATACATAACTTGTTATAGAATTATCCAGTTCGTCACAATCGATCGGGGTCATGCGCTTACACACATTTCAGTGATTTTTTTTTGTATCATAAATTGATTTCAAAATGAAAACTGAAATAAATCTGATTTTAATTTCTAACACTCTTGATTTATTTACTATTTATATTTATTACTATTCATCATCATCATCATCATCATCATTATCATTACAGCCTTTACAGTCCACTGCTGGACATAGGCCTCCACAAGCTTACGCCAAAAATAACGTGGTCTCATGTGTTTTGCCCATAGTCACCACGCTGGGCAGGCGGGTTGGTGACCGCAGGGCTGGCTTTGTCGCACCGAAGACACTATTATCAATCATTATTATATAAATTATTACATCAACTGGCAGTAAATAACACACACAAAACATCCAATATGCTTTGTGAAGCATTCATTTATATGTTAAAGTATTTGTAAAAATAAAACCTTTATAGGTTTTTCACTGACATATTGTCAATAAAATTTCAATTTCGCGAAAACCTTTTCAAATAAATACTTGTTGAAATAGGTTTTGGTATGAGCTCCATCCAAATTCTTTGAATAAGCAACGCTCTCAAAGGGTAAAAAGAAGAAATCAAACATTTTATTTGAACTTTTATTACTGGCATGGCAAAGGCAATAGACGAATGAAATGAAATGATTACCCATTATATAGGCTTAATGGTAGGAAATTGTTTGACTTCAGTAGGTGGTATACTATTTTAGGTGAGTAATAATTAATTTATGAACAGAGCTGGTTATACTAGGTTATAAAGAAATAAGTAGATAAAAATGCTTAACATACTCACAGACGTTTGTGCCTAATGAGGCATATTAGTATGAGTTTTAGGTAGATGGACATTGTCGCTAAAGTA
Organism: Melitaea cinxia; assembly: GCF_905220565.1. Taxonomy (NCBI): domain Eukaryota; kingdom Metazoa; phylum Arthropoda; class Insecta; order Lepidoptera; family Nymphalidae; genus Melitaea; species Melitaea cinxia. Next base: position 14,366,270 of record NC_059397.1, on the reverse strand, counting down.
GAAAGCTAGACTACTGCTAAGTGCAGCAACCATTCAGCTACTGCAAAGTAATGTTCTAAATATTTGGAGACCTACAAGTAAGCTTAATAAATAAGCTGTTAGTTTTGCACAGCGATTAATACTTACTTACAGCAAATAATTGTGTTTGCTCGCAAACGAAAAAAAACCGACTTCAATTACATCGACGAATAATACAACGTAGATCGACGAAAAAATAGTCAATTGACTACGCGTTATCAAAGATTACTCAAAAAGTAGGTAATTTATAGGTAACCATATGATAAACATCAGCTTTTGATTAAATTAAAAATTATCAAAATCGGTACACCCAGTAAAAAGTTATTGCGGATTTTCGAGAGTTCCCTCGATTTCTCTAGGGTTCCATCATCAGATCCTGGTTTCCTTATCATGGTACTAAACTAGGGATATCCCCTTTCCAACAAAGAAAATTTATCAAAATCGGTACATCCAGTAGAAAGTTATGTGGTATTATAATACAACGTAGGTCGACGAGAAAAGCGTCAAGTAAAAACATATTATTAGATATAACTCGAAAAGTAGTTGTTAGATCTCAAATAAATTTAAATGGGACCAAATGACACATACCACCTTTCGATCAAAAGAAAATTCGTCGAAATCGCTCTACCCAGTCAAAAGTTCTGAAGTAACTTAAATAAAAAAAATACAGTCGAATTGAGAACCTCCTCCTTTTTTGGAAGTCGGTTAAAAATCACCTAATAAACAACTTTTAAAGTGTTCTCGTAAAATAATATTATTAAATTGTATTTTTAAACTTTTAATGGTATAACAAGCGGAAATTAAATCGTTGAACCGCTAATTATTATTAACACGAGTGATTATTATATAATTTGCTTTTTTACTCCTACAGGTACCTATCATATGGATAGTATAAGTATATAGTAATCTCTAAAACGTGTAACTATTACCGTGATTTTATTGATAGCTTGAATTTGGAAGTATTGCTATTAAGTGTAGATTAACATTTGATTGACTTCGAAATCATTTTTTTAAACATGTATCTATCTAGAAGAAATTTGTTTAAATCGCAACAAACATAATAAAGAAGAAGAAAGTAATATTTTTGTACGTACATAAACGTCAAGATTATTTTTAACGAATAAAGAATTTGAGATAATCGTAAACTGTATATCATCTGTTCTTCGTGTTTCTGACAGCTTATTCTTACAAAGATATTTTTTAAATGCAAGCAATTTCAGCTCAAAAGTGTCAGTTTCATTTAAACAATTTTGTTACTTTATTTTCAATAAATAAAACAAACTTTAAAGCTTGTTTTTAGCACAGTCTGCCTCATTAAGCTATTTATATAAAATTTATAAAATGTTGGCTGTACATAAGTAATAATATTGTTTTGAAGTTGTAGTATTTGTGTCAGTAATCAAATTATATATTATATGATTTGATTTAACAATACAATACACACAAATACTACACCGGGTATAGAATATATGGATCTTAACTAAAAGCTCTCCTGTGCCTTAAGCTAAGCGATAGAATAAGAAATGAAGACATCAGAAAAACTACAAAGGTAAAAGACATAGCAAAAACCATTATGACCCAAAAATGGAAATGGGCTGGGCATGTACAAAGATCACCAGGGAACAAATAGTCCAAAATTGTCACTAATTGGTACCCTAAGACTAAAAGACGGAAAGGAAGGCCATTCAAAAGATGGAGTGATGACATAGTTGCTACGGTGGGAAATACCTGGAACAGACTGGCAAGAGACAGAACGAAATGGAAGGAAATGGAGGAGGCTTTCACCGCCAGAGCGGTTCTTACAACAAAAAGCGTTAACGCAGTTTAATAAAATATACTAACAAACTAGAATATGTATAATACTAACACAAATATTATTTAGAATTAATGTAAACTATGTGTAAGGAATAAATAAAGCTTTATTATTATTATTATAACTAAAAGCATGCAAAAGCGAATCTACAACGCAATGAAAGAACTTTGAAAAAAAATGGTCATAGTCATAAACCAATTTAATGCTCTGTTTTAATTTTCCAGGGTCATCTTTAAATCATTATTTAATTCTTATATGGCTCCACGTACACAATTTCAAACAAATATTGAATAGCACATTCGTTCGCCGTACAAAAGCAAAACATACTACAATACGTAACCTTTTCCATTTTGAATTCGGTTAAAAAGAAAACAAGGAAAACAGCCTTATCCGGCTAAAGTTCAAAACGTTATCATTTGTTTTTTGTCGGCTTACATTAGGATAAGCATTATTTTCCTTCAGCTTCCTAGAATCCTGAAAATTATAGCGAAAAATCCGTTAAGTATCATAATCCGCTTGCAAAGGTGCAAATATGAAAAACACTTTACATAATATTTGCGAATATTCTCGAATTGTTTTTTTTTTTTTTTTTAATCTTTACTACCAGTTTTTATAATCAAAAATATCTAAGTATTGTATTGTTGAGACAATTTAATAAATGAAAATTGGAGCTACAAACAGTAAGTGAAAACTAATGTCCGTTTTTTTCCGTTATTTGTATTTTATAAATGATTTAAAATTAACGCAGAATGAATATACTACTAAAAAGTATAGAATATTACTACTAAAAAGTTAATATTTGTAGAAGGAATTTTTCGAGTGATATTCTGCACTGATGACATTGGCATATAAATTAAAAATTAATAATAAATGCGGTCGATGACTCAAAGACTTGATATATGTAGATAAACATTCCTCCGTAAAACATTTTTGTACACATGACATGATTTTTAAATTAAAATGAATTAGAATATAGAAAAATTTTATTATAAAAATAAATCTAAAAAATATACGTAGCTTCCCAATAGAAAACATACTACATTTACTAAAATGATTCAACTTGTTTCTTACTTGTTTATTTGAAATTTCATGCTCGAACACCCGACAAGGTGCTAATTGAACGTAAACCTAAGGTGAATATCAACAAATTAATTAGCTTCATTGCTTAATTAACTTCAAATTTACTTCAATTTATTTTTATACCTCAATAAAAGGTCTAATTAGAAAATAGGAAATATGAAACTTTCAATGTTAACAAAATATTTTATATAAATTTCAATGTTCAAGTATATTTAAAATTTAATAATTATTATAATTTATTGCTTAAAAACTTGTTCTTGATCAGCAGTTACTATTACAGATCGTGTTATTCGTGAAACGACTATTTTGCAAATCCTTTAATTAAGACACTGCATAGCCCAGAAATGCAATTAGCAATCTTTGTTTTACCCAACGTTTCCCAGTAGACTGCATCAGCTCTGATTAGTTTCAAAGCCAAAGCCTTACAGTTTAAGATAGCTTAATTGATTAGCTGACGTTTTCTTTGTTACATTCATTCGGTCTCCGGGTTGCTGTTTTTATTTTTATTTTAAAAAGTATTGCTTTTTATTCTTTTTCTTTTTTATTTCACTTAGATTAAGGTGTGCAGAAAGTAACTTACCAGTCCGATCACGTATTTTAGCTTCACCACAGTCGGATAAATAGCTGTTTCAATAGAAAAAGTCCTAAAAGAGTCTAGTGCTAAAAGAAAAAGCTTTAGAAATATGTAAAATTATTTTCAGTATTTTAATATATGTTCCAGATAAACTCCGAAACTACTGAATCAATTTTTATCAAATTTTGCAAGCATCTGTAATTTAGTCCAACTTCGGAGATAGGGTACTTTTTATCTCAATTGGACCTGGCAGGTGGCGCTGCTATCGGTATGTCAGCAATCAAATTTGGTAGCCATTTTACGGGCAGGACAACGTCGGCTGGGTCCGCTAGAAATATTATATATGTATGTCTAATATGTTACTTCCTAAGTTGTGCTTCATCGTATATTTAAATAAAAAATGGAAAATTATCACAGACTCTACATTCACCGTAAACCGAAACGCACTTAACGGATTTATTCATTTCTTTACTAAATGTTCTGATGAAATAGTATTATTTTTATTTTTAAATTAATTATGCAATCTAATCCACTTATTTGAGTAAAATATATAAAAATTGAAATATCTTAATAAAATAAATAAATTTCTAAAATAAAAGTAGTCTAAGTTACTCCCTACTATATCAGGTATCTGCCAGTGAGAGTCACGTCAAAATCGGTCCAGCCGTTTCAGAGATTAGCTGGAACACACAGACAGACAGGCAAACAAACGTTCAGACAGACAGACAGACAGACAAAATTGTAAAAATGCTATTTTGGTATATGTACCGTGTATAACAACCACATGCATTTAGTAAAAAGCGGTTATTTTAATATTAGAAACATACACTCCAATTTTACTTATATGTATAGACAATTATAAAAATCAATTATAAAGCTGAAGAGTTTGTTTGTTTGTTTGCTTGAACGCGGTTATTTTAGGAAAGGTTTTACTAGAAAAATTCTTGTTGTGTTGGATAGACCATTTTCCGAGAAAGGCTATAATAATAATTAAGTTTTTTCCTCTAATGAACACAAACAAAACAGGACACACAACCAGAAAGGCTATAAATATTATTTATTTTTAACCGACTTCAAAAAAAGGAGGAGGTTACTCAATTCGACCGTATATATATATATTTAATATATGTTCGGGAATAACTCCGTCGCTTATGAACCGATTTTGATATTTATTTTTTTGTTAGAAAGGAAATATCCCTAGTTTGGTACCATGATAAGGAAACCAGGATCTGATGATGGGGTCCCAGAGAAATAGAGGGAAACTCTCGAAAGTCCGCATAACTTTTTACTGGGTGTACCGATTTTAATGATTTTTAATTAAATCAAAAGCCGATGTTTATCATATGGTAACATTTAAATTACATCGAGATCTTATTACAACTTTTGGAGTAATCTTTGATAATGCGTATTTACTTGACTATTTTTCGTCTACCTACGTTGTATTACTTGTCGATATAATTGAAGTCGGTTTTTCTTCGTTTGCCTGCAAACACAATTATATCAATGTTAATTTAGATCAGTAAAATTATTTTTGTGTAAGTCATTCCATTTCACGAGGCTATACTCCCGGGTGTATCAAAGAATTGATAATTTTTTTTCAACATTTCTTAATAAAAACAGTTTTTTCGTTTCAATAAAAAAAAAAAAAAGTATCTTCATAGGTATTTTTCTATTTTTCTAGTAGTTTTGTATACAAATATAACTATACTTGATATTTGATAAAAAAATTAAAAGCCTTTGAAAAAGGTTCAAATTCCTGTTTAAATTGAGTTCACTAGTTTAGTTAACGAAGCAAACCCCTCAAACGGACACGGCTGCCACATGCACGAATTAAGCTCTTAATCTACTTTTCAAATTTGCATGATTCACGAGTATATTAGTGCGACCTTTGAAACTCATTACACGTAGAATGCACAATGGGGGGTTCGTGGATCGTTACTTCATGAGAAAAACATGAGATGATATGGAGATATGTAATACTATATTAGAATGTTTTTTTTTTGTATAATTAAGTCGGAAAAACAAGCGTATGGCTCACCTGATGGTAAGCGATTACCGTAGCCTATAGACGTCTGCAACACCAGTAACATCGAAAGTGCGTTACCGACTCTCTCCCCAATTTCCTCCAGGAGCTCTGGTCACCTTACTCATCACAAGAAACACAACACTGAAAACAGAATTATTTAGCTATAATCTTCTGTAAGGTCGAGGTACCTCAATCGGGGTGATCCATATTTTGAGCATGATTTTTCTGCTGTGCCGTATATTTGCTTTGTATTATTGTAAGTTTTTCACCACACGAGAGTCTATCACAGTAAGTATCGCAAAAGGGATACACCGTGTTCAATTCTGAGGACGATCTGTAGTGACATTATAAAAAAAAATAATAAAAAATGAAACACCGATCTATGTACACAATTGTATGTATTTAGAAGTAACAAGACTAACAGACCTAGAATAGCAGGAGAAAAAATCACCAAAAATTAACTGAGCTCGAATGAAATATACAGCTAACGTTAAATTTTTTAATATTATTTCTCCATAGATATTATTGCTATCCTAAACAAATCTGAGAAAAAAATGCTTTCGCAAAACAATTAATTTAAATGTAAATAATTCAAATGAATGTTTCGCAATATTACCTAATTGACTCGTAGGATAAAAGCGATTTGATAAACAGAACAGAGTTTTTCAATTACCAAATAAACGATGCTGAATTACATAAAACGTTTGCCATGTTAGGCTTTCATCGCGCGAGTTTTTATCTTAACAATTTTCTTTATAAAGAGTATTTCGTAAGAGACGTACTTGCATTACTTGGATTTAAAGCTGTAAGCAATTTATAAGCTAAATTGTATTGTTCGCAGATAAGCGCCAATCGTTTAATACTTATATATTGTGATAATTTTTTTTTACTCAATTCAATTTCTTTCAATCTTAATTTAGTTTTGAAGTAAAACTTTTTTACCCATGTTTGACTGGGGATAATAGATACTTACAAAATTTGATAAAAATTGGTTCAATAGTTTTGGAGTTACATACCGATAGCAGCTCCACCTCCGGGGTCCAATTTAAATAAAAACTATAGATGCTTACAAAACTTGATAAAAATTGGTGCAGTACTTTTCGAGCTACAACCTATAGCAGCGCCACCTACCGCGTCCGGTTGAGATAAAAACTACCCTATCTCCAAACTTAGTTCTAATTACAGATGCTTACAAAATTTGATAAAAATTGGTTCAGTAGTTTCGGAGTTACATACATTTAAAATTTCCATTGTTAACGCCCACCCCCGCTCTTTATTGGGGATGAGTTATCATAAAATCCACTTATTGATCATTTCTACATCACTGATACTTACCAATTTTGGAGTCGATAGAAGCTATAGTTTAAAAACGGGAATTTAGCATTGTTAACGCCCCCGCAACCCCCTCTTGTGAGTGGAATTTCTTAAAATCTGTTCTTAGCTGACCTCTACTTGGTTAAAGGAATATTCCTATCAAATTTCAAGTCTCTACGCCTTATGGTTCCAGAGGTATCGTGATGGGTCAATATGTAGGTGGAAATCTCATGTATATATATATATATATATATATATATATATATATATATATATATATATATATATATATATATATATAGATTTAGACAACTTATTTATAACCACCCCCCATATACTTTCTTCTTTATATGAAGTGCTCGACAAATCATAAATTATCTAAAATACAAATAAAAAATATCGCACGACCAAAAAAGAATTTAAGATAAAAAGAATGCATCCAATAGAAAACTAAAAAAGTATACCAAAATGCGGTCCTATTAGAGCTATATTTTCCAAGTCAAAGTTTTAACAGCCATAATTAAATACAAAATCAGCGGTAAAGGCAGAGCCATGTTGAAACAAACTTTTAATCTAAGTAATACAAAGTTTTATTTGTAAGAGATTGATTACCGAGACAGAGAGCCAAATGTGAAACCCATTATTCATTCTGGCCTTACACACGTAAAGAAAGTTATTAACTTGATGAAAGTTTTAGCTCTTTTACTAGCATCCGGTAATTTATCGTGAGGTTTATCTGAACCAACACCTGAAAGTGTGGTAATGAATGTTGTTGGGAACTTACCAAGATTCCCTAATAAGCTCTATGAGCCACTGCCCGTATAACTTGTTCTTTGAATATTTGGCTACGCAGTATTAGGAATCCAATACACACTTACCGTAGTTACTAGAAATATGTTGTAAAGTTTATTGTTCAATCTTTACATTATTTATGTACGAAGCGGGTGTACATTTTATTAATATGATTACCAGGGTACAACATAGCTATGGCACGTAAGGAATTTTAGTAGTCTATAGATTTCTGGACATATAAAATTTTGACGATGCCGACGCGTTGACGCAATGGTCAACGATCACTGGCTCATGGCTGTTATCTGACGGTTACGGGTTTGTTCCCCGCATACGGCAACCATTTGTATTTTTTTTGGTATCGCAGGGGAATCCATTTACAGGTGATATCCAGGTTGCCATAGACATTCCTAGATCATATGTGGGCTTTAACACTTGGGGGTGCAAGATCGACCAAAACCCCTGCGGGAGCCTTCAGCCGCTTTAATTGGACGGTCCCGGATCTGCAGGCAACAGGATCGCTCCAGCGACAGGTGGCCTCGGCAAAAAGGCCAGACTTCTTCTCCATGGGGAATATCCCGCTCACCTCTGAACAATCCCGACGATGCCGTGTTTAGCAGGACCAGGTTTCTATCCCGGCCCGACACGGGCACAGGGGCGTTACTTGAGGCACATTAAGTAGCGCCTCCTACGCACCCCCGTTCGTCGCTTGCAAACATTTGTATTGGCTATACAGGTGTTTGCCTTTGTGCTAGTATATTGTTTGTTTCCGGACCCCTTTCAAGGGTTTATCCCTATTAGGGACCATTAAGTGCGAAGCGTTCATTTATTTATTTATATAATTAATGTTTTTTTTTTATAATAGATAATAAATAATGTTCAAAGTTAGCTATTTTGGCTTCACTTTTCAATCATGATATATTTGACATATAAAAAGTATTCTTCCAGACATTATAACACATTACGATACCCGATTCCCCTGACGTCTTTACCTTCATTTATCTGTTGAGCGTAAAAGCGAAATAACGATTTGGAACTTCTTTATATTATGCGCGATCTACGATTAAATGTACCAGTATAACGTAACTAAAACACATTTTTCCAGTTCCTTGTTGTTCTTGTTCCAGGATTAATTTTATTTTAACGTTTTAGTAACTATATAGACATGGAATAGAAGACATAATTATTTTTAATTAAGTATGATTTTAACTACAATATTAGTATACAACGATATAATAAAGTTCTTTTATGTAAGTGTTTTATACTTCTGTAAGTGACTAGTTCACAATAAGCTTATTTTACGAATATTTTAACCCTATATTGTTAATAATGAATAAATAAATAAATGAATATCTAAAAAGTAAATTTCAAAGTACATGTAATCTAATGTCAGTAATTAATATATGAATATGACTAAGATTTATATTATTTACTAGTTGCTGCCCGCGAGGTCATCTGCGTGAACGCTATACAGAACCAAAAATACCTACGGTTATACCTTTTAAAATAACATTGATTTATCCGTTTCTTCTTTACATATCATATCTACAGAAAAATCTCATAGATGGCGCTGTTTTAAAATTGTCTTGTTTACTTATATTCATTTAATTATGTTTATCGGCTTAGTTACTTATATTGCATGATTTTTATAGTGTGAAGCTAGCTTATATAACATGGTTATTAACATAATAACAACAACATGCAAATATGCGTCTTTAGATTACACGTTGTTACAGAATGCGTTGAGGAAATAAAGGTTCACTGCTCGTTCCCGGTAGGTGATAGCATGATAATATATAGCCTATATGTTGACCCGTATTCTTAATAATATTCGTGCCAAATTTGAAGTAAATCCATGCGGTACTTTTTGAGTTTATCCCAGACATACATACAGACAAACAGACAAACAGACAAAAATTATAAAAACTATATTTTTGGCTTCGGTATCGATTGTAGATCCACACCCCAAGCATTCTTTTTAAAAAATAATCAATGTACAGTTTTGACTTTCCTACCATTTTATTATATGTGTAGATGCTATTTTAAATTACTTTACACGTTACTGGATATTGTGGCAAAGGCACGTTTTGGTAAAAGAAAATAAGTAAGACAGTTTCTCCGTTTTTCTTCAGTTTAATGAACACACATTACTCAGATATTCAAGAGAGCACACATGTCACATTTCCCTAGAGGTGTGTTTATATATTGCTTACTCAAAATTTCCTTTACAACCAAGCACAAGACGAATTGCAACAGAATTACTTAAACATTAAGCGGTGTTGGCACAAATTTGTATTCGAGGCATTATTTCTATGATTCGAAGTGATATGTCAATGGGACCATCTCAGGACCTAATGGGAATACTAACTTGCATAAAATATAAATATAATAATTTTCTGTAAATATGTATGTATCTCGTACCTTTCAAAAACTTTTACAACCAGCCGAAGTTTCCAAGAAAACCTAAACACATTCTCGTAATATCCGCCTCGGTAGATAAAAAGTAACTCATAAATCAGTATCATTCATTATTCTTCGGCCCGGACCCCTTCTGACCCCGATATTAAATCTTTGCTTGGCGTTTTAGTATCCTCGTAATATTTGGGATCGTTCAACAAAAGATACGACTGTATTCATGTAAGGGTGCGGTGGAGTGTCAATATGGATGGATTTATGTGATTACACAAGAACTCGAGCGGCAACGGCGCAATCAGCTAGGGACTAGTTAAAGCCGAAGTAAGACTTTGGTATATTCATAAAACATACCCAATTAAAATGTCTGTACAATTGAAGCTTTATATAAGGAGTAAACGATCAGATAATCATTACCGTTTATGAGTATGTCGCTCTGTACGAAAAGTTTTATTATATTAATATTCATTAAGGTGTCCTATCGACCCTACGTAAATATTGGTGTAACCATGTATGCTATTTTCGCACTAGTGAAAGCTATCAACAAAATGAATGAATATTCATGAGGCTGTATGTATCCCGAAAGGGTAAAATTCTGCGGTAATATTGGTTGATTTGTTCTTGCGGGTCTTTCGAACGATCTAATAAATCGTCAGATATACGCAACGATTTATAATATTTATACGTATTGTATTTTACAACCTAGCATTATAATAACAACAATGAGTTTATTTCAAACTTATCATAATATACGGTATATTATGTGTACAAACTAAAAATGGTTACTTAGTAACTTTGAGCCAAAAACTTTAATGTGTCAGAACGTCACGCTGTAACATAACTTTTGTGACAGGACTCCGCGCCGTATACGCTGAAGTGACGTGTCATAGGGCGTACACGTAACGTATGTAGTGTGATGTGTTACGTGAGTAAAATTGGTTATTTTTAAATGAGTTCAAAAAAAGGAGGGTTCTCGCTTCAATTGTATTTTTTTATGTATGTTACCTCAGAACTTTTGACTGGGTGGACCGCATGTCATGTTGTTCCATTTACATTTAATTGAGATCTGACAAACACTTTTCGAGTTATATATAATAAGGCGTATTTACTTGACTATTTTTCGTCGGCCTACGTTGTATTATTTGTCAATGTAAATGAAGTCGGTTTTTTTTTCGGTTGCGAGCAAACACAATTATTCCATAAATAGGTTCTTTGCAAACATATGACGAGTTAAATTATGTGAGTAGAATTGCGTGAATTTATGTCAGGTGATTCATTATCAGGAAGCCCAGAGGTTAATTATATAAAACTTTGAAATATTTATTAAAATGATAAAAATATTTTTTTTCTATAATTGAATATAAAAATAATCAAAATTTCTAAAATAGGTGGCATAATTTTTTTGATAACAATTTATAAATAAATAAAAAAGTGTGTGTGTCAACTCCGACGTACGACTGGAGTTTCCTCCTTCAAATCGACTGTCTAAATAGGTACAAAAAAGGCTTACTAGTCTAATAATAAGATTAATACCACATCAAATAAATGGTCAATAATAGAATCAAATAACGCCATCTATTGGAACTCAATTGGGCGTTATTAGAAAATCCAATATATGACCGATAGATGGCGTTACGAGAAACATAGCGAGGTCACTCGTTTAGTATATTTTACTCCTCGTATTTTTTTTCATACCGAGGGCCTTATTTGAAAATCGATTCTTAAATAGTAAGCTTCAAAAGCATACACTAATCCACCTTTTTAACTTTCGCCTATTTCATGATGACTTAACAATCGGCGTAGCGGCTAAAACACCACTATTGTTCATATAAAAAATGCTTGAACTTATATAAGTATTTCGTTCAATATCTGTTGTGGAAAATATATTAAAGTACTGGTGTAGCTTTGAAACGGTCTAGATAGAACTGTCCGTGTGAAACTGTTCTCTTTTAGTCGATTTCGAATGTTACGGCCGATACTCGAGCCGCTTTCAATTATTTCCCTTGCATTTTGAAAGCTGTGAAGCTAAGTTTGCAGGACAGCGTTATTAACCGACTTCGAAAAGGTAAGAGGTTCTCAATTCGACTGTATTTTTGTAAACATTTTTGAATATCATATCAAAAATTGACCGCTCCAGCGGGATTCGAACCCGTGTCTCCGACTGACCGTGTCGGCGTTCTAGCCAATTAAGCTATGGAACGATGTACCCGCTAGAGCGAAATTTTCTGGTTCCATTTAAATTTGATTGAAATCTGATGACTAATTTTTAAGTAATCTTTGATAATGCTTTCTTAAGTGACTATTTTTTGTCAATTTACGTTGTATTACTTGTCGCTTTAATTGGTCGGTTTTTATTATCGTTTGCGAGCAAACACAATTATTTATTAAAAATAATCAAATTAAAAAAAATTAAAATAAAAAAATAAAATTAATCAATTAAAGTTTCCAAAATACTAAAATTATCGCCGAATAAAAAACAAAACAAAAAACAAAGTATATAGTCTCAAATACTAAAAAGAAATTCATTCAAACCGTAATCTGTGTTCTAATTGTAAAATATGTCAGATATAATAAATAGATCATAATTACTTTATATTCTTAATTCTTCAACAAAAGAAACAATAAATAATCTGAAAAAATCAACACCTTATTTGTCGAAACCTCTTAATTACTAAATTTAATACTAGTGAGTCAACCCAACCGTTAATACCAGTAACAGTTTGTTCAATCAATCTCTTTGATACAATCACATAACGCATAGAATTAAGTATTGGGGTTGAATTTTTCACGACGCCCCGGGGCGGCATTTAAAGTAAATCCGGCGCTATGAACTTCGAATCCTGTCAAATAAGCCGCAATTGGTCTTCAAATTAAATAATTATATCACATTATCGACTATTATACACATATGTACACCTGATAGCGATCGTTATTCATAGTAGGGAATATTTCCGCCAACCCGCATTGGAGCAGAGTGATGGATTAAGCTCTGATCCTTCTCCCTACATGGGGAAAGAGGCCTATGCCCAGTAGTGGTATATTACAGGCTGAAGCAATCGACTATTATTGAAATTATTCTGTCGTTATATTAAAAACTTTATAATATTTAACGTACATAAGAAAGTAATAAAAATTCCAAATGTGGATAGCAAATCCTAAGATGATTTTTTTTAAACATTGCATAAAAGTATTTTTATGAAAAAGTACATGTATGTACCTTCTTCAAATTTTATTACGGTTACCACCCCAAGTCCCCAACAATTACTTTTAAAGTTATAAAATGAAGACTGTGTTAATTAACTCTGCGTTACTTTAACGAATCTACAAAATTTTCTTGTAGCGTGACAGCAAAAAATTATTTTTGTAATCGGTATAACGAAATAAACACTTAATTTCTGGAGACTATATTTTGTCACTTTTATTACTGGTAATATGTACAACATATTGTTGGACAAGAACTATTTAAAAACAGCTTTCAAGAAATACGTAACTTTAATTGTTTTTTTTTCTATTTGTTTTTATCAACAATTTTTATCATATACCTATATTGTTTTATTCCATTATAATGATAATCTTTTAATACTGAAGTAAGAAGAGAATGAAGATAATAAAACGCAAAGCATTGTCTAATTACGGGCCAATTCAAATTAAATCTTTGAAGGAATTTTACGACTTAGTCAAGGAAAATAGGAGATTTTACTGGATTCATTTGAATTTTAAATGACAAATAATGACCTACTAAGATAATTATATACCTACCAAAATATTATTAATAAACAAATATCGTATATTTTCTCTATTAATTGTCTGTAAGAATCACTACTAGTTATAAGACTCTTTTTGCACTTTTTCTTTAAGTTGAAATATTGTTGTTTCCCTTATAATATAATAAAAAATGAATGAATGAATATAATAAATAAATGATAACACTATATAAAGTAGTAAATAAACAAATATATCAATAATTGAATAAACTTGTAAATTATTCAACAAAATTTCACGTCGCTTATTTTTTGGTGCTTATAAATTTTTAGAATAGGTTTTAATCATCTTTTATTTTTTTCTTTTTTTATGTTATTTTTCTTGTAAAAGTAAATACTTCTTGCATTGTTTGCATTGCTATATAAAGCACTTACTCATGATCATGGGTTGACTGGAAGAAATCTCTTTCAGAGATAAATCCACCTTTGCCATAAATCTTATTATTATGTTGTTTCTACGTGTATTTTTTGAGTGCAATAAAGTATATATATTCTGAGAACTTAAATAATTAACTAGGAGCAAAGCTGAACTGTTTAATCCTAATCTACGGAAATATAAGATAAAATTCGACATTCAGGCAGTATTTCATTTCTTAATTTCAAAGAGGAAGTACTTCCTAAAAAGTTGACTCGTTGTATTCATCTTTATTCCCAATTTCGTGACAAAATGTGGGTATTTTAGATTCTTTCACTCGCGTTCAATCGAGTCATACAACGTATCCAAGGCATTTGCCGTGAGGGAGGAGGGAGGAACTTGTTTGAATCTGGATACGGTTTTACAAATGAAAATGATTTTCCAAAATATTGGTACTTTATATATTTACAGGTGGCCTTTTGTTCTTCGTAGGTATACAAAATTGTGAAAAAAAAAACTCGTGTTTTCCCCAAAGATTTGAAAAACGAAAGCATTTCAATTTCTTTGTTTTTGTTTTATTTGGAAAATCTTCTCTATTGACAAAACAAACTGTGTCAATTCTTCTTGCTTGAAACCAGTCCTGTGTGATAAATAGTAGGATTATAAAAATATTATGTCATTCAGTCTTCTGTGCCAACCGATTATTATTTAAGAAATTAAAGAAATGAGTAGGACACGACAAATCTTCACTTAATTTGACGGACTGTCATTTATTCCTGAATTTAAAACCTTTTTTCAAACTAACTTTTCAGATACTTTTAAACATCCGCCCCCATACCAGTTACTAATGTTTGAATTTAAATCTATTCTTACTAGTACGTAACATTCCTATGGAGAATTCCAAATAATCCTAAAATTCTTATGGGGAAATGCTACTAAATAGAAAAATCTCTCTCATTGCTTATATTTTATTGGGTATTTAAGCTGACTCTTAGTTTTATAATTTTTCTCCAAAGTAATAACTACTAGATTTATGTTTAAAAAAATTAAATCAAGAAATTTTAACAAAGCATACAAGTAAGCCTCATATATCATTATGAAGTTTAATTAAAGAAATGGAACTTGATTAGGCTTTACAGAATCTCTCTCCCTTTATTATTACTCTCATTTGTAGATAACAGTAAGTAATTAATCCCATTTGTAACTGTCAGGTGGTAATTCGTCTTACTCAATACAGTGCAATATAAACGTTTTGAACAAAACACATATACACACAACACATAATAAGTTCATATTGCCTTATTTACTAAATATGTACTTAATTAATAATTGGTTGTACACAGTATAAACCTCTGTGGCTTTTGTTATAATGTATGACTGATGTGAATTTTAATCATATTAAACACTTTAACCTGTCATATCCAACTGGTGGTCATTTTTCATGTAGAAGAAGGATCAGAGCTTAATCCAATAAAGTTGAATCTTACAAGATTTTATTATCGTGTTAAATAAATATTAAAGAATAAAAGTTTTATATAATAAGAAAAGAACAATCTTTATTTTAACATACTTAATAAATACCCGATACCTACATTTATTACGAAAATGAAAATAGGGTAAAAAGAGAATTATAGGATCATGATGCTGAATTGAGAAAATAGAAAGAGAGTAAAATTAAATTTAATAGACAAAAAAATGCTGTGTGGTTACGGCATTCAAGAATATAGCCACGCCCTCTCTTCCTGTGGGTGTCGTAAGAGGCGAGTAAGGGATAACACAGTTCCGCTACCACCTTGGAACTGAAAAAGCCGACCGATGGCGGGATAACCATCTAACTGCTGGTTTTGAAATACACTGGCCGAAGATGGACCGCAGCGTTTTCGGTGTGACTAAGCCAGCCCTGCGGTCACCAACCCGCCTGCCCAGCGTGGTGACTATGTGCAAAACACATGAGTTCACGCCATTTTTGGCGTGAATTTGTGGAAGCCTATGTTCAGTAGTGGACTGCGAAAGTCTGATGTGATGATAATGATGATGAGACAAAAAAAGAAGGTAACAGTATCTATACATAAGCAAAAATCATAAAAATAAAACCGAAAAGATAAAATCAGTTAACACATTCGTACCAACACACATTCATACATACATTTACATTACCTATGTACATACATGCTTTATATAATTAGCAAGTATTTTTTATTAAATCCCGAACAAATATTTAATAATGGTAAATTACAATATTTTTATGGAAAATTACAAACAATAAAATAACGAAGCATGAAGCGAACAATTCCGTCACAAAATGAATTCTAAATAAAGAACTCTTTCTTGCCTAATGGACTTCAGTAGCTTTTAGCTCAAGAGGGTGGGACGCAAACAACGATATGACTTTGACCTTTAGGCCTAACCCTTACACAGATTGGCAATGTATTGGTATCTAGTATCGGAATAATCAATATTGTAACAAGAAACGAAATTAAGATAATTGTGTTTGCTCGCAAACGAAAAAAACCGATATCAATTACATCGACAAGTAATATACAACGTAAGTAGACGAAAAAAATTAATAAACGCACTAGTCGTCACAACGATTTTCGACGTATTCTCCCGATTTCTCTGGGATTCCATTATCAGGTCCCGGTTTCCTTATCATGGTACCGTATTTGGAATATCCCCTTTCTAACAAAATAAGAATTATTAAAATCACGATATAAACGACAAAGTTATCCCCGAACATACACTAAAGAAAATTAAAAATATATACAGTCGAATTGAGTAACCTTTTTTGAAGTCGGTTAAAAATTAACTCTTAACACTTTATTTATCACGAATCGAGACTGCATATTCTTCCAATTTTTCTTTTTTTAGTAATTGCATTAGAAACAAGAGTACCTATGTTGAAACAGTTTCTAGATCAAGTGGTAATTCTAAATTTGTATTTAGTGAGAAAAACATTCTTAGTAAATCTGCATATCATAAGATTAAGATGTTTGCCTCCCTTTTAAGAAAAAAACCCCACAATTACTCCACATAAATTATATATCATTTTATAAATAATTGCATGCTCTACCGGCATCGAGAACAAAATAAAAATATTACTTTTGTATCTGTAAATTAAATAATAATTAAAATAATTGGCTTTAATTTTAAAAAAAAAACGTCAACATAATTGACGGCCGGTAATTTTATTGTTCAATTTCAATTCAACTCACGTATAAATACTTTTTTGTAATTTTGTAAAGTGACAATCATTATACTTATTTAATGCGAATAATTCGCACGGGTAGAGCTAGTTTAATAAATTAGACTTGTCGCCGCTACTCAATTGAGCAGTCTAGATGATTAATTTTGAATCTTCAATGGAAGAGAAATAATTGTCATATTAACCAATCGTGGACATAGCGAAATATGTTATTATTTCGTTCTAAATAATAAAAATTCTAAATAATCATCTATTCGCGTTCGGATAGGGTCGGCAATACGTTTACAATGCTTCTAGTATTGCTGACGTTCATACATTTTCTGCTCGTCATCAGGTGCAAACGTACAACAAACGTACGGTGCGTACGTTTGTTTGCAACCATTGTAATAAAATTGTTACCGATAGTAAGACACCTGAAATATTCGGCAACCCGATACTAATAGACAATTATATTTCCTTCGACGGCTCTGGTGCGAGTAGTCGCCTAAAACACTGGCGGTTTACGGGTTCGAATCCCGCGCGGTATGGATATTTGTATTTGTTCAAATATTCCTTTCCGGTTTGGATGTCTGTTCTTGTTGGTCACCTGAACGTACCTCGGATAGCACGTTAAGCCGTCGTTCCCGATTTTTATCATAAATACTTGATAGTGAACGTTACTTATAGTATTAGTAGTAGTAGTGGTATCCGCCAACCCGCCGTGGAGCAGCGTGGATTAAGCTCCAACCCATTTCCTACGTGGAGAAAGAGGCTTATGCCCAGTAGTGGGACGATACAGGCTAAATGCAAATATTAGGAAAATAATAACAGAAAAAGTAGAAAAAGTTTTTATTACACCTTAGTCACTTAAATTAGACGTGCTCAAGATATTTACATAGAATCATATCAACCTTCAAAAAAATATTTCTGGTAAATACGAATCTAATTTGTAATAAAGTAAAAAGAAATCAGCTTACGTGACAAACCTTGGCATGATTTTTTATATTTGGCAACATTGTGATATTAAATTTATATTACATCTATACTAATATTATAAAGCTGAAGAGTTTGTTTATTTGTTTGTTTGAACGCGCTAATCTCAGGAACTACTGGTCCGATTTAAAAATTCTTTCAGTGTTAGATAGCCCATTTATCTAGGAAGGCTATAGATTATTTATGATCACGCTAAGACCAAAAATGTTTCAAAATCGGGGTTTTCTTTTTGAGAGCTTCCGCTGCGTGCGCTACGTAAACAGTTAAAATTTCGCAAAAATCATGTATGGCAGACATTGTTCCTATTCCACGCCAACGAAGTCGCGGGCAAAAGCAAGTTATACTATATTTACACTACGGAATTCTTCAATTCACCACGGAAATCCAATAAGCACATTCATTAATGTAAAGAATGTTTAACAAGTAATGACAGGAAAATAATTTATATTTTAAGTACAGAATTGAAAATACTTTCATTATCGAAGCATAATAAATATAATACACAAGGAATAAAAATGGATGAATCGAGCGAGCAAAAGAGTGTATATATTACTTTACCATAAAGAATGACTAAAATTTTAAAGGTGTTTGATTGAATTTTGTATTTATAAGAATCTTCAATGTAATATCCAAAAACGCTCCTTTACTTATTTGAAACATCGTTTTCTTTTACAGCTGTACATGGCAATCATTTTACCAAAATTTCAAGTCGTAAAATATTACAATTACGCAATAGAATCCCTATTAATGAAACATAGTTTTTTTCATTATAAAATTGACCTGATGACGTAAATATTGAGTGTTGAAATACATTACTGCTTTTCTTATTTCACATATTAACTCCATGCTTGCTAGATAAGCGCTGGTAGTATATGACATTCCTTAATTTACAAATGGATTTATTCAATTTTTCTATTATAATTAACAAATAAACTGCTTTTACTCTAACGCAGTTATATTTCAAACTATGTGTACAATATATCCTGTTTTCCATTTTCAATAAAATATACTATCTGCTATAATGAAGATAAAATCTTTCGTCTTACGAAAAACGATCAAATGACTATTGAAGAATAATTCATTATATTTTAATAACGTCTATCTAAGTAAAATATTTTATTGGAATGTCTTAAATTTCACTTAGTATATTTAACGGTAAATTTAAATAAACAATGTTAAAACATATTCTCTCTTAGGAACTTCTCGAGACCGTGGTACAGATGAGGTCTCACGCCGACAAGACTGTGGTTCTCATCCGTGTAACTCTGTAATAGAAATTAAAAATAACAGTTTATGAAAAAATTCAGTGGGTAATGATTTACGAGTATAAACTAAATAAAACATCAAAAAACGCTGGATATAAATTAGACAACAGGTATTAAAATTCTTGTTACTTTTGTGTTGGTGTGCAAAAAAAGAGTAAATAAATAAATATTTAAAAGAAATAGAGATCGATTCAAAAATAACAGAGAATGAAACGGTTACCATTTAATAACAAAAACAGAAACATCGCAATCAATTTAATTTTTTATCAATTAAAACGGGACGAACTTTTACACAATCTCTTCCTGGAACGTCGCACGACCTTCAAACTGCAATAAATCTGGGTCGCATTTCCCTACCGGAAGCGTCCTACATAACTAATTATTTAATAAAACACCCTTGAAATGTAGTTGAAAATTAACTTTACGGAATATTTTCTACTTCTCATAAATATTAACTGAACTGAAACTCACACTTTATTCACCATTTTTTAAATAAAGAACAATTAAGGCATATTATTTTGCAAAATAAATATAATTGATTGAATAAGCGTTTCTGATTTTTATTTACTTATTTATATTACATGCACACACCTACACGAACACACATTCACATCTTCATGTCATGCACTCACCTCTAACTGCAGTGGATAAGACGGAACTTAGCCGTTTACTTTTTTTACTTTTTATTACTTTTTTAAACATAGTGTCTAGTTATGCATTTTATAATGATTATTTTTTTTTTTATATCAGTGTGATCCTATTTTGGCCATTTTATACATTATATTGTAACATACTATTGTATTATAACGCTGTTGGATTGCCTAATAAAATAAAAAAATAAAAATAAATAAATTCGTAGTGCGTATTTGATTGCTAGAACCCTTAAATACTGTAACAATCGTAAATAAACAATTAAATTGTTTGATGAAATTCTACATAGGAGGAAGGTTAAGAGCTTAATCTGCCGATGTGCTTCAGAACGGCCTTATTGCTACCTTACCTCCTAAACTAATGATGATTTATATTATCAACCGAGATCGAAGATTTACCTATTCTTTGAAGCACGTTACAGCGACTACCAAGACAAAACTTAAAAAAGAAAAAAGTATATAAAATTTGCTGCAAAAGGTACCCCATGACAGGAAGGTATCGCATGACAGTTGACAATTAAATTATCTCAACACTACACCAGGTCTAGACCTATTAAATAAAGCTCTTTACTTATTAAAATCTCTAACCATTTGAGTGAAGTAGACATCTCTTCGTTGCAGCAGCCTGGAAATCAACATGGCATGTTGATAGTGTACGTTGTCGTCTTCAGTTCCGTGGACTAAGAAGTACCGCTTATTTCTGTACGCTTCCACCTGTAACACAAACAATAACCAACATTAAGAAAAAATTACTTTGGAACACATGTCAATTACTGCTATGGTATTGCTTTATTTATTTTTTTACAATTAAAATAAAGAGATCTAAATAAGGGTATCACATAGTTTTTCCTAATGTATTTCTATATGGTTTGTAATGATAAAAATAGTTCAGTACTACAAAAAATTAAACGACTGTAACTTAATTACTGATTAACGCCATCTACCGGAAAACATGAAAACAAACTCACCACTTCCTCGGTCAGGAGAGACGAATTTGAATATCCTTCGACGTTCACTTGTGGAGTGTCCATGTATCTTTCCGTATAGATGGTGTCTGTGACAAAATTTAGGTTTAATGAAAAAGTCTTATGCTAATAATAAATTAAACTACAGTGCCTTCATTGAATTACGATATTTTAGTTAAATATAATTACCAATAGAAATTCATAATACCTTATTACACATATTTCATAGTCATAATAATTTTTTTACGATAATTAAAACACCCTTAATTCATCAATATTTCTCGAAAATAAATACGTTAGGAAACCTTCACTACACGCACATTGCTAATCTCTTAGAGTAAACAACAGTAATTGAAAGTGCTAAATCTAGATAATACCATAAAATCTCCAATCGACGACTGGAGCAACAGCAATAGCGCATCTGAAGACGTCCGCCCCGCGCGCCAGCGCCAGCGACGCCGCGTACCCGCCGTACGACCAGCCCCAGATACACGTGCGGTTGCGGTCTATCCAGTGAGTCTCTTGTTGCAGAAATCTAGAAAAAAAAATAGACCACGCGCGCTTTAGACCACACGGCTGAACTAAAACTTAGGAAACGTAACTCTCTCTTTCTATCTTCGCTAACTTATATCTCCCTCTCAACATCCGTTCCCCTCACCCGATTACATTTTTTATAACGCTCTCGTCACGCATTCACCAGCTTACTCCCTAAATCAAGCACACGTGAAGACGTTTTACTTCAATAAGTATACATTACAGTGTTTTTTTTTAACCGACTTCGACTGTATTTTTTTATGTATGTTACATCAGAACTTTTGACTGGGTAGACTGATTTCGACAATTTTTTTTTAATCGAAAGGTGATGTGTGTCATTTGGTCCCATTTAAATTTATTTAAGATCTAACAACTACTTTTCGATTTATATCTTATAATGCGTTTTTACTTGACGCTTTTTTCGTCAACCTACGTTGTATTATACCGCATAACTTTTTACTGGATGTACCGATTTTAATAATTCTTTTTTTGTTGGAAAGAAGATATTCTGATAAGAGGAGAGATTAAGATAAGGAAATTAGGATCTGATGATGGGATCCCAGAGAAATCGAGGAGAAACTCTCGAAAATCCGCATAACTTTTTACTGGGTGTATCGATTTTGATAATTTTTAATTTAATCGAAAGCTGATGTTTATCATGTAGTGACAAATAAATTTAATCGAGATCTGATAACTACTTTTCGAGTAATCTTTGATAACGCGTAGTTACTTGACTATTTTTTCGTCGATCTACGTTGTATTACTTGTCGATGTAATTGCAGTCGGGTTAGTTTCATTTGCGAGCAAATACAATTATTTACAAATGAGTCGGCATGACGGAAAGTGATTACCGTAGCCTATAGATGTCAGCAATACCAAAAGCATCGCAAGCGTGTTGCCGACCCACACAACACAACACTGCTTGAAAGCAGTATTATTTAGCTGTGATCTACTCGTGTTGTGGTCATGCTGCTCCACATTTTAAGCAGGATATATTCTGCTGTGACATACCTCCGCTAAATTTATAAATCACTGTGGTAGCACACCGATGTTTTTTACTTAATTATATTTTTACAGGTACAGCGGTATAAAGGCAGATTACGTCTTAATAAACGGATTCGTTAGCCTTTGATTAACAAGATCAAGATAAACCAGACCAATCTTACCTGGTAACAGTAATTTGATCCTCAATTTCCACAGTTCCAAGTCTTCTGTTCAATGCAAACATATTATCAACTCCTCGAAGACTAGAACCTCTCCCATCAATACGAGCGACTGCAATGCCATAGCGACTGACTAGTGATGTGCCCCAGTCGACGTTCCATTGCCTAGTAACTAAAGATGTGTCCGGGCCCCCGTACCTAAAAACGAAATAAATGAGTTATAAGATTAGTTACAAACACCAAACGAAGCACCAAACGAAGAATTGAGATTGAACCGCGTAAGAACACGTAAATTGAAAGTAAGTATCAGTAAGTTTTTAAGAGACCGAGTACCTTAAAATTAATTTTATCATTTTTACCATAATTTTTTCGATTTTATTTCCACTTTCTCATCATTCTAAAATTAGAGTATCTGTTTGTAATATTAAAATAACTGCTTTTTACTAAACGCATATTGATGTATACACGATACATATACCAAAATAACATTTTTAACAATTTTTGTCTGTCTGTCTGTTTTTTCCGGCTAATCTCCGAAACAGCTGAACCGATTTTGATGGGATTTTTACTGGCAGATACCTGATATAGTAAGGAATAACTTAGCGAATCTGCGAATCGAACAATAACTTTTTTGTTAAATTCCACGCGGATGAAGTCGCGGTCACAGCTAGTGATATATAAGAGTGTATATTTGTATTACTTTTTTAGGGAGAATTTTTTGTTCTTTTGACAAAAGTGTAACAAAGACAATTTAAGTAACATGTAATTATATAAGCAATTTAACGTTTCCAGATAAATGTTAAAACTTATTAACTGAATAAAAATCTTACACATAAACCAGAAGAGGTACGTTTGAACGAGATAAATAATCAGATGGCACTTGAAGAAGAACATCAGCGTCAGGGAGACCTGGACCTAAAGGTACAGTCCTACGTAATGTGGTAGGAACGCTGTATGTTGCTGTCAATTCAGCAACTCTTGAATTGTCATCCCATACAGACACCATAGTTCCATTCTGAAAATTAATATAAAACCAAATATTATTTTTATTTTCATAATATAACCATCGTAAATTGTTATTTGTGTTCTAAACATCCTTGCCCTATGATACGGTAAATAATTGGATTTCAGTTTAATATTTCAAATACTAATAATATATTAGTTGTTCTGCCTTAAAAGAAGAATCGAAGAACAGTGATATTAGCTATCTACTTAAATATAACACAATAGAAACGTCTATTAGTAGTCCACGGACATCTTTCCTGTAAAGTAAAAATTAACTTACTAGGTTATAAATATAGATTTGAGGGATGTCAGGTCCAGCGCAGTTAATGGTAATCCGAGTATCGGAGATAGTTGCTTCATTGTAGAGACACTGTCCTCCGCCAGGTCGAACAATGTTACAAGTGAAGCAATTCAAAACGTTATCACTGTTAAGTGAGTAAATATGTTGTTCTGCTCTATCACTTTCACTATTGGCTTTGTACCATCTGAAAGAAAAAGTATTTATGCTTTAATGTCATGCTACAAGTAGGTATTGAAATATATTAAAATAGTCCAATAGCGAATAATAAAATAACTAAATTTTACCCAAGTAAAAATTTTATTGAGTAGATAAAAAAGAACTTCAGTTTTCTGAGAGTATCGTGCTCAACACATCTCTATACACTCACATAGTCATCAGCTAATCTAGTGTTTCTTAAAAGTTTCGATTGCAATGAAACCGAATTTCAGGAATCGACATAAACGAAAACCGCACAGTTTTCATATTGAAAAGTATTTTATATCAATTAAAAAACTTGAGATATGAGTCTTAAAGTATTATGGCCATGGGAGTCAGAGTCTGATATATAACCTGACTAGAAAAAAGGTCAGGCTCAACCAGATCATGTATCTGGACCGGATCAGGATAGAATGAGGCATACCAGATCCGACAAGCTCTATCAGGACCAAGTCTGGTCCAGACAAGGATAGCCTGATGTAAAATATAATCAAGTATGGTAAGGCATACTGGATCAGGAGCCGGATCGGTCCAGATCAGGATAGCCTGATGTAAAATATAATCAAGTATGGTAAGGTATACTGAATCAGGACCCGGTCCGGTCCAGATCAGGATAGTCGTAAGTAATAGGAAATAGTTAATTATTAGAAGTTAATAAATAAAATTTAATAAATAATAATAATGAATTAATACTATAAAATTAAAAAAATAATTAATATTTAAAGTAAAAACATAAATAAATAATACATTGGAAAACATAAACGGAAATAAATATCATAATAATTATGTTAAGTAACATATTTAACACGTGGTTCAATAAGTCCCGAGACTAAGTACTAAAAAAAGGTCTTTTTATAAAATTAATTTTTATTCATCAACATAGTCTCCTTCAAGAGCGATACAGTTCCTCCAACGCTTTTCTAACTTTTCTATCCCATGTGTGTAGAACGATTTGTCTTTGGCTTCAAAATAAGCCTCCGTTGCTGCGATAACTTCACTATTTGAGTCAAATCTCTTACCCTGAAGCATTTTTTTCCATTGTATCGAAATTACAACCGTAGCGTCACTTAAATGTTTCAAAATCAATAATTTTATTGTTCCATTTTTAAAAATTTGACACATATTCTTGTATTGATAGCCAGTAATTTTTAAAAATCAAAAGAGTTTTTAATATATGCGCCATTTCCAGGTTAGTCTCGGGACTTATTGAACGATCTAGTATAATATCAATTCGCTTTTTTTTTTTGTTAAAAATTTTTTTCAAGAATATACATTCGTGTTTTTTAAAAGGACCGGACCGAACCGGATGATCAGGATGAAATGAGATTTCATGATCTGGACCCGATCAGGAAATCTCATCTCATCCTGATCAGGTCCAGACCAATCATCTGCGTTACATGCCTTATCTAGTCCTGATCATGCATGCCTGGTCCGGTCCTTCTAAGGAAGACGAAAAAATATATATAGATACTTCCCAAGTGTTGTTCAAGTTTCATTAGGGATCTATTGCACAAAATAGTTTGGAAATACCTAGACTAAGCAAATCCGTGAGTATTATTAGCTAAATGTTGCCCATAAAGGTACCATACCCGACCGAGTTATAAATTTGGGCTTGCTAATCGTAATCAATTCTGAGCTATGACAAACATACTCAATACGTCTATTGTTAAACATCAAATTGTTAACTCACATAGTATTATCTGCCGCCCACGATAAAATTTCAGCAACAGTATGAGATGTATTTGTGCGACGTCCAGAAACCCAGTTAGTAGGACTTGCTTGGGATACTTGGATTATTTGCTTGTAACGAACACCATTTACTGTCTGAAATAGTAATAATTAAAATCCATAATTACAGGATAATTAGCATCAATGACATTTTAGTTACAATCAGGTTTAACTACAATAAAATAAGAAAACTATTTATCATAATTAATTATGACTGAATCGACGACGCGTTGGCGCAACGGTCACAGCGCTGGTTTGTGGCTGATGCGCTGACGGTTGCGGGTTCGATCCCCGCACATGACCAACATTTGTATTGGTCAGGCGGATGTTTGCTGTGGTATGGGTATTTGTGTAGTCTTTGTGGGTCTCCCCACCGTGCCTCGGAGAGCACATTAAGCCGTCGGTCCCGGTTGTTATCATGTACACCTTATAGCGATCGTTACTCACAGTAGGGAATACATCCATCAACCTGCATTGGAGCAGCTTGGTGTATTAACCTCTGATCCTTTTCCTACATGGGATAAGAGGCCTACGCCCAGAAGTGGGATATTACAGGCTGAAGCGTAATTATGATTGTAAGGTTTTTAGTTAGTAACATTATTTAGTGGTGAGTTCTAATAAGTGACGCAAATCGACTTAACGCTAACGGTCACCCGTTCCATTTTCTCTCGAGCCAGATATTTGTATTTTTACAACTATTTGTGTCTGGTCTGGGTTTATGCATTGTAAATCTCCCCAAAGCATCAACTCCATTTTTTCATAAACAGCTATTAGCGATCAGTACCTACTTCATCACTATCACATCATCACTACAGTCTATTGCAGTCCACTGCTGGACATAAGCCTCCACAAATTCGCGCCAAAAATGGCGTGAACTCATGTGTGTTACCCATAGTCACCACGCTGGGCAGGCGGGTTGGTGACCGCAAGGCTGGCTTTGTCGTACCGAAGACGCTGCTGCCCGTCTTCGGCCTGTGTATTTCAAAGTCAGCAGTTGGATGGTTATCCCGTTATCGGTCGGCTTTTTAAGTTCCAAAGTAGTGAAACTGTGTTATCCCTTAGTCGCCTCTTACGATACCCACGGGAAGAGAGGGGGTGGCTATATTCTTTATACAGTACCTACTTATAAGAAATAAATTATCCAAATCCATGCCGCCAATCCATCCATCCAATCCATTCAGTTCAGTAAAAATAAATTTTAATTTTATTATAACTGCTTTGACTATATACATTGGCTTGTAAGTAAATTGTAAGATGAAAAGGTAAGATGTGTGAATAAAAAATAAACCGTTAGTTACCTCACTTTTTTTGATCTAACAGTTTTATACAACTTTTGTGAGAGTAAATACATTTCATAGAACTTACACTGGGTAATATAGTAATGAAAGCGTTGCCTTGTTCGTTGAAAATCATTGGAATGTTATCAATCCAACCATTTTCTTCCGTGTATGTAAATATCTGGAATAAAAAGTAAAACAATACTCAATTAATACTTAGTTACTAGAATATAATTCTATTAGTCAATATTTCAATCGCCTTAAAGCTATTTTTTAAGTATTATCAAAACGGTAAGTGTGTATCTAAGTCAAAGAGTGGATTATGAATAAAACCTTAAGAATCGTGAAAAGTCCGAATTACCGTTCGGTTGGCAAAATGGTTGCTTGTTCTATAAATCAAATTAAATATTCTTGATAATGATGTATAAAAACGTAGTCTATCGCAGAGATTAAGGTTGTTCATTGAAATTAAATAATGTCGTAATTTTAAATTATAAAGAAATTACTTAATCGCAGATCTTTAATCTTCTCTGTATGAGAGAAATAGCGAGAGTCTGAGAAAAAGAAAGAGAAAGAGTGATTTAAGAAGCATAAACCTAGCGATTTCAGCTCAATAGTGGTTAGTTTCTATAAATTTGAAGGGATATTCTATGTTATTAATTCCTTTCTTCTATATTTATACGTATAAATACAACTTACTGTGGTGCAAGTGTTGCCATTCTCATCGCAAAGGACTACTCGAAGCGTGGTTTGAACACGATTTGTCCACATAATAGCAATTCTATCGTTACCAGCAAAAGCCACAGTCTTCAAAATCGGCCTGAAATAGGTAACATTAAAAAATAACATCTAATTATATACTCATTAGTAAAAATTTTGCCTGATATAGGTTGAAATAATCGCAAAACTGAGCAAAGAAAAAATTTCCTGTAAAACAGAAGGTTTTAAACCTTCTGTTATGCTATTACCGATTATGTATATGTTTCGAAATTTGCCAGAAACATGTACTATTTTTCCTGATGTCATTTTTAACGATAAATGTAAAACTAAATTTTAATAAAACAATTTAATCATGACAAACAACACTACAATAAATAATATATAATTTCAACTAAACTTGAGAGTTTTATTTTCTTTCAAGTTAATATTACTCGAAGTATATTTCGGTTTACTTAAGAAATCACCATTCATCATCATAATTTCAGCCTATTGTAGTCCACTGCTGGACATAGGCCTCCACAAGTTCGCGCCAAAAATAGCGCGAGATCATGTGTGTTGCCCATAGTCAGTCACCACGCTGGGCAGGCGGGTTGGTAACCGCAGGGCTGGCTTTGTCGCACCTAAGACGCTTTTGCCCGTCTTCGGCTTGTGTATTTCAAAGCCAGCAGTTAGATGGTTATCCCGCCATCGGTCGGCTTTTTAAGTTCCAAGGTGGTAGTGGAACTGTGTTATCCCTTAGTCGCTTCTTACGACACCCACGGGAAGAGAGGGGGTGGCTATATTATTTGATGCCGTAGTCACACGGCACACTTAAAAAATAAATAAAGTAAGAAATATAACTAAATAATCAATGAATCAAGCTTAATCTCTAATAGACAAATCCAAATAACTTACTCATTAATATCAGAGGGCGGATTGTAAATTCTTTCAACATTGGTAGCTAAATCTCGTAAGCTGACAGAAACCAGTGGATTGTTAGTACCAGGCTGTAAATAAAATAAACGACAAATTTAATAAGTAGAAATATATTTTCATTAATAGACTATTTCTACGTTAAAGAAAATAACTTGTTAGTTTTAACAATCAAGCGTAGATATTATAAATATTATTCGGTCTTAATAATATTTGATTGAATTCCGTGATCCGTGAAATTGGGTATATTTCATATCCAAGGATTCATGAATAAGTTTCAAAGATAAAAATATTCTATAACCGTATATAATAGTCAATCCGCATTGGATTACTTTCTATACGAGATATAAAAAAATATAATGAATCAAAAATATACCACTTACTTAATAATAGTCCCCTTATAGTATTCGTAAAAGATAAATATAATTATGTTTTGTTTAAAACGAACTTGTAAATCTTAAAACGAACAATAGAAGAGATAATAAAATAATGAATAAATTTAGAAGCTACTACAGAATACATCTATACTAATCATTATAAAGCTGAAGAGTTTGTTTTTTGTTTGTTTGTTTGAACTCGCTAATCTCGGGAATTACTGGTCCAATTTGAAAAATTCTTTCAGTGTTAGATAGTTTTGAGAAATTTGAGGAAGGCTATAGGCTATGTATTATCACGTTAAGACCAATAGCAGCGGAACACCCATGAAAAATGTTTCAAAATCGGGTTTTTTTTTCCTTTTGAGAACTTCCGCTGCGTGCGCTGTGTAACATTTTAAGCGCGGGTTATAGTTATTATTAGCCCAAAGTAACTTTTCCACGAAGACGAAGTTGCGATCTCGTATCTCGATCTAGTATTTAATAATTTGGATCACATAATATTCACATAACATACAATAATACATTCCGTACATGAGCGTAATTGACTTTTAGTATGTATCTAGTTGCATTTGGCAAATTTAAGTTTTTGAGCATACAAAAGATTTAATCAAAACTTCAGTTCCACACGTAGTCAATAATACTATATCGTATACCAATCTACTCGTATATCTACTACACTTTACTACTAGTTCAGTAGCAGCAATTAAAAAGAACTAAAATGAACTTTACGCTTTGTAGATAATATCGTTTAACTACATAGTAACAAAGTTAAGGAAGTTGTTATGGTAAATATATATATATATATATGTTACACAAACACTATTGTAGAGCAGAGTCAATTCAAACAATGTACTTTTGGTTTACTTGTGTAACCTGTCTAAAACCAATACAGTACTTATAAATATTTTACAGAGACAACAAGATTAAACTGATTAAAACACAATTGTCATATTACGCATCAAATAATATACGCAATCGTAAGATTTTTTTTTCAGTGTGAGAATCACAAAAATGTTGAATGCTATAAAAAAGGGAAGTATGATGTTATCATGATGAACTGACATCAGTTAGAGGAAATATAAATCAATGAATGGAACTAAATTTTATACCCAATATTCAAAAACGGAATCAAATTTCCACGTGATTTTATAGAGGTTTTGTATCATATTTAGTGCGTAATAAAAAATTGAAAACTTATTAAATCGTTGTGAGTTAAAAAGTACCAGGGTTTCTAGGTAACGGTAGGTAATCCAAGCGTATTACAAAGTTGTGCCATTAACGCTGAAAAACACTTTTTCAAATATTTAGCCAAGTTCAAATCCACTAAATTATTCGCTTTTATGAGCAACAATTTTTACTTATGACTGAAAATACTATAAAGACAATGTAGGTATGTTTTTTTTTTCTTACATATGATAAGTACGTATATAAAATATAAATATACATTACACTCGGGACGGAAATCAAATCCACAACCCTGGAGCAGACAGAATCACGGCGTCAACGGTAAAATGATAATTTAGGAAAAATTAGAAACCCTATTAAAATAGAAGAAGTTTGTTTCAAAGTTAAGTAAGACATACCTTAGGGTAGCGTATATCGCGGTGTTCAGTGTACTGGTCGTCCAGAGAGCCGGGTACACCGAAGTGCGGTATCTTCATCACCCTCACATTAGTGTCGTTAAATGTCGCGTACGCCATCTTTGTGCCGTTACTAGAGAACCAGAGAGCATTGTTCGAACCGAACACCTCCTCTGAAATCATTATAATATTAATTAAGCCTCTAAGCAATAATTTTGTTTTAAGCAGTTGAGTAAAAATCACAGTACTTCTGTCAGTACTTTTTTGTAAATTTAAATATATATTGTTTTACGTAATTAGATAATATTAAGTAGTACGTAAATCTTATATGGAATTTAATATTATACCCAAACATTTGTATTGTAAATTGTTACAAAAAGTGCTAAAATACATTCAAAACTCACAAGCATACTCAAAGACCTATAGTTTGAAGTGGATCGGCGTAGTGAATTTTACATTCGTTAATTTCGACATTCGTTTTATTTTGTGTCCGTTAATTTATAACACTGATATCCCTAGTTTCTATTTAATTTCTACTAGTGTTATGCTCTTTATTGTTTTTACTGTCTTTTATTTTCCTCTAAGTCGAAGCGAATGTTAATATGTTAAAACATAATTTCTTTTAAGAAAAAAATATGTTTAAACAATAACTATGTGTTCCGATTCAAATAAATCAACTCCTTTTTATTAAAAGAAAACTCATCGTGTTATTATAGCTCATTTATTGTAAAAAGAAGAAAAAGCTACTGCTTTATTTTACATTTACTTTACTTTTTATTTTACATTTTATTATAATTGTGTTTGCTCGCAAACAAAAAAAAACGACTTTAATTACATCGACAAGTAATACAACGTAAAGAGGTAGACGAAAAAATAGTCGAGCAAATACGCGTTTATTAGAGATAACACAAATGTAGTAGTAAGATCTCGTTTACTTTTAAAAGAAATACCTTTCAATAAAAAAAGAATTATCAAAATCTATTCGCCCAATAAAAAGTTAACAACACACAAAAAAATACATTCGGATTGAGAACAACCTCCTTTTTTGAATTCGGTTAAAAATAATACTAACTATAAATCATTTATAACCGTCTTTTAGGACGAATTGTTACATTTTAATTTTTACTGAGAGAAATCTTTATTAAAAGGTATTTTTTCTGTTTCTAAGTCTGTGTGCGTAATTGGGGTTGGGCTACAACGTCTAACAGAATACTTTAAGCGCAGAGGTTTTGTTTGCCGTCAATGACGTTCGTAAGATACACACCCAGTCCGAGCAAAGCTTGAAAATAGCACACAAGTGTTTGTATATAAGAATATCATAGTCAGTACAAGTTTCTTTCTAGTGTGGTACATGTTCCGTTTAGGCGCCTAAACGCCGGCGGCTGCGGGTTCGATTCCCGCTCGGGATGGATATTTATATTTTTACAAATACTTTTTTCCGGTTTGGATGTCTGGTCTCCCACTGTGACTTGGAGAGCACGTTAAGCTGTCGGTCTCGGTTGTTGTCATAAACACCTGATACTCACAGAAGGGAATATATCCGCCAACTCTCAGTGGAGCAGCGTAGTGGTTTAATCTCCGAGATTTTTCCATTTTTGTTCCCAGCAATGAGATGTTATAGGCTGAATAAATTAGAAGTTTCTATTGAATTTTTGTTACAGTAAAAATTACCTTCATATACCCAGTCAGGTACACCATTATAAATGACTCCTCTTTGTCCAGTTGTCGAGACTTGTAGAGGCGCAGACGTCAAGTTCTGCTGGTAGTAAATGTTATTCATGTAAACGAAAGCCAGTGATGTGCCCGTCGGTCCCCAGACGAAGTTCTGGATTATTGCGTTCTCTGGTTGAACTCCAGGAGGAACTATGTTTGTCACCTCATTAGTGATGATGTCAATCGCTGCATAGCGAGCTTCGAAGCTATGTCTATATATCTGTAAAAAAGTTAGATTCAACAAGTCACCAATTGTTGATATATCTTTGTTTATCAAACAAAAATGAATCACCCTAATGTATATGTACGCGTGTACTTCCAATCGACTCCATCGAAATAAAGGAAAACGAAATAAACCTATATTTAAAAAAAAAAATCACTACCATCTAGTAACATTTAATATTTTCTGATTTAAAGACCTGTATGACAAAATTTGCAATGTTGTATCACGTGTTTGAATTTTTGTAGAATCGCAAGGGAATTGTTTGGTCCAATCAATCTTTTGGATTATAGAATTCCAATGGTATCGTATGAGGTATTTAATGTTTGCTTTTAAAAAATAAAAATTGACAGATGTCGTCGTTCAGTGATGATTTACTTTAAATATTTATAGAATACTAGTTGTGCCCGCGACTTCGTCCGCGTGGAATTTAACAGAAAGTTATTGTTCAGTTCGTAGAGCTAAAAAATAAATAAATTTCTAGCATAAAAGTAGCATATGTTACTCTTTACTACATCAGCTATCTGCTAGTAAAAGTCCCGTCAAAATCGGTCGAGCCGTTTCAGAGATTAGCCGGAACAAACAGACATACAGGCAGACAAAAATTGTTAAAATGTTATTTTGGTATATGTACCGTGTATACATCCATATGCATTTAGTAAAAAGCGGTTATTTTAATATTACAAACAGACACTTCAATTTTATTTATTTGTATAGTAGAATATAATAGAATTAATAGCTATAACTATCCCAAGCAAAACAAGTGATTTTGCCAATGACGACTGACGAAGACACGAAACAAATTGATAAAATACGCGATTTACACTATAATCAAAATGGAATTTTGAGGAATTTTTCCTGTCAATTATATTTATTTGTTTGATAATAAAATGTAATGAATTTCAAGTGTGTCAATGAAGCACAAATAAGTAGCTAATATTTTAGAAATATTTTCAATTTATTTACTGTATTTAATATATTTTAGCTCATGTTTAATAATTTAATTATTCTGCAATCGCAGACATGTTTATCTATTCAGTTATTGTATTACGATTGGAATGTAATTATAGCTAACACTTGTGTTAACAAAAAAAAACTTATCTTGTAACTATATTTTGATACAAGGTTCGATTTTATTCGGTTACTGTTTTTAATAAGCAAAAAGTAAGAGTTTTTATAACGCGTTTCAAATTATTATACCATAATCTGATGCTTTAACTGACACGTTTTTTTATTTATTTATCAAAAACATTATTATATTGAAACTAAGCCAAAAAGTTTTTGTGACTAAAATCCTTACAAAAATAGTATACGTTTTTAACAGGTATAAACAAACATCTTTATTGTCTTCGATACTGTTTGTTTTTATATATTAATAATCACAATATACCACAGATGATATTAGAAATTTATATCAAACGTGATTTTTTAAACTCTTTCGACTTGATTAAAATGTTTATATAGGTGTATTTTAAACCATTGTAAACAAACGATCTCTCTAAAAGCGAAGCATTATTTAAGATCACGTTCTTTGCTAAAACGCTTTTAGGGGAGCGAGTCGGGACTTAAACAATTTTGTTTACTGCAGGCTATTATTTTACTAAATTACAAATTATAATGGTAGAAATCGTAAGAATCCAATTATAAATCTTGAACAGAAATTTTATAATAATTTATCATAAATAATTTTGTTTACTGCAGGCTATTATTTTTCTAAATTACAAAATTATAATGGTAGAAATCGTAAGAATCCAATTATAAATCTTGAATCGAACTTTTATAATCATTTATCATATTATTTTGCGTTATTGCATAATATGTTATACTATAAAAATAGTTTAGTATTTTTTATACGTTAACTGTAGTAGTTTTTTTTATAAATAGTTCGAGGGTGCAATTGATGCTTACACCCGAGCTAACTATTCTGCTTTACATCTCGATTGTGAGGTAAGTAGAAAAAAACCGGCATTAGAAGAATAAAACATTTTATTTGTTGAAATTTATAGTGATAGAGAACAATTTTAAAATTTTAAGGACAGGTGTTTTTTGGGTTATTATAAAAAAATCCCAAAAACAAACAATATTTAAAGTAAAAGTTTTTTATTCCCGCCTTTTTTTATTAAAAAGAATCAAGTAAAGAACTTTTTATTTTTTAGTTTTTTTAAGATCGAAATTGAGCTTCGCCGTTCGATATTTAAAATTGAGGACTATTATACTCACACGAAGACAAGGCTGAATAGCAAAGCGACCTCTTTGGACATTGGGCTGAATGCATGATGTCTATTGCCAGTATGATGGTGAAAGAAGTGTTTTTTTTAATTACTTACCGCTACGCGTTAGGGCTTTTCTGGGTACATTATTACCCTAGAGCGCTAATTAGTCACCTACAAG
Source organism: Melitaea cinxia (assembly GCF_905220565.1). Taxonomy (NCBI): domain Eukaryota; kingdom Metazoa; phylum Arthropoda; class Insecta; order Lepidoptera; family Nymphalidae; genus Melitaea; species Melitaea cinxia. Next base: position 14,330,958 of record NC_059397.1, on the reverse strand, counting down.
CCCCATTTGGAGGTAATAAGAACCTACTTACCGAACATGAGAGATGTAAATAAAATTTATTCGCGTAATTGTATTGCTTTCAACTACAACATTCTCAAATTATCTTTATTTGGAACTTATAAATGTAATTTTTAAGATTTAAGATAATTCACACCAAGATTAGCTCCAATGATACGATCACAAAGCTTGTTCTTGACAGGTTGTTTCAGAATCTGCTTCAGGATTTTAAAAAACATACAAAACATAATGGGTATGTAAATACAAAACTTCGTCATAAAGTCAAAACGAACTTACAATAATATCTAGTTGTCATGACATGTAGTTGCATAACGCCAATGAGGTAAGTTTACTTAGGTACATCAGTAACGTGCGTGCTAGCGAGTTGTTGTTTGATCAATGTAACATGGTATATTTTTCAATGTAATTTATATATAGAAATACGTACCGAATCCTCATTGAAAGAAAGCACCACATATCTCTGATCCGACGATAATGCAGCCACTTGTATTGATTGTTGAAGAATCTGAAATAAAAAGATATATTTGAAATACTCCTTATAAATTAATAAATGTCGATGACATATTCTTTTTTACAAAATTAACTTTTTACTATAGAATATTGTTGCACAATATAACAATGTAAATTATAGTTCATATCATATTAAACTTAGCTTGTTTGTAAGTTGTACCTTTAATAATTTAACTTCAACTGGAACTAACGTAGATGGCTTGAATTAACTAAGTTTTGCTTAAAGTGTACGACAAGAGTAAGTTATATGGAGTTACATTTATAGTAGTAGGTGGCGCCTTAACTACATTGCATAAACTGAGGTTAACTGAGGTAGAGCACAGCAGGAAATTTCCTGCTCAAAATAGGAGCAGCCTGACTGCGGTAGTACCTAGACCTTAGAAAAGATCACAGCTAAATAATACAGTTCTCAAGCAGTGCTGTGTTCCTGTTGGTGAGTAAGGTGACCAAAGCTCCTGTGGAGAATTGGGGGCAAGGTCGGCAACGCACTTGCAATGCTTCTTATGTTGCAGGTGTCTATAAGCTACAGTAATCGCCTACCATTGGGTGAGCCGTACGCTTGTTTGCCGACCTAGTTGTATTTAAATATTTAAAATATTTTGTGTACTGTTAGTAACAATTTCAATTAGACTAACTAGGTACAAAATAGAAGAAACTAAAATTAAAACATATTATGTTCATACTGTTTTTATAGTGTTGAAATTTCAAAAAAAAAATGGGTACTTGTAATAAATATTTGACCTAACCAAAAGAAAAACAAATACTGGATCTAGTAAATAAACTGGTATATCAACTCTTATTTAACAGTATATAATGACAAAATGTATTATTATGAGTAATGTACCTGTGATGTATTCGCTACGATGACTGTCGGGCTATCTGTTTCGACATTATACAACACCAGATCACCGTTAGCATTCCTATATAACACTTCACCGTCTAAAACAATCATTTAACCTTTAGATCATATATCGCATTTAAAAAATCTGTCACCTAATTTCTTATTGTCATCTTCACTTTAAAATTTATACTCAAGTAATTCCTCTAGAATGAGTGTTACAATACTCAATGTCTGTTTTATAATTGTAAGTATCAGAAACTCCAAATTTTAATATATATGTAGGCAGAAGGAGGTCACACTGATTGATCACAACGTAAGATAATAATTATCACAAGATAGACAAACTCAGAGCAGTTCCTAGGACTTGCGACCCAGGTGTAGGCTTAAGGAGGCCCCCTTTGAGATGTACATCAACCCTCACCTTCACTGCTCGAGTTGTCCGCCCTGCCTAGCCAAACTATAGATCGTAATATACTCGTAATATGTAACAATTAATTCATTTGCACTAATTAATTATTGAAAGAGTCTAGGTTAGCAGGCAAGGTCTAGCTACTAGCAGGATACATCAAGTGCACTGTGCCAAGCTGCCAAGCCAGAGCCAAGACTGCTCAAACGCAAGCCACGGTTGCACTGTTCGTTTTATATACATCAGAATAAGTCGAGTAATAGAATAAGTGAGAGTAGGTGAGTATCAAACGATGTGCTAAGTGGCGTGATCGGTGCATCTGTTGCTTATAAATTCCTTGCCAATTGCCTACGACAGCGCAGGTGCCGACATATTAATTAAAAATTAATTATTTAAATTTTCTAAACTTTCATTGTCACTTAAACTATTATTTATATGTAAAGCAGTCTGTTTTACATATCCCGAATCACAAACAAGTTATTTTAAATTCCCGATATTTCGACACACAGTAGTATCTAAGTTGTATCCCCTAGTTTTCCGTTTTATATATAAACCATATTTTTGGAACGAAGTTCCTTACGGCAGGCTTGACATTTGGCTGGGCGAGCGAACTGAAAAGAATGTGATACTAAAACCGTAAGAAAAATATATAACGGAAGTGACGTAATATCAGTCACACGACTATATAATATGACGTTTGTAAAACTAAAATATTACTAGTAAACTTTTTTTTTAAATTATTTATGTAATTTTATACTATCGACAAGAATAAATAAAGACATGTTTTTTTTTTATTTCACTTAATAGTTTGAATTATTATTATTATTATTTTGTTTCATTTATTTTATTTTACGGTATTTGTTATTTTCTAAAACACTAAATTTTCTAAATACTTTTATGTACTTAATTAAAAACCAATCAACAAAAAAAAAAAATCAAGAACTAGAAAATATATATAAAATTTAACATTTTTTTTCAAATTGTGTTGCTTCTATACTACCCGAAGGAACTTCGTTCCTACCCGGTGTCCCATGACACCACATAATTTTTTATATGAATTTTTACGAAATAAATTATGATTAATAATCACATTCATTTAAAAACTAAAAACAATCTTACTTGATGTCCAAGTGCCGTTAAATATGGGAGAGGAAAACTCTCCATTAATGATATCGTCTAAATTTATCTCGCCCGGACTTGGTGATGTCGGCGCTTCTGTTGTTGTCGTTGTCGTCGTTGTTGTCGTCGTTGATGATGGAGGTATTAGCGTCGGCGTCGGAATCGTTGGACCTTGTGTCGTCGATATAATCTGTTCAGCGGAACTATCATCCCCGGTCAACACTACAGCAAGCGTGATCACAATTCCGATCGTCACCAACATAGCGACGAATGCAATACCATAAGTCACTCTCCTTGATTTCTTTCTTGCCACCAATACCTGTGGAACATCAATACACTGACCACTATGCCAACACTGTGACTATCTGAATTGATAAAAGATACTCAAGTGATTTTTTTTTGTTCAGATAATTATAATCTACATTTAAGATATGTATGTATTGTTGGCAACTGATAAGCCTTTCATCTCATCGATGCTGATGACAATCTCAAAGAAAATAAAAATTAAATAATGCTTTGTAAATAATATATATTAATATATTGTAAGCACAAACCACACACTTTAAAAAACTAGACTAAACTGGGCGAACTAAACTTCAACTTCGATTCGACTGACTCTAATATAAACAGATTTGATCTTAAATCATCTTAAATACTATTCGAAGGTTACTATCACCGATTTGGTTCGCGTTAAGCAAAGAAATCAATATTTTTACTGATCCATGCTTTGCACTATTAAATTAATTTATTTAATTTTAAACAGTAATAATTAAAATAGTGTTTAATACTACTACACAACGAGTCCCACTTCTTTGATTTTATTTAATAATGATTCGACGTTATCAACAAGGTTATCTATAACTGCTAAACATAAGTGTATAGTAAATAACTATAAAATTAAACAAAGTGATGAATCAGAGTGAAAAAATCAGATTGAATTATAGAAATGAATAAAATCTTGGATATTGTTTGATTTATTATGATTATCTTAATTTATTTAGTTAAAATATTCGATGAGATAGTAAATTTTATTTTACTTTTCAAATCACAATTGATATGACTACTTTGTCAAGTCATTGAAATCCCTTTAGTAAGACACTAATGGGATTTCAATGACTTTATTAACGGGTTTAAAAGAGAATAATTTTTTGAGTGTGTATGATTTAAAAATGTTGTCATTCTTTAAAATATATGTAGGTTATGTATACTTGTTGATTATTTTAATACTTGTTATTAAAAAACTCAAAAGAGTAACTGCAGAGTTTCTTGTCGATTCTTCTCTGCAGAATCTACATTCTGATTAAAGTTTTAATTCGTAAAATGATGATTCGAAAGTGCTCTTGGGGCCTATTTGAATTGAAGGGGCTGAAAATGTTTAGAGTGTATTCCTATTGCTACTAATTTGTGATCTGATAAAAATAATAACAAAACGAACCTGGGCGCTGGTCCCCATCTCCATGGTTGAGTTGCTTGCCATGGTTTGGCGGTTAAAATTTTACCTGTAAAAAGCATATTTTAATTTATGTATGTTAAAATTAATTTTATGTATGTTAAAATTAAGCATAACGTATTTTAAAACAAAATATTCTGTACTATAACTAATTAATTTATTAGTTAGCTCGGACATTTGAATACGTTGGATGTACTGGACCAGTTAGTTTTTTTAATTATTATTAGAAAACCAGTGTGACGTGAAAGTTTAACATAAATAGAAGATAAGCGTAACTTTTAAATAATAGTCATAAATTCTGTTTTAGATTAAAACATTACGATTGAATTAACTTTGGCTGCATTGTTCTATAAATGCAAAATCTACGAGGCTAACTCTATAAATTATTTAGGTAGGAATAAGGGACAACACTTTAAATTATAAATGTGTTATGTGTGTGCGTGTGTGTGTGTGTGTGTTTCAGTATTCCCAGTTTGAATTAAAAGTTTTCATCTTTAAAATCGATCCACTCATCATCATTGGCCTTAGTCCGTCTGTTGCAGACGATTTAGAAAAGTTTCCTTTCCACAGACAGACACTCTCGCCTAGGATACTCTTCAGGAACACGCAGATTTGTCTAAGCTCTGCGCCACTCTCTCAACCTCAGTGGCTAGGCCCAAAGGAACGACGAGCCGATACGTGTGGAGCCAGTTCGACTGCAGGAGTCTTTAGCATTTTAGAACTCTGCCACGAATGCTTGATAGAGATCCCATTCCGAGTTTCAAATGAAGTTTTCCTACTCCAGGAGTCTGACGATTTTCAGTCAGGTTTATCCCTCGGTCGCCTTTCTTTGCCTCGGACGACCCCCACGGGTAGAAGGGGGAAGAAAGGGGAAGGTGCTATTCTACGCGGCCGACACCACACGGCAACTACTAGAGCCAGTACTGCAGTTTTATTAAGATACTAATTTATTTTCACGTTTTAAAAAAAACATGCTTTCATTGTAAGTTAAGTTCTTTATCCGCTCGTGATAAATGTTTGTATAAGGCATAAATGAATAGATACATTTTTTCGGGTATTTATGTTTATGTTGCTCGTTTCGACGTGACAAGAGTGTAAGCAATAGACTGCCCTTTTTCAAGGGATCGTCATAATTAATTTATCTCACTTACAGCCTATCGCAGTCTACTGCTGGACATAGGCCTCCATAAGTTCGCACCAAAAATAGCGTGAGCTCGTGTGTTTTGCCCATAGTCAATATAATTCGAGTTTCTGTTTGTAATATTAAACTAATCGCTTTTTACTTAATGTTTATGGATGTATTATACACGGTACATATACCAAAATAGCATTTTTTACCATTTTTGTCTGTCTGCCTGTTTGTCTGTCTCTGTGTCTGTTTGTTCCGGCTAATCTCTGAAATGGCTGGACCGATTTTGACGGAATTTTTAATGGCAGATAGCTGATGTAGTAAGAAGTAACTTAGGCTATATTTTACAAATTTATTTATTTTTTAACTGCGATCTAAACAATAACTTTTTTGTTAAATTCCACGCGGACAAAGTTGCGGCTACAGCTATATAGGTGAAGGTGTTATATAGAAAGTAGAGACTGTATAAAGGAATGGAACAGGTATATGGTATCGTCAGTAATGATTGTATATTTACCACATAGAAAGATACTAATCTCATAATCGAAGCAGAATAAGATATTATATTGTGACGGTGCGAGCTAGAGATATTTGAAAGTAATGTTATCTTATAAACGTTTATTGTACTGATAGCGATATCTAGCATAATTGAGGTATAATTTACGCTATGACATAAAGATTAGAATAATAATCATTGATACCTAATTATATATTTATTGGTGGTTTTGATCAAACATGTAATCGCCTGCCTAAAACTGGTGCTATTTTTTTGTAAGCTATATCTTCTTATTAACCAATTAAATATGTGCGACATTGGCGCGATCTAAACATTACAAGTGCCAAGACCAAATTGCCATTAATTGTGTTATTTTACCGGATATATTGTTATTCTGGTAATACAACAAAATGATCATAATGAAACAGCAACTTCTCAGAGAGTACCATTTTGAACAAGTTTTGTTACCAATATAAATTTTTACGTATTTCCAGTCTTTACTTTTTTTCAAGTTCCAAGACCTAATCATCGATTATGTAATTTTAAGAACATTGTTTATGTTCTTCTTTATACATAGTACATATACTTATTTACTTCCCTTTATTACAAAATATGTTGAGCAAAAGGCGGACTTAAGAGCCATTTCACAAAAATCGGTAACAATCCGCGAAATTGTAATATTTTGACATCGTTAATCTCAGTGTTGGATGCAATAATGTAATTTATATTCTTGAAATATAATAGAGCAACCTTTGTTGTAGTCTATAGTCAGATCAGAATTTTGATTTATATTATGTGTATAAAATTATTAACCTTTTCATCAGCCTCCTCCCTGGGTAAACGGTCGCAATGTACACTTTGAAGTCCTACTTTTCAATAACCTCTACGTTGAAACCATTTTAAAAAAATATCATAATTTGTGGAATATAATTTTGTTGTCCACTATCATAGATTTTTATTCCATTTGTATCTCTATTAAACGATAAAAAAAATTTAAAGTTACGAATATTTTCCAAATAAGTACAATTTTAAATGCGATATTTCTCTTAGAAAGCTAAGAAATTTTAACGAACTATCTTCATCAAAGTAAACTTACATCATTAAGGAATACAAAAAAAAATAATTAAAAGATGTAATTATTTTTAATACATTTTATATTAAATAATAAAAAGATAGTATATATTGCCACGCATCAAGCCCGGTAAATCAGTCGAGCGCTAGCGCTCTTAGAGGTAAGGTCCACGCCAAATTCTGCGCAGCCGTCTCTTTCGCTCACACGCGCCAAGTGCCTGTTGTTATAGCGGATAAAACGCATTTGATACTTTCATAATAAAATATAAATAAAATAAACATATTACGAAAATGACTGTAAAATAATATAATGATAATTTCTGTAAACAAATGTATAATTTAATTTTCTTTTCTCACACTATCAATACAAATAGGCATTTCAATCTGTTTGTCTTGTTATTTGTTAATTAATATGTTTGTCGGTGTCGATGTCATTAAATGCTTTTTTATTCATATCGTAAATATTAGATTCATTCGTAAACTGAAAAAACTAAATCAATTTAAAAAAATTGTTTCATAAAATTGATTTTTTTAATTTTATTTTAAATTTATTGACTGTTGTTATATAACATACTTGAAATTTTTAACAAATTAATTATGTAAAAAACATTTTATACCATAGTTATAATTTTTATTATACATCAGAAAATGATCACGATGGTCTTTTGGTTGTCACACTATACGTACTAGCACAAAGATCGCGCGGCTCGTACGACTCGCGCGATGCGACCAAATTTACCTAAACTTGCAGAGTGTAAAATTGTGAAATGGCTCTTAATACCGCACAGACTTATCGACCCTAAGACGTACAAAAGTTTTGAGGTAGATAAGAAAGAAAACATCATTATGTCCGACACTAAGCAGCATTTGTAAAATTGTATTTAAAGCTAGCTAATTTTGAGAATGGTTAACCTATACAAATATTTGTATATGTTGTTATGTATGTTTATTGATCATTGTAATAATTAATCTTACATTATGTGATAAAAAAAATATTTTATCTATCATGTAAGAACATTGGTTAATAATAATTAATGTGTATGTCTGGAATCTTATCAATTAAAATTTCAGGTAAGTTATTTATTAAGACATTCAAACTAAAATCATGTTAATTAATGAAGCTAAATGTGGTGAGTGACCAATCACAATATGGCGAGTAGTATTGTGTAAAACAACAATAGAGCAATAGCGTAGACTGGCGTGGAGAGTGACGCCTTACATCGCTTCTGGTTCTCTATGCAAGATATAGATATACAAGCTTACCAGAATTTATTGTACGAAAAGACAGCATCTATTTGTGTTTTTATTTTATTCTTTTATTGATTTTTTTTGCGTTGTTGAGTAAGGTGACCAGAGCCCCTGGGGGAACTGGGAATAGGGTAGGACATGCGCTTGTGATGCTTCTAGTGTTGCAGGCGTCTATAAGCTACGGTAATCGCTTACCATCAGGTGAGCCGTACGCTTATCTGCCGATCTAGTTCTATATAAAAAAAAAAGTTTATGGTTCATTTAACAAACATTTTAATTGTTAAGCGTCTCCGATAATCGTACTGAGAGATTAAGCTCCGGTCGCGTGTCAGGACACACACTGTTTTCGCCAACACTTGTGCGTTACTTGAACCTCAATAAAACCTAAACAAACTTGGTTTGCTCTCACTTGTTTTCGATTTGCGTAAACGTGATTATATTTGCCTTTCTTCATTCCGATCAAATAATTACTTGGCCGTCGACGTATAAATTACAATACTCTTGTTTACTCTTCACTACTACCCTTTTTCCTTGTATTTCTAATGTCACTTTCTAAATTGATTCTCATTTAGAATTATGTTATTCTTTAAATTATTTATCACTATCACAGCTATTAATTATAATTATTATATAATTTATAGAATTTGCGATGTATTGCTCTTTTGTCTTTCATTGTTTTTTTTTACATAAACTTTGTAGGTTTTTACTTTTTTCTTTTAAATATTTTTAGTTTTTTTATTATTGCACTGTTTTTTATACTTTGTTTTTTACTTTTATTAATCAGTTAACTTGTCACAGGATAAGTATTTTTTGTTAGCATAAGTTTCGAAATAACTATTTAATGTACATATATTGCATGTTGAGTTAGCTATTAAGTGTTGTGTATAGTGTAAAAGAAATTCTATGCTTAATGATTATGTACGAAAGATAAAAAAAGTTGTACACCATGTTCGATATGAAAAAATATTTTTGCGCTACACAGTTTATTTACCTACCGAGGACGGCTATGGCTATATGTATATTATTACAGTGAAACTTCTTTACGTACGCTTGGCTTGGGAGTAAGCTTGTAAATTCGTGACCAGAGCGTTACGAAAAGTGTGATCGGGCGAGGCAAACGGAAGTTGAGAGGAAGATATAAGTTAGTGAAGATGGAAAGAGAGAGAGCTACATTTCGTATATTACTGAAGAAGTTTTACTTCAGTCGTGTGGTCTAAAGCACACTCGTATTTTAGTATGTTTTATTTCCTCTTACTAACGTGCGTGAAACAGCAAGGACCAGCAGTCTATTAAATACATATAGGTACTACTAGGGTTGAAAACAACCCTACAAGCCACCTGATGCTAAGCAAATATCTAGCCAATGGACGCCTGCAACACCAGGAGCAGTAGAATTTGCTCATTTTATTTATTCATATTTGAGTGTTTTCATAGTGTAAATAATTATTTATCTTCAACACAGTTGCTGCACGCTGTTTTTCTTTCGTTGTTTTGCATTTTAAATTTGCACTATTACGCGTTTCTTACATCTACTAATGTTTTATTATGTACGTCTAAGGTTTGACTGAAACTTTAGTAATATTAATCTTATATATAAATTTCTCGTGTCACAACGTTATTTAACATACTCCTCTAAAACGACTGGACCGATTTTTATGAAATTTTGTGTGCATATCGGGTAGGTCTGAGAATCGGCCAACATCTATTTTTCATACCACTAAGGTACAAGGTGGGAGGGGGTAAGGTGTTTAATAACATATATGGCAAAACAACGTTTTCGGGATCAGCTGGTACCTTATATAATTGTGTTTGCTCACAAACGAAAAAAAAACCGACTTCAATTACATCGAAAAGTAAAACAACATAAGTACGTGAAAAAAATTTAACAAACGCACTAGTCGCCACTATGTTTTTCGAGGGTTTCCCTCGATTTCTCTAGGATTCCATCACCATATCCTGGTTTCCTTATCATGGTACCATACTTGTTATACTTCCTACCTAATAAAAAAAGAATTATCAAAATCGGTTCATAAACGACGAAGCTATCCCTGAACATACATAAAAAAATATATATGGGTACAGTCGAACCTCCTGCTTTTTTTAAGTCGGTTGAAAAATAAATTGAACACAAAACTAAAAACTACAAATTGGCAATTAACAATCTTGGTCAATCTTAAACCTGAAAGATTTAATTAAGAAAATAATAATGACGGACTTTGCTGACTATCTTTCTTTATTACAATCGATTAACCAGTCAGTCCAAGCTCATAATCAGTCCATCTCTTATATCAACGATTTTTTTTTAATTGACACACACACACACACACACATGAGCGCGCATTTCAGCCTATCGCAGTCTACTGCTGGACATAGGCCTCCATAACTTCCTGCCAAAAATGGCGTGAACTCATGTGTTTTGCCCATAGTCACAACGCTAGGCAGGCGGGTTGGTGACCGCAGGGCTGGGTTTGTCGCACCGAAGACGCTGCTGCCCGCCTTCGGTCTGTGTATTTCAAAGCCAGCAGTTGGATGGTTATCCCACCATCGGTCGGCTTTTTAAGTTTCAAGTTAGTAGTGGAACTGTGTTATCCCTTCGTCGCCTCTTACGATACCCACGGGAAGAGAGGGGTCGGCTATATTCTTTGATGCCGTAGCCACACAACATGCCGTAACCACACAGCATCAGTACCTATACCGGGAGTGGCTATATTTTTTTCTGCCGTAACCACGCAGCCTAAAATTGACACCAAACTGTAATTGTCAAACGATATAAATTTCTGTTATAGCGATTTGATACACTCGTGCTAACTTAATCGTATTTATGATTTTCCTTATCTTATCCAATAGTAATCATAATTAAATGAGACAAGAACAAGATATGTTTTCTATAAGGTCGAAAATGATCGATCCTCAAAAAAAAATGTTTTAATTGGTTAATACTACGCGTGTGTATTGTAGGATTTATAATCAATTATTTAGTATTCTGCCAATTATGATACCTTTCTTTAGTCTATTTAGAAACAATATTCTTAGAAAATCAGTTACTAAGTGCTTATGTTTTATATAAATCATTCTTATTGTTCCTTTGTATAACACTTTAAAAAAAATTACATAGTAAATTAACTATAAGGTATTATTTATTATGTTTTTATATCATTATTTGTACCATAAAGTTATTTACCCAGCTTATTATTAATAAGGAGTATGTAAATACTCCTTCGAGTCGTAATTATAATATTAACAGTAAGATTTTTTTAATTTTTATTATTTAGATATTATTCCTTTATTGAAATAAAAACAACTTAATAAAAATTTAAACTCACCGAATTATACTGAACAATTTCAAGTTACAACTTATACAAAATTAAAACACTTACCACAAAACTTATAAATTAAACACCGGCCCGTGGCCGACTTTGCGCCACACTAAAAATTGATATTAACGAGTGCTAAACTAGATTAAGATAATCATATCATTTATTACGATAATATTGAAATTAAATATTCACGTTTAATAGAAGGCGATGATAACACACCAATGAAAGACATTCGAAATTTTGATCATCTCAATAAAGATTAGCATCAAAAACAAATTTAATTCACATTCGAAATAAGACAGAAAGTATTCGACTAACGATACAGTATCGTAGCATATCGACACATTAAATTTACAACTAGCTGTGCCCGCTACTTCGTCCGCGTGGAATTCAACAAAAAGTGATTTTTCCGTTCGCAGAGTTATAAAATAAATAAATTTCTAAAATGTAAGCACTTTGCCAGTGAAAGTCATTCAGATTAGACTGAACAAACAGACAGACAGACAGAGAAAAATTCTAAAAAATGTTTTTTTGATATATGTATCGTGTATACAACACGCATTTAGTAAAAAGCGGTTATTTTAATATTACAAACTAAATTAACTAATTATTTAAATAGCTCAGTATATAATAAGTTAGCTTACCTTGTTTAGCGTGACAAAAAAGTCTAGTCAACAAGTTCAATAACGTGTTAAATAGAAACCAAGCTCCTAAAAATATGTGACATAGCTATCCATCCGCGATGATGTCAAGAAAAATAGGTCGGAGGGATTAATTTTATTAACAAATTAAATTAGAAAAAAAATATTTTGTTCATAACTGAAACTATTAAAATTTAAGTAATTTTAATTTTAACATTTTTCTCAAAGTCATCTTCCTTTATGAACAGTAAGACATTTATAGGCACTTGAAGAAATATGTACGTATCATGTCTAGTTTCATAAAATTAGTTTCACTTGATGTCATTCATAAACAATGAAACAGACATCCATGGTACTTTTCTTTCAAACAAAAAAAAAACTTGTACAAACAATAAAAGTATTAAATTACTACCATATATTATATTACCCGAATACATGATTATTATGTAATTTACTATAATTATTACAATAATTGTGTTTGCTGGCAAACGAAAAAAAAACCGACTTCAATTACATCGACAAGTACCTAATACAACGTAGTAGACGAAAAAATAGTCAAGTAAATACTCATTATCAAAGATTACTCTGAAAGTTGTCATTAAATCTCGATGAAATTTAAATGTGACCACATGATAACCACCAGCTTTTGATTAAATTAAAAATTATCAAAATCGGTACACCCAGTAAAAAGTTATGCGGATTTCCGAGAGTTTCCCTCGATTTCTCTAAGATCCCATCATCAAATCCTGGTTTCCTTTTTAATAGTACCAAGCTAGGGATATCTCCTTTCCAACAAAAAAAGAACTATCAAAATCGGTACATCCAACAAAAAGTTATGTTATGTTATTATGTTATGTTAATACAACGTAGGTCGACGAAAAAAGCGTCAAGTAAAAACGCATTATTAGATATAACTCAAAAAGTAGTTGTTAGATCTCAAATAAATTTAAATGGGACCAAATGACACACACCACCTTTCGATTAAAAAAAAATTGTCGAAATTGGTCTACCCTACAGATCATCTAGTTAAGGCAATAACCAGATAAATTCAAGTTCTGCATAAGTTTGTACAAAGCTTATCACCTATTATAACTTTTAATTAAAACAAAACAATGTTTAAGTAAAGTAAGAATTTAATGATAAGGCGAGCCTACAATAATTAAATCCTGTAGTTACCTGGCGTGGTAAAATGTATCCAATTTTTTTCAACACTCAAAACTATGATAGCTATTTATGCAAAACTTTGATAAGTTCCAGGCTTAAATAGGTTAATTAATTAATAGATTAATAAATTTTCCATATGAAATATTTAAACAATCAATTTTTACACTCATGTAAATAAATTTACGTTTGTGTAAAAAATATAAGTATCATCTAACTTATAAAACAAATTGAATTTTTTTATCGTCAAAATTTTCAGTTCATAATATAAGTGAAAATATTACAAATTTTTATTTCCATATAATAATAACAGTTTTAATTTTAACATGTTTTGATAGTAACATAAAAAAATATCATTCCACAAAATCACGTTCATAACGAACAAACGAATGTACCGTTTCCCGACAAAATTGAAAATATGTGTGATTTCAATTTACAGACATTTATTTCGTGATTGGTATTTGAGAAATCATACGTTGCCTTAAAATCGTAATAGCAAACGCAAATTTCCATTTCTGAATCAATCTAATAAAGGCGGTCCCTCAATTTCCTGCCGTTTTCACTTCCTACCCTCGTCACGTTTTCAAAGACTCTTAGATTTATTTATCTGCAACTAAACATTCGTTTTCGTACAACTAAAACTTTTATGATTGTAATTGATAAGAACAATTACAGCTTTCGTTAGTAGTTTTTCTTGACACCCGTTCTGTTGATTTCACAACCAGCCTCGACATTTGAAAAAGAAATACATCACAACATACTCTTTTTCTAAAGTCTCCGTCGAATGATAAAATATTAATACTATTCCTTCTTTCTATTAATTCAGTTACATTTTACACGAAATTTGTGAAGTATTGGAAAATTTCATGCACAAAAATGTTATTACCAAATAAGTGACACATTATTAAAATAACGTACAAATGTGATTAATTTAAAACAAGTCACAACACAAAAATGGCTCATACCTCTCTACTCTATAGGTTATCTCTATGTTCTGGTTAAAAGTAATAATTATTCTATACATTTTATAAATCCAATTCCTTAAATTACAGCAAATGGAACTCTCATAGATCTAGGAGGAAACACAAAGAGATTGAAATTCGTCTGATTATAATAAATAGATATATTGAAAATGGTGTTTTTTATAAATTGTATTACTTAAGTTCTCTTAAAATTAAATCGGAACTAAAATAATGATCTTGTAGAGTACACATTTTACGAAGGGTACCTAATTAAAATTTTCAAAGAATCGTTAACATGATGAATAATTTGTGTAGTAAATGTATTTTTGTTCTCATACGCAAATATTTAAAATTCAAAATAATTATAAAATTAAATTTGATATTAAAAATATTTATAAACGCTATTTCAGAACGGAGTGCAGCGCTTCCTTTTTGAAATTGCCACCCGCTCTTTGCTTGTGGTAGTCTCATTTCCTTTCGTTTCAACAAAATTCATAAATATACCAAAATACTAAATATTTTTAAACTAAGGATTTTTTTTTTTTTTTGTTGAAAAAACGAAAACATAAGAGGCAATTTTAAGTTAGAGGCCTCGTACATTCCTTATTTCTAACATGGATTTAGATAGTAGTAGCAAAGAGCCACAGAGTTCACTTCTGGGTTGAATTTTTCACTTAATAATTATTACGGAGTTGAGGTAGAGCAGTATGAAAAACATGAAAATTTGATTCAAATCGGAATAAAGTAAAATTTTCAAGTGTTAAGTTTGTTTTCATATCGTGAAGGAATACATCGTAAAAGAACCTTTAAAACTTGGGAGAAGTTGTGAACATGTTCGTTTGGTAAGCCACAGTGGAGCAGAGTGTCGGATTAAGCTCATTAATCCGTTGTTATAACTTGTAAGTTAATTATAATTGTTTGAGCCATCTTTTGAGCCTAGAGACGTACGTAACATATACAAACTTAATTATTTTAGTTTAGTAAAATATGTTCTACGAAAAATAAAATATTTAATGTTAAGTTACAAATATTTTTGTCCTACCAGGCATTTGGGGGATATTTTTCCCAGCAAGAGTAATAATCGTTATCAGACGATTGTCACAACAAGCACAATAAACGTCTTCGTGTTCGTCGACGCATACATACACCAGAAACAAATAGACATTTCACAGAAACAAATAGACATTTCACAGACACAAATACCTCTGAGAGAGAATTAAAATCGCATTAAGCTGTAACAGAACATTCGATAACACAACATTACAGCTGCCCGTTTTGAGAAACATGTGTTATAATGGGTAAATATTACTGACATGTAGTTACGGACAAACTAACATTAATTATCAAATACTTAAATAGAAATAAATGATAAATTATTAATTTGGGACCAAATACAATTTTGTAATTTATTAACCAGTAAATATGTAATAATTATATCCTTATCAAAAACAACAAAAATCAACAAATTTTTATTACATTAAATTAGCAAGGTCATTTTACACTTAAATTGCATTTAAAATTTAAAAGGCGCAATCGATTACTCATTTACAAAGACCTTTTTCGTCATAAATGTATGACATTAGTAGAAACTGAGTAAGTTCATTTTTTAAAGTCATTTGAAAATAAAATCAAGGCTTACTTTTTTTTCGTATCCGAAGACTAAGCTTTGCTCAGACCTCATAAAAACGTACTTTATTATTTTGAATTCAGGATATAAGTTTCAGTATAAGCCCTAAATTATTTTTTCAATTGTGATTCAAAATAAGGGTCATTTGTGAATCTACAGCAGTGTACAACAAATACACATTCAACAGCGACAAAGAATCATTCTTAACAATTCTATTTTACGTATTTACCTATAATATAAATTTTTACTCCAATGAAGTATATTTTATAGAACTTTGGAACCCTCGTTATACGTCAGTACACGGACGTTGATCGTTAGCTCACGATTACTTTCCTCACGAGTCACTGCGAGTGACCTGAATCAGTAATTACAGCACGTAATGTAACACAATAACAAACGTAATATGTTTAAGGGTACTTACGTAAGAAGTTGAAAAGTTGACAACCTTATTCGTTTTACGTGAAATACAATGTTACATGAACGAAATTTATCTATTGACTTATAAAAACAGGTATAGTTTTTATTTATTAATATAACTGTTTACTTAAATATTTTTAAATTGTTATTTTCGTCATTTTTTTTAAATACAAGGGAAAAGATTAATTTATGAAAATATATTTATTAAATATACACACATATTTGTTGTACATATATGTTATAACAATAGTCATCTACTTACTGTTTTACCTATCTCAATTATATAAGTAAAAATATATGTATAGGTCAAGCCCAGAGAACAGGAAGTGTTATTTTTTTTTATTATTGCACAGACTAGCAAAAAGAACAGACTGTAAAATCATATACATTGAGCTTAAAAAACTTTTTGCCAAAATGTACGTACTTTCTTGTCGGTTTTTCGTGTCATTCTATTACATTTTATATAAACATACACGTCACTTGTATCACGTAGGTGATATTTCTACCATCAACAACAGCCCTTTCCACTCTCTACATCAAAAATCTTGGATCAAAATCTGTCGCAATTATTTTTATCAAAGAGTTTTAATTACAACAAGCAACTTATTGGAGGTATAATAATCAAAATATTCGCAATAAACCGATTTTGTGACCGTTGACCGTGAATAAAATACGACGCAGACATAAGATTTTATGAGACATTTGAGAAAACTTTTAGAAAGCCAAATTGTGTTCGAGATTCCAGTTTATTATCTCCCATTCCGAGTAAAACACCTAATTTTACTATATGAGACAAATACGTGGAGAAATATGGAGATGGATATATGGAGGTATAATTAACCAACGTATACGATTACATCCATGTTGAAGCTTTTACTGTTAGTGTATGAATTTTAGAATACGAAATTTCGTTTTTCGGAATGGAATTACGAAAAAGTTACTTGAAACTCATTCTCAATAAGAAAGATCAACCAAATTTACTTTATTTATTCCCTGTCTCTGACCCATAATAAAAAATCATATGAAGATATATTTAAAAACTTCCGCTAATAAATACTTAAGAACCTACTGAAGGTGTACAGTAACGCAGTACTATTTAATTACCGTTTGTTAAAATAATAATAATACATGATTCATTAACCGCAACAACTTAATAATATAGGTCATTGTCCTCTTTTATATCCTTACAATTATGGCAATGTTGATGAGTAAGTAATGCAGGGGAAATAAAATCACTGGGAATACCTACCGTATGACATCATTTTAATGAGCGCTAAAAGTTCTGATAACTTTAGATAGGCCCGATAGTGTGTGTTAATTAATACCAGAATTGAATTCGGACTACCATCTCTAGTTTTTTAAGTTAAGTTTGCCGAAGTTGTTATTGACATTTTAATTTGTGTTGACGATGAAAAAAGAACATCATAATAAAAGACGGACGTATATCCGCAAATCATCCATATACAGCGTACTGGTCCAGTCTTTTGCGTTTAGTGTCTTGTGGAATTGTTTATGACTTGTATCCTTCAGACTGTGTTAGCTTATTAATTATGACATAGATACTTTTACGATACTGTTATGTTATTTTTCATTGACTAATTTCTATTGTTTTGACTTTACTTCTTATTAAATCACTCAAAGCCTTCGTAACTTACCATTACTTTTTTGTCTTTATATTCTGAGGTTGCGTTTTAAGATAGTTCTGGTTGAGCCTCCAAAATCTAGTTTGTGTCACATCATTTCTATATACATAGTATAATAAACTTATATTAATTTAAGGTTAAAATTAAAATTTGAAAACAATAGAAACAATATTTAAGAACGCAAAATATTTATTCAATGTAACATCTTTAAGTATACTCCAGTGGCAAAAAAAATGATCAATTCAAGTACATAAATGTATATAAAATCTGTAGCCGTTTCAAGGTACCGGAGAACGAAGAAAGTCACGTCTATTCCTGAAAAGGTAATAATTTTACACAGAATGAAAACCTTGAGGATAATTGAGGCAGTTTAGAGGAAGTATCCCTTTGATTTCTACGGTGTACGTTACGGTGCAGAGACATAATTATGTCCATCATCAATATTTTATTGGATACGATTACTAGTTGAATTTAAAAAAAATATAATCCATACAAATTTATTAGTCTGTTCGCCCAATTCTTTATTATTTAACCCTAAATTGATTAAAAATATGACTATTAAACTTAATCTGGGAATTAAATAACAATGAATTACCAATTAGTATTTAACTAACTAAATATTAGTAAAGTCACTTTGCCCTCACGTGACATCACTTTTAAGGTTCTCTCAATCATATAATAATTTCGCCACATCACGTTTCACACTTAGCCTGATTGCCTGCCTCTTGAATGCGGGAAATCTTGGAAATTGCAGCCATGGGGGAAGTTGTCACCTTTCGTTGAAATAGTGCTGATTTCTCTCTCATATATATTGAAGATAAGATACTATTGTCATTCTCCACATAATACGCTTTTTTGTACTACTATATTGACATTAATTTTATATAATTATTTCAAAAGTTCAAAAATCAAAAGCAGCGTTTAAGTGTACACCAATATCGGTTATCTGGATTTTGTTAAAATAGAAAAAGATTAAATATTCTAAGCTTTGCAGTACCTACATATGAAATACAGATGTAAAATACAAGTTTTTTGATAAAGTGAACGTTTCTTTTAAGGTTTTTTACGTTCATTGAAATTTCAAAATACGAAAATACCACGGAAACATTTTTTTAACAAAATTTTACCTATTTAAAAAACCTTAAAGTAGGTTTTTTAAGCAGATTAATAATTATTATTAATTTATTATAGGTACTCTTGGGGCTCAAATAGTTACATGTACTACAATTGATGACTAAATCGAATTTAACTCGAGGCAAAATTCAATCATAACTATATGAGAGCTCCGTCCAAAACGTTATTGACTACAAAGTTACTAAATTGCAGTGTATTTCACACCCAGGAGTCGATTACGAAAGTATACGAATACAATATAACACAAAGAATCAATAATGTATAAAATAAAATAATGACAATATATAAATAAATTTTTCAAATAGTGTATAAATGATCAGTGTATTTTATTACACTTGTATTACCTCGTTATGTAATTATTAAAACCGGTTAACCAGGTTCAAGTAACACTTTACCCATTCAATTGTATAGCAATTTCATTTTTGTTTATATTTATTTTGATATTAAAATGTCAGTTCGTGTTTTATAATTTCTCATTATCTTTTTAAAATTTTAATTAGATACCTGTTAGACTTTTTTGAGGATCATATTATACACTTATTCGGTTAATAAAAAAACAATAAATATATCAATACTCAGCTAAATTTGTATACTGCTACTACTATTAATAAAAAAATAATTAAGAAAAATCATTCCAAAACAAATATTTGTTTTACATTGATTATGAGGTCAGACAATATTTGAAGCGACAATTAATCGTACGAAACCTATTATACTACTGACAAATAAAGCATTATGACGAGAAAAAAAATCTCGTCTTAGTTGTTTCCATGTTCACGGAACAAAGACATAAAAACTCCATAAGGGTGTTTTTTACAAAAAAACAAAAGATCCAACGAAACGAAGTCGGTAATACTTTATTCTCGTATATTACTTGCCGAGAAAGTCCCTCTTGTTCGAAACGGTAACTAAGCACTTATGTATAAGTCTATGTTCAGACAACGCGATCCTAAATACGCGTAGTAGAATACAAATATCGAACACACTTCCACATACATTTACAACTTGTAATGGGTAGTCTATCGCCATCCTGCTCAAAATATGGAGCAGCCCGACTGAGGTAGTACCTCGACCTTACAGAAGATCACAGCTAAATAATACTGTTTTCAAGCAGTATTGTGTTCCTGTTCGTGAGTAAGGTGACCAGAGCTCTTGGGGGGATTGGGGATTGGGTCGGCAACGCGCTTGCGATGCTTCTGGTGTTGCAGGCGTCTATAAGCTACGGTAATCGCTTACCATCAGGTGAGCCGTATGCTTGTTTGCCAACCTAGTGATATAAAAAAAATCATAATAATGAGGTGGAAAATCCATTATAATTGATAACCATCAACTGTTATCATCAACTGTTAAAACCATAACAGTTTTAATATTGTACTAATTTAGGGAAGTTATAAAGTAAAATTTAAAAATTAATGTCTATCAAAGTGGTAGATAACCAAAAATATTAAGTTACCATTATAAACCAATGCCGGCTTATTGATCAAACATTTTGACACGATATCAAGCGGACTTGAGACTCATGATGAGATAATGATGTTGTTTTATACTGAACTAACTGTACCTTGCGCGCGTTGCTACGCTTTTTAATATATTTTTTTGGTCGTACCAACTCAGAAACCTTTGTGGGCTCACGCACAACACTTTGCTGAAGATCATGACATGATCAAATGCACAGTTTACTATTCTATAAACACACAGATATACAGACAAACATTCATTTTTATATATAGATTTGTTTCTAGAGTCGTGTGTATTGTCAATTACTTAGTGGATACATTGGCATGTTTAATTTTGCTAAATCAAGGGAATGCGCAGTCTGTACGTGGCTTTACACATACTTAAAGAGGGTCATGCCGAAATAGTAGAAACAGGAATTACGAAGCTATTTCCTCTTGTTAACAGGATTATAATAATAATGTCTATTTCATTCTTTCTTTGATATATATTCTTGGCTCTCGAGTAGAGATTATATTAATGTTATAGATTGTTCACACTAAGTTAAGAATACATGTGATATTCTTTAGAATAAAAATATGAATTAAGTAATCAATTGACTTTTTAACCCAACACTATTAAGTATAAATTATTATAGTCGTTTACACCGCGTTGGCGCAACGGTCACCAGCCATGGATTCTGCCTGTTGCGCTGGCGGTTGCGGGTTCAATCCCCGCACATGACAAACATTTGTATACCATACAGGCGTTTGCCGTGGTCTGAGTGTTTGTGCAGTCCTTGACCCCACCGTGCCTCGGAGAGCACGTTAAGCCGTCAGTCCCGGTTGTTATCATGTACACCTGATACCGAACGCTACTCATAGTAGGAAATATACCCGCCAACCCGCATTGGAACAGCATGGTGGATTAAGCTCTGATGCTTCTCCTACATAGGGAAAGAGGCCTGTGCCCAGTAGTGGGATATTACAGGCTGAAGCGACGATTAGTCTTTTAGACTTAAAGTAATATTCGAATTTCTCGGGGACCCTTCTTCCCTAAGATCTTCGAGGAGACTAACGTTAAAATTGCCTGTTCATAAAACAACATTTTTCAGTCAGTCTTTCACCATTCGGGCAATTAAACTATGGAATAATTTACCATTATGTATTAAAGAAGCCAAATCACTCCCAACGTTCAAAAGATTAGTTAAAATACATTACCTTAATACTGAGTACGATTCCAATTAAATTTATTTATTTATTGTTTTTATTAATTTTTATTATTTTTATTTATTTATGGCGAAATTGATTGTAAGTGCTATGAGATACTGTTATTATATTTATTAGTTTATTATATTATATTATTCAAATGTATATATATGTATTGCTTGTAAGTATTAATGTGTAGATATTTGTATGTAAGTTTATTACAATGTAACTGCACCACCTACCCGATCTTCAAATAAATAGTATTCAATCCTAGTTCGGGTTGTCTGGAAGAAATGGCTAACTAGCCATAAGACCGCCTCTTGTACTACACATTCTTAAGTTATCTGTATTATTATTATTTTATATTTGCATATTGTGGTGTACAATAACGAGTAAATAAATAAATAAATAATATTTATTACACGATTTTAAGACTGCAAGTCATCTGTTACAGTTCTACCAATGACACGACAACGATAGATCACAAATTAACCATTGTGATGCAATCACTATATCTGATGTGAGGCCCTGTAGTTTAATTCCTGATTTAAAAATTTAGTACCTTTTTAGAAACTTTTTTATTACGTACTTAGTTCTTTCTTTTAAATATTATATTCTTATATATAAAAATAATATATATAATATTAGGTATATATATTAAGATGTTTTTGTTATAAGAAATCGATATCTACTAAAAAGATAAAGGTGGCAAATTATTTCGTATCAGTCGTAAGATTTATTGTATCAGGCCTATTTTTTTATTCCTATTTAACCTGCCTGTTGTAAATTGTTTGATAAAAGTAATTTATTTCAGCTTCTAAATAATTTTACCATAAAAGAGCTTTTACATAACAAACAATTCGGTTTTACTTGAGGACGCGCTACAACTTTGTCAGTGTAGATTTTTTTTGCAGGCTGTAGTGTGTATAATATTTTTTTTATTGATTTAATGTATTTTTAAGCATAATTTAAAAAAATATTAGCATTTGCACCCTTTCTCTATATAAACTATAAATGTGCAAAATTTCATACTCGTCCGTTCTTTTTTTAATTTTCTTAATAAGTTTTTGCTTCACTTATTATTACATTATATTAATAATTTAGTTATGTAAAAAACCGATATCATAATATATAGGCAATGGCTATCGAGACAATAGTAACTAATGCAAAATAAAAATATTGTTATTTATTACATTGCACTGGGTGTATTACCTAAGTTAGTAATGTACCTAATATTAAAATTGTAGCAATTTTGAAATTCTTAGCAACCATATCACTCTTTTATTTTTTTAAATGTAGATTTTTTTGACTTTTGTTAAATGTATGTGCGTGTATGTTATTTTAAATTACCTTATGGCGAAATAAATAATTTCATTTCATTTCGTATCATTACAATAATAAGATAAAACCTTGCGTTCCCAACAGCTCCGACCAATCTCTATCGTGTCTTCTCCGTTGTACGTGACATTGAGAAAATAATCTGCTAGTAGCTATTATAATTAACTAAAATTAACACAATTAAGAACTGAACTAAATTAATAAATCAAATACAATAAACTCAAATTATTTTTTCTAGTAAAAAAAATAGATGTAAAAGTGAAATGTAAAATTTGTAACAATAATGAAGTTTAAAATGTGATATTTAAGAAGGACAATTTTACAGTGGCAGTAAACATTTTTTTACACATTTTCCATACCAATACTTATGAAAAAGCAAAACTAGAACTTATTGTTATACAGCTGGGAAGTTAATAGTTGCATACAAATTTGTACTATTTAGCGTCACTGAAAATGGTTGAGGAATAAATTAACTTGCGGTTGAGATGATCTCATAGCATTCATTTGGTTAACTACAATTACGTATAACCTAAAGAAGCTTGTGTGTTTATCCTATTAATTTTAATAATACTGTAATTCGGAACACGTAACACACTGTTAATTACCATACTGCTAATACGTATTAAGGAGTACGCACATTTTATTATCAAACTACGTAGTAAGGTAAATTCAATAGTCATAAAGTGGTGTTATGAGAAGAGATAAGGTTATAAGTTCATTGTCACTAATTTCATACTTTTGGTAGCGGTAAATTAACTCAAATTAAAAGTAGGAAAAAGAATATAAGAGAGATATATAAATTAATACTAATGAGGAATCATTTAAAAATAGTTGCGTTTTTGTTCTTTTTTAATTATTAAATTTACTAATTTTAAAAAACACTAAGCATCCGAAAATTTTGTCTTATTCTCTCGAAATACATGACTTTTTTTATTACCATTACTTAAAGAAATATGCTCTGTGGCTATGGCACTAAATAATTTAGCCACCCCCTCTCTTCCCGTGGGTGTCGTAACAGGCGACTAAGGGATAACAAGGTTCCACAACCACCTTGGAACTTAAGAAGCCGACCGATGGCGGGATAACCATCGAACTACTGGCTTTGAAATACACAGGCCGAAGACGGGCAGCAGCGTCTTCGGTGTGACAAAGCCAGTACTGCGATCACCAACCCGCCTGCCCAGGGTGGTGACTATGGGCAAAACACATGAGTTCACGTTATTTTTGGCGTAAACTTGTGGAGGTCTATGTCCAGCAGTGGACTGTATAGGCTGTAATGATGATGAAAGAAATATGAAGTCTAATAAATTTAAAAGGTATGTTTATATTTCTAACATTAATTGTGTGTGTGATGAGTGTGATTGAGATTAATCTAAAAAAAATTGCTTCAACGTCTCATAGCCTTCACTAGTGACAAAAAGATTGTTTCATTTATTCCAGAGCATCAGTATTGTGTTAAACAGAAAAATGTCATAATAAATAAATATATTTATAGAACTTTACAGTTTACACATACATGGTTTACACTATTCGCAGGCATGATTTATGACACTATTATCTGTCAATAATTATTTCTTAAGTTTTACTTTGTTTGTAAATTTTTGATGTAAATTATGTTAATATGAATTCTAAAAATAAAAATGTATGATACATTACTTTTTTTAATATAACTAAATGCCATATTCAAAAATTTTAATAATCTGTTTCTGAGATTGATAATAATTTGGATCATACATATATATATAACATTATTATGCATTCGATTTTCTAGAATTTAATCGGAAATGTGATTCAATAAAGAAATACTACCACCATTCTTACTGGTATGCCACACAATAATTATCTTTTCTATTTCATGTTGTAAATATAGGACTGCAATTGAAATAACTGTAAAAATTAGTTTCGTTTATCTCCTGTTTTTGAAGTCGGTTAAAAGGAATCTAGCTTCCACTGTGCAACAGATATTAGTATGAGAATTTCATACTACTTATAGTATCCACTATTAAAGGTAATTGGGCTGAATGCGTAATTAGCGTTCCATCAGAGCAAGCCTAATTAGTTCAGACATTCCTGAATTAAGCCACTTATCTCATTTACGGTGATGTTACTCATTTTTATTAAATCTTAAATGTATATCGTATCTACTTATAGTCGTAATCGAATTAAAGTAGATAGATTCAGATTTTTTTTCTTTATTAATTCATTTAGTTCCACCATGAGTAATAACTTCTTACACACTGTATCTATACATTTTCATACAAACTACTTATGACGGGAAATACAATGCAGCACCTACAAAACTATCTTGCAATTCCGCAAGATTTAGACCATCAGTGCCTAGAGTAGTATTTTAGAATTATTGGTCCTCAAAATTATTTTCTAAGTCAGAAAATGAAACAATAGAATTTATTTAAAAGAAACAAATAGCATAATTATATTTCGATAAGAAATACTGACAAAAATCTAAATTATATTATGTGAATTAAAGGCTGAAAAAAAAAATACTAACGAGATTCGGATACTCGCTTCTGAAATTGTTTTCGTAGTATACATAAAGTATTTAAGGTTTCATATTTTACATTCGATCGTATTTTGCTGCACGTTTAGCCATGCAGCAGCTGAAAATGCACGTTTAGATTCTACTTACGTAAGTGGAACGGACTTAATAAAGTTGTAACTTATAACGACCGAGATAGGAAAACCCGAGGAATTTGTAGGTATACTACGTACAGTACACAAATTACTTACTACCCCACATAGGGAACCCCCGGAGCTTTTTGACGACTGATTCGTTATTGCCTAATAAATAACTATATTGAAGGGTAAACAATAAAAAAAAATGATTCGACCAATAAATGAAGTCAATCGACCTACAACTACTATATACTACCTTCGTACAATTATGGTATTTTCACGTAGCATCCTTGCATTACGATACTACAAACATGAAATAATGGTACAAATGGTATAATTATTATACTACGAAATCCAACTCTGTTCATGCCATATATACTGTTATACGCCTTCAGGCTGAAAAAAATAAAATCTTGTGGATCCCGCGGGTGTGTAGAAAAATAAAATCTTTTGGATCCCGCAGGTGTAATCCCGCATTTGTGATCCCGCCAATTTTATGCGGAATCCCGCATTTGCGGGATTGCGGATCCGCGGGATTGCATTTCCTACTTATGACTAATTGTTTTAGGTAGCTATTGAGGTGAATCCCACCAATGGACTGCAATAGGCTGAACTAATTAACTAACTAACTAAGTTGAATACCGTACGCAACATAAAAAGGGAGAAATTACGTATAGTACCTGGGTGACCGAGCTCCGCTCGGTATTTTTAGTAAATCGTGAAGGATTAGTAGTAGAAGAGAGAGTTAAAATGATTCGCTGCCGGTTTGGATGAAGTCTTTTTTAACCGACTTCAAAAAAGGAGGAGGTTACTCAATTCGGCTGAAGGAAACTCAGTATATATATATCGCACCTTCGGTGGAACAAAGTCACAATTCAGGACACTTTTTTTGTTATGTCTTTTATTAGGACTTTTTGATAATTTAATATAAGATTTTTAAACTATAGCAAAGAAAGTAAACTATTAATTTTATAAAGATTTCAAACCTACCATAAATAATAATCCAGAAATGAGGAAGTAAAAACGAAAAAAAAAAAAATTAAAAGTCCTCTCCTGTAAAATTAAGAAATGAGCTGTTGTGACTTTGTTGCACCGAAGTTGCGATATATATATCACTACATAGTATAAAACAAAGTCGCTTTCTCTGTCCCTATGTCCCTATGTATGCTTAAATCTTTAAAACTTCGCAACGGATTTTGATGCGGTTTTTTTAATAGATAGAGTGATTGAAGAGGAAGGTTTATATTTATAATAACATCCATTAAATAGTGGAGATATACTGTTATTTTTGAGGTTTCTATTGTGATGTCGTAAATAATTACAATTTTTCCGCTTACATTGCAAACGCAGCCTGAACCCTACGAGATTTATCAAAATAATGTACTAAGTATTATACACATTGAAAAGTTCTACAGAAAACTCCGCTATGGTATATATGTCTATCTCTTATGAATATCCCACAATAACATTTTTTTGTCATTTACTTTTTACGACAAATAATGGCTAATTTTCAAACCGATTTTAATCAATACAGCATTAATCCTTATCTAATTAAATACCTTAAATACATTGTTGATTTAATATAGATCTATATGGCCCTTTACAGTATATGATTTAAATATTTTTGAAGATATTATAGATTTAAAAATTGCGGTACGTAGCGTTTGCGGCAGTTCCTGCCGGCTTTTACTTTAAAGTTAACGCGTGCGGGCCACGGGCAGTAATGAATAAATCAAAACTACTGGATCGATTTTAATCATTTTTTTTTTCAGTGAATGACATAGGCTATAATTATATTTTATACCCGTGCGAAGCCGGAGCGGGTCGCTAATATATATATTAATGTATGTTCAGGGATAACTTCGTCGTTTATGAAAACATTTTGATAATTCTTTTTTTGGTGGAAAGAAGATATCCTGGTGATGGGATCCTAGAGAAATCGAGGGAAACTCTCGAAAATCCACATAACTTAACATTAACTACATAATACTTAACATACTACTGGGTGTACTGAATTTGATGATTTTTAACTTAATCGAAAGCCGATATTTATCATGTGGTCATATTTCATCGAGATCTGATTACAACTTTTGGAGTAATCTTTGATAATGCGTATTTCTCGACTATTTTTCCGTGTACCTACATTGTATTACCTGTCGATGTAATTGAAGTCGATTTTTTTTTCGTTTGCCTGCAAACACAATTATTAATAATGAATTAACACAAAATAAAAATAAAAAATAACGATAAATTAAAAATTGATATAAAATACACAATTACAAGATTGAGAGTAATTGCTTCTCAAAACTGATAGGCGCTCCAACAAATCGTGTTTTTTTGAAAATCATATTTACGAATTACATATTTATAAAATATGAATAATATTTTTTTTACCGACAATAATAAAAAATATAAAAAAATAAAAAATCAAAAATAAAAAATAATTAAAAAATAATAATGATAATAATAATGATATGAATAATATTTTTCGATTTTACCGACATAATAAATAAAAAAGTAGGACCAGCCTATTTAAATAAAAAATAACCAGTACAATTAGAAAAAGAAAAAGAAAAAATAATTGACCAGGGACATGGGGATTTGAACCATGATCTTCTCGGTTGGTCCCGACCGACCGATTTCCCACCAAGCTATTGCAACTAACTTGACAAATGCGAAATTTACTTTCGCATTCTAACGATATTTTTTTCACTCCCTAAAAACAGGGATAAAACGACATTTTCTGAAAATGAATCCTAGCTAGATAGATTTATCTCCCCCGAAATCCCCTATATACTAAATTTTATGAAAATCGTTGGAGCCGTTTCCGAGATCCAGATTCTATATATATGTTGCAGTCAAAACTCTTAACCAGTCAAAAGCACTATTGACTAGCAAAATCAGTCAGAAGTACTTTTGACCGTTTGCTTTAGTCAATAATACTTTTGACTAAAATCACAGTTAAAAGTACTTTTGCCCAATGGAGCTGGTTAAAAGTACTTTGGACTAAATGATTCCGTCAAAAGTGGTTTTGACTGATTGTATCAGTCAAAACTCTTAAAAGGTTAAGGTGGTCGATAAAAATAACGACAAACGCACATATGAACTTTTATATTACTCATTATTAGTGGAGAACGTGCTGATATTAGAACAAAAATGAGTGACTACGAAAAGAAAGAAGGCTTTTTGCAAAAAAAATTAGCGATGGAAGATGACAAAAGAAAAATTAGAAAAGTTTGCAATGGATGTGGAAGACGCGAAACTTAATGAAAAGGAAACACCATTACAGTACAGTAGACTACAACGCTTTAACACATTGAAGTTTGTGGTATAAAAAAATTAGTTACAAACACAGAACCTGTCAAATATTTTTCCCGGCTGAGGAAATCAACGACATTATTGATGCTGCTCATATTTCTATAGGGCATGGTGGTCGCGATAGACTTAAGAATACAACGGCAAAAAAGTACGCTAATGTTGCAAAAGAAATGATTAATATATATTTATCAATGTGCGTAGTATGCCAAAGGAAGAAAAGCAAGAAAAGGATGGGTCAGGTTTAGAAACCGATCCTGCACACTGAAATGAACAGCCGCTGCCAAGTCAATCTGATTGACATGCAGTCGCAAGAAGATCGCGGGCATAAATTTATTATGGTTTATCAGGATCATTTGACTAAATTTATTCACATTCGAGTTAATAATGCTTTTGACTGACGCTTTTTTGCAGTTAAAACTACTTTTGACGGAGAGCGTCAGTCAAAAGTATTTTTAACAGCGAATTTGCAGTCAAAAGTACTAATAACCAATAATTTTCAGTCAAAACCACTTTTGACCAACTTGTCCAGTCAAAAGTACTTTTGACTGATTTCGCTAGTCAATAGTACTTTTGACTGGTTAAGAGTTCTGACTGCAACATATATATATATATACAAGAATTGCTCGTTTAATAGTATAAGATTAAAACATTGTTACATTTTTAAAATTAAAATCGAGAATAACATACAAAAAAAAAATTAACTTTTGATTTTCAGATAGCTGATGTAATAAGAAGTAACTTAGGCTGCTATATTTTAGAAATTTATTTATTTTATAGCTGTCACCATCATCATCATCATCACAGCAGCCTTTTGTAGTCCACTACTGGACATAGGCCTGGACATAGGCCTCAAAACTCATGTGTATAGCTGTGCGAACTTTATTGTTAAATTCCACGCGGATGAAGTCGCGGGCACAGCTAGTTAAGGAATAAACTCCAGCCGTATGTCTAAGCTAACGCACAAGCTTTTTTGTTATCATTATTAAATTGGTCGTTATTTGTTGTTTTATAAAGCAAAACTTAGTAATTAGTAGGTATATCTGTTTTATAGCAACCATATATGATTGAGAAAACAAGAAAAATGTTCTTTGAAAAGGTGCTATTTTAGTGCTCACAATAACATAAAAATCGATAGTCAATTACTGAATGAGTGACAATTGTATGCAACCGTCGTGTGGTGCTAATAATAAACGCTCTAAGTGTTTTTTTTTTTCCTGAGTTGCGTAAAAGTGTAAAAGCTTCGCTACTGATTATGATAATGTTTAGTGTAATTTTACGATAGTTCGAAGATGCTATTGATACAGTATTTCAACGTTTGTAACATGCCAATAAAATCATCTGGAACTGTGCACTTGGGGCATGTCAATTAAGGTTGATTTACTTTCACGTCATATTTTCATTACATTTACCAAATTTTTTATATTATAAACCGCGTACAGAAAGAACATATTACCTAAAAAAAATAATCTAAATAAAAATTCATCATAATCGAAGATACCCCAAATTATACGAAAAAAATTTATAGTATAACAAGGACTAAGTCAATGTGTGAAATTAGGACTAAAGATCAATTTTAAAATTTATAATAGTAATGCTTTTGACAATTTAGCGCAGCTAATAAATGTTACAACTAACAATTACAGTACTTCATTTATAACTAACACAGAAGTGGTGCAGAAGGTGAACTACAGAAGTGGTGCAGAAGGTGAACTACAGAAGTGGAACAAGTTAATTAAAATTAGTGTTAAGTGAGATTTTGAACATCTTTCATTATACATATATGGAAATGTATTATGTATTTGCTATTATAATAATTGAATTAAGCCGTCACCATATTAAGTACTTACCTCGTTCCAATTCCAAAATTCCAAATAAATAAATTACTTTCCAATATTGATAACAAAAGATACCTGTTGTTGAGCAGAATGCTTTAGATTCTTCTTTTATTATTTATTTTAAAAAAATCTTAAAGAAAATTATATACTTCTAGTTCTGTTTAATATAAAAATTTTCATTGTTAAATACGACTTTTAAAGCCTATTTCTTTTCTCAAAGATTTCGACGGCAGATTTTAAATACGTAACGCGAGTAATTTCTTAGATTAATCTCAATTGAATTGTATGTGTGGATGTACATTATAAAACTAGTTATGACTATCATTAAATAAACAAGTATCTAATCAACGTTGTAACTACTTTTTTATGTAAAAAGTACACACACATTGATAACGTTAATTAGATATATATATCAACTGATATTGTGCAACTTCCGTAAATATTCTAAGTGGTTTTCGTAAGTTTCGAATAATGTAAAATATAAAATTTATTTTAAAAAGTTATTAAAAAAATGATTAAAAAGCGTAAAAACAATATTTCATGTTTCAAGACAATATATTCAACAAAAAAAAATAGTTTGTCAAAATAGTTTGTCATATCAAGCGCAAAAGATAATAATACTAAACAATTCGCCTTCGCAGGAATGCTCACATTCTCAGGCTATTATACTGCATTATGTTTAATCCGGCAACTCCATCTTACCTAAAAGAGCGGTTTAAATATCTAAATGATTTACATGAACGTAGTTTACGGTCGACCAACAATCTACTTCTTGAAATTCCTTCTCATTCCTCTACTTTCTACACCAAATCCTTCACCGTACAAGCTGCTCGACTTTGGAATTCTTTGCCCTTGTGGATTAGACGTTCTCAATCTCTTCCTATTTTTAAGAAATCCGTTAAACTACACTTTCTTATAACGAATGGGATTTAATCCTTTGCTTAAGTTTCCAGTCTTATGATTATCTTCTTCTGTCACTATTAATCTTGTTTAAAAACTTCTTAGTTATCTAGTATCAACTTTTGTGTGTATGAGTGTGTATGTATGTGTGTATGTGTGTGTTTGTATGTATGTAAACAAACTATCTATGTAAGTATGTATGTCTATTTATTGAGTTGCTTCCTATTATTTTTTTATAAAATTATACTCTACACCTACACCGTCAATATACCATCTCCTTTGCCCTAAGGTTGCCTGGAAGAGATTGCTCTTAACCCGCCATCGGTGACGTATATGTCTGAGAGACTGGGCGTTTTAAAAAAATCGAATAACTTTATCCCGCGTAATCGATTTTCGTCGTGATCTCGAGTAGCTGCCGCATTGCACGCTGCCCGTCACCAGTTCCGCCATCCCGGTGCGTGAGACCGGTGTCACCGATTATGTAAGTAAAACAGTCATAGTTGAATTTTTAATTGTTCATATTTTATCAGAGCCATATACATTTTTTACTTACTATTTCAGTTTTGTTATTACTTGATTGTATTTCCCTATGATTAGTTAGTTTATTGGCATAATTTTATCGATATTTCACGAAAATACCATATTTCAAATTATAAAATTTATTTTAGCATGTCATTCGAAAATGAACAGCGTCGGCTCGAGTCTCTTCTACAAGAAGTACTCGATGAGGACGGGCCATCAACGCCATCAGACATCGCCATCAGACAAGTGCAAAAAATATTTGTGTCTTGAACATGTAGTGCCTTTCTGCAGAAACTGTTTGACTGAAGAATAGTCATTTTTTAGATTAATTTTTTGTTATTTTTTTTGTTGGTATGATGCCACTTTTTGTTTATTTTATGTAAGTTCCTAGTGTCATAAAAGAGATAAGACTGAACTAATATAAAAAATATATTGATATTTGTGTTTTCTATGATCTAACAAAAGTTATGTTTAAAAAGTTAACAAATTTTCTTGTTTTAAGTGTCATTGTTTTAAAATAAATAAAAATATAATAAACTTACTGTGATTAACAAAATATCTTTGTTTTATTATCAAAGAACATATATACATAGATATAAAATAGATAGTAAAAAAAAATATTTATATAAATCTTCCATTGTAAATCCCGGTGCATGAGACCGGCGTCACCAATGATGTAAGTAAAATTGACGTCACCGGTGGCGGGTTAAGCAATAAGGCCGCCTTTTGTACATTTTTTTTCTACAAATTATTGCTAATGTTGCTATCTTATTTTATTTGTTTGGTGTACAATAAAGTGTTAAATAAATAAATAAATGCTATCTTCATTCTAATGTTTATGTAACTTGATGGTTAATATATACCACCTTTTCCAAGGTTCGTTTGTAACAGTGTATGTGGCTAATACACAAATACGAGCTAATTGGCAATACACATCCTAAACTACTCGATAGTCACAGCTCATAAAACACAATAGAAAATTTAATATTTTATTTTGCTAAGTGCACTTCCAATGTTATTTACCGGATAAGTGCACCCGTGTAAAACCGAGAGAGATCACTCGCATGTAAAATATATATCTAACAAGTTTTACATAAATGTAAGTGAGATCAAGGTCAAGATCGAAAGTAGAACACAGGTCGAGGTAGGGCTACCAACCTCACTGTAATATGCATTTATTGTGCTACTGTTTTTGATTCCAAGGAACTTAACGCGACTGTTTTTTGAAACTTATGATATTTCGGTGAAGTGTGTTCGCAGTGACCGTGACAATGTAATTACTTATGTTATAATACGAAAAAAAAGATTTTTGTTTTTTTGTATCGTGTTACAGATTTAATAATAAAAAAAGATTATAAAAGTTTGTTAAAAGGTGTAAAATATGACAAATCGCATAAATTCTATAAAAGTAAAATAGGTTTCTCTTAAAATACTGCGAATGCTGAATTACATTTTATACGTTTTTTTATATTATTTTTTAATATTTTTTTATATACT
Source organism: Melitaea cinxia (assembly GCF_905220565.1). NCBI lineage: Eukaryota > Metazoa > Arthropoda > Insecta > Lepidoptera > Nymphalidae > Melitaea > Melitaea cinxia. The sequence continues at coordinate 14,297,082 of NC_059397.1, read as the reverse complement.
GTAATAGCTACAAAAATATTGGCATCCCTTGATCGAGATGTTCGTTTCTGTTCGTGAAACGTCGAGCACTTTAACAAGCACACAATAAAACTTAGAATGTATTGTAATAAGAATGGTAGACGTTGAGAAAAACGTGATCGTTTAAACCCTTAACAAATATAGAAAAAAGAAGGTAAGAAAGAAAATTGGTATTCATATTTATGTATATGAATATAAACTTGGTAAATATGAGGCAAATATTTAGCAATAAACATCACGTGTTATTTTACGGACAGTATTTATTGATTAAACCAATAAAATTGTGAGTATACTGTGTATAAAAATTATTACGAGTCTATCTCATGTTGGATTAAAAAGATATTTAAAAAATGTTTTTTCACAGTTTATTTTGTATTCAAAATTCAATGTATGTATGTTTAAGCGGTTTTTTTTTGTTAGGTAACAGATAATACAAATAAAAAGAATACATTGTACGTATGGATAATATGCTGTCGATGACAGGTCATATAAATGGCGACGGTAAACTTACTAGATAGTGTCAAGGATAACATGCTGCACTTATATATTGCGTTGCTTTTACAAGAAGAAAATTTCACACAAATACATAATTTGAATATTATGTAATATGTGTATATCTTACAATTTAATTTTGAGCATTATAAAAATTTACATACATATATACTTACGAGTACCTATTGTAAAACTTAGCCATTTTGAAACAATAATTATACTATTATTGTTATTTCTTTGATCCAAATGAACTTGATTTAGTATAACTTATATAATACGTAGTCTTTAAAAGTATACAATAAATATATATATATATACTACGAGTATACGGTTAAATTGAGTAAACTCCTCCTTTTTTGAAGTCGGTTAAAAATGGAGTTAAATATTGTTACAAATAAAAAATACATGTTCTAGAAAAACTTTGTCAGATACGTCCGTAAAGTTATCTTAAACGAATTGGTCTACCTTGTGCATTTCTTACATCAAGTAAAGCTACACAAGTAACATTGAAAATCATTTTGTGGTTTAGAAATTTTGATTATTTTTGGTTTTTACACTTAAATATAACAACGCCTATCTGAAGTGGTCGTTTTAGTTATGGCGTTTTAATTTACTACCATTTATTTGATCAAGGGCTGTGGCTAAGCTAAGTGACAGCGATACGACACTAATTTCTTAACGCGAATATAGACTAGTCAAATTAGACTACGTATTCAAAGACTATAAAGCTAAATATATTAAGTAGTCTATCTAGCGTAATATGTTAAGATGAAAAAAAACAAATATAACTGTATGAAGAGTATATAATAATAATAATAATAAAATAAATATCTACAACATACACACACGGTCATCCGTTCCTAAAGTAAGCAACTTAATGCTTGTGTTATAGGTAACAGCCAACTGGTATACTTACATTTTTTTCGATAAACATACATATAAACAATACATATATAAATAAATATATATTTTACACCCAGAATCGGGGTGGGAATGAACCCACAACCACCGGAGCAGAAAGCAGGGTCACTACAAACTGCGCCAACGGGCTAGTCATATAAGCTTTTACGTTTCCCGATGAATACAACGCCAAAATGTTTGTGTAACCAATTCATGTCGTTTCATGTAAACCTTTCAAGAACACCTTTTACGCAAACAGCTTTCAATATTGGGTGCTATGTCGTTCGCACGTTTTTACTCACCAGATACATTCAGTAAGTTAGAGGAAAAAAAGAAAATCATTCAGTAAGGCAACCTCACTTTTGTATCATAAATAATTTAATCATTATGTACGAGTATGTAAGTTATGTGTTAAACTAGCTGATAGGGTGAACTATGTACCGCCATATTTGTTTTGATTTCGCAACAAAAATATCACGGTCATTGATCAAAATAAAATATAGTCTATATTTCGTTGAACACACATATCTGTGGAAAATTTCATTAACATCGGTCAAAAGATTTTTTATATATACACTAGCTGACCCTGCAAACTTTGTTTTGCCGTATATGTTACTAAAGTCCTTAACCCCCCCCCCCCATTACTTAGGGGTATAAAACTAGATGTTAGCCGATTCTCAGAACTACCCGATATTCACACAAAATTTCATAAAAATCTGCCTGTGAGTATTTTAACTAAAATTTTGACACAAGAACTATATATATAAGACTATCATCATCATCACCAGTTCGGCCTATTGCAGTCCACTGCTGAACATAGGCCTCCCCAAGTTCGCGCCAGACATCCCGGTTTTCCGCAATCCTATATATATTATAATATACATTATAACTATTTATAACTAACTGTTTTTCTCCTTTCTCTATTTTTAACAATTTAGGTATGTTAGATATCTATGTCACTTTTCATTATTCATTGTTACAGTAGAAATTCAAGTGATAGTAATTTTATTTAGTTTGTTTTTGTTATTTTAAACTATTTTAAAAACATGAAACTAGAAAATATGTAGATATACATTGTATGAATTTAAAACTTATCACCTTATTACTTCACAAGTAAGAACTTTCTTTTATAATTTAAATGCTATATTAACCTCATTCGTTCTGTTGTGGAAATATTTGTGTTTATATTAATCGAAGTATATTTTGTTTCGAATTATTCCGTTTAGTTGTATACAAAAAAAAATGTTCAACTATTTTTTGGCAACTCTATTAAAATATTTAAAAACAAAAGTTTTTTTTTTTTTTATAAAGTGTACGATTTTCAAAATAACAAGAAAGTAACAAAGTCATCTAATAAATAAATAATCAAGTTGTCAACGTCATATAAATCCAAAAAACCTAAGAATAAAGTTGTTATTTATCGCAATTTGTAACTGTTAAGACTAGCACGGTCGACTGAGCGATATTTTGTAATAATGTAAAAAAATTACATTGTAGAGAAAGGTTAGAAAAGTAAAGTCAACTCTACCTAAAGTATTATTAAATTTAAATATAATTCATATAAATGATAAGGCTTTTTTTAAGTTATAATATTGTTATTTTCCTTATGTAATTTCAAATGTGTGGTAAAGTGTTAAATAATAATAATAATAATTGTGTTTGCTCGCAAACGAAAAAAAAACCGACTTCAATTACATCGACGAGTAATACAACGTAGATCGACGAAAAAATATTCAAGTAACTACGCGTTATCAAAGATTACTCAACGAGTAGTTATCAGATCTCGATGAAATTTAAATGTAACTACATGATAATCATCGGCTTTCGATTAAATTAAAAATCATTAAAATCGGTACACCTAGTAAAAAGTTATAGCGGATTTTCAAGAGTTCCCCTCGATTTCTCTAGGATTCCATCATCAGATCCTGGTTTTCTTATCATGGTACTAAGCTTGGGATATCTACTTTCCAACAAAAAAAGAATTATCAAAATCGGTACATCCAGTAGAAAGTTACGCGGTATAATACAACGTAGGTCGACGAAAAAAGCGTCAAGTAAAAACGCATTATTAGATATAGCTCGAAAAGTAGTTGTTAGATCTCAAATAAATTTAAATGGGACCAATTGGCACACACCACCTTTCGATTAAAAGAAAATTTGTCGAAATCGGTCCACCCAGTCAAAAGTTCTGATGTAACATACATAAAAAAAAAAAAAAAAAAAAAAAAAAATACAGTCGAATTGAGAACCTCCTCCTTTTTTGGAAGTCGGTTAAAAAACGAGCGCGCTTTAGTCCGCACGACTGAAGTAAAACTTACGAAACGTAACTCTCTGTCTTTCTATCTTTACTAACTTATATCTCTCTCATCTTCCGTTCGCCTTACCCGATCACACTTTTCATAACGCTTTCACCGCACATTCAGCAGCTTACTCTCCAAGTCAAGCGTGCGTAAAAAAGTTTTACTTCAATTATACATAAGACCACGCTTACGATTCAGTCTGTAACATCCCACTGCTGGGCATAGGCCTCTTTCTCCATGTAGGAGAAGGATCGGAGCCTAATCCGCCACGCTGTTCCACTGAGGGTTAGCGGATATATTTCATTTATATGATAACAACGAAGCGTGCTTTTCGAAACACGGTGGGGACCCAAAAGGACAGACATCCAAACTGGCAACAACTATTTCTACAAATAAAAATGTCTATCCCAATTGGGAATCGAACCTAAAAGAACGTAGTCTAAGTAAGTACTAATATATAAGTATGTTAATGTAAGGGGGCCAATGTAATCCATTAACTATATGGGCTATTTTTCGATCAGTTTAAAACCCCTTCCCCCGTAGGTGAGATTCAGTGAGATTTGCTTGGATTCCCCCTCCCCTTACGTGAAATTGACGCTGAATATAATAGAGATTGACAGGAAATAATAAACTGATCAAGTATACTATAGTTAATTTATTTAAATTATAATATATAGCCATGAGATTTATTTTAGCGCGCAAAATGTACACTCAAAATATATTTTTTTTTTTAATATCTGTAATATTTTATATTTTTTTGAAGTTGATGTGAGATTTTCGATTATCCCTCCTCGGTTTAAATGAGATTTGGTGAGATTTCATCGGATCCCTCCCCATTCTGAGAACTCACGTAATTAATAGATGTCCCCTAAATATAATTTATACCAACTGACCATTTACGAATAAAAAGCATAGGAACGAGAAACGCAACTATGTTGATACTGGATTCGCATTACTTAACTTCCGTTGCGAAGATAAAATTTACATCACACTTTATTTTCTATAAATTAATTATTACATAAATAACTCGTTAAGGATTTATTCGTATCGTCTATTTTAAGAACAACACGATAAGAATGTTAGTAGACAACAAAATCCTACGCTTGTGTGTAATCTCTACGAATAAATGATGTTTAAAGTATTGCGTTTGTAAAACAAGAAACAGTAATAATAATAACAAATAAGGAAAAAAGGATGAAAGGGAAATATTTTGGATCGGTATTTTTGTTTTTTGGAAGTTTGAAATGACACACCTAGTATATAATAATTTACACTGCAACTCCAAATAAAGAAAATGCACTTAGAAAAATTGGAACCGTTAAAACAGTTAGTAACATATCCTAGAAATTATTTGTATTATATTTAAAAAGACATTTATAGTAGTTCAACTTCAAAATAATATGAATATGGATAAAAGCAAAACATAAATTTGTACTTCATAGAGTTTTTATACTCGGTGACATATACCTAATCTTTACACTACACATAGTAGTATTATGGGAATACCCGACGTCATGCGAGTTCTTTGAAAAGCTAGTAAGCACTGTTTATGTCAAAGGACATTTTGTGTTTAAATTTTAGGCGAGTTATAAAGATATGACTCATTAGAATAAAATTATCGAAGCCATATATTGTCAGGGAATCTGATAAATGTCGCCAACTACCTGAACAAGCGAACTTGGTGAAAACATTAATTTTAAATTTTTTTCTTTTAAACAAAGCGGTCTTAACAATAGCGAAAACAAAAAAAAACATCAGTTTAGTACAATCAGTTTAGTACGTTCGTAATTTATTTGCGGTCATAATATTTCAGTGATGCATTTTTATTTATATGAATCATAACATATTTTTACTCGCTTTTTATTAGATTCATTTGTATGTTTGTAACCGACTCCTTTGGATTTCATTTTGAACGCCTTAATCAAACGTTCAGATTTCATTTAAACTTAGTTGACTTATCGAGGACTGATAACAATATACTAATTTGATAAGATTATTCCTTTTAATTTGGTTTATTTATAAAAGCGTGTTTCTTTAATTTTTTTAACGCTATTATTATCAAAATATAAGAAAGACCGAGCTTAGAAACTATAACAGAATTCTGAAATAAAATATAATATTTGTACACCGTACAAGACCACTGGTCTATTTCAAGTGCATTAATAAATTTGACTATTTTATTGAAAAATACAAATTTAAATAACAAAGTAAAAGTAAAATAACATTAATATTAATTTAAAAAAAAAAAACAAGACTAATTAGTTGATTTAAATGCCTTTCTCTATGTAAAAACAAAATCATTACATATTTACTTTCTATATGGATGGCCATCATTATAACTAATTTTATGGAAAAAAAATTCTAATTTCATTTAAATGGAGTAGGTATTTCTTTTAAATGTAAAGCATGTTATGTCGTTTACTGCTTCACTTCTATGTATAAGATGATTATAAATAGTTTATATAATTATATAAAATTCATCTTAATTTTGTTTTTCATAAAAAGCCTTGCTAACACAAAATTTATATAAAACTTAGAATCTCTCGACGAGCACATTACATCAAAACTTCAATTTTATAATATAAATACATGTAATTATATGAAAAACATAAACACGACGCGATTTAACAACAATTTACACACACGTCAGAAAGTAAACACGAAAACGACATTTATTTTCATTTTTACACCTCATACAACAAGAAATATAATATACGTCGCTCCCTCGTAAATCCTTAAAATAAAATATTTATTTTTCTCTCATATCGTGTGTCGGGAATTTGATTTCCGTTCGTGATATATTTGTTATTGCCTCATCTTTAAATTACATCTTAAACAGGTTTATTTATTTATTTATTTATTTAGTGCTGTATTGCTCATTTAAAATTACATTAGATACAATTATGATATTCTATCCTAACAAAGTGCAGAGGCGATCTTGTAACTAATAGGGATTTTTTGCAAATAACCCATATCAATAGAGGAAATATGAAACAACTAAAAAAACATAGCAAATAATTAAAACAAACTAAAAAATTACCATCAACTTTAGACAAACAATGTAATTTAAGTATAAGTAGCAGCGGAAACGACAGAAAAACACAGTAGTTAGTGTTATAAGAAACTACATGTTTGTAATATCTACACTAATATTATGATTATATTAGTGTAGATATTACAAACATCTTATGTCAATTATACTGCTGTTAAGGTGCCAGATATTATTTCATCTTCAGTTCAATGCTAGCTCTAATTGTTGAGGTAGGACACGGCAGGAAAATATCTTCCTCTAAATGTAATACCTCAAATACTACTCTTAAATAGTATTGTATTCCTGTGGTGAGTAAGGTAGCCAAAGCACACAGGTCGACAGAGGTAGAGAGTCTACGACGCGCTTGCAACGTTGCAAGATACTGGCTGCAGAACCTGCGATTGTTTGCTATCTTGTGATAAAAAAATTCGGAATACTTAAATATTTAATATTTTGATACAGATATTGTTTGTCGTACCCGTGCGACACGTTAATTTCATATTAACGTGATTAAAACTTTGCGTATAATAAATCACATAAAATCCTTATTATGTAAATACCTACAAACTCAATGGCTTGTCGCAGTGGTCACCGCAACTATAGCTACACTAATAAATTCGCCAAACAGATGTTCATCGGGGCTTTTGTATGTGTCCGAAACCCTGATACAAGATTGCATCTTACAGGGAAAGCATTTGTTTATTGTAAAGTCTTATTATTTATTATATCTATTAATTTATTTAATGCCATATTTAAACAACAATATTTAAGTAATAGAAGGAATGTACTACAATTTTTTTTTAATTACATACAATATATTTTAAGGTTATAGGGTATATGTATTTTTTTACGAAAATACTAATGGGATCATATTATTAAGGCTCTTCCCCATCTGTTCACTCTTTGGTTACGTAATTATATTTATTAAATAATAATGGCTACACACAGAAAATTCCACGAGATTTATACCTATTATTATCACTTCTACATACATTATTTATGTATAGTGAATATGTGTGAAGGTACGGATTTGTATAACCTTAAGTTCTGTCTCACATTCACATCTCATTCACGTTCAAGTATTCTACAGTTAATAACTTTCTCTTATATGGTATGCATGTGATATAATCCTAACAAGAACGTTTGTTCCCATGTTACAAGTCTCTCAAACTCGAACTTTTATTTTCTGTGGAAACTTGATTGATTTGTGTTTTTTCTTGTATTGTTTTTATTTAAGAGTGTTGTAATAATTGTTTGTTTCTCAAATAAAATAAAATAAAAATAAAAATAAAATAAATTTACTTTGCGATTATTACTAATTACTAGCTGTTGTTTGTGGCTTCACCCGTGTAATTTATGATTTCTTGATAATATCGGGATAAAAAATAGCTGACGTATATATTATTCTGGATATCCACCTATCCACATAGATACCAAGTTTCAATACAATCTGTTTAGTAGTTTACGCGTGCAAAAGTAACAAACATCCATACATCCTGACACTTTTACATATTATTATGATACGACTAATATATCATCATAATTACAACTATTTCAAAATACTGTTTATTACCAATTAAAATATAGGTGGGCTGCCTTGAGACTACCAACATAAATGTTTTTTAATGTATCCGGGATAAATCTTAAGAAGAATTACTAAAAAAAATAATAGTAAATATAATAGTACCAAGATAAAATATTCGTTAATTTTCTAAGTCCATAAAATATCCAATGGGAAGTCCCGTGAGCAAATTTCAAATACCTAAACAAATAAACAACTACAAATAAAAATGTAGTAATAGGAATTTAATAAACCGAACGCAAATTCCTAGAAAAAGTTCCAAGTAAAAATAAATATATTTAATAATATAACTTACGTTAATTAAAAAAATCTAGAACACATGTCAAAACTTTATCAATCCAGAAAAGTTTCAAAAAAATTGCACTCAATATTACTTTACTTAAGTTACAAACACAATCTAATATTTCGATCGATTAGTTCTTAAAATGTCAATCGATTAAATCACGTCTTAATTTTCCGCGTGTTTAAGTTCGTATATTTGTAAATAAACATTTTGAACGGTTACATAGGTAGCACTTGTGCGTACGAGAGTCAGTTTTACACTGCCGCCGGCCGCGGACTTGATTCACTCGGTAGTCACCAAGCGAGGCTGCGAGTATCACAATTACAACTTAACGAGGACGGAGTAACAGACGTAACAACCTCGTATTTGGCACCAATTTTGTTTTATCTAAAAACAATTTATAATTCAATAACTATTATTTGTAAAAATACTTCTTTATATCTCTTGTTTTTTAATATGGTCAGAAATAGGAAAATATTGATTGACCGTTTTATTCGTTCGATACATACAAAATATAAATATATGTAATTTATAATGATATGATTTATTATAAATAATATAATTGTTTGCTGGCAAACGAAAAAAAACCGACTCCAATCACATCGACAAGTAATACAACGTGGGTAGACGAAAAAATAGTCAAGTAAATACGCATTATCAAAGATTACTCCAAAAGTTGTTATCAGATCTCGATGAAATTTAAATGTTACCACGTGATAAGCATCTTCTTTCGATTAAATTAAAAAATCATCAAAATCAGTACACCCAGTAAAAAGTTATGCGGATTTTCAAGGTTTTCCCTCGATTTCTCTAGGATCCCGTCATCAAATCCTGATTTCCTTATCATGGTACCACGCTTAAGATATCTCCTTTCCAACATTAAAAGAATTATCAAAATCGGTTCATAAACGACGAAGTTATCCCCGAACACACATAATATATATATATATATATATATATATATATATATATATATATATATATATATATATATATATATATATATATATATATATATATATACGGTCGAATCGAGTAACCTCCTACTTTTTTGAAGTCGGCTAAAAATACTTTTATTGAAAACATTATTCAACTGTCATCAGCTCATCCGCAACCAATAAATATAGAGTTTTATTTAGTAGTCAAAATATATATTTTTATATCAATTGATCTGATGAATAGGCAAGTAATTAGGGCACTTAACTTTACTCCCCTTAAACATACTTTTATTTATAATAAAAGTAAAATAAAAATAATAAAAATTAAAAAGTCATCCAAATAGTCAAGATTCAGCCTTTAACATCCTTTTAAAACAATTACAAGAGTAAGACATGGAAACAAAAAAAAAAACAAAAAAATACAGTCGAATTGAGAACCTCCTCCTTTTTGGAAGTCAGTTAAAAAGTCCGTTTAAGCAAAGATATTGTATGATAAATTGTCAACAAAGCTTATTTCATTTTAGCACACTCCTACTTTTCTACGATTTAGCCTGTAACACTGTAACTGTAGCCCACTCTTGGGAATAGGGCTCTTTCTCCATGTATGAGAAGGATTAGAGCTTAATCCAACACGCTGCTCCTCTGCAGTTTGGAGGATACATTCCCTATTATGAGTAACAATCGCTATCGGGTATTTTGTGATAACAATCAGAACCGACAGATTAACGTGCTCTACGAGGCACAGTGGGATTACCCACAAGGACAAACATTCAAACTGGAAAAAACACCTGTACACATACAAATTTCCGACGAGCGAAAATCGAACCCGCAAACCGTCGGTGTTTAATGCGCCTACACGCACCACTACACCAGAACGGCGTTTCCATGAACACATGTGTGTCCAAACAATAATATAGTAAAATAAAAACCTTTTTTTTACTTGATCGAAAAATAACTATGATCAATAACTCAATAAGTATATGAAATTAAAATGATTCATGTTTATAAAAGATTAATTTATAAATCACGCAATTTGCCTTTAAGAAGAAATAAAACTAGATTAATATATCCTAAATACAATGTACTTCAACAATTACCGAAACTTTTAAGATAGTAGGTAAGTCTATTCAACGAAAACAAAAATATTTAAAAAATAATACATTACGCGACGACCGCTCTTGTGTAATGACGCGTGTGCCTTATCGGCGGCGCCTAAACAACGACGGTCGCGGGTTCGAATCCCGCTCGGAGTGAATATTTGTTTTTATACAAATATTTATTTCCAGTCTGGTTGTTAGTCCGTGTGAGTCTCCCCATCGTGCCTCGGAAAGCACGTTAAGCCATTGGACCCGGTTGTTATCATGTCCACCTGATAGCATCGTTGCTGATATTAGGGAATATATCCGCCAACCTGCATTGGAGCAGCGTGGAGGATTAAGCTCTGATCCTTCCCCTATATGAAGAAAGAGGCCTATGCCCAAGCAGTGAGATATTAAAGGCGTTAACATAACATTAGCATAAACATAACATTGACAATTTTTTTTTTTTTTGCTAAACGAGACAGGACACACATATATTACATGAGATTACGTCTTTGCTTTGTATTATGATAACGTACTTGAATAATTGTTCAAAAATTAAATGTATTTGACGTTAATTTTTTTCTTTGTAAAGTTTATTTAACCTAAAGTCGTTAGTTGATTACGAGATATCTTTATCGCTTTATCTATAACATAAATTTTTGTGTAAATACGTGAATTTCCTATTTACAATATGCAGAAAAAATATAATGTCTTCCTTAATTTTAAGTTTGTTTTACCACTAGGGTGCCAAATAGGCGTACGGTTATTCTGATGGAAAGCGATTACCGTAGCCTATATATAGACCATATTATATAACAATTATAAGAAGTACAAAATAATGTAGGTGTTGCTTCAATTGAGGCGGGATTCAGGAACCAGTAAGAGACCACAGAACAAAAAAGTGGGTACACAATTTATAATCTAGTCGTCCCAGTTAAGAATCGTCAAAGTATGTTTTTTTTTGTACTTTTAATTTTGAATTTGTATACAGAACACAGAAGCAGCATTTAGATGCTTCACGCTTTAGCCTAATATACCACTGCTGGGCATAATCCTCTTTCCCCATGTAGGAAAACGATCAGAGCTTAATCCACCAAGCTGCTCCAAGGCGGATTGGCGGATATACCTATTCTCTGCTATGAGTATATCACGCTACCAGATGTACATGATAACAACCGGGTCTTTCCGAGACACGGTGAGCACAACACCACAACCAGACAGACAGACATAACACAACACCCAAACCATGACAAACATCTATATAATACAAATGTCTGTCGTGAGCGAGGGTCGAACTCGCGACCGCAAGCGCAACAACCAGTGATGTGACCGCTGCGCCAACGCGTCGTCAATCAAAGTAAAGCACAATTTTTTTTTATATTTTTGCAATATTGATGGTGATTTTTTTTATCTGAATAAATATTAAAGGTTAATGGAACAATCAATCTTTACTTATTTTTATGTATACCTTTCAATAAAATGAATCATCATAAATCGTAAAAAAAATTACGGACCGAATTGTTTACCATTGTAATCCATTAATCAAAATGAATGAAAGAATAACGAGCCTAGAGCCTTCCGAGAGAAGATAATATAGGTACAGATTGTCACTACAATCTGTACCAACCAGCCACTGCTTACTGCTCCAGGCCTTATAGCATCAGTTCCCATCGCGAGACTTTGTGTAATATATAATTATTTGTAATAAATATATGACATTACATGTGTATCTATCCATATTAACCCTCTACTACCTATAACATAGACATTGTATAATTATAACCATACCGACAATAGGTACGTTAAAATTAATCAAAATGGAAGCGTCAATCATAAGTTTCAGCATTAAATATTTTTAATTGATGACGTGTCATGAAAAAAAAAACGTAAAGCGTTTTAATCTTGTCGAAATTGATTAAATATATCACGAGAATTTACTATAAGCGACCTGTCAACAGTATGAATGGAGCTGACTCAATAGAATATTCATAGCCTTTTAAAGTACAAAACCGCTACTTGACTGCAGCTAACCTCGTTCTTACAAGGTGATTTTACTTACTAAACACACATATAACTTTTATAATTTTAAAATGATGAAAGTACTATATTTTAGCCTATATTTAAGCAAGGTTTATGCTTGTAATAAAATGTGGCTCATCCCGCAACTCTACTTACAACTGAGTATAATTTAATAATATCAAATCTAAAAGTTTAGATGAGTTTCAATGTTTTAAGCTTAGCTTTTGAAGATGCATAAGCAAGGGACTCTAGTAATTTCGGATTCGATTCTAACTTTTGACATAATCATTCATCATTATCATCATTTCAGCCTATCACAGTCCACTGCTGGACATAGGCCTCCACAAGTTCGCGCCAAAAATGGCGTGAGCTCATGTGTGTTGCCAATAGTCACCACGCTGGGCAGGCGGGTTGGTGACCGCAGAGCTGGCTTTGTCGCACCGAAGACGCTGCTGCCCATCTTCGGCCGGTGTATTTCAAAGCCAGCAGTTGGGTGGTTATCTCGCCATCGATCGGCTTTTTGTTCCAAGGTTGTAGTGAAACTGTGTTATCCCTTAGTCGCCTCTTACGACACCCACGGAAAGAGATGGGGTGGCTATATTCTATACTGCCGTAGACACACAGCTTTTGACATACATTTATGTATATGTAGGTCATACAGTTAGTCGTGGTCTAGCGTTTGGGTCACTACGCTGGGTAAAATTAAGTCGTTTATTATACCTACGTTAATTATATAAAGGTACCTAATACGTATTGATTTTAGAAATACCTAATACATATTTAACCAAATGGCATGGCATTAATGTTTCAATTCAATTTATACAATTAGTCATAAGGCATTATAAAGGTTTGGCTAACAGCCTTTCAATCGACTCAAACGAAACATCTATCCAATGTGACACCTTTATTTGTATTTGTATTTGTATTGGGCTCGATTTTCCGCATTTAGACGCAAAGGTGGTCCATTATGCGTGAAAAGTGGGCTGACTAGTTCAGCCAGCCCAGCTCCTTCCAGAAGCTCAGAAGTCTCCTGGGGCGTTCACAGGCTTCTCGGAGCGTCCTTATTTCCTTAAGGATGGTAGCCTGGTGTGCGGCCACTCCCTCGCATTCCAGGATTACGTGGGCGGCTGTTTCTTCAGCAGCCAGACAGCCCCTGCAAAGAGGGCTGTCTGTTGCATTCATGATGAATAATTGGTGGTTGAGTGCCATGTGGCCGGTAATCGTGCCAACAACTATTCTGATGTCCAGGCGGTTGAGACTGAGCAGTTGGCACGCTAGGTGCGGTGATACTTCCGTGAGTATCAATTTGGACTGTCTACAGCCGGTTTGGTTTGCCCAAAGGGCATTGTGATTTGCACGTGTACGTTGCCTTACCCACGAGCGCAGTTGTCCAAATGGTAGCGTAATGGTGATTATATTATAGCGTACCTTTATAATTACTAGTTTGTTACTAGTCATAAAAATTCATATGACTGTACAGATATGTAATGCGTCTAATGGCGGTAATGCGAGTTACATACTCGTATTCAAATTATTAGGGATCAAAAGAGTTTCGAAGAGACTCTTTCATTAAATCTTTACAATAGGTACCTTTTCCCAGTGTATACGAGTAACAGAGAGATGCTTGAAAATTTTACAGATTTCATCGCTTTCAAGTCATTTAAATGAAAGAAAGAAATAAATTAAAGTAAAAAAATTTCAAGTAAAACTTCCTTACGCACGCTTGACTTGGGGAGTAAACTGGTGAATGCGTGACGAGAGCTTTACGAAAAGTGCGATCGGGCAAGGCGAACGGAAGATGAGAAGGAGATATAAGTTAGATGGTGCTAAAAAACTTTTGCTTCAGTCGTATGGTCTAAAGAATGCTCGTTTAAAAAAAAAACAAGCGTTTATTTTAAATGAGCTAAATTAAGACAGACGACGCGTTAGCGTAACGATCACAGCACTAGTTTGTGGCTGTTGCGCTGTCGAGTGCGGGTTCGATCCTCGTACATGACAAACATTTGTATTGGCCATACAGATGTTTGCCGTGATCTAGCTGTTTCTGCAGTCCTAGTCTATCAATATAGGCTTGAGAGCTACCGATGCACTAACCATGGGTGCGGAAGCCCACCCGACCGCAAAAACTTAGCAGCCAGGTGTAAACAGGTAATAATTTGTTGTATTTTTACGTTCTCGACGTACATTGATGTTTTTTTATCAAATAAAAAAAATATGTTATGATTTTGGAGTATCTATAGAGTCGTTCCTACTACTGTTTGCGCCGTTGCTTGGTTGATAAATATATCAGCTATACACATGCCTTTAAAAACTCACGCAGCTGGCACTCATGCTTTGGCATTGCTGTGATGTGAATAGTATTTTATTTAATCAAGAAGTGATAGCTTTTTTTTTTGGAAAATTAATTAAAATCATTTTCATTAAAAGTATTTTCGGTGACTTTTGACTGGTATCCTGTATTCATGTATTTGCATATTCGTATAGATTTGGAAACATTAGTATTTTTATTATTAATTATTAATTTAACGTAATGATTTTGCAGCGGGATCTTAGACTATAAGATGAAAAAAATATAACAAATAAATAAGTACGTTCAAATTTAATCTAGTATTCCTTAACTACTTATTCACGATGACACTTCTAATTAATTAAACACAATAAGAATATTATTTACGTCTGATGCACTTGTTTATTGTTCGTAAACAAAAACATTAATGTGCTGTGTGGCTATGGCACTAAATAATTTAGCCATCCCCTCTCTTCCCGTGGGTGTCGTAAGAGGCGACTAAGGGATAACAAGGTTCCACAACCACCTTGGAACTTAAGAAGCCGACCGATGGCGGGATAACCATCCAACTGCTGGCTTTGAAATACACAGGCCGAAGACGGGCAGCAGCGTCTTCGGTGCGACAAAGCCAGTACTGCGGTCACCAACCCGCCTGCCCAGCGTGGTGACTATGGGCAAAACACATGAGTTCACGTTATTTTTGGCGTAAACTTGTGGAGGCCTATGTCCAGCAGTGGACTGTATAGGCTGTAATGATGATAATGATGAAAAACATTAATAAAATAGAAATCTAGTTTATTGACATAATATATCAAGCCATTTTATGCGTGTTGACAATATCTTGTTTTTTTTGGTTTTTAAAAATCTATTAGTTCATCTACAATTATATCAATTATTATTTATATCAATATATTACTTCAATTTGCTTGTAGGAATACTCTCCAGACCAGGTTATAATTTAATTACAAGTATAGATGTAAGTCGGCTAACAATATCAAACGAGGCGTTCTGTTTATTGTCTAGACTCACGAGCACTTTAGACCGAATGACTTAGTTAACTGGGTCAACACAAGAAGACAGAACGGGTAAATTAGTTTTTACCTAATTCTGTCTAAAATAGCTCTGATACGAATATTAAGGATAAAAAAACCTGTTATCTGTGCCGCTTGGTGTGCCCTTGTACGGTTCTCATCTAATGGCAATGTTTAGATGTAACTAGTACCTAGTATAAGTGCTATTCTTGATTTCAACTTTTTTTTAAAATAAATATCATATAACATACACACACGGTCGTCTGTACCTATGGTAAGCAAGTTAATGCTTGTGTTACAGGTAACAGCCGACTGTTTAACAATATTATTTTTTGATAAATATACATAGAAATAATACTGATATTATATATATTATACTAATATATAAATATATAAATACAAATATTACACCCAGACTCAGGCGGGAACCGAACCCGCAACCCGCGGAACAGAAAGCACTACAAACTGGGTCAACGGGATATTTATGTGCCTAGTTTCATTGCTATTATTTCTGTAATATTTGATGGACAAAGTGAGAAAAACTCATTGAAACTTTACCATTTATAATGTAAGCACAGCAAAGTAACATAGAGTGAACAAAAACTAACAAAATTCAATACTTCATTATTTTATGAAAAGCTAGTAGATATTCTCTTTAAATAAATTGGTTATTACAATGAATGTGTGAAATTAAAATCTAGCAAATTGACCACTATGAAAGCTATTACATCATCATCATCATCATCATCATCATCATTATCATCATCATCATCATCATCATCATCATCATCATCATCATCATCATCATCATCATCATCATCATGATCATCAAAGGAAATATTTTTAATTATTTATAAATGACAAAATAGTCTTCTAATGCAACCTTAATATAACAAATATCAATTTAACGATTTATATAAGATTATTAATATTTTTAAATTATTATATATAATAAATTAATTGAAATAATTAGATAAATAACATTAAACTAAAAAACCTTAAGTATATATATACATAATATAATAATTAAAAAATATTATTAAAAGGAGTCCCTTTAGGCAAGGTTCCGAAGATACTGGCAGCATTCCCCCTTTGAATAGCTAGACTAATTCTTTGTCCGAAGTAGCTGCCAGCTCTTCGGTCTCCTGTGACGTCGAATAACCTTTTAGATATTTCCTTAAAAAGGGTTATAGCACTAGGACCCCACGGACCAAGGGTCTCGACACCGAATGGGACAAAATCATATTCGGAGCCTAGACCCCTGTATTTGTCTGCTTTTGTTTTTTCCGCCGCTTCACAAGCCGCACCAGCTCTGTTGTTGGTTCCATGTAGATGGGAAGGGGCCAGCGTGTCTGAACAGGTTGCATCCCATACCAGCACCCGGCCCATCTTCCATGGAATCAAACTCATACCGTCCGGTCTCTTGCCATCGTCTCTTGCAATACCAGTCGGCTCAAGTAGACTTGGCACGTTGACGGTGGCAAGGGACCGGCGTATGATATCGTTAAGTGCGGCATGTCTCGAGAAGCGGCCTGCACTTTTTAGGCATGACAGACCGTGATGTCCTAGCTTATCGACATCACTGCCACAGGGACATTTATGAGGAGCGCAGACCGGAACCCCAAGCCGTAAACAGGTTGCGATTCGGAGCGTGTCAGGCTCAAGAAATGTTCCTGTATTTGTCGAAGGGTACGCGTGAAGCCAGTAGCCAGCCTCATGCGTACCCACGGCCAAAAGCCTAGCACGCGCCGAGCCTGTACTACAGCTTAAAAGATTTTCATAAGTCAATTTGCAGTTTATGTCGTCCCAGCTCCTCTGTGAATTTGGAGAAACTGGAAAATTTTGACCTGGGCATGCAATATGATGCCCTTAAAATTTTACTTATGAGATTTGCTGAACTATGGACAGAAGATAGAAAGGCTGGTAAAGCGACACTGGAAATTTTGCGAATCCCTAAACCACCATAACGGATAGGTAGGGACGCTTGGGTCCAAGATTGCTCGTTCAGTTGCATATTGAGAATCGATTCTAAGCTAATTTTGATTAAGTCGTCTACTTGTGTTAAAAGATCTGGGTGATTCCAAAAGGAGCAGCAACGGAGCGCATACGTAAATTTAGGGACGAAAAGACAATATTTTAAGATGCAAAGTGCATAATGTGGACTAATTTCAAGGAGACGGTCAACTGAATTTTGAAATTTAGTGAATGAATTATTAATATATTCAGAAATACATTCATCAAAAATTGGAGAACCTAAAAGGTAAAGCGAATTACTGTTAACTATTTTAATATTTGGAGCCAAAATATTAAATTTTTGTTTTACGTCATTTAAATTTAAGTCGCAGTTATTTATAAAAAGTTCGCATTTGCTAAAATTAAGTTCCAAACCAATGGCTTCAAATTTATTTTTGATTAAAAAAAGGTCCGAAAACACAGTATCCACATCACCTCCTAGGGTTCCGTCGTCCAAATACCAGACGTTGAATTTTGAATTTAGATTTTTAATTATCGGATTTATAGCTAAACTAAAAATTGCAGGCCCAAGGGGATCACCCTGTTGACAACCTACTTCCGAGGACAGTTCATTAGAACGATATAATAATTTTGTTGGGTCAGCGTAACTGAGAAGAAGATAATTGTATAATTCCGGTATATACTGTTTTATTTCTGTCAGCAGGGTATCCCTATTTACCGAATTGAAAGCATTTTTGACGTCAATTTTGAGCAACACGTCAGGCCGGTCGTAAGTTAGGAAAGAGCGTAAGGCATGGACGGCTGCCTCACAGCCTCCTTTTACACCGAAGCCTAACTGTACGGGTTCAAATTCCGAATTTAATTTTGGTAAAATATGTCTAACAGCAATTTTGGAGGCCAGACGTCGAAGTGTTGATCCAACAGCAATCGGTCTCACCCCTCCGTCCTTTTTGGTGAGGGCGATGAGGTTCGCGCCGAAAAGAATGGGAACAATTTCTGGATTGACATTACCGGAATACATAAAATTTATTAATTTAGTGATCGAATTTACAAGTTGCTCACCTGCATCACCCACAGAATGCGATGTTAAGTCTTTCAAATGTTGGGGTGAGATTCCATCTAAACCTGCAGCCGAACCTGGTTTAAAAGATAAAATGGCACCCGTAACATCTTTGTTTTGAATTTGAAGGCATTCTTGCCTTGCTGTTGGTGGGTCTAGAAAAAATGGGTTTACTGGAGCTGGAGGGTGTTTTGTCTGTAAGGCCTGAAGGGTGTCAGGGGTATCTGGTGATAGCACGTCGTTGGAGAACAAAAGGCGAGCGGCACCTTTGAGATCTCCGTCACAGATTTTGTTTTCGATGACTTTGTTGCGATTACGAGGGGCATCATGCTTAATTGGAGGTGCGGGAGAAGGCGAGGACCTTACAGCACAGTTATTTTTAATCTTTTGTGTCAACGATAAATTCGGTTCATCAGTTTTTATTATATGTAATGTGCTGTATGAGAATAAAAATAGGTTCTGCCAGTCTTGAGTACAATTGCTAATGTAACATTTCTGGATTAATTGTGACAAATGCTTAGCAACTGTTATTCGAGCTCCTCGAGGGATTCTTTTAGCTATGGGTATACTATTTTTCAAATGGCTGAGATATGTGTGGAAAGGAGTTGCATCATTGGCTACATAAGTAGGCGCACGCGGAATAATGGGATGGATGTCTGAAGGTGAACTATTTTGGCTACATTTCCTGTGTGTTTTTGTAGTATGTATTTTGAGGCCTTTCAATGATTTGAATTCTTTGTTGCACTGTATACATGTATGGATCGTGTTCGACGTGCCATCACAAGATTGGGTCACGGACTGCATTTAAAACATTTAAATACATTCATAAAAAAAAAGGAATAACTTAAAAACAAATTAAAAAAAAAAAACACAATAAAGAAACTTAAACTAACACCGATTAAAAATAAAAATAATAAGTCTAAGTTAAAATATGACGGATGCTTGTTTAAATAACCAGGAGCGTCACAGAAAGGTCTTGCAATTGGACGCAGTGGAAGAGACTGATGGCGGCCTTAGCAACCGCATTTGAGCTTTCACAATACATTAGCTCACAGACACCAATTTGTAAAACTCCATTCACTGTTTATTTCAATTCGCTTTTCTTTTCCTTTTACATTTGGGGTTGATTTCTTCTATAAATATTGTGTTCGTTTTTAATTATTAAAGTTGATTTTCGGTTATGTCAAAAAATATAATTTGTTGGTGTTTTTCTGATTAAATCAAACATTCCAAAGCACTCTTTTTACACAGACAAATATATAATCCAAAACTTAGGATTTTTTATAACACTTTTACAACGTTTTTCAAACAATTTATAACGTTATTTTTAATTAAATCGTATAAAATATATAAAAGTATATTTATGTGACTTTGACAGTTTTTTCTTTTTTATCAAAAAAAAAAAAAAAGTCATGATCATCATCATCATCATCATCATCATCATCATCGTCATTATCGTCATCGTCGTCATCATCGTCATCATCGTCATCGTCGTCATCGTCGTCATCGTCGTCATCATCTTCATCATCTTCATCATCATCATCATCTTCATCATCATCATCATCTTCATCATCATCATCATCATCATCATCATCATCATCATCACTCCAGCCTGTCGCAGTCTACTGCTAGACCTTCGCGCCAGACATCTCGGTGAAAATAAATAAAAAGGATTAAAAAAAATATTTAAAAAAAATGGGGAAATATGTGTAACTGTTCAGAACAAGGTATTTAAGGTTAAATATTCCAATGGAATTCCAGTAGAATATTCAAATGTTGTCATTTTAATTTCATATGTTTTTAAGTTATCTGTTGTAATTTATTATTTAATAATAATTGTTGTTAGATACTGGGTTTTGAAATAATAAAATTGTGCGCTTTTAAGACTAGATAAATATAGCAATACGCATTACGCAGCACATTATACAGCAGCATAATTTATACGCTGTAGCCGTAGGCTGTAGTAGTGACATTGACATTTTATAAATAGCATTAACACCATTTGTCAAATTTCTAAGTTTCTAACTAAATCTAAAATTAACCGGTTAGCCGGTTGATCCAAGATAATTGAGCTATTTTCAATTAGCCATTTTATGGAACTAAGAGAAATAAACTAGCCAATTATATAAATATGACTACAGCTGTGGAGACCCGGCCTGCAGACTGCACTGCTTGCAGGATATTTAGCTCGATTGGCCTTGTTGGTATTGGAGGATATCTAGCTAATGCTGCTTTCAAAAATAAAACACTTCCTGGGAAAATAGTTGTATCAACTTTTTCTTTTGGTAAATACGTATATAAAATTACTTTATGAACATAAACTAATCACAAACTGTAGTTTTTTTTATATTTTGTAAATTTTATTTTGTATATGTGTAATTAATGTGAAATTGCTTACTTAATAGACTAGTTATTTCAAAATTACGCTATTTCTTATGTTATTATTGTGACCTAACTTAATATATTTAATAATGTCCGTAATCATAGTTTCTATTTTTTTCAGCATTTGTAACCCTCGGAGTACAAAGATATAAGCAGCAATATCCTTTCAACAAGCATGTTGAAAAGTCATAACAATATGTTCAATTTAAATATAAGGAGAATAGGTTTTTGTAAACTAAGTTATGTATACAATTGTTAAAATGCTATAAAATATAAACCTAAAATAAAATCTTCCTTACCACAAATTGTCAGTTAATTTGCAATATAAAAGTAATATAGTACATAACCTTGTAGTATCACAACGCTAATCTTATGAGCAGAGTCTTTAGAAACAATTTAAGGGAAACCCTCTGACTTTGGCAATTCCTAAGGGAGTCCAATTATAAAAGAAGAAGAAGAAGAAGTATTATATGCAAATTCTATTAAAACTAAAAGATAATGGCTAATTTCATGTCCACCTCTATAAAAAAAGCTTTTATATCCACTGTACTGTCTTCGAGTAGGTATTTGGATCCAGCAAAATATGTCCTAGTTGTTTTTCACAGCTCTCACATCCGTAGTGTCTTTTTTGTGTCTTCTATTATATTACAGATAAGATCTTATATTACAGATAGTTTATAAATTCAAAGGAGTCTGCATCTCGCCATTTAATAAATAACTTCAAATTCATAACTTTTTGTTATATTAATGGAGTAACACGTATTTTGTGAAGGTTTTGAACACTGCTGTTACTATTCCAGAGTCACAACCCTGTAACAGAAAGAACAGTTGTCATATGGATTAATTTGTAATTAATTTTATTGCCAAAAAAAATGTAATAAATATAAGTATCCCATTCAATAATATAAACTGACTATCAAATTAATATGAGACATACTAATTACATAATATAACCTTTTATAGTACATCACTAAGAATATTTTGTGCTAAGAATTGCCAAAAAAAAATTGAGATTGAAATGATAAACATTCAAATATTAACTAACAAGTTTGCATTTATCAATGTTAATATTGGAGACTGTATATATATAATATGTATAAATATTGTTGAATATTTGTTGTAGATTATTAGTTAAATTATGTATTCAATAAATTTTTATTTATTTTAAACTAAAATACTGTTTTTTTTGTATGTGTAAGATTGTCATGTCCGTCTACGGTAGCACTTGCAAATATGGTTTGTGTGTTTTAAAACTTAGAAATTAAAAAAATTCTGAAAGACCAGTTTTATTCAGGAAACGTAATTCAATACAACTGACTTGACTAATTTCTTATAGGCTATTTACATTGTTAGGTTTAAAAAGAAATTAAATTGACTAATCCTCGTGAAAAAAAAAGTTTGGAAATTCACAATCACAAACTTTTTTTAGAAAGCTATACAGTGACATCTAGCATTTTATAGAAAAGTACGAAGTGTTTTACCGCATTGCATCATAATACATTTACCGACTCATAGATGGCGTTGTATACATTTTTTAATTATTTTCTATTATAAAAAAAATATTTCTATGCCTCCTGTGACAAATAATATAAGTCGAAAATCATCGTTTTACAGGAGAGCAAAAAAGATTTCATATAATTCTTTGGCTACAATGTGACTCATAACGATATAATTTTTTTGTTTTTTTTTTGATTATTTTCTATAATGACATCTCTATTGAATCTCGAATATAGTGAAGCACTATAGTCAACAACATATTTTTAAAATAGTGATGTTTGTATAATTTAGTTTCTTAAGTATAAAAATCTTTTAAATATCGACACCAGCAATTTATAGTAAGCTCATAAAACTGAACTTTACAGTAGATGCTTAAGGAAAAAACGTGATAGCTTTTATGTTAATTAAAATACTTATTTGAAATTTGGTATCGTTAATAGTTAATTTATTCATTGCAATTTCCGCTTTATATTTTATTTATGTTTTTGATTTAGATTACCAAAGTAAGCCTTATATAAATATGTGTAAATATTAATACGTAGAGAAAAAAATTTGTATCCCTTTTTACAAAAATTGCGCTGTCGGAGGAGTATAAAATTTCGCACAACTTATAGTTTATCTAGAGAAGTGTAGAATTCTAATAAATAAACAAATAAACAAACGCTTCACCCTCAACATCCCCAGTAGGATTTTCTCCTGTGTTGGGGGTTCGGAAACATCTATATGGCCAATACAAATATCTGTCGTGAGCGAGGATCGAACCCGCGACCGCCAGCGCAACAGTCAGTACTGTTGCGCCAACACGTCGTCAATATAAGTATATGTATATATTTTTTATCGTCAATATATGTATTAATATATATTTTTTATTATGCATAAAAATACATCAATTCTAAAGGTACGGAAAGGGGGAAAAGGTTCTATAACAATCGGTACAGATTAATATTTAAATCATTTTATTTTTATTTTTTTATAAACATGTACATTAAAAATATAGTCAAGATACCATCAATAAACTAATGAGCATACGTTTTTTCATAAGTATTTACAACAGTAAAATCGCTAAGTAGTGCATTTTACAAACGAATAAGTATAGACGAAGGTACTAAACTACGATAAGTGTATTTTCCTGAATTTCGAATCAGCGTAAGTAATATGAATTATTGTGTGTCTGGAAATAATAATTTCAAGTTCTTCACATTCTTTTTCATTGCAAGGGAATTTTTAGAACTTATTATAATAATTTTCAGACGTAGTTTCTACTGATGTTCATACCATATATTTTACTTTATCTATGACAAAAATCATTATATTTTCAAAAATGCCTGTATAAAAATTACTTATTTTAATTGTTGCCTGATAAAAATTCTTGTTATTTTTTATCAAATAGACTCGGACAACTAATTTTTTTTCTCAAAAACAATCATTAATTCCATTAACCAACTGAATAGTAAATTGAAAATTATGTATTGATATACATATATGGAACAAAATAATAGGTACGCATTATTTAGTCTGAATATTTTACACTGACACGGCTTTGGTATTCACCGTGAATGTAACAAAGCTTTATTTGGAATACAATTGAAGCTAGACTGAAATTAATTAAATGCAATCTTTCTTTCTTATCTATTGTTCAGCTGTATTTTACTTTTCAAAGGTGACTGCTAGGTTAATAGTCTTATACCGCTTATAAATTCAAAGAATAAGCCTGTTTGTCTGGTATGTTGGTAAAGCTATTTGACTATAGTAGTAATTATAAATATAACACTTAGAAACTTTTTTTTTTTCTTGTATATCGCCTTTCTACTTTATACTACTCTGAAGGATAAAATCAGAAATGAGATCATCCGCAATCAACCATCATAGCTTGTTAAAATCAGCGAGTCAAAGTGAGTGTATACTGGTCACGTGTGTTGCAAGAGTGATGGAGCCTGGAGCAGACTTGGAGAGTTTGTGGCTGTTACGCTAACGGTTGCGGGTTCGATTCGCACACGTGATAAACATTTGTATTGGCCATACAGAAATTTGCCGTAGTCTGGGTGTTTATGCAGTCCTTGTGGGTCTCCCCACCGTACCTCGGAGAGAACGTTGAGAGAGCAAGTCCGGCAGTAAAGCTGACCCGCAAACTTGTTTGTGTAAGTATAGAAGGGTTTAAGTCTATGTATATTAACTTGGCGTTTTGAATCAAGCGCTAGAAGTCGATTTTCTTCAAATGATTTAATTTTATGATTGATAGTAGATCGCCAAGATGATAAGATCGCGAAGATGATTTTAATCGATAAGGTACTGAAATATTTTAGTATACGTGAGAGTAATTATACAAACAAAATTTATATTATACTTTTTATATTTGTTATACTTATTGTCTCTTATACAAACAGGTATATTTTTGCCCCTTGAGAAATTAAATTGCAAATCAAAAGAGGGAAATCGTGGCATCATTCTTAGCACCATTCCACGTGAACATAACTAATACCAAAATTACCGTGAATAAAGTAAAACAAATTTTTAAGTTTTCCATTGCAGATATGAATAATATTGTAAAATAAGTGATAGAATTAAGAAAAGTATGTGTGAGAGCTCTGACGCACAACTGGAGATTGACTATCTAAATAGGCACAAAATAGGCTTAGGTACTAGTCTAAGAAAAAGATTAATAACATATCAAATTGTAAATAAACGAATCAAATAACGCTAATCGGAACCCAATAGGGTTAGAAATTAGAAAAAATCGTTACGCTATCAATTGGAACCCTATTGGATTCCGATAGATGGCGTTACGAGAAACGTAACGAGGTCATTCGTTCAGTAGATTTTACTCCTCATATTTTTTCATATGGGGGGCTATATATAATAATTGTGTTTGCTCGCAAACGAAAAAAAAAACCGACTTCAATTACATCGACAAGTAATACAACGTAGATCGACGAAAAAATAGTCAAGCAACTACGCGTTATCAAAGATTACTCAAAAAGTAGTTATCAGATCTCGATAAAATTTATATGTGACCACACGATAAACATCAGCTTTCGATAAAATTAAAAATTATCAAAATCGGTACACCCAGTAAAAAGTTATTACGGATTTTCGAGAGTTTCCCTCGATTTCTCTGGGATCCCATCATCAGATCCTGGTTTCCTTATCACGGTACCAAACTAGGGATATCCCCTTTCCAACAAAAAAAGAATTATCAAAATCGGTACATCCAGTAGAATGCTATGCGGTATAATACAAGGTAGGTCGACGAAAAAAGCGTCAAGTAAAAACGCATTATTAGATATAACTCGAAAAGTAGTTGTTAGATCTCAAATAAATTTAAATGGGACCAATTGGCACACACCACCTTTCGATTAAAACAAAATTTGTCGAAATCAGTCTACCAGGTCAAAAGTTCTGATGTAACATACATAAAAAAATTAAATAAAATAAAAAAAATACTGTCGAATTGAGAACCTCCTCCTTTTTTGGAAGTCGGTTAAAAATCGATTCTTATGGAGTAACCTCCAAAAATCTAATAGAATTTATATATAGCAAAGATCATACAACAAATAACCGCGTCAAAGGACACTTCAAGTTGTAACTTTAGACGTATAATTAATTATGAACACATACTAAAGTATTTGTAGTTTAAAGTTTAAAAGCTTGTCTAAAAGGTGTATCATATATCACCCTCCGTATATTATAATTGCCTGTAGGGATTGAATACCACAAATATGGTCAAAGTATTTTTGTATCACTTAGCGGTTCTTAGAATCATTATTACTCTATTCTAGGCTGCCCTCATCTCATCTTAAGAAAAAATTGAGTACTGATTAGGAGTGAATGAAAACTCCACGATATTTTTTTATAATGTAAGTACTTATGTATATAATTTTTAGTTCATATAGGGTTAAACTCACACTTCAAGTGTGGTTTTGCGATGCATGCGAAAACATGTTTTCAACTTGTTAGTTACTTTGTTACGTTTGTTCTTATTATATATATATATGTATACACGACATTCAGTTTGCATTCGAAAATACATTGTATGGAAGTCAAATTAAACTCGGACGTCTGCGTTTTTTTTTTTTTTTTACTAAAATCCTAAGAAGGTTTCTATGAAAAATAAATACTAACTAAAATTAAACCGAAGTTTAGATAGGACTCGAAATCTTCGTCATGATCGAATGAAAACATTAACGTACGGCTATACCAGGGACGTATATTTTTTCAACTCTTATATAACAAGAGAGACGAATTGCTCTGATGTGACTGATTCGTTTATCTTTTTTGAATTGAGTACAAAAATATTTTCTAAATTTATAGTAAACAATTATTAGCTTAATAAAGAAGGAACAGAACATCCGATTGAATAGAAATATAAAAAAGAAAAAAAATGTTTTGTAATCATTTTTATAAACACAGTCTAATCGTATTTTTTTTTTAAATATATAACTAGGTCAGAAAACAAGCGTACGGCTCACCTCATGGTATGCCATTACCGTAGCTTAAAGACGTCTGCAACACCAGAAGCATCGCAAGCGCGTTGCCGATCTTAACCTCAATTCCCCTCAGGAGTATTATCAAAAACTTAGCAATGTGTTATTTTAGTAAACAATTTCTTAATTGTATTTTCAGTGAATGAATTTCAACTTTATCATAACCGTACACAATACACTGGATAATAATTATAATAACCGTAAAACAAATTCTAAATAAAATATATACAGATTAGTTATGGTACGAATTATGTCCGCGTGGAATGCTGCCAAGAATGCTAACTCGCCTTAAAATGTTATTTAAAACCTACCCGAGTATTTGTCCAAATTAATTTAAGATACCAAGCCAAACATTCTGTCAACTTCAGTATCCGTTTACACAAAAATTTAGTGCGCAATTTTAGTGAAAAAAGGGCGATATACGAACAAACCCCAAACGCCTTAATTTACTTATTGTTAGTGTAAGTTTCTCGAATAGAATTTCATATTCTCTTGTCCAACAGTGAAATTAATTTTGTCGTACTATAAGACCTAGTAGACCATATTAATAATTGTCAACTATGCACTGATAGTGACAAAATTATGGTAGAAGTTATATGCATCGTTTTACGATGGTGTCAGCATCCTAAAATGAGTTTTATTAAAAACTTGCGACTCAGGTTACTCGCTCTTCTGCCTGCGTTTACGTAAAATCTGAAAAAAAAAACAAGAAAGCATTACTGTTTGAGTAAGAATGTTTTTGTATGCGTGCGGATGTATTTATTTTGTAGTTTAAATTTTGCAATTTCAGCTTAATTTCGACGTCTTCTTAGCATAAATCTTTAACGACATAGTCAAATTAAGCTTTGGGAAAAAGCCCTACCGCGAACGAAATAAGTGTTAATTTTAATTCTTAAGCGTACGAAATCGTTTTTAGTAATGAATTTTCAAATATATTCAAACTGTAAATCCTGAAATTTTTTCTCTTCTAGCAATCTTTTCTCATTTTGAAGTTTAGATTTATTCTGTTCTTTGTCTGTGAGTGAATCCATGTTAAAATATTATTAATGACTAGCTGATCCAATGAAATTTGTACTGAAACATTTTTTTCGTGTCCAGTTCGATTTTTTTTCTTTTTATACAAAGTTTTTCCTGACAATAACGGAAAAAAGTCAAATTGTCTTATTTATTGCACTCGTTTTAAAGTTATGTGCGTACATACATTTCAACGATCCAATTTTAGTTATATAGGTAGATAGATACGTTTTTATACCCGTACTTCTAGAAAATAATAATAATAATATAATTATACATAACATATGTAGTAATACACAGACAATCATACGGATAAAAAGATATAACTCGCTTGAGCGCCCGTGCCTGAAAATTGTTTACTGAACCAAATATTTGTGTTCCGGAAAAATCCCCGTTCAATATTACCTCTGCCATCAAAATATATAATATGATGTACTAGCTGTAACCGCGACTTCGTCCGCGTGGAATTTAACAAAAAATTATTGATCACTTCGCAGAGTTATAAAATAAATAAATTCCTAAAATATAAGTAGCGTAAGTTACTCCTTACTAGATTAGCTATCTGCCAGTGAAAGTACCGTCAAAATCGGTCCAGCCGTTTCAGAGATATGCCGGAACAAACAGACAGACAGGCAAAAATTGTAAAAAATGTAATTTTGGTATAAGTACCGTGTATGCATCCATATGCGTTTATTAAAAAGTGGTTATTTCAATATCACAAACAGACACTTCAATTTTATTTATTTGTATAGATAATAAAAATGTAATGTTGACATTTAATTTTCATAATTTTCAAACAGCAGACTTTCGTTACGTGCAAACATTTTTGAAACTTGAATTTCATAATTCTGAATTAAATTTTGTTTATATCTCAACGCTAAACAAAACATACATTTTTTATATAAGTGTACACATAATTTACCACCTCAGTAAATTAAAGGAGAAAATTACATACCCACTCACCTACATCTATAATTAACATACCCACTCACCTACATCTATAATTACATACCAACTCACCTACATCTATAATCAAGTAGTTGGTTAAAGTTAAGTTTTTTTTTTTACTTGTTATGTTATTAAAGAGAAATATTATATTACTTATTATTATAGAAAAATCCAAAACGATGTTTTGGTTCCGAACCTGCCTATGTAATTTTAAAAAAAATAGAATATAATTATACGATATTCTTATATAGGCACTAGTAAATTATATATAACAGGCGAACTCATACAATATGTGGGTAATCCCGTTAATAAAAGGTCCTGATTTTATAGTCCCTTCGCTTTTATCTGTACGAATCTTCGCGCATAACATAATGAATACACGATTACGTCGCCATAAAGTCAACATCGCAACACAGATCACGACTCGGCGTAAACAAGTCTAATGATAAGACGAGCGCCGCGCCGTACAGTCGTGCGCTCCGCCCGCCCAAGTGTTCCAAGGAAACAATCAAAAACAATTATCTCTACTATAAAAAACCCGAAGTAACTCACCACGTATTATGGGTATGTAATATATGTGTCAATATAATAATACATTTGCTCTATTATTCTTGACCATATGGTAACGTGAACGCTGCAGAGTCACGCGTAAGTTCGAAGCTTGCATTGTAACAAAAAGTTTGTTTAGTGATCTTTAACTGCCATGTAAGCCGTGGTTAGTCATGTTAAACAAACAATAAGAGCCATTGAACTTTTATGGACCTTGTGCGTCAGTGGATTTATTAGTGTTCCATTTGTTTCACAATCTGCATAATCAGTTTGTCTGTTGGAAAATTTTCTTTAACGTTTTTTGTATGTAAAATATTTTTCAGTTTCAACGAAAAAAATCAATGTAAAAATATGTTTATGAATCGTATATCGAAAAAACAACGTGTACACGTCGTCGAACACCGATCGATGCTACATTGTACTATGTAACTAATTTCGTTATCTGCAGATAAGCTGTGGGCAGATCGGAGTCATCGCGGTGGGGCACCTAGGGACGGTCGCGACTACGATAATATGGAGGGGTATTGGAATAATTGGAATATGGAGACTGCGACAAAAACCTTAAACAAAGAAAATTTTATTCCTCAAAGAGAGACACTGGCTCCTCAAGCGTTGCCACGGATGGATGGTCCGTGGGGTTCAAATGGAAACGCCTGGAGTGTAGCTTTGGGTGCTATGGGAGGTGCTGGTATGGTGTTACTTGTTGCAGGCCTCTTATTCCTGTTTAGAAGACCTAAAAAGCAGGAACCACCACTGCTGGCGCCTATGGATGTTGGACAAAATGTAAGTTTTCTATTTTTATTTTCACGTTATATGTGTACGTAAAATTTTAATCAAAATTTTATAGATACCTTTATTTTTATTGATCCTCACAATTACTAGAATTCAATCATCTTACTTACATTAAAAATAATGAAGTAACGATTCAGCGATTTTAGTGAATGACAAATGAAAGTACAAACAACAAACATACATAAATTACGATTAAATTGGTCGTAAAACTTTTTTTATAATGATATATCGCTGAAGCATTTATAACACTTACAAAGTAAAATGTTAAATTATATGAAAAATAAGCCCAAATAAAAATCGTATTACGTAGTTGGATCTTTTGTTCTAATATTTGTTATTGACACAATTTTTTGCCACTTTCATTTTTTGAAAGATTGCTGAGACCTATTTTCCTCGGCTAACGTTGAAATTATTCGGAATTACTTTCATTAACGTTTTTCATAAAAGTTAAAAGTGTATTTGAATAAATAAAATTAATGTCTTTTATAACAATATTAGAATTAATTGTAATTTGAAACCATTCATCTACTCAGATGAATTATTGTGATACACCTACGTTTTGATATCTGTCTAATGTTTCATAAAAACTTGTTATTATCTTATTCATCAATCTTTTAAATATAAAAATGAATGTTTGTCTGTGTTCGTTATAGAATATAATAGAACTATGCATTTAATCATGTCATGATCTTCAGCAAAGTGTTGTGCATGAGCCCACAAAGGTTTCTGAGTTAGTAAGACAAAAAAAAAAATAAAAAAAAGCGTAGCAACGCGCGCAGGGTACAGCTAGTAATTTAATAAAATCAATTCTAACAAAGTTCATATAGGGCCACGGTCATTAAAATTAATGATTGATTGTTGTTAAACATTTCAACATCATTGATAATTATCTTTGATTTGATTCTTTGATTATCTTTGACTCCGTTCGACCT
Source organism: Melitaea cinxia (assembly GCF_905220565.1). Taxonomy (NCBI): domain Eukaryota; kingdom Metazoa; phylum Arthropoda; class Insecta; order Lepidoptera; family Nymphalidae; genus Melitaea; species Melitaea cinxia. The sequence goes on along the minus strand of NC_059397.1, from coordinate 14,265,490 downwards.
TTTGTTTTCAGTGTAAGTAAATTGGAAATTCGGTCAATGAGAGGACAAACTAAAAGCTCTTTTTTGACCAACTTAAAAAAGAAGTACGGTGTTAATTCAAATGTATTGTTTTTTTGATGTTTTTAACTAATAACCTATAAGTGGGTATACGGAATTTGACGATTATTTTTTAATTGAAAGCCTGATTGAGATCTGACGAGTACTTTTTGAGTTTATTCCTAACAATTTGTAATTGACTGTTTTATGGACTACCCGCGTCGTATTATTTGTAGATGAAATTGAAATCTTTTTTTTTTCGTTTTTTGATACATAATATTACAAATATCAGACAATTTCAGACATTAGAAAAATAAAATATTCCATAGCAAACTAACAAACAACGAACAACAAAAAAAAATACACCTAAATCTGTCGAGCTATGGCATTTTTCGGGTTATTTTTATATTATTATGCCACATCAGTCCAAGGCTTTTGTATCAACCTTGGGAAATATCAAGATTATTAGTAAAGAAAAATATATCTTTCTTTGATGTAAAAGAAATTTCTCTACAAACGTGTAACAAACATATAGTCTGTTAAATGTCGGATATTTCGACCGTAAGCTTATTATAGACTTCACAAACAAGTACAACACCGTACAAAGTACTTACACTGAGTATCCCGAAGGAATAGGAACGTGAACTAACTTGATAAGGAACACGAAAATACAACTTATTACATTAAAATTTGACCTATAAAATGGTACTTATATAGTTCAATTTGTTGAGTACTCAAGTAAATTGTTCCAATTTTTTTTAAACGGTTTTATTTAGCTCACCCCGTTTGTTTTATTATTTAGTATCCGTATGCATAAAATATTTGTCCACACAGTCGTTTCTTTATAGATATAAACGAATTGCATTAATATACGTGACTGGCTTTTCCCCGCGGATTCACTCAATTTAATTAAATAGAAACGTATTTTAACCGACTTCAAAAAAGGAGGTTACTCAGTTCGATCGGCGATACGGCGTCTATATATATATATATATATACATATACATGTACATATACATGTACATATACATATACATATACATATACATGTACATATACATGTACATATACATATACATATACATATACATATACATATACATATACATATACATATACATATACATATACATATACATATACATATACATATACATATATATATATATATATATATATATATATATATATATATATTTATGTATGTTCAGAGATAACTTCGTCGCTTATGAACCGATTTTGATTATTCTTTTTTTGTTGGAAAGGAGATATCCTAAGTGTGGTACTATGATGAGGAAACCAGGATCTGTTGATGGGATCCCAGAGAAATCGAGGGAAACGTTCGGAAATCTGCATAACTTTTTACTGGGTGTACCGATTTTGGTGATCTTTAGCTGACTTCCAAAAAAGGAGAGGTTCTCAATTCGACTGTATTTTTTTATGTATGTTACCTCAGAACTTTTAACTGGGTGGACCGATTTCGACAAAAATTTTTTTAATCGAAAGGTTGTGTGTGTCGTTTGATCCCATTTAAATTTATTTGAGATCTAACAACTACTTTTCGAGTTAAATCTAATAATGCGACTTTACTTGACTAGTCTACGGAAACGACCTACGTTGTATTATACCGCATAACTTTTTACTGAGTGTACCGATTTTGATAATTTTTAATATAATCGAAAGCCGGTGTTTATCTGTGGTCACGTTTAAATTTCATCGAGATCTGATTACAACTTTTGGAGTAATCTTTGATATCGCGTATTTACTTGACTATTTTTTTATCTACCTACGTTGTATTACTTGTCGATGTAACTGAAGTCGGTTTTTTTTTTCGTTTGCCAGCAACCACAATTGTGTTGACAGCCTAAAGCTTTCTTCAGTATAAAATTTTTTAATCGAGATTCATCACTTCAGCCTATCGCATTCCACTGCTGGACAAAGTCTTCCCCTTCGAGCCAAAAATGGCGTGAACTCATGTGTGTTGCCCATAGTCACCACACTGGGCAGGCGGCGGGTTGGTGACCGCAGGGCTGGCTTTGTCGCACCGAAGCCGTTGTACTGAGATTAGTCAACACAAAAATAGTTTTTTGATTTTAGCCAGTAGTTCCCGGAATTCGCGTTTCAAGAATCATACTCATCAGCTTTATAATATTAGTGTAGATTTGTGATTGAAACAAAAAATTAAAACAAACCTTACATAATCTTAAACCTTACATATTTCATTACCGACGGACTTTTGCATATCAATATTTTTACAACGAACGGAAAGTTTGTTTACTGGGAAAGGATTCCTTAGATAATTAAGAATTCTACGACATTATCTCGACACATGGAATGTTATCATAAACATTAGCCCATGTAAAACCGTAGATGTTTTTAATAATTACATGTAAAAAAATTAGAATTTAAGAAAAACCCAAGGGATTTTGAATCTAATGAAGTATAATTCAATTTCAGCAATGAAAATGTAAATAGTTTTATTTTAAAACTAGCCGTGCCCGCGACTTCGCCCGTGTGGAATTTAAAAAAATTTTGTTCTGTTCGCAGAGTTACAAAATAAATAAATTTCTAAAATAAAAGTAGCTCGTCTCTCTCGTCTAAGTCACTCGTTACTATATCAGCTATCTGCCAGTAAAAGCTCCGTCAAAATCGGTCCAGCAGTTTCAGAGATTAGTCGGAACAAACAGACAGACAGACTAAAATTGTAAAAAAAAAATGTTATTTTGGTATATGTACTGTGTATGTACATCCACATGCATTTAGAAAAAGCGGCTATTTTAATATTACAAACAGACACTCCAATTTTATTTGTATAGATAGATTTGCTTATAGCGACAGCTTTTAAAAATAATTTTATTAAGTTTAAATAAGACACGGCATCTTCTTCTATTGGATTTCTATTGGATTGCAAAAAAAAAAGTAAAATGAAATTCGAGAGATATTGTAACTAAAAGCGACTTTCCAAGAAAGTAAATTGCATTCAAAATGTATAAAGCAACCAATAAATAAGATTATAATACAAATAGAATTAAGATATTGGAGACAGTGGGTATGTAAAATTCAACGTTGAAATCACGTCTACAATACAAAATTGTATCTGTAAGACTTACTTTATATACTTGAATGTATATATAATCCTTTTCAATATTTTAAGTCAAAAAAGGTTCTTAGATTGGATTTGCTTGATGTTACTGTTGTCTTTTCAGCTTTTCAACCACTAAACCCTTCAACGAAAATTGACACCATTTAGATACTGTTTTCTTCTATTGAACAAGTGTCACAAAGATATATCAACAAATATAATTAAAAGCAATGTTTAAATGTTCAATCACTTTTATAATATATAATATATATATATAAATAAAAAGTAATGCTTCTGACTCCAAAAAATATTTTAGGCAAGTACATTGTATAAAAACACTACTTAGTTGTTAGTGTATCAACTAAAGAATTAATATTTTGTATAAAATATCAAAAATTAGTAAAAATGCTTAGGCATACCAACTATTTTTTTTTCTATACATAACTACTTAAATTAATAGCTAATAATATTTCGCACCTTCTCTTTTCGAAAGTTACTATACAATTAGATTTGGTACATTTTATTACAAAATATTTAAAATAATTTATATTTCTTAAAAGTCCAGAGCGCGTCTCATACCGAAATAACCTTTAATACCCTTTTTTAATCTATTTGAAAACATCGAGAGGCATCTAAATTTATCTTTGTTATAAATATTTCTATTTTGCTTCATCTATACATCTATACAAATAAATAAAATTGGATTGTCTGTTTGTAATAATAAAATAACCACTTTTCACTAAATGCGTATGGATGTATACACTGTACATATACCAAAATAACATTTTTTACAATTTTTGTCTGTCTGTCTATCTGTCTGACTGTGCGTCTGTTTATTCTAGCTAATCTCCGAAACGACTGGACCGGTTTTTAGGGAACTTTCGCTGGTAAATAGCTGATGTAATAAGGAATACTTAGGCTACTTTTATTTAAGAAATTTATTTATTTTATAACTATGCGAACTAAAACATAACTTTATTGTTAAATTCACGGACGAAGTCGCGGGCACAGTTAGTAAAATTCTATAATAAAAATATTCAAGACTACCTACACAGCTAACAAGACATTTCTATTGTGTACGTGACTTCTTTATTACTAAAGTCAATATCTTCACGATTGTCCCAACCCGTGTATGCGCTCATTTAAAATAAACAGGGCGGGAATCAATTTCATTACACACTCGTAAGACTTTCCGTCACGTATTGGCTGCATGCGAAGCTCGTAGCGACTTGAGTAGATACATAAAATTATTATAAGGTAGGTAATATTTTGAAGGATAGTTTTGTTTGAAATCACTCTGGTTTATTTATTTACTTAATACTGTATTGAACAAATTACATTTACGTACGTTACACGTACGTACGTACAAATTACGTTACGAACGCTTGGAAGTATAGTTGTAGTAGGTACGTTTCCTTGTAAATTTGGTCGGTAGCACATATAGTCAAATTTGTTCTTAGTTTTTAATTGGTATTTTTGTGTAAATATATAACTTACATTTCTTCGTGGTTCTTGTAATAGGTTAAGATGTTAATGATGTTTAAAAATTGGCTTTATTACATACTCGCTGTGCCCGCGACTTCGTCCACGCGGAATTTAACAAAGAAGTTATTGTTCAATTCGCAGAGTTAAATAAATTTCTAAAATAAAGTTGCATAAATTACTCCTTGTTACCTCAGCTATCTGCCAATGAAATTCCCGTCAAAATCGGTCCAGCCGCTTTAGAGATTAGCCGGAACTAACAGACACATAGATAGACAGACAAAAATTGTAAAAAATCTTATTTTGGTATAAGTACCGTATATAAATCCATATGCATCTAGTCAAAAGCGGTTATTTTAATATTACAAACAGACACTCCAATTTTATTTATTTGTATAGATATATAGATTAGCTATTTCCTACAGACGCTCTGCTACGAATTCGCTACGTATATTTCGTAGCTCATTCAAGTCACGCCGTTCTAGCCGTATAGACAACTTCCTACAGTTAGGGTCGATCAAATAAAAATAAACTTTACGACATTAAGAAGAACCGTAAACTCTATCGGAAAGATAAGTAAGCCAGAAACGCTGAACATTAATTTTATTAACTTATTTTTGTTATTATTTTGATAATTTTTGTGCGTGTGGTTTTCTATATTTACCTTTTGGCTTTATACCTTAGTTTTTATACTACAAAGGTGGCAGATACGCGTAGAGTCCGCTCCATGGTAAGCAGATACTGTGCCATATAAACGCTAGCAGTACCAAGAACATTACACAACAAGACAGCGTCTTGCCGACTCTAATGCCGATCCTCCCCCGAACTCTGACTACCTTACTCACACGGGACCACAAAGGTTGCGATACTTTCCCAATCGGATACCTTAACATTTTTAAGCAAGACATGTCCTGCTGTACCCGAAGTTAATAAAAATAAAATTTCGTTTTTTTATCTTTTTCTGCGATCTAATTAAATTAATAAGACATTATAGAAACTGAGATAGTTCATCACACATTAAAGTTGAAATAGCAATACAAAAGGATGGGCACATTGTTTGAAGGATAAACGGACGTTAGTCCATAATTACGATGGACTTGTATCTAAAAACACAGCGCTGGAAGACTATTACCGAATAACTAAAAAGGGCTTGAAGGCTTTCTTAGACCAACAACTTGTGTTGACGATATAAGAGTATTAACGAACTAATATCTAGCAATGAAAGAGCACTGACAACAAAAACAATAGTTAACTAATATTAATCTCCAAACCTTCATCATTACATAGTATAAAACAAAGTCGCTTCCCGCTGTCTGTATGCTTAGATCTTTAAAACTAGGCAACGGATATTAATGCAGTTTTCTTTAGCAAATAGAGTAATTCCAGGAAAGGTTTATATGCATATAATACATGCATAATATAGTAGAGGAATGTTGGTAGTTTTTGCAACTGTGTGAAACCAGGGCGGATGGATAGTATTCAATAAAAGATAAAACGGTACATCTGTTAAATGTGACGTATTTATACCGAACTGTAAAATAATTAACACAAAAATAAAATATTAGGGGACTGACATAACTCACGCTCGCTTTGGTAATATTTTTTATCAATTAAAACTGTAATTAAACATTATAATAATTCGCTAAGCTACTTACGCTAATTAAATATGAAAACTTTTTAATAAATATGCTAAGTAGCTTTCGTGCTTATGTAGAATTAAAATATCGTTCCACACAATTCATTCAAATTAATTCGTTGTAGACTATCACGGATAAGTAAATTCGAAGTATTCAAATTCGTTGCTAAGAAATAATTCATTTAGATCGTAGAATTTAACTGTTCGCCTGCCACCACAGTGCACGTTAAATTTGTTTTTAAATAAAATATAAAATATTAATTAATCATTTAAAAGTTAATCATTTTATAGTTCGAATATTATCCTATTTATATCACGAATCACTTGTTACACTTTCACGCATAAAATACTGAATGGATTGTAATGAAACTGAATACGCTGGTGATTCAGAATAACATATGGGCTACTTTTTATTCCAACAATTCGACGGGGTTTTAAAACGTACAAAAAAACTTTTTAAATTTTATCACTTCACGCCCTTTTTGTTTTTGTTTGTGGTTTTGACGCATAGCGCCATCTATACCTAACATTTTTAACTAAATAAATGCAAACTTGGCAAGGAAATTTAAAAGCTACCTAGGTCAAATGTCTTTCATGAAGGCCAACAGATGGCGCGACGCTACATAAAGTAAGCTGCGAATATGTGGGTATATATGGGTTCGTAGCAAATTCGTAGCAAAGCGTAGCGTTGTAATAGAGGATATCGGTATTCTAATTTAAGCATTTTAATTGTATTTTCACATTCATATAAATAATATTTCTAGTTTAAACTAATAGGTAATTATTATCACGCTTAATATAGTACTCTCTTAGAGTGAGGATACGCTGTGTTGACAGCGGGTGTAAGATAGTGAATGTAACTTGTAATATTCCTGGTCTTGCAAACATCTATAGACCACGGTAACCACACATTCAGACTAACTGTACTTTTTTTGTGCCCACGTGATGATATATAAAAAGTCGCTACATAGTATAAAACAAAGTCGCTTTCTCTGTCCCTATGTATGCTTAAATCTTTAAAAGTACGCAACGGATTTTGATGCGGTTTTTTTAATAGATAGAGTGATTGAAGAGGAAGGTTTATATATATAATACATGCATAATATAGTAGAGGAACACTGATAGTTTTTGCAACCGTGCGAAGCCGGGGCGGTTCGCTAGTTAAGTGTAATTAAATGGCACAATTATCTAATAATTTTTTTAAATTTGATAAATTTTAATCCATGACATCCATCCGTAATAATAAATATCAAAATAGATCCGATGATATAATATGAAATAAACAATCAATTAGCCTACATACATCGCTTCCGATTGAAAATTTTTAGCAAATATTTGTTTAAAATCAGATCTGTGTGACGCTATAATTGATGACCGGTTTGACTGCAGTTAATCTTTTGTTCATTTTATATTGCCCGTTTCGATTTTCTTATCGATACTATAACGAAAATTTGATAACACTTATTTTTATGTTTAATTAATGTATTACGTCACAAAGTTATTTTTGTAAAGGACACATATGCTGTGAATACTTCATATACTTATGTCTAGACATGAAGAGAAAGCACACATGAGTTTTACATTTTTGATACTATTTATTGATTGTTTGATATTTTTGGCTATTGTTACGCAATAAGGAGTTGGTTGTATATGACAGCTTACAAAAATATTAAACAGGTTATTCAAACTTTGTTGTACTGGTAACTTGATATAAGCGCTGTAACCAAAAGATCACTTCAGCTTCGTTAATTAGTAAAGATAATGAACTAAATTACTATTTGTTACTATATATTATACAAAGTACGATGGAGTACATAGTGCACTATACATATATTTAGAACATTAAATAAATATATGTAGTCATAGAAATTATTCTTTGGACAGCGTACCGCATAATGTACAGGCTTTTCCGTGTTTAGGTGTGCGTTTCTGGTTATCCTTGACCTATAAAATGATACAACGTTTTAACTTGTATTTGTAAGACGTAGTTATAATATTCTCTTTGTGTTCACGGATATTGATATTTAATTCATGAACGTTTATATTTCGAAACTAATAAAGTATATTATACAAGATATTACATGTATTACTAAAATAAATAATTATTATACAATGTTTTTACAAAAGGACTTCCTTAATACCTTATCAAAATTTTACATTTCAATAATAATTAATTTTTGTTTTAAAAAATTGTGTGTGTAGAGTTTTACAAAACTTAAGTTCAGTAATTTACGTATTACTTAAAATTAAGAATACACATAAATCAATAGAAAATAATTGAACGGAAATATTTTATCTCTTTGATAAAACTTAATAGTTTTTGCTCATGTTTATACATGAAAAATACTTATAGTAAATTTAACTTATATAAAACCTCTTTTGTGTCTGACTCTTCTCTTCGCTGTGGGTTGTTGACTCTAGCCTTTGATTACGGTCAAAGCGTGCTTCATTATATTGTTTCAGTACCATTGTATTTCAGGATTTATTAAGTATGCTGTTTGTATTTCATTTGTAAGTCACATTTTTGCGTTTTAATTAACACAAATTTAGATAATAAAAACATTTTATTTTACTGTTGTTTTCTTTTGAAATATTTGTCACATTTTGTTTTTATTTTTAAATTTTAATTTTATTTAGCCTGTAATATCCCACAGCTGGGCGTATATTCCTTTTTCATGTAGGAGTATGGTTGGCCTTAATCTACCTCGCTGCTACGGGTTAGCTTAAATCATTTATTTTTTTGTTGAATTACATCCATAAATAAGTAATATGGTAAGAGTGCTTTTGAGTAATATTCTGTCAAAGGTTATATCATTAGCGTATTTACTTCATCTTATGTCAATTTCATTATTATTACTTCGTAATGTGATCATATGATAAAACAGTAATAACAAGGTTGGCCGCAGAGAGTCAAGCATTAAACCACAGTAATATTTATCAATAATCAGATATTGCCCCAATTATCATATTTAAAGGTTTAAAATAATATTCATATCATAAATACACGTAATCAAATATCTAGAATAAAATTGAGTTATCTTTTTAGCTGAGGCCCAAGACAAAAACTTACCACTGGCCTGTTGAATACTGCAACAAGTGTCATTCGCTGATTATACGCCAAACTACTTTTAGTATTAAATATTTGTAAATATGTGTAAAAAAATAAACAACAATATAAAATTTGAAATGAAAAAATCCATAAATCTATTGACTCTTAATTATATAAGTATTTAAATAATAATGCATAAGTATCTTAAATTTATTTGTCTAATATTAATTATAATATTTTAAAAACTAACACAACTCATAAAAAAGCAAGTATTCGAAAATCATATTTATAGCTTTACGTCGTTTATCATTCGTCGTCTTCAAGTTCACTCACCAGATTTAATTACATTTTTATTTAACAATATATTTTATATAGTCTGTTCAACGAGAAGAGATACCAAATGTAAACAAAGCCCATCATTTTTTCGTAGCGACGACGGAACAAACGAAATGTAGTCTATCTCTTTCTATCTTGTTTGTTTGCTATCTGCTGCACGTCTCTCTGCAAGGTCGAACGATATTTTAACTGGCCTTGAAAACAATCGGATCGCGTACGGCCCTTTGAATTTGTATTATTTATTTTTATTTCATTTCGTGTCCTGAAGCGCTCGGGTGATTTTTATATTTCGATAATTATTATTTAAGAAGTATCAAATCTTAAATACATAATTATATTTAATTAATTATATTTAATTCAGTAATTACAAAATATAAATATATTTTACATTTAAAATTTTTGTGTAAGTAAAAAAAGAGTTACAAAACCCTGCATAGTTGAATGACCTCGCATTTGGTTTGTTTACATTTGGTATCTCGGCTCGTTGAACGCACTATAAGCATGTTACCAATATCTTTTTGGTAACATTCTTTGTATAAATCATCTAAGCGTTACTATCATCGTAATAATATTAAATGAGGTCACCGAATCCGGGGCTCGAGCACAACTGTCCCGAGCCTGTTGAACACTCAACAAGTGCTGCATCGATCAACGATCCACGTTCACACACCGCGCACCTAAAATATATTTGTACGAATAAGCAATTACTGGACGGAGACTCAAGAACTTATGGACTTTTATTGAACATAAATAACAAATACATTATATTGAAGTTTACAATAGTCTTAAGTACAATTAACGGCCCTATTAGAGATTATGCCACGCAACCATATAAATATAGATACCATAACTTGGCACTGTTACAAAATATATAATAATATCTGTTTTTATTGATAACTAGCTGACCCGGCGAACTTCGTATCGCCTAACACAAACTTTATCGTATAGTATTAAAGTTCAAATTGACTTTTAAGTATTATCACAAATCTTTTGTATGGGAGTATAGAAAAGTGTTGTTTTTAGACTTTTTCAGGAAATTTAAATTTTTTTTTTTTTTTTAGAATTTTTCTCTCCGTAAGAACCATCCTCGTACTTCAAGGAATATTTTAAAAAAAGAATTAGCGAAATCGGTCCAACCGTTCTCGAGTTTTGCGCTTAGCAACACATTCAACGACTCATTTTTATATTATAGATTATGTATAATCACCATAAATAATATGAGCCTATACTGGGTATACATAAAAGATATGTTGCATTTTAAATACTATATTGTAATCAATATGAAATATATTTTCAATTGCAATTCGTTAAAAAAAATGAGTTTTCTAGGCCCTTTATAATAAGCTTAATAAAATACTAAATATACACCCCCTGACAAGAAAATAATGTAAACAAACTCAATACATACTTACACACCGGCACACATAACACTCTCCCACACGCAACACACTCACAGACTCACATACTAAAACAATTCATTAAATAATTTAGAAGTTAAATTAATGTACTTGCCATCTTACAAACTTAAAGCTGATGTATATATTAAATTAATGTATAAGATGTATATTTCCTGGCACCTATTATCCTATAATAAATAATTACTCGAGGGAAATGGTGCTGATAGCTGTAATACAAGCTATGCCTAGTTCGATTACAGATGCTAATCTCATTACTTCTGATATTATTGCCACATCATCATTGTAATATAGTTCTAAGTTTGTGAAATAAATATATTATTATTATTATTATTGTAATGGAATTGGAATAGATTGTTTAAGCATGAAAAAGGTAAACAATAAGAAACACTATAATCAATTTGAAAACATGCCACTTTAACAGTCCCTGGGAGATTTTTTAATTGGTCAGTATATAAATTATGTATATAAATAAAATTCGAAAATAAAAATATTTAAGACTAGCTGCCAGCCCTGCGCGCGTTGCTACGCTTTTTTATTTTTGGTCGTACCAACTCAGAAACATTCGTGGGCTCATGGACAACACTTTGCTGTAGATCATGGCAATATAATCAAATTCATAGTTTACGATTCTATAAAGGATATACAGACAAACATTCTTAATATACATATAGATGTTATATAATTACGTATTGTATAATTATCACACATAAGTTTTCACTAAGTTGCATTAACTTGTTTTTTATTACATATTTTTCAATAAGATACAGCTATAGTCAAAATTATCTTCGTTTTCCGTTTTACTACATCTTAAAAACTGTTGTCGTAAAAACTCAAGCGATTTTAAGAAAAGACAATAAATTTTAAAAGTTATTTAAAAGTAAAATTTGTTGTATATAACTCAGATCCAAGGCCGTCTCGTTTATATCCTCATCAAGATAATGGAAAACGGAACTTTAATGTTCTATAAAGAATACCTACCATTGACCAAAAAACTTATTCCTAACGTTACTGTTAAATCGTTGTATATACATTTATACATATAATAAAAAGGTAGGAAAGTCAAAACTGTACATTGAATTTTTTTATAAAGAATACTTGGGTTGTGATCTACAATCGATACCGAAGCCAAAAATATAGTTTTTAGAATTTTTGTCTGTTTGTCTGTATGTATGCCCGGGATAAATTTAAAAAATACTGCATGGATTTACTTCAAATTTGGCACGAATATTATTATGAAGTCGGGTCAACATATAAGCTACATATTATCACGCTATCACCTACGGGGAACGAGCAGTGAACCTTTATTTCTTCAACGCATTCTGTAACAACGTGTAAACTAACGACGCATATTTGAATGTTGTTGTTATTATGTTAATAACCATGTCATAAGCTAGCTTCACACTATAAATAAAGACATTCTGTAGTATATTTAATATCAGCATTGCACCCGTGCACAGTCGGGGTGGGTCGCTAGTATAATATATATATAGATAGATAGATACAAATCGTAAGACAATTATTTGTATTATTAATGCAATTATTATTTTTTACGCCATTTTTCCCGACGAAGCATAAACGGATGTTAATGTATATATTACGGCAATTTCTATAAGGTTTATTCGTGTTAGACCCGACCTCACAAGACGAAACCCACCGTTAACTTCATGGCAGATTTGAGCAGAATTAATTGGGACGTGATTCTGAATTCTACATCTATAGATAAGAAACTAAGCATTTTCAATTTCAATTTCAATTTTTTCAATTCTCTACCTATAGGACTTCATGACAAACACGCTCCCTGGAATACTGAGGATATTAGAGCACTGATGAACAAATGTAACGCTGCGAAATCTAAATATAAATTAAAACATAATGATAAAAAACTACAATTGTTTACGAAATAATTGCAACTGAGTGTATAGGGATGCTAAGAGACAGTTTGTTCAAGCGTCTGTGGATAAAAAAAGCTCATCGGAAGTGTGGAGATTCCTGCAATCTCTTGGTTGGATTAGGAGTTCTAACACAGAAATTTCTATTAATACAGACCTAGATATCCTCAACAACCAGCTAGCAGAAGTGTTAGTTCAGGCAATAATAAATGAAATAAACCATACATTCAACGGACCGCAGTAGGATTTACTCATCGACTTGAAATCCGTATAATTAATACAAAGGTTTGTCATGAGCTGGGAGCGAAGCGAGAATTCCCATATACATATATGGTATATTATATATATTTTGTAAATTTATTAAAATGAATTCATCTTAAAAACTTTCCTTTCAGGAAGCATAATATCTTATTCAATTTTAAAATACATTTAAGGCGAAAAAGACGGTCGTGTTAGTTTTCGTCGTACGTATATATTATATACGACACGTACCGAGTTTTATCACATTTCACCGACGAAATGTGTTTAGGAACCCCATTCATGTCGGTAAAAAAAGTAAATTACTTCGGCTGACGTGTCGAGATTGTCCGGCGAATACGTTCGGTGATGACATACAATTTTATTAGTCCTTCGTCGTTCTTTAATTTACACGTCCTTGCATTATTTGTATAAACACGTGCTTCTCTAATGTTATTTTGTGGTACACTGATTTTATTTAGCAATATATGTATAAAGCTATATAACTAATATATAATAATATAGAATATTTATATGTGAACATATCATTTGTATTTCAATTTAAATCAACTATACATCACTTACATAGTTTTTGTTATGTAAAAATCTATAAAATTTTGATAATAGAAAATTTTGATTAAGAATTACTGTATTAACAAACAACAGCCTGTATTTCTTGGAATCAGTATTTAAAGGATTTTTTAAGAACTCAGAAATTCTTTAGCTATTAAAATTGGATATTTTTATTATTAAACGGTTTTATTAAGCTCACCCCGTTTGTTTTATTTTTTATTTATTATTTATTCTTGGGTCAAATTTAGTAATTCAAATTTCACCCTCTTCCTGTCAACCGATTAATCTGAAATTTTGTATACACTTTGGATTTTGGTGACAATACAATTATGTTTATTCATTATCATTATAAATTCAAGATGGCCGCCGCTACAAAATGGCGGATAATTCATGTTTTATTAATCCCATCAATATGGGTATCAAATGAAAGGGCTCAACAAGCAGAATACAATATACTATAAAAAATTGAAATCCAAGATGGCGGCCGCTACAAAATGGCGGATAACGTAGGTTTTATCAATCCCATCAATATGGGTATCAAATGAAAGGGCTCAACAAGCAGAATACAATATACTATAAAAAATTGAAATACAAGATGGCGGCCGCTACAAAATGGCGGATAACGTAGGTTTTATCGATCCTATCAATATGGGTATCAAATGAAAGTGCTCAACCAGTATAATCAATGTACTATATAAAATTAAAATCCAAGATGGCGGCCTCTACAAAATGGCGGATAACTTAGGTTTTATCAATCCCATCAACATGGGTATCAAATGAAAGGTCTCAACAAGTAGAATACAATTTACTATGCAAAATTGAAATCTAAGCTGGCCGCCGCTACCAAATGTCTGATAACAATTTTTTATCAATCCCACCAATATGGGTATCAAATAAAAGGGCTTGACAAGAAGAATACAGTGCACTATACAACCTCAATATTTAAGATGGGCCTTGCAATAATGAAGCACTAAATGAATTAAACAGAATGCGAAATAAAAACTAAAAACTAGAAAATAAAAATAGGTAAAAAAACTTTTTAAGTTAAACGGTTTTATGTTAAACATACATTGCAATGTTTAAGATAAATGTACTAAAAACCAAAAAATAATAAAATAGATACAGTCGTGGGAATTATAAACATATGCATAGACTAGACTAAAATAAAACCGTGGGGCACGTCAATTGTCTACAAATTATCGACTTAATGTGCGATAGAAGAATCGTTTAATTCGTCGTTAAAATAGGCAGTTGGCCCGCAGACGGTGAGGAAATTACTTACTATTTTCTTGCTCATGGAAATTCCAATAGTTATACACTCCATGTAAATAAAAGAGATGTTTCAACTAGTTTATCGTTGGACATTCACACTGCTGGCTGGCGAGGAATCGTTTCACTGCTCGTAGTTTGTCTTTAATCGACAAAACATATGATAAAAGTACTACTCGCTCACCACTATGAAACCCTAAAACTCGCTTATAATCGAGCTTGCTAGCTTGTTTCCACATTCTAGCCCTACTTATCACACGTCCATCTTTGTCGGTTGAACAACTGCCTAATTATAGTGTAACATTACAAAACAAACATTTTAATCAACGATTGTAGACAATTGACGTGCCCCACGGTTTTATTTTAGTCTAGTCTATGCATATGTTTATAATTCCCACGACTGTATCTATTTTATTATTTTTTGGTTTTTAGTACATTTATCTTAAACATTGCAATGTATGTTTAACATAAAACCGTTTAACTTAAAAAGTTTTTTTACCTATTTTTATTTTCTGATACTACGAAAAGTCTTTGTTCCATTCCTTGATGTTGAACTAAATTAATTATTTTGTCATAATGTTACTCAAGGTTAAAGAAATTTCAATATTCGTAATTTAAAAATAGTAGTAGATATTCAAGAAAATTTTGTTGTAGTTGTTTGTATTTTTTTCTAAAAATTCTTATAAGGAAAAGTATAATTCATTCAAACCACATGAGGCCATAGTACATTATTCGTTAATGGAAGTTCCACGTCTTGCTTAATTAATTTCAATTACAAGTTCCATAAGACTATTATGAGCTCTATTTTAAGAATATTATATAAAAGTTATAACCAAAGAAATAACAAAACGTATTAAAGCATAATATTAAAAAAAATCCTAAGTACTAATAAATAGTCCCTACTAACATAACATATGCGAAGTACATCTTTTTGTCTGTTACGCTTTCACGCCTCAGCCACTCAATTGATTTTAATGACATTTGGTACAGACATACTCGTAGATGGGATTCTGATGACGGTAATAGACTTTTTGCAAAATTATGGTTTCTTTGACGCAGGCGTACCCGCGGTCAAAACTACTATATACCTATATAAAGTGAATTTTGGAAAAACAAAATTCCCTTTTACACATTTACAATAAATTTTCTTCCGATCCTTCGGTCCTCCAGTCATATATATCATTACGAATTTAGCCACCCCCTCTCTTCCCGTGGGTGTCGTAAGAGGCGACTAAGGGATAACAAGGTTCCACAACCACCTTGGAACTTAAGAAGCCGACCGATGGCGGGATAACCATCCAACTGCTGGCTTTGAAATACACAGGCCGAAGACGGGCAGCAGCGTCTTCGGTGCGACAAAGCCAGTACTGCGGTCACCAACCCGCCTGCCCAGCGTGGTGACTATGGGCAAAACACATGAGTTCACGTTATTTTTGGCGTCAACTTGTGGAGGCCTATGTCCAGCAGTGGACTGTATAGGCTGTAATGACATATATAAGTAGATAAGCAATTAATATTACCATTGATGATTAATAAAAGAGATTGATAGACACATACTACATAATCATTGTGTATTTTCAAGAGAAAAATAACACAAAAAGTAACAACATCTTTGAAAGTACTCGTAAACCATTTGCATGAATTATTAAATCCTAGAAAAAATTAATATCTTTAATATTTCAAAAGAGGTAGTTATGTGAGACGTTGGTTACTAGTCTTCAGACAAAGCCTTCGTGGAATAGTCTCAGTTAATGAAATATCAGAAGGAAAATATTAAAAAAAAAAGTGAAAATGAACCAATATTTCGTTCAGTGATGATATTCAAATAATTGTTAATAACGAGTACTTCGTTAAATTTTAATCATTTTTCACAATAATTAAATACCTAATTAAGCTGGTAAGTTACTTAGTACTAAATATTATAGTGGGTGATTTTTCCTTATGACATAAATGTAAGAAAAGTTGTAAAATAAACAGCAGTAAATATTAATTCTTATAAATTTTGGTCATCAACAAAAAAATCCTTGAAGACAAACTTTACTAAAACTAAACCTTTTTATAACAGTCAATGCTCAAAGTCGCATAATGTAAATGTTCTTTACCTACATATATATGTATTCAATATTGAAAATGTCATTAACTAGAAGAATAATGATCGTTCAATACTATTTAAAATTATTATTTAGGTACAGTTTGTGAATCAAAATATAAATAAAAAATCATTTCTATTTAAAGTAACATGTTTACTATTACGATAAACTAAGTCTAAAAAATGTATTAAACGGATAACGTATCATGAACATTAATGATACTTGATGAAAACTTCTTAAAGGCAAGATAGCACTCTTTCAACATGAGATGAAAGTTTCCTTTTAAACAGCTATTTAAGACTCAAGAGTCCGGTAACCAGACTCAAGAGTCCGGTAACCAGACTCAGTTTGACATGACGTAGCCGCTGAAACGTGATATGGCGAAATAATTACATGAAATTTATATAATTATAAAAATAATATCAATACAACGGGTGTAGAAAATAATGATGTTATTAATGTTTGTATTGACATTTCCTTCGTTACTTTTGTGATTACAGTACCGTTCTTTTTTTATAATGCCTCACACTTGACGGCAACCACTAGGACATACTCCTGTGTCGCAGGACTGAAAACAAACACAAAACACAAGCTGATTACAATATCAACGCTTAGTTTATCGTTATAAAAAAAATAGGCAATGTTTTCTACAGATAATTAAATTTAAGTGAAATTTTAACGCCAGTATATTAAATAATGATAACATTTACCAATACTCAACCGATTTTATATGTGAGCTGATAATAACTGCGTGTAATTTATAAATAAAAATAATTTGAAGTCCATTCATTTCAATGCACATAGTACTATTAGTATTTTAATAATAAATGAATCATTCCACTTCAATCAATTTTGTTTTATTAATATTGTCATCAAATTATTTGTAATATAATAAAGTACATTGAAATATATAAAAAATAATTGCGTAATTGTAGATGATTTTTCGACGGTTCACTCAATTATTGAACTCGTACCACAACTTAGTAGAAATGGTATCGGCCGACAAAACATTAATCATTACTGTCATAACACATTTTACAATTATAACTAGTCTGGGCATAAATACTGTTACATAAAAACTTTTCTTTTTTCAACTTTTTAATCATTTTGAAATTGGAACACGTATATTTTTTAAAAACTTATTTCGATTTTGCGCCATTTCACATATGTTTTCGTGTTCGTGTTTTGGGTGTTAAAGAAAATATGATTGCAGTGATCGCCTTCCACAAAGTGGGTATGAAGCCGTCGATCATATTTCAGTCACTTCAAAAGCTTGGTATCAGCCGTATGTTCGTATATCGTACTATCAACAGATACAGCAATACTTCGTCTGTCGAAGACCAGAAAAGATCGGGGCGGCCACGTGTTATTAGAACTACAAAGGCTGTTAATGCTGTTAAAGCCAGAATTCGTCAAAACCCCATTAGGAAGCAAAAAATCTTATCGCGAGAAATGAAAATTCCCGCTAGGACTCTGTCGCGTATTATAAAACAAGACCTGAAGCTCGGTGCTTATTGCCGATATACAGACATGCCCTAAATCAATCTTTACAATTAAAGAGAGTGGATCGATCAAAACGCCTTCTGTCGCGATACGCAGGTGAAAGGCACAGAAATATATTAAAAAAAAAAAAAAAAAAAAAAAAAAAAATATCCTCTTTACTGATGAAAAAAATTTCACGACTGAACACTACAATAAGCAAAATGATAAAGTTTACAGTCACAGTTCTAAAGAAGCTGCTCAAGTTGTCGGAAAGGTACAATGTGGTCATCATCCTGCGTCAGTGATGGTTTGGTGGGGCGTGTCTTATCAAGGACTCATAAAACTACATTTTTGTGAAAAAGGAGTGAAAACTTCAGGCAAAGTGTATCAAGCTACTGCTGGGCATAAGCCTCCCCTATGTTTTCCACGACGATCGGTCCTGCGCAGCACGCATCTAGTGGCTTCCCGCGACCCTGACCAGATCGTCGGTCCACCTCGTGGGGGGCCTACCAACGCTGCTGCGCCCGGTAGGCGGTCGCCACTAGAGAATCTTTCCGCCCTATCGGCCATCTGTTCTTCGAGCTATGAGCCCTGCCCATTGCCACTTCAGCTGTGCGATCCTTCGAGCAATGTCGGTTACCTCGGTTCTCCTACGAATATCCTCATTTATGACTCTATCACGTAGGGAAATACCAAGCATTGCCCTCTCCATCGCTCGCTGAGCGACTTTGAGCCTTCTTATGAGGCCTATATTTAGTGACCACGTTTTGGATCCATATATCATCACTGGCAACATACACTTGTTGAAGACTTTTGTCTTCAGACACTGCGGGATATTAGACGCGAAGATTTTCCGTAGTTTCCTGAACGCTGCCCATCCGAGTTGGATTCGGCGAGAGATCTTGTTCTCAAAGTTGGACTTATCTAGTTGTATTGACTGTACTAGGTATATGTAATGGTCAACAACTTCGAGAACAGTATTCCCAATGCGAACTGAAACGCGTACGACATGGACGTTCGACATAATTTTCGTCTTGTCCATGTTCAGCTTAAGATCCACTCTTTGGGAAACACTGTTCAGATACTCGAGCATTGTGCTCGGGTCTTCCAAGGTCTCAGCCATAAGAACTACGTCATCGGCAAAACGGAGGTGGATAAGGTACTCGCCATTGATGTTGATGCCGAATCCTTTCCAGTCCAGAAGCTTGAAAGCGTCCTCCAACGCGGAGATACACAGCTTCGGGGATATAACATCTCCTTGCCTCACGCCTCGCTGAAGAGATATTGACTTCGAGCTCTGGTCCTGTAATCAGACCGACATTGCGGCGTTAGAGTATAAGTACTTCAACTCCTCAACGTATCTGCAGTTCGCTTGGCACCGCTGGAGAGCCTACAGCACAGCTCATGTCTCGATCGAATCAAAGGCCTTTTCATAATCCACAAATGCTAAGCATAATGGCAAGTTATACTCCTCGGTCTTCTGTATAACCTGCCACAGCGTGTGTATGTGATCTATGGTGCTAAAGCCTTTACGGAACCCGGCTTGTTCGGGAGACTGGAAGTCGTTAAACCTGCGTGCGAGATGGTTCGCAATGACTCTCGAAAACAATTTGTAGACATGGCTTAGAAGCGAGATGGACCTATAGTTTTTTTTAGTAGGGTAGTTTTAGGGTCTTATCACCCTTTTTGAAGAACAACACCACCTCGCTTCTACTCATGCCGTTGGCATTTTACCCTGGAGAATGACGGAATTAAAGAGTCTTTGGAGGACCTTGAGCACTGGCCTACCGTCCTCTCTCAAAAGCTCAGTTGTAATTCCGTCATCACCCAGCGCCTTGTTATTTTTAAATTGTTTGAGAGCACTACTAATTACGTACGTAAAAATATATACGAATATTCCTAAATTACAACAGAGACGCGTGTCTCGTGTAGTCTTATAATCTCT
Organism: Melitaea cinxia; assembly: GCF_905220565.1. Lineage (NCBI taxonomy): Eukaryota > Metazoa > Arthropoda > Insecta > Lepidoptera > Nymphalidae > Melitaea > Melitaea cinxia. Next base: position 14,244,966 of record NC_059397.1, on the reverse strand, counting down.
TTCGTTCACAACCTTCGCATATCGTCAACATAATATTAAAAAATATAGCTCGTCTATTTCGTCTTTCCTTTTATATCCCGGATGGCTGAGCCATAAACAGCTTTACGTACGCTTAAAATGCTTTCAATTTTGATGAATTTATTATGGACCTTAAAGATAAGGTTCTGACACAATCGCTTTTCTTCGTCCTAATGTATTTAGCTCTACTATAATAAAATACTGCAGTTTTTGTTTACGTGTTACTAATATAATTATTGATTTTTTTCGTAAAACCTGTAAGGTTTTAGACAGATCTTTGTCTTCCTTGTTTTTGCATGAAATTCTTGTAAGTGCACGCGTTTGTAAAGAAACGTTGTCCTATAATTCAATTAATTTTTTTATCGATTTTTGAATCGTGAAAGAAAATTGATAACTGTTTTATAATGAAGTTGTTTAAAAAATAGCTTTTCCGATACTTTATTACAATTATTACCTCATTTTATATCTTTATTTCCCTAACTTGATAATTGAGTATTTTTCGTGATTGCCAGTAACTTTAGCATCGGAAATAAAACTCCGTTTAAAATAATTCTATGAATCTTATCATGCAAAGAGAATCCAGGGTTTTTTTTCTCTAAACGGAAGGGTTCTTTATCACGTGTTGTTTATATCATACCCATGTTTAATTTGAGTTACGATTAGACAACGAATTTCCAATCAGAGAGTGCTCATGGAGCTCTTGACATCGAAATAATTACGTCTCGTTGACCTAGAAAGGCGTTTTCATAAACATCAATATTAGATTCCTGTATAATGTAAAAGGGTGAAAATTAGCTACGACATATAACGCACATATGATAATGACCAAACTCGCAGAAACGTTGACTTAATTATTAAATTAGGTAGGTATATGTAAAATTAAGCGTTTTTCAAGTATAGATACATTTATTAAAACAGCTTATTAGATTTAAACGAAAAGCATGTGCAAATTTTTTCTTGTTTCTTAATCAATTTTTGTTTTTTTTTTTAAGTATAAGTTCTTCATTTTGAAAGATATTGTATAAAATTGTTCCTTGCTAACTTTTGATGTTTTTATAAGAGATATCAAGGAAACACGATTAAAACTTAGTAATTTTTTAAGAGCAACGCAAACCAATATTTTTTTTTTTTTGTTGTATATATCTCTCTGTTCATTCTTAAAATAGGCACGATACTGCTCGAATACTTTTGTCTTTAAGCATTGCGGAATCTTTAAAGTGAAGGATTCGACGAAGCAGGTTCAATGCCGCCTAGCCCAACTGAATCCTCCTATCGGTTTTCTTTTCGAATTTGTTTCAGCCTAGTTAACATAATCCTGAACAACTTCGAGGAGGATGCCATCGGATGATACCGGTCTCGGTATGACTTGGTCGTTAATCATAAATTTCGTTTCGTCAAAATTCTTACCGAGACCGATTCGTCGAGAGGACTCATTAATTTAGGCCACCCAACATTTGGCCTAGCTCCTCCAACGTCTCCGCAAAGGTTATGATATCGTCGGCAAAACGAAGGTTGACGTTGATGCCTCATTCCCCCAATCCAAGGTTTTAAAGACATCGTCGAACACAGAAAATGGGTCTTGTTTACTTGTCTTAGATGGACCTCAGTACCCCTGTGGCGTATCCACATATATAGACTTTTTATATGGAAATAGTAATGAAACGTCATTTCTTGTTTTTAGTTTGTTAATAAAACATTTTTTCATAGATTGCACGAATTTGTATTTTGAATTCTTCTTTATAATTTATGTTTTACAATTTATTAATTCTTTTTTATATTTTATTATGTGCACGTTGTTTTGGAATCATATTGTATATTTTGCTATGTGAACATTGTTTTTTATATTATTATTATTATTATTATTTAAAAAAGAGTCGGTGGAGATAGCAAAAATCTTATCACTACTTCAACCGTTAAATAGCTTATTCGCTAAACGCCGATCTATCGACAATATCGTCAATATGACATCTCTGTAGAGAATCCAAGCAAACCAAGGTCTCGATAGAATCAAAGGCTTTCTCGTAGTCAACAAATGCCATACACAGCGGCTGATTATATTCTTCTGTCTATTGAATAATCTACCGAACTGTATTGATATGGTCTACGGTGCTGTAGACATTTCGAAACCCAGCCTGCTTTGGTGGTTGGAATTCGTAGAGTCTTCTGGCGAGACGATTCGTAACGACCCTCAAACAGAAATCGTCAAAACAGCTTAGAGACGTGGTTCAGGAGTGAGACCGATCTGTGATTCTTTAAGAGTGACTTGTCGCCACTCTTAAAGAACAACAAACCATATTCCTGGACCATTTCTCCAGCGTGGTAGCCTGGTGGATGATGGCGAATCGAAATAATTTCGGAGTTCCAGTTTAACTGCTCGAAGACACATAGAATATGAGCCAACGTAGCTCGGTAGTATTCATCAAGCGGGCCCAATTTTTGCGTTGGCTTATTTATTTACTTAATCCTCCAGGCGCAGCAGCTACGTCGATACAAAACAATGAATAAAACTACAAAAATAAACTTAAAATTAAATGTGCTGCCTTTAAAGGTGAATACAGCATGTATAATAATAACACACACAAGTACAAATTAACAAATTCAATTCAACTCAATCTAATCTACAAAATTTTCCTTGTTAGTTTGATGTTATTTACAAAAGTAATGAATTATAAAAACATGTAGCATGCATAAAAATGTAAGCTATAAATGAAGTAAAATGAGTTAGCAGCAATTAAACACGATTAGTTATAAACATCAACCGAAAAAAACACAAAACAGAACAATTAACATTTGTGTAGAAATGTGAGGGTAACGTTAAAAATTATGAGCCGTTGCAACTTATTATGAATTACAAACGAACCAATTAAAAAATAAATAAATTAGAAAACAAGAACTTTCTATTAGTAATAACAAACTATTATTATAATATTACTACCTGTGCCTGCGACTTTGTCCGCGTGGAATTAAACAAAATAAGTTATTGTTTAGCTCGCAGAATTACAAAAAAAAATCTAATATTAAAGTAGCCTAAGTTACTCCTTATTACATCAGATATTCGCCAGTGAAAGTCTCTTCAACATCGGTCCAGCCGTTTCAGAGATTAGCCGGAACAAACAGACAGACAGACAGATAGACAACAATTGTAAAAAATGTTATTTTGATGTATGTTCCGCGTAAACATCTATAAGCCTTTAGTAAAAAGCGGTAATTTTAATATTACAAAAAGACACTCGAATTTTATTTATTTGTATATAGATAAAAAGCTCAAAAAATATATTAAAATACAAAATAATAAAAATACAGATAAATAATTGCAACTATATATTTCTATGCATTTTTTAATTTATTCGTATACATTTATTCATATTTATGCATTAACAACATTATAAAAAATAAAAAAATAAAAATAATTTCCTTAAAACGTGGGAAAATATTTTATTACGGTATTTTTGCAAAGAACCGCCAAATAGATCCAAGTGCTCGCTATTTACAGTAAGTAAATAATTTGAATAATCGGGAAATTGGCGAGTTCATATCCAAAATAGTCCTACAGAAAGGTCTTGCGAGAGAGTAATTGGCTTGCGAGGGTTTCGAGAGGGTACGTTAAAACTAAACTTAGATAATAAGTCTGGATTATCGATGGCATTAGTAAGAGTTCTGTATAATAACATTAGATCCAATAAATCTCCTTTTATCTAGACTTTGAATTTCGAAGTAAATACGCTAGCCTGTCATTATATGATGAACATAACTCTTTGGCCTAGGAAAATGCCAGATGGTAAAGAAAACGCAATAACGCTACCATATTCCAAAATACTTCTCACTTCTTTGAGTTCATTGTGAGAATGAGCCGAAGAGTCACACTGCTTTAACTGAGGTAGGGCACAGCAGGAATTTCCTGCTCAAAATATGGAGCAGCCCGACTGGGGTAGTACCTCGACCTTATAGAAGATCACAGCAAAATAATACTGTTAGTATTGTGTTCCTGTTGGTGAGTAAGGTGACCAGAGCTCCTGGGGGGATTGGGGATTGGGTCGGCAACGCGCTTGCGATGCTTCTGGTGTTGCAGGTGTCTATAAGCTACGGTAATCACTTACCATCAGGTGAGCCGTACGCTTGTTTGCCGACCTAGTGACAAAAAAAAACTGCTGACTTCCACAACCTTGCTAGTGAGAGTCTTGTGAACCAGAAAACCGACTCCAATTTGAGAAAGCCCTGTTATTGTCTGTCCAGTGCAAAAGTCCTTAGAAAAGTTGTCTGTCAAGTTAAAATTATAAGGACACAATATACTGCGCTACGATTCATAAGGAAAACAGTCAGTCAGTCAGTTAGTTCAGCTTGTTGCAGTACACTGCTGGACATAGGCCTCCCCAAGTTCTCGCTAGACATCCCAGTTTTCCGCAAGCCTCATCCACCCTACACTGTCTATCTTACGTAGATCGTCGGTCCAGTGGGCTGGAGGTCGTTCCACACTGTGTGGGTGTGGGATAACTAGAACAGTAATAATAAATGTCAACAAAGCTAACAAGCGTCGGAGATTAAAGCAAGAAAAGTAAGATGTTCTCTTATAATCAAATAAAGTACTATTAAAATTAGTAACTTTTAAATCCTTACCAAGAATTCGGCACCAACTAAGTATCCGAAATCTTTAAAGGACAGCCATCCATTAATAGATCAAAAGTATTTTTTTTAAATCAATGAAACCACTTTTGTTTCTCAAACATAAATGAATTGTATGAAATTTGCTTTTATAACTGTTTCACCACCTGACATTTTCACATGCCCGTTATAAGATTATTACGGTTAAAAGTATTGGCAACTGTAATAAAATGATATCAACGCTTCTTTTAAACTTATTCGAAATCTATTCAAGCGTGGTCTTTAGAACATCCTTGAATAGAAATCCTTTGAAATCTTAAAATATATTTATCACGAACTTTCTCGAAATTTACTTATCACTAAACATTTCAATGTTTTGTTTAAGATCAACACTCTCTCTTTGATGTTTTTTTTTTAACTTTCAACTTAATCTTTAATTTTTTTATAGGAAGTGACAGAATAATTAAACCGACGCAATATAGAGAATGACCTAGATTAAGTGCTGATGCAATGACGATATCGGAATCATATTAAGCGACGCGCCGGCAAGCGATCGGTCATCAATATTTGAGTAGTATACAGTTGATGAACACAAGCATACGACAATCGTAAACAAAGGCACGTTTCAAATACACTATTTTCACAGTACCGTACACCCGTATACACATCTTTGAATTATCATCGAATATGTTAGACATTACTAGAAAATACGCGTAACAAAAAGTTTATATTTTATATGCCATTATGCTAGTTTAGTTCTTAAATTTGTTTCATTGTTAAAATATTAAGTTAAGATTGAAAATTTTATGTTGATCTCTACATTAAACATAGCATTTCCATATAGCCATCCTAGCCAAATGTAACACTCGCCGTGACCTTGAGTTGATTTCGTCTAGAACAAAACAACCCAAGCGTAGTAAGGATTTCATAGAATAATTTACCAGTATTAATTTAAGCTGTTTATAATGTTAAATTTTATTTTGATTCGGGCTTGTCATCGACTTCAAACCTATCTGTAGCTAGCACATACAAATAATTTTATTTCATCAAGGGACTTGGCGAGCTTACGTCTGCTGCAAATTATGTGACCTACATAATCTTTGTACAAGATCTTCATATAGCATTTCAGAGAAAAATGAAGTTACTTCTTCTTTTGGAAGACAGAAGTAAGACTTACTACTAGTAGTCCCTTACTTAAGGTCATACGTTTTAGCTCAGATACGTTTTCCCTCCTACTTATCGTAACGTGATGAATTACAGAACATGTCATATCAAAAATTTACTTTATTTACATATCTTTATAATATAATTATTAATACATTTATGTACAAGTATTAAAATTAAATGCAAGCGAGATTACGAGAAGAGAATTGTGTAGAGCAAATTTAATTTGCGTGGATTAACCAAGAGAAGTGTACGATGTACCTAAATAAACCCCACGTTGTCTGAAAACTCTCGTCTATTATGAGTGAATATTATTTTAAAATGTTCTTAGTACGTCACTTTGAGATAGATTAAATGAAGTTGCTTCCATAAATACACAACGTAAATAACATTTGTGAAACAATGGTACGTAAATGATAATATAAAACATCATCACGAGTGTCTGAATGGGGAACAATGAAATCCAGTGGGTTATATAACAAAGGCTACTGAAACAGGCATTATTTAACAAAAATACCTTAACGAAATGACCGGTGTCATTAAATATTACATTATATTTTGTCGTACATTAATACTGCTCGACATAACGTCATAACTTTTTTAATAAAATATAATTATTAATTATTCGTAAAAGTTTACGTTTCATTCATTAATATTCTTGGCAATCTTTCCACGATGAAAGGTGATAAGTGATTATTTCAATTACACTTTGAATGGAGTAGAACACGAGGCTGTGGCCGTACTCCCAAGACGCCCTGCATGACCTTCCGTACCTGTTGCTTGCCCAGAGAAAGTGACGCGGCCAAAATGCGCCGCCGCCCTAGGGGATACAAGCGCCTAACGTTTCAACCGATTTGCGGCAAATCATTAATTTTGCTAACAATTTGCGTCTTATTCATTTTAATACTAAAATAATACGTGTATATCTACACACGATAGAATGACAAATTACGTGTCTAACTTCTGTTGAACGCGAATATTCTAAACCAAACAAACGCTCACAGTCTTAAAGTGTGTCTGAACATTGTTATCACTATGCCTAATTTTCAAAAATTGAATCAGATTTTACTTGTATTTAAAGACAATATTCTGAAAAATTCAATTTCTTATATACAGATTTTTATGCATGGTGGGTAGTCTAACACTTCAACACATATCACAAAGGGAGACTGGGGGTTAAAAATTGCTAAAAACATCACGGTCGTGTTGAATGGGCGACCTCAAACATATTTTTTTTTTTGGTCGTCTCAAACCAAAAAGTTAACGCAAAATAATACAAAGTATACTCGTATGTTGTAACAACTAGTGTGTATATACATATGTAACAATTTTAAAGAGATTTCGCAAGTACCAACTAAGACCAATACACAAGGTACCATTAGAGAGAGTGAGTGCAGTCAGACGTGAGCGATTATACGGGTGAATACATTCAAAACTTATCTGCGAAAATAGGGTAAGGTCGCGACTAGCAGGGCAACACTGGCCCGGGGAGCGGCAGTTTGCGCGAGACGCGGTGCTGGCCGCGCGCCGCTCAACCCTAACCCGATCCGCGTATATACGAGTGCGCACTACTACTACTATTATCTACCAAACGCACATTCGATCGGTATTTAAAAATCGAACCCGGTGTACAATATTTGATTCAAATCAATTCGAATCGAATTTTGTAACATTACACGTTTTTATGTTTTTCATAACGTAATTGATATATTAAATGTATGTATTTGGTCGTATATACGTTCGTTCAAACGTTCATCAAACTATTATATTTTTAAATTTAAATTTCTTATCGAAGAACACTTAGATGCTATTGAAATATTAAGATCGACGCTTGCATTTATTGACAATGAACTTTCATATATGACATTAATGCGAAGAATAATTTAATTAAAGAATTTGCCCTATAATTTTACTTTTCAGAAATTTCATATAGACAATCATTATCTTTAATTTATTTTTTAACAACTTACCCAAAATGTTTATGTATTGAACTTCGATTAAAATAAAACTATCTGAAAATTTAAGAAGATTCTTGTCTAAATTTTGAAGTCGATTCAAGGAATTCTACCTTAGCGTTTTAAGTAAATTGAATCTAAGTAGAAGTTCGACGTAATTTGATCTCACTAAATAAAATCAGAGAACCTTTGCGGTCGAAAATTGTTAATTTCAATAAATCTGCAATCTACTGAGATGATCTTTCCTGGGATAACTCGGAGCGCAACAGTTAGCTCGTAATCTTTCCTCGTTGTGTAAAATTTTTCACAAGGTATTTACATTTTGTCACTGATATTACAGAGTGTAATGTATTTTTTTCCTTTCTTTTAGTCGTAAAATAATATTGTCTGCTAACATCTACTTAACTTTTCACCTATCTATATTATATAAAAAATCCATTAAATTTGTCGCTTAGAAATTAAATTAATTAAAGCGAATACTGTAAGCTTAATTATATAATATCATGCGACAAAACTGTCTCTGTATTTGATAATAAATAACATAAATAATATTTCTAATAAATAGTAAGTAAATAACATTTCTATAAAGGGTTTATTTGTATCTATATAAATAATAGCAGTTTTAATCAATTAGTCACTCATATTGCAAATTGTCTGTAGCTGTCTAAGCGTTGAGTCGTAGAATTCAGTTTTATTAACACATGCGCTAATATTAGGTCGGGGAAAAAGTTTCTTCGTATTTAATATAGAAGAAATTTATGGTAATATTTTACAAAATTTATTTTATTAAACATTAGTTATATATGTACCTTTTTGTTCGATAACTTGCCGCTATCTCGTACGCAAAGACAGGATTCCGTTGCTGTAAAAATTTTGAGATTTCTCATTAAAAACCGTGTCAAGTAGTTTTGAAAGTCCTCTCTTGCTGTTAACCTTACAGTACTTAAAGTATCCTGAAGAGACCGAAACAGATGGAATTCTGAGGTTGCAAGATTGGGGCTCTATGGTGGATATATTAAGACTTGCCCGTCAAACTCTCTCAATTGTTATTGAGTAGCTAAAAACGTGTGTAGTCGTGCGTTATTGTGATGAAAGACCGTACCTTTTCTGTTGATCAATTATAGCTGCGTATTTTTAATCTCTTGCTTAAGTCTCATCAGCTGTTGACAGTAGACAAACAAATAGATTGTTTAGCCCAGCGGTAAAAGCTCACACAGAATGATGCCTTTCCGATCCCACCATACACTCAACATTACCTTATTGCGTGTAAACCCGGATTTCGCGATAGCCTGAGCAGCTTGACCGAACTTGATCACGATCTCTTTCGTACATTCTTATCGTAGGTGCTCCACTTTTCGTTACCAGGCATCAATCTCTTCAAAAATGGTTTGATATCATTACGCCTTAAGAGAGAATCGCAAATGAGTGCACAGTCCATTAGGTTGCTTTCAGTGACTCGTGTAGCTTTCAGTGAGTTCATGTTGTGTAGTAGTAACCATATATCGAGCTTTTTTGTATAGTCAACATTTTTCTTGACTAAAATATCATTTTTCCTGTATTTTAAAGTAAAACTTTAAACTTTTAACTGTTCATGATATCAAAACCAGCCAGCAAGAAACAATATAACCAAAAAGATTTTATTGCAAGCTTTTACTAGAAAATACGAAAAGACTTTTTCGCCGACCTACTTATATGTAACATAGTAAATTCTTCTACTCTATAGTTTTTGGTTCATCTGATTTAAAAGAGTTAGTACTTATTTCACTTGTTGCTGAGTAAGTTTATCTTGCACATAAGTTTCTGATAGTTTTTAGCAACAGATGTTATATACGCCCTTAAGATTTATTTTACCTCAATGAATAAATTGAAACTTTTGAATTCACTGGTAGTGGGGTTTATACAAATGTTTGTTTGATTTTTTCGTAATCAACGAGGATTAATTTTAATCAACGTTTGTCGTTGCGATGTTTTCAAGAGATTCGTACAAAAATCCCAAAGGATCGCCTGTACGGAATCGAGCTACGCAGTTCTTTAAACCCACTTTGCATAGAGAATGTACGGTGGGATAAAAAAGAAGCAAATTTAGCAAAGTTTTTACCGTCGTATAAGAATTAAATGTGTAGTAGACATTTATAACAAACCTTTAATTGAGATTTCTTCAATAGAAACGACCGTCATAGCTCGTATGAACAATATTTATACTAAAAGCTCTTACACATTTATCCACACAAATAAAAAAAACAGTTGTTTTCCGTGATTATTTCTTTTTTTAATTTCTTGTAATCAAACCTTGCCCTAAAATGATATAAGTTTAATTGGCCCGTAGGCGCAGTTTGCAATGACCTTGTTTTTGACTTCGGGGGCTGTGGGTCCTATTTCCGCCCCAAATCTAGCTATCATATGTGTATTATTTTTTCGAATATTTATCAAAATAAATTGATGTATATCAGCAAACTGTTACCTTTATCGTAGGAATTAAATTACCTGCCTTAGTACCGTATGTGTAAAAAAAAATACCAATGTAATTGAATCTTATATATTAAAACAATTTGAGACGTAAATAAACACCCACAATTACGTTCTGTAGTACGCTACAACCGACGCCCACGCACCGTCTGTGCACGGTCTGGCATTTTACTTTTAAATCAATAGTAACGTCTACATTTTAAACTTTAATATTATCTTTTCGTTTTTTCTATATTTATGGATATATTAAATATGTATGCCGATATAATACATCAATACTTTCACTACTTCATTGTATATTCCAATACTGTAGATTACTAGAGATTATAGGCCTAATTATTTTGATAATTTTTTTCTTTTACGTCTTTTATATATCTGAAATGTATATTACTAATTTATTTTAAATTTATACTTCATAACTCTAAAACTTATAAGAAACTATAAGCCTTATTATTTTCTTCTACTTTTATTATATGGCCTACTGCTTATTAAATTAACTATGGAAGATGGCTTGCAAACATACAAAAAAACTCGTATGATCTTTGCATGAATGTTAATTTTCATAAATTTGAAATGTGAGTAACACTCGAAAACATCCCGTGTAAATCGTGACATGTACCGTGGTATATTTATATCACGTAGAGTCTTTATCTTACTTTAGCTTGAAACATTCATACGTTTCGGTGATTTATTTAACTAAGACTTTGTATATAATATTATATAAGGTAGACACTATTTTTGACGTCATCTGCGTTGTTGTGGTGGTTTTATGATTGGTTTGATGGTGATAATTTCTGTTTTACTATCAAAAATTAAGAGTGTTATTTCATCAGTTTAGTAACGCTTGAGATGGCGTACAGACAATCGTGTTTCTGCTGTAGTGTGTATAAAGAATAAAAGATAAGAATATATTTTATTTCAAATATTTATATTTAACAAAACGCTACTATAATTACATAAAAAGAGCACTGCATACTGTGTTAAATATGTGGACACTGCGAAAAAAATATAAAGTACTTATTTACATATTTGATTATTTATTTAGTACTATTTTGAATCTAATTTCAGTATATTTTTTTTACAATTAGGTTGGCAAACAAGCGTACGGCTCACCTAATGGTTCCGATTACTGTAGCCTATAGAAGCCTTCAACACCAGAAACATCGCAAACGTGTTGACCCTACCCTAGGAGCTCTGGTTACCTTACTCATCACAGGAACACAATACTGTTTGAAAGCAGTATTATTTAGCTATGATCATCGGTAAGGTCGAGGTACTTTCCCCGTCGGGCTGCTTCAGATTTTGAGCAGGATATTTCCTACTGTGTCCTACCTCAGTTATTAAATTCAAGATAAGTTATGTAAAATAGTATAGATTAGTACCTGTGTAAAAAGGCTATACGCACTAACCTCCCACCTTAAGAGTAATCAAGCTATATCTATAAATTAATCGAAAATAATAATTCTGTGCAACTGCGCTGGATTTACTACACTTATTCTGCTTAAGTTAAAGCCTAAACGCCTCCATTTATTGCTTTTTTTTATTTGAAGCTATTAAATTTATTTTGCGATTAAAACCGTAAAATATCCCGTTAAACCTATTTTTTAAACCTATATTATCACTATAACACTATTTATTTAGATCAAACAAATTCAAAACTTTACACTTATTTTTTGTTTGTTCAATTACTATACTTTACTGCCTTTTAACTAAGCAGTACAGAAGTAGTATAGATAGTAACGTACTATTAAACTACTAAATATTTCTTCTTCATTCATTTATCGATTCACTATTTTGGGATTCAAATATTGAAAAACTTTAAGCCTATTTTACACAAAATAACTTTTGGTTTAATTATTAAATGGATATTTTCTAGCAATTTAATTAAAAATTTAGAAGACATTTGACCGTACACAACTTAGTGATTCTCTTTGAAACAGCAAAGCTAGCTTATCTTGGATATAATGTAGTCAGTTTATGGTTGACTTTAACTATGTTGCTCAATAAACCAATGTAAGAAATTCTTGTATCTATTGCTTTTGGTGTTGCAAGCGTCTATAAGCTAAAGTAATCGCTTACCATCAGTTACAATACTTTCTCGTTCAATTATTTCCTACTTAAGCTTTACTTAAAAATCATAGATAAACTCTCACACAATAACATGTGTATTCACACACACACACACACACACACAAACACAAAGAGACATACACACACTCACACACATACACACATACAGTCACACAAACACACACACACAGAACACTTACACTTAGTTTTAATTATAAAGCTTAAAATGTTAAAATGTTATGTGTACTATAGTCTTGTCATCCGTAAGGGAGGTAGCGAGTCATTCCGAATACAGGTGTCTCTGACTACTTACTGGGAAGACTCGGTGATGAATTGTACCAGAGATTATAGAAATAAATGATTTTTTTTTTATCAATACAAGTTGTATGACAGCCTTAGTATGTATGTATAAAAAAAATGACAGCATAATGGTGGATAGGATTAAAAGCTTCTTAAATTTTAAATTGCAGTAACATGAGATAATGTGCTTAAATTTTTGTTATTATTACAATATATAAGTGAATTATGTTAAAAAAAATGAATATTAGAAAGCCGTATATTTCACGTTTTACTTATAAATATGATTATAATTGTAGTTTTGTGTATTGGAAAAACATAAAGTCGAATTATAACTTACGACTGGGTTTATAAATTTTTAGATTTTAGCTTAAGATTTATTTTCATTATAGATTTTAGACATATAAAGATCTGTTGATAGTTATAAAATTAAATATTTCAGAATATACAAAAGCAATAACAAATATAATTCAAATCAGACAACGAAAACCGACCTATAATTATATATATTATATATTATATTATATAATTTATTTTATAATCTCCCATTATTTTTACTGTGAAGTTTTAAAAGTGACGTTTTACTAGTGTCTAAAAAAAATTAACTGGTCATATTTTTTTTAATATCGTGAAGAAATGAAACTATATTAGGAAAAATGAGTGGGTTGGGCCCTCCTGGTGTGTGGGCTGCTCAGAAGAGGCTCGAGTCCTGGGCTAGAGCAGCAAGGGAACGAACGTCGAGTGCCAGTAGCGGTCAGAGCCACAACTCCACAGACAGCTTCGGTGATGACAAATCTCATGGCAGTCCAAGTGTATGTATTTATTTCTGAAAAAACGGTATATATATATATACGAATTTATTTGCTCATGTATATACTAAGCCACTAACTTTACTTTATATTTCCTCCTTTTTTTTTATTCTTTATCTGAATTTTACTAATACCCGATTTTGCACACCTACAAACCTCTGCTCTTGTACGTCCTAAGGTTGGCTGGTAGAGAATGCTTTTAGCATTAAGCCCGCCTTTTGTACAATTCTTTAATGTATTATGCAATAAAGTATTAATAAATAAATAAATAAAAACTTATTATCAAATAAATAAACGACTCACACTCAATGGTATCCAAGATTAGAAGGAGGATTTACTGCTGTGTCTGGAATCGGGAAACCCAAACAATACACAAGTACATATTAATATATTAATAAGGCTATAGTACCAAGGCTGAAACATTGATCCTAACATCGCTCTCTCGCAGTTCACTTCGGAACGTAGCGCTAAAATTTAAATGTTATTTATGTACTTTCTTGACATTAATGTGGTTACTATTAAATGAGGTAGTTTTATGTGATCATGTTTCCGTTTTTCGTAACAAACCAAAAACAGGTAACAAACTAAAAACAGGTAACATTAAATGATTGGTGTTTGCTTCTTAAGTAACGATATAAGGTGCGATATGAGAAAATATATAGGGAGTTGAATCGTGGGATACGACGCTGAGCAGTGATGCTCGATATGGATATGTTAGCACCATTTACTGTACTGAGTACTAATACGAATAGCAAGCGTCGATTTACATTTTGATTTAGACTGTTATTTATTTATTTATTTATTTACACTTTATTGTACACCAAACTTTTATTGGTTAATTTTATTATAATTTAATTAATTTAATAGAATATTACAATTTTAAATATTACGGTAACTGTTCTTAGTCGTAGTCGCGTTTAGGAACGTGAGACATACACTTTTTTTTTTCAATGAAAAGATACGAATTGGTTTAATCAAATGTAATGATCAGTAGTAAAATAATAATAGTGACAAGACTTTGGTAATAGACACAATTCATACGTATCAAGGCTAGGAAAAAGAAGCAAAGTTTCGCTATAAACAGGAATCAGAGTCACTCAGTCTGGAGCATTAACCTCTGTGCAAACAAGTCATTGATAGCATTAATACTTTGTTTCAAAAGGTTTTACGTTTAGGAAACTTATTTGCTTATCTTTATGAATAATAATGTATGTAGAAATGCTATGAGAACTCTGGAAATGTAATGAAATTGCTTATTCATTTATGTTATTATGCACATTTAACAATATAGCAATCTGTTCTTCTTCACCTCTAAGTTTAATTTTTTTAATAACCATACTAAGCCTATTTATTTATCTTAGATCAATTTCAATAGAAAATAGAAAGTCTGATACAAAAGTGATACGGATTTTTAGATATGGCAGAATATTATAAGATACAATTACCTAAGATGTAAAGTTATGACAAGTATTTGCCAATCTTTTAATCTGTTTAACGGAGGTAGGGCACAGTAGGAATTTCCTGCTCAAAATATGGAGCATCTCGACTGGGGTATTACCTCGACCTTACAGAAGACCACAGCTAAATAATACTGTTTTCAAGCAGTATTGTGTTCCTGTTGGTGAGTAAGGTGACCAGAGCTCCTGGGGGGGATTGGGGATTGGGTCGGCAACGCGCTTGCGATGCTTCTGGTATTGCAGGCGTCTATAAGCTACGGTAATCTTTTACCATCAGGTGAGCCGTACCTACGCTTGTTTACTGAACTAGTGATATAAAAAATCTTGACGTTAATGTTATATTAAAATTTAATAAAATCTATTTATTTAAGTGTATTAAAATCTAATTAATTTATTTGACGTCGATACCTATCTAATATTTAATAAGTTTGTTGAGATAAATATTTAATTAACATACTTAAATAAAAACTCATCAAAGTTATTAACGCGGCTTGCTCAAAGCTGGATGGAACAGTATAAAAGTTTAAGATGTTAATTTTTCATAGCTGTTTATCCCACAACAAATTTCCTTAAAGATTGTTTTTAATTGAAAACGTAATAACGTTCGTCATTTTATACTTATATTAAGTATGAAAATATGTGTATAAATAAAAATAAAAAACCGGCCAAGTGCGAGTCGGACTCGCGCACCGAGGGTTCCGTACAAACAAAATTATTTAAAATAATTTTACTATCTAATGTAACTAAAAATTTATGTTTTTTGCAATTTTTCCTTTATCTGTGCTATAACACGTTGCTTCGTACCAAATTTCAAGATTCTGAATTTACGGGAAGTATCATGAGGGTTTTGATTCCCTTGCGAGTGTCGAAAACTTGAAGCATAAACAGCTATATCTTTTGATTGCGTTGGCTTAAAAGTTTGATTTTTATACAGCTCCAACGGACAGTAGACCTGAGTATTTGATATAAATTTTAGCTCAATATCTCCATGCGTTCCTGAGAAAAAGGGTCTTGAGAGACCGACGGACAACAAAGTGATCCTATAAGGGTTCCGTTTTTTTTCTCCTTTTGAGATACGGAATCAAAAAAAGCTGAAATTTGTTACAATAAGATTATTTGTGTTTATATTATTTATCTTACTACTATTTAAACCGCACATTCACATATACTATTACTTATACTCTTCGCCAGCTACGCCAGCGATTTCATAATTTCTAATCTCGAGGGAAGATCTAAACGTAAAGTTATTGTATATGACTATTATTTCCACATGTTTAAAGTTGCTTAACGTGCAATGGAACGGGCTATGCTTGAGGTTCTTCTCAAAGATAGAATAAGAAACGAGACTATCCGCGAGAGAACGAAAGTAACCGATATAGCCCACAGAATTAGCAAGTTGAAGTGGCAGTGGGCTGGTCATCTGTGTCATGGGACCGATGGCTGTTGGAGCAGACGAGTTCTGGAGTGGAGACCGTGTCTTGGCAAACGCAGTGTGGGACGTCCTCCGCCCCGTTGGACCGACGATCTACGTAAGATTGCCGGTGTAGGCTGGATGAGGATTGCGGAGTACCGGGATGTCTGGCGCGAACTTGGGGAGGCCTATATCCGTGCACTGCAATAGGCTGAACTGAATGTCTATTATTTTGGACCTCCGCCTGTCTTCGCATAAAAACTCGTTTTAATCAATTTAGTAATTTTTGTGTGAATACATAACAAACAGCCATCCATCAACCCACACAAACTTTCATTTATAACATTAGTACCAATTTCTCAACTAAATTAATTACCGAAATTACTCAGGCGGTTATCTTTTACGCTCTGATCTATTTTTCATTTACGTCGCTAACCTCAACCGTTACAAATCGAACCAGCTAGTGCAAAGTTTTTAATTACGACTTCTGTTTAACGACAGAACACAAACGAGGAACTTTTCACTATTTTTTCTTTTTTAGAGTAAAGTTCAGCCTAACTAATGAGGCACGTTCAAACTCGTTTGCCATTTATAAGGGAGTAAATTTTAAGCAATAAAAAATTGAAATTAGGTTATCATTAAACAGTTTGAAATCACAAATATTACCATTTAAAAATTGAGCGATGCAATTTTTTATATTAAAAACTAAAAAAATTGTTCATAATCGAATTAATAGCAAATACTCATAGTGTTGTAACTTTTACTTGCAACCGCTTGAAACTTGTCGATCAAGTCAATAATTATTATTTTAACGACAACATAAGCAACGTTTGTCTTGATATTTCTTTACATCGTCTTTGGAAACACTTTCCGAATTTTACTTTGAAACAAGAAAAATTGTTCATACAAATAATAATAACCTCATTGTACATTTGTTTCCTTGCTTACTTTCTTTCTCCGCTTTTTATATTAATTGCTCGCAGCTTTGTGTGTTTGCGACAGCCGCGGCCTTTATTTAAATTTAAAATTTCATTAACGTGTAAAACATTAATTTCCGGCATGCTTACTTCGTAAAATAAATTAATAATTAAATACTGAGCGGTTTTTTTTAACTTTGTTTTAATTTTGTTAAAGCTTTGTAACCATAATTGTAATTTTTACTACAGTAATTGTAATTACTATATTTTAATACTAGCGACATCTATTCGTCCATATTTTTTTACACGATAAGTAATCAGTAATCAGCAACATATCATTTACTAAGAGCTTCTCCGAAACACGCTGTATCCTGTGGTATAAGTATTATTCCGATCGGTTCCATTTATTAGTATGGATGGATTTGACAATAATAAGACCATCTTTGGCTAAGCTACGCTACGTTATTTTTCTGGTTTTTTGTTTAATTAACATTTTGTAAGGAATTTTTTTAATATATTGATAATTTTTTTTAGTATAATTGAAGTTGAAAGTGAAGTGAAAAGTAGCATCACTATATATAGTAACTAGCTGACCCCGCAAACATTTATTTGCCATATATTATACACATTATACACCCCCTAAACCCCCCCTCTCTCCCTCCCCTGAAGTGTTCCCGATACTTAGCCGATTCTTAGACCTACCCGACATACACACAAAATTTCATAAACATCGGTCCAGCCGTTTCGGTGAAATATGGTAACTAACATTGTGACAGGAGAATTATATATGTCACCAATATTTCACAGACAAGCTAGTATACTCTTCGATTAAAAGGATTGCTAGTTTGTTTTACCACGGTATTGGGTAGCGGATTGAATGAAAGTCTTAAATTTCATTCAGAGACCGTTTCTTCCTTGCGATATATATTTCCAACGCAAAATAAATTGAGAATACAATTTAATGAAAGTCAAAAGTAAATCAAAATTAATAGACAGTATTTTAATTAAATTTAATGTACATACATTAATACGGACTGTATTAATAATTTATTTTTTACTCCACAAGAGTTGCAAAAACCGTACGGTCGGTAAGCGGATATTGCAACCAATGGGACCGCAAATGCAGCAGTGCAACACTAACGTTGTAACCGCGGTCTCGATCCTAGCCCCAAGGCGCTTTGGCTATCTTAATCATCACAGGAACACATTACAACTTGAGAACAGTATTATTTAGGAGTGGTCTTTTGTAAGGTTGAAGTACTTTCCCTGAACAGCATCATCTTCCTGCCCTTATCCCACTTATGTACGGTCGGCACAGTTTTCCTCTTCCATTCCTCTCTATTATTCGTCACTTTAGCGCTTACTCCTTTCTTTCTCATATCCTCACTCACACAATCCATCCATCGCTTTTTTGGTCTGCCGATTGCTCTTCGTCCTTCGACATTTATCCCTAACAATCTTTTACCAACATAGCGTTCATACTTCCTCATTACATGTCCATACCACGCTAACTTGCTACTGCTGCTGCTTGCTGCTTGGGTGATACTTTCAAACTTCCCTGAATAGCCTTTACCAGTAAATACTGTGCACCTTTCTACCTATAGGTATGTCAACATGTACTTACTTTGAAAAATATAATTAAAATAATGTGAGCTATCTAGGAAACGTTGATCTAATCATAAATCTCAGAAACAACGGAGATGGATTGGAATGTTATAATCTGCCACAATATTTCAATCGAGATTTCCTATTTTTCCATTCACACCTTGAGATTGATACACTAACATTATTCCTTTTTATTTTCAAATAGCAAAGAAAAATAAAACCTTTCTTACTTCTTCTAATTCGGTATTAATTCTGGATACTAGCAATACCCGTGCTAATAATTCGGTAGTAAAAAGTAAAAAATTAATAATAAAAAATTAATAAAGAATAATAATAATAAAAAGTAAAAAAATTACCGACCGTCAATCATGTTGACGTTGTTTCAAAATTAAAGCCGTCATATACATAATTTTAATAATTAACTAATTTACAAAAACAAAAGCAACAATAATTTGTTTAGTTGTCAATGCCGGTAGAGCAAGCAATTATATTTAAAATGATATTTAATTTATGTGGAGTAATTGTGATGTTTTTTTCTAAAAAGAAGGCAAACATCTTAACCTTAGTGTATTAATATATATGATAACTATTACCTAAATATATCTCGGATGAAACAGCGAGTTACATGTGTGTCTATGTTGTTTCTTAAAACAAAATACAAATACGTCGAGTTACAGCTCTTTGAAAGGAAAACGATTCTTTTATTTTGGAGCTCGTTCCTCATTACTTTCGGAAGAACGTTTTAAAAGGACGCCTTCAGCCATTTAGAAGGTGAACATTTCTAAAGCGAAATTTTATGAGAAAATTTTATGTAGAACATGTGTCTCATTTTATTGCAAAAGTATCTATGAAACACGTCTGTAATGATCGCTAAAATGAATTTATAAAATTAATATATATAAATTTGTGCACATAACATTTACTGAAAATATTATTATAATATATTGTCGTAAATCTCTAGTTTATTAGCAAACTATCACTATTTTTTTAGAATCATCTATGTAGAAATACAAAATAATGCAATATAATTGTGTTTGCAGGCAAACGAAGAAAAACCGACTTCAATTATATCGACAAGTAATACAACATAGGTAGACGAAAAAATAGTCAAGTAAATACGCATTATCAAAGATTACTCCAAAAGTTGTAATCAGATCTCGATGAAATTTAAATGTCACCACATGATAAGCATAGGCTTTCGATTAAATTAAAAATCATTAAAATCGGTACACCCAGTAAAAAATTATGCGGATTTTCGAGAGTTTCCCTCGATTTCTCTGGGATCCTATCATCAGATCCTGGTTTCCTTATCATGGTACCAAACTAGGGATATCTCCTTTCCAACAAAAAAAAAATATTTATCAAAATCGGTTCATAAATAATATATATATATATATATAATTATACGGTCGAATTGAGTAACCTCCTCCTTTTTTGAAGTCAGTTGAATAAAATTCATTATTGTAAGACTCGAGATTTTTATGTATTTGATTATTCTAAATAATAAATATTACATTAATTAATGTCATTATAGTATAGCAGAATGCATTAGGGTGTGAACAACAAAGCCAATTAGAGCGAGTTTCGAAGTAGGTACTCGTAAATTATAAGTGAACGAATGACCAAGAACTAACCCAATAATAAACGTCGGTTAGGAGACGCCTGAGAATCCCTTTACATTATTTATGACTTAATTTAAATCATTGTCTCATCCAAAATTTACTTGAAAGTTTAACAAAATTAAATGTTGTGTCACTTTATTGAATTGCTCTAATTTATATGGCACAATAGACCACTGAGGTTGAGTCGACAAAGTCCAATGAATTATTAAGACACCTGAGCTGACGAATATATGAATCCTAATCGTAAGATCTATTCGCATTTGGATTATCCAAGCATAATTTTAAGATGCCAAACTCCTTTAAATTAACTCTGGTAATCTGTTGCTAAGGTGTTAATGTTCCTTCCTTTCCTGTGTTTTAGACAACAAGCTGACTTAGATTTATTATCTACGTTTTGAAATCTAAATTAAGAAACCTCTTACTTCGTATGCTAGTAATCTACATTGTTTTTTACACATTATTTTGTATTTTATTTCACAATATTTAGTCGGTATACTGTTAATTATATGTAGAAACTAAATTTAATAAAAGTAAGTCACATAGTCAAAGAATAAAATCTTTAAAGTTTCTGCAATTAAAAATCGTTGCGTTATATAAACAGTTCATCAAGTGAGTACTATATATTCAAAAGTGAAAGTTAACATAATCCGAAAAGTAAACATTTATTCATACATTTAACTAATCACGAAATCTCGAAAAAACTAAATAACCAATCGCAAACTTTAAAAAAAAATACGCAACCTGACTCTCTGTAAAGGATAAAATGGGGGCTTAAAGTTTTTACAGTATTTTTCATTATTTAATTATTGCCTCCACTGGTGACATTTATATTAGTTTTTAATAGTGTTGAAATTACATACAGGTTTGTGTTCAAATGGGCATGTGTTGAAGATCATCCATTTACAGTAAATTAAAGCTATTGGATATTTAACAATATCTCACTAATGATTATCAAAATATTAATGTTATGGTCTACCAAGCTACTGCTTCTGAAAACCTATAATATAAACGAAATATTGAAATGAAAAGTACCTAAAGCCAGAGAAGATATTCGAGTAATATAGCAAGAAAATTATTAACCGTAGCAGCAGTTTGTGAACGTGACGTGATAGGAATGGTCACTAACGAGCACACACGACTTGCCTTCCAAGCTGGCGCCACACCCAGCTAGATACAAAGTAATCTAATTAATCTTAAGCTTTCATATAAAACTACAACATTTTGCACTAACGAATACCTAAACTGTTGAACTTTGCTATAATATAATAGTACACGTTACATTTACATATTTAGACTGTTTGAGAAATACAAATTTCTAATTCACTTTAATTTGGCTAACATTAAATTAACTTTATTTTAAATGTCCGAAATTTATCGGTTAAGATAAAAAATTGAATACTGTTAATTTTTCATCACATTAAATTTTCGTATTTTTTGTGGTTTAAGTTACGTTTATTATGTTGTGTATATTAATAATTCTCGAGTTTAAAATAAAAATAGATATTATAGAAATGTTTTAATAAAAATATATAGACTTCTTGTACATGAAATTTGTCATTTCTTTTAAATCCCGTTAACGAATAGCGTGTCGTTAAAAAAGATCTTTCAATATCAAGTTGAAGTGTCTTTGATACTTTTCATATTGTATTTTTAATCCCCATAATTAATACAGCAAAAACAATATTTGAATAAAATCATATCAATTAAAACAACAAGTTATGTTTGCAAACTACTGTTAAAAGAACTTAGTTATATTTTGAATAATAATAGAAAATGAAACTTTATTTAAATCGATTTTCTTGTTTCAGAACATTTTAGTGAGAGAAACTTACTCGAATTATTTTGTTATGTATTTTGCTTTACCGCTCTTGTTTTAGATATACTAATTATTATTAAGTATCTAATTTTAAAGTTTTATATACGTGTTTCAGTAACTGTTTTAAACTTAAAATTAATATACACGTATTACATTTCAGTGATATTGTTAAGTTAACCTTGCTAAAATAAGAGCAATTTTTTTACGACTACGTTTCATAACCGTCGTCTGTCCCTGGATAAAAAACACCTACTCTCACTTGCACGGACGCACGGATTTAATTATTAATTATTAATTATGACACATTCATGCCCGATTCGTAAAACTCGGTGACGTTACCTGGGCACTAGACTGTTCACTGCATCCTTAGTTTAGATATTCAATGACATATCTTTCAATTGTTACAGGAGATGCTAATATCCAAGGAGCAGTGCCGCGTCCAGCCACTGAACGAGAGTCGGACTGCCACCTCGCTGCCGCACGCGAGACTCGCTCGCACTCCATCCATTTCATCTCAGAGCAGCCTCGATAGCGGAACTTCTAGAGCCACTGTAAGTTAATTAAATTGTATATAAGTAATTAAAACTCCGAATATTACAAAGAACTTTACTGTTTTTTGGATCTAGATAAGATTCTATGCAAATTACCAATTGCAGTAAATTTATAATTGTTTTTTGGACACTTATTTGTGTTTACATGTAATTTATTATAAATGTTAGTCACAGAGTACTAAACAGTGATAATTATTTTTGCTGTACACCTCAACAGAGTTAAATATTGAGTATTACGATTACCGTTATGAGAGCTGAGCTTTGAACGCAGCAGGAACATTTAGTTACAAATAAGTAGATACTTACTTAAAAAGAAATTGAAACAAACCCGCTAAAGCTTGCACCGATGAACGTAATATCAAAAATGTTTACTAAACGTCGAACATTCGAAATTGAAAGATATATTTTTAGCTACTGCGAGTTTCAACGCCCTATACGAAAGGAAAAAAATTAAAACAATGAATATAAAAAAGTTAAAGCTATTTCCTACTAAGGTCAAGAAAATAAAATTAATAATTCAATTTAATTAATGATTGGAAAGAACGGTATTAACATCAAGTTTCATCCACTTTAAATTTTAAAAATGTAAAAAAGTATCTTATCAACGATTGAAAATTTGAAAAAGATACGTAAACTTATAGTAGTAACACCGAAAAAAAAAACCTTTTCCACTATTATAGAACAACTATACCGGTAAGCAAAAGCGTATAACTATACCTACAAATATGTGAAATGATAAAGTAATACCTACAAAATATATGAAAATTTGCTATTGAGATGAAATCAACAAATGCAAATACGATTTTCCAGCAAGCTCGTAGTTTATACGTGCACTTTTGTACACCAAGCTTTCTGTATACCCGTGGTCGGCTTTCTCTTTGAGCGCCCCGTACAGTGTCAATTGGCATAAAACATTAAGCTTACTGGCCTGGGGCGTATTTACTATTTACGTTCGTTTCACAATGGTATTTGTATGGTAGATCAATAACTGCACAATAGTCGTATTAACATTTTTTTTAAACTACTATTTCAATATCGAGTGATGTAATGGTAGTTTCAAAATAGAGTACTAGTTACATATTTGTATAATAACAAAATAAATAATATACAATAATAATACTGGATATGCTTATACGAAAAATTTTGTCCCTAACTACCTACGTATCGCACAGAATTAGTAGTTAATTCTTTCTTAGGGCAATGGAATGATACTTTTGTAAAAAAGTATACTTTTTTTTCTATAACTTTCGACTTTCTATCGCATTTCATAAGAATGTATATAAAATATATCTACTTGTCTAACTTTTAATAAATTTGTAATATATAATAAAGTTGATTACGCTGCATCGTTTGAAAAGAGAAAAAGCCACTTAGAGAAAATAAAAGCCTCACTTAACTCCGTGTTCTCTGTATCGGAGGTTGATGAAATCGAACTGTAATCATAAAAAGGTAAAGGTACTCAATCGTAAGTCACCTAAAACAAAAAATTTCAATAACTTCATACATTTTTTCATTTTTTCACGAAAACAAAAAGCACTGGTTCGATATCGTTATGGAGATATTCGTGGTTAACTTTTGACGTTTCAATAGTGTTCTGTGAACTGCTGTTCAACTCAGTACGTCCGCTATATTAGACACGTAAATGCGGCAACGCAGCACTTGACAATATACCTCCTACTCGTATAAATAACGACGAATACAAGAGACGTAATATGCGTAATCGTTGATGATAAATGCAGTCACATTTTCATTCAAGTATTTATGATATAAGAAATAAGATTATTTGATTGACTCAATTTGTAATCAGCCACAAATATTAAATTACGCATTAACTTTATTAAAAAACGTAAATCATTTAACAAAATAACATAATTTTTGCATTACAAACTATAAAATGTAAACATAAATTATTCGGCATTGACATTTCGACATGAAAATTGACCTTCAAAAATAAATAGAGGTACTGCGGATTTGACGTTACATAAGTACATCCTTAAATATCATAAAACTCCACCACATCATACTATTTCAGAAATATAAACATCAGTATTCACTACTGCCTATATAAGTCGCTTAAAAATATTTAAATTGAATCGATAAATCGTTAAAAAGCGTAATTATTATTCAATAACATATGTATTTCGTCAAAAACAACGTAACAGTAACAGTATTTCCTGAATATTAATATTTTATTTTAAGCTACTTTTTATCGTATGAGTCTATCGAAAAAAGAAATAATAAAATTGTATATAATGTAATATAAGTGTCATTAAATCGTTAACATTTTTTACTAGAGTACATATGATCATGAATACTCGAATAGTAAACACGTTTAACATTTCGTGCGAATACCAAGCATCTCATTCATAACTTTCATAACCAACAGGCGATCGATATACTGGTATTTACACAAAAATATGCATATTACTTTTGTAAGAATCGTTTGTTAAGTTATTAAATGTGTTGATATTAAAATTATGGAGTAAAAACAATTAAAGATGTAATAAAATAAGTAACTTTAACCCTCAAATTAAACATTTATAATTTCTAATTCTTATATACTCTACATACTACCAAATATCAGAACGAAACAGTAAATTTATGTGACCCAACAACAGTAATGGTAATAAAATTCTCAAAACTTCAAACGCTGTTACTACCGTTATCGTTCTACGCTATAAAAATAAGAGCTATAAAAATAAACTTGAAGATATTTCCTATTCAACCCCCCCCCCCCCTACCCTTCCCCTGAGTTTGTTAGTTCCTTTTTCTCCCATTAAAGTATAGGATATGTCCGGTAAAAGAATTTTTGAAAATGGTTGTTGTTCTGAACAATACTAATCATTCATCTTTATAATATTATTATAGATGTAGAATACCACAAAAAAAATATCTAAAAAGTATCATCTCTTTAGTTTTACTTACATTGAAATGAATTCTACGACAAGGGTACCGATGCGCTTCACACAACATTCAATTTCCTCGGCAACTATTTGAATCCTACCGGGAATGCTCTCTTTAAATTGGAAACAGTGCATACCGATCTGTCGCTTGATACTCCTCAATTTCTCGCCAGTTAATTTGAAATATCATACCAATATCATACTATAAACGAAAGTCATAATATCTTATATTTATTAATTCTGTTATTGTAAAAATTAAAGCCTTACTTGTTTAGTAATAATGACCTCTGACGCTACTGCTCCTATTTTAGTTTTTTTTTTTTGCCATTAGAAAACTACGAAATTATTTTGAACGCTGCAGATTCGTTTGCAGCTCTGTTAAAATTATCACGGTACGACTTAGTTTATAAGCACAATATCTACCTTTATGAAGCCGGGAGACGTCGAATTTTTCATAAAGAAATACGCGTGAAACCAAAATAATTAAAAAACTCTTTAATGAGACTCCGCTAAGAGCCCACGTAATAAAAACTTTATAACTAAAACAAACACTAAAATGAAACGCTGCAGATGGTCGAAATGTTTTGTTGGAAAGGTCAAAGGGGAAACGTAAAGGAAATAAGGTACTTCTAAACATAATAGTAATGATTTTGGAGTTCGTTCACCGGATACCCGAATTTTACTTCTTTTTAAATATTATTGGATAAATTAATTATATTCTTTTATCACTTAAAGGAAATACAAAAATGTTTTTTATTATATTGTTATGTGTTATTACATTAGCTGTGTGGCTACGGCATTAAATAATATAACCACCCCCTTTCTTCCCGTGGGTGTCGTAAAACGCGACTAAGAGATAACACAGTTTCACTATCACCTTGGAACTTATAAAGCCGATCGATGGCGGGATAACCATCCAACTCCTGGCTTTGAAATACACAGGCCGAAGACGGGTAGCAGCGTCTTCGGTGCTACAAAGCCAGCCCTGCGGTTACCAACCCGTCTGCCCAGCGTGGTGACTATGGGCAACACACATGAGTTCACGTCATTTTTGGCGCGAACTTGTGGAGGCCTATGTCCAGCAGTGGACTGCAATAGGCTGAACTGAAATAGCACATGTACATCTAATACTGTGTGTATGTTATATGATAAAAAAAAGTAAAAAAAATACTCTACTTTATATTTATAATAAATGTGTCTGCACTGATACTTCATAGAAATTACATCTAACCATCACACTCATCTGTGCGTGCCAAGTGTTGACAAAGAGGTACAGAGTATTCTCTTGGTGTTATATTACGTTTCTGCTTTAGTAACTCCGTAATATATTCATACGCCAAACAAGAATTCAGGTCAAACTAGTTTATCTTTGTATGAAGCGGCTTATCCTGGGCGCTTTATCTCGTACTAGTTAACCTAGGAAAAATAGATTGCAATATAAAATTTGCACGAGTCTCAGGGTTAAAGGGTGAACACTCTTTCCGCAAATCAAAACAAGTGTGTACAGTCCTCACCGTCGTCTTGCCTCTAAGCTAACAAAAACCTTAAGCTATCAAAGTAAGTCTTAAGCTATGAAATGTCTTTCACTTATTCCTAAGATTTACTACCATGTCCTCGGAAAAACTAGTCTCTCATAGTAGATATTAAATACCGCAGTTTAAGCAATTTTTTCTCTAGTATAGATAATAATAACTTAAACAATCCTATTTACTTAAAAAAATCTAAATAAATCCTATTTACTTAAATAAAAATCTAAATAAAGAATTGGATCGATGATACGAGAGAGGGAAAAACTTCTTAGCATACCATGGATTCACCGCGCGGATGCCGGGTCCATCGTGTGGCAAAAGGAGAAACTCAGAGCAGTTCCCAGGACTTGCGACCTGGGTGTAGGTTTAAGGAGGCCCCTTTTGAGGTACGCATCAACGCTCACCTTCACTGCTCGAGTTTCCCGCCCTGCCTAGCCAAATTTGGTAGGAACCTGTTAGTGCAGCCTTAGACACTCGTTCTAAAATAGAACTTAGTGCAGTTCTCGACAGGCCAAGGTCTTTCAGAAGATTATAGAGAGATTTTGCTGGTATACCTCTCGCTCCTACTTCTACCGCGTATAAATTAACCACATAACCATTTTTATATGTAAAAATAACGAAAAAAAACATAGATAGATAGTTTGTTTTTAACATTAATCTAATTTCATTAGTTGTTAGCATAGATGTTAGATAGCATGAAACGATAGTTTGAAATAATTATTTTACTACGGACTGAAATAACTACCTATTTGATCAATTAACAAACACAACACGAGGCAGTAGATTTAAAACGTTTTAGGAATTAATTGAAATAGCAAAATGGAAACATATTTAAAAAACTATTCGACTAGCAACGACAAGCTTATAATTCGATTTAGTAAAAGAGGTCAGAATTTAACGAAGATTTCTTTTTGTAAAGTTGCATTAATTCATATAAAAATTAAAACAATATATATTACTTTTTACGCATTTTATAGTTTTCAAAATTACGTAGTTTTATTACCTCTTTGACGTTTGTGGTCAGTTTCAACGACTAATAAATAAAAAAGGTAAGAAAATCGCAAGTCTTTTCATCATTACAGCCTATACAGCCCACTGCTGGACACAGGCCTCAAGTCTACGCCAAAATAACGTGAACTCATGTGTTTTGCCCATAGTCACCACGCTGGGCAGGCGGGTTGGTGACCGCAGGGCTAGCTTTGTCGCACCGAAGACGCTGCTGCCCGTCTTCGGCCTGTAACTTTCAAAGCCAGCAGTTGGATGGTTATCCCGCCACCGGTCGGCATTTTAAGTTCCAAGGTGGTAGTGGAACTGTGTTATCCCTTAGTCGCCTTTTACGACACCCACAAGAAGAGAAGGGGTGGCTATATTCTTTAGTACCGTAGCCATACAGTACCTTACAAGTCCTTTAAACACCGGTAATTCTAACCTTTGAGCATTGAACTTCTATAGCGTGTTCGTTACAATTAAATGTTATACGCTGAGCATTTTTACCTTTTGGTACTGACACAATCAGTGCCAATCACAAAGCAATAAAGACAAAATAGTAACTACAAAATAAACTTACATCAAAAATATAGCCAGTCTAATTTAAACGCTTAAACACAATAAAGGCGATATGAAAAAAATGTAATTAAAACGTCATGTTTTATACGGTTGTTAAATTAAATTAGGTAATTATTATACTGTTATACAAAAGAAATGGAGCAAATAATTAACATTACAATAGCACTTTTTAGTAGACATAGTTAAACGCTAATACTTCTTACTATCATGAATTTCATTACAAGTTTTTTGTGGTTTACACGTCACTTTTATGAAGGAAGATAAAAGTAAATTAAATTTCATGTTATGACTGACTATACGAGCGATCTATAAACTACAAACGTTTATATATCTAGTAGTTAAAGATGCTTAAATCATCTTAGGTTATAGGTACCTACGCTTCAGCCTGTAATATTCCACTGCGGGGCATAGGCCTCTTTCCCATGTAGGATCAGAGATTAATCTACCACACTGTTTCAATGCGTTATGGCGGATATACTCCCTACTATGAGTTACGATCGCTATTAGGTGTACATGATAACAACCCGGACCGACGGCTTAATGTGCTTTCTGAGGCACGGCGGAGAGACCGACAAGGACTGGACAAACACCCAGACCACGGCAAACATCTGTACAGCCAATACAAATGTTTATCATGTGCGGGGATCGAACCCACAACCGCCAGCACAATGGCCACAAACCAGTACTGTGACGACTGCGCCAACGCGGCGTCGCGGATGTAGGTACCTATTACCTACTAGTTACAGCGTTTTAAATTACAAATGTGTTTGCTAGCAAACAAAAAAACCGATTTCAATTATATCAATGTAGTTAGGTAGACGAAAAAATAGTCAAGTTAACACGCATTAGATATAACTCGAAAATTACTCTATCGGAATTTATAATCGGATTTTGATTCAATTTAAATATGACAACATGACAAGCAACACGTTAAAAAGTTCTGAGGTAACATACATTAAAACAACAACGTTTTTTGGAGTCGGTTAATAAAGGTAGGCACAGAAACTGCGTGTGTGTGACGAGATATACCTACACTCAAAAGTCAATTTTATTCCCAGAAAATCATGCTGATTATTTTTTTTTCCAAATTTTATTAAAAATAAATAAAGAAATTCCTGTACGCAAAGAACAGTGCATTAAGAACATGACTGTGTTGCTCAGAGGACGTCTTGGACGTCAGCATCGCTGTCACACAAATTAAATTTGCGTAAAAACGAGTTCAAGTATATACACATACAGCTACGCGTTGAGCGGAGTCGAAGTTGATATTTCGAAGGAGTCTCTTTACAAAAATCGTTCTTTAGTTATTACATTCGAAAGAGTAACCTACTCAGAGCATAGTAACTTTGTAATAGTTATGGCGCGTTGTGGCGCTACGCGTTGGGGCAACGGTCACAACACTGGTTTGTAGCTATTGCGCTGGCGGTTGCAGGTTCGATCCCCGTAAATGACAAATATTTGTATTGGATATACAAATGTTTGCCGTGGTCTGGATGTTTGTGCAGTCCTTGTGGGCCTCCCCACCGTGCCTCGGAGAGCAAGTTAAGCCATCGGTCCCGGTTGTAATGATATACTTACACCTGGTAGCGATCGTTACTCATAGTAGAGAATATATCTGCCAACCCGCATTGGATCAGTGTGGTGGATTAAGCTCTGATCTTTCTCCTAGATGGGGAAAGAGGCCTATACCCAGCAGTGGAATATTACAGGCTAAAGCGAATAGTTATGGAGATATGTAAGTAATGCGCTATAAACATTTATAAAAAACACATCCGGTAAATAATAGTTTAGTAAATTAAAAATCTATATGTAAGATTTAATGCTTTTTTACCAATGGTTTTTTTGTATAAATAATTTTATTTTTTATTTTTTTTATTTTATATTATAAAGGCAACGAGTTTTACGTCTACCTCGTTCGTATTTCTATCTTAATCATATTAAAAAGTTGTACTTAGCATTATTAGCATAATACTCCGTATTGGACACCTTTAAAAAAACAAAAATAGTAACAATCAAAGAAAATAGTTTCAACTTTAGGATAGCGATCTCTGCTAATCAAAGAAAAAAAACTATTTAACTATTTACAAAAACTTAACTTTCATAGTATTAAGTATTGAATTTATCTTCTTAACTCTAGAGTAGAAGAATGATTGATGTCCAATATCGTATCGCTATACAGACCGAGCTGCGAACTTGGTAAGCTGAGAAATAGCAATTTGTTCATTTCTTTTAAAGATTAAATTGTTTTAGTTCAGCGAGTTTCAGGTCTTTAATAGAATTTTAAAAGATAATGTCTATTTACAGCGACTTTGTTTGTGTTGAGTTAAAGTTATTTCAAAGTATTTGAAAGAAAATATTCTTTGTAATTATACATGTAACGAGTTCTAAAAATAATCGTGTCTGCAATATAAATATATATGGCGTTTACAATGGATCGGTATGTAATTAAACCACATACTACTTACCTACCACTTTTTTTTAATAAAAAAATAGTAAAGGAAAAGTAGTAGTTTTAGCAAAAGATAGATTTTTCACTTTTATTCAAATGAATCGGTACTATACTGGTCCTGGAGTGGAGACCGTGTCTTGGCAAACGCAGTATGGGACGTCCTCCGGCCCGTTGGACCGACGATTTACGTAAGATTGCCGGTGTAGGCTGGATGAGGATTGCGGAAAACCGGGATGTCTAGCACGAACTTCACTCATAGGCTGAAGTGATGATGATGATGAATCGGTACTATCGTCGGACATCTAAAGCCATATCGCAAAATAAAATCCTAAATTGATATTTAGGTTAAGATTGTTTTTTCAATCTTAATTTAAACAATACTATAATTTATTTGTTATCGTAATATGCCATGATTGCTGAAATACAAATTAAATTTTGTTCTAAAATAATGAATAATTTTAGTAAATTTAAGACCTGGATAAAAATAGTGTAGAAAAATAGGGTCCAAGAATTAAGTCTATTGATGTAATTGATTCATTTTATTATAGTAGAAACTAAAAAAAATAATGTAGAGATTAAATATATTTTTTGCTACGTTTATAAGTTACATACGCGATGACACGAGCTGCGTTTGTTCTAATCAAGAATTCATCACTGGCTCCCAATCTTTTCGAAGTAATCCCCTTACTTACTAAACTTTATATTATGTTTCGTGGAACATTCACGACAAGGCGAGGGAAGCTTTGGATAATTTAAAACTTGTTTTTAGAACATAATGAGAATATTAGGGGAAGCAAGTTTTTGTAATGGCATTGATTGCTTTATACTTTTTGCTGGTCTTTATTTAATGTTCTTGGGGTGTGTTTGTAGCGTTCTTACGGAACATATAGTTTGAGAACCTCTGCACTGATTGGACAAAGGACCAATAAAATTAATCTGCATTGAAATACACTTGTAATATTTATAATGTATACATTTTGCAACTATCACAACGATTGTCCTTTCCCAGAGGTTGTAATCAACTGTCTATTACATTTTTGACTCTTTTAACACAATTCAAAACTAAGAAGGTTATCATTTCGGTTGATGTTTTTATGTGTATACGTATATACACCGATCATGCAGTAATTTCTAATTCGATATTTACGTTTTTCTTTTTTTAGATGATAAAATTTTATAAATCGATGAACACCGGCAGCACGCACGAAATCGTGTCACGTTCCACCTGAGCCTGAGAGTGCAAGCGATAGAGAAGCACGATCGGCCCAAGCGTTGACTTGTGACATATTTATCTCTCTTCTAGCGTGACGTCAGATCTAGCAATTCAAAGTAATTCGGTGATAATAATTAAATTCAATCAATATAATTGTGTTTCTGGCAAACGAAAAAAAAAACCGACTTCAATTACATCGACAAGAAATACAACGTAGGTAGACGAAAAAATAGTCAAGTATATACGCATTATCAAAGATTACCCCAAAAGTTGTAACCAGATCTAGATGAAATTTAAATGTGACCACTTGATAAACACCGGCTTTCGATTAAATTAAAAATAATCAAAATCGGTATACCTAGTAAAAGTTATGCGTATTTTCGAGGGTTTCCTTCGATTTCTCCAGGATCCCATCATCAGATCCTGGTTTCCTTATCTTGGTACCACACTTCGCATATCTCCTTTCTAAAAACAGAAACAGAATTATCGAAATCGGTTCATAAACGACGAAGCTATCCCCGAACATACATAAAAAAAATGTATATATACGGTCGAATTGAGTAACCTCCTCCGTTTTTGAAGTCGGTTAAAAAGTTTGCAATTTTTCATCAATGTTTCTTTATGACGTTATCACGTAAAACTATAGTCTCAAATCTCGTCGTAAAACTGACTCTACAGAAAACTATCTTTTTTACTGGATGTACCGATTTTGATAATTCTTTTTTTAATCGAAAGCTGGTACTTCTCTCGTGGAGATCTGATGAGTACTTTTTGAGTAATCTGTAATAATGCATATTTACTTGACTTTCCTTCGTCTGCCTACGTTGTATTAGTTGTCGATGTAAATGAACTCGTTTTTTTTTCGTTTCCGAGCAAACAGAATTATTAATGACTAGGTCAAAATTACTGGAAGGGGAAAGCTTCCGTGATTACAATCAATTGAAACTATCATTTAATGACAAATTGTACATATTGTAATGTGCTATTTATTAATGTAAAACTTAAATAAATATTAATTACAATACTGGCAACGTTTTCCTGTTGAATCGCAATTTTCATTCTCTGAGCAATAAGTGAAGTACCTCTCTTGTCACAAGTGGAGACAATGAGTCAATTGTTATGTATTTTTAGCGCTACTCTAAGCTTCAAGTGAAAATAAAATATACAAAAAAAAATTACTCGATATTTAATTTGTATTACTACACCAGATATTTTAGGAAGACTTAAAACCATATGAAAAGACAAATATGAAACCACGGGGATGAAATCGCACAAGATCTAGAGTCCCACATAAACTTTAAGTCTTATATAAGTACCCAAAATTACGTAAAACCTACAAAATCGTATCACGTTAGGTAGATTAATCAACTACCTATCCCGTTATTGATTAGCCGGTAATGATGTTTGGAATTATAATTGGAACGGATAAGTTATATACATTCTGGACTATTTCGAACTATATCATTTTATCATGATGCTTTATTCAATACTAGCAGCACCTCGCGGTTTTCGTCGAATAAGTTCCAATGACATTGGAATATTTAGATAAAAAGTAGCGTTTGTAATTTTTTAGATTTTCAACCATTGGTATACGTACCAAGTTTCATAGCAATAGCTTTAGATGTTTTTAGTAAAAGAGTAAGAAACACCCATTCTGCATTAATTAGTATGACTAATAATAACTTACACCGTTTCGTAAGTAAACAGTTAATTAAAAGAACGAAAAATAGTGAAAAATATGAAACGTATAGGTTTTTAATTTTAATACTGGAACTACTAGGCTAATGTAACTAATTTTCAGGTCGGTGCACTTTATGTAAAATATAGTTTCATACAATTTGATACTATAGCAATATTACGTTTAATCATCTTTCATTCATTTAACGAAGTAATAACTATAGAGGTATCCTGTGATTTTATCTTAATGATGAGTTGGCGCAATCGTCAGAGGACTGACACCGTAACTGGGCCGTCGTGACAAATATTTTAGCAGACTAAACAATTATTCATCGTGATCGAATCATTAAATTGGCTACAAAAGAATACAACGTAAACAAAGTAAAACAATGAAATTTACTAAAGAGAGAAGTAACTATTGTTGTATTAGATGTATGTATGAATGATACCAACCAAACTCACAAAGTTATAAGAATTTTTAAACAAAATTGCAAAATCTGTGAAAAAGGAACTTACTTTTTATGAATTTAATTTCCGATGTATCATCTTATACTCGTTGCATCGAGACCTACCGAAATCCAGTGAATTCAAGCTGCGTAAAAAATCTACGCGGCTGTCATTTTAACTCATTTATTACTTTGTTAACCGACTTCCAAAAAAGGAGGAGGTTCTCAATTCGACTGTATTTTTTATTTTTATTTTTATGTATGTTACATCAGAACTTTTGACCGGGTGGACTGATTTCGACAAATTTTGTTTTAATCGAAAGGTGGTGTGTCAATTGGTCCCATTTAAATTTATTTGAGATCTAACAACTACTTTTCGAGTTATATCTAATAATGCGTTTTTACTTGAAGCTTTTTTCGTCGACCTACGTTTTATTATACCGCATAACTTTCTACTAGATGTACCGATTTTGATAATTCTTTTTTTGTTGGAAAGGGGATATCCCTTGTTTGGTACCATAAGAAAAGAAACCACGATCTGATGATGGGATCCCAGAGAGATCGCGGGAAACTCTCGAAAATCCGCAATAACTTTTTAATGGGTATACCGATTTTGATAATTTTTGATTTAATCGAAAGCTGATGTTTATCATGTGGTCACATATAAATTTTATCGAGATCTGATAACTACTTTTTGAGTTATCTTTGATAACGCGTAGTTACTTGAATATTTTTTCGTCGATCTACGTTGTATTACTCGTCGATGTAATTAAAGTCGGTTTTTTTTTTCGTTTGCAAGCAAACACAATTATTGTATAGCACATTTTGTAAAGGTTACGAGATACATTACGAAAATAAGAATATTAAAGCTTAAATTGTTTTAAAATGTTATTATTAGATTTTTATACAATTTTTCTCCAGGTTTACACCATTTTAAAAAGACCAATAAGACCTAATCGGATTTTTTTTTTGTTCTTGTAGTGTTTGCATCTATTATAATATTTATTAAATATGCTTGCATTTTTATATGAACTTATTAATCCGAAAGCTTAATTAATTTGTTAAATAAATGGGATCATTTTCGGCCTTTATGTACCGTTTGTGTTTGTGTGCAGTTAAGTAAAAAGGGCCTCAAACAAATTTTGATACGGGATCCCTCTAAGGACTAACTACGCTAGCTAGTTAATAGTCAATGAGATGAACGCGTTGATATTCATAAACTTTTCGGCTTTACAAAATTAATTTAAATAATAAAAACGACTTATATAAGTATTTTTAAACGTTAATTTTAAAATATCATTGTAACTACCCGATTTTCCCGATTCACCAACATTGCAGACGGTAAGTTTACAATGTTGGTGAAATATCGGGAATGTCAAAGTGACAAATGCAGTAAGTCCTGTTTTAGTAAAAGTATTAAAAGTAATCGTGAAAGCTTACGCTACTGGAGTTTATTTAAAAAAATATATGTTCCATTAAATTAATTTAATTATAATTAATTAAAATAATAAAACTAATTGACGCCTGCTCCTCCTATCGGTATACACAATAAATATTGATATACATTTATTCCTTACTTCCTTACATCAACAACTTTCGTACAATTTCATTTCCCATTTTAATTGATTTTGTTTATACCAAGGGTCTGAAATCGTTTCTTAAGGAATCAATTCCAAAAATATATTTCAGAGTCATCGTGGTTCATCGCCAGCAATACGGACATTTGCTCCTGACGGGCGTACGCTAGAAGCAGGTGTTACTGGAGTGCCTCGGTCGCCATCGCCCTTACGAGCCGCCTCTCTGGACGTCAGAGCGGCGCCTCTCGCCCACGGATCCCTCGCTTCATTAGCTGATTCGCCAGCACCGCCCAGTCCAAGACATGGACCGCCTAGATGTCTCTCGCCTCTTTTGATGCCGCCAAGGTTAGATTTTTAGTTGTTAGCTTAATGTCCAATGAGAAATTGACGCATGAAAATTAATTATTAATTATGATCTTATGAAATAATTTATTCTTAAAAAATATATGTTCTTATACAGACTATTTCATGATATATGTATGTCTGTAGAAATTTTATATAATTCAATTTAACACTTTACTTTCAATTTTGAACAATATAATTCATTCCAGAATCGCAATTATTCCTTATTTCTCTTGTATGTCTCAACGGACGTATTTTGCAAAAAATTAAATTTTTCTGTATTTTACACGATTATGTTATAATAATTGCTTAATCAATTATTATTAATTACGGTAATTACGCCTAACAATATCCGGGCTTTTGGAAATCCTTATAAATTAGTTTAGAAAATGCATTCAATAAATAATAAATGTAATAATATAATATATAACCTATTGTTATTAGAAAAGAAAATATTTTACAAAAACAAGGCAGGAATAGCCAGTTACTGTCAAAAACAGGTTGTTAAAAGCTTGTCTATGGTTCTTATTTGGGCACTAGGAAACTCTAAATAGGGTCCATAATTGAACTGCAAAATTTTAGATTTTTTTTATCTTTTAATGACAATGGCGTATAGTTTACTATGACTAAGTTCTTGGTTTTCAAATAATATAATGTAAATTCATATAAATTAGAGTTGTGGCACTTATAAAGACTTAGGAAACGTATATAAGCTATAAGTAATCTATTTTTCCGTTATATATGAAACAAATCGTGGTTTTCTACTAATTTTTAATAACTCCAGTAATAACAATAACAAAATGTTACCAAGCAGTCACTTTTTGAGTCTTAGCCCTTTATTGGATACTACACTCTAACCACAGTCGTATCAAATGTTTGAAAATAATAAATATGGCAATTATACAGTAGTACACACACCACTGTAAGTAGTGATTTAAGTAGTTAGTCATACCCAATTTAAATCTTAAGCTCAGAATATCGCTACCCCCTCTCTTCCCGCGGGTGTCGTAAGATGCGAATATTTTATCCATATAATAAGGCTTTATTACTATCTTGGAACTGGTGAAACTGACCGATGGCGGGATAAGCATGCAACTGCTGGCTTTCAAATGCACAGATTAAAGGCGGGCAGCAGCGTCTTCGGTGCGATAAAGCCCTGCGGCCATTAACTCGCCTGCCCAGCGTAGTGACTATGGGCAAAACTCGGAAAAATTTCGGCTCTTAGTTCCCAGCAGCCGCACTATTCCCGGCTATTTTGATTACTCCTGGAAGCTGCATGGGGATTGGCTGGGACGTTTGACGTGAACTTAGGGTAAGCCTAGATTGGGGGCGGGATTGCCGTCCCCCAAAGGTCCGGCGGACGATGAGGTGCATCCCCAGTAGTGGTAAAACTGCGGAAGAAACATGTTATAAATTGAGTCACGTCGACCGCCCCTGAGGTTATACACAGAGCTTCTGACAAAATGGCCAGCACGGAAAACAATGAATGGTGGTGCACTTTTGTAATTAGTTACTAGGGAGAGAGCACGCGATATTTTAATTAAATGAGGGGTCTAAATAGTTTACTTGGAACCGGATCTTTTTAGGTACTTCCACCTCACATGTTTTTAACTCTCCTAAGTGCTGCTATAACAGCCCTTCTGGTCTAGTGTTGCGAATAATAGTCTAAGATACCGACGGTTTGTGGGCTCGATTCACTCTAGGGATGGATATTTGCATTTGTACAGCTATTTTTTTCCGGTTTGGATATTTGCCCTTGTGGGTCTCCCCACTGTGCCTCGATGAATATATTAAGCCATTGATTCCGGTTGTTATCATAAATACCTGATAGCAATCGCCAGAAAGTCCAATCTTTCTGCTACATGGAGAAAGTGACTACGTGAAGGAGCTGTAGGATGTTACAGACTAATTGCGATACGAAGTACTGCTATACATACATTTTTACAAATTAAATAACAGGATCAACAGTTAAACTTGCTGAACCCGCAAACGTTGTTTGACATATATGTTATTAGCCCCCTTAATCCCCCCCTTATAACTTAGGGGTATGAAAAATAGATGTTGGCCGATTCTCAGACCTACCATATGCACACAAAATCTCATAAAAATCTGTCCAGCCGTTTCAGAGGAGTATGGTAACTAACATTGTAACACATGAGAATTTTAGATATAAGATTTAGCCCGAATTCTCGATTGTGAAATATAAAAAAGGATTTATTTCAAAATTATGCATTTAAGAATTTTATATAGGTATGTCCTGTATCATACTTACGATGAGTAAGCACTTTTGGACGGTCTCGTAACGCCAATGAAAACTAGAATAGAAACATCTCATCATCATTCACTCGAAACTTGAATATAAAATCTAAATAAATACAGTAAAACTAGTTGCGCTACGCGGTTTCACCCGCCTAATTTCCAATCCCATTGGAGTGTAGCCTATATGTTATTCTAGATCGGCGGCAATCTACGTATAAAGTTTCATTAAAATCGGTCCAGTAGTCACATATATCCATCCTCACAAACATTCGCATTTATAATATTAGTAGGATTATTACGATGAATACCTGAAACGTGTACTTACGTCCATAACTTTTGAACGAAGGCACTATATTGTATTTTTTTTATTGGTATTATTATTGCCTAGACAAGGTTCGTAATAAAAAAACTGGATTAATAATTTATTTTTTACTTCGATTCAAATTTCGCTTAGATATAAAGTCTCGAGTTTTAATAAATTATA
Organism: Melitaea cinxia; assembly: GCF_905220565.1. Lineage (NCBI taxonomy): Eukaryota > Metazoa > Arthropoda > Insecta > Lepidoptera > Nymphalidae > Melitaea > Melitaea cinxia. The sequence goes on along the minus strand of NC_059397.1, from coordinate 14,205,764 downwards.
CTGAAAAAGAAGTCACTTAAGATTGATGAACAGTTTCATAGCGATTGTTATAGCAAATATTATGTACAATATTCGACACGCAAAAGTCCTCGCTCCGAGAATCAATCTCGGGGCGTGTCCCGCACAAATTGATATAAACTCAATTTGCGCACCCGGGCCTTATTCTGACACTCCGAACTCATCACTTTATACCAAACGGCTATCTGTGCTCATATAATTATTAAATGCAGAACCTTATATAAAATATATGTACATAATCAAAGTTCATTGAGGTATTTTTATATCATTGTAAAGAATATTATCAATATTATATCTACTTTACAGAAATAGAAAAAGAATAATTTTTATTACCTTTCGTGAATTACGTACCTATGTGAATACGTATTTTAATATAGGTACTTCTATATATATATATATATATCTAGATTAGTAAACAAGCGTACGGCTCACCTGATGGTAAGCAATTACCGTAACTTATAGACGTCTGCAACACCAGAAGCATCACAAGCGCGTTGATGACCCTATCACCAATTCCCCAGGACCTCGGGTCACCTTACTCACCAACAGGAACACAACACTGCTTAAAAACAGTATTATTTTGCTGTGATCCATGACACACACATAAAACATGTGTTACGTGTATATATGTATGTGTTTACGTGATATTTGTCTACAGTTTTATGTAGTGATAAATATATTTCGTAGGTACCTCTATTATAAGAAGAGAAAAAACAAAACGATTTACTAAGATAAAAGGTTTTTTATTCCAAAAATTATACTAATAACATTTGATGTAAGTATTCATGACTACGTCCATAAAATATCAAAATATTAGAATTTAGTTCAATTTATCTCTGTCATTTGGACTAACGTATTCTTACTTTAATTTTCTTGCATAACGACGTAATTTTTCTATGAAATTTCGCGCCAAAAATGGCGTGAACTCACGTGTTTTGCGCATTGTCACCACGCTGGGTAGACGCAAGGCTGGCTTTGTCGCGCCGAAGACCCCGTCTTCGGTCTGTGTATTTTAAAACCAGCAGTTAGATGGTTATCCCGCCATCGGTCGGCTTTTTAAGTTCCAAGGTGGTAGTGGAACTGTGTTATCCCTTAGTTGCCTCTTACGACACCCACGGGGGTGGTTATATTCTTTACTACCGTATCCATACATCTAAATGTTAAGATAACATCGTTTAAAATTTTGAGAATTATGTTTAAGTTCAAAGAGATTTTTATAAATATTGAAAGTATTTCCGTATTTCTATCTACATGAATGTTCCACTTGAAATTCATTTATTTACAATAGAATACTTTACTATTATTTATCACTAGACTTCATTTAACGTCAAAATTTCGATCAACCTAATCATTCTATTCGGTGTTAAGTGTCAACAGAGGTCAGACAGAGAGTAGGTAATGGTCGCTAAAATATTAACAGCTGTTGGCGCCACGTACGTTAGCTAGGTAAATTATTAACTCCCTGAAATATGTATTTCACATCCCATAGGTACGTTTAATATTAAAGGTTACATTACGAGTTGATGACATAGGACGGAGAGATATAACTCGTTTACGATCGTAGGTATATACACATATGATAATGTGCCTACTAGGTATGTACCGTCGTGACTAGGGTACAGAATACTTGAAGTGATACTATATTAAAACTCAATATTCAAATTCAAAAATATTTGTTCTAAATTGCTTGTGATGACACTTGATGTTAATTTAATACATTTTATATGCTAGTACATATAATAACAACTCAATATTTATATAAAATATTATTATATTAAAGAGCACATTATCTTTGTTATTTATACAATTAAAACGATTTATATAAAGTCTTTTGGTACTCTGAGTGAAAAACCAATTTATTTATCAATGTAACATGGAAACTTACATTTTTCGAGTAATTAAAGTGTAAATTCTATAATAAGATCAAACTTTTAAGTAGTGAAGAAAACAGTTTCGTATTCGAGTTTTTTCGTTCTTTTTCATTAACCGACTCCCAAAAGAAGAGGAGGTTCTCAATTCGATTGTATTTTTTTTATGTAGTTTAAATTTATTTGATTTCTAGCAAGTACTGTTCGAGTTATATTAAATAATGCGTATTTACTTGACTATTTTTTCGTCTATCTACGTTGTATTATACCGCATAACTTTTCACTGGGTATACCGATTTTGATGATTCTTGTTTGATTCGTAAGTTGCTGCTTGTGTTCTTGAGTAATCTTTGATAACGCGTATTTACTTGAATATTTTTTCGTCTACTTACGTTATTCGTTACGTTACGTTCTTATACCATCATAAAGTAGAGATTTCAACGAAAAAAACGCACAAGCAGAAGAGATTTTGACGTGAGAATTTTCGATTGAAAATGATGACGCTTTGTTATTAAATCATATCGTTGATATTAAATCATATTAAGGAAAAAAAATAAATGTTTTAAATAAAAATATACAATGTATTTTACGTTGAAAAGATATAAAATATAAAAAATATTATTTGGTTGGATTTTGGATGTCAAAATCTATCCAAAACCTTCATATTAATAAACCTTCATATTGATAATAATATTGTAAATGCTTCCAAATGTTCTTAACAGCTCGTTTCTTTTAACCACAGTCCAATTTTTTTATATTTGTAATAAGGTCAAAAATTTACAATCCGTGGTAAACGGAGCTTATGTAAACAAAAATACTTAAGGTAGCTTAAGTATTTTTTGTTTATATGTACTGGATACAATATTGGGCCGACCTCAAATAAAAGGAAGAGGCGCGGAAGAAGAAAAAGATGTACTGTACCTATGTGATATACTGACTGTAATAAAGTTGTTTTACCTAAATAAAGAAAAAAAAACTTTTCTTTTGTTTTAAAATTTGTTTACTCTATTTACAGAAGAATAGATCGAAGTAATTCTTTAGTAGAGAGCAGCAGTGGCGTACCTTTGAGTCCTGGCGCTAGTGCCGCCATCAGCGCCCTGGGAGCTCTCCAACCGGACCTCTACACCAAACGGGAGGCACCTCTCGTTATTGAGCTAGAAGGTGCAGGACCTTCGTTAGGAAGGATCCATCTACGTTTGAAATATGATTTCGACCGATCTGACCTTGAAGTCCATCTGATTGAAGGTTAGCGTGGTACTTTTGATGTTATACGTATTTTTTTTATTTGAATAATTTTAATTTAAAGAAAATACAGTTGCACGGAATTTTGTTTGAAAAAGTAATAAAACATAGGTAGGTACATATATTTGATCTGATTTCTTCTAGATCATCGCACTCGTTATAAAATCTTGATAACGCCTACGACATAGCTTCTGCTCTAATTATTTTATGACCATTCCAGCTCATGATCTAGCCGGTTACGAAGCGGGAGGCTTCAACGACCCGTACGTGAGAGTGAGTTTGTTGCCCGAAGTAGACACTCGTGTACGACAAACCCCCGTTCATAGAAACCAAGTGAACCCTTTCTTCGACCAGCATTTCAAGTTCCCTGTATCCCATGATGAACTCAGCGATAAGACTCTCTTGCTTCAGGTTTTTGATTATGACAGGTAATAAAACAGGATATTTTTTTCTTATTTTCAATCGCACTTTATTATAGGCATCAAAATATAAAGATACATATATAATACAATATATAGCGTTCGATTCTTAACCATGTTTCTTCAAATGGTGTGTTCTGTGGTTGTTAATGATCACGTTAAAAAAATCGTAGGCCTTTGTTAAGTTTCATTTTGTTTTAGTATACTCTGGTGACGTAATTCTGCATAACCGTCCAATACTATTTTGCTTAGCCTTAAAAAACGTCGTTGAAGTGAAATATTTAATATTAATTGCCGCATACAATTAAAGAACCGCACATGGAAACGAATTCTTTTTCTCATAGAAAGTTTTTATTGTAAATAGGTATCGTGCGGAATCATCAAGTCATCAAAGTGGCTAGTTTTTAATATAATAAAATAAAATAGGCTAGGATTTTTTACGCGAAACTTGATCTATTACACCTACAAAACCTCTTAGTCGCACCTCGCAGTTAGGAGTCAAACACCTTGTATACAATGAGTGTCTATCCCAAAAAGACATTTTTGCAGCGCACCTATCTCATTTTTCCTATTTACTTTATTTGTATCATTTACTGTTTACGTCTTTGAAAAGAACCAATGAAATACAACCATTTGAAAATTAGTTACCTATCTCTAATTTTAATTTGTGTTCACATAATAGAATCAATAAGTTTATAGAAATAAAAGCACGATTCTTAATTGTCTTTGTTGGGATCTTTAGAAAATTTTTTAACACTAGTAAAAAAACCATAATTATATTTTTATAGATTTTCACGCAACGAAGTTATGGGTTCCGCAAAAGTGCCACTCTCTAGAGTAGAAGTAGCTGGTGGTGCGGAAGTATGGGCAGAGTTGTCCCGAGAGAGACGACCGCCGGAGGAACTACAGGAACTGCTGCTCTCTTTGTCGTACTTGCCTTCAGCTGAACGGCTGACAGTGGTGGTGTTGAAGGCGAGGAACCTTCTTCCGCCGCAAGAAGGAAAAGACGCATTAGGTACTTAAATATATTTATTTCTACCTATATTATGTGTAAGATCTGAAACACTGACTCGACAAAACAAACATGGAAATTGTTGCGCTGCAGTAAGAATATAGCCAACCCCTCTCTTCCCGTGGGTGTTGTAAGAGGCGACTAAGGGGTAATACAGTTCCACTACCACCTTGGAATTTAAAAAGTCGACCGATGGCGGGATAACCATCCAACTGCTGGTTTTGAAATACACAGGCCGAAGACGGGCAGTAGCGTCTTCGGTGCGACAAAGCCAGCCCTGCGGTCACCAACCCGCCTGCCCAGCGTGGTGACTATGGGAACAACACATGAGTTCACGCCATTTTTAGCGCGAGCTTGTGGAGGCCTGTGTCCAGCAGTGGACTGTATTAGGCTGAAGTGATGATGATGATGATACTCTATATCAAAATCACTTTTGATGTCCATATAATACAAATTAAAATGTAATTGATTGAACAATAAGCGTGCTTGCAGGCAAACGAAGTAAAACCGACTTCAATTATATCGACAAGTAATACAACGTAGATAGACAAAAAATAGTCAATTAAATGCGCATTATCAAAGATTACTCTAACAGTTGTAATTAGATCTCGATGAAATTTAAATGTGACCACATGATAAGCATCAGCTTTCGATTAAATTAAAAATCATCAAAATCAGTATACTCAGTTAAAAGCTATGCGGATTTTTGAGCATAAATATATAAAAAAAATAGAATACAAAGATTTTCCGTCTAAATCCATTTCATTGGGATAGAGCACGGGGAAGGGAACCTAACATAAGATCACAGATAAATAAAACTACTCTCGAGTTGTGTTGTATTCCTGTGGTGAGTAAGGTTGCCGGAGCTCCTGGGGAGGGTCGTAGGTAGGGTTGCTTCAGGCGTCTATTGGCTGTGGTAACCGCTTATCATCAGGTGGGCCGTACACTTGTTTGCTGACCCATTCGTATAAAAATGAGGACACTGTACTCAGATCATATGTTGATGAAAACCCGAGAACTTTCTGATGTGATTATACCCGCCTTTTTTAAGTATCGCAGGGGAACCTATTTACGAGTGATAAGATTTGATTATCCCCGCCTGCACTAACTTTAAAAATATTGGACTCAAAATATCGTTGACCTGTTTCAAGATGTCTTTTTTCCAGATGTATATGTAAAAGTATATTTACTCGTGAACGGAAAACGGGTAAAAAAGAAGAAGACCAACAGGAAGGAAATCAACAACCCTGTTTGGAACGAGGCGCTCTCTTTCAGTCTGCCCTCGGCTAATTTACAAGAGGCTTCCATTGAGGTAAATCTCACATTTGCCTTTTTATTTAATACTAGCCATGCCCGCGACTTCATTCGCGTGGAATTTAACAAAAAGCCATCGTTCAGTTCGCAGAATTATGAAATAAATAAATTTCTAAAACAAAAGTAGCCTTTTTTGTTGACACAGAGGAAATCCCTAACGGATGCCTCCAGCCCGGGGGAGCTGGAGTATGTCCGATTCGCATGGACTAAAACTTCTGGGGTGTTCCTTCGCTCGCCTGGGGTGGGATCACGGGGACGCTAAGCACTTCCGCGAAACAAAAGTAGCATGAGTTACTCCTTAATACATCAGCTATCTGCCAGTGAAAGTCCCGTCAAAATCGGTCCAGCCATTTTAGAGATTAGTCGGAACAAAAATACTGACAAACAGACAAAAATTGTAAAAAATGTTATTTTAGCATATGTACCGTGTATAGGTACATCCATATGCATTTAGTAAAAAGCAGTTATTTTATTATTACAAACAGACACTCCAGTTTTATTTATTTGTATAGATTTTAAAAAACAATAGCACAAATATCAATAGGTACACAACAATAGTACTAAACAAAAGGTGGCTAATGATAAATCTTCACGTATAAAAACTAGTACATAAATAGAACATGTCGTTCGGTCAAAATGATTGCACATCGAGATATTATATAACTTTGTTGTAAATAATGAATACAAATACCCAAATGTAAATAAAACCTTATCCCACGGTTTTTTTATACAACTAGGTCGGCAAACAAGCGTACGATTTATCTGATGGTAAACGATTACCGTAGCCTATAGACGCTTGCAATACCAGAAGCATCACAAGCGCGTTGCCGACTCTACCCCTTGGTACCTTGATATACCTGTAGGCTGTAGGTATATGTATACCTAAGTATGTTATTGTTTTACATAACTGAGACATAAGCATATGTAACATAATTATGCTGTTACTACTGACATGTATTTACTGTAAAATGTTAACAGGTATGCGTGGTGACGGGAGGTGGTAGCGGGCTGGTAGTGGGATGGTGCTGCGTGGGCGCCGCTGAGCCCGCAGCGGAGGGCCGCCACTGGGCGCAGATGGCGCAAGAAACCCGCAAGGCCGTAGCCATGTGGCACACCCTTAGATAGACTAACGTTTATCAGTGGAGCGGCTTGAGGGCACCCTATTTTTAATATCCTTTATATCCAACTACGGTAAACCTAAAATAAATTGATCAAAACTAAATTAAGTAACTAAGTGGGAATTGTATAATTACGTTTTCATTGAATATAAAGCACAAAATAATAGTGAATAATTGTTGCCTAATATCTACCCCAGTGAGTTTAATCGTAAGTGTTAGTCATCATATTAGACGTGACCTTAAGACGTTCTAACACACCGATAAATAATAATAATAATAATAATTTACTCTTTATTGTACACATAAAAAGAAGTTTACAATTTATTAAACTATTCACGAAAAGAAATGTAAAACAGGCGGTCTTATAGCTAAACAGCGATCTCTTCCAGACAACCAGAGAGACAGATAAATTTAGTCTGAACTTACCATAAAGCTATAAAATAGCAAATAAACAATAACGTGTTTTTTATTTTGACATAAAACAAATACAATTTATTGCAATTTGCAATTTCCTACTGATTTATAAAATCACAACAAATTAAACGAAAAAAGTTTAAAGTACCTTCCCAGATATTTTGCACATACGACGATGTTGACTAAAACAAGTAGGTAATTAAATACCATAATAGGTACGTTAAATAATACGAATAAAATTGATAAAATTTACAACGGAATCAATAAAATGAAATTTACAACGGAATTAAATTTTATATCTTTGATTATAAACATGTCTAGATACTGCCACAGATACAGCGCTGCTTAGCTGTGACGTAGCGAGCACAACTCGCGCCCGGGCACAATACCTTTTAACCATTCGAAAACCATATTATTATAATATCTCCAGCAATTTTTTGGTTTTCGGACCATTGGCACCCCTTTGTAAGTAGCTCGCGGGGCATGACACCCCCCCCCCCTCCTCTAAACCACTACTGCTTAGTGACCAGTCCCATTTTCACGAGTCATAAATTTGACAAATCAAAAAATATAATATAAATGGAACAGTCGCGTCGGTTAAAGTTGTTTTTAAGCAAATGAGAAGTTTTTCTAACTTAAAGTAAGATTTTTTTTTAATAATTGATTAAATAATCTGTTATACCACAGCGGGCACCGGGTGGATTAAAGCTTTCTCCTTAGTATGAGAAAAGGTGCGTCATGTATTTGAAGCTTGCAACTTTTATTTATTCTTAGTTTATTATTTTATGTATTGAGTGATTACGTAAGCAACAAAATTGATAAAACAAACGAATATGCTAAAATCAAACTTATACATCTACCTTCAGTTATGGAGGGTAGAGGTTATTAATACCAACGCATTAATTTTAACGTGTTGTTACACACGTGCTAGACTAGCAATCTAGACATAATATTATAATCAAAGTTTTATATGTAATAATAGCCAAGATATAAATGTGAGTTAATATTAATGTGATTAGGTAATTACCAAGTTTCATGATGTCATTATATTTTAATAACAAAAGCTAATTGAAATCTTTCGGACCTTACACTGCACAAAAATATATTCATATTTCAATATCAAACATAATTAATATGTAGATAGTTAATCACTTGTAATGTGTTTTGAAGGTCATATTAATGTGTTGTAATTGTACGTATTAATTTTAGGCAAACTAACATTGCCTGTCGATATAAAATGTATGAGGTTCACAAGTAACAATAGCCTGCTTTCATATTCATATTTAGTCTATATTGTATCCTTAGCTGTGGGCTCTTCCCTGAAATTAATACAGTTTTCTTGTAATATATAAACATAATAAATTAATGTAATGCTCATAAGCTTAGAAGTAAACTTCATTATATACTTGATTATACAATCGTTATGTACCTTATATGGAGCTTTGGAAATACCAAACAAATCTTATGACTATAGATTTTATATAAGAGTTATAATTTTTTTAACTGAAATTTAAATTTAAAAGTCCATTTTATCAATAAATAAGCTCTTTATTCAATCTTCGCCCACAGTTATTATTTATGTGTAACAATGTACCTTGTATCAAGTTTTTTCATCTGATTCCTTATTAAATATAGGATTTGTCATTATAGCGAACTTGATTCAAGAATTATACGTATTTTTGTCTATATAAATGTATCAGTGTGATGAAAGTATTTTCATTGGTATTTTATTTTACAATATCTGAATAAATTATCTCTTTATACAAGGTCTTTTATTAATTGGTTTAAGAGGTAAGGAAATGAAAGTCGATTTTACAATAACATATTTTTATTATCCTCTTTATTTTACATTATGTACAATTATTTTAATAAATTAAATATTAATAAAAAAAAGATGATACTGAAAATATCCACAATAATTTACCGTTATCGCCGAAACAGTCGCTCAAAAATGAAGTGGCGACTCTTTTAAAATCACTACATAATCACTAAAAGTTTCGTAACTTACCACTCCCGACGCTGACGGCTCACTTCCAACGGCAACTAGAATTGCACAGATAAACATTTTTAACAATAATTAATAAACAAAAATAAAAATTATATTTGTAATCTACACCTGTATCCGGATTACAAAAATAGTGTATACTCAAAACAATTTGTTAATTTAACATATACACAACAAGCTAAGTTAATAAATATTAAATATCTTTTCTGATATTAATTTCTAATATTACACAAGTGAAATATCATTATTGTAGAGTTATAAGTGATATTAATTATTAATAAAATAAAAAATAATAACAATAAAAATTGCATGCATGAAGGAAGAAATAGATCTACATAAATACTTTACACATAGTGGCATCCATAGGCACTCGGAGATGATACGTAATAAAGGAAGAAGAAATTATAATGAGTATTGTAATGTATACGTATTTTGTATGTATGGCAGTGTGTGCGTACGTGTACATGTATGTGTCATTCTTGTGTGGGTATTTTAAGGTGAAGGTATTTGCAATCGGGATCTCTGCAACAGCCGTCAAAATCGAAAGGGCACAGGACGCCATTCGGATCTTCCTCCCAACTGAAAAGCATCGATTTTAGAAAAATTACGATAGTGTAGGACCCGTGGATAGTTTTGATGCATACTTACATCGCAAGCGACGGGCGATGTTCGTACGCATATCCATCCACATAATATTCAGATGCGAAAACGATACTTTGAATGTTTACAAAGTCTTGTTTTTTTAATACACCTAATGAAGAATGTTTTTAAAGTCAAAGCTATGGTTAGCGATATTCTAAGGTATAATATTTATAATATAAATTTCATATAGTCTCAAAATTAGCAGAAAAAAATTACATTGTAGTCAAAAAGCCAAGATCTAAATTGAAATTAGGCAAATTTTTATGTATGTATTCTTCATATTTTTAGATATTGAATTAAAAAATTAGTAAAAGTTTAGATCACTTTACTTACATTCAATTTACGGTCTTTCCATCTACCATTAAACAGAACCTAACAGAAATTAGACCGATATTTTTCATTTAATAAAATTTACTTACTTTTTACATTGCAAAGCATCCAATGGCGACTTATAATCATGGAGGTCATCTTTTACTTTATGTCTATCATTCTCCTCCTTTTGTGTATAGGGGTTAGTATTTAGTTCTTTATTAACTGCAAGACTTTCAATTTTTTCATTTACACGTTCTTCACTATAATTTTTTTTCGGACTATGAGTCTTTAAATCGACTACATTTTTTTGTGTACCCTTTGGCAGCGCAACATTTTTTTTATTATTAGTAACATCTACTTCAACTGATAATCGGTGACTAAGCTGATCTTCCTTATTAAGATTGCTGGCAATAGGGACTTTAAAAGATGTTAAAACATTACGTTGTTTGTAGTCCTCGTTTAATGGTTCGTTTTCTTTTTGTAAGGACGGTATACTTTTTTCAACAAAGCGATTTAAAGTTAAATTTAGATTGGAATGTTTATTTGGCACACTGAAAAAAAAAATTACAAGTTAATTTTAAAAAATTACATTTGTGTAACATAAAAACATATTATAATACCTTCTCAAAAGCATCTGATGTTGATTTCTTATTTTATTCAAACCATTCTGTATAGCCTTTTGCTGTTTTTTGTTTAGAGTTATTGCGGTGGCGATATTTTTCAGCTCTGTAGCCACTATTTTATAACGCTGTGACAGTTTCGTTGCCTCTTCTTTTAATTTCAATATTTTTGATGATTCTTCTGCTATCCGTTTTCTAAAAATTACATTATAACCTAATTTAAGAAACAGAAGAAACTTTTATTAAAATTTATACACAATAAACAAACGCTTAGATTTATACCTGGATAAAGCAATTTTTTCTTCGGCTTTATTAATCGAAAGTAGTTTATTTGACATCCCAGAGGAATTTAGAGGTTTAAGCGTTTCTTCGGGCAAATTGTTGGCTCTGTTATTCATAATTATCGTATTTTGTCTAGCTTGTTTCATTTTTTCTAACTCTGCCATTCTTTTCACTAGGTTTTTATATTCTATTTGTTCCGATTTTGGCAAATGGTTCACGGCCTAAAACAGATAAACGTAAATTATCTTGACAACTCATTTTAAAATTCTAAGAACATGCTGTTTCGTTTTAAATGATACGAGAACAATCTAACCTTAGCAACAAATTTTTCAGGTGATTTTTCCGCGGATTTCTGAACGACATCTGGTAACCCAGTCTTTTCCATTTCTGACCATGTCGATTTCAACAAAAGGTCCAACTTCTGTTGAAACTCTGCCTGCTCAGATAATTTAATGTGCATTTTTGTTAAATTCTTCGTTGCTTCATGTTCAGCTTCTGAATCAGAGTCTCCAAGTTGAATTATAAATTTCTTCTCTTCAACAACACTAGGTTGATTTGGAATTTTATTCTTTTCCTCTTTAGTTTCATCTTTATTCAATGGAGAATCCAAAGTTTTTATTTTATCAACTAAATTTGGAAGATTTCTACTTAATGAGATTAATAATTTGGCCCGAAGTAAGTCTTCATCCTCCTCTAATTCATCTTCTCTGTGTAAACAGTCATTAGAAACAGTTTTAAGTTTACCACTAACTGTGTGATGATTATCTTTAAGTGTACAGTCACTGACTAACTCTTTTCCTTTATCTTCGTTATCTGAACCTATTTCCATATCTAAAGATTCTGTATCAGTATTATTGTCTGCTCGAATATCATTTCCCGGTACACAAATATCAAAATCATGCATATTGCTACTTGAAAGTCTTTTTTGTAATTTTTGTTTTTGTTTTAATTCGATTGCTTTTTTCAATAGTCTAGATTTAAGACAAATCATCCTCAATTCAGCAGTATCACTGTCTTCATCCTCAGAGAGTGCATGGGTCTTATTTTCTGGTTTCACATTTGTTGTTTTCTGATCATTTTTCGTTTTTACGGATTTTGTTTTAAGAGCGTGTTGTCTAAGCAGTTCAAGATCTTCGTCTGAATTTTCAGAACTATTCTTTATGTTCAACTCTTCTTTTTTATCTACAACACCTGCATTAACATTGTCATTTGAAATATTCTCATTTTGAATTTCTTTCGAAACCTCATCTATGCATCTAACCTCATCTTTACAGTTTAACTTGGATGTATTACTATCTTTTTCTTTACTTGCCTGATTATCTTGGGGTTCTTTTTCACATTCAGATACTACATTTGGAAGTTCTAGTTTACGGTTTTCAGTCTTTGATAAGCCTAACATCTTTGTTAGTCGGTCTTTTAAAGTGGACGTATCATTCTTAACAATATTCAAGGAAACCGCATCAGTTAGTTTACGTCTTTTATTTTTGTACTCATCGTCTGAAAATTCACTGGCGTCACTTTCACTGATTATTTCAATTTTTTTCTTACTACGATAAGGTTTTTTCCTATGCTCTTTAGTCTTCCCACTATCGCTTTTTAATCTCTTTTGTCTATTGTGAGCTTTGATGTGTTTCTTTTCTTTACTTATCATAAAAGTTGTTTTAAGAAAGTTGTCATCTATTTCAGTGCTTGATATTTCGGTGAAGCCATAGGAAGTGCCATTGTTTCCACGTTTGTTACCTAAAATCGATTTTTCTTTGTTGCTTAAACTAAGTTAAATTGAAATATTATTATTATAAGTACTGTCAAATCAAATTCTTATAGCTTTTGCACATTTATTTGTGTTTTTCTCTTTAATTATGTTTCACATGATTAGTATGCAAAAAAAACATAATAATTAATGTAAGAAGAAAAAAATCAAACATTTTTTTTTTTTTTTTTTTTGTTAATTGAGAGTTGTAGCTGGGGAAAATAACTCGTAACTTATAATTATCTCATAATTAACTTTCCAGATTCCAGTACACCTATATATGTGCATTCTTTAAGTTTTTAAATGTTTCTATTAATCTGATTCTGATGATCACTTTTATTGAACTTTCTGCAAATTACATCTTGTTACTTCATGGTCATGGGCGACTGTCGATAAGTAAGTCATAATGTAAAAGTATTTATAGCACTCTGACATTTGAAAATAATTTATAGGAATTTCCTATTTTTTAGAGATTCTTTCATTATTTTTAAGAATAGGGCTTTGATTCATGAAAATACCATCAAGGAATAAGGTAAAACATCCTCAAATGTCATGAATGACATATTTTATGACCCTTGCAAATTAATAAAGGATTATTCAGTAGATTAAGTTTTCTTTTTATTGTAATGTAAAAATAACATTTTATTTTTAACAATCTAAGTCATGCCAAAATATCTATTTCATACTTTTTTTTTTTGTAAGTAAAAAATATTATAAGCCTTATTTAAATATTTCAGGAATTCACCTAAGCTTAATGATAAAATAAAAAGTAAAGGTTTACAATTTTGGTAAAATATGGTAAGGTATACTGCGGTAAGTAAGGTACTGCAAGATACCATAAAAGTTGTTTATGAAAATTTGGCACATGATTTCTGTGTGAATTAATGACAATATAGAAAAATGTATGCACTTAAGGATTTTTTTTTTCACATAAGGTCCTCTATACTAATAAATAAAATTGGAATGTTTGTTTGTAACAATAAAATAAACGCTTTTTACTAAATGCATATGGATGTAGACACGGTACATATACCAAAATAACATTTTATACAATTTTTGTCTGTCTGTCTGTTTGTCTGTTTGTTTGTTTTGGGTAATTTCTGAAACAGTTTGACCGATTTTGACGGGACTTTCACTGGGAGATAGCTGATGTAATAAGGAGTAACTTAGGCTACTTATATTTTGCGAAGCAATAAGCTTAACAAAAGCTTTTTGTTAAATTCCATGGGTACAATGTCGCGAGCATTGCTAGCCTATAAGGGGGCGTCCATAAATTACGTGGTTTTTTTAAATTTTCTCTACCTCCCTCCCCCCTTGGTGAGATGTCGTGAGATTTTATTCAACCCCCTCCCCCAACCCCCAATCTCAAGTGAGACTTTTTCAAAATGTGGATATATTACATAAACGCGTTGGATTGTTATTGTAAAAAGAAAAAAAAATTCTTCGTGCTTTTATTTACGACTAGTTAAGACTCGTACGAGTAATCAGACACAAACAACAAATCAGACAGTCAGTAGATAGATGTATAATGTAGTAATGAATGAAGTTATTTTCTTTTGAACGAATTAATGAATGATCTTAATTGTATTATGATTACACTTAAGATTAAATCTTAAGCATGTACAATCTGGATTAAATGGACCAAAATAGTTTTTTTTTTTGTTTCAATCGGAAAAAAAGTTGCGTGATATTTGCCGAGGTCCTCCCTCTCTGCAACGTAAGATTAGATGAGATTTGACTCGACTCCCTCCCCCCTTAAACATCTCACGTATTTTATGAACGCCGCCTAAGACAGGACCTACTTCCTGCATTTTAGATAACAACCAATATAAAATAAACCAAACAAACCAAAACAAACCAAATAAGAGGTCATTCAACTATATATATATATATATATATATATATATATATATATATATATATATATATATATATATATGTATTGTAACTTTTTTTACTTTAAATTTATTTAATGTTTAAATTTTTAAAATGTAAAATATATTTATATTTTGATATTACTCAATTAAATATAATTAATTAAATATAGTTATGTATATAAGATTTTGATACTTTTTAAATTATTATTATCAAAATATAAAAATCACCCCAAGCGCTCCAGGACACGAAATAAAATTAAAATACATAACACAAAATCAAAGGTCAAAAACATCGGTCCGAATGTTTTTTTACGTTTGGTATCTCTTCTCGTTGAACAGACTATAGTTAAATCATCATTATTCATTAAAACTTTAACACACCACATAATTACTATATTTGAGTTTTTTTTTTTTTTTTATTATATAAAGTAAGCATAAAAGATATTTATCTTATTCAAAGCTATTTAACTTTTACTATAATAATTTTATCATACAGATTAATTATAATCAATGAATAACAATACCAAATAGCTAATGAAGACACTAATAGATTCAGTCAAAATGATATTATAATGTTTTGTTTTATAGAAAACCTTATTGGGGTACCTCAAAGCTAACATTATAAGGTTTTATTCATACTGATTCAACTCATTCCTTTTACAAAATTTTTCGGTACCCTTGTTTTTCCTATTGTGATACTAAATTTACTAAAAATAAGTATAATATCATTCATTGTATTTGATATCTTTTGTTTAATTTTGATTGTCAAACAAATAGGTATATTATAGAAGTGTTGTGTGTATGAAAAACTTTATGTAACATAAAAATAAATCATAAATATCAACAAATTATGATCAAATACCTGAACTGAGTGAAGTCTTCTTAGCTTCCTTGCGTTCCAAAGCATTATTGTAGTTCTCTAATACTTTTAGCCTCTGTCTTAAGAGAAATTCTTCTTCTGAGGATATGTCAGATAGATAATCAACCTCATCTACTATTTCCCCTTCTTCCATTTCAGAATCAACATGTGTTGGTCGTATGTCGACACAAGCCATCTTAAATCAGAAAACAGTCACAGTAATGCACAAATTGAATAACTCTCTTTTGGCTTACATAGAAAAAAAAGTAATTTCAAATGAACAATTGAGATTAAATTATGATAGAAAACGCGTCGTAGTAGTAAAAAATTAACTTGAAATTGATAATTATTTCTTGTCAAAGATAGAGAAATGGAGAATTAATTACCATAGATTATACACTTATATACTGGTATATAATACGTCATACGCCACTCAGAAATTAAAATTGATGTATCACGACCTCCCCCACCAACAGATGGCGTGCACATACAATTTTATTTCTATAATAATACTACAGATAGCGCTGTTTATTTCTTTTTTTACCAGTATGATTATTATTCAAATATTTTTTTTTTATGTCACTAGGTCGGCAAACAAGCGTACGGCTCACCTGATGGTAAGCAAAACTGTAGCTTATAGACGCCTGCAACACCAGAAGCATTGCAGGCGCTTTGCCGACCTTATTCACCAACAGGAACACAATACTGCTTGAAACAGTATTATCGCGAACCGGCACACCGATAGCAATCGGCCGCATCGAGACACTGGGTATTTTTTTTTTCTATACCTCCGATAACTATATCGGTGGTTAGAGCACGTTTTTTGCTATTTTCTGTTCCTGTTCTCGCTTTCATGCCTCTCTTACTTTCATGCCGCATACTTGTTCTTTCTTTCATTCATCACTTTCTTACTCGGGGTGGGTACCCCACTATTTTTTTTTAGCCTACTTTTGCTTGGCTACTTACTACATCATCGCTTTTAGGTAGGCAGTGGTTGATCGAATTAAATATAGATAGAATTCCGAGGTTCAGTAATTGTTATAGTCTGAATTCACAATAGAATGTTTCATTTAATGAGGACATATCTAATTTGAAAAACATGTATAAGAAAAAAATTCGGCGGCGGGCTGGACACGGGCGAGCGTGCAACGCTGCGAAAGCGCGCGGGCGCGGTGCCGGTGTTTCACCGCGCGCGGCCGTTGCCGTACGCGATGCGCGCGCGTGTGGACGCCGAGCTGAGCGTAATGCTGCGGGGCGGCATCATCGAACCCGTCGACTGCTCCGACTAGGCCTCACCACTGGTGCCGGTGAGCAAGGCTGATGTTCCTTGAGAATTTGCGCTGATTATGAGGCAACTGTTAACCCGAATTTACTGATCGATCACTTTTCTTTACCCATAATTGAAGATTAAGCGGGTCGGCTTATTTTTCAAAAATTGACCTATCACAGGCATATAATCAAATAGAACTCGATGAATCGAAGGAATACCTATACAGTTATAACCACACATAGGGGGTTATTCAAGTACAATAGATTAGTTATGGTTTAGCATCGAGTCCAGGCATTTTCCAAAGAATTATGTGTTCATTTTTAGGCAACATACCTAACGTAGAAATTTTCCTAGATGACATCAAAATGGGGGATAAAAATAGAGTTGCACATATAAAAGCATTGGAAACAGTAATTGATCGGCTATATAAAAATGGTTTGAAACTTAAAGCTAATAATAAGTGAGAATCTAGATTCAAGTGATTACAGAATTGGTTTGAAGCTTGAATAAATTATCTACAATTGTTATCGAGTAATTAGTAAATTTATACAATTTACACAGCTCGCTCCGAGATTCGAGAAAGCTGCCGCCGCGCTGGGCAGACTCCTGCCCAACGTAGGCGGGTAGGACTCGCCGTGTCGGCGTCCTACGTCAGCATAATGCGCAGCATGACACTGTACGGAAGAAGAAGAAGAAGACAAAGAAGGAGAAGGAGAAGAACGTTATAAATAGCGCTATCGTTATAAATAGCGCTATCGTTATAAATAGCGCTATCGTTATAAATAACGCTATCGTTATAAATAGCGCTATCGTTATAAATAGCGCTATCGTTATCGTTATTTATATTACAACTTGACAAGACTTGCAAGAATGTCTAAATGAATACCTCATGATGTATAATTCGACACCTCATTCTGTCACCGGAAAAACACAGACATAATTATTCTTCAAAAGACTAAACAGAGATAAAATTCCAACAATTCAAGACATAAGTAATAAAATTGATGACACAGAGATAAGAGACAAGGACAGAGAACAAAAGGAAAAAGGAAAAAATTATGGTGATAGGATGAGGAGTGCTCGAGATCCAAATTTAAATGAAGGAGAAAAGGTGTATGTAAAAGAAATCAACAAAACAAATAAGCTTACTTTAAATTATAATCCAACACCACACGTTGTGGAAAATACAAAGAACGGAGACATAACAATCAGGAATGAAGTAACTGGACAAACCTTAAGAAGGAACATAGTACATTTAAAAAGAGTAAAGAGGCAGTGGAAAGCTGTAGAAGAAGATAAAGAAAGTGAAGTTGTTGAGCCTGGAGTAAGTGGAAGACAATAGATGACTGGAGTTATAAGCGATTAAATTGTGATTAATGAAATTATGATATGATTAATATATGACGTATACTTGCTATGTTTATATTAAAGTTTTGATAAGGAAGGGATGTAGTGTTTCTATATTGGCACATATATAGTGATAGCTATATACACTGTCTCGGGCTCACGGTGTGGGTTCGCGCGCGGTGTCAATACCGCACAAACTACGGGCGAGAACGGACGCGGCGCCTGCGCACATCGTAAGTTGACGAGCCAGTGCATTAAGGAGTACACAACAACTCCAATCCATGGGAATTATTTACGCACAACCTCCATAGCTGCATGTTTTCACCATGCGACCATTTCATATTGCGAGCACACAGTTGACACCTGATAGCGCTCAAATATGCATTCCACTTATAAAATTCGTTTACAACGCTTGTGGCGTTTTTTTTACGTTAATGGAACAGCAATTGCAGCAGTTGTGGTCGATGGCGTTGTGGGCCTCTAGTGGAACGCACCCACTAATTGACAAATGTTTGACAGCATCAACTTGAAGCTGTCAAATCGTAAAATAAAAACAAAGGCTGTATGGACTATAGGGCTTTGCACAGAGTACTATGGTATAAACAGGAAGTCCTTTGCCTTTCCCTATTGGGGAAATTTTTTAAAACAACAACAATAAAAACAAATATTTTGTGTTTGTAACTTTTACTTGTATTTTCGTAGAGATTTGGAAAGAAATTGTCAATAAAGGAGGCCCCCATGTCTTTCTACTGATATCTATTAAGTAACATCACAAAAATTTATAATTAGTGTGGTTTTGAAGCTGTATTTTGAAAATAATACTAATAATTCGTTATAAAATGGATGATAATGGAAGTTGTAAATTTGCGGCATGTACATTCTTTGCCAAAAACCACCCTGGTGAAACGTGTGGCAGTAATGGATTGCCTTTAACGCCTAGTTCTATAACAATACTTGGTAGATCTCAGCGACTACTTACTATTGAACATGCCAACTTGTGTACTTATCTCGATATTATACGAGGAAAACATGGTAAGTTATATTTACCAAAAAAAGATTTACAGGTAAAGTAAAATATAGTTTTTAGTCATCTGTAACAAAAGAAAAAGTAACAGTCCAATTCAAATTCTAACTACATACCAGTTTCAACTGAATTCAAAAAAGAAAAACAAAAAATATAATGTAAAAAAAACAATTCACAGAAATCAATAATTCTTTTTAAATTTCTAAAGATTAACATGTGTTTGTTATAATACATTATTTTAATGGGTAAGGATTAAAATTTAACAAAATTAACTCATAATCATACACACCTCAAAAGCTGTCTCTATCTGTTACATTTAAACAATAACAGTATATTAAATAATTCTCTTAAATACTGTTAAAATCTTATGCTATTTTATTTTTCATTAAACTAGATTTTTTTTCGAGTTACTCTTATGTCATAAAAAGAAATAACCCAAACAATTAAAAATATAATATATCAAATTTTTGCATTTGCAGAAAGAATCATCGTGGTCGCAGAAGTAATTGGAAAGTCTCTGTCTGAATATACATCAAAGTTTACATTTGAAGAAATAATAAATATATCTTTGCAAGTCACTGATGCAATGATGTTTCTCCACAAGAAGGACATTACTCATAGAACATTGTCTGATGATAACATACTACTCGATAGTAATAATCGAGTGAAACTATTTAACTACGGAATGTATTATATGACAGATGGAGGAAATGAAGTACCGTTTCCACTCGGGTAAATCGATTAATCATAGAATATATAGGTATAATTTACTTTATTATAGAGTAGTTTCAAAGAGAGGTAGGTAATTTATGTTAATGTACAATTTTTAACATTTAAAGAACGTTAATGTGTAATAAAATGTAAGAAGGTATCTCCAGAAAACCATTGTTACATTCATTTTTTTTTTCTTTATCTTCTGCTTCATGGCAATCTGTTTTCCAACAATAAGCCACTTCTTTGTTTGATTTCTCAGATTATGTTTTCCTCAAGAGCCATATTTGTATGAAACTTTTCACACGACTCTCTTGATGTCAAGTGGTAAATCTTTTATGTAGGCTCGGTTACATTCATAATGTACATATAATTGGGCTTGTTCTTAAAAAAAATATTTTTCTATGAATAGCAAATGTAATTCACTATCTGTATTTAAAGCTATAAAATTATAATATTCTGATAATTTCAATTTACTTTACGTAAAAAATCATGTGAATTTTGGTATGAGGGTAGTCTTAACCCAAATATCACCAAGGGTTGTGGTCAATAAATTCCTAAAAAAAACATCATATTCTTAATGGACAACCACTTTTTAACTATTTGCATAGAACTAGTTTTGAAGAACCTTATATAGATGTGTCAAACAAATTAATAGACAATAAAAAATATAAAAACACAACAAAGATAAGACCTAGAATATTCTTAATGTTTCAGCTTACCAAGATATCTTAGCCCTGAGACCATATTGAATGGAGGGGGACCCGCAGCTGATGTGTGGAGCTTTGGCATCATCTTACTAGAATTATGTATTGGCAAATTATGGAAAAATATAAAACCAGGTCCTACACTAAGAAGAATTCTAACTCTAGCGCATGCCAATAACCCTGCTGAAAGAATAGCACGTGAACATGACTGCATTGAAGCCTATAAGGTAAATATTTTGAATTAAACAAAACCATTAATTGTTAGGAGTTCAAAAAAAAAAGGTATGTAATACTATATACAATAGCAACAATTAAAAGAAATGTATAGTTTGATTTTTTGATACTTGTAAGGCTCTCATATGCCAGATTATATTTGACTGTATTAAATAAACAATGTAAGATAATATAGAAATAGAAACAAAAACAGCTATATTTGAATAAGCCCCATGAGCACTTTCAAATCATCATTTTAGAAATTAAAATTTAAAAAATAAATTATTATTTTTGGAAAAGTAAAGCTACCACTGATTTGGAATGTAGATCCCGCAGAGAAGAATCGTCAAGAAACTCCGCAGTTACTCTTTTGAAAAATAATATATAAAATGTGTTTAAGTACAAAATTAGTAACATGTTGCATAAAATACAGCGTCACTAAGTCCAAACATCTTTATCAACTATGTAATCCTGCACCGAATAATAAGCTTTATCTATTAATTATTTTTTAATAAAAACTCTAAATTTGTGTTGAGAAAATTCCAAAATTGTTTGTGTGATTTTATTATACATGCGAATACCATAACCTAGAAAGGAGACGTTTACTTTGCGCAGTCCGAAACTTGGAGTTACAATTTTGTTATGCCTACTCGTATTTACAATGCGATTATTATTACTATTTATTTCAAAACGATGAATATTCTGCTGAATATACATAATATTGTTATGAATATATTGCGATGCAATTATTAATAATTATGTCTACCTTTTGAAAAACATCCCGTAGGGAGACTAGAGCTCCACGATCGTAAATGCCACGAATCGCCCTTTTATGCAAGATTCATTCTCAATATATGTAGCATTACCCACAGTAACAGGCGAGACAGACAGACGTAAGACATAACACTATGGAAATAGCTAAAATATATTAAACGTGCAGTAGCAACGTCGGTATAAATATTCTTTTAAGCAGAACTAAACGACAAAAGCAAGATATTTTTTCCTGTTTATTATTGTTAAGCAGTTTGTATCAATTAAATATAAAAAGTCGATATATTGAAGAAAAAAAAACCCAGCAGTGTGATGTTCGCCAGACCAGTATTGTATAAATATAAATCTAATTCTTTTAAATGTTGTATACAGGAAATACCAGAGACAATAAGGAATATAATAGAGAAATGTCTTAAGATATATCCCAGTGAACGAGCAACATTTGAGGCATTGCATGAAGATCTGTTAAAAATTAACACTATGACTTTAGAAGATATAAAGAAATGTCGCGGTCTGATGGGTTGTAAGTTACAACATCTTTACTATTGGTGGCAGTTAGCTGGTGGGGATATACAAGCAGAATTGAAAAAGAACGGACTTATTAAAAATAGTCCACCTATTTTATCTATGCCAATGTGAGTTTGCACTTTTTTTTTCACTGATTTTTTTATAATGTTTAATATATAATGATATTGCCAATAGGATTGGTCTGTATTTGTGGTATATTAATTGCATTTTGCAATAAGTTATTGAATCTAAATATTAGTAACGAATTTTATTGTTCTAAAACCTTTAAAAATTCACTGATGCGAGTTGATTAAAAAAATTGTTATTTTTATTCATACCTATCAATGAAAATTAAATTTTCTTTTAAAAAGTGGCTAATTAATTTAAATTAACACTACGGCAAGTTCTAATTTAGATTTAAAATGCTTGAAATGTTTTTAAAGAATTGCTAATTTTTCAGAGCTATTCTCCTAGATGGCGGTACAATAGGGGGTAAGACTGGCGCTCTGTTTGATCGTCGAATCGCTAAATATAGTTTAGATCTATTAAAAAATCGCTTAAGTCACATACCACCTCAAGACTTTTACCCTCTGATGCATGAGAGACGGAAAGATTACGATGCAATTGCTCTACCAAAGATTATAAGGGAGCGAGATACGGAATACCAGTTTTACAGATTGCTCTGGTTTCAGAGATTATTGCATGTAAGTTTAAAATCAATAACCAATTTAAGTATCTAATCATTTATCATCACATTAGTGAAGCAGCATAAGATGGCGCGTAATAAATGTAAAAAAATGAAAGGTAGAAATATAGACGCATATTTGACTTTTAGATATTTTCGGACTTCAATTTAATTCTTATTTCTTAAATTGATTCAGTTCTTCTTTCTTAACACAGCATAGAAAACGTAATGAAAACTAGACAATGTTCTAAAAACTTTTGTAAGTTTGTATTTTTAAATGCTGAAGAGTTTCTTTAACGGCTTTCGAGTAATCATAAACTTTTTTTAAATTAAAAGATGAATTTATAGGCTAAAATGAAAAATTAAGAAATCTCTGGTGTATCAATAATAAATCTTTGTAGGGGTATCCTTACACTACTCAGTATATAAGGGCAGAAGCAGAAATAGACATCCCTCCACTTGTTAGGGGGGATGTATGGGCCGCTTTATTGGGCGTAGTCGGTAATATAGAGGAACAATATGAAGTCATAGACAAGGAAACGCCGACACCAACAGACAGACAGGTATTTGATTAAATATAATAATAATCTTATCAGTATCAGTTCAACCTATTGCAGTCCAATGCTGGACATAGGCCTCCCCAAGTTTGCGCCAGACATGCCAGTTTTCCACAATCCTCATCCAGCCATCACCGGCGATCTTATGTAGATCGTCGGTCCAGCGGGCCGAAGAGGGTCCCACAATGTGTTTGCCAAGACGCGGTCTCCACTTCAGGACAAGTCTGCTCCAGCGTCCATCGGCCATGGAAATTTACTTTATTAAATTTGAATTGTTGTATTGAAATTACTAAATTTGAACCTTATGTAATATAAAATGAGAGTCCTATTTCAGATTGACGTAGACATACCAAGATGCCACCAGTATTGTTGGTTGCTCTGCGGAGCAGCTGGTCACAAAACCCTCAAAAGGTTACTGAAAGCTTGGTTGTTAACAAATCCCCAGTATGTGTACTGGCAGGGATTGGATTCATTGACGGCCCCATTCTTGTATTTAAATTTTTGTAATGAAGGTAAGTTTCTATACAAAAGAATTTTAGCATTTGGTCATGGTAAATTGTTAAGTAATTGATTGGTGGTAAAAAGCGTTTAAACAAAATACCTTTGTTCAAAAAACGAGTTATATTTCTTAAGACAATTTCTGAGCATTTTCTCAAGAAAATATCCTCCAGTCTAGTTTGTATTCCATAAAAAAACTATCTAAAAAACTACTATTTCGAACAATAATTTAGTGCGTGCATTGATAGAATTTTCAAGACCATTTTGATGTTTTTATAGAAAAAAATTAAAAATATTCAGAAACAGTTTTTCGTGAGAAAATTCCTATTGCCAAGTGCATGTAATGACTTGTGTATGTTATTTTTTTAAACAAACATGAAATATTTTAGACCTAGACCTAGTTATACATAAATTAGTGATTATATTCCAAGCAATTTACAGAATGTTTTTTTCAGCTCGAGCTTTTGCCTGTTTATCCGCATTCGTGCCGAGGTTTCTTCACAAATTCTTCTTAAAAGACAACAGCGCTGTGATAAAGGAATACTTAGCGAAATTCTGGCAAATGACGGCTTTTCATGAACCAGAGCTGGCGACTCATTTACACGACATCAACTTTGTGCCAGAACTATTTGCTATACCATGGTTTTTAACTATGTTTTCACGTAAGTATGAAAGTTTTTTTTTTTTTAATATTTTGTCAAATTAATTTACAATGTAAACCTTTTTAGTTTGTTTCATACACCTTGTTTTTAATTTATGTATTTTCGATTGTAATTTGTGATAGTTGTGGTTGCCTGTAAATGGATGAGAGTATTTTCTGTATAAATTTATTTATTTGTGTATCATCTGTTGGCGATCGTTTAAATAAATAAATAAAATCTTGTGAGTAATATATACATATATTTATTTGTAAATATTTTTTTTTTATTAATTTATATTTTGTTTCTGGCCGCCTAAATGAGATTGAAATGTAAATTTACTACTTTTTTTTAATAATACTCGAAAATTGATTGAAATCTTTCAATGTGATTGGGATATAAACTGTTTGGTTGTTTAGAAAAAGACATCTGATACCAAATCGCAAAACTTTTATTTATTTTTATCATTTTGTAACTGTATCATATTACTAAGACTCCACTGGCCGATCGTGTTTCTGTCATGTTTAGAAAGTCCTGCAATGTAACAACTATATGTTACTATGATAACATGATATAAAAAAAAAAAAAAAAAAAAAAAAAAACTTGTAAAATATCCTTTAGAGGTGTTATGTCAGGCATAAGTTTCTGTTATTTTATCTATATTCGTTTTTGTTTCTTGGGTTTTCCTTTATTGAGCATGTGTTGGTATGTGTTTGTTTATATATACGAATCATTATTATAGGTGTTATTAGAATCTATATAATAATTTTTTATAGTTTAGTTGCTGAATTGTGTTTAAAAAAAAAACGGTATGAAGTTCTGTGTTAGGCGAATGGACGTCCAAAAGAGTTCATACATAAATGCTTACAATTTTATTGTGATTTAATACAATAGCAGCCAAGGTAATAAAATTTAACAGTAGTATAATATTAGTCGTTATAACGACGAAAAATAAAAATAAAATAATGTAATAAACGCTTTACGACACCTCCGATGTCGTGTTTTCAGGTGATTAGCTCGATTTCGATAACGTATTAAAATTTATTGTCTATTCGCGGTAAGAAAAGCGACTCTGAAGAGCTTATTGCAATTGATCGATTTGAAAAGTCTAACTTGCTAAGATTGCATTTTATTTACTGATACTTAGGTTACATAAGTATAATTAAAACAATGCGCGCCAAAAATCTCGGGTATTTGTCCGGAGTGTTAAATTTGAATACAGTTCATTTAAATATTAACATTTATTAAGAGGAATGTATTCCTTAATATATTATACTAGCTGACCCGTGCCCACTTCGTTGGGCGTTAATTATTATTATATTAACCAAATAACATATTTTAAAGAACAAATTTTATAGCACTTAAATAAATAATATGTTGCTCCAACGCCATCTATCAAAAATCGAGAAAACGTCGTCGATAGACTAAAATAAGACTAAATTAATAACGTCGAAAGACTAATAAATTGTTTTCTAATAGCGATAGATGACGTTAGTTTATTTACCATTATGATATTATATTTTAATCTTTTTTCTTATTTACTGAATTTTTGTTCAATTACAATAAAATATAGCCTATGTCACTCATGAATAGTGTAGCTTTCTGTTAGTGAAAGAATTTTCATGATCGGATCAGTATTTGCGAAGATTACCTCCTACATACAAACAAAGTTATAAACTTTACCTCCTTATAATATTAGTATAGAAGTATAGATAATGAATTGTACACATTTATTTGTTACCAATAAAATACTTTTTTTACCAAATAAGTAAGAAAGAAAAAAGGTTTTAATTTATCAATTGATTATTTTAATTTTATTTTAGATGTGTTTCCACTCCATAAAATTGTCCACTTGTGGGATGCGCTGTTGGTCGAAGGGCCTTCGTTGCCATTGTTCATGGGTGTCGGTATTCTGAGGCAGCTGAGAGAAACGTTGCTGGACTCAGGGTTTAACGAGTGCATTTTATTGTTTTCTGATCTACCCGAAATTGATATCGGAGAGTGTGTTAAGGTGAGTGTGAATTTATTGATATATAGTGTGCGGTGTAAAAGGCCTATGAAGTATATGAATATAAATAGATAATAATTATATTTTTTCTAAATACACATTAGTAGTAATACATACCTATACGAATTCAAACTGCAATTTGTTCTTGGATTTTGGATTTTTTTTTAGTTATTCATATAATACATAGATTTAAGTAGAAGCTCATTTTTGGTTTTATTTGATTCATTATAAGATGACGATTTGAGACAAGATGTAAATAACTAACGGTGATAAAATAAAACCAATAATTTTCGCATATGTCCACTAATACCAAGAAACGTAGTATTTTTAGCGATATGGTAGGTATTTGTGAATTCCTAGAAGCTTGCCAATACAATTTGCGCAAATTTCCTTTGTCCTGTTATAACTTGAATTCGTCGTAAAAGTTTCAGTAATTAGTTATAAGTAATTTTAATATAGCAATAAATAGATAGACACTTTAGTATATGAATAAAAACAAACATTAGTTTTTATTTTTATATTTATACCTAATTAAAAAAAAAAAAAACTGGTTGCTTATTGTATTTATTTCCATAAAATTACTAAAAGTTACAACCTTAGTCATGCATTGTACAAGATGATCATGTCGGTAGGTACAGTCTCAACTGTCTGTTGCGATGCTCCACTTAGCAAATGAAATAAATTTTCTTTTCTTAATTTCGACTTTTCATAACAAATTTTGTTTATTTCTCAATTTTTTTTATTTTCGAAGTATAAAATAATAGGACAGGAATAAACAAATAAAATTATAAAATATGAATTTTATAAATATTTAAAACATTTCAATAACATAATGATTTAATGGTATGTTCTAGAGATTAAAAAATTCTTTTTGCAAATAAATATTTATAAGAAATTGTCGTGAAATATAAAGAGAAATGAATAAATAAAGATAATTATTATAAAGAGTGTTCATTATAATATTAATAGCAACGATGTAATTTAAAATTCAAATCGTGTGTCAAAATCGGCCATACTGCCGGTCAACGACCTTCGTGGCTGGTAACAGTTGTTAATGAAATAATAAATAGTAAGTGGTTGAAATTATTCCTAGTGTCTTAGCGGTCACTTAATAGTTCAAAACATTACTCGTGGTTTAAATACAAAGTAAGGAAGATATTCGAATCCCAAATTTGAAAAAAAAGGTTTTTATTAATTTCCTTTGCATTATGAAGTTCGGAGAAATCTTTGAGGCGTCGTGTTCCAGCATACTATAACTTTATTTGCGACTTTGAATTAGAATTAAGGCAGCTATAGTTTTAAAAATACAATTTAGGTTCTTAACGATCTTCTCAGTAGAATGTCTGAATCGGTAATAGCCTTCACATTACCTATAAGCATGTTTGCTCGCAAACGAAATAAAAAAAACCGACTTCAATTACATCGACAAGTAATAAAATGTAGGTAGGTAGACGAAAAAATTAATAAATCTCGATAAAAATTATATGGGACCATGTGACAAGCATGAGCTTGCGATTGAAAAAAGAATCATCATAAAGTCCTTTTAAAGTCTATTTGAAAAAAGAAAATTATCATTTTCTTTAAATAAATTATTACGTTATTAGCTGCTCGGGCAGACTTCGTGCTGTCAATAGCTAATAGTAAAATGAATGTAACGTTTTCAGAGTGTTTTGAGTTTTTTTTTTTTTTTTTTGTTATAAAAACCTTCCGTGGACCTTAAGGAACATACAAAAAAATAAATTAGCCGAATTGGTCGTGCCATTCTCTAGTTATGCGCTTAGCAACCTTCATTTTTATTTATATAGATTAGCTACATCACAATAGTATAATATCTGTCTACGTCCAAAATATAAAACTTTCAAATTAACTATGAAAGCGAAGCGAAAATTTGCAAATACGTGCTCGTACGATATAAAGATTTAGTTCTGAGCCTCGAAAACTTAGTTATCAGACGTAGACCTGTGATTATTGTCCATAAAGCGAACAGAACTCGTAATTAAATCATAGAGCATGTTCTGCTGACATTATGACAGTGCTTTAAATGTATACGGTTGATTTTGGTTTTTATTGCAACGGGATAAGAACTGATTTTGTTGAAACTCTAAGCGTAATGTTAGGTATGGTCCGTATGGTATTAAGTCAGATAGTTATTTTTCACAATAGTCACGATTGCAACTAACGCTTTTTTTGTTTTTTGACACTCATTAAGGTTTATATTAAAAGAATATACTTATGTACCTATGTGTTTGTTAGATTCACACAAACTTAGAACTTACACCTGTGACTGTAGGAATAAAGTCAATGTATTTATTGAAATAGTTAACAAAATATTAATAGCTGCGTACTTATAAGTGTGAAGCGAAATCACAATGAAAAAATGAATGAAAACAATTTAATAAGCATACCGGCTTAGTAGCTCACTTTATATTTTTTTTAATACATAATATGTTATACTTAGGTAATAAGTTCAAAAATAAATTACATTAGAGAAAGCTGATTTAATAGATCATATCAACTTGGTTCAGCTTCTTACAACTTCATGCTCGTAATCACAATTCGTAGCTCGTATCGTGATTTAAGGAAAAAGTTTGGAGAGATATTATTTACGTT
The DNA here is from genome assembly GCF_905220565.1 of Melitaea cinxia. Classification (NCBI taxonomy): domain Eukaryota; kingdom Metazoa; phylum Arthropoda; class Insecta; order Lepidoptera; family Nymphalidae; genus Melitaea; species Melitaea cinxia. Next base: position 14,176,466 of record NC_059397.1, on the reverse strand, counting down.
ACCTACACAATATTTAATAGTATATTTAATAATATATATATTTTTTATATCGATAGGAATCAATAGAGATGTTTCGCAGCTCACCGAAAAGCATAAGCTTCAGGAGATTTACGAATGAACCAGAACTAAAGGATCCTATGGTAAGTTTTATAGTACAAATATATTCTGCTAAAATTTCTACGTTATTCAAATTTGTGTGTCACTGGTGTAATTACGGTAATTTTGGGCTAGCGTTTCGACATCGCATCCGTCGCGCTCACGAGTTGAAACATAATAATAATAAATAATAACATTGTTAAAGGTACATAACTACATATTTATGTACTTTATATAGTGTTGAATATGACTAATTTATTGAAATGTACTAATGAGCTGAGATCATTATTGAGGTAGGTCCATAAAAGGAAATATTTTGCTCGAAATTTGGAGTGGGGATTGGGGAAGTGAATAAATTAATAATTTATCCGCAAGCCCCAGTCAAATAATACTGCTCTCGAGAAGTGTTGTGCTGACTCAGGTGGCCAGAGCTTCTGCGTAAGGTCGGGGGTTGGGTTGGCAACGCGCTTGCGATGCTTCTGAGGTTACAGAGTGCCTAGTGCGAGTTTTATTCACAGATACATGACAGAAACGCGTTTATACGTGAAAATTATTTTGTATGGGAATTTAAACAGTGCAGCCTAGACGATAAAGAATAGTATACGATACAGTCGATACAGAGTTATCTAGCGGTAAACGCGAGAATTAGGTTGAAATCCCGAATTTCCCATATAAAATGAAGTTAAAGTTTACGCCCGTTATTGCGAGACGGATTAATCAAAACTCGCACTAGGCACTCAGGAGTCTATAGGTTGCGGTAATCGCTTACCATTAAGTGTGCCGTACGCTTGTTTGCCTTATTTTGTAGGATAAAATGTACTCCGTAATGGGTTGCATATTAGATATTAATGTAATAATGATTCAATATAATGTTTTATATGTATTCTGTCGCGCCGTTATGTATTCTGTTGACGCCGCGTTGGCGCAACGATTACAGCCATGGATTGTATCTGTTGCGCTGGCGGTTGCGGATTCGATCCCCGCACATGACAAACATTTGTATTGGCCATACAGTTGTTTGCCGTGGTCTGGGTGTTTGTGCAGTCCTTGTGGGTCTCCCCACCGTGCCTCGGAGAGCACGTTAAGCCGTCGGTCCCGGTTTTTATCATATACACCTGATAGCGATCGTTACTCAAAGTATATCATATATCCGCCAACCCGCATTGGACCAGCGTGGTGGATTAAGCTCTGATCCTTCTTCTACTTGGGGAAAGAGGCCTATGCCCAGTAGTGGGATATTATTTATTTGTTATTTATTTATTATTTATTTGTTTTATACTTTATTGTACACCACAAATATATTACAAACAAAGCATAAAGATAGTTACAGACAGTGAAGTACAATGGGCGGACTTATGGATAATTAGCCATTTCTTTCAGACAACCCATTATATTACAAACATTATTGTGTCGATGTACCTATAAAATAAATAAATAAATCTAGCAACTCGATATAGAAAATTGCTACATTATTGGTGTCAATAACTAATTTATGCGTTGCTTAATAGAGATTTTTTTTTTTGGCTTGATCTCCATATTAATCCATGCAAATGTACGCCTTCGATCGCGGATTTGATTGTCGCTCGGGTTAGATAATTGTATTTATACAAATATTTGTTTGTGATCGAATATCACATTTTAAATAAGATTACATTAGTAGTATAAATCTATGCATATTTAATAAGTTAAAAAATAAAATAAAAATTGTGCATTTACGGTTTTTCTTAGAGACGATAGCAATAATAATCTACTAATTGACAATTAAATGATATTATTAAATAAATAAAAAACTGAACCAGTTTAATTTTAAATAATAGATTGCGAATTAAGGATACACCATATCCTCGTCGCTAGGCTCGATCCACATTACAGTGTTGATCTCAGTTCGTTTTCGGTCCGATCTCGATGCGTAAAAATATTGTGAATCAAGAAACAAAGAGTGTATTCATACTATCCGTAACAGTCAAATTACGATCAAATCACACACCAGCGATACTATACACATTACAACGATATTGTTTTGTGTGTAAAATTTTTTTTACCGGATCGATATCGGACCGAAAACAAAATTAAATCAACACTGTAATGTGGTTCGACCCTAATTATTTAATCTTCGTTGTTATTCTATTCTTAGCGTCATAAGCTGTGATAATTACATGTGTCATTACTCGGAAACAATAACCATTGGCTTGAAATGAATAATTAATATAAGTATTAAATTGACAATGTTTATTACTTAATTATTCGTCTTGCAAATGTTTTAATTAGTTTATGTAAGATTGTACAAAAGATTAACTAACTGCTGAGTTTTTTTGCCGATTCTTCTCTACAGAGTTTACATACTGAATCTCTGGTAGCTTAGCATTACTAATTTCACGTTAATTATATTTAATTTATTAAAGATGAGGATTATTCACTTACATTTGTGGTATAAGATTCCCGAGTAGAAAAAAGGTTAGGCTCAACCAGATCATGTATCTGGACCGGATCAGGATAGAATAAGGCATGCCTGATCCGGCAAGCTCTATCAGGACCAGGTCCGGTCCAGACAAGGATAGCCTGATATAAAATATAATCAAGTATGGTAAGGCATAGTGGATCAGGACCAGGTCCGATCCAGACAAGGATAGCCTGATGTAAAATATAATCAAGTATGGTAAGGCATACTGGATCAGGACCAGGTCCGGTCCAGACAAGGCTAGCCTGATGTAAAATCTTACCAAGTATGGTAAGGCATACTGGATCAGGATCTGGTCCGGTCCAGATCAGGATGGCCTGAAAGAAATGACGCAAACTGAGCCTGAATCGCGCTATTAATGTTTTTAAGCGCACTTAGTATATATACAGTTATCAGGACAATCTAGCAGGGAGTCCATTTCTACATGGTGGAGCAGTCGTAAGTAATAGGAAATAGTTAATTAGTAGTTAATTATTAGAAGTTAATAAATAAAATTTAATTAATAATAATAATTAATTAATAACATAAAAATAAATAAAAATAATTAATATTTAAAGTAAAAACATAAATAAATAATACATTGGAAAAAATAAACGGAAATAAATATTATAATAATTATGTTAATACATATTTATATCAATTCGCTTTTTTTTTTGTTAAACAATTTTTTTCAAAAATATACATTCGTGTTTTTTGATCAGGTCCAGATCAGGAAATCTCATCTCATCCTGATCAGGTCCAGACCAATCATCTGCGTTACATGCCTTATCTAGTCCTGATCAGGCATGCCTGGTCCGGTCCTTCTAAGGAAGACGAAAAAATTTCTACTCGGGTTAGGAAAGGATTAAACATCGTATGAAAAGGGTTTCTTTCTATTTGGCAGAAGTTAAGAGTTTATATTGATGGACTTTGGCAACTTTGTCTTAAAAAAAAATCCAAGACCTGCAGAAACATGAACATTTACTGCACCGTTCGAAATATGAAGAAGGACTGCGATCTAACACAAATATTTTCAATTTTAAATTTGGATATTCAAACTTTTTGTGTCTGTTACTTGAGACTGATACTTTCCGTGTAAAAAAAAAACAGTTAAGAGGTCATTGTATCTCCGAAGCTCGAAAACTTCGTGATAGGATTGGCAGTCTTGCGAATTTGTCGGTACAAATTACTTTATGCATTCTTATTAGGTCGGAGAAAAAGTTTCTTAGTATTTTATATAGAAATTCAAGGGAAGATTTTACAAAATTTATTTACATTGATTATTACATGTATACCTACCACCTACCCTGTCACGAGATAATATTAAATTGATCCTTCCTTTGATTGGGTTGTCTGGAAGAAATGGCTAAATAACCAGTAACAGTCTGTAAATGTTTTTAAATGTGTTTAATGTTTAAAATATAGCTGTATATAAATAAATGTATGTACCATTATGAAAACTTTCCGCCGCCTCGGAGGTAAGTGACAGGATTCCGTCGTTGTAGAAATTTTGGGATTTCTCATTAAAAAATCGCGACAATTAGTTTTGACAGTTCTCTCTTGTTGTAAACTTTACACTACCTAAAGAATTCTGAAGAGACCGAAACAGATGGAAATTTGAGGGTGCGAAATCGAGGCTATATGGTGGATGCATTAAGACTTCCAGTCAAACTTTCTCAATTTCTTGACTAGCCCGTTGGCGTAGTTTGTAGTGGTCCTGATTTCTCCGTGTAGGAGACGGGTCGGAACTTAATCCACCGCGCTGCTCCACTGCGGGTTGGCGGTTATATATTCTCTACTATGAGTAACGATCGCTAGCAGGTGTATGTGTTAACGACCGGGACAAACGACTTAACGTGCTCCCCGAGGCACAATGGAGAGACCCACAACAACAGACAACCAGACTGAAAAGAAATATTTATACATATACAAATATCTATCCCTAGCTGGAATCGAATCCGTAATCGCCAATATTTGAACGCCCACACGGTACACTCACCACTACACCAGAGCGATGTCTGTAGCGTATTTATTGAATACATGTTTTAATCTTTTTTTTTATATACAACTTGGTCGCCAAACAAGTGTACGGCTCACCTGATGATAAGCGATTACCGTAGCTTATAGACGCTTGCAATACCAGAACCATGGCAAGCGCGTTGCCGACCGTATCTCCAATTTCCCCCCAGGAGCTTTGGTAACCTTACTCACCAACAGGAACACAACACTGCTTGAAAATAGTATTATTTACCAAGGTAAGGTAAGGTCGAGGTACTACCCCAGTCGGTCTACTTCATATTTTGAGCAGGAAATTTCCTGCTGTGCCCAACCTCAGTTGAAAAATCTATTTTACTTGTCTCCAGGATATAGTCGAAGTTCCTCTGGAAGTGCTACTGTCAGAGACGTGTGCTCGTATAAGTCTCGCAGATTTCTTCTCGTTGACATGCCAAGATAAGTGTTGTGTCGTCGATATACGCTCTAATTTACTGTAAGTTATATATTTACATATATTTTGAAATTAAATTTTATTTTAATTTTGGTGATTCAGTTCAAATGTTAAACTAAATATTTTAAATCGGAATAATATTTAAATTATTTTATAAAATACGCTTTCTTTGAATTAATGATAACTTTTATATAATACTAGCTTTACCCGTACGAATAAAGTATTTATTTATACGTGAGTTAATTTAAAATTGAACAAAAAATTTACCGATCGTCAATAATGTTGACGTTGTTTTAAAATTAAAGCCGTCCGATGGCAGCATCGCTGTATTGTGTCTCAATGTATATCTATGTATGTATATCATTTCAATAATTAATTAATTTACAAAAACAAAAAGCAATAATATTTTTTTTAGTTGTGGATGCCGGTAGAGCAAGCTATATATATATATATATATATATATATATATATATATATATATATATAAAATGATATATATAACTTACTTATGTGGCGTAATTCTGAGGTTTTTTTTTCTAAAAAGGGAGGCAACTTAACTTTAGCGTATTAATATACTATATTATTTACAAACGGACATAACAAGCAAACACTAATTTGTCGATTCCTACTAAATATAACGTTAACGTAGAAAATATACAATTTTCAATTGCTAGCTGATTTGGTAGGCGCTGAAATTGTTTCTTTTTTCTCCTTTAGAACTTTATTTCAACTTTTACAAGCGTAAAAGGATATAAGTGAAATGGGTTCAGTCATTGTCAAGCGCTTACCAAAGAAAGCAATAAACTTTCATTATCTGTCTTCTCAGATAATTGTATCGAATACATACTTGTAATGGAAATATCTCTATCTCTCTAGTAAGACAAAAGGATTTTCTATGTACTTATCTAACAGTAACCATTTCGAATTATCAATCATTTTAGGATTTTCTGAAGTAATAGATTGTTATAGAAAAAATATTAAATAAATAAATAAATATCTTTTAACATACAAACACGGTCGTCTGTTCATTAGGTGAGCAACTTAATGCTTAGAAAATAAATAACAGCCGACTTGATACATGTAGCTATTTTTTTTTTTTTTTCGATAAATACATACAAGTAATTGTTTATTTACTTGCAACAGCACCAAAAGAGCGAAGAAAAGAGTGTGAAACAAGTATGAAAAAATCTGTTTTCATTAATTTCATGCAGAATAGAGAAAACACGAAGGATTATCGGTCGTTCGAGATTATTAACTTCAATTGAGTTTACGATAAATTAAAGAGAAACTCTGTTTACATATATAATTATGTCTAATGCACCAACACAACGTAAAAGACGCTTGTATGAAAAATCAATAACATAAGAATATTGCTAGCCAGCGGACCTTTGTCATAGTAGACATCAAAAAACATTATATTTTCAAAAGATTAATTTTTGCTAATTACTGAATAGACAATTTCCGAAAGCTATATATTAACAGAATTTCCATTCTTTCATTGTCTAGATACGAGAAGAGTTGCATAGATGGTAGTATAAACATACCCTACAGTGGGGTTCATCTCGGTCAACACGAGCTCAAGGCGTTAGGTGTTCAACCACACAAGGTGTTGACGGAAGCGATAAAACAGAAGAAAATCATTGTTATCGCTTCTGCGGAGGATGAGACTGCTCAACTGGTAAGCGTCTACCAGTACTCTTATTAGTTCTGGCTCTAGTACCAGTAATAGAATTGACTGAAGCAACAGAAAATTCCTGCTCACAATCTGGAACAGCCCGACTCCGGAAGTGCCTCGACCTCATAGAAGATCATAGCAAAATAACACTGCTTCCAAGTAGTGTTGTGTTCCTGTGGTGAGTAAGGTGACCAGAGCTCCTTGATGACGCTTCTAGTGTACCAATGCAGGTGTCTATAAGTTATGGTAATCGGTTACCATCTGATCGATATTCTTGTTTGCCGAACTAATTGTATAAAAAAAAATAGCTAGATTTGAGAAGTACTATCAATAGTAGCTGTACCAGTACCAGTATCAGTATGAATATGCTAGAAACAGTAATAGCGCCAACTCGAAGTCCGAGTTATTGCACTAGCAAATGTAACAGATTAGTTCTGTATTTTTTTTTTTTTATATATAATATATTTAATTAATTTGCCATTGCTATCTATGCACTCTTGCCATTTTATAGGTATTTCATTAATATCTTTAGTATCTAGAGTAAGTTAGATGTCTTAGACATTCCAATTAAAGATCCTCTAATTTGGTAGCCGTCTGTTGTGCAGTGTGTGGTCTAGCATTGTCCTGAAGCAGCAGTGGTCTAGAGCAATTGACTAGCCTCGGTGGCTTAGCAGCTAGCTTTTCCATCATACATATATGGTTTGCAGTTGCTGACAATAAATATCTGCCGTAATCGTCTGGTCAGATCTAAGAAAGCTTTAGTACCGGCACTAGTCCAACAAACGCTCACAAGTAACTTTTTTTGAGTCAATTTCGCTTGGATTTGACTGGCTCGCCAGGGTTCAGCGATTACGATGAGCGCTTCCGATTATCGTACATGATCCACTTTTACACATTTCATTCATTCATTTCACACACATGATTCGATTAAAATTCCTTCATTATTGTACCGGTTGAGTAATGTGACGTAGCAGTGTAAGCGCGTTTGTCGGTTTACTACACTCAATTCAAGAGGTACCTTTCAAGATTTTTTACCTTCCCAATTTGCTTCAAGTGGATTAAAACAGTTTTATCACTAACACCGCAGCCTGCAGCTAATTTGGACGTGGTTTGTGATGGGAGCCCCTTCCACAATCCTTCCAAGCCTTCAATTCTTCATTATCAACTTTGGTCTCCGGCCGTCCACGGGCTTGTTTTTCAGGTCGAAATTTCCAGAACGAAAACATTGAAACCAAAAACTCACAGTGTTTTCTTTAACAACACCGCAGCCATACACATCATTATCCCTGTAAAGCTGTTTCTGCAGCACTGGTGTCACAGTGGAACTCATACTCTTAAATAACACGATAGCTGTATAAATTTGAGTTTGGAATTCTTAACCAAAGAGGAAATATTTGTGATCAAAGTGGCCAGTAAGACAAAACGCCAATTTCATATATAAGGACCTAATATAACGTTATTTATATTAATGGTTCGCTTTAGACTGTAAAATTCCCACTGCTTGGCATCAGATCTTAATCCATCACGATGCTCCAATTTAAAAAAAAACAAAAAAAAACGGAGCAATATTATATTTATTAATTAGTCATAACAATGTTGAAATATATATTTATTTTCATCGCAATCTGTTGCCATAAGGTGCAGACAGAAATGTAGACAGTTGATAAAAAAATTATCGTTCAATTGCATCAATTGCTTAACCACTGGCGTAGTCTAATCATACTTTTATAATAAATATTTGTTACATTTATCACCCTTGTTATATTTACCCTATTATCAAATTCTTTCAAACGGGACTTATGATGGTTATTATTTCGAGATTTCTCATGTTTCATGTTGTGCTTGAGGTAGGATTCAATAAACTTATAGTAAAACAAGAACAATTCTGTACAATGTACTGTGTATTCGAAAACTTTGAAGTCATTACTGGCGTGCCAAGTACGTATCTAGTGAAAGTCAAAATGCGTAATCGCTAACAAACCCTCAGATACAGCTTGTTAATAATATATATAATAGTGTGTATAGAATTCATACTATTTTTCATAAGATTTTTTTAGCACCCTACAAATTATCGTCCTTGATTGTGTTTAGATTGACACTTAATGTAAAAAAATAACTTAGTTTTTGATATCTGTAGATGAATACCTTTTATACTGTGTATCCAGAACAACACGTACGCTACTTCATACCCTGACAATCCTACTGGATCCTAAGCTAGGTTAAGCTACGAGGTGCAGCTAGTTTATCATAAATGTTTTAAGGAACCCTTGAACCCTCCACAAGTAAGGTTAGCAATTGTTTCGTATTTTTTTTTAAACTCATTATTATCCTGTAGTTCAGCGACTACCTAGTGAAGTGTGGAGCACCGCGTGTCTGCGTGCTACACGGCGGCGTGTCAGCGCTTCACTCGCACGTACCTTCTCTCTTCATCGTGCCCAAGAAAACTGTCCATAAGTAAGCAAATAACCCCCTATCCTCTACTTATCCCCTGGTAAGCTGATAAAAATTTAAGCGAATGAAAGGACCAAAAGTGGGAGATTCATGAACATAAAATAAAAAGTAAGTTATCACTCTGCAGCTCCCAAGGATAAATTCTCCATTCTGTACCATTCCTCAGGAAACTGCTTATGAGTAATCCATTTAACTTCTAGCCTTTACTCATCCCCTGGTAACTAAGGTAGAGTTAAGCGGATAAAAATACCAAAAATGGAAGATTTTAGAAATGAAATTATAAAGTAAGAAACAAGGTAGGCCTTTCTTTTCTCCAGTCTTCAACCTACCCCAGATAACTAATTGCTCGGGAGAATCTATTCATCTCCCATTTTCTTCTTATCTCCCGGTACTCAAATCTTGAGGTGAAAGTTTGAGAAAACATCGAATTCACGAGAACATTAAGAAGTAAAATGGGTAGACAAAAATGTCCCTTTGTCCATCTTACCACCTAATCTCCTAATTCCTTTGTATCTCCCGGTAAACAGAACTAGTTTTAAACGTTTGATTTGATAGAAAATTAAGACAAGATTTAAGAAGATTTGATCTTTTGTAATTATTTCCAAGATCGTAACGTAACATTGCGTTAAAAGTCACTTCAAATATAATAATGTCCATAAATAATAAAATTATAAGTAATAAAAATATATGTCTGGAAGAAATGGCTAATTATCCATAAGTCCGCCCATTGTACTTCACTGTCTGTAACTATCTTTATGCTTTGTTTGTAATATATTTGTGGTGTACAATAAAGTATAAATAATAATAAAATTAATATCTATATATAAAAAGCTTGGCCGGAAGGGGTAGAAGTGGGTGGCAAAGTTTTGAAATTTATATTATTTGTTGAAATTTCAATTTTACCAAAACGTTTTAGAATTCTCAAGAAATATCCGACTTAGGAATTTGTAGTATCTAAGTTAAAAAAAAAAGATGTCTATAAACTTCTCATGACATAAACATACGATATATTTTACCCGAGCAACGCCGGGTTACGCTGCTAGTGATTATATATTTTTTATTAGTACGTCAAAATGAAAATATATTTTCTACTTTAGTAAACTTTCTAAGTTTTTGGTGTATATAAAAGATAACTAAGTATTATAATGTCATAAAATTAATTTTATAAATGATGTAGTCGGGAAGCCAGATGTTGGAATTCTAAAGTGACCGTGAGCCATCTACGCATTGATTTCAAGGGTTTTTTTTTCTTGAATATAATGTATACTGTTAATAACTCAATATTTAGCTATAATTAATTATCTTAAGAGTGATAATCGGCAGGCATAACCTTGCTTCCGATAAGCTGGGAATCCCAAGCAGAAGAAAAACTATCTTGATTGTTCCAGTAAAGTCCTATATAAAAAGCAATATTACGCCAATTTTTTCTATAAAACTCGTTATTGTATATCTGAGTTCACAGAAGGTCCCACAAGTATTGTGTATTTTTTTTAATATGTCGTTTTTCATCAGTTGCATATTTTATATTGAGTTAGAATATAACTTTCTTCCGAATTCGTATTTTGTCTTTTGATTTTGTATGTCAATTTTTGCACGACCTAATTGTAAACAACAAATTGTTTAACAATGAAATAAAACTAAATTGATTTCGCTTACATGAAATGAATACCTACCACAAATACTTATATTGCAACTGACTTTTGATGTAAAGTAGTCTGTAGATAGTTTGAAATTTATTCGGTTCGATGTAAAATGTTACGTATGATAAATTAAGTATTAGTAATTTAAGTTAGAAATTGCAATAAAGTTGTTCGCTTCAAGTGAATTATTTGTCTTTAAGTTTATTTGTTTTTTATTATTTAATATTTATTATGATACTTATTTTATGTTAGTAAAATTTTAGTTAGTGTTAGTATATTCTTAACGATTAATAATAATTATACAGTCATTCAATTATTGTTAAATAGACTATAAATTATAAATATATTAGGTATAAACGTAAAAATCTAAGATTTATATGTTTATAATCAATTTATTTATTATTTAATAAATGCATTCCTTTATTTTCAACTTTTTTATTTACGTCACTCATAAATTTAATTATCGTACAGATAACAGTACCTATATATACCAATTTAACTGTTACACTGTAAAGTGGTTATTATCGCAAAATTAAAAACGACTATAAACTGGTGCACTCATCTAAAAGTTTTCCAAATACATGTACGAATATAATACCGTTAAAACTTAAACTAGTACACGCCTCCCGCATAATTAGCGTGTTTCTTACTGAAGAGTGCATGGGCACCCCCGTATTGTGACGCTCATGGGCATGTTTTCACCCCCTATCACGTTATGAATGAGCGGCTGGTGGGGAGAGGGGGAAACGGTCATCGTCACCTCGCATTCGCCGGCCGTAATCCGCCGTGAGTGCGTGTCTGCTACGAGCCGACACTGACTAAACATTCCTCGCGTGCAGTGAAATTTCATAAAAATACACAGCGTCTAAAAACAAATGGGCGTCGATAGTGAAACCTAAACTTGTGGTGATACGAAGTGATACTTTAAAAATATATATTATATATATTTATCATACTGACGTTAAGTTGTAGTGTGCGAGTTTACATTCTTTCCGAGTTTCGCACCGCTCGAGAAAGGACCGTAGAAGCGTGACAGTTCTGTGTTTTGTGCGAGTTACTCGAAGGAGTTTTCTTTAAGTGGAAGTCGGAGGCCGTCGTAGAAACCCGGCCCCGACATGGAGAGTTACTACGACATCTCCAACGATCTGAACGACGTCTGGGAAGCGGACATCGACCCGGTGAGTTGACCTTGTTATCACATCTTATCTCGTAAAGGGAATTTAAATTATTTATTCCGCGCCAAAATTCACCAATGTACGAGGGACGGATCGAGGTTCCGTGCATCTAGAACAAATCGAATACCGATAAAACTGATAATAAATAATTGCTGCTCCGACCGACCTTGTTTTGTAATCAAGGTACCTGCATCGGTAAAGAAAATAATCGGTGTACGGCTCACGATTCCAGAGTATCACAACGAGGTAATTGCATTCTTGCATATTGGTGGCCAATTCATAAATTCAAATATATATGTTATCACTCTTGCCCCGATCGATAGATTGTGATATGTTCTTCTTGTGGTACAGAACGATATAATTATTAGAATTTTATTAAAAAATATCATTTAATGTTTTACGATAAATCCGTAATACTTAAAACGCAAACATTGAAATTGTAAAATCATCACAGTAACTTCATTGAGGTTTATTTTTAACATAAATACCTACTTAATATAATCTGTACGTTTCAGCGTCGCTATTTAAATGTTTTATCTTCAATTATTTTTAAACAAGTACCTAAAACTTTACTCGGAAAAACCGACTTGTTTGTAGATGGCTGGTATCTACGATATTAGTGGTTTCTAAGCGTATTCACGTTCTGTGATAACCGGTTATTCCTGGTATTTAAATATATGATTTAGAACCCGAATAAGCAGTCATCTAGACAATGAATCCATAAGCAAAGAAAAATTTAATATGTAACATTACGAAAACATTTTTTGTTGGAGTAATACTGCAACCAAAAATTATGGCCTTAGTTATCACGAAGTAATCAAAATCAAAATGTCATTAATGTACTTGTAAATATTATTTATTTTTAATATTTTAAACTAAATGACGGATAATAAAACGCATCTTACAATCATCATACCTATATGAAGCAGCCAGACTGGGGCAGTACCTCGACCTTACAGAAAATCACAGCTGAATTATGTTTTCAAGCAGTGTTGTGTTCCTGTGGTAAGTTACCAGAGCACCTGGAGGTAGCGATGCTTCTGGTGTTGCAGGCGTCTATAAAGCTACGGTAATCGCTTACCACTAGATGAGCCGTACGCTTGTTTGCCGATCTAGTTGTATAAAAAAAATACATTATTAAATTACGCAAAACCATTATCTCAGAACTTTCTATAATTTTAAACGCGAAACTGACGAATACCAGGTGAGAAAGGCTACAATTCCATTTTCCTACTGCTTGATTTTCCCATTTACAACCTGACACCTGTTGCATGTTTTCCCTGGTGCGCGCGTGACGTCATGGCCAATAAAGAAAGATTATCCGTCCGAATTAGGTAGTTTGCCCGTGCAGAATAATTTATACGGTGTTGAATGATGACTGCATATGTATACGATATACGTTTCTTATGGTAGCGGCGTACGGTACACGATGGTGCGTCGACCTGGTGCGTTGAACTAAGAGGCCGATTTCATTAACGACATTAACATGTTCACTTTTTATAGTCAATTTGAGAATTGTTAACATTGATATCATAATACTTTAAATAAAATAAAATTGATATAAATTGATTTAAAATAGTAAGTAGAATATGCGGTTAACATATAATAGGACTTTGATTGATCATTAAAATAAAATTTTAGAAATATACTTTTGAGAAGATATAATACGTATATAAGTATACTTAAGTATCTCTGTTTTATTTTAAACTCAGTCTTATCCATGTGTCGGATAGTACAGCTGACACACATGGCTGACTTCATAAACATAACAATCAAGACCCGAATAAACGCCTTAATATCACTTAGTATTTAAGAGAAGGCAGCAATAACGATAACTGCTGTACAGTAACGTAACGGCCGCCTCGATTGTAATTGAATTTCCTTTTCGAGCTTCCCGACTGCAGTAAGATGCGATACACTTACGAGTTTATTAAACAATGTAGGTATGTGATAAGATGCTCATTAGTTTCTCATTGCTATGCCGGGTTGTTTTAGGAGGCGAATAGTATGGTTCTACTACATCAAGATGCTCTCGATTTCATTAATGACTATTATCTTTGGCGTGTTGTAAAATTCAGCGCGACAGCGTGCTATGGTGTCCCGCACCCTGACCCTTTTGTCCACATGGTAAACTACTCATGACTATTATGAAATGGCTGATTTAAAACAAATTTAACGGATTAAAAAAAGATTTTTATTTAAGATTCACGTTTTGTTTATTCGAATATCCAGATTTTTTACTAGAAATATTAGATAGATACTATCATAAACGTTTTTCTTTTTACTTTGTTTTTAACTTAGTGAAATCTTTTCCTAAAGATTATCCATGTTTCGTTTATAAAATCGAAGAAATTATTAAAATGATTACTTGATTACATTCCTAAATTGTAATTACCTTATCTATATACATACAAATAATTACATAATAAATTTATTTCATTAAAACTAGACTTACACACCCATATAACTACAATATATAATACTAGAAGAATCTAGAACAACTTGTTTTATTATTGTATTACATTTTTTTTAATATTTTTTTTGTACAGTATGAAACTTGTAAAATTATATGTTTTTTTGAAATCTATCACTCGCTCGTCCTTATATAATCAATTAAAAACAGCTCGATTTTAAATTGAATAAAAAGTTTGGCGATGGTTAGATCATCTAAAGACGATGTGATGTACCTTAATATTGTATCCGTTCTGTTTGTGCAGTCAAACAATGGGTATATTGCGTAAATATATACCAAACGGTTGCGTCACGTTGTATCGAGTGCTTTCAATAACATACGCTGTTGACACAAGTGTACAGACGACATTGTTTCGTCCGTGAATATCTATGAAATGAGCTAAATAAAAAATATCGACAATTTGATTGGTATACCCACGGCCCTTTAGTCTTCCACCTGCAAATATCTATGAAATTAACTAAATAAAAAATTACGATAATTTGATGGAGAAATCCGGGGCCTTTTATTATTACCAGATCCGGTTAGTAAAGTAAAACTTTAGTGACGTAATAAAATACATTTCTTAAAAACTTATTTTGTATATATTTTATTATATTTATGAGTGAAATTTAAGTGAGAATTCGCGTTCAAGTGTATTTTTGCTTGAATTATAATGAAACTAGACCGTGTGCTTTTCTATTTTGAGTTGCTTCTTATTTTTATCAGGCTGTTCATAATTGTATCATTCTAAGAAATAGAAATTTAACGGTCTATTCTGTCGTGAAATTAAAAAATTCAAATCGATTGGTTATATAAAATAAAATTAAAGGTAAGGCGGCAAGTATTGATTTCATAATTGGTTTGTTCGGTTTTGGTGATTTTAATTTTAAACATTAAAACTCTTCTTAAAATATCTATAGTTTTAAACAATTATAGATCAAGTGACATTTGATTTGACATACATATATATATTATTCTACATGCATAATTACATGTATTTGGAGCAAAATTTAACATTCAAAAAATTAATACAACCACGGTTCGTGGATGAACTAGTTTTACTGGACTGAGTCAGACTTGATATTTTACGAAATTGACTTAATAACGTGTCATACAATTTATAAAAAAACATTTCGATGTAAAACTATACTCTTAATTTATGTCATCAATATTATTTTACGATCGAGTTTTAAATTTGTTTTATGTGTAAAGGAGTATTAATATCCTTTCTCCGTGTCAGTGTTTCGTCAAGTGTGCGATTAAACCGGATTTAATAAATAATACATTCGCTCTCATTCCGTCTCTTTTTATTCTGATGCGGTGCAGGTATTAAAGTATGTATTATATGTACATGCGTGTAATTACGATACGGCGGCAACCGTGCGTGCAACCCTGTCCGTTTCGTGTCGTGTGAAAGGCGGTTCGTCGTTTGCATTCCTCTCACCGCACGCTGCAAACTCGCCGTGAACCTGACATGCTGCTACCGTCATAGCTCTTACCGCTAACGTAATAAAAACCAATTCGACAGCAACAAATCGTTGCTTAGGATTGCTCGCACATATCACGAATTTAGAGAGTCGCTAGAACAATTGTCATTCTTCATTAGCACCGCCTAGCGGCACATTTTTCTCGACACGGTTAATGACACCCAATTCACCTTTTCAGACGCCCTATTAATATATTTCAATACATTAACTAAACGTCGTTCTATTCAATAAAACTTATTCGAAACGTTTTTTATCATCCATTTCAATTATAATATACACAGAAGTTAAATTTTAATTATATATAAAGCTGTAAATCAATTTGTATTTTCCTCGCCTATAAATAACAATCTAATAGGATTCGATTTGTTTAAGATCTAATACAGAACGGCAGATTGCGTTAAGTAATGCGCTTTTCAATTACCAGCTTATTATGTACAGCTTTTGTTAATAATGACCTAACAGCTGAATTGACACTAACACTCAATTTTAGATAATTGAAAAATTATTCATTTGAACTCGTAACCGCAAATGCGGTCTTACGACTTTGCTCTGCAAATTGAAACATGATTGAAGTGCATTTCTAAATAATTCACTTAATGTCGCTTACCATTTATTTAGGGGAGATTTCGTTGGAAATATTTAGTGTTACTTAATTCTATTTATAAATTATGTATAGCAAACATTTATGAACATCTTTTAAGTGTTTCTTTGACCATAGTCTTAGTTTTACTTCCATATTAGTGTTTTTTTTTTTTTTTTTGTATTACCGAGCCAAAATATTATTACTATTTATTATGTTTTACTTGTTTTTTTTTTTATATTCTGTATTTTCCTAGAATGTTTGTTATGTTGTTCCTAATTGTTTTGCTACCATTATTTTTGTTATAATTATAAGTGGAAACTTGTTTGAAATATGTTAGTGTTGTTTTAATTATGAATGTAGTATTGATTTTGTTTGTTTCCCAATAAAAAATAAATTAAAAATAAATAAGTAGTTGGAATATGTTAAACCCCCATCGTAGGAGTATTATGCTATGTAATATTTGACCATTTAAATGTCAATCACCCTACGATTGTATATAAGTGAATGTTTATGATTTCACAGTAACTGTGTTAATATCAGAACGTGTATTTAATCATCGCTACAACTATCTTATCAAGTGGTTACGTAACTGTCATTGAGATGAGTACATACATTTTTAACTCGACTTTTAATCTGCGTAACAGGTGACCTGAGATACGCCTAACCTTTTGAATCGGATAAAAGTCATAATGTCTATTTTTATATTTTAACACCTCTTTGAAGGTCGTATTACCGTTCGACCAGTATTTTTTTAATTTATTTTATTTTCGTTTAAACAGGTGGCTTGAAACCATACATAATGAGTTATTATGACTATGTTTTGAACTCATAAATGTTATTATGTAACAAGGTCTGTTTCGTTAGTTGCTGATAGCGCTATTTGACGTACTATTGTATCAAACAGATAAGAACTTATGATATATTTTTCTTTTTCACTATCTATATATTAATTCACTTCTATATATCTAGGTGAAATAGACTTGTTTTGCTACCAACTCATAGTCTATCGGTAAGTAATTTTGTGAAATAAACTTTGTCAGCTACTACGACAATACGGATCGTTTGTATCTATTTATATCGTATATAGGTTTAATATTTAATTTTAGTTCATGTCGATAATAGTTCACTTTTGATTCTATAGCGTCAGTTTTCTATTGTTACGGTTATTACGGCTTATTCACACGGAAGCTATAAATCATTATTCTAAAATATGTAATTTAATGTTACAACTGTCAAACCTCCAAAAAATCGTTAGATAAAAAAAATTCGTGTCACGATGTATGTGGGCGATAAACTCCGAAATCACTGAACCATTTTTTATCAAATTTTGTAAGCATCTGTAATTTGGTTCAACTTGGGAGATAGGGTAGTTTTTTATCTCAATTGGACCCGGTAGGTGGCGCTGCTGTGCTCGGTATTTAAGCTAAAAAATTTGGTAGCTGTTTTCCAGGCAGGACAGGACAATGCCGGGCCCGCTAGTTAAAGTACAAAATTTTCATTTTAACTTTAAATTACATTTAAGTCTTAATTGTATATTGTATCATTTTAAATATTATACGTATTGTATTAATCGAATCTAACACTGTTTATTTTTTTAATAATTTCTCATAATTCCGATAAGAATTTATCTATAGATTTTATAAAACATGTTGACTAAATGATTATTTATTATATTATCAATTCTTTTAATATTAATGATAAAAATATATGTCTTTGTAAATAAATAAATGCTGATATCGTAGGAGTGTTTTGTAAAAGCAAAATAATAACAAAAAGTTTATATTGTTACGAATTAAATGTAATTAGGTACTGTACAAAATTACTTATTCCTCGCTTTTTCTCGGGGGAACACCGAGGCTGTTTTAGCTTCTGCGGTCAGAAATATCTAGTGGAGACTTGGTTAGTAAGAAAATATTCAATAGCGACTAATTTTAATAATGTTTTAAACAAAGTTAAACTACAGTGACTGCCGTATATGATTTTGTATATTTCAGTAAGGTAATTTTTAAGTGAATTTACATTTCTAATTTTTTAATATTTGTTTGTCTGTTCTATCCGAGGGACTTGGCGATGGTAATTAGTTTTATAAATTAAATTTCTTCAACAAATTATTATACTGCATTTAAAAGATTAAATATTATTGATTTTTATATTTTGATATTTTGCAAGTTATTAATTTTACCCATTAGACACAGTTATATGAAAGTGTTAGCGGTGTATTGTGTTATCACTGGAATAAGTGGATTATTGGACCGTGGGCGAATAAAATTTATCGCTTGATAACATTCAACGAACTGCATTTTTGTATGTAATATGTACGGAGTTTTATGTAAGATGCTTTCCCCTCCAGGTGAAAACCGACCCGTTTGCTTTAAATAAAGTTTCTTGTGTAGAAACGTTGTCCTTAAATAGATTCAGTAGATTTTACATAACGCTGGAGATCAACGCGCGTGTACTACACGTGATTGTTATTTATTAGCAAATTTAATTACTTTTATATAATATTTTATGTTATTATTTTAATTTTATATAATATAAATATCGAAACTTTATGTAAGTATATATTATGTTAAATGCTTTGTATTAAGATCTTTAAATATGGTATCGTTTTAAGTCCTTCGCATGAGGAAAATTATACTATAAATAGCTGTATTTACCGGTTTTGTTTTTTGTTAAATATGATTTATACATATATAATGTATTATATTGAGTTATTATCACAATACTAAGTAAAATTCTGTCCAATTTACAGAAATAAAGTTATCTAACTAAAAGTTGTATTAGCTTTCGCTAATAGTCAAAGAGTAGAATAAGGAAGAGATACAATACCACACAGTACATATTACAAGAAAGATGAATACAGATTATATTATACATTGAAGGAATAAATATATTACAACATTAAATATTCTACGAATTGTTTTATTTTTAAACAAAAAATATTTCATAAATTAAGAAAACTGCGTAAATGATCACCAAAACCAATAAAACTCTTATCAGCGTGGTTTCAGGTTTTAGTAATGTGTATGAATATTGAAAATTTATTTATTGAAATGAAAATAGAAAATAAAATTCACATTTATACTTGGCTCATTTCGTTTTGAACATAGACAAACGAGATTAAAAATCTATTAAAGATTTTTTTTTCTCAATGTGGTAAAGTTGTAATGTTGTGTTGTGTTCTATTAGTAACAGTGTTCGACGCAAGTTAATACTAATTTACTAGTCTCGTTCAACAATGCTTACATAATCGATAACGACAAATCGAAATGAGTTGCATAGTGTACAGCTCGTGCCGCTTATCAATCGGCGTGTGATTCGATATGATTGCATAAAAAATGTGTATAAATCTACTCTAAAGCGAAACTATCAGCCCAAGGTGATTTGAACGGAAGCTATGTACGCCGTAATTTTTCTATTATTTGGATTATTTTATTTATTAAAAAAAAAGTTTCAATTTAAAATCTATAATTCTATCTTCTGTGTCTATCTTCTTCTATATAAATAAAAATTAATGTTGCTAAGCGCATAACTCGAGAATGGCTCGACCAATTCGGCTAAATTTTTTTTGTATGTTCCTTAAAGCCCACGGAAGGTTTTAATACAAAAAAATAATTTTAAAAATTTTTAAAAATAATAATCTTTACTACCTATTAACTTTTGATAGAACGAAGTCTGTCCGGCCAACTAGTAATAAAAATAAATATATAATAATTCCTTTATTAAAATAACCTTAATATTTCTATTATTAAACTTATGAGAAAATTCATTAATTTTAACTATAAATAAAAGAGTTTGTTAAGTAACACACTTCTTCATTGTATTGAGCATTTATTTTTAGACTTCTTAACGGTAATAAAAGCGACCTTAGTGTTATTTCTCGGTTTATGGCAACTGCAAGTACTCGGACCCAGCATGGCTACACGGCTTCATATAATCTTTGAGGAAATGTTGTTATAACGAACTATAATATATACGACCGGAATTCACTTAGTTGACGACACATTTTTATATTCGGAATCTAATCGACAAGTTATAAAACGTATCATTTCCTCTATAGATATTTCTGTACTATAACTATACAATAAATAGTAAATAATTTTAAAATGTAATTTAAAATTGGATTCTTACATTTCACAAATTGACAGGAGATGATAAAATGATAACTTTTTTTATCTTTATTAAAGTACAATATAACATATTTACAGATAGTTTTGGTACAAATCAAGTCCGCGTGGAAGTTGAACTATTTATAACAACTTTAATTTTTTAATTTTTTTTTTAATGTCAACAACCCCACCAAATAATACGCCAACGCAATTTATCGCATAGGTAAAATATGTCGATAATTACAACATTACTAGAGCAGAATTGTAGAAACGTAACGTTGAGATTTGTGAGCAATCTTCACTTAAAATAGCTAAAAAACAGCTGACATAATATTCTTCGGAGGAATCAATTTTAGCTTATTTTAAACACTAAACATGAATTTATCTAATTGTTTTATCAGAACATTTATCTAGAAAGACGATGGATATGTAATTATAAACTGTATTGTTTGATTAATTTTAATATAAATAATCAAAATACGTTATCAGGAAGGTCAGTTGTTTTGATAAATTTTATAAATTGTATTTTAGGCCACTTATTGACAATCATTTTTATAATAATATATTAAAATACGAGTTTATTAAAATTGCTGTTACATAAATTAAAATTTTATTAGTTAGGTCATATTTTTTACTAAAAAATTGTGATTATCTAACGCGTTTACGTTTTTAAATAATTGTATTTGCTCGCAAACGAAAAAAAAACCGACTTCAATTACATCGACAAGTAAATACACCGTAGGTAGACGAAAAAATAGTCAAGTAAATACGCATTGTCAAAGATTACTCAAAAAGTCGTAATCAGATCTCGATAAATTTAAATGTGACCACATGATAAATATCAGCTTTCGATTAAATTAAAAATCATCAAAATCCTATAAAAAGTTATGCGGTATAAATACAACGTAGGTCGTCGAAAAAATAGTCAAGTAAAAACGCAGTATAGATATAACTAGAAAAGTAGTTGTTAGGTCTCAAATAAATTTTAATGGGACCTAATGACACGCTCCACCTTTTATTAAATTTTTTTTTGTCGAAATCGGTCCACACGGTCAATCGGTCTACCTAGTCAAAAGTTCTGAAGTAACATACATTAAAAAAATACAGTCAAATTGAGAACCTCCTCCTTTTTTGGAAGTCTGTTAATAACGTGCTTAAATAATAAAGCTAACTTGATACTAATTAAAATACTGATATTCTGTCACATCTTTATTTTAAAGAAAGTAATTTCACATTTCTACGATATTCGATTGAGTTTACAATCTCAATCTTACCGATCATTTTCCTTCGTGTCTTCTCTATTCTACGTGACATTAGTGAACTGGAGAGCGCCTCTCACAAATGAAAGCCATTACCCACGAATTGAATTGAAGTAGTTGCAAATTCATCTATGAAGAAGTGTACACTGCATGTCTAAAATCCACCGCATGTAATTGTCTTAGCTCGAGCACAAACATGATTGTATACTAACGATGCATTAGGCTTCGGAAGCCAGATAAAAATTCATGTAACTCTTGTCGTTTAAAACGGTATCTTTGGTTTATATTCTTTGTGACAGCTGCTGTAGATGTTTTCGATTACAAAATGTTTTTTTATTGCGCCGCTGTTTCTATGTACAATGGCCTACGTAAATTTATAAGATTATTTTGACATTATAATTTTAGTATTTCACACATGTGAAGATATATGCCCCAAGTAAGAAAGTGGTGCCATAGACACTTTCGAGTAATAAGCACTATTTTACTGGCATTGTTATCATTTATTTTTTTCCAAACAGAACATAATTATGTTTTCAGTTTTGTTGACAGGTGATGATTTTCCCTAAACTAGAACCTTGATTTTGGACTCTGGACATTTTTGTTCAGCGTACCTAAAAATAAGACTACTTTGATATAAATATTCATATAAAATATTGAAACTTGGTACTTAACGTTTAAATTTATGAATACCTTAATCTAGTCATTGCTTTACATTACGTAAAAATACCTTAATTTATTCAGACATCCGAGTAGCGGGAAATTGAAAGCAGATTTATGTAATTTTTGATTAAACCTGAATAATTATTTCAGAGTTAATTTCAAGAATGTTTCTAATTAAAATACAACTCGCGGCGCCGTGACGTCATCGTCGAAGCCTTTTGAGGGCGCTATCACCGTGACTAAAAGCCGGCAAAAGATTGGAATGTCAAGCAGAGTAAGGCATATTTCAAGACTAATCTGTGAATAATCTGTTAGTTACAAATATTTATAAGACGCGTGTTTGTATGTAAACGAAACGAAATGAAACATTATTTTACTAACTAATTTTCACTTCAGGTGTCTAATTAAAAACGTAGATCTCTTTTAGCGTATCTAAAATGAGTTATTATGATTATTTTATTCTAAAGTTGGTAAATTTTTATGATAGAAGTCAACTTTTGATAAGATTTTATACCGATACTAACTAGCTGTGCTCCGCGGTTACAGAGGTAATAATAGCCTTTCTAGATAAATGGGCTATCCAATACGAAAATATTTTTTTAACTCGCACCAATAGCTCCTGAGATTAGCGCGTTTGAACAAACAAACAAACAAATTTTTAGCTTTATAATATTAGTATAGATAAAGCTATAGTGTGTTTATTCGTTAATCGGGATATACTGGTATGTTGTTAAAAGGTGTTTTTTTTAACTTGTATAGGTACTAATGACGGAATAGGCTATAAAACATCAACCTACGCATCATGGAAGTAGAGAGGTACTAAACCAAAGACTCCAATGGACAATAATTGTGTTTGCTCGCAAACGAAAAAAAACCGACTTCGATTACATTGACGAGTAATACAACGTAGATCGACGAAAAAATACTCAAGTAACTGCGCGTTATCAAAGATTACTCAAAAAGTAGTTATCAGATCTCAATTAAATTTATATGTGACCACATAACAAACATCAGCTTTCGATTAAATTAAAAATTATTAAAATCGGTACACCCAGTAAAAAGTTATTACGGATTTTCAAGAGTTTCCCTCGATGTCTCTGAGATCCCATCATCAGATTCTGGTTTCCTTATCATGGTACCAAACTAGGGATATCCCCTTTCCAACAAAAAAAAGATTTATCAAAATCGGTACACCCAGTAAAAAGTTATTGCGGATTTTCAAGAGTTTCCCTCGATTTCTCTGGGATCCCATCATCAGATCCTGGTTTCCATATCATGGTACTAAACTAGGTATATCCCCTTCCCAACGAAAAAAGAATTATTCAAATCGGTACATCCAGTAGAAAGTTATGCGGTATAATACAACGCAGGTCGACGAAAAAAGCGTCAAGTAAAAACGCATTATTAGATATAGCTCGAAAAGTAGTTGTTAGATCTCAAATAAATTTAAATGGGACCAATTGGCACACACCACCTTTCGATTAAAAGAAAATTTGTCGAAATCGCTCCACCCAGTCAAAAGTTCTGATGTAACATACATAAAAAAAAAAAAAAAAAAAAAAAAAATACAGTCGAATTGAGAACCTCCTCCTTTTTTGGAAGTCGGTTAAAAAACCAACGTGAATGAAACTGCGGGGACGTCTTACTTCATATTGAGGATTTAAAAAAAAGAAACCTATTTAGATTCGCGTAACAGAGAAGGATTCAGTGATTTATGACCTTTACGATAACGTGAGTCATGCAAAGATACGATAGTTGTTTTGAATATACTTGAGAAGTGCGATGGAAATTCCTCACGATTATTGCTTTGTTATCATTTGCATGTTTCACATAATTGACATACATTCGTTTTAATTTACGATAATTTAATTATTAACATTGATATAATACAATTTTGTAATAAGATACAAAATAATAGAAGATATTTTGTTTTAAAGTTGAGGTTATTATTTTATTTTAAGACCTACAAAGTAAAAGTAGGTAATGTAAATCACACTAAGTAATTCTCAATTCTTTTTTTTTAATTTTTAAAATACATTTCATACATTAAAGAAAAGAAAAAATTCAAATTAAGAACACTATTTTTAATAATGTTCATAGACATTCAGATTACCCCTTTAATGATAGATATATAATAGGATAAATTTATATAGCGACAAGTTTTTATACATTAACTAGTATAGATTAAAAATGCAAACAATAATAAAAAAATTATAAATGCGTTTCGAGTTCGAGGGACACTAACATGCAAATAAAACCTCTTTACCTCTAATCTCCATAGTTACATCACTTTCAGTTGTCAATTTGACACAAATTATCCCGCCAATGTCAAATGAGAAATAATATCATAATTGAATGACAAAGCTATCATAACGCCGCGCCGCTGCGCCGTGTTCTGCAGACGACCCGTAAACACTCGTGCATTACTGTTCGTATTGTCGGCCGCTCATTGCTTGTATCCGGTGTGGCGGATTTATCTTGACGAATGCCACAATGGAGGTGTTTAAGTTACATCTCGTGTTATATTCGAGTTTTAAGTACATAGATAACATTATGAGTAGCAAAATTTTATTGTTAAATAATAGCTTTTGAAATTTGTCTATGACATGAGTTAAGATTATATTCATAACTTTAATAGTAGTTAGTTTAGTAATAAAGTAAAATTTATCAGATACGGATCTTTATGACATTATAATGTAAAACTTTTAGAACAAAATGTTTATTTTGTGTGCGTTTGATAAAAATGTATAAATCGGATATACCTACATCTAAAAAGAAATCAAAATACGCTTGTCTGTTTGAACGTTGCTAATTTGCAGATCTATAGGTTTTATTAATATTTACGAATTGGCATTATATTAGGAATCATGTCCGTGTTATAATCGTCTGGAAAAATTTGGCTTAAAAACTTTTCGGATTTTATCGCGGCTCCTAAAGTTTCAGACATTTCGGATATGGTCACGATAGGTCCTTATAACCGTTGACTTGCTGTTTTTATTTGATACTTATACAATTCGATATGTAGGTAAAAGCTGATTCTGTTATGTTATGAATATAATGCAGTAGCAAGTAAGCAATCGTGTAACGAGCTGCCGGTGGAGCAGAACGGTGTTTGCGTTTATCTGCCGATTTCTACACTGGAAACTTATGACTAAACTCGTTATTGGCACAATTTTTAGATTCAGATTGATTTACTTTTGGTAATTTTGTAACATCAAAGATAAACTATTAAAATTTTAATGTTTAATACTTAAAAGTGTTGTGAAATGTTGTAATATTTACGAGATTAGTTAAAATTTCTTTTATATTTCTAGTTTGTGTACTAATTTAATAAAGCTATCGAGATAAACACTGTAATCTCAGGAAAAACTGGTTTGAAATAGAAGGTTCTAGTTGTTTGATAGCTGATTTGCTGAGGAAGATTATAGAATACATAACACACGCTACGACCAACAAAAGAGGAACATCAAAATATACATATATAAAATTATTGCAACGAACAAACTTCCTGATTTTGTTTGCTGTTTAAAGCGGCGGGTTGAAGCGAGTTTTATATTGTTAATAAAATCTTACCTATATTAATACAAGATCATATTAATCATGAAATATACGTGATAAGGAAATATACC
Source organism: Melitaea cinxia (assembly GCF_905220565.1). Taxonomy (NCBI): domain Eukaryota; kingdom Metazoa; phylum Arthropoda; class Insecta; order Lepidoptera; family Nymphalidae; genus Melitaea; species Melitaea cinxia. The sequence continues at coordinate 14,150,367 of NC_059397.1, read as the reverse complement.
GTCTAAATATCACTTTAGCAACTTCCTAAGAAATGATTTATTCTGAAACAGGATGCCGTAGCTCGAAGTAAAATAGTAGGAAATTAAATATGTTCATTGAATAATATTCTTCAATAGACTGTTGTTCTCGATTTAACTAATGTCTGTGAATACTGATTTGCAACTGGTCTCATACTTGACCAGGCGAACTTCATACCGCGATATTTTGTTCTTGAATGTATCGATTTTTCTTAAATTCTCTTTTAGGTATTCAAACATTATAAGACAATGACAGACACGAAAAAATCTTTGGTGCTGACGTTTGGAAGTTATGCTCGTACGTTAATATCAGCGATTCATCATATTTATATATATAACAAAACAAGGTTTTTTTTGTTTTAAATACCTACATCTACAACATAATAAAACTCCCAAAAAAAAAAAAACAAAAATAACGGAACATGCTCTTAACATGTATGTAAATGTCAAATTTGAATCGTTTTATAACATTTTATTTTAAATCTTGTTTAAAAAACAAGTTATCAGAAACATATCTAATACATAGTGAATCAATACATGGTAACATCACAATTTCTACATTATGTGAAGTTCTACAAAAGAGTGTTTTGTTATAATTATAAAACTAATAATTATTATCTAATACTCTTCTCAAACGGTTTTATATAAAGAGGCTTTATATTGTACTAGTTAAAAAAAAAATATTTGTACAAAAATGTTGTATGTTTTATCGTATAGTTTTCTGACAGCATTTTTTTGTGGTAATTTTGTTGTAAATATAGTTTTTGTAATAAATTAATTGGTATGCAGTTATGCCGATGTTTACGTATACACGCAGAATCTAGGATAGCCCAGGTCTCGACAGAGTCTAAGGGTTTCACAGTCCACTAATGCCATACATAGCGGCTGATTATACTCTTCGTCTTTTGTATAATCTGCCGAACACTATGGATGTGGTACGGTGCTGTAGCCATTTCGAAACCCTACCTGCTCCAGTGGCTGGATTTCGTTGAGTTCTGTGGCCAGACGATTCGGAACGACCCTCAAAAATAAATTGATTGATTGCAGTCTCTTAATAATAGTCATCTAGGTACATTTTTAATAACAAAATAATAACATGAAGATAAACTTATCTTTTTCCTTGTTTTGTTTCTTGGTATTTACCCGCGTAATTCCCGATCATGTGGACATTTCTTGTAAGTACCATTATTGTTATTCTGAAATAGTCAAGCTTATGGCTATCGATTAAATTCTTTTTGAAAGGAAGATTTACAAACTTCTATTCATCTATCTACTTTTAGTAATTTAGGATTGTTAGTAAAATTGATTTAAAATGAAAATATTTGTTTATTTATAAGTCTACAGCATTATTTTAAATTCTATAATTATAGTATAACTTATAAAACTGATAGTCTTCTGATAACATCGTATTTGATTGATATGATTCCTTATTACGGAAAACCCTGCTTTAAAATGGCATTAATTATAATATAATTATATTATATATACACTTTCTTACAATGACACTAAAAAATATAGCAATTTAAGATTTAAAAATAAATTATTATATACGCAGTAATAACTGTTATTAACTCTGTACTTAACAAGATATTGCTTTTTTTAATTTGATATGTTAAAACACTAAACATGACCCACGCTACAAAAATCCTAAATAAACTGCATGAAATCTGTAAAAACTAATTTAATACTAACTTAATTACTTAGTAATGAGTATTTACTAATAATAGTATAAAATTAGTTTAAATAGTAATTTAACTTCCGTCAATTGAGCTTAAGTAATTTCATCCCGCGCCAGTTGTCTCTCCCACGCGATCTTCATCCTACACACTGCACAGTGCATTGAAAAACAAGGTAAATGGGGCACGCGGCGTTGTGTACTTAATGCGTCCCGACATTGTCCCGATCACGAAATCAAAGGCTGCCAGCTGACTGCGCGTTTGTTCGATAAAACAGGTGTATTTATTTATTCTACATTATACTTTTTTAAAGAGTAAAGAGATTCTTGTTGATTCTAATATAATCTACATTTCGAATCGGCGGAAGCTTTACTGTAGTTGTGTTATTATTAACTTATCAAAACATAATATTATTTTAACTTGTAAAATGACGATTTAAAATACTTTTGACCTAATTGCGTGAAGTAATTTTTGATTTTGATTAAAGATCGGTTTCTATATTTAAAAAAAAATCAATCTCCTTACGAACGATTAACTTCGAATGTGTTAAGAGATGAAGTGTATTCAAATACAAATAAATAATTCCTCATATTTAATTAAAAGTGTTTTATTTATTTATTGTTTATTAAAAAAAAAAAACTAATAATGAAATTCATATCTACTCTTTATAGGTGAATCATTTGGCGATAACCAGACGATACATGTACATGTAGGTATATCACATATTAATCTGTTTAATAATATTAAACCAAGATTATCATTTAAAAAGAGAGTACATTGCTATATCCATGCCCTATATGTATGAATTAGTAACAAGGTAAATAGGACATGACGTATTTGTTTCCTTCTAATCTTCTTTAACACTTTATTAATATATAACCTAGCTTTAAAAGTTGAACAAAATGTTTTTTTATTTTATTTTGTGGCATAACTTGAGTGTGACGCGTTTAAGAATAAATGTCGTTGTTGGCTTTAAACAAGATAACGATATTGTGGCGTGAATGTAAACAATAAACACCGTAAAACGACACACATGTTTATTTATTTTTTTAATCATAATTTAAATAAGAGTTGTGAGAGGAAAAGAACATATATTTCATTAGAAAACAGCATTCATTAATTATTAATATCCATCGGATACAGTTCTTATATCGTGTGTCGATCATATATTGGTAATTTTTTCATGCTATTAACATAACAGACATTTAGCAATTTAGTTTTTATCCAATATATTGAATAAAAAGTTTAAATATGAAAAACTACAATTTTTTATATTGCTTCTCTAAAATGCTTCAAAATCGACTTTGGGCATTGAGTCATTATCATCTAAATTGTGAACAAATTATCCAACTGTCCAACATAATACTTAATGTCATCATGCATTAAATCACTACATAGTGTAAAACAAAGTCGCTTCCGTTGTCTGTATAACTTAAAACTTCGCAATCGATCTTTAAAAAACTACGCAACGGATTTTGGTCCGGTTTTCTTTAGTAAATAGAGTGATTCCTCAGAATGGTTTAAATGTATAATACATGCATAATATAAGTAGATGAACATAGATAACTTTTGCACCCGTGCGCAGTCGAGGCGGGTCGCTAGTTAATGAAAAAAAAAAGAACCATTCGTCCTTTTCAAAACTTTTAGTTTAATAGCAATGTTTAATACTCGTATCTCTTTAGTATTTGAAGAAATGTGTATACATATCTCGTTATTTATTGTGTTATGTTACTTGATGCTTAACTGCAAATAATACATACAATTTCAATATAAAGTGTTGAAGATTAAATGACAATCTTAATTTCTACTCGTGTCACAGATAACAAGAATGCGTTAAGTCTAACAAGCGAGCGAGTCACATCCGCTATGCATGTGATAAATGTGAACATATTGTGATTATAAAACCGATACTACACTTTATTTATACAACTAGGTCGATAAACAAGCGTACGGATCACTTGATGGTAAGGTATTACTGTAGCCTATAGACGCCTGCAACTGGAAGCATTGCAAGCGCGTTGCCGACCTTACCCCCAATCCCTCCCAGGAACTCTTGTCACCTTACACTACAGGGACAAAACACTGTTTGAAACAAGTATTATTTAGTCGTGATCTTCTGTGAGGTCAAGGGTATTTCCCCAGTCGGACTGCTCCAGATTTAAGCAGGATATTTCTTGCTGTGCACTAAAAACTAGCTTCATTTGTAAAACTATAGCTCTCCGTGGATATCAAGATTTTATCGGTTCCCTTTTCTCCCATTAAATATAGCCTGCATCTCTCAGTATAGCCTATATAATATAGCCTATATTGCTCCAACTCCTGATGAAAAGAACATTATAATCGTTTCAGTAGTTTTTAAATTTTTCCGTTACGGACATAAAAAATACATAAGGGGTATAAAAGGGGTAACACCTTTATATATAGATTTGTTCATCTTTCACTTGTTTTAATGTCAAAGTATCGGAATATCGAAGGCTGTTAACAGTGTTAACCGGTTGCAGAACATTGAATGGTATGACATAATTCAGCCAAGTACGTCAAATTGTGTTGATCGGTCGACTAAAGATCTGGGGCGATTGTAAACGACCGGAATTAGTGACTTTTCGCAAACAATCCAATATCTGTTAAAACAACCATGAAACCTAGTCGCGGTATACTTGATTTAAAACTTGATTTCTCAAGAAAAATTTAATCTGGATAATAAGAATAATTAAATTTATTTAATGGTTACAATAATTATTTCCGTTTAGAATTTTATTTTCGTTGATAAAGTATTACTATCTAACAGTTTTGGCTAAACTTTAGATTAAGAACCGCATTTTTAAGTTAGATAGGTTTAGGGTTATTTTTATTTTTATTTTTATTTTTTTTTGTAACGAAATTATGCCGATAAGCGGTCAAATTTTGAGCTTAGATAATTCGACTGTTCTTAATCTAAAGCCTTACCACAGTTTTTACCATATGTTAATCTGAAAATAAAGGTACTTTTGTTTTAGAACATTTCAATATAAAGGTTAAAATTCAATGATAAGCGAATGCCATTGACTTATGTCAATATCCTGTTTGAATTATTAGCGCGTAGAATATTATTTAATGTTGTATTAAACAATTATTTATGGAATAAGAGTTAATCGAGCAAATAAACATTTCGGTATAGTATTTATCCGCTAAACTTTACCTCAAAGTAATACATGTGTGATTAATTTTAATACGAAACAACTAGCTGACCCAGCGAACTTCGTGCTGCCATATATTTTGATTTCCCTTTCCGATACTTTTATAAATTTATTTTGTACAAACCTTGTCGTGACAATAGCGAACAAAAAAAAACAATTATCCAATTCAGTCGTTCATAAGTAATGCTCGTACACATATTTCGGCGATTCGTTTGTATTTGTGGAAATATAAGACACTTGTATGAGAATGAAGTCTGAGTACCTAATGAACGTGGGAGAAGGCTGTACTCGCTTCAAGCAGTTACAATTTCTTCACAGCGCTACAGCGTCACGCTTTTTGACTGGTCATGTAACCGGTACTCGGAGTCCGTTAGACCACTCGAAAGTTTCATTACGTTTTGAGTTCATAGTTAGGGCCATTGGCACTTGCTTTAAAGAATTTTTATTATCATTTTATCATCTACGGGCATTTTATTTTGTAACTGTGTTATAAAATTAGAAATGAAATTGTTTAGAGATTAGATTTTAACAGAAGACTTTGAAATTATTCTACATATATTTAAATCAAAATCGAGATGAAAATATTTTAATGTATATTACTGGTATTAAATACAGAAATGTTGCTAAGAATAATTGAAACATGTGTCTTTGAATTTACTCCAGGTCGTTAAAACTATCGATTAACCATAGCTTAATCAATGGTATTAACGTACCATACAATGTATATACCTATCTATCATATGTAGTTGAAAGTAGACAGGTAATGACAGAAACATGAGTTGTGCAACGGATAATTAGAGGTGAGAACTGAAATGTATCTCTCATATCTATTTATCGGCTACTTTAGAAGCTATTTTAGGTGTGCTATAATTCTGAGTAAATACATGCCGCGTAACATAACAGTTACTAGAATTGCCAAAAAAACTCAACATTCGCCGATTGGTCCACACCTATACGAGGGTCAACGACTTGACATTCTATTAAATTAAAAATAGTTTTGTTGCTCTACGTATTTATCTTTTTATTGCAAATTTTGTTTTCAGAACAATTTTAATCTTAATGTTCGGTAATAAGATTTAATTTGTATTACCTAATTCATATCGTGTGAATTTCAAATTATTTTATTTATTCAAAGAAAAAGCTTCTCATCTCGCTTAGTGAAGGTGAAAAACGTTACTTTTTTTTTTTTTTTTTAATTTATTTATTTTAAGTCGCTTTTTAACAGCTAAGGTCATTAGCGACTACAATAGTAACATTTATATAGTCTTGTACATATTTATCTTTTTTAAAAAGTTAACTGTCTGTATAAGGCCATTTTCAGTTAAACAATCTTTTAAGTTATTAGGTAGGTTACATGTTGATTTATCTCTATTATAGGCCTGACAATCTACTAGAATATGTTTTACTGTTAGATCCATCCCGCATTTACATTTTGGTTTACTAATCTTTTTCATAATGTATACATGGGTCATGTTTGTGTGACCAATACGGAGCCTAGTAATACTGGTTTGATCTTTCCTATTATTAAATGATGAAGAAAACTTATCAAAAATAGAATTTCTGATCTCATATAATTTACTTGTATTGTTATTCTTCCAAAGTGTATCCCATAAAGTTTTTATTTTATATTTAATATGACTCTTGAAATCAGTCGCGTTTGCCTTAATTGAAAAATCTATTGAGTTCAAGTTTGCTGCTTTTTTAGCTTCTAAATCGGCTTTCTCGTTACCAATAATACCTATATGACTAGGGATCCAGATTATTTCAAATATATATTTATTGTTAATTAAATTTGCCATTACTTCTTTAATTTCTAATATAAGTGGTTCTTTATTGTTATTGTTTTGTAATGCTTGTAAACATGATTTTGAATCAGAAAAAACTATGAATCTATCTAAATTACTATTATATTGTATTCTTTCTAAAGCTTTGAGAATAGCAATAGCTTCACAACTGAAAATCTTGTGGAAATCTAAAAGTTTGTAAAGCAAGGTATTATTGTGAGAGACTACGGCACATCCTGATTTGTTATTTATCACCGAACCATCTGTATAAAACTGCTTGCTTTCCTTATTTTTATAGATAATTTCATTAAATAAATTTTTATACACAGATGGTGGGGTGTTATCTTTAAAGAAATGTGTCAGTTCTAGATTGATAGGAAATTCACAAATGTCCCACGGGCCATAGGACGGTATTTTTTTTTGGAAAACTGATGGAAGGCACAGATTCAATTCTTTCAAGTATTTTTCAGCTCGGATGTGTAATGGTTGTGTAAGGTTTGGGCGAATCTCGTACACAGCTTTAGATGAGGATTTAGTAAAATAATCATATATTGGACTGGATTGTTGGGAAATTATGTTTACGGTATATATTAATATGAGTTGTTTTCTTCTCAAATAAAGTGGCATTTCCCCCGCTTCTACCAAAATACTCATGATTGGGCTTGTCTTAAATGCACCAATACTTAGTCTTAAAGCATTGTTATGAATACTTTCTAAACATTTTAAGCTACGTTGTTTAGCAGAATCATAGAATATAGAACCATAATCTAATTTTTGTCTAATAAGAGCTTTGTATGTATTAATCAAACAATTTTTATCAGCACCCCAGGATAGTGATGACAACACTTTTATTACATTTAATCTTTTATTACATTCAGTTTTTAATTTACTTATATGTATGTTCCAAGTCATTCTAGTGTCAAATGTTAGTCCTAATATTTTAATATTCTTTACTTCTTTGATTTTGTGTTCATTCAGAGACAATTGTAAATGTTTATTTTTTTTCTTTTTTTTGTTAAATATTATGTATTCTGTTTTACTTTTTGAAAACTTAAATCCGGACTTTTTAGACCATTCTTGGAGATTATTAAGTGTATTTTGAATAAGTGTTAATGTAGGATCCAAGGTTTTGCCACCGCAAGTAATAGTCAAGTCATCCGCAAATAAGAAACTTTTCACAGGTTTGTCTATATACGAAATTACATGCCAGTAGAAATAGAATAACACTTAAAACTGATCCTTGCGGCAAACCATTTTCAATGATAACTTGATCTGATAGTGTATTATTAATTCTCACTTTAATAGTTCTATGAGTCAAAAAGTTTTTAATAAATGCAAGTATGTTTCCTTTAATATTTAAGCCTTGTAAAATGTCAATTACTCTATGTTTCCAGACCATTTCGTATGCTTTCTCAATGTCAAGTGCTACCAAAACCAAATAATTGTTGTCTGCTAAAGAATCTAAAATTTCGCTTTCTATATTCATCAAGTGATCAGAAGTCGACCTGAATTGTCGAAACCCGTACTGGTAATTTGATAAATGTTTATTTATTTCTAAATACCACTTAATCCTCTTGCTTATAATTTTTTCAAATAATTTACACAGATTACAAGTTAATGCTATGGGTCTGTAACTTGCTGATATATTAGCTATTTTTCCAGGCTTAAGTATTGGAATTACTAGGGCTTCTCGCCAAATGTTTGGAAATAACTGTTTTTGCCACATGTAATTATACAATTTTAATAAATATTTAAGTCCGCTGATAGGAAGATTTTTTATGAGTTTGTTTGGAATATTATCCGGACCAGGACTAGAATTGCTGCTTTGCGATAGTACTGACAATAATTCGTGCATAGAAATTTCTTTGTTAATTGGATCGGTATTAGTACTTAATTCATAGTTTGCTTTATTTTCTTCAGTCAATTTATATATTTTAAATTGGTGATCATAATTTTGACTACTTGAGTTTGCTGCAAAGTTATTGGCAAGTAGGTTAGAGGTTTCTTTTGGATTGGCTGTAAGCGAATCATCGCTGTTCTTAAGTACAATTGTAGAAAAGCCACAATTTGTTTTGTTAATTTTCTTAATTTTTTTCCATACTTCACTAATAGGTACATTATTATTGATTGAGGACGTCCATTTATGCCAATATCTATTTTTGCTTTCCTTTAAAACTCTTCTACAAAATGCTCTTTTCTTTTTGTACTCTATTTTATACTTGGAATCAGGGTCGGCTTTCGCATGTTTCTTAAAATTTCTGAAGGCTTTTTTAAATTCTTTTACAGCTATTTTACAGTCATCATTCCACCAGGGCACGTTATTAGTGTTGAAGCTTCCTGAAGTTTTTGGTATCGATTTATTAGCTGCATCAATTATTAATTTATTTAATCTAAGAACTATTTCATCTATAGAAGTCATATTACAGTTTAAATTATCTAAGTCAAATAAGTTGGGAATATTTTTATTAACTTCGTCCTGAAATAAAGACCAGTCTGCTTTATCAAAAATCCATTTTTTGGGGACTTGAATCTTTTTTGGAATTGTTTGTCGTGAATAGGTTTGTATGAAAATAGGAAAATGGTCACTATCGTATAAATCGTCTAAAGCATTCCATTCAAAATATGTTGCAATATTTTGTGAAGCTAAAGTTAAGTCTATGTTACTGGTGCGGCCAGTGTTACTGTCAAAATGTGTTGGTTTACCGGTATTTAAGATTACTATGTTGTCATGGTCTTCTAGCCAATCTACTATTATTTTGCCCCGAGTATCACATTTTTCAGACCCCCAGTAAAAATGATGACAGTTAAAGTCGCCCAGAATAAGAAACGGTGCTGGTAGTTGTTTAATAAGATCATTAAGGTCATTTTTAGTAAATGAGGTACTGTTTGGAAGGTAAACGTTACATAGTGTAAATGTAAACGGAAATTTTATTTTTATAGTTATTACTTCTAAATTTGTGTTGATATTAATTAGTTCAGGAAGAGTATGTGGTTTAATATAAATAGCAACGCCACCACTAGCTCTGTTATTATGTGTACGATTTTTATAAAAGCAATTAAATCCCTGTATGACAGCATTGTGATTAGCAGAAAAATTAGTTTCCTGTATACAAATGCAGGTTGGATCTAACTCATTCATAAGTAGTTTAATATTTTCTAATCTTTGGTAATAACTATTTACATTCCATTGCAAAATATTCATCTTAAGTCCGAAACAAGTATATAATATAAAATATTATGTGTTTTAACAAAAATTAATTAAGTACTTAGTGTAGAAATTGTATCCAAAATTTCATGTAATTTTCTCGACAGTCGTGAACATCTATTCTTTAGGCTTGTGTTTAGTTTTATATGTAGTATATTACACATTTTAATTAAATCTCTAATATTATCTGTATAAGAATATACTATTTCCTTAATATTTTTCTTTCCTCTGGTATTATCCAATAAACTTATAAACCTGTCCACATCTATTGGAAATACTTCTTTTTCTGATTCTATAAGATTATTTTTTATCTCTTTCCAAGTATCTTCATCGGTTCTTGTGTCTGTCTTTTTTAGTTTCTTTTTTATTTTCCTTCTTATTTCTGTGTCTTCAAGTGACGTTGTACTGAGTGTATCATCATCTGTCTCTAGAATTTCAGTTGGCATATTCTGAAGACGGGAAGGTTTTACAGTTTCAGTTTTTGAAGACTCACTGGTGGTAGGTGAATGTATGCGTTTAGTTCGTTTTTGATCAGCTGGTGGCTGGGTAACAACTGCGTTAGGGCTTAGTATAGGTGTAGATTCTAAATTGTTATTATTAACAATAATGCTTTGAGTATCAATTGTTTTTTCTTCTTCCATGTCTTGGGGTGTAATTGAAGAAGTAGGTCCAGTTTTTGGACAATTTTTTGCGATATGACCACTAGTATTACATGAAAAACATTTAAGAGAATCTGATGATATATAAATCCAGTAGTTCGTACCATCAAAGTTTACCTGGAAGAATTCTGGGAGGTGCTTTTCATCTTCGGGACTTATATAAAGTTGTCTTCTAAAACTTAATATGTGTGAGAAACCAGGATCAGGAACTCCAATTTTAACAAATGAAATAGGGGATACAATTTTTATTTTTAGCTCCTTAAACTTTTCTTCTATTACATAATTAGGGATCACTGGACAAACGTTGGATAAAACTATGCGCTTATTTCGAGTAACTAGTGGTTTTATTTCTAATGTAATATTCTTAATTATTATTTTCTTTTTCTCATCAATAAGGTTATCTGCAGTTTTTTTGGAGTCTAAATAGATACAAATCCTTGCATTCGATATTCTTGATATAAATCTTATTGACGAAGCAGGTATCAAGGATGACAGCGAAACAAGATATTCTCTTATCGTTATCCCATCAATGGAGTCTAATACAATTGCCTGGTCTTTTCTTGGAAACGATAATGACGACGTCACGTTGGCGTAACTTGTGAGTTTAGGTGCTGGTTGTAATTGTGCGGTGGGTTGAGGCATAACGGTGGCTTGAGATATAGCGGTGGGTTGAAAATCTTGATTGGGTTGAGACATTGTTACACTAAGGCACTCCTGTTGCCAGGAGTGCCCTTATTAACACTTATTAACAAACTTATATTATAAAACACTAATGCTATAACTCGTTTACGTAAAACAATACCGACTGTTACGTAGATATTGGTTAAATCGAGCGCCGCAGTGCTACACGTGCATCCACTGGGCTAGCCACGCGTAAACTGTCAAACGTTACTTTTATATTTATTTTAGAATAGCGATGTTTAGGATTAACTAAATCATAAAAATTAAATATTAAAAAATATATATTCGTGTTGCCTTAAGTTAAAAAGCCTGTACAAAATTTATTAACATTCCTACGTCTAGCAATATTGATTGTCTATGCACAAAAATGATTGTATCTGGATTAATTATTCTATTTCTAAAAGGTTCGAGTAAGTAAAACAGGTGAGCTAAGATTAAAGACCTACTATTATTGGAATTCAAGAAATCCTTATTTTACTATACTATACAAAAAACTAGAAAGCAAATAATTGTGTTTGCAGGCAAACGAAAAAAAAAACGACTTCTATTATATCGACAAGTAATACAACGTAGGTAGACGAAAAAATAGTCAAGTACCTAAATACGCATTATCAAAGATTACTCCAAAAGCTGTAATCAGATCTCGATGAAATTTAAATGTGACCACATAAAAAAACATCGGCATTCGATTAAATTTAAAATTATCAAAATCGGTACACCCAATAAAAAGTTATGCGGATTTTCGAGTTTTCCTCGATTTCCTTGGATTCCATCATCAGATGCTGGTTTACTTATCATGGTACTGCACCAGGGATATCTCCGTTCCAATAAAAAAAGAATTATCAAAATCGGTTCATAAAAGACGCAAGTTATCCCCGAACATACATAATATATATACGGTCGAATTGAGTAACCTCCTCCTTTTTTGAAGACGGTTAAAAAATGACCAAACCTCTTTTGATTTTCGTTACGGTATTAATAAAATAAGAATATAACGAAGCATCACTCCCACCAAGTAAGCTTTTATGATGAAGTAACGGTATTCAAAGTTTTTGTGTGATTCTATTGCGGATTAACAATATTCGGTATCCAACGGTAACCCGGAGAACTAGCTAGTAAGTACTAATTAACTCATCTGAAGTTGTAACATATGTCATCAGTTCTATCAAGATGCAGATGGCTATTAGTAACGATTTTTAAAGGATTTGAAAAATTGTACCCAATTATTTGCTAAAATGTCAATTTTGTTCATTTGTTAGTCTTGCCAAAGCAGGATGAATACTTAAAAAATGTTAAATCTTTAAAGCCTTAGTGTTGTGTACTCCCTAATGCACTGGCTCGTCTACTTACGATGTGCGCAGGCGCCGAGTGTATATAGCTATATATGTACCAATATACAAACACTACACTTAGTATGGTTGACATAACAAGGATTAAAATGGTTGACATCAAAATAGGCTTTCAGCCAATGTATAATATTATACAAGATATGTATATGTAAGTAAATGTATTTGGTGTACATGTACGTTTGTGACTATGTACATATGTATGTTACATAACATTTTTGCGCCCCATCCCACACTTCTTATTTAGTCCTCTGCCCAAAGGTTGCCTGGAAGAGATCGCTGTATTAGCGATAAGGCCGCCTGTTGCAGCTGATGCAAATTTTATTTTTATATTTCATTTGTTATGCTGTTAAAACCTTGTATTAGTGTGCGAAAGTGTAAATAAATAAATAAATAAATAAGATATTTGTTTAATTATCATAATATCGCTGTTGTAGCCGTAAGTATAGGAATTAATTATAATCATTCATGTCTTAACAATTGTTAGATGAAAATAAATCCAAAATCCTTGGACTTCTAAAATGAGATTCAATTTAACATTACGGTTGTAAGTAATTATTTATTTTCTTACACTTTCACACATTAATACAAAATTGTAACAGTACATGTCATTAGAAAAAAAGGTAGCATCAGTTGCAACAGGCGGCCTTATCGATAATATCAATTTCATCTAGGCAACCTTTGGGCAGAGAACTAATATCTAGGGAGTGTGGGGTGGGCGCAAAAATTTTATGTAACAGAGATAATTATATACGTATACACATACATACAAATAAACATACACATATACACGTAATGCTCATATATAAATTCATTAAATAATTCGATCGATTACGACAGTAGGAAGTTGTAATTTATTTAGAGTCAAATAAATTTGCTGTCACGAATTACGGGACAACCGAATTGGGATCGGAACGGATATCCGTATTCACGTTATCAGATGGACCGTAGACTAGTAAGTCATTGCTCGTAACATAATATTGAATATTTGGTAAACGTAATTAGTTAAATTTAATTACACCACGTCTGATAGGAGCTACCGAGCTACACATAGAAAATAAAATAAAATTTGACAAATTGTTACTTTGACCATATATATATTTACAGATAGATTCGATTTATAAACCACATAACATTTCTAAGCTATACAAAAGTAATTAAAATATAATTAGTAGTTTAGGCACAAAACTTACAACTGAATTTAATCAGCGGCTTCTGTTTTCCTGTTTTATATCAAAAAGAAAGAAAATTTATGGAAGATATCTAAATATTTCTAATTATCGTATGACTCAAAAATCAATAAGTAATAAATTAATTATTACCAGAGCAGTATTATGCATTATGTAACACATTTTCCGGTTTGCTATTTCTCGTAGTAACACACAGAAACGATTGGAAATGTCACAAAATGCCACACGCCGATATCCTGTTATGGTAATGGTTGGAGGCACGCTATTAAATATTCAGGTGATTTGGAATGAATAGCACTTATCGCGAATATTATAACATTTTTTAGTTCTGACAACACCGTTATACCTACTGATAGCGTAGATACCTATATATGTATACTTTTTCATAAAAATTAATAGATTTTTATAAGAATATTTTATGATACTGATTATAGTGCAAATATAATTAAACTGGAAAATAAATTAACTATAAAAATATAAATTATATTTTAAAAAAATAAAATTTTAGCAAAATTACATAATATAACTGGTTACAGTTACGAAAATTACGTATAATTTTATATCGTTTTGCTTTTAAAAAGTTTTTAATTTGGACCCAACCGATCTTCATGTATCCTCCTACGTGACTTAGGCAAAATTATCAAAAGACATCAAACTAAAATAAATTATCGCAATGTAGTCAATGAACTTTTGAGACATTATCTTAATGTAAAAGTTTTTTAATTAACATAAGTTCAGCTTCAGTAGTAAATCTATTTTATATAGCGTTCATCGTATAAAGTTCGATAGGTAATACGATTTAGAAGACCCTCGTGATTTCACGCGCATTAAACTTCTATAAACGCCATATTGGTTAGTCTTACTCCTTCATTCCTTGAAGCATTTATTTGATAAAACACGTAAATTTACTATTATTTCACGCTAAAACTATTCATATTTCAAACAAACTTATCAACTTTTTAGTAATAACAAAAAAAAACAAATGCTCCGTTAATACGAAGGCAATAAATAATAATAACTCGTATACGTATGCTATAACTAATATGTAGGACCTTCACATGAATATTAAGATTATATGCTAATTCAACATTTAACTAACATATTTATAAGTAAAATGTATTTTATAAATGTCACCGCCTTATACCTAAGATTTTCCGCTTTGAATTATAAAATCGTTTTATTTTCTACTATAGCTGTACCGTGCGCGCGTTGCTACGTTTTTCTTTTTTATTTCCTCTTTTTTTGGTGGTATCAACTCAGAAACCGTTGTGGGCTCATGCGCAACACTTTGCTAAAGATCATGACATGATCAAATGCATAGTTTACGATTCTATAAAGAACATACCTACAAACATTCATTTATATATATATATATATATATATATATATATATACTAGGGTGAATAAACCTTTGAATCTTATATTCCATGTCTATTACACGCAATGTGTATACTTTAGAGTATAGAATATTCCTACGAATACAAACTTGAAACTAATTAAAATACAACACCAAATCATACTCCTATTATTTGTTAAAAAAGAAAATCTACCCCCAAGTTTTTACATCACAAAAATAACCTCTAAAATTACTAAAAATAGAAATCATTTTATTACGTTTTAATTTGAAGGTCAATTTTAAATTAATCGTGATTTTTATTAAATTGCTCGTCTCGCCTCAATCCAGTCTTGATTGACGTTTATGGGTAAACAATTAATGTTGAGACTAGTTTGGAACGTGACTACATATATATTATTTGCTTAGATATATTTTATGACTCAAGATTCCTCTCCATTTCACCTGCTAAACAGCGTTTTTGTAAAATTGATTGACGGTTTGTATATTTTTTACAGTTTAACGTTACGCTATTGAGTCGTACCTTTGTGTTATATAAAAAAAAAAACAGACTATGTAATAAACTGTTACCGACATTTAGTAATCAACACTTCAATAAAGTGGAAATACGCAATCGCCTAATAATGCAAAACATAGACTTCCTTTGAAAATTATATATCTTGAAAATTATATAAATATAATTTTGACAGGGGAAAAACATGTAAAGTTGGTAATGTACGAGTAAGTTAGGTATTGATTAGTTACCATAAACTTGCTTATTTGATTGGCGTATTTTGCTTGATTTTAGTTATTGGTGATAATATAGGTGATATCTAGCTGTACCTTGCGTTTTCGCCCGCGTAATTACCAACCTGTGAATATATCTCTGGATTAAAAGTAGAAGAAGAAGAAGAAGAAGAAATATACTTTATTGTGCATAAAAGTTAAAATACATAGGTATCTTAAAGAAATAAAAACTTACAAAATAATAATATGTACAAAGGCGGTCTTATCACTAGGTAAGCAATTTCTTCCAGACAACCTTGGAGTAGAAGGAGATTTTAAAACAAAACAGAGTATCAACATCAAAAAAGCAAAAAAAGTGAATTATAGTAGTAGTATGTTTTTAATCTGGATTTTCAGCTATGTTCGTACCTAGTTTCATTACAATCCGTTCAGTACTTAGTTTTTGCTAGATGTTACAGGAACTTTAGCAATATATGTGTTCATAGACACAGATCCCTTGTTTACATATTTAAATATAATATTTAAGCGAACGGGTGAAACGACGATTCAATAACATCGGTCACGTCGCCGCCTTATAATATTAGTATAGATGTTATTATAGGTATTTTATACTTGTGTGTCTTGGTCATTTTTGAATGCACTTCTATTGGAGCAAAAATATTGAAATTACTGGCACTTTTACAGGCTTAAAATAAATTAACTAATATTTAATACACACAAGATCGTGTAATATACATCAGTTATATAAATCGATCCATAAATATTAATTTATTAACGTAAATTAAAATTTAATTTTTATTTATGTAATTTTATTTAACATAGCGCTTATAAATATGTTATAAACTAAAATATTTTCGACAGTTAAAACAAAAACGTTTAAGTTATCAATATTAAATATAGATTATTATTTAATATAAAAAAAGATAAATATTATTCTTAGTACACATTAACGAATGTATTATCGACCTTGACAACATAAATATACCGCTAGCTGACAAGTTCTATAAAAGCTCTACTGATAAGCTATCAATGATATAGAAACGCGTCGAATTTGTCTCTAAGCCATAATTAATATCAATCCCAAACGATTAGATTAACTGAAACACACACAATTTTCTTTCTGCTTAATTATTTTATGCGTATATTTTTTCATATCTAATATGAGAATAGAAAACATTTTTGTAAAATGATTTTTTCTGCAGATTAAAAGTGTCGACTTACAAAAAGCACATTTCCCATAATACCGTAAACCGTATCATAAAATCGCGTAACGTTTGAATGGAGTCTAACACCTGTTGATGCAACATTCCTTACCGTTATACGCTCACAATCCGCTCGTTGATTTACTTGGGAATTTGTCACATAACTGTAGGATAGGAACTTCTTTTTTGGACACAAAGTTCGTGCAATCATAATACTAAATAGGTTTACAATATAGACAGTAGTCTGGTTACTTACTAGTAACAAATGAAACCTATTTTAAAAAAGGAGAAGGTTCTCAATTCGATTGCACTTTTTTTATGTATGTTATACCTCAGAATTTTGACTGCTTGGACCGATTTTGATGTTTCTTTTTTTAATCGAAAGGTGCTACGTTTCATGTGGTCCCGTTTAAATGTATCGAGATCTGATTTCTCCTTTTTGATTAATCTTTGATAACGCGTATTTCTTTGACAAGTTTTTCGTGTGCCTACGTTGTATTACTTGTCGATGTAATTGAAGTCGGTGTTTTTATTTTGCGAGAAAACACAATTATTACATAAAGGCCTCAATTTTAAAAATGATAGAGTTTTTAGGAATATTAAATAAAATGTTAGATCATGGACCACACGTGTATTTTTTGCATGTTTGTACACATTACATACGCATTTTTCAATTATTTAGGTATTTTACCGGATCAGGAAAGATTCTTAAAAGTTTGTGGTTTAAATAATCTTATTATACCGTTGTTAAAATATTAGAAAAAGGTGTTATCTAATAAAAATGATACGTTTCTCTGTTAAGAAAAATTTTATTATTGTTTTACTAGTTAGAGCAGAGATGTCAAAGATACGGCCTGTGATCGCAATCTGTCACAGAAAGAAGAATCATGACTTCACTTGATTCACACATTCTAAGTTTAATATATGGCCCTCGGCAAAATTATGTTATAATAGGCGCGTAATTATTTATTTAACACATGAGTTCACGTTATTTTTGGCGTAAACTTATGGAGGCCTATGTCCAGCAGTGGACTGTATAGGCTGTAATGATGAACGATGAATTATTTATTAAAGTTAATGAAAAACAGAAAACTTGAACGTCGAACAGAGGATTACGTAACTTGAGTATAAAACAATAATATTTGTTAAGAATTAAAAAAAAAAAAACAATAAAGTGTTAATTAATTAACACATTACATCCAATCAACAATAATACACATAACATAGAAGGTAAAATTATCCTTATGTGTCCTACATTAGGGTTTCTTCTCGAGATTAGAGAGTAAGAAAGTGCTAGGCCTCTTAGTACTCTCCTACTTCTTGTCATATCCTTTTTCAGTAATGACCTATAAATTTCTCATTTTTAAACTTCAAGTACACCTTGTATGACTCTTTATCCGCTATATTTATAAAAAAGAATCCTAAGAAATCCTAAACAATCTATCCATCCAGTTACCAACTTAAACACAGGATCATCAAATTTAATAAATAAATATTTGGTCTGCCATCGTCTATTCATAAAGATATTTTGATAGATGTTTTATTTCAGTTAAATTTCCGATTTCACCATTCTCTTTCATTTCAATGGTTGCTATAAAAAAATCGCAACTGTTCATGGTATTTGTAAAGACATAATCAATCATGGCCTCATAAATGACTGATGATGATGCACGAGTACGTATAAAAATTCCGGGTCATGCAAATGCTTCATCTCTTTCTCTTTTATCGGTTTTACTATTTCTATCTCTTTCTAAACAAGACATGACGAAGCCTTCACGAAGGTTCAGCGTTTTGTATGAAACGTTTAAAGATTCGTAAACAATTTTTAGCTTTCTCTGACATTAACGGCAACACTTAAATAAAATACTGCCATTATAAAGCAAATTTATACATTACGACTACTGATTTCGTACATCTTTTACAATTTGTAATAGTAATAAATTTATAATGAAAACAAATGCATTACTATTAATATATGAATATCGTTATCCTAGTTCCATATGGCCTTTCTTAAAATAGCTAAAACAGCTTTTTTATAAATTTTATGTCGGGTTTGTAATCTAATATTAAAAAATGCTATTTGTTGTCCATGTCTTCGTTCGTGGGGAAATATATCTCAAGGGAATCTGCCCACTTCTCTAATTTGTCTGTCTTGTCTTGTTTACTCTGTCGTCTCTTGGGGACTACATTCTGTGTAAAATTGTATACATATCGCCGTTCTAACGTTGACTATCAACTCTTCGCACTTGTATAATTTAATAGTAGTAAGTAAGCATAGATTTCATCTTGCTATAAATGCGATAAATATTTGAAAAATTTCGCATTTGTAATCGTGTGTACTTCAAATGTTTCAAATAACGTGTTTTTTCGGGGTTATAGTTGGCATATATTAACACAAATATATGTGTTTTTTCACCATAATCAAATCATGTATAAAGACTGAGAAAAATTCATAATAATTATATTCAAACGAGATAAGTATGACGTGCAGAATTAAATGCGCGCTCAAAACTATTCTATGTTATTTCAATATATAAATCTTTACTATTATATCCTTTGGCAGCTATTCAATAACAGCTGAGTGCTTCTAAAGGACACTTCATTTCATGTTAATGATGCTGACTAGGAATATCATGGTCACGGCATTTGAGGAAGATGGTTTTTGTTATTGTTTAGACAATTTATAAATTATTATACTTGTCAAAGCTGTTAAAATCTGTTTAACACATTAATCTAAGCAGTCACTAGAACGATCTCAAAAATTACCTAAATTACCTAAATTTCCTGTATAAATAACTTATTTTTATGCGATAACTAGCTGTACGCTGTTCGCGTGGGAAATTCAATCTGGATACTCATTATTTTTTTAACGGCGTTATCCTGATCTCATGCGAATTATGGGATAAAAAGTTTATGTTGCCATGACCTCCTTTATATTATGTTAGCTGTTTCGCAGACATGCACAGACTTATAAAAAAACATTTAAAAACCTTTTTATAAAAAAATCCTGTATGCCTCTCGTATGCTCTGCCTATCATATTATCAATACAGTTATTCCCAGAATTTTAAACGTTAAGATATCTTGGTTTAGTTAGTTTCTGTTAACAGTAAGGTTAAAACATGTTTGAGTCATTTAAAAGTTGTTTACTAGGCATTTTGCATCGTTTTTTACTATACCTATATTTAATTCATTTTAGTAAACTCCTGGGGGGATTGGGGATTGGGTCGGCAACGCGCTTGCGATGCTTCTGGTGTTGCAGGCGTCTATAAGCTACGGTAATCTCTTACCATCATGTGAGCCGTACGCTTGTTTGCCGACCTAGTGATATAATTTAAAAAGAAAAAAAACAACAAAGTAACACAATTTACGTTTAATCCATTCAAGATTTTAAAGTCTAAAAATTGCATCGAGTTTCGTTTTAAAAGATATTTTCTTTGCTTTCCTCTGTTTGCGCCTAAATCCAAGCGTCAACAGAGGGAAATGTGGACACAAGTTGTAAAGATGCCGTGTTCTTTTCATCGGTTGACTTACATACCTCGTTTATATACCTACATACAACACCGGACGGTAATGGATCTTTGATAACTAGATTACAGTTTACATTATATTCTACTACCTATATATAGCTTAATTGATATTTGAGCGTGTGGTTGTTTATTCATCTTGGCTCCGCTCCTTTGTATTACAACGTGATGGTTTATATCCTTTAATCTTTCTCAAGAAATATGCTATGTATGCTATGTAATAATGTTCGTCGTCATTTTTTTTTAAATATTATTAAATTCTCAACTCTCAGATTAGCATTTTCATGCCGGCGTACTCTTTAGTGTTTTTAAATATAACTCGGGTCGTAACACCAGAAGCATTTTGACGACGCGTTGGCGCATCGGTTATAGCACTGGCTTTTGCGCTGGCGTTGTGCTAAAATCCTACTGGGGGGCGTTGAGTGTGAAGCGTTTATTTATTTATTGCAAGCGTGCTGCCGACCCTACCCTCAACCCCCCCCCCCCCTGTCCAGTAGCTCTGGTCACCTTAATCACCAACAGGAACACAACATTGCTTGAAAGCACTATTATTTAGCTGTGATCTTCTAAGATTGAGGTGTGACTTTCCCAGTCGGACTGGTCCAGATTTTGAACAGGATATATCCTACTGTGCCATACCTTAGTTATATAAATATAATATTAGTATAGATCCATTATATTATAGATAATAATGTATACTACAATTTGCAGTACATTAAGGCTTATTATTAAAATGGTAATTATGTAAGCAATGGACAGTTGGAATTGTAGAAAATCCAATATGATCGTTCAACTTTCTGGAGATATTGAGAGCTTGCGCGTTGAAATTTACGACTGCGATTCAGAGGAACGAGTCAATAAACCGATAATGGATGTGTCAACGTGTATCAAAAACAACTCAAATCCTAAATAGGATGTTGATTGAATTTTAAATCTTCGATGTCTATTTTTATTCGACCGTAAACATTGTCAACTATTTTTAAATATGATTAGATTTGTTGATCTAAAAACAATTGTCAATAAAAAAGATTAATGGGTATCTAAACGTTCGATCATTCCAAAGGAACACATGAAACAACTTTTTGGGATTATATTTATCGCGGTTTATTAAGTTTTTTAGATGCCCGACGTTTCGGATACTTGACAGCAACCGTGGTCACGGGAGGACTGAGGTGTCAAAAGTCCTAATGTTAAAAAGTTATCCGAAACTACCCTATATACAATTATGGCTTGTTTTCTAAGATCATTGGCGACTGAGAAATCATAAAATTACGCTCGTTTGGCCTTACCCAAGTGTCCACTATTATATCAGTATTATTAACTATCGTATTATTATGTTTTTAACGGACTTCCAAAAAAGGAGGAGGTTCTCAATTCGACTGTATTTTTTTTTTATGTATGTTACTTCAGAACTTTTGACTGCGTGGACCGATTTCGACATTTTTTTTTTGTAATCGAAAGGTGGTGTGTGTCATTTGGTCCCACTAAAATTTATTTGAGATCTAATAACTACTTTTCGAGCTATATCTAATAATGCGTTTTCACTTGACTATTTTTTCATCGACCTACGTTGTATTAATTGTCGATGTAATTGAAGTCGTTTTTTTTTCGTTTGCGAGCAAATACAATTATTAACCTATATTTTCATTAAACATCCGTTACATTATTACATCCTTTTTCATAGGGCTGCTTGATTAACAATTATTAAATATTAGGTAAATATGTACAATCGCAGAGTGTAATTTATGACGATATTTTCTCTGTAACATGACGCGTTATTTTGTTTAAAAGTGTCTATTTGTCAGTCGTTAAAGGTCAGTAAGTATCGTATTTTGATCTTGCAGTAAAAATCGTTTTTACGTAAATTTGTAGGAAAATAACGCGTGATAGTCGCAGAACGGAGCATGAGTAAACTTACCGCATCACCAGAATTAAGGTGGAGTCAAAAATAACAAAAATTTAACCTTAACCTTATCTCTGTAACAACGGGGTTTACACGAAAATAGTTTGCCGGAGGGGTGAAAACCCACCCTCCTCTCCTCCCCCCCAACCCTCTCTTTCCCCCCAACCCCATAAATTACACTCCGCGGTTGTACATAATATCCAAATATTATTACAAAAAACAAATTCAATAAAATTCGAATGTAAAGAATCCATCATAAAGTTGATAAGATAGTGGCAAGTTCCAAACTTAATAGTACCTAAAAACATTATTATAGCAATTAGATCCACTAAAACAAGCGCGTGCAAATATACGTGCACCCGATCGAATGCACGTTTCCATCATAAAAGTTTATGGGAACACTCACCCTGTGTTCACTACCGTCCTAATTATCTATACTAATGTTCAATAAACTAATTAATACTAAAATAAACACGTTCTAGAATTTTCGAATGAGAAATCCAACGAAATATGATTAAATTTCATTTCGTTGCAAAAATTTAATTTTGTTAAAATGAATTAATTGCATATTAGTGGATTCACAATTTTACAGTTTAATATTTATTTTAATTTCTAAAAATATTATTTCATATGACGTACACATAATACTACATTTTATTTTATCAAAATACTTGTTGGTTGGAAGAGTTATCCTCAAAGGTCAAAAACCTAAGTATATTTTTAAGATTTTAATCCAATTATTAGAACGTGAAACAATTTTTTAAGTTAATAATTTTGTACATTGAATAAACGCGATCAAAATGTTATTAGTGCTATATAACTGTTATAAATAAAACATTTGTGAAGTATTTGTTTTTTTTTTTATACAACTAGGTCGGCAAACAAGCGTACGGCTCACCTGATGGTAAGCAAAGCTGTAGCTTATAGACGCCTGCAACACCACAAGCATTGCAGGCGCTTTGCCGACCTTATTCACCAACAGGAACACAATACTGCTTGAAAACAGAATTATTTTGCTGTGATCTTCTGTAAGCCGAGGTTACTGCCCCAGTCGGGCTAAACCATATTTTGAGCAGGAAATTTCCTGCTGTGCCCTCCGTCACTTGATAATGAAATATATATAAGAATGTAATGAAATATACATAGCAATGTAATCAAATACTTATAATTAACAAAATAAATTTCAGTGTTATTATCGGAGTTTCAATTAATGACTGTCGAGTATTTTATCAGCATAATAATATTCATTCGAATTACCAGGACTAATTTAAAACTCGTGTTCATGATTGTGATCTTATCAATGAGGTTTTTTTTTATAAAAATTTATAAATTTTATTTATTCAATTTTTTAAAAATGCACGTATTTTCTCACGAACAAATCTTGACCTATATTCTGAAAACATGTGCATTATTTATATTTAAAGTAGTCGTCCCCCGTGGTTTCACTGCATTAGGTTTTGGTACTTATAAGACTGGCTTCATATTAAGCTGCTAATTTGCCTCTATGTGTGATGGTGTAAAAGTACTTAAAAAAAGGGGAGGTTCTGAAAAGTACTTTTTGAGTTATCTCTGACAATGCGTATTAACTTTGCTATTTTTTCGTCGACCTCCGTTGTATTATAACTCATAGCTTTTTACCGGGAGTGCCGGCTTTTATGATTCTTTTTTTTTAATCGAAAGGTGGTGCTTGTCACGTGGTCTCATTTAATTTGAATGAAATCTGACAAGTACTTTTTGAGTTATTACGCGTATTTACAAAAATATTTTTTCGTCTATTTACGTTGTATTGTGTTGGTTGATGTAGTTAAAGCCGGTTTTTTTTTTCGTTTGCAAGCAAACACAATTATATATATTTTAAGAAGACGTGTTATCTGTTGCAATGCTCCTCACGAAAACAGCTGCGTAATGTCTGATCCCGCGGGATTGTCGATAAATGGTACTTAACCTATTGATTATTCTTGATTTCTAGCTACATACATACCAAGTTTTACTAGCATCAGTTCAGAGGTTTTTCGTAGAAGTTTAACATATATCCATCCAACATCACAAAGTTTCGCATTTATAACAACTAGTGGTCGCCCAGTGGTTGAAATTCGACCATAATTAATTTAAACTATAAGTTTGAACACTAAATAAAAGTGTATATGTATGCGTGTGTGTGTCAAATATATGGTAGTGTGTGTAATGTTTTATTTTATTGATTTAATGTGTTTTTTATGCATAATTAAAAAAAATGGTATTCTGAACTCCTCTATATAAACTATAAAGTCCGAAATGTCATACTCCTCCGTCTGCTCACTTTACGTAAAAGGGTGTACAAAATTTTAGCTTCACGTATTAATATATAGAAATAATAGGAAATGGAATGGGACAGTTAAAAATATTGACATTTGTCTGTTTTCTCCTCATTGGTTTTTTAATTCATGCTTTCCTTCTAAGTGTGAGTTGTTGTATGCATGTTGTAGCTTTCTAACGCCATAATAACTGTAGTCTTTCAAAATTGTATTCGTTAGCGAGATAAGTGTGCCTAAGTAAACAAACTCATTAACTTTTCTATATTAATCTTGATTAGTGTTAAAAAATAATAAAAAGTATGTTACAATGGTTTACAATGATTTGGTAAGTTTGTAAACCATTAAAAATGTAAATAACAAAGAATACGTAGGTAAAATTACCTTAATTTTGTGCGTTTTCGTTTTTCGTATAAATAAATGTTTTAAACACAAGACTTCGAGTTATTGCGATCGCCAAAAAGTGCGGCATAAACAACCTTTTAGTTTACATTACGGTTACGACATCCTGGGTTCGACGACATGACGAATGTATGGAATTGGTCGTCTGCGTTAGTGGGTGCTCGCTTGCGGTAGTATTTAAACTCAATATTAAATATTAATACAATTTAATGAATAAGTAAGAATAAGGTACATAAATGTGTGTTTGTACAATCGTCAACGAGAATGAAGTGAGCGGGTCGCCGCAGCGGGCGCGCCCGATGCATCGGTCGACGTATGCAAATGTGTGTGTGACACACACTTGCAAGGCGTTAACAAGTTGCCGCCCCAGGAACGAAGTTCTGCTGATCCATTACTGGCAGCGGGCATAGTCTGTTGAAGGCACGTCGTACAGATCCCGAAGTGGTAATCACGTCTGCTACTCGAGCCACTCCGTCAGAACCGGGATAAATATGTGTCACTCGTCCCAGACGCCACTGATTAGGAGGCAGCCGGTCATCCTTGATCAGCACCATCTCGCCAAGGTTCAGTTGTCCGCCTTTTCTTTGCCATTTTTGCCTCTTCTGTAGTTCTGTTATATATTCCATATAAAAACGATTCCAGAAATGAGTCTTCAGTTTCTGCATTCTCATATAACGTGAGAGTGTATGTAGTGCAGCGGTTTCTTTGACCTCAGGATTCGGGAGTGACGTAAATTTTCGTCCAATTAAAAAATGAGATGGAGTAAGAGCAATAAGATCAGATGGATCTAACGACATCGGAGTAAGAGGTCTTGAGTTTAAGATGGCCTCGATATGTATGAGGACTGTGTTCATTTCTTCATAAGTTAAATTAGCTAAAGACACTACTCGCTTTAGGTGGTGTTTGACAGACTTTACGGAACCCTCGGCTAATCCATTAAAATGGGGGCTATACGCTGGGTAAAATTTAAAATTGATTGAAGAGTCTGCAGCCTTAGAAGCTATACAATCAGAACTTTGTTTAAGGAATTTTGCGAGCTCATTGCAGGCACCTACAAAATTCGTACCATTGTCCGAAAAGATGTTGGCGGGCTTACCCCTACGGGCTATAAAACGATTAAGTGCGGCTAAAAAACTGTCACTAGTTAGGTCGGTGACAAGTTCTATATGTACTGCTTTTATCGCCAAACATATAAAAATACACAAATATGATTTTATTAGTTTGCTACCTTTTCCTTTTCTATTCAAAATCATAACTGGCCCGGCGTAATCTACGGCTGTGTTAATAAACGGGAATTCAGTGTATAAGCGCTGAGCAGGGAGATTACCCATAATTGGTTGTGCAGTTTTGCCAGAAAAACGACAGCATTTTATACAATTACGAACTGTTTTTTTTTTTTTGCAAGGTTTCTGCCACCTATAATCCAAAATTGTTGTCTTACTAAAGCTAATAACAGTTGCGGTCCAGCATGCAAAAAGGCTATGTGATAATATTCAAATATTAAGTTTGCGATTTTGTGTGATGAGTGGAGCAATATGGGATGTTTAGTTTCATAACTATAGAAGGAATTTAATAGTCTGCCTCCTACTCGCAATAAGTTGTCATTGTAGTCATAAAATGGATTTAAATTAAGTAATTTATTTTTTGCAGGTAACTCTTTTTTATTCTTTATTAACATATATTCTTTAGGAAAATCCTCTTGTTGAGCAAATCTACATAATGATTTTAATGCTGATTTTAGTTCATGAACCTTTAAATACCCACTAAGTTTATTATTTGGATTGTGACAGTTGTGTATAAATCGTTGAGCAAAGGCTATGATTCTTTGTAACTTTCCCAACTTTGAAAAACGTTTAATAAAGTCTGAATGAAAGGTGAAATGATCATTTTGTTTTGATGTTAAATGACATTGTACTTTGAGCTCAGGTAAATTTAGAATTTTAAAACCGGTTGGTTGAGCAGGCCACTCTGACTGATTCTGAGAAAGAAATAATGGGCCTGACCACCATAACGAACATTTTGCCAATTGCTTTGCATCTGCACCACGTGACCCAATGTCAGCTGGGTTCAAATGCGTTGGTACATAGCGCCACATGGACACTTCTGAATTGTCAAGAATTTCCTGAACTCTATTGAAAACGAATGGTTTTAGTCAGCCAAGAACAATAGTGGAATCACACCAGTAAGTATAACTTTTTATATTTAATCTTAATGAACATTTTACCTTTTCAGCTAACCTTGCGGCGAGCAGCGCACCACACAATTCTAGTCGCGGGACCGTTGCAGGTTTTATTGGAGCTACTCGACTTTTTGCAGTTAACAAGTTAATTGTTGCCTGGCCCTTAACAGGGATAGATTTAATATAAACACATGCTGAATATGCTTGCGTTGATGCGTCGCTAAAGGCATGAATTTCGACCTCAAATAGAGAGCAATCAGTTAATACGAATCTTGGAATTTTAATGCTATTTATGTAAGTTAAAGAATTAACAAATTTGTGGTAATAAATTTATGTAAGTATCATTTTTCGGACATGTATTCTCTGTCATGTGACCTAAGCTTATATTCTTTAATGAATTCACAATATTTCATTTTAAATAAAGAATCTTTTGAAAATCGGCGCTCTAAACACAGAAATCTAGATAATGCTTGTTGATAAGAATCACCAAGTTTGTCGGGAGATTCACTTAAAGGAATCGTCACAACAAAACGTCCGTCAGAATCGTAAGTATAGGTCTATCTATCTATCTATCTATAAACTGTTGCTAACATTCTTGTTCTTCTTTAGATATATGCTTACGTATTGACACTGCTTCAAATTCAAAAAATTGATTTAATTGTTTATCAATGTTTTGATCAGATGATATGATAGCATGATTGCAATGGACTGTATTTGAATAACATTGTGTTTGTGCAAGACCGGAGATTAACCAACCAAACTTGGTTTCACTTAACGTCGGCTTGTTTTTTCCTAATGAAATGTTATTGGAGCAAAGCACACTCCAGAATACATCTGCCCCAAGAAGCATATCTACTTGAGATGGGTAAAAATATGTGGGGTCGGCTAAAGTAATCCCCTTTGGAATTATTATTGATTTACAATCAACTTGCGTAATAGGTAATAATTGTGTGATACGTGGTACTACAAAACATTTAATTTCCTCTTTGTACGTGGAATTAAGCGATGATATAATAACGTTACATTGTTTGGATAAGCATGAAGTTTGACAGTTCAACCCTTCAACTAATGACGTGAATAAGAAATTTTGATTAAAGAAGTGATTTTAAAAAATATATGAAATAATAGTTATTAATAGGGAAATAATTGGAACGAACTTACAATAACGCCACCCGATATCCTTACTATATTATGCACTTCAAATTTCAAGGTAGGTGCAAGGTCGTATCCAATCCAGCATAGGTAACTTTCCGTTGCGAACACGCCACGTCGATTCGCTCGTTTCCTTTATTCCAAATCTTTATGAATATGCACTGATTTTTTCTTTAAAGCTTCGGCTCGATGAACCAAAATGTATGGAATTGGTCGTCTGCGTTAGTGGGTGCTCGCTTGCGGTAGTATTTAAACTCAATATTAAATATTAATACAATTTAATGAATAAGTAAGAATAAGGTACATAAATGTGTGTTTGTACAATCGTCAACGAGAATGAAGTGAGCGGGTCGCCGCAGCGGGCGCGCCCGATGCATCGGTCGACGTATGCAAATGTGTGTGTGACACACACTTGCAAGGCGTTAACAACGAACGATACTTTTACATAAAATGCTTATAAAGTAGATTATTTAGTTATATACAGTTTGTTGTACATATATGTATAAAAAATAGACGTATTTATGAAAAAAAAAATTGTTGTCGCATGCACAAAATTTCATTTAAACCATTCATCGTATACTATATACTTATATATACTATACACTATATACTATATACTTATATATATATTATTGTTTCAGTATAAAAACTGTCGGAAGAAATAAACAATTGTTATTATTACACAAGAGTTACAAGTAATTGAATTTAATAATAATTTCATTTTAAGGAAAAATTCTAGTAAGTCGGAAATTTCTTTTATTATCAAATTACATAAAAAGGTACATAAATTTCGTTTCAAACCTATTAAGTTTTATTGTTATTATGGAAGATTAGAGAGAAATTGGAGATAACAGTTTGTTAATGGAGTAATGTTTTGCAGGATTTAATTGTATCGTAACTAATAAGGCATTATCAGACAGTAACACATTGTCGTCGACCTGTCAATGTACACCTTTTAGTTGTAGTTATTAGACAACATTAGCAGGCAAGATTTCGATACCTGTTTAGAGTAGATACTTCTTTTTGTATGGTCAGAAAGATACATTAAGTTTCATTTTAGTGTTATATATCTATATTATTCGGTCACCAACCCGCCTACCCAGCGTGGTGACTATGGGCAACACACGTGAGTTCACGCCATTTTTGGCGCGAACTTGTGGAGACCTATGTCCAGCAGTGGACTGGATAGGCTGAAGTGATGATCTATATTATACTCAGTTTTTCAATTATTAATTAATAAAAGGAGCTTATACATTCAGCTCTACCCTAGCTGAATATATTTGAGTCTGTATATACGAATATAAATAAATTTATTTTCATTTTTTTATTTAATGATATCTTATATATTGGTAAATTACGTCATCAATAAAGAAAAAGTCTTAATTTATATTATCACACTGAGTTGCATAATAATTGCGGCTAAGTTTTTTAATGTAGATACGAATTCAAGAAACTAGTCTAGATTTTTTTAATGTATTATCGTTAACACAACATCGCCATTCCAAACATACTAACCTTACTTAAACTTTTACAGTTGATTTTTAATAGTGACCTTGTTTAGAATTTATGCCGTGTTGTGTCGGCCGATTAGAATAGCACCACCCCTTTCTTCCCGTGGAGGTCGTAAAAGGCGACCGAGGGATAAACCTGGCTCAAAATCATCAGGGTCCTGGAGAAGGAAAACTCCATTTGAAACCCGGAATGGGGTCTCCGTCAAGTATTCGTGACATAGCTCTAAAATACGAAAGACTCCTAGCCGCAGCAGCAGCTGAACTGGCTCCACACGTATCGACTCGTCATTCCTAGCTTAGCCAGTGAGGTCGAGAGGGTGGCGCAGAGCTTAGGCAAATCTTTGTTTTCCTAAAGAGTGTCCTAGGCGACACAGTGTCCGTCTGATACTGTCTAAATCGTCTGCAATAGATGGACTAAGGCCAATGATGTTCAGAGTTTATACATTTACTGACTGTCACCTGCTACTTCGTTTAGGCGACTATAATGATATCGAAATTGATCCTGCGGTAACCTGTAAATTTCTGGATAATAGTATTCTTGTGCTATTTCAGACTAATAATAATAGTAATAAATCCTTGACAATCAATGAATGGATCCTGAGTGTGAAATAAATTCTGTGTCGGGTGTTCATAAACAAATCAAACACACAAACATCTAGACCACGACACACATTTGTATGACCTACACAGACATTTACCTATATGTCTGAAGGAGTTAAACTCAAGACGGTTAGAACCTACCTCAACCAGCTGCTGTAAATACTACAATAAATCACCATTAAAGTAGACTAAACTATCTTTGTGTCAAAATTCATTTTGATTGTTTAGCGGTTCTGCCGTAATTAAATAATAAACATTCCAATCTGTCGCATTTATTATAAAAATAACAAAACGGCTGCTATGTTTTCTTTCTTATACTAATTTGTCAGACTATACCATACTTAAACACTAAGTATAAAATGTACATAAAATATTAATATTTATATATTCCCTGAAATTAGGTCAGTTGCATGCAAAATGTTTAAGGTTTATTATTGAAAACAATTAAAATACTGCTGGAATCCAACTATGGTGGTAACACTTATTCTATCACAGTCTTTTGTACATATTCTCATCATTCACGCCGATCGTTCAATTATTCATTCCTACACAGTATAATCTTATATAAATTTGACCGTGAAATTACAGATGTATTTTTCATTTCATTTGTGATACATTATTATATAAGCCACCAGTCTAGTACTAACAGTTCCATTTTAATATTAACTTCAAATATTTAATACTGTGTTAAAATCATTATGTATTTTTTATTTAGTCGCCCTTACTTTTAGAGGTCAGATAAAGAAGGCTTCTTATAAAAACTAATATACTAGAACCACCTATCTTTACGACGGAATATTTAGTAGATTCGAAATGCAAAATATGCTATACCTACTGTAAAGTGGAAATTTATATGAATAATTTAATTTTAATTATTTACTATCGGAATTTATATCAACTAAGATTGTACGTTTATTATTTAAAGGTAAAAAATATTATACTTTAAATTTTTAAAAATAATAACAGGTTATATTATTAAAAAGAAATCATTTACGTACGTCTTACGTAAAACATTACATGCAGCAAAAAGTTAAACGCTTGTTTTTATCCCGTTATTATCTATAACACTAACGATGATCGTTATGTATAGTCATAATATATAAATATTTTTCAAATTATGTCGATAAAAAAATGCACTACGATTTTTTTAAAATATTCCATTCAATTTCATATCAGGGATTAGTGATTCGAAATTATATGAACAGCGTCAATATTAGATAATATATCTGTTTTCGTTATGTGTATCAGTGGGTGAGTGACAATTTTTATCAGTCTTATTTTGCCATATAACCCGACACCGTCGTATCGTGAGGTCAATTATGCCCCAAACGGATGTACGCTAGATGATTTTTAGAGATACTTCAGAAAGTTTTTATAATAATAATAATAATAATTTATTGCATTTATTTAATTTAGTTTATTTTTTGTAGTGTTATCTTTTAGACCTTAAACTCTTTTTTAAGTTTTTGTATAAAGTCATTTAGGACGTCCTGTAAACAATAAATGTTATTTGAAAGTACGAAAATCATATACAAAGTATGAAAAGTCTAATCCTAAGTCTAAAAATGTATAATTATGTCGCTTAGACTGAATATAAAATCATCATATCAAAAATTTCGATCTAGCGAGTACATCGTTCCATAGCTTAATTGGCTAGAGCACCGACCGACACGGTAAGTCGGAGATGCAGGTTCGATCCCCGCTGGAACGGTCGATTTTTGATATGACATTAAAAATGTTTATGTATATTTTCTAATCTATAAATTACTCAATGTATTGAAAATTAATGCATATAAATTATGACAGAAAACTATGCTAACTTAATACTAATATTTGGCGAACTCCTGATGATAATTGACGCCACATAACTATTAATACTATAAAAAATAATTTCCTATAATTTCCTTTCTATGTATGGGTTGTCTGGAAGAAATGGCCAATTAGCCATAAGTCCGCCCATTATACTTCACTGTCTGTAACTATATTTATGCTTTGTTTGTAATATATTTGTGGTGTACAATAAAGTATAAAATAAAATAAAATAAAAATAGGACCATCAAACATTATTCTGTGATCTTTTTATTGATTCCATTAAACTCTCAAATGTCTCAAGTGCTCAACTAATTATACATACAAAAATCATTAAAGTAATGTGCAGCACAAACCTAACGTCACATTTAGTAGAGATTAACTACGAATGAGATGACACAGACACACAGGACAGGCGGACAGGACGTGTGACCGCGTCGGGGTCATTTTCAAAGAAGGTCACAATTGATTTAATTCGGTTAAATGTCACCAGATGTCCTAGCCTGTTTTATGAGTAATTATATAAAAAAGCTGTATCCGTTAGAGACTAAGAGATGTTTGTTTTATCAAATGTAGTCATTATTAAACTTCCTTTTGCAAATAAAAGGATACTTTGAGGCTAGTCGAACTCAAAACATTAATATTGTTAACTAATAAACAAACTAATAAAAAAACCGACTTCAATTATATCGACAAGTAATACAACGTACATGAAAAAATAGTAAAGTAAAGACGCATTTTCAAAGATTACTCCAAAAGTTGTAATCAGATCTCGATTAAATTAAAAATCATTAAAATCGGTACACCCAGTAACAAGTTATGCGGATTTTCGAGAGTTTCCCTCGATTTCTCTGGGATCCCTTCATCAGATCCTGGTTTTCTTATCATGGTACCACACCGGGATATCTCCTTTCCAACAAAAAAAAATATCTAAATCGGTTCATAAACGACGAAGTTATTCCCGAACATACATAATATATATATTTTTAAAATGGAATTCCAGATTAATGTTAGGATATTTCCGCTCATTCTGCACGTATGATCATATTTTCCTTATAGTTTCGACACTATATAAAACGATATAACACGGGATTGCTATTTTGTTCATATTAAGCGCCAACGCCATCTATTCTAGTTTTAATTTATTTGTTACATATAATTTACAATATAAAATAGCAATTGTCTTTTATTTACAATCAAAGAAATATTGCTAAAAAAGACAAACGTAATTTATACCTAAAACTAACAAATCATTTGAAAATTTTAACAAAATTTGGAGCAGCCCGACTAGGGAAGTACCACGACCTTACAGAAGATCACAGCTAAATAATAATGCTTTCAAGCAGTGATGTGTTCCTGTGGTGAGTAAGGTGACCAGAGCTTCTGAGGGGATATGAGGTAGGGTCGGCAATACGGTTCGTGGTAGTGCGAAAGCGATCCCATGACGTCCCCACTAAGGTGCCGGCGGAAAAAAAGATGTGGATTTTAGTGGATAGTCTGGCATTGCACCCTACGCTGGGAGTTCCGCACTCCCGTCACCATCATGTGGCGGGGTTAGTGTGTAAATGCTTTTCGTCGTTTATAAAAAATAAGGGTCGGCAACACGCTTGCGTTGTTTCTGGTGTTGCAGGCGTCGTTTTTCGACCTAGTTGTTGCTAAAAGAAAAAAAAAGAACAATCCAAAATCGAAGCTATAGAGCTCAATAGGCTGTTTAGAGTTTATGAAACTTTCAATTTTTTTTGTACACTTAAAATCCCACGAGAATTTCGTTCATGTGATAAAAACATCAAGCAAATTTACATTTAAAGTACAGTCATTATGGTACAATATCGCTTGTTCGTTTTGTTATTTAAGACAGACTTTATTGACGATTATACGTCTTAATGTTTTCATTTCCTTGATACAAGTTAAGTTTACCTGAGTGCGCCGGAAATATCGTACGATAACGATTTTTATGCAAGGTTTTCTTTTTTTACAAGACAGTATTTACAAGCTGATTTTCTTTTAATACTTATATAATGCTTGTTTTTTTTACAGGTAAGTGGCATGAATCTGAGTACACATTTAGACAATTCATTTATTTACAAGATGTCGGTAAGTATTTAAAATATATATTTAAAAAACCGTTTGTTTGAGGCCTACTATATTACTATTAAAATGATTAAAGTTTCGTAATAGCTCGTTTTTAATTAATGCGAAAATCTAAAACATCGTAAATGTGTTTTTTTTTTATATTTGTATAGCGTATAATTATGACACTGTATCTAATAATTCCGGTAGAGTTATGCGTGAATTGTGTTTGCTTACAGCAAGTACAATGTCAATGTCACTGCTTGACGCGTTACTTTGAGGTCAACCACCTTTAGAAAATTTCGTCAAACGCGAAACGCATCTTTAATTACGATACCTGTATCCAATTAGCATTTATTATATTGAGTATTGTAATTAATTGCCTTTCTCTGAACTCATTTTATGTTAACTACTTAACATTTTATTGAGTCTCAGTTAAAAATACACCAGCATTTACTGCTTGGAATAAAGAACTTCCACACACTAGAAGTATAAGTACTATAAAATAGTCTTAAAGGTGATTTCGATGCGTACATATCGTGACCAATTGGGAGAAATAGCAGTTAAATGAACGCATAGAGAAGTACAACATAGCATACATACGAGTACAAGTAATACATATGTATAACAACACAGGCTATGTACAATGTACATACATACATTTAGCAAATGTAATACGGCTGTAAAGAATATAGCCAGCCCCTCTTTTCGTGGGTGACGTAAGAGGCGACTAAAAGATAACATAGTTCCACTAACCACATTGGAACTTAAAAAGCCGACCGATTGCGGGATAACCATCCAACGGTTGGTTTTGAAATACACGGGCCGAAGACGGGCTGCAGAGTCTTCAGTGTGACAAAGCCAGCCCTGCGGCCACCAACTTGCCTGCCCAGCGTGGTGACTATGGGCAAACACATGAGCCCACGCCATTATTGGCGCGAACTTGTGGAGGCCTATGTCCAGCATTGGACTGCGATAGGCTGAAGTGAATGCAGTAATGTTATAATATAACTAGCCAAATACTCGAACGTCAATGATTAATCATGTAGATAGATAGATAGATAGATACTCTTTATTGTACACAACAACGATCAACACAATAACATATTACAAATAAAAAAAAAAAACAGTGTATAAAGGCGTTCTTATCGCTAGAGTAGCGATCTCTTCCAGACAACCTTTGGGCTTATAGGACACAGCGCACAGTGCTGTGAGTCTAGGACAAAAAAGAAAAAAACAAATTTCGGTTTCCTATAAATCGGTATTGCCGTTTTAAAAATAATGAGTTCCTACACAACGAGCACCAATTTTTATTAGCTGGATAGTTTTTATTCGCTTATAATGACACTTTGAATGTCTCACTTTGAATGAATACCGCTAACTACCTTATCAGTCGTAAATCGTCTGTTGTGCAAAGTGCATTGTGAAAAGAAAGTGTAACGTTTTTATAAACTAACAGCTATGGAGTAATAAAGGCCAAGGTATGTACTTTAAATTATTATAGTTTTTGAGTCTATACGTTGTCTTTAACTATGTATGAATCTATCCAAAGTTGCTATTGAAAATAAGTATAACTCGGTGCATTTTAAAACTTTGAAGAAAGTTTTAAAAAAAACATTGCATAACATTGCATACTTGTAACATTTTATTATTACTACATTGGTATACTTTAATTTTCAGTACAGTTTAAGTGCTTCCCTTTGCGACTTTTTTTTATAATATCTTTTTCAGCGAGAAGGAAATCTATCAAAAACTCCGGGTAATCGGTAGAAGTACGGTTTGAAACGGGAAAAAGTGGTCGAGAATCAGCTGTATTTGAGAGAATTTGTTCTCTTTTCGTCGATTATTTTGTTTAAATATGAGCAATAAGTGGAAAGAAGTTAGTCGTAGCCGCCAAAGACTTTATCAACGCCACGGAGGTTGGCTACAACGGGAGATTCGCCTGCCAGAAAGTTTTAATTAATTTAAAATAATTTAATTTAAATTATTTTAAATAATTATTTAATTTAAAATAATTTAGTTTGGCTATTTTGGTAGATGAATTAAGTTAGAATGAATATTGTGTTTTTTTTTACCTTAATTAAGATAAATATAATTTTATATTTAATATTGTTATTAGATTAAAGAAGCTAAAAATTATTATACTAGACAACATTAACAAAATTATGTACGAAATATAGTTTATTACAGCATTAAAACTGTGTTATGATTTTTGTCCATCGCGCCATACATTTCACTGCACTGTGCAGCGTAGTGAAAAAGCGGTAGGGAACCTATTAAATGACCTATTAATTAGTTATTAAATGACCTATTAATTAAATGTACCTATTAAATGACCGGTGATTGTGAACGTTTCAAATACGCGATAATCGAACTACAAAACTAGACGAGATAGAGCTGCATAAAATTATTTAAAAGCTATATTCAGCAATTTCTTTCTTTTTATATTGTTTTCTATATAAAATGTCTATGGTGTTGTATATTTTTGATTATTTGTACAATTGGTTGGCGATGTAGTTACTAGTTACAGCATTGGCTGCTGTGCTAGCGATCTCGACAATCTGATCAATATTTCTTTCTAAAAGCCTTAACGATGTTCTAATCTGGGGTTCGTGTTATGTTTCGGACTCCCTACGCAAGATTTACTTTCCGCTGTGGAACGCACAGCATTTGTTTTCGTTAACACTGTTGTAGTTAAAATATTTTTGTAGTGCCAACGCACCATCGTTTGGCGCTCGATCTTTGTATACGAGTAAACTTGTCGTAATTTTTTTATCGAGGTAATAAAATTTGAATTTCTTTTCCAAACATATTTGCAACCATATTATTTAAATATTATTCAACATTCCACGAATACTGTCATATTTGCAGAAATAAAATTAAAACAAAGCTTGTCTCTTTTTTACCACGTTTTTATTAGCTTGGGTTGTATGTATGTAATGGAATCTTTGAGCATAATTTTCACCAATATCCAGAAGTTTGATTAATTTGAAACTTTGCACACGTATCAAGGACCGATGACAATGCAATAATTCAATGTTTGTTAAATTGTTTATTCCTTACTAGCTGTTTCCCGCCCGTTTCGCGTGATGTAAGTTGTGACTTCGCTCCGCGCGGAATAGTTATTCTTTTATTGTTTATATCAATAATGGAAATAAATAAAATCTCTAAAATAAAAAAGTAGCAAAATCGAACTAAAAATTAAAAAATAAATTATAGTTTAATTTTTTTTAAACCCACGCTTTTATAGCTAATCGAACTAAAAAGTAGAAAATAATTTTTAATTACAAAGAGTTTATAACTAATTACAGTAGTAGAAGATCGAACAATCAATCAACGAGTGGTACAATCGTTAGTAGCGTTCGCACCGTAAACGTGGTTGATGTTGCGTGCCGCTTCCCGAGTAGAAATATTTTCGTCTTCCTTTGAAGGACCGGACCAGGCATGCCTGATCAGGACTAGATGAGGCATGTAACGCAGATGATTGGTCTGGACCTGATCAGGATGAGATGAGATTTCCTGATCGGGTCCAGATCAGGAAATCTCATCTCATCCTGATCAGCCGGTTCGGTCCGGTCCTTTTAAAAAACACGAATGTATATTCTTGAAAAAAATGTTTAACAAAAAAAAAAGCAGCGAATTGATATTATAAATATCTTACTTTATATAATTATTATGATATTTATTTCCGTTTATTTTTTCCAATGTATTATTTATTTATGTTTTTACAAATACATTATAAAAAAATCTATATTTTTAAAATAAAAATAATTGAAATTCGAGTTCTTAGCGACTTTTTTTTTTTTTAGTTTTGAAATAGCCAAAACGACGATGCGGCAATTTCATAGGTAAAGACCTAATATTGTTACAGTACCGACCTTACTATAATTTTAATATTTGTACATGTATAATTTTTGCATATAAACAAAATGATAATAGTTTAATTTCTTATTAACGGCTATAAAAGTCACAATATTTAGTATTTAATATAAAAAAAATATATAAGTACAAATTCTATCATAGAACTGTTTTAATTTTCTATTAAAGAAATTGTTGTTTAACAACAATTGTTTACAAATATATATACATCATTTTGAATGTAATTACGTAGTCCATAGTTATATTTAACAATAAAAATCACAATAACATGACAAAAGGTAGTTGAAACATGCTCACTATGTCGGAGCAAATAGTCCGCTTACAATATCATAACGTGATATAAATATGCGGGCGTGACTCGTGTCTCTCATCTTATTATCATTTTTATCGCTCTCGACTCTGACCGCTTCGAGGAATATATGGGGAAAATCTAACGTGTTTTACTTCACACATCATCGTTTTTGTAGAGAGACAGATAATATCTGTGTTTTTAAAAATAATGTATTTATTATCTGTGTCTATCCTTAATTATCTGTTTTGTAGTTATAAATTTTCTATTCAAATGTGTGTGTATGTGTTTTAATTTCATACACCTTTAGTTTCCATTATTGGTTTACTTTACTTCCCAAAAATATTTTATATAATTTGAAAATATGAACTTATAAATTATCATTATTATTATTATTTAACCTGGCGAATTTCGCACAACCATTTTTTTTTATAATGATTTTTATTGAAATTTCTTTTATAGAAAATTTTTCTGAGAATGATAAACACAAAACAAATACTAAGGAATGCTCACATACATTTCAGTGGTTTTATTATCTGTATGGATGTGATTATAATATATTTTAATAGGTATATACATAATACCTATTTAAATTAATCTACATAACAAATATTGTACACTAAAATAATATATAATTGTTCAAGTATCTATTTTAATCATATTTATTTCTTTGAAGTGTGAAAAAGTCGTAAACAAACAAGTCAATTATGTTTGCTACATTTTTATCGCATCTAAAACTGTGACACCGTACAACATAGACGCGTGCTCTATAAAAACCGATAGTCAGGTACATTACGAGCGTTTAAAGTAATATAATGTAAACTTTTTTTTTTGTGCAGAAAAAAAACGTACAGTTCAAGAAACCAGAGGTGAACAACCCTTTTGGAACCAGTTTCGGATGTCGCTGATAATGTAATTACCATATTGTTGTGATGTACGTGTGGTAGCTTGACAAAAGTTATAACCCATGGGCTGTTTTTAATATAATAGGTGTCAATAATAGAGTTATGTTTCTTTTTTCAATAAAAATATTATTTTTTTAATACAATGACAATCATTTTTTTTTTTAATTTATGCTAGATACCGCAACAAAAAACACCAAAAGTGTCATTGATTAAGAAATAAAAATTAGAAATAAGTAAGTATTACTTATTTCCGAACGACTGCATCAAGTTAGCTAATTACATATTATTAATTTTGTTTTTATATTTGTTATTACTAGAACTAGGTTTGTGTACGAACTTGAACTTGTTGTCAGGTTTTGACAAACGTCCGATGTTCCCGTGTTTACTATTTCTATTAAACTGTGCGCTTATCTGCGCATTTATTTTCAAGGACTCGCTGCAATTACACGCGCTGCTGCCCTTTGTGACTTTTTTTATCGTTTGTCACATATTTGACCGATTTTAAAAAGAGGAAAATTTTTAAATTTTATAGATTTTTTCCTGTGTGGTGTTGCCATTACGAAGAGATGTTACATGTTATTTTAATAAAAATATATATATATATGTAACATAAATTTTTAAAGTTATATAAACTATTCAATTGAAAACAAACTTTTCAGTAAGGGTTGATGTTTCGGTTAAAACTGGTTTAAATATTCTTAAAAATAAAACAATAATTAACATATTACGTGCCATAGCATAAATGTTTAATATCTATCCAAAGTGCAAGATAGAGCAAGTTGACATTCATAGCTGTAAACAAAGAAATGTATGCCAAAAAACAACAAAAAAAACACTTACATAGATGTTTCAAAATAAAAATACTAATCAATCAAATAACCAAAAGGTTTTTAATTGTCATGTAAATATGTTAATGTTTAATTTGATGAAGAACTTGTTTCTATATCATTATCCATTCGATTTATAGAAATATTAGTGTCTGATGATCGCGTAATATGCATAGTTACGGTTTCAAAAAAAATATCCAAGAATCTTAATGTCTTTTAGAGATAAACTAAGGGTAGTTATATCTCTGGTCTATATTTTTATTAATTAATTTATTTAATTCAGTTGTGTTAGATTATTTTAAATGTTTTTCCTAGTAGCTTTACGAAAAATAAAGCTCCTTAAAGAATATTTAGACGTGACAAATTTATGATTTACATTTCGTACAGAAACTATTAAATTGTGTTATTGTGCGTAATAAGACCTAGTTATTATGGTAATTAATTTGTAAAAATAAGCTTATTTGTGTTAAGTCAATTATAGAAGGCTCGTTTGCATGTAAAATACTAAGTTAGTAAGAATTAGCTTGACACTAATTCACAATTTTTCTGTCTTTATAGTTGTAATAATATGAAAATTACGTCTCAATTAGTTTGACACAATTATATTAGAATTTCAAATTACATTCTTATGGTATTGCTTTGAAGGTACTCTTTATAGTGCCTAATTCAATGATTATTCCGATATGAATTTAATTTATATACAGTTGTTCTCAAAAATTATTTGTTTAACTTTGTATAATTATTACATATGTTAAATTATTTTTATATAATTTACAATTATAAGTAACTAGCTGAGCCCCGCGGTTTCATTCGCGTTAATTTGAGGGAAAAATAACCTTCCTCTATAAATGAACTATCTGATACAAAAATATTTTTTTAATGCGATCCAGAAGATAGTGCCTGAGATTAGCACGCTTAACAAACCAACAAACTTTTTAGCTTTATAATATTAGTATATTTATAAAGTGTTTAGTGATATTATACATTTATTTTATTACAAAAATATTAAAAATATACAATATAAAAAAAAATAATGATTTGAGATTTTCAAAAATATTATCACATAGTTGCAAAATGTTTACTATAGTAACCCTAAACATTCTACGTTTTTTTTTTTTTTTTTTATATAAAATCACGCGGGAAAGTCAAAGCCTCGTATTCACACGAATCGGTAAACGGTTATCAAGAATTGGGCACGGTAAAAGTTGCCATTTTAAATTTAAATACCGTACAACAGTTAGAATTTCAGTCGTGATATTTTGTATAATATAATCTATATATAAATAAAAATGATTTGTCGAAATGTATGTACGCGTAAATTTTCTTACCCAGAGCTTACTCTGTCATAAAAATATTCGGAATAAATAGTTAGTAAACATGGAAATTCGCATAATTAAGTGGTGTAAATGTAAGGTATGTTTAATAATATTAGAATGTCTTAGAGTTCAGAATTAGAGATGTAAACAAATAGCTAACTAGCGGTCGAAGCCATACTCGTACATACTGCAAGAGTGTAGTGTTACTTCGAAGATAAATATTTATTTTTTTACTAGCTGATCTGACAAACTTCGTCCCACCATATATTTTTCTTAAACTTACTTACTGACTTATTATTTTAAATATTTAATTAATTGTTGTAAATATTGTCCTCACAATAACTAACAAAAAATATCCAATTTGTTGGCTAATTAATTTATCTAATATCAAATAAGAAATACAGCCCTATTTATGGCCAAAAATTAAGCAGACTTAATTTTTTAACGTGGGCTTTAGTAAGGGTCCAAGTTTGGCAATAGTATGTTAACACAGATTTTATTAGCTGCAGTATTTAATATGTCCCAAACTTTGTTGACGATAGGTTGAAGTAGTAGTAGTAGTAAGTATAAACTTTGTCGTAACTATCTTGAAGATATCTCGATTACTGTCCGACAATTTTCAATTTCTTGTTTTCTGTGTTAATACATGATTGTAAGTTTAATGATCTAAGTTTCCTTCCTTTTATTATTCTAAGCTTCGCACTTGTCATCCTATGGTTGCTATCAAAGTTAAAAAAAATTACTTACAGTCTTCAAAAACAAATTTTTGTTACTTGAAATGTAGGTAATCAATCTCGTTTTTGTGTAACCCATCTGGTTACACTAATTTCCATCTCCGGTTTTTAAATATTCTGATTGATTCTGAGTGATTTTGAAACCAAGACAAAGTTCATCCGACCTCACAATGCAAATTTAAAAAATAAAGTTTATTTAACGAAAACCCAAAAAGGTAAATAAAACAATTGCAATAAATAAAAAAAAATAATAAAAACAAAAAATAATTTACTTAGCAAATTTTCACGTGTATATAATATACCTACGCATTTGCTTGTGCGTCACCTCTATAAAATCCTGGGTACGCCCATCGTAGGTACGTAAACGCTCTTGTGTGCCTATTTGCTGCGTGTTTTATGCTAAAATTTAAAAATATTTTGTCAATTTTTGAATTATGGATTTTCTGTACATATACATAATGCATGTGTTAAATAATAGATATAAATAAATTATTTTAATACTGCTATCAAAAGCCACAACATTTATCACTTCTTCAAACAATTATCATACTCAGAGTGCTAAAGATCAAAAATAAACATCAATAAAACTCATAATCCGTGTTAGTATAATGTAATTCAAAATGATAATTTTCTTATAACTAACTTCTAAATTTTGTGTTTAACCTCTAAAGGCCTCGAGGATGAAATTTAAATACGCCTACATAACTTCTGGGTACATTGTTCTAGCGATCCACGTGCTTACGTTTAACATCCGTTAAGGGTTTTGTTAAGTTAATAATTTGAAGGAATAATTCGTGAAACATATTTTAATTATCCTAAAAATGTAGTAAAAGTATTTTTTTTAAATGCTATAAAAAGGAAAATCCCATGCTGCTTGCTTGACTTTAACTCGATCTCGTGGTGACATAGAGTTCGTTGACTCCCAAACATGCGGGCGCTTTATTTAGTATTTATTCGCTGTACTGGTCTATGACAGCTTATATTGATGGTTTTATAAGAATAACTTTATAATACTTGTATTTCTATGGATGTTAAATATAAATATTTTCCTGTTAACGCACATCAATTCATCTTTACAATAATCATATTAATATAGTCTGCAGATATTGGAATTATTAAGATAACAAATAGTCATTGTACTTTATTGTAACAAGCTTTATTATATTCCCAGACAATAACCTATTATTTTTTTTATTTTTAATAATTGTGTTTGCTGGCAAACGAAGAAAACCGACTTTAATTACATCGACAAGTAATACAATGTAGATAGACGAAAAAATAATCAAGTAAATACGCATTATCAAAGATAACTCCAAAAGTTGTAATCAGATCTCGATGAATTTTAAATGTGACCAAATGATAAACATCGGCTTTCGATTAAATAAAAAATCATCAAAATCGGTACACCCAGTAAAAAGTTACTCGGATTTTTGAGAGATTCCCTCGATTTCTCTGAGACCCCTTCATCAGATCCTGGTGTTCTTATCATGGTGCCACACTTAGGATATCTCCTTTCCAACAAAAAAAGAATTATCAAAATCGGTTCATAAACGACTAAGTTATCCCCGAACATAGATTTAAAAAAAAACATATATATACGGTCGAATTGAGTAACCTCTTTGAAGTCGGTTAAAAACTACTGTCAAATCAAATTATTTGATGTAAATACTACAATTTACAGCGATAGAGTTCTATTACGTATCTGATATACTCGTATCACTTATAACAACATATGTTCTTAAAGATTGAAACAGTTGGGGCATTATAATTTTAGATATGTCACCCG
Organism: Melitaea cinxia; assembly: GCF_905220565.1. NCBI lineage: Eukaryota > Metazoa > Arthropoda > Insecta > Lepidoptera > Nymphalidae > Melitaea > Melitaea cinxia. The sequence goes on along the minus strand of NC_059397.1, from coordinate 14,106,172 downwards.
AAAAAAAATCGTATTTTATTAATTTTTTTAAGTTGCAATGGATTTAATTTTATTGTCCATTAATTATATGAATCACATTTTCAATATAACAAGTGATACCCGCATTAGCGGGTGTAGGAGAGCGTAAAGCTAACACTGCTTCCCTACGTCACGCGCTATTACTTTTTATTATTCTACAGATTTACCGAAATAGAAGGTGGCAGACTACTTGCTCTCGATACTTATTATCATTTACGATATAACAAAGCAAATTACGTTCGACAATGATTTGTATTAGGAGAAATTTTCTTTTATACTACATATACAAATCAATAAATAAAAAAACTTAAATATAATAATATTCAAAACTATTTTAAACCTCTTTTGTTACATATTTGCTTAGCTTTAATATTTTTTCCAATAGAATAAATAGCGCAATAAATTGTTTAAAAATCGAGTGAAAAATGCAATTATGCATGCGTGAGTATTTTTAATATTTTCTGCAGTGAATGCGTGTTGCATTCTGTGCTAAGGCTGTTACTAGCTGCGATAAGCGAAATGCACGGTATAAAACAGTAATAAAAGGTTATAATTAAATAAGGAATCTATTAAATACGATGAAAAATATTACTTTTTTAAATATAAATAAAAACTTCGTTGATTGATTTAAGATTGAAAATAAAAATGTATGCACAGAAATTTTTTTGATTTGTTTTTTTTTTTTGCATTAATTAATTATGTTTGATGATGTCTTAATGCAATGGTCACAGCGCTGGCTGTTACGCCGTCCATCGCGGGCTAGATCCCTGCACATGGCAAACATTCCTATAGGTCATACAGATGCTTTCTAAGCGTTTGTGATATAATCTTTTGTTTCTAGACCTCCGACATAGGTGCAAATACTAATGGGAGTCATTATGTGTGAGGTATCTTTAGATGTATAATACCTATATATTAATACGTGAAGCAAAAACTTTGTACCCCTTTTTACTAAAATTGCGCGGACGGAGGAGTATGAAATTTCGCACACTTATAGTTTATATAAAGAAGCAGTGCAGAACGCTAATATTTTTTTTTAAATTATGCATAAAAATACATTAAATCAATAAAAAAAACATTACGCACACTACCATGTATTTGACACACACGCATATATATATGTACTCTTTTTGTTATTGTTATAGAAGTACCTATAGTATTTGTCAACAAGACCTTAATAATGTTAATTTAAATTAATTAAGGTCGAATGTCGATCACTGGGCGACCACTAGTATTAATAATTATATGAAATCCAGTGTATATGATCTAAATATAGGAACGCAGATAATAAAATATTTCTATTAGAATAATTTTAAATAATAATTTGTTACTTACTGTCTATTATTTGGAGCAGTTAAGTAGTCTACAGTAGATACAAATCGATGTATAGTTATTTTACCAGGCGCAAGTTCAAATTTTTAAAAACATTTCATTTCACTTGGAAAGTAACGTTACAGTTTTTAATAACAGTTGCGAATATTCCCACGATCAGTCGTTTACCGCAATCTTATCAGAGAGAACTGATCAGATAGTGATCTGCTCGTCGGTCCGTGCCGCTACATCCGCGCAACGCATGTGAATTACACGTTTGTTCTGAAAAACCATTAGTATAATACACATTTTATTATGTTTAATGAATATGGTTCATTGACGTACATTTATAAAACGAATATCAATTTTTTATCTTTACTTGTATATTATACCGACTTTATCCATCAATAAACCACTAAAGTGGTGAACAAGCGTACAGCTCGCCTGATGGTTAGCGGTTACCGTCTCCTACAAATGTTTGCAATACCAGAAGCAAACGTTGTTAAACTTACTCCTGCTGTCACAGAAACACTACTACTACTTGAGGGAATGATTATTTGATCGTGATTTCTTTTAAAGTAGGGGTTCTTTCCCAGACAAGATAATCCTGATATAGGATATATTCAAGAGACCCCTCCCACCTCGATTTTTCAAAAGCAAAAAACAAAGCACAGAACTTTATAACATCACCTTTCACTCGTTAAATATCAGTCAAAATCGATTGAGATTATCCTTAAACACTGACAGACAGATGTTTCAAAAACGAACTGATTGTCATGATCAATTGTATTATAATGTGTTGAGCAATCCTATAATAGAATGTTCACATAATGCTAGAACACAACAAAATGACAAGACAGAACTATGCTAGAATGTTCATATAATAGTTATGCATTTAAACTAATGAATTTCTAAATAAATAACTACTCTTCATTTAAAATAATGAATTTCCAAATGGATAAATACATAGAGTATTTAGTTTTATAGCTCCTATTGATTAAGGTCACTATAATATGTAGTTAAGGGAAATATTCAAACCCCGCGTTACTTCATTGTGGATTGGCGGATGTCTGTGACTCAGAATACGTTGCAAACATTATGTTTTCGTTGACCGCAAATCGTATAATTGTGTTTGCTCGCAAACGAAAAAAAAACCGACTTCAATTACATCGACGAGTAATACAACGTAGATCGACGAAAAAATACTCAAGTAACTGCGCGTTATCAAAGATTACTCAAAAAGTAGTAATCAGATCTCAATGAAATTTATATGTGACCACATGATAAACATCAGCTTTCGATTAAATTAAAAATTATTAAAATCGGTACACCCAGTAAAAAGTTATTGCGGATTTTCAAGAAGTTCCTTCGATTTCTCTGGGATCTCATTATCAGATCCTGGTTTCCTTATCACGGTACTAAACTAAGGATATCTTCTTTCCAACAAAAAAAGAATTATCAAAATCGGTACACCCAGTCAAAAGTTATTGCGGATTTTCGAGAGTTTCCCTCGATATCTCTAGGATCCCATCATCAGATCCTGGTTTCCTTATCATGCTACTAAGCTAGGGATATCTCCTTTCCAACAAAAAAAAAATTATCAAAATCGGTACATCCAGTAGAAAGTTATGCGGTATAATACAACGTAGGTCGACGAAAAAAGCGTCAAGTAAAAACGCATTATTAGATATAGCTCGAAAAGTAGTTGTTAGATCTCAAATAAATTTAAATGGGACCAATTGGCACACACCACCTTTCGATTAAAAGATAATTTGTCGAAATCGCTCCACCCAGTCAAAAGTTCTGATGTAACATACATAAAAAAAAAAAAAAAAAAAAAAAAAAAAAAAAAAAAAAAAAAAATACAGTCGAATTGAGAACCTCCTCCTTTTTTGGAAGTCGGTTAAAAATATATTAAAAATTAAACTCTTTATATAAAAAAATAAGTTTTTGATTACGTTTAAATTTACACTTTTTCATATGTTTGATACGTAAATACTGTATATTTTATACACACTGATGTTCCTTAGATAGTAGTATGTATGAGTGTTTAGGTGTAATCGTTGTGGGTCTCCCTACCATGTCTCGGAGAGTACGTATAAAGCCGTCGGTCCTGGTTATTATAGACACTTTATCCACCATCACTCATGATAGGGAGATTATCTGCCATCGCGCGAAATAGGCGTATATAAAGAAGCCTTAGCCCAGCAGTGAGATATTTACAGACTGATTACGTTCAGTTCAAATAGCGTTCAATCAATTTGATGAGTCTATTTCATTATTTATTTTTCTGTTTGATCAGTCCATCGTTTTAATATTGGCAGACTATTGTGTTTAGCAAGGACGTTGCGCAAGCACGTTGGTTCCACTCACGACTGACCGTATGATTGCGGGTCTGGCTTTTGCAATTATTAATACTAAGACACGATGCTAAGACTTTTTTGATCCTAACGATCCTTAAGAATTTTTAAGATCCAAGGTCTTTTCTAGTGACTATTAGAAGTTTACATATACCATTCCCAGCTAGTAACTATTAGATTACCTAGACTCAGGGTGTGAATCAACCCTTCAACACAAACCTCGAAGCAGAAATTAAGGTATCTGCAATCTGCGCCAACGAGCTAGTCAAACATAGAAAAAAAATCTATAGAAAAGTATTTTCAGTTGTTTCTTAGTCAATATACATAAGAAACATTAAAGTCGTCTATTCGATTAAAGAGATAAAAACAAAATTTATTGATACTGCAAGTTTTTGTACGCATCTTGATAATATGCTACAAAGTGATTTCTATGCAATTAATCATTTTCATAAAATTGCTCAGGTTGTATGACAAAATTGCGTACCAGTTACAAACACGGTAAAGTCATATTATTACCGTATAAATATTATTTATACTTATTAAAGATATTGATTCGGTCTTGGCGTTCATATACTAAATATATTTGTTAAGATTCGTACATTCTAGAATATAAATTTATTTTATAAGGCATAAGTTGTCAATGTCAATAAGATATTAAATATTTAAGTAAACGGCTGGAAGTATAAGTGTTTGAAATATATTTTAATATAATACGAAAAGAAAAAAAAAATATTTCTTCAAACACTTGTATAAATATACATATGAATATTTCGAGTTAATCAGCGATTTTAAGTCATTTTTAAGTAAAAAAAGTAAATATACTTAGATACGTATTGTGTATTTATACAAATATATAGTTTAACTGGTACCCGCGACTTCGTCTGCGCAGGATTAGTAAGTACTTCGAGTAGATTATTATCTTCTCAATATCCATCTTTATACCAAAATTCATCAAAATTAGTTCTGCGACATAAATATCACTTTGTTACTACCAAATGTGCCTTAGAAATATATTATCGATTTTTTCCGTATTATGGTTTACTGTTTTTGAGATAATGGCTTACTCATAAAAGATAGATGCTGTTGCGTAGTTTTTAAAAAACTAATTAAGGTAAACATTTCTCTTATACATTATATACGTGTAAACTCTACAGTTTTTGCAGCACACGCCAGAATAGCTCGTAGATAGCAGATTTTTTCCGACTTACTAGACAATTATCGTTATATTTTGGACAATTTACACACTATCTTTAAAAATTATAGCCTATGTGTTATTCTAATGTATAAGCTATATTATTGTAAGCTTTCATTAAAATCCATTCGGCAGTGTTTGCGTGAAAGAGGAACAAACATCCATACATCCATACATCTATACATCCATAGATACAAACTTTCGCGTTTATAATATTAGTAGGATATAAGCCGGCTGTTACCTAAACCAAATTAAATTGCCTTTCTTAGGAACATACGAGAGTGTTTTTAAATATTTGGTTAAACAAATTTATTTTACTAATATAGTAAAATTTTAAATAAGTTTATTTTACCTGTATGTAAAATACTAGCCGACACGTACCCACTTCGTTGGGCGTTAATTATTATTTTTGTGTTTTCATCTCGCTCGCATTTCACCGACTTGATTTACATATACTATTATTTTTCACTGAATATTTTGTCCATTAACAATAAAACACAGCCTATATCACTCCTGAATAGTGTAGCTTTCTGTTAGTGAAAGAATTTTGAATTGTGAAGAACCCCCTACATACAAACAAAGTTAGAAACTTTACCTCTTTATAATATTAGTATCGATAATGACAACTAAATTACACATAAAATAAGCGTAACAGGAGCTAACTTCACTTATGTAAAACATTTAATTATTTTGTTAATTTATTACTATTTAATTAATTTATAATTGGACAATATTTTAAAAATCGTACATATTATATAGTTGTTATTTAATCTCTAAATCTTTAATTCATGGTTTTACTATTATTTTAAGGTAAGCAATTTAAAATCGATTAAATTTAAATAACATGTTTATCCAAACAATTACGTGTACCTTAGTAGTAGCTATAACTACATTTATAAACAATGATACAGTAAAATCTAGCGCCACTTTGTATTAAAGATTATTATTTACTTAAAAAATCTAAAAAGTTTCCGCTATACATTTTTTGTTAAAAAAAAACTGTTTGTGACGTTGAGATGTGTATGGACGGAATTTATTTTCTCGCAACTTCTAATAAGGAAAAAGATTTTGCGGCTGCGTTCTTATAACACGGTGGAATACAAATGATTGCGATTTGCGATATTTTGCAACAATCTGGCACCGCTATCGCGAATTCTTTGCATTTCGATGCACAAATCCCTCCGACTACCACAAATGTTTATCAATCCTATGCTTATTATACTTATAGGAGGCTTCGTGTGAAATGAATCTGAACTACATAATAGTACTAACGTTGCAATAAGATATAATATATGTATTATTCAAAGTAATATATAGCCTAGCCGACTCGACGAACTTTGTACGGCCATATTTTTTTCGTAAATAAATCGATTTTTTTTTTAATTTTCTTTTATACCTTGTCCTGACAGTAAAAAAAATATCCGTTCGTCGTAATTTTTTTGGAAGTTTTGCGTTTATGCGTGTATTTGGCGATTTCGCCGCCAAATTAACTATAAAGACCTACGGAAGGTTATTAATGCAGTTATACGTTAAAGTAATTTTAATACATGTCTAGTAAAATCTTAATCAGACAGTCCTACCGGTAATCGGCTATCTGTCGTATGTTTTATCATCAACTTTCTACGAGTATATGACGCAATCGTCCCAGAATTCTCATGTTTTAATTGCATACAGTCTTGCTCGCTAGACAATTGAATGGGATCGAGATCGATTGTATTGTTCTTGTTCTTGGTAGGTGAAGTGATGAACTAATACTTAGATATGTGTCTAAGATAATCTTACTCCTGGTTATTCCATGACTGTAATCGATTAATAAAAAAATGAAAGAGAACAAGTTACAATAAGGGCCTGTTTTACTAGTAGCTAATTAAGTTTATCTGGAACATAAATTACTATTAGACTTATCAGTAGAAGTAAAAAAGACTCATTATACCTCTTTCACCTCGACTAATGAATTACTATGATTTAAATGTTACAATTAAAATATCTGACAAACAAAACAAAAAAAAAGGTAAAAATATGAGTATATCTAAAATATTATCTATTGAACATCATTATTTAACAGACAGGTTTATCAGCAACTTTCAAACACGATCCAAATAAAACTCTAAACTGTACAACGATGACATTTAAATCTGGTATTAAAGTCTGGAGCAGGACACAATTTTGAAGGTCGATTATATAAAATATGTTTATCACAAGCATAATAGCGTAATTTGGTTTTATATAATGAATTGCAATCGTTATAGAAATCGTATTATAAAATATTTTTAATTAAATAAAAGTTCAAGAAGTATTAAAACGTATATTGAGACCTTGATATTTCTGATCCGACTGTAAACCGACTGTACATATAAAGTTTTTGTTTGAATTTTATTTTATAACTAGCTGCCTGGACAGACTTCGTTCTGTCAAAAGTTAATAGTAAAAATAATTCTTTTTTTTGTGTTTTTAACTGTGTGGCTACGGTACTAAAGAATATAGCCACCCCCCTTTTCCCGTGGGTGTCGTAAGAGGCGACTAAGGGATAACACACTTCTGCTACCACCTTGGAACTTAAAAAGCCGACCGGTGGCGGGATAACCATCCAACTGCTGGCTTTGAAATACACAGGCCGAAGACGGGCAGCAGCGTCTTCGGTGCGACAAAGCCAGTACTGCGGTCACCAACCCGCCTGCCCAGCGTGGTGACTATGGGCAAAACACATGAGTTCACGTTATTTTTGGCGTAAACTTGTGGAGGCGGTGAACTGTATAGGCTGTAATGAAGTTTTTTTTTTTAATTTGTATTAAAACATTCCATGCGCCTTAAGGAACATACAAAAAAGTAAATTAGCCGAATTGGTCGAGCCATTATGCGCTTAGCAACATTCATTTTTATTTATATAGATTTAAAGTTATGAACTTAATAAAATAAAAAGCTTCGCATTAAATAAATCTAATATAGGAATAAGGTAGAGGTTTTTAAGTTTAGGACACAAGTAAATCCCGTCTAAGTAATAAGATATATATTAGGTATATAAAAAGTAATATATTTAAAAAAGTGTGTGTACAAACACGACAGAAGTGCAACTTCTGTAAAGTAGTCTAGGTGTTTTTTTTTGCCTAGAATATAAAATACTGTGGAATGTATTCTATCTCATTCTCTCCTAAACAGTTATTTGTTTCTTTCTTTATCGTGACTCATTTTCGTTTCATCGAGTTTCACATCACAACGATTCGAAAAAAGTTTCACTTCAATAATGACGACACGATAAGAAATTCGTACGCCTATGATGCTATACGCCTATGATAGTTTAAATTCAAATTACTTTAAATTCAAATTTCTAATTACAATTTCGTACAGCCCTTTTTATATTTACTACTAGCCGACCTGGCGAACTTCGTACCGCCTTATTTTCTTTTTCTTTTTTTTTCTTAAATACAATAATAACATACATCAATAAGAGAGATAAGAATGCTAAGATAGATGTGTGGAGTGACGAGGAAAGATTGGATTAGAAATGAGTATATCAGGGGAAGTTTGAAGACAGGCACTCGTGACGGAGAAAATGAGGAGTAATGGGTTAGCGTGGTATGGGCATGTAATGAGGAGGAATGAACGCTATGTTGGTAAAAGAATGTTAGGGATGAATGTCGAAGGAGGAAGAGCGATCGGCAGACCAAAAAAAGCGATGGATGGATTGTGTGAGTGAGGATATGAGAAAGGACTGTGAGAGAAAGAAAGGAGTAAGCGCTGAAGTGACGAATAATAGAGAGGGATGGAAGAGGAAAACATGTTGTACCGGCCCTACATAAGTGGGATAAGGGCAGGAAGATGATGACATATATTAATAATAATATGCCTATCTTTCAAGTTGGATCAAATTGCACATGGTTTAATGCGGAGGTGGGGGGAGGACCTGGCAGAGCAGCCGTATGGCACACGCGTAACGGCTGCCTTGCGCCCGGTCCTTGAGCGGTGGATGCACCGTAAGCGCAAGCCCCTTACCTTCCGTCTGACGCAAGTTCTCACCGGACACGGCTGCTTTGGTGAATACTTGTGTCGGACGGCCCAAAAGGAGCCGACGACTGGATATCACGATTGTGGCGCAGTGGTTGACTCTGCCCAGCACACCCTCGAAGTGTGCTCGAGATGGGCGGCACTGCGTCGCGATCTGACGATAGTCCTCGGGCTTGTCACTGCCTTGCGTCATCACCGCGATGCTCGGCGACGACGAATCCTGGACGGCGATGGTCTCCTTCTGCGAGATAGTAATGTCCCAGAAGGAGAACGATATGCGGATGAGAGAGGAGGACACCGACGAGGCCTCCGTCCGCAGTCGACGAACAGGGGTGCGTAGGAGGCGCTACTTAATGCGCCTCCAGTAACGCCCCTGTGCTCGTGTCGGGCCGGGATGGGAATCCGGTGCTGCTAGATACGGCGTCGTCGGGATTATTCAGAAGTGAGCCGGATAGTCGCCATGGAGGAGAAGTCTGGCCTTTTCGCCGAGGCCAGCCAGTCGCTGGAGAGATCCTGTTGCCTACAGATCCGGGACCCTCCAATTAAAGCGGTTGAAGGCTCCCGCAGGGGTCTGGTCGGTACTGCACCCCCAAGTGCTGAAGCCGACATACGGTCTAGGACTGCCTACCCGGGCGTCCTGGATATCACCCGTAAATGGGTTCCCCTGCGATAACAAAAAAAAAAAAATTGCACATGGTGTTCAAATTTTATTAAAATCGGTTAAGTAGTTTAGGAGTCCATCGCGGACAAATAACGTGACGGGTAATTTCTATATATTAAGATTAGCACATAATTAAGCCTTGCGTAAAACTTTAATATACAAAAGAAACAAAAAAAAGATAAACGATAAGGAAGTTCAAGTGTGAAAATGCTGTTAAGTAACCTTAAATATATAATTTTGAATCTAATTTCTGCACTACCGTTGCTTCAGACCCTATATTAGCATAGGTTAACAGATAAACACCGACGAGTAACGGTTCACGTGGCGTGACTAACATCGAAGAGGTCTTCGTGAAAGTGAATTTCATTAAAGAAATTACAGCTATCAAACATTATGAAATTTTCGTATATTACTGAAAATCTATTCGATAAAATTTTAAGATAGGTATTGCGCCCGACTAACTACTTGTGTTTAAAATTGTCCTGTCGGTTTTTGTGTATTCGTTAGTTGATATTCGCTGCCTTGGATACTTAGGAAATGGTAAATCCATCTATACAAATAAATAAAATTGGTGTGTCTTTTTCTAATATCAAAATATGTAACTGCTTTTTACTAAATGCACATGGATGTACACACGGTCCATATACCACAATAACATTTTTTATAATTTTTTGTCTGTCTGTTTGTTTGTTTGTTCCGACTAATCTCTGAAATGGCTGGAACAGACAGACAGACAAAAAATTATAAAAAATGTTATTTTGGTATATGGACCGTGTATACATCCATATGCATTTAGTTATAATTGTGTTTGCTCGCAAACGAAAAAAAAAACCGACTTCAATTACATCGACGAGTAATACAACGTAGATCGACGAAAAAATAGTCAAGCAACTACGCGTTATCAAAGATTACTCAAAAACTAGTTATCAGATCTCGATAAAATTTATAATTTTATATGTGTCCACATGATAAACATCAGCTTTCGATTAAATTAAAAATTATCAAAATCGGTACACCCAGTAAAAAGTTATTACGGATTTTCGAGAGTTTCCCTCGATTTCTCTGAGATCCCATCATCAGATCCTGGTTTCCTTATCACGATACCAAACTAGGGATATCCCCTTTCCAACAAAAAAAGAATTATCAAAATCGGTAGATCCAGTAGAAAGTTATGCAGTATAATACAACGTAGGTCGACGAAAAAAGCGTCAAGTAAAAACGCATTATTAGATATAACTCGAAAAGTAGTTGTTAGATCTCAAATAAATTTAAATGAGACCAATTGGCACACACCACCTTTCGATTAAATTAAAATTTGTCGAAATCGGTTTACCCGGTCAAAAGTTCTGATGTAACATACATTAAAAAAAAACAGTCGAATTGAGAACCTCCTCCTTTTTTGGAAGTCGGTTAAAAAGCGGTCATTTTAATATTACAAACTGACACTCCAATTTTATTTATTTGTATAGATGTATAGATATTGTTTTTATTATTTTCACCCACATGTCCAATAAATAAATCTAGCATCGAAATGAGCGCTGTTTCATTGCGAATACATAGGGTTGCCTGCTAAAAGTCTAAATGTAGTCTGGCTAGGAATTTTCTAGCCTACTTTTTTGCGATTTACCTTTAACATACTAAAGAATATAATTATTTAATTCTTATCCACTAAGCAAATGGATGAAGATGACGTTTAGTTCGTATATTAGACTAAAGAAAAAATAAATAAAATTGGACTAAAGGAAATTTAAAAATTATCTGAATTTAAAATCTTAAGATAATGTCGATGAAGCTTAGTAATACCGATAAACATTTTTAGTACTTATTATAATATCTTAGTGAGCTTCCCATTCATAATGCAAGGACAGATTTCATATTCTTACACAATACTATAAGGTAAATTTATTCGTCTGAAACGAGATGCAAGCTAGGTTCACGTTTGACCTGAATCACGCGATGGAAAGTGATGATGGAGTTGAAAACACGTCTCGCGAAATGAACGAACCGACTTTCAGAGAATGCAAGTCTGCATTTGATGTACATAGTAAAAACCGCGGATTCGATTCACGTAAAAAAGTTATTAATATTTTATAAGGAATGTAAAAATTTAATTTAATTTATGTTGTTGAAAAAATTGAAAATATCTACTTTAATGGTTAAAAATTACATATAAAATACAAACAATATAATTTGTAAACTGCAATTTCACACCACTGTTAAAGAATTTTTTTTTACATGTTGTTAAGAACGCATAATGATTATTATGGTAATCGTTTATTTCAGTTTGTGTTTTAGTTATATGTACGGACAGAGAGATCAGTCTTGTCATATTTATTCTTTTTTCCCCTTCTTAATAAAAGTTAACAAAATAAAAATAAAATTGCATTTAATTTTTAGGGTTCTGCATGAATGAAATAAATACTAACTACGCTAAATACGAACTAATACTCGTATGACTATGCTCCTGTCACATTAATAATTAAAAGACATTTGAAACTTTCCTCAACACAGATACATTCATTACTATAGTTACTATACAATAATAATAAAAAGCGCAAAATAAATATATTAGATCTATACACAAAAAGTTCGTTTTGAATCAGTTGTATACATATAGCGTTATAATATATTGTATTAGCAAGGAACCATTCGTGTGGAGATCCGACTCACACTTGACCGATTTTTATGCAATATATGTTATTTAGATCAGAGAAATAATGATGAATATATTACGAAAATAATAAGTAAAAAGCGCTTGTTAAGCTCGATTTTCTCACGGCGCTGACGTAAACGAATATGTGCGATTTCACAACACTAATTTAGGTTAAATAATAATCGATGTACACGCACCAATTAGTCGAGTAAACATATTTTTGTAAATCACATGCAAATTATTACAAAATATTTGTATTATAATTTATTGTGTTATGTACAGTAAGATAATGCAAAGCTAGTGCTTACGCGTTTAAAATTGACGAAATAAGTTACACGACAAAAACTATTTAACTCAATAACTTTCATAAGAAACACGTAGGCACGTGTTTCTCCGTTTGTGACACAAGTACGGTAATAAACAAACATTTAAAAAATAAACTTCGCTCGCTCGCTTTTGGCTAAAAAAACAACAACACTTATTGCACAGAAGAAAAAAATTTAAATCTCTGACATGGACTTTTTACTTTTTATAGGATTATGTTGGCAGTAATAAAATACGAGTATAGTTGTAGAAAAAGTTAGTATAGAGTAAATTGTAAGACGTGGAATGTCGTCGGGGCGCGGTGTATAGTGTGAAGGTCGGTTGCCTGTAGGACGTCTAGTCTGATCACAATGTAATTTTTACCAGATATTACATATGACTTATTTTATAATAATATCACAAAGAGAAACATTTTTTTCAAAAATAATTCAGTCTGAAAAAATATTTCGATATTGGTAGATAACAATTAGAGAGCTTTGACAACAAAGCTTGTAGATATATACAACAAAAGTACTCGAAATGTCACGATGATGAAACTGTATACGGTTTAACAATAAAGACTAACTAATAATTAAATGCTTATTTGATTATTGAGGTATCCTTTCATTACTCCTGCTGACTGGCTCGGTTTCTCGAAGAACTTACAGCAGCACACCAGTAGCAGTAACACTTATAGTGAGTGGCTAATGTAGTAGTAGGAGACAAACCCCGAACTTTGAACTCAATTTTTTTAGATTTCGATTTTTAAACTTTACTGGCTTTTATCTAAGCACGGTAGTTAAAGGTACATTGAAAAAGAAAAAGTTTAGTGCAGTGCAGTTGAGCAAGGCGCTCAATCGACCGGATCTCCGGGTACGCTAGCGGAGTCACGCGTTTGCGTAGCGCTAAATATCTGTAATAATAAAATTATTATGTAGAAATTGTTTGTTTACTTAAGACACATAGAACAAAAAGTATTTAGATACAAAAATACAATGTCAGTTCCATACCATTTTATTATACAAAATATTATTATTCTTATTTAATTAAAACTTTTTCGTTTATCGTTCTATATATTCCTATTGTACCGAATCAAAATCCGTTTAGGAAACGTAAATGGAAAAGAAAAGGCAAGAAAGGCGTAAAAAGCTTTTTTTTATACTACAAAAAGAATCATTTCTTAAATAGTAACTAAGCATTCTAACAAGAAGTTTAATAAAACGCAAGCTAACCCGTGTTGGTTACTAGCTAACGATACACGTGCATTTAAATGATAATTTTATTCATAACTAAAATATAATTACCGTAGTGCATTACTTTGTATATCTAAGGCAGGTTTCCTTTTGTGTATTTTTAATAATTATTACGTAATATTAATACATTGATGATAATTGGAAATAATTCTAGTATATACATATGTCTTTTTAATATTGTTTTTGTTTTAAATGAGGAAAATATAAAAAATGAGAAACGAGGATAGATTTATTATTATTTTATTTTTTGGTTACCATAGCCTATAGATACCTGCAATACCAAATTTTACTCCCAGTGTCGACACGTGACATTTGCAGTAGATCCGATCACCTCACTGTTCACAGGAACACAGCACTGCAATGAGAGCAGTACTATTTGGCTGTGCTCATCTGTAAATTTAAAGTGCTTCCACAGTTGGATTACTTCAGATTTAACCGAGATATTTCTTACACTGTCTTATCTATTTATTTATTATTTACTACTTTATTGCAAAATACATTAATGAATTGTACAAAAGGTGGGCTTAATGCTAAAAGCATTCTCTACCAGCCAACCTTAGGACGTACAAGAGCGGACGTTTGTAGGTGTGCAAAATCGAGTATTAGTAAAATTGACATTAAGCGAAAAAAAAAGGATACGATATACGTATACGATACGATAATATTTACGATGTATACCTATAAAAATTTCGTGTCACGTTGCTTGTCCGGGCTAAACAAAAACTACTTACCTAGAACGATTTTAATAAAATTTTGCGCAGATATGTCGTTTTATCTAACTTAAAATATATGCTTTATTTTGTTTCGATTAACGACCTTGAATAAAATAAAATGCTTGAATAAAATGCCGCGGGGCACAGCTAGTATTTGTCCAAAAATAGGATTAAAGGAAGAAAATAAATTCATATTTATTTGTATTGGTCGTGTTCTGTGCAATTCTAGTATTGACGTCAATTGTAAGTTCTTAGAAGACAAGTTTCCTTGAAAATAATATATTATTTGTTTATAAACTTAGTAAATGAATTTAATTTTTCTCGCAATGTAACAGTTCTTAGACCGGAACCGATAACAAAACACCATATCTGATGTCCTCTACTCAACAATATAAAAGTGTTGTTCCTCATATATTCTTTATTGGTGTGATATAATATATATATTATAAATGTGTATATTATAAAATGTGTTTTATGATTCTTAAAAGAATTAAATACTTAGTCAATGAACAATTGATTGAATAGATTACTGTTACACGGTCAGTGGAGAGTCACCATCTTTACTATCGATCTGTGGAAATTATGTACTAAAAAATAAGAATAAGGAGAAATATGCTGGTTTATTGAAAAATATACTGGTAATAGTTTTTTTTTTTTTTGTACTAAAATAAAACTTAGTACATACGTATGTATTACCGTATTATTTCTAATTCAACTAATTCAAAACGACTGAACTGATCTGGATGAAATTAAGTACAGAGGTTATGCCCTGGAGTTTCATATGAAAGAACACTATCATAATTGAGTTGGTTCGCAATCACTTCTTCCTTACTTCAATATACATCGACAAGGTAATATATTGTAGGAAGTCGAAAAAATAATCAATTAAACACACATAATTAAAGATAATTCAAAAGTACTCGTCAAATCTCGGTCAATTTCAAATGGGACACCCATTAAAAAGTTATGAGGTAACACACAAAGAAATACAATCGAATCGAGAACCTCCTCCTTTTTTTGAAGGCAATTAAAAATGAACCCGTACGAAGTACCGGGCAACTATCACTAGAATATAAAAATCCTTTATTTTTATATCTGTTAAGGTGTTAACGCGTATAGGTCACTGACAACGCACACATGAGTCATCTCTGAGAATGACGGAACTTGAGGCTACATACCATTTTGCAAGCTACGGTATCTCACACTGATAATAGTTCAATATCCTTGTTTGATACGATAAAGTCAATGTTGTAAAATGTGTGTTTAAATGTTTTATTTGTCTATTATAAATAACAGAAATAACTTTAATGTGACTAGCTAACGTTATAGAAAGAGCTTAATGTGTTTTTTTTTTTTTTTACTATTTTTCTCAGAAGAATTTACACGTTTTTTTTTTATGTCACTAAGTCGGCAAATAAGCGTACGGCTCACCTGATGGTAAGCGATTACCGTAGCTTATAGACGCCTGCAACACCAGAAGAATCGCAAGCGCGTTACCGACCCAATCCCCAATCCCCCCAGGAGTTCTGGTCACCTTACTCACCAACAGGAACACAATACTGCTTGAAAACAGTATTATTTAGCTGTGATCTTCTGTAAGGTCGAGGTACTACCCCAGTCGGGCTGCTCCATATTTTGAGCAGGAAATTCCTGCTGTGCCCTACCTCAGTTGTTTGTTTATTTTCTCATCGCCAAGTACGAGATGAAATTTTTAATTTTTAATAAAGTTAACTTTTTTAGTTTAAGTTAATGCGTGTGTCTTATGTAACAGCTGATTAATACCTACATTTAAATTATATATCCAGACACGGAGCGAATATTTGCGAAGCAGAAAATAAGTCCATTGCTAACAGATACCAGCGTTGCTAACATTTAGATTTTCGACTTAAGATTTTATAAAACTTACAACATTCTATATACACTTTAAAACAATAGCTCGGATTCCCACAGAAAAAAATATTATATTTTATCTCTATTACTATGATTCTCTTATAAACGTTCTTTTTAGAATTGTTTGAATGAATCCATGAGTCAAGCTATAAGTGAGCGAATGACGGGCGTGAAAGTGGAAAACAATTATTGTCCTTCGACAATGGATCACAAGTAACCACAACTAGATCACAGTGAAAGTTTCATTGTAATAGATACCTTTGTGTTAGTGCCTGATTTCCCATAACGTTCATTGTTCGATAAGGACGTTAATTTAAGAATTATAATATCATTTTGACAATAATAAAAAAGTTTAAAATATTACAAATACACACACTAAAATGTATTCTTTAAATGTGTGGGTTGATTACGTGTATGAAGCAATGTCTTGTGTAGTTTTTCACACAAGTTTAAAAATAACAATTTAACGAAGATTCTCGAAGCTTTTATTTCACCTTTCACTATTAAACACGATTATATTATTTATAAAATAAAATGTCTTAATTTATTTATTTACAGTCTATATAAGTAAATTGTTCGTTAATTTACTTTAAATAACATTACCTGAATAGCTAATAAGCCGTAACAGAGTAATACTTGTTAGAAATACCCAATAGTTTCTCATGTTATTCAAGAATAAAAAGTAATAAATTGCAAAAAAAAAGCAAATAAACTTCGGCCGGTTTGTATATTACCTATGTGTAATAAAGTTTTAAATAGATAACACCCGGGGGCGTTCGCGTCCATCTGTACGGTTAATCATACTTATCTTTTATCTTGCATAAAAATAGATAGATCTTAGTCATTAATGTGTTTTTTTTTTTCTTTTCAGGTAAGTTCTACATTATTAGCAATTCTAACGGGTTAACACTCTTCGTGGGCAACAATCAATTGTAAGTTTTGTTAAAAAGTATGGATTTAGTCTGAACGATTGTTACTCGTCTGTGTTTTCTAGAATTAAATATGAGAATAGGGTTTTTCGGTTTTTTTCGATTCAAAAGAAAATCGTTTTATAAAAATTAATGTACTAAAATACATTCGTGTTTGATTATATAATCGGAAAAAAATTGTGTTACCCAAATAAGCAGTTTCCATTCAATTTTTGTTCAGCTTCGTTAATTCAGATGATGATATCACTATATTTGAACACCGTACTGAATAACTTTCAATACTCATTTCTCTGTATTTGTTTAATAGTGGAGATGCATTCACAAACTTTCACGTAATTAATTTTTATAACCTCGTTTGTTTAGATGAAATTATTTAATAATAAATTTTAATTATTTATATAAAATTTCGAACGTTCAACGATATCCACTACTTTATGAATCTTTAGATATTACTATTGTTTGCGAATACTGTTACTGCTTCGATCAATTTACTGTTAAATTTTATCACGAAATACTTCGAGGCTTGTCCTAATTCTTATTCACTTTCTTTCATACTACAATGAGTTACTCTTTTTTCGTACAATTGATTGATAGTTTCAAGTGTCTTATGTCTCAGAACTCGCCCGTTGCTATCATTCGTTAACTTTAGAGTGAGTTGACACAATTGCAAAAAATATTAATAATCTGATCGCGTACATTTCTAATAGGTATTACTGAAACCAATTCGTTAAAAGATTTTTTTTTGTTTAATTTTAACAAAAGAATATAACTTTTGAGTGATATGTTAAGATTGTCTTAAAAACACTAATTAAAATCTTATAAAAAATTCTTGTGTCACAATGTTATTTAACATACTCCTCCGAAAATGCTGGACCGATTTTTATGAAATTTTGTGTGCATATCGGGTAGGTCGGAAAATCGGCCAACATCAATTTTTCATACCCCTAAGGTTATAGGGGGGGGGGGGGGATTAAGGGTGTTAATAACATATATGGCAAAACAACGATTGCGAGGTCAGCTAGTATAAATATAAATATATCATACCTTAATTTTTTGAGATTTTACCACCAATTTTAAAATTAGAATATAATTTTAGCGAACTTGAACCGTGGAACATCGTAACTAGGTGTTTTACTGCCTATTTTTCTATATAACTCATAGAACCTGATTTAAGCGCAAATAAATTAAATTCATTATTATTTTAATGTATTACTTGTTATAGTTGTGATATGGAAATAAAACAATGTGTTCAGTTTTCCTCTCGTGAATGGCGTGGAACCTCGCTTTCTTACACTCGGATGCAAAAAGTAGAATCGCCCGCTATAGTAAAGCAAGGCGATGGTCGCTTCTAAATATAATTACTGTGCCAACCAGTTACCAGCAACTATAGTTACATTACCAACACGGCGAGGATGTAGGTATTTTTGTACACTTTTTATTGAATGTGTACTAAGTGAAATCGACTGTAATTGACTTTAAAGTCCTTACTGTTGATATTGGAACTGAAATGCCAGACTTATTTTTTCGTAAAAAAAATATTCAAGGTAATCAAATTTTCTTTAAGGTACTGTTCCAAAATAACATTTGTATAAAGTGACGAATGTGAAAATTCTTACAAAAATGATTAAAAATATATTCCTCAAAAAATAAGGTGCGTAAGAAAAATAACTTCACCTACCGCTCCCTCCCCCCTATATTGTAAAAATATATATTGTTTAGCTAAAATTGTCGCGTAAACGTTATCTACCGAAACTACCCGTGCAAAATCGGGATGGTTCCGGTATTAGACAATAAATTACAAACATCAGCATCTATTATAATTTACAGTGATGTCATTTACATCTATTACTAAACACTTGGGTCACATAAAGGAATCTAAAAATATCACATTTCACAAAACCGGTTAGGGAGTCGTCTTGATAAAAAAAAATTGTCTTTAAAAACCGTAAACTTGAAAATATATACTGAGCGAGAATCAATAACAACTATATGTTACCTAGTCTGTTCGCGTTTAAAAATTGTAGCTTTCTTCAACTGGTCAATTTGAACACGGCCTTCTAATTCATTAACGCAACACTAATATAGTTTTATATACTGGAAAAATAATATCGCAAAGAAGTCTAGGGATTTGTAGGTTAAAAATGTTTAGATATATTTTTTATTTATCTATTAAAAGGAAAGTTGGATTAATAGCTATTGGTTTATCTCGGGTTCATCCCTTGTCACGCGAGGATAAGGACTAGGACGTAAACAATGTCAACGAACCTCTTCACTCACCCTAAGGAATGAAAGAATTTCATTATTATTTGTCAGTAGTAGTAAATTATGGGGTTCCATATCAAAAGAGCGCCATTGAAATACTATAATCAATATATTAGTATAGCTTTTTCTACTATTTATGACAGGGCTGTATCTTAAAGACCGGAATAGCTACATCCTTGTCCTTTTTACATAGCTATGTGTCAAATATAATACGTTTACGCAGCTATAATACGGTAACCATTAAAGAGGGTCTTCATAGTTCTAGTATGAACTGGTATATCGGAAGATCAGGTATCGTCATACCCGGATCTAAAACTCTTGATCTCGCCATTTAAGAGATTGGCACATCATTAATGATGTCAGTTTATTGCAACTTCGCTTTCGCGATTGAGATACATTTGCTTTGCAGATATTGCGTACTTGTTGCTCCTTATTCTATCTCGTTTAGGCTCCTCGTATTAATTTTCGAGTTGATTAGATTTTACAACACTGAACTGATTTTGAACACTTACTTACTTTATATGCACTATGCGTGATGTAACACAAAATATATAAAATAAATTATTTGATAAAAGAATATATAAATCAGCCATTATTTCAATCATGTTTTTGTTAAATTATTTAAAATAAAATGTATCAAGATAAAATTTGTAACGCAAATTTAAATGTTCCGGTATTCGGGATCCTCGATTAAATTTTCTAATTTAAATACTTTGTGCGCAAATTCGACAATCACTGAGACGCTTTTATTTGTTATTACAAGCTGTTAGTTAAAGTAGAAAATTACCGATAGATCCACTAGAAAATTTTCTGACACACTCATGTTAATAACTAAGTCCCCGATTACTCGGTTGCTGATAAGTTATTACACGGTATCAGTTGTGAATAAAGTTTATCCTGCAAATAAGTCACGATTAGATATCTGTTGGATATCATCTGTCAAATAGCGTTATCCACAACTGATGAAACAAACCTTAAGACTTCTTTTCTGCTTTGTGCATGTATCTGTTATGTTTCTATTACACTGCAACCTGTAAAACCAAAAGTTGTATACTATTACCTAAGTGAACTTTTGATAGTCTATCAGTAACTTATGTACCAGATAAACTATATCAGCAACGGTGAAATAAGCCCTGTAACCTTCTTAGAGAGATTAGGCTTTCGTGTCTATATATTTACAATTTGTGTAAATCAAAATTACTACCAAGATGACTCATACCTACTTTTACGATTCCTCCAAGACCTCGGTTAATTGTAGGGCTTACACAGCTATCTAGGGAAAGGGACGAAAGCCTTGCCTCGGCAAATAACAACTGTTTACCTTCCACCGTCCTTTAACGTCTCATTCGTTGATAACAGGGTTGACAACTATTACGATACAAAAATAAATAAGAATTTAACCTTTCGCATTTTCAATCATAATTTATTTTGCTTTCATTTTTAAATAAGATTTTTGATACAGTTGCAATAATAAATAAATAAATACAATTTTGTTGTATATTGTCGACCTTAAACTTTGTACTTTATATTTAATTGATTTCAATAAACTATATATAGTAGATATATCGGTTTTCAAATGTAATTAAAGATTAAATTAACACATCAAAGTAAATATGTGAAGTATTAGTAAAAAAAATTATGTTAATTAATTTTACTGTTTTTAACTTATTTTAAACGGTATACTTATGAAAATATATAATATTATTTTATTAATTTTGTATTAATTTCAAATCAAATTAATGTCAATTATTTTAGACCTTATAAACGTTAAGCGATTAATAACCATAATATTTCATTTATATTATATACTTAAGTATATAATAAACTAGAAAAGAAATAAAAAAATTAAAATAAATTGACATTTAAATATACAGAAATTACGTTAACAACCCTGACGAAGGAAAGGCGAGCTTGCGTGTAATGCATCTCAAGAGATGGTCAGTGATGGGCCCTGACATCCCGTTGAACACAAATACCATGGTAGAGCGAGAAAACCGATAATATTTGGTATGTTATAGAAAGAGATAGATATATAACACACTTGTACATTAAAATTTAACAGGTTTTCGCTGTACTGGTTGTGCAGGTGAAGCGCTATGAATGATTTCGTCTATGAGACTAAAGACAAAAAAAAAACTTTTTAATATGTATTTTTATGTTGCTCCAAAGAGTTTCTATTTAAATATGATTTAAATTGAAAAAGTTTTGCTGTTTCTTCAGCTTAAATATTTATGACATAAGTTATTCAATAATAAAGTGTTTCTAGATAAAAGTCAAATAAATATTCATTAATTGACTTTTAATATGACATTGCAGACTTGAAGAAGACTGAACTCATCTATATTTGAAGTATATTATATTTAAGTAATATTCAAAGAAATACTTGAGATTAGTTAAAATAATACCTATATGTATGTATTTACTTTTTAATGTGAATGTTATCAGCTATAGTTTATATCCAACCGTAACCGTGTCCTTGGCAAATATTGATCGTTAAATAACTCGGTACCTTACTTGTGATAAAATGCATTTGTTTTATCAACAAAACTATTTTTAGATCCTTCTTAATAGATAAACCTATTTGGTGATAGCTAACTAATTTTAAAAAAATCCACGTTGACCATTATTGCATCGAAACTTGAAAAAAAATACGTATAACTTTTTTTTTATCATTATTATTTTTAATTAAAGATAATTTAAATTTATACGCCCTTGTTCTCAAAGATGAACTAAATTTTCATGTGAAACAGATGGACCATAAAGATATACGCCAACTTTGTATTATTATATATTTTATACTTAAATGTGTAAACATGTTACAAAATGCCTTGATATTATTAACAAACATATGTATTACTTGTCTTTGATGCCAAAGGCAGCTTATCTTTAATTTTTAAACATGTAAGTACACCATAAACAATGTTTTGCCTTTATAAAAAAATTAAAAACATACACGTAAAAAGCAATTTAAAAAACAAAAATTACTATATTCGGGTAGGCTTCAAAAGCACTTATGGATCGTCATTCATTCATTGTCATAAGCAAAATACTCGACAAATTGATGTATCTTAATAAGTATACATATTGACACATATTTTCAATCTATATTTATGTGGACATATAATTTGAAACGTAAATGGGCACCTATTATCATTGGAAAATTTACTTTTCTATTTTAATTTGAGTAAGTACATGATGGAATGTAGCGATAGAGTCACACGGCCCTTGCGTTTTGGCTTTTAGGACGAACCAACGCGGAATGCATACAATATTCTATAGCGGATCAACATTGAGTGAGTAGTTTTAAATAATACTGCGAAGTATCTAATGTGATGTATAAATTTATAATTGGTGTGGAATATTTATGATTTTAATAATTTTCTTTGAGTACAAATTACATCAGGGCCTTATATTACACCGAGGTTTTTTGAAAGTATAACTTAAATGTCATAACAGGATATAAGATTTTCATCAGGTAATACACCTGAATTATTATTATTACTTGTCTGTATATCAACTCAACGAAGCTGCGTAAAAAATTTGATAAATAATACTTCCTAAAAATATAAATTAAAAGAATACTCACTTCACACATAGGCAGTAAAATAAGATGCAGTAACATTGATTGGTACTTAACCTTATTTACCACGTAATCACAAACAATTAAATTAATCACTAAATTAAATTTCCATTTCTCTATTAAACTTTTATTAAATAATTTTAACGTCGTTTTTAAAGGGTATTAATTTTTCTTATTATATTAGTATAAAATGTAGGGAAGGGCTTTTGTTACTGGCAATAATTAAAAAAAGTGGATATATAGGATTAGAGGATAAGATGGGTATAATTTTATCGCTTTAAGAATATAAGAAAAAGAATATCAAATAATAACTTTGTGCATCAAAAAGGGCGTAAGTCTTATCGAGAAAATAAAAAACTAATAACCTTTTTTGAAAATTTTAGTGATTTTAGTAAATTAAAGTCCACCTAAAGTTTCATAACAATTTAAAAATAAATAACCAAAAGTACAGGAGGTTGACTATAATTTTAATAAAATCAATACTTAACAAACAAACCGTTTAAAATAAACATATATAAAAATATATTATAATTAAAAGTAAGTGCACACGTTTTTTAATTGGAAGGTTTTTTTTTAAATTCTTAATAAACAAATAAGTTCCACTATGAATGCAACAATACTCAATCTCATTATAATATGTATACTCTAGTTCACTCTCACATCGGTATTATTATATAAAATGTATCTATCTACTAATGGCCGTTATCACAATAGTAAACAGACATGTGCAATTGGCGCAATGTCACCGCCCGTCAATGTAGGGCAATGGGAACCGCCGCAGACCAAAGAACACTACAAGTGGCATTATGACAAAACATTTTTATCATCGTTATTTCTATATTTTTATCCTTAAAATATTTGCCGTTTAAAAGAAAAAGAAAAAAGGTTTAGCCACCTATTAAAAATATTTGTTTCGTTTTTACCAAAAATCACCTTATTTTATCAGTCCAATTAGTATATAAAGCCTACATACATAATAAGATTTTTTTTTGTTCTTGCCAAAAAAATTTTCTTATGTTGCTCTAGAAATGGGGTAGCATTGTTTCTTTATTATGATTAAAAATAAATGTAATATTACTATATTTAGTAATGATAAATGGTATTAGATAATACAACTGTATCTAACTCGTACTATTTACCGGTTCCAAATCTATTCATGCTATTTCCAGCGAACCTTCTGTTCTGATACAGAATATAACTCTCATATGTAACACAAATACAATACCAGCAAATTTACACTTTGCTGGCTGGTATTTAAGGATCAAAATAGTTTAATTGAATGAATGCATAAGGGCTGGTGTATTATCTATGCGTACGAAATCGGGCCGACGCGATAATTGAGCAATTACCTTCCTTGCAACATTATTTTCACTCTGGTCTAATGTAAACATGTTTCAATAAATATCTGTATTATTTATTATGTGATTAAATATTTTTGTTACGAAATAGTTATAGTTGAAATCACATAAATGACAGCAATTAGGTAATTATAAAGCTATTTCAAAAAAGTTCGATTTAAACATTTTTAGTCTAAGATACAAACTATACGTGATCTTCACCCATCTGATCAGTGAATAAATACTAAATAATTATCTTCGATAAATCGCGAGAGGGTTGGCTGGAAAATTCCAAATGGCCAAGCTATATTATATTCAGCAACCGCCATCAAACCAGACTTAGCAGGCAACCCTATGTCATCGTATTTAAAGAATAAACAGCGCTTATTTTGATGTAAGATTTATTTTTTAAACATGTGGATGGAAGTAACTAGAACAATATATATTAATATACCTGTTTATACCAGCAACCCAATAGTTATGACAGAAGAAGAATAGACAACCCAACATTTATATTTTTTATAGGCTTCATACTGTCGGTAGGTATTAAAATTATTCTTCAAATTTGTAGCTGCGTGTTTAGATAAAAAAATTTTTTTTTCAATTTTGAATTTAACGCCTGGTCAGGATTTTACAGGTCATCCTTTCCGATTATTTTTACTAAACACATAAAATAATTTTCCTTAATTTAGCAGATGGGTGAAGTTCTTCCTTGTTCGTATCTCCTACTATCTATTTGTCTTTGCATTGAGTGATAATGTTAAACAATATGTAAATGTAACAAACTCTTCAAAATACCTTTTCTATAATATTTTTAGCACATAAAACTAATTATATCTTTGTGAAAGAAAAAATAAACAAGATTCTTGGTATTTACGTTAAAAATAACGAGGCTTAAAACTTTCAAATTGCAAGGGTCATCAACCTCATGAATTAAAATGTTCTAAATGAATCTGTACAAACATTTGATAAGAAGTCAAGTGTGTAACAGATAATAAACAATTCCTAAAATGTAGTTGTGCTTAATTTTTTTTTCATAAAGGAAGCAAATGAGCTTACAGCCAGTAACAAAACAGAATACGTTTTTTTTATGTTGATAGAATTATATATACCGCTTTTGTGTAGTGTTGCGTGTAGTTGCCTAAAACACTGACGGTTTGCGGGTTCAGTTCCCGCCCGGGGGTGGAAAATTGTATTTATACAAATATTTTTTCCGGTTTGGTCCTTGTGGGTCTCACCACTGTGCCTCGGAGAGTACGTTAAACCGACGGTACCGGTTGTTATCATAAAAAACTGATAGCTTATAGTAGGGAACATATCCACCTACTCGCAGTGGAGCAGCGTGGAGGATTAAGCTGCAATCCTTCTCCTATATGGAGAAAAAGGCATACGCCCATCAGTAGGATGTTACAGGCAGAATCGATCGAAAATGATATAAAGACTCTTTTGTGAGGTAGAAATGTAAATATCGTGCATTGTGTTCTATTTTACCGCTCTGCTAACACACTGGCACGAGGACGATAACAAGAATACTTAATGACACAACAATATTTAGCTGTAATTAGCTATGTTTATTACAACAACTTATCGTCAGGTTTCTAATATTAAAATATTTAATAATCGAAATTATGTTTTTTTTTTTTTATATATACAATATAGGCAAGAAATGTCTAGTAACTATGCTGTTTGTTTTCAGTAAATATATAAAATAAATAGGTGACGTATGATGTGTAGCAGTCAAAAAAAAATATTGTAAAAACATTTATTATTTAAAAAAAAAAACATACTATTATGTAAGTCACCTAATTGATATTGAAAGGAAGCAACGCCTATAAACGAGACGTAGCGTATAAATAAGGAAAATCGATTAATAAAAATGTCTTTCTCTATAAATTGCATTGGCAGCGATCGGAAAGCAATGAGCAATGTATGCCGCTCACGCGAACAATGTCGCGCCGTGTGACTTCGCATTACGTCAAGTGTACCGTTAGCAAGCCATATTCCTATTCATGGTTCCGTTCGATTTCACCGGTTTAATGCTTCGGTTTTCTAAAAAGAATCCGATTTCTTCAAATATTTTTAGTAGTATCATAAATAACATTATGACTGTTGTGTTAAAGAATTTGATGTTGCATATATTTTATTTCATAGTAAGACAACAGATGATCCGCTATTTACTAAGTCAATTAAATCAAAATGGCGGGTATAGCCTAGGTAGACATAATTCTAAACAACTTCGAGAACGGTACCATCGACCGATACCGGTCTCGATATGACTTGGTTGTTAAACATAACTTTCGTTTTGTTCAAATTCATACCGAGAATGACTCGTCGGAAGAACTCATTTAGGCCGCCCAGCACTTGCCCTAGCCTAGCTTATCCGCAATGACAATATCGTCGGCAAAACGAAGATGAGAGATGTATTCGCCGTTGACGTTGATGCCTTGTCCTCGACGCCCCCAATCCAATGTCTTTAAGACGTTTAACTGAGGTAGGACAGAGTGGAAGCTTCTTACCTTACAGAACTTCTTACCTTAGAGAAGATCACAGCTACATAAAACCGTTTTCAAGCAGTTTTGTGTTCCTTTTGCTGAGAAAGGTGACCCGAACTCCTGGGGGGAATTGAGGATAGGGTCGGCAACATGCTTGTGATGCTTCTGGTGTTGCAGTCGTCTATAAGCTACGGTACTCGCTTATCATCAGATGAGCCGAATTCTTGTTTGCCGACCGTCGTTATATAAAAATAAAAGACATTCTCCGATATCAATAATTATTTAACACTACATTATTCTATAATGTAGAGTTAATTATTGTCATTTTATGTAGTCAAGTGTACTTAAAGCTCTAAGGCTCTAACATATATTTATTTTCCACCGTAGAATCGAATGATTATTTTCACAAAAAGTAATTATTTCTATTTGTATAAATAATACACCATATGATGATATACGTCAGTTGCGACTATGATTACTGGATCCTTCGAGATGTACTGCTGTTTACGGCCTATAATCTTCGGCTATATAAAACCTATAAAATTCAAAAATAATTTATTCATTTATACTGGCGCTTCTAACCTTATATAGTTTTAACTGAAATAACAAAACTGTTTACTGAACGCCATATTTGTTTTCGTAATTTCAATTTGTTTGTTCATTTTGACCTTTTGGCCTGATAATAATGGAAACAAAAAAAAACAATTTGGTGCAGGGGTTCGGAAGGTATGCCCACAACATTTAGGTACATCTTAGGTACATTTTGACGTTTCATTTTTTTTATATGTACAAAATAAAAAATATTTACTTTAATAATATAACATTTATAGAAGTATATAGGTATATAAAATAAATTAAAACCGAGAAGAAGATTATGCTAATTTACGTAATATAATAAAATTTCGAGATGAGTTTCCGCTGATAACAAGTTTCCTTCCTGGGTACGGTGTTATCGGCCACTATCTAATGTGAGCTACTATTGTATAGACGACTACAGTATCGTTATAACTAATAAACTTTATACAGATGACACATTATAATTACTTTAAAATAAATCGCTTGCCTATTTATTATTTGGAAAAAAAATCACCATATATCTACATAAATAATTTATATATATTTGTTATTTCAGCCTGTTGTTATTAAACGCTATGTGAAATATTTTTTATTAAAAACATTTAAAATAAAATGAAATACAATAATATAAAATATTATAACACCCGAACTTAAATTATTATAAAATAAAATTGTAAATTATTCTCCCATTACATCCCACTATCCATTGATTTCTATAAGATTCAGAGAAAGGGTGCGATAATTGGGTTCAATGAGTCTATTCACAACTTTAGTGGAACTTGACCGATGAAGACAAATCCAAATTGAAAAGACGCTTTATTTGCTACAAATAATTGTCTAATGTGTTACAATTTAAAAATAAAGCGTAAAAAATTTTCACACATGCAAATAAGGTTATCTAGTAACAGGCACGACATTGTCTTTCAAATCACACTTCTCTTATTTTTCTTCCTTATCACTACTTCGCACTTTTAGGTCATAGGGCGATGTTTTATAGCTTGCACAGCTAAAATTATTAATAGTATTACAATTTTTTGCTTATAAATGGTAAATTACTTTATATAATTTGTATTTATTAATAATCTTCTACATATTAATACGTGAAGCAAAAACTTTGTAACCCTTTTTAAGAAAATTTCGCGGACGGGAAGACTATGAAATTTTCCACATAGAGAAGGTGTGTAGAATGCTAATATTTACTTAAAATTACGCATAAAAATACATTAAATGAATAAAAAAGAAACATTATACGCACTACCAAGTAGTAGTACTAAATACACACGTATATATTCTTTTGTTTATTATTATAGAATTTTTCATAGAGTTTATTTTCTAACTGCAGTTTCTGTTTCGTGTCCTATGCCCAAAGGTTGTCTGGAAGAGATCGCTCTTTCAGCGATAAGACGGTCTTTGTACAACAAAGAGTATTATTAGTATTATATTTCAAATAAATGTCGTTAGTTTTAATAATGAAAAACCCTTTAAGTTTTCTTAAAAGAACAGATAATTATCTTTACATTCATACATTTAAATATAACAAAATAAATATTACTCAGAAGAGCAAAAGCGTATTACTTTGGGACATTACAAACATGACAATAGAAAGAAGGACTTCTCAGAAGCCAAAATATGTATATCCGTATCTAAGCAAACTTAATCTGGATCACAAAATATCCTCAAACATAATAATATTACTTGTAAACAATATTACGAGAAATTTATTACTTACTATTTTGTTTTCCAAGTAAAGATGTCACAATTCTTAAACCAAAATCCCATTACAAGATTTGTGTGACAGGTATTATGTAATTTAATATTCAAATGTTTATGTTACCGTGTTTCGTTGTTTCTGTACTTCGATTTGTTATATATATTCTTTATTGCACTTAAAATTTTTGTACAGTTATTTATATACAAATTTCGTTAGCAACGATGGACTTAGCTCTAGAAGAGATCTCTTCCAGCCAACCTGTGATACTGAGAACTAATGTTACAGAGCAGGCTAAGAAAGTGCAGTAATGTAGATGATATACAGATTCTTAAAAATAAAAAGCTAATTAAATAATATTCATAATATTATACAATATATACTCACCACTACTTACATAAGATTATACACATAAATATGACATATATATCGATATAAAATACATATATAATATACATATACAATACACAATAAAAGTAAACATTAATGAAAAGATATTTACGGATCAATTTGAGCGAGGAGGTGTTGTTTCAGCTTCTTTTTGAAGGTATAGATAGAAGGACTAAGCTGGATATATTTATGAAGTTTGTTCCAGAGTGATGCACCATATACCAAAAAAGAGTGTAAGCGGAATTTAGTGTTGCTCTTCGGTATGTCCAGCATTGTAGAGATGCAAGACCTCCTACAACGTGAGGGAGAAGGGCGAATTTGGAAACGAGAACGTAGGTATGGAGGAGAATTAGGATCGTGGAGTACTCTGTAGAGGAACGACAAGATGGGCATATCACGGCGAAGGCGAATTGGAAGCCATTTAAATTGAGCACGAAAGTTTAATATGTGGTCATACTTACGTAAGCCTAAAATAAAGCGAATAGCGAGATATTGAAGGCGCTCTAGTTTGTTTGGTTGCTCTGCAGTCGCATCTAAGTAGCACTCATCAGAGTAGTCAAGGTTGTTAAGGTGGTAGATTTATTAAAAATCGATATTCATTATTATTGTTTATATTTTCTGACGTAATAATTGTAAATAAATCAACTAAATTGTTTGGTTCTAGTTTATTTTTTTTAAAGAGCTGCATTATAGACGACAAAATTCAGACAATTGTGACCTCTCAATCATTCAATACAAAAAATACGCTTTCTAAATTTCAGTGATAAAATTTTTAGTCATAAATAATACTATATTCAATTGAACCGGTTAAAATAAGCTCTATAGGAACCGATATGTATGAAAAGGGTATCGAAATTAGATCAACCAATAGAACGAGGGAAATTACTTGTGGAAGTTATCAGGAGTCGCAGGCGGTGGTATCTTGGCGGAAAATTGTAAATTGAAACGCCGCCCGCTCGACGCAGTGACGACAGCGGCGCCCCGTGACGACACGACACTCTCCCGCGTCGGCACACTGGGGTACAGTCGTGAGAAACGGTGGCAATTGTAATTAATTCAGTTGCTTATTTTTATTTTGAAAAAAAATGTATATACATGTGCATTTAAACAAAATACCAAAACTACTAAACCATAATTGTTACCTTGCACGTATGTAGAAATACTTTAGAAATGCTGCAAAAACAATTTAGGTTGGTATGACGTAAAACTAAAAAACATTTTGGTAAATTTACTTGTGTTGCAATACTTTCATTTTGATCGGTATATGAAAGATAAAGTTATTTGTTTTCAGAGAATGTGTAGTCAGGAACATATATTATTAATATCAAGTAATAGCAATATATTATCCATATTGAAAACTGCAAATACTGTTTAAAATAAAGTATTTTTTTATGAAAACGAAGGAATACCTACCATTCATGATAACGGTTTACGTGTGTTTCATAATGTCGTCATCGATAACGTGCACAATACGTCTATTGTTTTAATGACTATTGTATAATTTACGTACTCGTATATGAGTTACTTTGTAGTCATTACCAGTATATATATAACTTTATAACATAATTTTGCTTTATCGTAAACGAAAAAAAACCGACTTCAATTTATATTGACAAATTATTCGACATAGGGAATCGAAAAATTGTCAATCAAATACTTATTATTGGGGATAACTCAAAATCAATCAATTTTGAATGTAATCAAACGACAAGCACCGCCTTTCGATTAAAAAAGAATCATCAAAAACAAACTAAAGAAAAAATAGCTGAATTGAGAACCTTCTCCTATTTTTGAAGTCGTGCAATATTAAAAAAGCAATAAAAACAAAGTACATAGATTCTTTATTCCTAAAAAGGATCATTATTATAAATGCGGGAATACCACAAACGCCGATATTAATGTTAATATTTTTATACTATTTGCTATAAATAGGTATAGTTCAAGACTGCGGCATTTCTCATTAGCAATGACCGCATATTAATCTTCCTTAAATATATATGTTTTTACAAAAAAATGTCACCTCACAGGAAAATTGTAATCGTATGATAAAGGTTTTATAGCAAGAACTCAAAGACATTGAAATATTACAATACTTTACGTTTAATTTAATGTCTAGTAAAAGATATGAAATGATAACACTTATTCGTGCTAAGTGTTAACATTTTTTAAGATTTATTTAACATGTTTCTATATGAAGTACATATTTTAAAAATACTCTTTGCAATGGCACTAAACAACTCTTTGAAATATGAATCTATACAGTCTCAGTAAAGCGAAAAAAATTGTTTGATATTTTGATCTCAGGGGTATAAATAAATCAAGTTTAAAAATTATGTTTTGTTGAAAATTTTATTCCTATAAAAAAAACTCAAATATTTTACTGATGATATAAACTCAATAAAACATCTAATTAAGATATTATAAACAAAAATATCAATGAATTTGATAATATTTAAACTCAGTGAAGAGGAAACCGAGAGGAAGAGGAAATATGAAAATTGACAATGTAAAACATTTCATCCATCGAGCACTGAAAGAATATACTGAAGAGGTTTCTAAATACTTGGTGAAAATTTCCATCAGCTTCCGATGATTTGTCTGGTGACTTCAACGTCAATTTTGCAGATGAAAAATCAGACTATTTGTCTTAGTTTTAAATATTTTTTTTTATTAATTATTTAAATAAACTATAAACACCATACAAAATAAAATACGTTATTATTGCTAAATCGTTTACTCACATAGAGATACCAGAATCGATTGCTTCACACAGCGATCGCGATTGTTCCATGCAAATTTTTTGCAAAGCAATTTCATCGCGATTATACTTGTGACATTTAAAAATAATTTTACGCTACGGTACTCGTTACTGTCGTGGGCATGGTAAGGCTACGCGTTGGCGTAATGTCGCTTGTAGGTTATGGGATAGTGGATGGCTGGAAAATTGGATGGGCATGACCTAATTTATCGAGAAATCGTATTGTATGCTGTAAATTATTTCTCATTTTACACTTGAAATTGTATTTTGAATGAAGTATTAAATAGATAAAACTTTACTATAAGAACTGCCATTATACTTATTTATTCCATTTATACTTATTTATTCATTTGTTTTATGCCGTGTGGAGTCGGCCGAGTAGAATAGCACCACCCTCTTTTTTCCCGTGGGGTTCGTAAAAGGCGACCGAGGGATAAACCTGGCTCACAATCATCAGGGTCCAGGAGAAGGGAAAACTTCATTTGAAACCCGGAATGGGGTTTCCGTCAAGCATTCGTGGCATAGCTCTAAAATGCGAAAGACTTGTAGTGGCAATTAAGTCTTGTTATTATTTATCGATTAAATAAAAATCTTATATAAATCCACTATCTTTTATTCTTCAGTGAGTTAAGAATTACAGAATGACAATTAAATTAAATAATTCTAGTGACATGTCAAATTTCTTCTTCCATATAAAATAATTATATAAATCAACATGAAGGTTTTAATTTAAAGACTGTATATAAAAATAAGGTTTGTGTGTACGCCACACCTCTCCTCCAGAGACCGTTACGGGCGATACTTAGGTATAAATACTTAGATACTTAGGTATGCGCACTGTTCTTCCTGAACGTGATTTCACGTTTTGGCATTTATCCTCTTCACTGTTTTTTATCTGAGGTGGAGTAGGAATGGGCTGTTTATCGTCTCTGTGCTCGAAATCTTCTGTTAAAATATAAGCAGGTTTGAGTCTTTCGATTGATACAGTAACTGGTCTATCTTTTATGATGATCTTAAAAACTTTGCTGCTTCTTTCTAACACTTCGTGTGGTCCGGTATAAGCAGGTTGAAGAGCTCCCTTTGTGCCTTCTTCTCTAAGATAAACATGACTCGTCCGAAAAAGGTCTTTGAAAATGAAGACAGACTTGTTACAATGTCTGGAAGCTGGTTGAGGTCTGACGCTTTTAGTGATAGATTTTAATCGTGTTATGAATTCCGTTACGTCTTGAGTATTATTTGTAGAAGATTGAAATAGCTCTCCAGGAAGTCTAAGACTTTCGCCATATAGTAATTCGGCAGAGGATGCTCCGATATCTTCTTTAAGTGCACTTCGAATACCAAGCAGTACTAATGGTAGTGATTCCGTCCAACTAGCATTGGAATGGCAAATAATAGCTGTTTTTAACTGTCGATGAAATCTTTCAACCATGCCGTTACATACAGGGTGATATGCAGTTGTATGTTTGTGTTCAAAACCAGCCATGTCAGATAGATGCTTAAAAAGAGCTGATTCAAATTGTCTTCCTCTATCTGTTATAATAGTGGTAGGGCAACCGAAACGAGATATCCAGCCAGATATAAAGGCTTTTGCCACCGTCTTTGCTGTAATGTCCATTATAGGTAAAGCTTCTGGCCATCTTGTGAAACGGTCCACGGCTGTAAGGCAGTATTTGTAGCCGTTAGAAATAGGCATAGGTCCTATCAGGTCTAAGTGGACTGTCGTAAATCGCGAACGTGGTAAGGAAAATGTCCCAGGAATTGTTGTTACATGACGGGTTGTTTTTGACCGCTGGCAAGCCTGACAAGATTTTGCCCATTTACGACAATCTCTTCTTATTCCGGGCCATACAAAACGTTGTGAAACCAGCTTGGCTGTCGCATTCGTTCCTGGGTGACTTAGGGAATGTAAACTTTTGAATACGTCGTAGCGAAACAACTTTGTAACGAAAGGTCTTAATGTGTTGTTATGATCATCACAGTATAATTGCAGCTGAGTTCCAGGAATATCTATTTTCCGTAAGTTCAACGATGTTTTGCCTTGAATCAATTGCTTCAATTCTAAATCGTTCTTCTGTGACTGCGCCAGAAGTGTTAAGTCGATTGGTTGTGAGATTTCCTCAATGCGTGACAGCGTGTCTGCAACAACATTGTCCTTTCCAGAAATGTGTCGTATATCTGTAGTAAACTGAGCAATATAATCAAGATGGCGAAATTGTCGTGGTGAACATTTTTCTTTCTGCGTAGCAAACGCGTAGCATAGTGGTTTATGATCCGTGAAAACGGTGAAATGTCGAGCTTCTAACATGTAGCGAAAATAACGGATTCCTTCGTAAATCGCTAGAAGCTCTCTATCATATGGAGAGTATTTACATTGAGATGGACTAAGTTTTCGTGAAAAAAAAACCAAGAGGTTCCCAATAATCTCCCCTGCGCTGGTGTATCGCTGCGACAATTGCGTTTTCAGAGGCATCAGTTACCATTGCGATTTTTGCATTGAAGTCTGGATGCGCTAAAAGAGCGGCGCGGCACAAACTTTCTTTACAATTTTGGAATGCCTCTAATGGCTTGCCTGATATATCTATAGGTTTTGCGCCTTTCACATTGTCAGTAAGTAAGGCATGAAGTGGTGCTTGAATAGATGCCGCATTAGGAAGAAATTTACGGTAAAAATTTACCATGCCTAAAAACCTACGCAGCTCTTTAACGTTTTTTGGCACAGGAAATTGTTTAATTGCATCTACTTTTGATTCCAGAGGCTTGATTCCCTTCGACGAGACGTGGTATCCTAGAAATGATAGTTCTGTTGCTCCGAAGATACATTTGGAAGTATTTATAACTATTCCATAGTCTCGAAATTTGTTAAAAATATCTCGTAAGTGTTTCTTGTGAGTTGTTTCGTCAGGTGAAAATATAAGAAAATCGTCTAAATATGCAAAAACGAAGTCCATACCTCTGGTCATTTCATCGACAAAACGTTGAAAGGTTTGACCGGCATTTCTGAGTCCAAATGTCATGTATGGAAACTCAAATAGGCCGAAAGGAGTAGTTATAGCAGTTTTCGCAACGTCCTCAGTATATACTGGTATTTGGTTATATGCTTTTACTAAATCGATTTTGGAGAAGATATGGCAACCAGATATGTTGTGCGTGAAATCGTGTATGTTGCGGATCGGGTACCGGTCAGGAATGGTTCTTGCATTTAACATTCTATAATCACCACATGGCCGCCAACCGTTATCTTTCTTTGGTGCTAGATGTAGCGGTGACGCCCATGGGCTCTTTGACGGTTGCGCTGTTCCATTCTTGATCATGGCTTCAAACTCTTTCTTAGCAATGAGTAGTTTGTCTGGAGCCAAGCGACGTGGTGAACTAGAAACTGGCGGTCCGGGAGTAGTTTTAATATAATGAACAGTGTTATGCTTAGGAACACGTTCGATTCCCGCTGGCTTGGTGATGTCAAGAAACTCATGTAGTAGTTCATGGTGTTGCGAGTTACCCAGAAAAATCTTGACTGATGAAATCGTGCTTGATGATACCGAATGAGCTTGTGTTGTCAACGTCGTAGTGCTATCGATGAGACGCTGGTTACGACAGTCGACTATAAGACCATAATGTGATAAGAAATCCACTCCAATTATAGCTTTGGTTACATCCGCCACGATAAAACGCCAGCTGTAGTCTCGACGAAGCCCTAAGTTTAATTCCAGGTGAGCAAAACCATATGTAGCTATTGTTGATCCATTGGCAGCATATAGTTGGTAATTTGTTGGCGAGCGTCGTTCTTTAAGACACGTACGAGGAAAAACGCATAGATCACTACCAGTATCGACAAGAAATTGCATTTTTGTGCGTTGATCTGTGACAAAAAGGCGACCTGGAATGTTATTTTGGCTGTCGGATGTCGCCATTACCGACTGCCCTTGCAGTTTTCCGACTTAAAGTCGCATGGTTTAATACATTTATTCGCATTTTTTCCAAAAGTGAAATGATACCAACAAACTGGAAACTTCTGATGGTTGGATTGTGATCTGGTAATGCTTGTAACGCGAGTTTGACTACGATGACGTCTAGGTCCTGATCTTCTTGTATAACTATATGTATTAAGTGCGTTAACTTGCATGGACAGCTCATCGATCTGTTTAGCCATGGATTCTAATACGGATTGAGACGTAGACGTCGACGCAACTTGTGGTGTAGGTGGTACTATCTCATGCAAACTGTCAGCCAAATCAGCGAGGGATTGTAGATCTAATGTTTTCTGGGCCGCAATAATGGGTTGAAGTGCTATAGGTAGGCGACTAATACAAATCGTTTTTGTAAAGTCGTCTGGAATTGAAGGTCCTGCTAAGCGCTGTAGATGACGTAAGAAATTGCTAGGTCGACGGTCACCCAGTTCCTCATGAATGAGTAGCTGCTTGACTTCTTTCTCGCGAGACGCAGATAGTCGTTTAACTAACTCGGATTTTAATAATTCGTACTTGCCTGTTTTTGGGGGTGATACAATTATATCTTTAACTTCAGCAGCATATCTTTGTTCCAAAGTAGAAATAACATAGTAAAATTTAGTATCGTCATCTTTGATACCAGATAATGTGAAATTTCCTTCCAGCTGTGAGAACCAAACTGTAGGTTCTTCGGCCCAAAATGGAGGTGGTTTTACGCCGATACGAAAAACGTCAGTTTCAGTAGGTTCGACATTTTTTCTTTCCATTTTGTATAAAGTTTAAATGCTTACTTTTTAGTCCGTTCCTATTTTTCAATACGGGGTCACCAGTGTAGTGGCAATTAAGTCTTTTTATTATTTATCGATTAAATAAAAATCTTATATAAATCCACTATCTTTTATTCTTCAGTGAGTTAAGAATTACAGAATGACAATTAAATTAAATAATTCTAGTGACATGTCAAATTTCTTCTTCCATATAAAATAATTATATAAATCAACATGAAGGTTTTAATTTAAAGACTGTATATAAAAATAAGGTTTGTGTGTACGCCACAGACTCCTGCAGCCGAACTGGCTCCACACGTATCGACTCGTCGTTCCAGTGGGCCTAGCCAGTGAGGTCGAGAGGGTGGCGCAGAGCTTAGGCAATTCTGCGTTTTCCTGAAGAGTAGACAACACAGTGTCTTTCTGACACTGCCTAAATCGTCTGCAATAGACGGATTTAGGCCAATGATGATGATTTGTTTGTTTTTAATTTAGTTTAGGAATAATTCGTTTTTTGTAATTTTTGATATAGATCTTTTAATTTTGTCTTTAATAACCTCTGCTTTTCGCGAAAAGTATAATACCACTTTTAAATGTGAGATAATGTGAGATACCTATTTACCTATTTGTGTTTAAATTAATGAATAAATTCTCTTCAACTAAAACTATATAGATTTTTTTTATACATTTATTACAATAAATGATTTATTAAATTTAAAAGGTGATAGAATTGTAATCTCTACGAACGTATTATTGTTACATTGTAACGGTAATAAAATTCGCTGTCCACTAAAAATTCAATAGGTATATAGATTACAAAATGACCTTATATAAATATGTAACAGATAACTATGAAGATAATAACAATACAAGTTATCGTCACTTTAATGTACAGAAAAAAAACATTTTTCCATATTCAAATTTATGTAGATTTTTTTTCTAAGCATATTTGATATTGAAAGGGCAAATCTTGATAACTGTGGCGCTTCTGTAATGACGTCATCGCCGTCTAGACAAATTTTATGGTGTGTATGACGTCATAGTCCCTAACACCTCGCCCACGTTGTAATTTTCTGATGTCACCCGCTGTACCTACCGGATTATATTTTTCATTTGTGTTCAGTCAGAGCTACTATTACTATGATAGGGTTCATTCATGCGACAAATTCCATTTCTATTCATAAAACTGCTTTAGTTACCGAGCATTTTAGAAAGAAATGAGCTTTAATGCAATCCTAATAATATTATAAATGTTGTTATAGTACGAATACGTTTACAAAAAAGGGTATAACTGATTGAGGGCAAAACACACGAGTTCACGTTATTTTTGGCGTAAA
This sequence comes from Melitaea cinxia, assembly GCF_905220565.1. NCBI lineage: Eukaryota > Metazoa > Arthropoda > Insecta > Lepidoptera > Nymphalidae > Melitaea > Melitaea cinxia. The sequence goes on along the minus strand of NC_059397.1, from coordinate 14,067,736 downwards.
CTTGTGGAGGCCTATGTCCAGCAGTGGACTGTATAGGCTGTAATGATGATATATGCTTCTAGTTTAATTATGATCTTAAAATAATAAAGAACTATTAGATAATAAACGCTTGAAGCAAGTTGTTGAAAAGATTAGGAGAAAGGTCACTCTATGTTTGTCTCGACAATCTATTTATCTCTTATTTTTAATTTTAATCGAATCGTGATAGATATCAATGGAAGAAATAAAATACCTAACCTGAGTTGAAACTAGAAAGTTCCGTATCAAGTTTTTAGTGCATTTTAACACGAATTTACTTTCAAATTTTTATTTATTTCATAATCATTCGTTGTAATAAAATTTATTTAGTATCTAGAGCATTTATTTCAGAAATGAAAGAAGCGCAATTAAGCTTATTTAAGAAACCATAATTCTATAAAATGTTACCAAAAATCCATAATCTAATCTATCGGTAAAAGCCTTTTTAGATTTTCTATTTAAAAAATTCGAAACAACGTAGCGGTATCGGTCGCAAATAAATTGCAATAAATCGTATACGTTGAACAATTTCTTCCACATTCTATTCACTTAACAATCTGTCACAAGCAATGAATATAAAACACTTGTAGATAACTTCAAACAGTACAGTACGTACCCAGTAATGTAATTTGTGTAGCGTTTTACCTAATTATTCTTCCAATCTATTGTCTAGACAGGCGGTGGTTACGTAAGGCCTTATTTCTATAGCCATTTTAATTATATCCAATGGAAACTGTGACCTTTTACTTGATCAAAGCAATAAAGAGTGATTTAAGAGTTTTATACTTGTAACCTAGCTTGCTTTTAATAATATATAAAGCACAAATACATTAAAAATGGGTTATTTGACGCCTGGTCATCACCCTAAACTCAGAAAGAAATATAAAATTTATTGCTGGTAAATAAAAATTAAGACCAAACTTATATCATCGAACACCTAAAAAATGAGCACGTAATTAGAAACCGTTCAAAAAATTTTATACTATGAAACTTCTCACGAGTCAAACAATTCAAATACTCATTTTTCCTGATTTTGTATATTATTAATTTCATAGAGACGGTCTGGTTGAAAATGATCTACCAATACATGTCGGTTAAGTTTTTACTTAATAACTGTCACACATCGTGAGTAAAACCTGATTGCGGCAAGAACGAAACATGCCAAGCCGTTACCAATTATGAAATTTATATTTATTTAAATAATAACGAAACCGTGCACAAGAATCAATAAAACGAACTTAGTTTGTCGATCGTGTGTTGGGAATTTCTCAAAGCATGCGTTCTATTATTCGCGACCTATTTCGTGCGCGACCGGTGTGATGGCACACATTGCGACATACGATAGCATATGCACTATGCATGCCAGTACTCTCGACGCTTTAATAAGCATAATGGCCATCCTCAATAGAATATCTGAGTTAACTGTCGTTTTGAGATGCGAACGTCGAAATGATATTGTGAAATAAATGATATGATTGTTCCAAATGTCAAATGTTTCGCATAAAACAATTGCACGAATTACATTAAATAATTGGGATAATATTGGCAATCCTAGTAAATGATGAAACTTAAACAATCTGACTAGCCCGTTTTCCGCCTTAGGGTCGTTGGTTGGTGTGCCTTCATATTAAATACGTATTTCTTTAAATATATATATGTCTGTGTAACACTTACTTGTTCACTGTTGCCTTAAGAATAGATACCGTGTTTTAAAAAATATACAAACGAAATGTTCGGACAAATTATAAAATATTGTAATTACCTCCATACATTGCCTAGGTACTTCCCACTAGGTACTTTCCACAGTCCTCTAACGTTTGACATGAAACGTAAATAAACATATAAAAATATATTATTCCTTTTATTTTCTTCACATTTCTATCATATTATTTTACATTTGATTAACATTCAATTTTAACTTTAAAAACTGTCTAAAGAAATCTAAATAAAATTAATATTAAAAGGCCATTTAAGATTAATATTATTATTTTGTTATTTCAATAAAGATAACGAAAAAATAAAACGCTTTTTAAGTGTCATTTTGCTAACACCTAATTTAATAAATTATAAAATATTAATTTATATAGTCACCTACACTTTCTTTATTACGTAACACTTTCGCTTCACTTAGTGTTACCAGTTTTTACCTCTCAATACAGATAAGGCATTATCATAAATACATAAAACATACAAATATCAATTGCATAAAATGGTTAATACTGTTTTTTAATATTTAATGAACACCGTTAAAAGAAACAAAAAAGTGACATACAAGGAAAGATGTATTACAAAGGCTTTCTTATCGTTAGGAGGTCGATCTCTTCCAGACAACCTATGGACATAGGACATCAAATAAAAAATAAATACTATGCACAAAAAATAAAAGCTATATGAAAATAATTTTAATGCTTCCAAGATGTTATTTTAATAAATAGGCTTTCGTCTTGGTGATGACATAGTGCTCGCACGTGACATCTCACACATTCAATATCTACTAAGTTAAAATGTGCATGATCGAGATAATAGTCGATACAAACGGTACTTGAACCGGATGCGAATCCACTATCGGCTGGTGAAAGTAGATCTCACAAAAAATGCTCCCATTCCTTGCGCCCGCGCTGGTGGATATTTCATGAGACATTCACTTGAGACCGAGATGGAGGTCTGTAAAGGGTGTATTTAAACGTCAAGTAATATGTGCTTGTTCTTAACGACAGGTACAAATATTTTTATAAATATTTATTTTATAATGAGAGATTTTTTCTTAGATTCACAACGTGTTATTATTTATTACATTTATTTACAAAAATAGGTGATGTCGCAGTTAAATTCTTTACAAATACACTTCAAGATAATAATAGTTATCTAGATATAATAGTAGCGAACTTCATTTGACAATTCAGTTTAGTTTTAACTACCTCCCGAAGTGAATCTCTAACTCCAAGATTGTAAAATTTCAGAACAGCTGTTATCTTATGAATAAAGCATTATTTTTATGAATAAAACATTATTATTATATTATTATTTTTATTATTATATTATTTGCAATATGAATGCAGTCATTTCGGCACTGTACAACTGTATATAACCATAACGTGACACTTTATTGTAATAAAAATAAGTAAAATATACTGATAGAGTAGTACCTTTATCAATTGTCTGATCTTTGTTGGTCTTCTCGCAAATACATATTCTAAAGCGCTTAGACTTTGTACTATAGTTAGATATCTAAAACTAGAACTCCTTGAAGACTAAATTTTTAACTAAAAATCAGAGCTTTTAATAAACGAATAAAATAAATTACGTACTTTGTTTGAAATTAGATTTATTTTAATTTATTTACATTTGGTGGAGTGAGTAATTTTGTATTAGTATATTTTCTATTTTAAACGTTGAAATATACGTATAGATATCGCTTAGAAAATAATAAGTAGTTATTTTCTTAATTTTATTATTAGAGACTTAAAAACTTTTCGAAATAAATTTTGTTTTCGTGTTATTGATATGCCGCTGAATATATTCGATTTTATTTCAACAAAATAAATAACCAATTTATAAATGTAATTAATGTCAGTGCAGTATAATTAAATTAAAATAAAAAAAACGTTTCACGAAGTCCACATTTAAAATTTCACTAATAAAAAACAGACCTTGAATATTGGAATAAACAACAGTCTGAGGAAAAATTGTCGTATTTGTGTTGAGCGACCTCTCGTTATTATACATATTCATAACATTAAGTACTAAAAATTAAAATGTTCAGAATTGATAAATAAGAGAATATCTCAAGTTAAATAACCGAAGCGTATTCACATTGTGCGTACGAATATGTATTTAAACGAGCAAAGATCAGACCGTGAAAATTGATTTAAACCGTGGTAGACCTTAGTTTTCAGTGTTATTTTGAATGATGCCGTAAACCTTTCATACAAGTACAAAATGATTTCTAAAATTTGTTGATATTGTGTTTAGACGGATTCGTTCACTTTTTATTTTTAAGGACATCAGTGAATTCTGTAAACTATGTCACTGCACCTTTTGCGAGTCACTTCAGTCACTTGTGAGATCAAGCTCAATGTATTTCGTTGGTGATTAATGTTAAAACGTAACGCTGATAAATAAAACATTAAATTTTTTATTTTATTTTTTATTTTACTAGTTCCAACGTATACTATTAACTGTTGAAGTAGGGCACAGTAGGAATAATCCTGTTCAAAACATGTAATAGCTAGACTGGAAAGTACCTTTACAAGAAGGAAAGAATTACTGCTGTCAAGTGGTGTTGTTCCTGTGGCGAGTAACGTAGCCAGAGATTCTGAAGAGGTTCGTGAGAAGAGTAGGCAACGCACTTGCGATGCTCCTGATGTTGCAGGCATTTGACACCATAGTGGTATAAAAAAGTCAAAACGACATGTATGTTTCACTCCAATAACACACATAGAGAAATAAAAATAATAATTGTTTTATTTTGCTTAAAGTAGGTCGTTTACACTGTCTAGAAGCCCTGTGGCCCGAGCTAGCTTAAAAAAGCCGTGTTACAGGCCACAGTGACTTCCTCCAAAAGGTTTTTGTTAAAAATCAGACTTTGCTTTCAAATATCGAAAACGCAACAACAATAAATGCAACTAATCAGTATACAAAGATGACAACAACGTTATATTAAAACGAAGAGTGTATTTGTACTATTTGCTTTTTTTATACTCTTTGTTTTGGATTTACAAATAAGAAACGAAAAGTGGACAATTATTCAATTATTCATGGGAAAAAAATTGTATTTCGTAACTGTGTGCTTGTTTATGTCTGTATGCGCGCGCGTGTTGTGTGTGTTTGTGTGTGTGCACGTATGTATATATATGTGTGTGTGTGCGTATATATATATGTGTGTGTCTTCATGTGGCCCTGCGTTTTGCTATGATTTAGAGTGAGTTTGACCTATTATTTTACTGATACGAATAGATTTTCAATATTTTCCTCGCCTTTGCGTATGTCTTGTTGTAAGCTATCAGAGGATCGTCATATCACGGGATCCTAATTTTTTAGCCCGTTGGCGCAGTTTTTAGTGACCCTGCTTTTTGCTCCGTGGGTTGTGGGTTCAATCCCACCCCGAGTCTGGGTCGAATATAACTATATAAATAAAAATGAATGTTGCTAAGCGCATAACTCGAGAATGGCTCGACCAATTCGGCAAATTTACTTTTCTGAATGTTTCATAAAGCCCACGGAAGGTTTTCATACTTAATTTTTGTTTTAAAAACAATTGCACTTGGAGGACGTTACTCAATTCGACCGTGTATCTATTTTTTTATGTATGTTCGCGGATAACTCCGTCGTTTATGGACCGATTTTGATAATTCTTTTTTTGTTGGAAAGGAGGTATCCCTAGTTTGGTACCATGATAAGGAAACCAGGATCTGATGATGGGGTCTCAGAGAAATTAAGGGAAAGTCTCGAAAATCCGCATAACTTTTTACTAGGTGTACCGATTTTGATGATTGTTAATTTAATCGAAAGCCGATGTTTATCATGTGGTCACATTTAAATTTCATCGAGATTTGATTACCACTTTTGGAGTAATCATTGATAATGCGTATTTACTTGACAATTTTTTTGTCTACCTACGTTGTATTACTTGTATATAATTGAAGTCGGTTTTCTTCGTTTGCTTGCAAACACAATTATTTGGTTTTTACTATTAGCTATTGACAGATCGAAATCTGTCCGGGCAGCTAGTATGTAATATTTTATGTATGTATTATTTATATTATTTATATCTGTAGATTTATATGGTGCTGTGTGGCTACGGCACTAAAGAATTTAGCCACCCCCTCTCTTCCCGTGGGTGTCGTAAGAGGCGACTAAGGGATAACAAGGTTCCACAATCACCTTGGAACTTCAGAAGCCGACCGATGGCGGGATAACCATCCAACTGCTGGCTTTGAAATACATAGGCCGAAGACGGGCAGCAGCGTCTTCGGTGCGACAAAGCCAGTACTGCGGTCACCAACCCGCCTGCCCAGTGTGGTGACTATGGGCAAAACACATGAGTTCACGTTATTTTTGGCGTAAACTTGTGGAGGCCTATGTCCAGCAGTGGACTGTATAGGCTGTAATGATGATGATTATTTATATGAATGTTTATCGAAAAAAAAATGTAGCTATACCAGTCGGCTGTTACCTATAACACAAGCATTAAGTTGCTTACTTTAGGAACAGACGACCATGTATGCTGTAGATTTTTATTTATTATTTATTTATAATTTTAAATAGTTTTGGGCGTGATTATGAAATGAGTATATACTTTTTAATTGTCATCAACTACGAGTCAGTACGAATTTTACAATAGTGTTCACTTATCTATAGATTCGTTATCTCACTAACATCTCACGCTATCTGTAGATTTGTGAAACACGTGTATACTTACTCTTTTAATCGGGTTGTTATTCAGGTGTATACCTACCTGATAAAACAAATCTTTATACAAATATTAGAGTGTAAAAATGATAGAGACAGTTTACTAAAAAATTACCAAGTTTTCTGTTCTAAAATCCTTTATCCTCATTACTTAGCAGTTTCACCGCGAATGCTCAAACATTCCTTTTTTCATAAGATGAGAAATATTTTCGTCTCAGTATAAATCTGTAGATTACTACTACTAAGTGGCAGTGGGCCATACTTCTGAGTCTTAGGCTTTTATTAGTTAGTACGTGCACGAAAGTAAAAAAAAGCATTCTAATAGCTTATATGTATGATAACACGCACTTTTCAATAAGGATGAGTACCGCTTATTAATTGACGCGCTAATTGCCCATCGCCAAACTCGACCGTTTGACATGACTGATCGTGACTCAGAAACGCATTCCTATAGCAGCCGGGACTGCTATCTCAACTACTTAATTCAACTATGACACAAATTGATTATTTGAATCAATAAAATATTCAGATTAGCAATAAATCAAAATTAATTAAAATAGGCCAAACTTATTAATATTAATATCAAAATAGTACCCAAAATAATCTTTACAATTATCATTATGTACATATGTACTTTTAAGACGATTGTTTTAGTTGTTTAAATTAAAGCCAGCTTGTTGAATCTATTGTGGATTTGTGTTTTGATAATGAAGTCGATTAATCATAACGGAACACTATTTAACATTCGGATCTCATAACAGACGGTACAATGTTGATTAAATGATAATATTAAAATCTAAACTCGAGCGTCAAGTCCAGTTACTTCGGTATAAAACTAGAACCGTTTTATACAGAATCAGAATTTTACGCTCTTTCCATACTTTTCACAAAAATTCTCTGTTCAAAGGTTGCTTGAAGAGTACAATATATTAGCTATAATCTAGTGATGGCTGCGTGTTGCATCTGATTGTAAGGCGATTGTTTCAAATGTTATTTGTTTTTTGTTTTGTATTGGTGTTTAAAACACTGAACTGTGAATAAATAGTTTTAACCGCAACTTTGAACCGGCTTTTTACCGGTACTAAACCAGGAGAAGCACTGTTTATATGTTAATGTTACCGGCCTCACTTCAATGAGCTATTTCGTTAACGTTCCGCTCCTGATCACCGTAGCGTGATGTTATATAGCCTTTATTTAATACTAAATTTATTTTTTAATTCGAAATACTAGTTTCTGAAATGTTTACAAGCACTTGAAACCAAGCAGGCTCTTCAGCTTGACAATATTGTAAAATACATAAAACTGCAAAGCATGCAATTTTTATCATATTTTGAAGAAGTTGTATACACTATTTTAGTTATATCTTTAAATGAATTCCACGTTAAAATACCTATCAGTAAATCAAAGTTAACCTAAATTATGAAGTTTAAAAGTTATTTACGGGTAAACATTATTAAATTTTGTCGGTTAATGTTTACAGCAGAATTTATGGCTTTTCTCATAACTATAAAACAAGTTGTCTATTCTTGTAAAGCAGGAAATCCTATTACGTTGGAAACAGGATCCCTCTTCCTTAAATTACTTGGACTATTGAAGGCTTAGCTTACAGACTATATAACCATAAAATAAAGGTCTAATAGACAAAATAATTTAATCTTTGGTCAAATTATCTACTATGATATATATTTTCGTATTTGAGTTCATGTTGATTTTGTGAAGGGCAGTTAACACTAACCAATAAAATGGTACCCAAGACGCTTTTAAACGTAATTTGTAATGGTTAATAATAAATAAATATGTTATCACGCACATATCTGCAATCTTAACACGTCAGCTCATACTGTATTGTTAAGAGACTTATATCGGAATTAGGTTATAGTGACATTATCTGTTCGATATTATTATGCAAGTACGTCATTGACGCATGGAACTAGTTTGCGGGCTTGTACAAGTTGCAACATCTTTTATACACATATTCAAAGGCGTTGTGTGGACGTGCAAATTTTGTAATACATCGAAATTAGACACTAAGTATCGCTAGAGGTTTATTGAATTTATATAAGATAGTACTTTCTTTGGAGTTCTTGGAATAAATCTTGACACATTCATTGATTTTGGGGTGGGGTTAGAAAATTGAAGAAAGAAATTTGAATTGGGGTTAAGATTTTCTTCAATTTATTAAGTTGGGTTAACTTTACTAATAAGGAATAAACTTAAAACACATATTTAAAATCTACCGAGGCTATGAACCGTCGTGCTATGACAAATAAAAGTCGCGAAGATCATCTGGCACACTTGCGCGTTTTGTTATGAATAATATCCCACAAATATTTTTTGCATAAAAAAATCACTTTCGTATTTAAAGTTTAAACTGTCTTCGTTTATGAACACATTAATCGGTCATAAAGTTCGACTTACACTCCTACTAGTTACAGAAAATTCTCTTACCCGTGATGTGTTACACACAATTTTACGGTTTATTTCCCGGAAGCTTAATCATTGTAATGAGTTTTATTTAAATGACTGCGGTAGTATTAACTATTAAAATCGACTAAAAACTATTTGCTAATAAGTTATAACAACAGTTTCACACTTAACATTTACATACGCTTGACCGGATGTTAACCTACTCATTTTTTTTATTTATTGGTATTGAAGTAAAAATTAGTAATCGAGAAAAAGATACTTATACAAATTAAATTGTACAAAGCCTTTGTTCCATGTTTCCAAAAACCAGTCTTTTTCTTTTTTAAGTATTTCCTTCATTGGATTTTTTCACATGCATTAACTGACTAAAAAGAGGAAACGGAAATAGCCCAATGGAATATATAATATAGAGTATAGTGGAGTATAAGCATAACTATTTTTCAGATTTTATATTTTTTTATGTAAATACTCTTTTTGCGTTCATGGTGATTAAAAACTAAAGAAAACCTTTTATTTCGGTTAAAATTCTTAATGATTCTAAAGACCTGCAGTAAAACAGAAAACAATAAAAGTTATTATTGTCAACCTATTTTCTTAGTAAGTAACATAAAAAAAATATGCACTTTATTTTAAATGTAATTATTGACTTGTGGCTGAAAACAAGCGAGAAACAACCCTCAAACGCTTGTATAATATATTTGGTCATAAAAATATATTATGATAATTAATTGTTTACCAGACTTGTACGTTATCGTTCACTATATTATATTATTGACATAATTAAATTTGTTTTTTGTTAAGTTTGGGTTTTTCTTTTAAAAGTCTAAACAGATTATATTTTGTGTTAAATGTAATTTTTTTATCAAATAATGAAAATTAATTTCATTGAAGTATATAAATACAAACTTTTATAAATGTATTGAAGGCTATAAAACCATACAATAAGTTAATAATGAGGTAATTCGCAATTAAAAATAACTCATACAATCTCAACCATCAAGTCACGTTTTGTACGTCATTCAAAAGAAGCACTGCAATCTTACGCGAGACTAAAAAATAACATTCATGTAAAGGTCATTTACATAACGTAAATTTCATTTTCGTCTTTATTAACATAGTAATAAGGATTTAAGAAATAGTTGTCATTCTTACAATCTTAATCTAGTCGTTTTTTTTTATATTTATTTATTTAAAAATTTACATCAAAATGCCCATGCCTTTTGTTAACATGCATTATAATTATATTAATACCACTGGAGATTATTCATACAAACTACAGATCGACAGTCCTGTGTGCCTAGTAAAACTAGGACGTGGTCCGACGCTGACGGGTTTTTTTTTTAATCTAGACGCTTAAACTATTTATCGTTTGATTAGTCTGGAACAATATATCCTAAAGATTTAATGAAATTTTGTTAAATATATTTAAAATTCATTCTTAATGCACATTATTAAAGTTTATTTTTGCTAAGACGTTTTAAGAAAATGTTAATAATATTATCAGACAAAACCGCATAAAAACAATACAGTTATAAACCTGTCTGGGGCGGGCGATCACTGTTTTAATATTGAATTACGCAAGATTGAGAGGTTTAGAACATTAATAAGACTAATAAAATACGTAATTTTAACATGAAAAATATTCATTTAATAAAGTTTTATTTATAGATTTGCGTAAATTTTTTAAGGATTCTCAAGACCCAACAATTGAAAGAATTTCGATGAATAACGTTTAAATGTGGCTTTAAATGTTGTTTACATTTCGGTTTTTTATAACTTTTCTTGAACTGTCAATAAAATGTTAGCAGTTGTTACTCGATCACTTTTACTCCAGCGTCTTCAATCCACATTCAGCCAATATCTTTATAGAATATACCGATTTTGTTGTGGTTAAAGTTTTTTTTTTTCTTTTTTCATTGTCGAACCATCAAATCAATATTCTTTTCCTACTCAAAGCCGTTAAGTCTGAGGCATTTTATTCATTAAATAAAAAGTCTGTCAGATGTCTTACAATGTCATTTTGAGTAAATTACATAATACTCTTAAATTAAGTTAGATTTCAATAAATTTGATTCATGTAATCAATTATTAACACCAAAAAAATATGTTGCGACATTGTCAAAATAAGTCTTGAAGCGAATAGAAAGTGAAATATGAGTATCGAAACGGGAGATTGTTACGTCATGTCTAATTGAGACCCACTGATGCATGCTTCGTCGAGTAAACGCGAAAACAAACGGCTATTATGGATAATAATGAAATAACAACTCGTTTTAAAGCACGATAATTAGTTAATTACAAGGGCGAATGTAAAGAAACTTTTTCGCTTTAAAAATTTGGAAAAAACCTCATATGTTGTTTATACGAAAATAACCGTTACTTTAATTGTAAATATCGTGTCTATAAGAAGAAAACGCAAGCCTATTTATCAATAAATGACTTGTCATCATCCTTAACTTTATATTGTGTGAGAAAGAATAGTTTATTTTCATGGGAATATCATTATTATTAATGTATATAGAGGCATAACAAACATGGACACAATAATTTAAATAACGATACATTGTGTCGTTACACCATAATTACTGCAGTAATTTATGCAACAGTGTAAAATACTCCTAATAGTAATTGTTATTAAAATTTCCATCACGTTCGCTAAAGTATGCTCGTCGGTTTTCCCACAAGCGCCAGCCACGAAACGACGAGGCGTGGACTAAAGGTAAATACCCTCAATCTCGTCAGATACGCCGAATTCAGTGGGTACTACGGACTCTACAGAACGCCTTCGTAAACATTAATACGAACTTTATCTGTGTTCAATTCTTACAGTCCAACATTAACTTCCAGTTACAAAGCTACGTACTGTCTCGGACTTGTAGAGCTATCGTTTACAGAGCGGTCTGTTTTGTTTTCCTTTTGAAATTCTAGATAGCTTGAAATCTTACAACGGAGTATAGACTACAACAATAGACTACTATTATAGAAACAGCAAAAACATTTTTACCAACAATGCGGTCACGCGACCGTGTCCACGATTCACAAATTCACAATCTCCGACGAAGGCATTTTAATAAACTACCAACAGTTTATGGTCATAAAAAAATGGGCGGTGGTCGTCTAACTTGGGTCTTATCGAGTGGTTTGGCTCATCAGGCAGTCGGCGGTCGTTGCAGGGTCGGCGACCGAGTTTGGCGGACGTTAACTCAATTCGTCTCAACCATCCGAGTGCCTCCTGTTTACACTCGGCCAAGGTGAGGGCCGAGCGAATAGCAGAGCTAGAGATGCGAATTAATAGCACATGCTATTGACCTCGTATGTTGTGAAGCGTGAGTTTTTTCTGTGAATACACGAGTAAATGCGACATCGTTACGTTTCTATTGCGTTAACGCTTTTTATACACATAAAACGTAATAATTAAAAAACCATTATAATTTATTAAGTTATATAAATTAACACTACATCATTTTGTTTAATCAACTATGAAATACGTTTTTGCAGATAGGAATTTATTAGCAATCTTAGTAAAATTTGGTAATGTAAATGACTGTAGTTGGCCGATGGTATTCCAAATATACAATTAAGAAATTCGTGATGTTTAACGTAAACCGCAATTTTTTTTTGTAAGCTTCATTACGATTGCGTCAAAAATTTAATTCTCCGACCTTATTTCGTAATTTTTACTGTAAAATGTGCTAAATCTAGAAGTTCTTAGTTTTACAAGTATTAAATTTAAATATTGTAAGATTTAGAACGCTTATGTTACCTGTAGCGCTTATGAACTGATTAAGCTATTATCATTGTATAATCTGTGCAACCATGCCATTGCAAAAATATATATAAATTTCAAAACTATTCGAATGAGTTAGTTATTGATCTGTTCAATTCATATGCAACTAAAAAAAGTAATTGTTGTCTTTTTAATTAATTAAAAGAAAATTAGTATTCTTAAGATTTTCTTTTTTATCTTTGCAGGAGATGCAGGACGTACTGGAGGAGGACTCAGAGATGGGCGACTGGCTGATCGAGCGGGATACGAAGCTGGGCGTCGTGTTACATGACAGACTTATGACAGATGCAGCTCTTGGGGCTGCACCCATCAAAACAGAACACTCGTACAGCCTACACTCTGATGTCGAATCCGCACCACCTTCTCCAAATCACACCAAAGTTGACGGTGAGCTGGCAACTACTCAAATAAGTTTTTAAACCTTCATAGTCAGTTTTAACACTTTAATTTATACTTGTTTTTGCTCGCAAAAGAAAAAATAATAATATCAAATTACATCGACAAGTAATAGCTACAGTGTGGGTAGTCGAAAAAGTTGTCAATTATATACGCCTTATTATGAATAACTCAAAAGGTACTCGTCAGATTTCAATCATATTTTATTGGGACCACATGACAAGCGTCAGCTTTCGAATACATGAATAAAAGATTCATCAAAATCTGTACACCCAGTAAAGGCTATGAGGTAAGACAAATAAAAAAAAATACTATTTACGTAATTCCTTTATCACTTAATAATTTTTCATTCCATTTCCCTTTCGTGTGTCAGATGTATTTGTTGTTACTCTAACATTTTATCTCTTATCAAAGATAGGATTGATAGATAACAATAAATTCTCTAGTAGGCAGGTAGTGATAAATATTTAAGATATTTCCGTATACCTACTACACATCATCATCTCCCTGCCCTTATCACATTCCTCTCTATTATTCGTCACTTCAGCGCTTACTCCTTTCTTTTCTCATGTCCTCACTTACACAATCCATCCATAGATGTACGTAATATATGTATCATTAATCAATTTTTATTTTATTTAGGCGTTTATTAATTTGACCCAGTATGAAAAAAGAGTATTACGTCTTAATAAAATTCGTTATAAATGTTATAAATAAAGTTTGAAGAAAAAACATCATTAGACATCACTCATCATTACTTCAGTATAATATAGTCCACTGCTGAACATAGGCCTCCACAAGTTCGCATGGTAGTGGAACTGTGTTATCCCTTAGTCGCCTCTTAAAACGCCTACGGAAAGAGGGGGTAGCTATATTCTTACTGCCGTGACCACACAGCATTCATCATTAGACAGCTCTATTTTAATGTTACGAAACAAATGATAAATATTTTTATTTATATAGAGCTGACAAATTCTAATACGAATACAGAATTTGTTAGAAACTAGACAAATCCAGTTATATATAGTAGTACACAAAATAAGTACATAAACACTGAGATTATCTCCTTGGAAATATTTTTTCAGTATTGTCTTATAATTTTAAAATGTACAAAATAATATAACTACTAACTTAAGTATCTTAAGCATTTGGAAGTTTTATTGTGTTAAAGATATTATGCTAACAATATACGAGTGTCAATTCAATAAACAATATCGTACAGAATACCAATAAAACCCAAATAAAGAATTACTTTCTACGAAGATTAAAAGATAAACTAAATAAACATAAGAATTCGTGTTAAGTACGTGAGTGCGTGATCTTAGATAAATTTTTATAAATAATTTAAAAGTAATTTTACTTTAATCACGTCTTACAGAATTAACTGCTTTGCGATTTGTAATGGAATGTGTCAATTGACGCATTTTTTACAATTTACAATATTTTATTTCCTTTTAAAATGAAACTTAGTAGTTTTCAATGTATTGCGACAGTTATCTCTTTTATCCGTTACTAGCTTATGCGCACGACTTCGTCCGCGTGGAACAGAGGCGCGCGCAATACTTGATCATTACTTTGCTACGATGTTATTTAAAAACTGCGATATCTTCTGAGATACTCATTGAAATCGAATTATATAAAAAGGCTATTTTGTTTTAAATTAAATACTTGTGATGAATAACGTATTTATTTAGATAAGGATTACTATCATGTTTACAAAAACATTTTCGCAAATAATGCATTATTTTAGAAAAAACTTGGTTAACATAAAAAAGGTTATAGTGAGCCAACCTTAAAAGATAGATATATGCTGTCGCGGACTTTTTTTTAGAACTTTTAAAGAGGATCAATTCTGTCATACATGATTTTTGCAAAACTTAACTGTTTTCACAGCGCTCGCAGCGGAAGCTCTCAAAAGGACAAAAGAACCCTCGATTTTGAAACATTGCTCATTGGTGCTCCGCTCCTTTTGGTCTTAGCGTGATGATATATAGCCTATAACCTTCCTCGATAAATGGGCTATCTAACACTAAAGAATTTTTCAAATCGGACCAGTAGTTTCTGAGATTAGCGTTCAAACAAACAAACAAACAAAGTTCAGCTTTATAATATTAGATTGGATTTTGCCTACTGGTACAACTTTGACACAATTTCCTTGTAGTTTATATGAAAATTAACTACGCCTCGCGGTTTTATCCGCGAATTTTCCGATCCCTTAGAAATGTCGGTATAAAAAATAAACACTACATAACTAACAAGTTTAGTTACAAACAGTTCAGTAGTAGGTATTTGCGTCCAACAACATCCATCCATCCCCACAAACTTTCTCATTTGTAATAGGATATGATTATATCTGTAACCTGGTGATCTTTGTATCGCCTTATTTTTATTTTCTTAAATATAATAATTACATATATAAAAATAAAATATAGCCTATCTTTCAAGTTGGATCAAACTGCACACGGTGTGAAAAATTTGATTAAAATCGGTTAAGTAGTTTAGGAGTCCATCGCCGACAAACAACGTGACGCGTAATTTATACTTATATATTAAGATAAAGAAACTTAATGATACATTATAGAAACAGTATTTAATGTGATACTAATGAGCCGGTTTCTACGTTCAAAAAAACGATTAATTTTGTTCAGAATTATTTTTTTAAATAATCAAATACAAACCTGTCTTTAGCGTATACTTAATTGGTTAACCGCGAAATAAACTACGTTCTAAAAACATTTTCAGACAAAAGAACTTTTATCGATAATATTATAGAATTACATCAATTGCTCATTGTAAATATAATAATTTTCATATCAAATGTGTATAATTATAAAACATTGCAACTAATTCTTCGTCCACACAATAACTTACGATACAATGAATATAATAACTAACGTGTTTATCTCGAATCAAAACATCTTTCGTACGAATGACAATGTGGATTCGTGTCGCACGCGGACCCTCATCGAAAACACAATAACATTGTCATTTTAATAACTAAAAAACAACAATATTTAACAAAATAACAAATAACGCGAAATATAAGATTAAATATTATTTGTCATGATAAGACTTTAATCTTATTCAAATTAACTTCATAAAGGTACAAAATATTAACATTTTGACAGTGGTTTTGGCGTTATTTTATCATAAAAGTGTTAAATTAAGTCGAAATAATAAAACGTAATGAAGATTTATCACGTGAAGGCTGAAATTTCGAGTAATTTCTGTAATTATTTATATAAATGCTTAAGACACTTGATCATTTAACAAGTTTTTAATACTTTTTCACATCAATAACACAATTGCATTATTTTTTTTCTATCAATTAATTAAAAAGATGACGAAGCAGCCATGCCATTGTATAAGCTTAATCTATTACACCTTATAATAGCAATATCTGTAAAGAAAAACAATGCCTCCAGATCAGATATCCGTTCATTTTCTTTTGAAAAAAAAAATCCCCGTTCATTGTTCCCATTAACGCTAAATTATCAATTAAAGACATTTATTGTTCACACTAATCCAAGTTGTTAGGTGACATGCAAGATATGAAACGTATTATTTTTAATCTGTTAAAACGATAACACAATCTTAACACGATAATTATTTGTATTCAAAAAACACCGAACGTTATGTAAAATGTATTTCCCCAGTAAAATCCCTTAATATATTTATACTTTTTATTGTAAAATGAATTTTACGCGATTTATCTAAGATAATAGGAATCAAATGTAATAAATTCTAGCAATATGCTGTAATTTTTTGTTTGTATGTATATTAAAACCGATACAATTGCTAATTATTTGTGTGACTTTTCATAAAAAATTAGGAAGAATCGGATAGACAAGATTTTTCAATCGTACCTATTAATTTTTTTTTTCATTTGATTTATTTTAATGATGCTAAATTGTTATTAATTGCGCTGCATCTAAAATTGTTATTATTTTTCAAAATTAAATAGTAACATTTTTTCAATCTATAAAAAAAACAAAAGTATTTTAACTAAAAGTGCTTAATTGTAAAAATAATCATTTTACATACAAATAAATATCTTTCAAAGGTCGATGTCCAAAAAATACCAATAACTGTGTTTGAAATTGGGATTCAATGCGGTTCCCACTTTGTGGTTTGCTTACTAACTTCGCATTCGAAAACAATGACTCAACCCTACAACTAGATACCTTACCAGTTCATTGCATAGTCACTCAAAAATTCCATTTACAACTCGTGATAAAGGACGAAACTAATTTATAGGGCTAGCACTTTTGAAATTTGATTTTATTTCGTGATGAATTATAATTTGAAGAAAGACATGAACGAATGATCAACAATAAAATATTTTTGAAATGTTTTAGAATATACTTATAATTTTAATATCGTTATATATCGACACTCTGTTTTTTTTTTTAATAAGACGTGAATTGTAATAGAAATATTCTAAAAGATACATCCGAACATCTTTATGAGACTTCTTTGTTCCATTTTACTTGTTGTCATTTCAGCCTATCACAGTCCACTGCTGGACATAGGTCTCCACAAGTTCACGCTGGGCAGGCGGGTTGGTAACTGCATGTCTGGCTTTGTCGCACCGAAGACGACTGTGGCTGTGGTAGACTGGCTTCGGCCTGTGTATTGAAAGCCAGCAGTTGGAATTTTACTTGTTAACCTACTTCAAAATAGGAGGAACTTCTCAATTCGGCTGTAATTTTTAAACTCATGTCTTTTTGCTGTGTTTACTATTTGTCATTGTCAATAGTACCAAGGTCACTTTTATGGTAATCGCTTTGAGAGTGATACACCGCGTCTTCAACGTCACCAACAAATCGGTCAAAAAGGTTTCAAAATGAAAATCGCGGTAAGTCCAGTAACAGTAAAATTCTTCGTAGTAAGCGTGAAAGTTAAAACTCACGTCAAAAACAAACTCTAAGCTTACTTGACATAGGCATTATCTTTGTTTTTTAGGTACAAATCAGAACTAATTTAATTTTATCCTAACGAACGTATGAAATGAATGCCATTTAAACGACGTAAATTTGTGGAATATTTACTTATTATTCTAATATTCGTGCAATACACATAAAATAAAACTGTTAACGTCGTGTACGTGTCTAAGGATCTTAGATAATATATCGATAATCTTCTCGGAAGTGTCGATACAAATCATCGATATTAAAACGTTATAGAATACATCACGTGATAATAAATCAATTAATGTTTATCGTATGACAACTACATAGTACTGTTTATATATAAACTAGGTATACATAGTACATATTTAATAATATTGATAAAGTGTGCGTGTCAGCTCAAACGCACGACTGGAGTTTACTCCTTCAGATCGACTGCCTAAATAGGCACAAAAAAGACTAGCCTAAGAAAAGGATTATTACCATATCAAATGGTAAATAAACGAAACAAATAACGCCAGGGGCCTTATATGAAAATCGATTCTTGTTATATCGTCCGTGTTACGTTATTATAACATTTCGTTTTAAATTTTAATCTAATGCATATAGGTATCTATAAAATTTATATAAGTGAACATAATCTAAGTCGCAAAATAAGTTTTGAATGTTACAGGAAATGTTAGTTTTACATAAATAATACAACATATCATAAAATTCTTTAACGTAATTTGAATCAATAAAATAGTGTTTATAATTTTATCATATTATTATGAAGGAATATATATTAATATTATCATTATGTATAATACTGAATTAGTTCGATAATCAACTATAGTTTTACGAGTTACTGTCAGTAAAGATAAAGTCTAATTGTTTTATTATCCACTACCTAATGTTACATGACGCCAAAAGATATTGTTATTCAAAAAATTATATCTTTTATATATTCTGAACTAACCAGCTCTTATTGAATTAAAAATTCGCAGTATCAGCGAATTTACTTAAGTTTGCAAGTATGAGTAACTAGATGCTCCCGATCGAAGGTAAGTAATAAATTAATAGGTTACAAATGATTGTATTAGGACGGCTCGGATACGCTTAGGCGCATCGACCGTCCACAACCCGCCGCAGCGCTCCGCATAGCGCCTCCTCCATCCCGACGACGTTCTAAGCCGAGGTGCGATCTCGCTAGGAGACACCCTTAGGACGAACGTCACCCCCGTGCCCGCCGAAAAGGGCCCACATCTTCCTTCGCGGCCGGTTTGCCTAAGTGCCCGGCCCCTCTCACCGGTGACGCTGTAAAGGCCAGTAGGGCCAACAGCAACAGTCATTTCGAAAAAAAAAAAATGATTGTAATGACTTATATTGATATTTACAATTAATAATATTATAGCAAAAACGTTTGTAAAACATTCACAATAAGTTGATAATAGCAAAAACAAATTAACAGATTTTAATTTACAGTAAACGTTTTATAATTACTTTTTTATTTTTATACCTACTTTAATACCTTCTGTATTAAAGTAGGTATAAAAACACAAGTACTAATTGTAGATTACTTTCCTTTCCGACTTTATTTTGTCAAGTAAATTGATTGAACAAAAATATATTCTAAACGCAATCTGAACATGATTTAACTGAAATTTTTCATTAAATTTTAGCACAGTTTGTCCATACACTTCAATACTGACCGTTATTCATCAGTCATTACGTTAACACCTTCGCATAAATTACACCTGATTCTAGTGAAAGGAATTTTACGTAGTCGCTAAACTTTGGAAATTAGCACCAAACAACTTAAGCATTTATTACTAATTGAATATGTAATATTTTCGCTTAAAATATATTCACTTTGTTAATTACGTTTTACATTGTATCGACACCCGCATACGTAATCGTCTACTTTCAAGTAAGGGTAGTAATTATATATTAACGTCCAAACTAGTAGCATTCTTGTTTTCCTGTTCATATACATACTTCAATTAATTTTTAATGTAAAATAATATCGTTGTTACGTACAGACGTCTAGTTTAATCGCAAATTTCGACATATATGTGTTTCCCAAAAAAATTGTTTTGTCCTTTAAATTCAAAATTCGAATTATGTCAACTAGATTCTATTTTATTTACGTGATCTAAGCCGTCACAATATTGTCAACAAATTTTCAAATCATTTTCATACAGCACTAATATGTGAAACTGTTTGACTAATTTAAATAATTCTTTCACTATTAGAGATACACTTTATACAAAACTTACGTAGATTATAAAATAATTACGCTATGATACATACAAGCTTAAAGGAGGCTATAAATGTCAAAACAAGCAAAGCCGTAGGAGATCTTGAAACTTGACATTTCATATACATATATTCACTTTAAACTACTATGTATATGCAAATAAATTATGTACCGTTTTTATATGATTAAAAGAATTTAAAGTTTTTTTAGAAGACGCAGTTCATTGACCGCAACAATATCGCCAATAAAAGTGTACGTGTCACGATCCTAATGAATCTTAAACGTTCCGTATCGAGCAAGATGAATGACTATTAGGGGAACCATGATCTATCATTTTGACACATTACACTTCTAAGCTATTTTTATTTCTACACGTGCTTTACCTTAATGACATCACTTCAAAACCTAATTTGCATGTTTATTGGCATTGCTGCTGAACCAAATACAATGAAATAAAGTTAATAAAAAGTATATTACTATCGAGAACTACTAAATATAAAGGAAAGGCCAAATTGATCCTCTGAAAGGTTTTCACACTTCTTTGTACCAAATTGAAAGAATACCCGTGTAAAATTTCATTTCACCCCTTTACTGTATTTCTAATTAAAAGTCGAGAAAATTTTTATATTACATATTTTCGAAATTACAAACTTACACAACCTTCCTTACTTTATATGTTACCAAATTTTAAGCGTTTTTCAGTCAATCGGTAAGTAACGAAGTCAGGCAGCTAGTAAAAAGTTATGTTATTATTATACTTAAAATTAAAACAAAACGTTATTACTCATAGGAAGCAGTTGCCATAATCGTCAATGTGGGTCGCCATATTTATCATTGAAGTAACATTCCTAATATAGACAGCTATATATATATATATTTCACATTTGTTTATAACTTTTTTGTTTGCTAACCCCGACTACAAAACTTTACCGAATATACTTCCATAAAAGCACAATAGCTTGTACTCAATAGATAAAAAGGGGAATTTTTTGTTCTATAAAATACCTAATAAGATAGTTGTTGTTGGCAATAAACGTACGATTCCTACGCCTACAATATTCATTTCTTAGATTTCCCTTAGAAAGTCTTGTAAGAGAGTTTGACATTTAAAGATGACATTTATGATAGTTTTCGACGTATTTGATTATATCTTAAACGCGAGTCCATACAAGAAACGCTAACAAATACATAATTAGACATTTACTGTGACATTTATGGGCCTGTGACCGGTTACTTGCTTGTAAATTTTTTCCAACACATAGGTCACTGATGCAGGCTGTAAAAAATATCATTAGAGACTAGTGATATACTACAATATTGAAATCATCTCATGATAAATTAGCAATGATAAAACAAGTACTGTAAGTGCTATGTATGTCTTAAAGAAAAATATTTTCAAATTTAATACCTTTTGACATTTGATGTTATTTAACAAAAGTATTAAAAAATCATTGTAAGATTGCATCGGAATTTGTACGTAAAATACTATTGTATTTTATGTTATAGAATTATGCAAATTTAAAGTAAATATTTGATTGCCAGATTAATTTTTTAATGAGGATGTAATTTAAATGATTACTATGATTATAACCTAAAAAGGACTATGACTAATAAATTCATCTATATCTAAAAACGGGGGTTTTCAATATCAAAAAAGCTTCTTGGATTTAATTTTCTTTTTTTTTCTGCAAAATACTACAAAAAGGTTTTACCTAAGGAATTGTTTACGCGACCATTTCATCGACTAGAACTCGATTATGATAAACCTTTTTACACGCTTTTTATTGGGTTTATTTATAAAAACGTATTTTTTATTGATTTTTAAACTATTATTTATTTCAAAGAATAGAAGACACAAACTTAACTCAGTTGTCTAATTTAATTTTTACATTACCTTATAATTTTAATATAATTTCTCTGAATCACGATTTTTAATCAATGATTTTGTATACAATGACATTACAAAGGAATTCCACTACAAAAGACTAAGGCCTATCAAACGTCTTCCTGAATTCTGAGAATGAAACAGTTACACATAATAGAACGCGATTAAAATCGCTTAAATACTTTCTAATAGTTGATGAGTTAATCACACGTTACCGTTTCATAAGTACAAAGCGCTGATGCAACGGTATGTCTGCAGAACCGCTTCGATCCCTAACAGAGAACGCACGCAGGATATTTGTCTGTTATTACGTTTAGTGCGTCATTGTCTAAACTATACATGTCATAAAAGAGTATTAATAAATGTCCCCCTCTAAAATTACAAGACGAAAATGTTACAAAGCGCGTTCTCACTAGAAAACAACCTTAAAACGTATCCTTTTATAACGCCCACATAAGGGGAATACCAATTTGACGGCCGGGTCCTACTTCCTGCCTCTCTGCCCATTGAAGATATATAGATCTATAGATCTAACAGTATTAATCATTTCAAATGTAATAAAATAATAAGGACCTCCCCCTTCCCCCTCCGTGCTTTTATCTATAAATCTTCAATGTGATAATTCTGTCAGCACTATCTGAAATTATTTGAATTAAAACCAAAGTGTTGATTAAAGGTTCAGTCCGCAGTCCGCAGTTTAAAAATGCTTAAGCCTTTTATAGGTTCTATTAATCTTAGATTTGTTAAAAACTCTTGATAATATAATAATAACTTCCATTTACCAATATTACAATAAAAAATAGAATGATATTCAAAGCTAAACTCTCCATTTTCAATTTTTATCGTAGAAACGTTAATGCTTTAATAGAGTCTGCAAGAGACGATAATTCAGTTTGCATAAAAGTAAAATTAAATTGTAAAGAAAGTCTCAGAGAGTCGTGACAAAAACTTTCATGTTTATAACACTTTTAAAATATGATTTTATTATTTATTTCCGTTTATATTTTTATTGTAATCTTTCAAAAAGAATTTTCAGTTATCGTTTTCCGCATGTTATATTTTCCGCATAACTCACGAAATAATAATTACTTTATTAACAATAATTTTTTATTGATTATATATATTCTTTATATTCATATCTGTAAACATTTTTTGTAAGATAATGATGATTCCAAATGAAAAATATACAATAATATACACTCAATTTATTCTACTTATTACCCTCTTTCTGAATTTTTGATAAAGCTTAAAACGTATCTTATAGAGTTAAGAAGATATTTAATCTAGACGACTAGCAACCGGCAACCGGCAGCTACCAGTTAATTACGGTTTCTTGAGAAACAATCCAGTGACCTGTGACTTTAGTTACAAAACATCAGTATTATTGAAAACAATAAATTGAAAAATCCAAAAGTGCACGCCTCTACGTTGTATTGATTAAATAATTAATTATTGACTTTACCACTCATAAAATAAAACTTATCACTTACTTTTCGTATAGTTAACAATTGAGAGTTACTAGGTCAAAGTTAATTTTAATAAAATGCTATAAAAAATTGAATAATTTTTTACCCTTCATATTCAATACTTCCTGATGTATTAAAACGCAGCTTATGTCCTCAAGTGGTTCTCGCATTATTTTGCTATCGTCCGTATATCCAAAAATTTGACATCTAACATAATATTTATTCAATCCATTCTTTTTAGTATAATAGTATTAAAAAAAACTTTAATCTTTGTTTAATTATTATTTATGTTTAATAATTATTATTAATATTGTTATAGTTTGATGTATATTTTGTATAAAAGTGACTATTTTATAGCATATTAATGCATTTTAATAAAAATATAGAGGGTTTAGAGTAAACGCTTCCCGTACTTTTCATTTTGTGAGAATAAACCAAAGCCCCCTTTGGAGGCGTGCAATATCGAATAAAAATGATGGCTGGGTTGACTAATGTTGTTGTTATTTACAGGTTAGGCGTTTACTACACATAATTATACAAATATTTGACCGCAATCCACTAAAAAACTCTGATTTTCATAATTCCAGATATGGAAGACGAATGCTATCCAGCAATACCAGCAAGCGCTTGGCGAAGCAGACGGCGGTCCAGCGATTCCCTCCCTCCTGAAGTCAAGGCGGAACCTAAGTCGGAGCCTGAGTCGCCCGCCTCCTCCTGCCCGCCATCCCCGACCCCCGGCACACCTGTCACACACGTCGACTACGTCATTGATCACACGGTATGTAGCTTTTTTTTGTTTGAACATACAATTTAGGTATCTAATAACTCAGAATAAGACAAGCTAAAACTATGTTTTGTAACCTACTTTACATGCAGTCGGAATTTTTCGTTTGAAGATATTGAACAAGTGAAACCACATATGTACATAGGCTTAATAATCGATGAAATATTTACCTGGGGCCCGTATACAGATCACGTTTGCTCAAAATTAAGATCATTATTAAGCAAACTAAGTATACCTACTCAAAGCTAAATTACCATACCAGACACTGCGGCTCCTATATGTGGCCTTGGCTGACTCGGTTATCGATTATGGTGTTAGTAGTTACGGCAAATCCTGCAGATCAAACTAGGAAAACATTAACAATTTACAGTTAAGATTATTAAAAATAATTGTACCTAAACGCATACTTAATAATGATAAGAACAACTATAATCAGCTCTTTTGTCATTGTAATGTTATAAATAAATATGATAAAGTTAAATTTTCTATTCTAACCCAAATTACGAGTAATAATACAACCTTGTTATCGAAAAACTAAGATCTATAGGCTTACGTTAACTTGATTCAAATCTTAAATACCACTTATCAAAAACTAACAAAAAGTATGGAAAGAGAACTGCCTAGAGAACTGCCTAGAGAACTGCCTAGAGAACTGCAAGAAATGTATAACCACGAAAATCAAATCACGTTTTAAAAAATAATTTTTAACAAAAACAAACTGAATTAACTGAGTGACTCTCTGTACCCAGATAAACCCGCGAGGTTTTCTTGGTACTTAAATTGTAAAGATATTTGTTATAGGCCAATAAATTGAAAAAAATAGCTTAAGAATCGAATTTCATTTAGGGTATGAAAAAATATGAGGAGTAAAATCTACTGAACGAATGACCTCGTTACGTTTCTCGTTACGCCATCTATCGACGACGACGTTTTCTAATAACAGTAAATTGATTCGTTTATTTCCCATTTGATATGGTATTAATATTTTTCTTAGACTAGAAGCTTTTTTGTGTCTATTTAGACAGGCGAAATGAAGGAGTAAACTTCATTCGTGCGTCGGAACTGACACACACTTTTTTTTTTAATACAGAGTAGATACAAGCGAGAGACTTTAAAGTAACCACATACTTATACTACATATCATATACAAGCTATACATAAAATTATTTAAATAAAAACTGTAGTTTAAACAAAAATTGGGTTTTTAGTTTTACGACATGGAAATGAAAAAGTTAAATATGCAAATTATTATCATGCTAATGGTTACACGACTCTCTTCGACTTCAATTCAATTAAAACTTATTGCATTAGTTAAGTTTCTTCATAAAGAATGCTCTTCTTAAGTCTTCATTCTCATAACACGACTATAAGTTTGTTAAGAGGATTTTTAGTGCAGGTTGCTGAAGTTAATAATTCCATGGAAAAATACATATTTTACATTAACCACAAACTTCGTTTAAATGACTACGAGTATATATAACATCGGATATAAAAATAAACATTCTATGGAAAAGCTCAAAAAAGAAGAGGGCAAATTTAAATTGACGTGAAATACAATCGTGAGTTCAAACTCAATCGCCGTCAGACCTGAATGACTTGACAAAAAACGAAAGGTTACTAGGGTTCAAATAGCTCACGTTACTTCGCGACTTTCTCTGTAATTCGACCTTAAAATATGAACGATTAAAAAACCTGTCAATTTTTTAAAGAGTTCTTTTGTAAGTACTTACCGCGTTTACCGTTTTTCGAAACGAACTGAGATTGTTACGACTTCTCGATACCGCAGCGATGACGGTCGAGAAGGAAGACATATTAACATAATCTAGATTAAACAAAACTGCATTCAATTTGTACGAGAAGCATTTTTGCATGCAAATATACGACTTTCAATTTATCTAACTTCTAGCAGCGGATAAGTTTAAATATATTTAGTTTGAGCATATTTAAGCTCCAGGGCGTCTTTGAAGATGCAAATTTTTCTCTGCAACGGAATAACGCTGCGGCTACGACCGCATACTAATATCTAAGATAAAGATCATTTAACAGGACATGCAATCGCAATCACCAAATACGATTATTCTGGTTAGGCAAGATGCTTACATAGTTGCATACTTCTAGCGTTTCAAATGTTTCTAATACGACTATTGCAGCTTTAATAAAGCTATTCCTGTTTTATATTATGTAGTGACAAAAAGTTTTAATCTTGAATCGAGAACAGTTTATTTTTATGGAAATAACTACTACCTAATCGCCAATAACAATATCAATCACATCAGCCCATCACAGTCCACTACTGGACAAAGGCCTCTACAACTTTAAGCCAAAAATGGCGTGATCTCATGTGTTTTGCCTATAGTCACCACGCTGGGCGGGCTGGTGACGACGTGGAAGACGCTGCTGCTCGTTTTCGATCTGTGTATTTCAAAACCAGTAGTTAGATGGTTATCCCGCCATCGATCGGCTTTTTAAATTCCAAGGTGGTAGTGGAACTGTGTTATCCCTTAGTCGCCTCTTACAACACCTACGGGAAAAGAGGGGGTGGCTATATTCTTTAATGCCGTAACCACACAGTATATACAAATCCTGAAATAAAAGTAACCAGGAACAATAGGAGGGAAATGTGGATAAGAAAAGGAAATAGAAAGTACCGCAAGAAATTCATTAAATATTGCTTACTTGTTTTATCGAAATGTAGGAATAATAAAATAGTAGAATGTACTAATGTGTATACAAACTATAGCGACATTATTAAACGCTGATTAACGACTTTACAACGGGTAACATTTAGTAGTTTAATACGTAAATAAAAGCAATGTAAAACAACCAACGTAAATGTTTCTCACCCCAGAAATACCTCTAAAATATTTTTCTATAGCCAACACTACGGTAGTAAGCAAATTTACTTAAGACCGGTCAAAAAGAGCTTACATACTAATTATACAATTGGCGCTCATGACCCTTGCAAATGTCAATAAACGGTTACGTTGCGTTTATACGATTCCGAGATAGCATAGCCTAATTTTTATATGGTAAATGTGCTTTTAAATCAATAGTGCGCAGT
This sequence comes from Melitaea cinxia, assembly GCF_905220565.1. NCBI lineage: Eukaryota > Metazoa > Arthropoda > Insecta > Lepidoptera > Nymphalidae > Melitaea > Melitaea cinxia. The sequence goes on along the minus strand of NC_059397.1, from coordinate 14,040,352 downwards.
TTATCATCAGTGTGTACAAATATTATTTTAAAACCTGCATATTTTATTTGAAATTAAGAAAAACTTTTCTTATACATCGGAACACCATAGCGATTTCAACTGCAACTTTTCTACTTCCAAAAAGGGAGATATTTGTCCAACACTAAATCATTTACAAATTGTTATAATGCAATCCATTGTATATTTATTAAGTTATAAGTACTTTAATTTCGGTCATATTTATTTCAGACTGGAACAATCCACATGCCACAAGCGGTTCTTCAGAAGGTGGGGGCGGCAGGAGTTCCCCAGTTGCTGCTCAGCGCTGCGCCGCGCATAGCACTGAACAACAACAAGCTTTCTATTAAAGTCACATCTTCCGGCACTTCAGGTAACACGCTGACATTTTTGAACAAAATATATACACACTTCAGCCTATCCCAGTCCACTGCTGGACATAGGCCTCCCCACGTTTGCGCCAGACTTATATATTATTACTAGCTAATCAGGCAAACGTTCGTTAAGTTTGTACAAACATACAATGACATTTCATATAAAATGTAGCCTACGGCCTATTGTCAGACCTACCAAATATACCCACTGAAAAAAAATCATAAAGATCGGTCATTCTGTTTCGGAGGAGTTTGGTAACAAACACTATGACTCGAGATAATAATTATTATTATTATTTAAAGTTGAGCAAATGTCCAGACATTTTTACGTATTTTCTTAATTTGCACTGATGCTTCAATGCAGAATCATCTATGTAGTCATGGCCTCACTGCAGTATACAGTTAAATATATTCAACCAAAGATCGTTTTTAGTTTTAAAGTAGATTTGGTGCATCCTTGAATCGTCATTTATAATTAAATATTATCTATTTTTGCCAAAAAAAAACTGATAAGAAACGACTACTTAGAAATATTTAGTATTATTATTTTTCGTATAAACGTATAAAATGCCAACAATGACTTCCGTATGATAACAAAACGTTCAAGTAAAGTTTTATTTTGATAGCTACGTGGGTGAACATCGGTATTTGTAAGCAATTCTCAAACTGCTGCATGCTTTTCGATTCTTTTTCAACAACATAATAAATATGACTCAATAATACATTTCGGGTGTTATTGCGAACAAAAATGTCATTCACTACATTGTTATTTAAGAAACCTTTTCGTTTCGTTAGTTGATGACTACCAAACTATCCGATTCATAAACCATTATTTTTAACGCTAGATTTTCAAATATCTAATATTATAAACAGAAAAGATTTATAGTTTGTTTGTAATGGTGAAATTTCAAAAACTTCCAAAAAAAATATTAAAAATTCTCTCACCAGAGTATAGCGGCGTTATCACTGAGTGACATAGGCTATATTTTAACTTGATAAAACCGAACAGACAAAATCGTGTAAAACACGCTCGGAAAGCTAGTAAGAATATAAATAATTGACAGGATAAAAAAAAACTTTAATGGTTGCAAGGCAAGCATGGAGCAAGTTTCAGTTTGACATATAGAGGATATGTCAAAAGTCAAAACAACCTTGATGCAATTACGGGCTGTCATGCGACACTTTCAACCAGAACCTCTTAAACTGTAATTTTAAAATTATTTCTTGTTCTCTATATTTAGCAAGTAGTTGTACGTCGTACGTAGTAATATCATATGAAAGATAATATTGTTTTTACTATTTACTAACTAGACAATTGTTCAATTACTATTTAAATGTTGAAAATGTTTTAACTAATCTGTGAATAGGTACTCGAAAAAAGTAGACAATTATATAGATATCTCGTAAACATGACGACTATTGTAATATTATTTTTTTGTAACTATACTATTTATTGGTGAAAACTTATAAATAAATAACTATATAAATAAAAAATATGTATTAGGAAATAAATCTAAGTCATCTGTAAAATTTATAAAATCTAAGTCCTTTGAGTCTTGACAGGGACATTGAACTTTTAAAGGACCAATATTTCGTCATATGCATAAGGATAATTAATACATGTGTACTTATTCATTTTAGTCGACAAATACATTTTACAGTAATATTAAATAATAATAATAATATATATAATATTAAAAAAGTCAATATAAATAATTAATAATTACTTTTAATATGTAGATTTTTTTTTTTTATAATTTACAGATATTTATATTATGTTTATAAATGTACAACAAAAGACGAGAAGAAAGAAACTTGTTTATTTGGTCCTGCTACCTAATAAACTATTTTATATAATGCTAATTATGTTTCTGCACAACCGTACTTGCAATTAGGTCTAATTTATTATTGAAGATAAGAGAACGAGGAAGAGTCATACAACTAATTTGGATAAAAAATCTTAATTGGATTAAAAATTCAAAAAAATTAATTTTCATTAAAATATTGGTCAACCCTGATAAGCTCACATCGTAATAGCTACAAAACCTATTCTGTACTGCTTATCATATTTCCTGGTTTTTCTTTACTTTAACATTTTTCTACCGAAGGACAAAAAAGATACGATTTAAAGTTTTAACTTGAAATTGTTTTCTAAGTTGATAATTTTACGATATATAAGAATTTTGTAATTAAATACAATTTTCATTTGTATAATAATAAATGTATTATAGTATTTACTATACACTTACAGTCGTTTTTCCAAAAAGTTTTTAATCTAATTCTTGTTATTTAGTTCAACAATCGAATGGATACACTGACGATGTATTTTTTTAAATTACATATATAAGTTTTTTTTCTCACTTCTCGATACGTATAAAAATAGTTAACAGGTTACTACTCTTATTTATCTAGTATACTTGACGATATAGATGATGGTCATCCATTAATCACGAGAGGTTCGAAAATCAGGGAGGATTCGGACAAAATCACGAAATATTACAAGGCGGGTGCTGTGAAAAGATATTACGTATAATTATTTTTCATTAAACTCGCAACTCCTTAACAAAACAAAAAAAAAAAACAAACTGGATGGTATCGCGATACGAAATTTTCTAAAATGTAATCAGATTATTGATTGTATTTAAAGATAATATTCTAAAAATATCAGTATATTTTATACAAAAAAATACACGTGATTTTTACGTTTCGGGGGTGGGGTCGTTTAAAACTTTACCATATATCACCAAGGGGGAGTTAGGGGTTAACAGAGGCTAAAATAACATCACTGATTTATGGACGACCCCTTGGACTTTTAGTCAATTATATATTATTTAATTGTCATGTTATTTACAGAATTACATAGATATATTATAACAAAAAAAACTTAGTTCAACAACCTACGATTTTAAGGATATTTCACGTAAATATTTGTTTGTAATACTCAAGGTCTCCCTTTGGGCTATCCGTATAACTATTATTTTGCCAAAAGTCTTCGTTTGAAGTTAAGGGGTTAAAAGCTGCTAAACTATTATGTGATTGATGGACGATACCTTAGTCAGACGTTATATTTTAAGATTCAGCGCTCTGGACCATTTTAATTTGCCGCCCTATAAATTAAGGAAAAAATATGAAAGCAGCATATGTATTGGAGATGTGTTGATAAATAATTGATTATTTTTGATGACATTTTTGTTTGACCCATTTCATAATTACAGAAAATAATCAAGTCAAAGGAAATGTCCGTCATATTTATTTATTTACCGAAATACAGACACATAAAGAAAGATACAATAGAAGATGCACAAAGGCGATCTTATCGCTAAAGAGCGATTTCATCCAGATAATCTTAATAATAGATTTCGACTGAGCTTTTTTTTTTCACTATAGTCCATTGTTGTATAAATCGATTAATTTTTCACATCCCTAGTACATATTCTCATTAAATACGTCCATGAACTAATTTCGCACGAAATTTATTTATCAATAGAAGTTGTAATAGGTACAACAGGTTGTTTCTGGAGTGTGATATATTTAATATTTCATTGACCATATTTGATTCTCATATTAGGGATATTTTGTCTAAAGGTAATCGTATTTAAAATTATAATTATAATTATTACTATCACTTTTTAACATTTTTAATTTAGATTTTAAATTTTAGTTGACATTCTTATTGATCGATACAATTGTTTTATTTATTGTATTTTTGATGTAATCTGTAAATTGGATAGTTTCACACTCTCTTTAATCTCATTGACTCATGTAAGTTTGCTTTGTTTTGAGGCGCATCTACGCCACGTACTTGTTATTGGTTGTTGGAAACTGTTCTGGTGATGATGATTTTCCAAATATGTGCAATGTAAAAATTATTGTATACTGTTTGTTTCCACTGAAAATAAATAAATAAATAAAAATGAAAATGACTAAATGAACGCTCCCCCGGCAGCGGGCTTCAACCTGCCGCCCACGCCGCCGTCGTCGCTGTCGTCGTCGGACAGCGAGGGCGCGCTGTCGCCGGCGCGCGAGCCGCCCGCGCCGCCCGCCGCGCCGCCGCGCCGCGCGCACCTCTACGTGTCGCACCACTCGCGCCAGCCCATCAACACGCCGCTCATCAGCAGCCAGCCCGTGAGTCCATTGACTTTATTTTTTATTTTATTTTATTTTTATTTGGGAAACATACAATTTTATTTAATGAAACAACTTTTTTCGGATTTTATCGCGGTTTATTATTAACTTTTGATTCCCGACGTTTCGGACTGGACTGGGACGGGAGTCCTCCCGTGACCATGGTTGCTGTAAAGTATCCGAAACGTCGGGAATCAAAAGTTAATAATAAACCGCGATAAAATCCGAAAAAAAGTGGTTTCATTAAATGAGTAAAATTCGCGTAAACATTAGAAAACAATATACAATTTTATATTTCATTATTATATTATGACTAATTACAATAACTGAAATCAATAAAGTTTCCACTATTAGCTAATACATACAACAGCACTATACATTGCGTGAAACATATTGTTTGGAAAAAAAATTAACAAAAAAAAAATGGAGAAAAAATTTCTAAATTTAGTGTAAAGGAAAGGAAAAATCTTTTCAAGTAGGCATATGTTTAAGCATTTGCTTAACGTTCCGCTTGTATCTTCATATTTTGCAATTAAAAATATCAGTTTCCTGTAGAAGACTTTTAGTTAGTCCATTTGTTCTTGGCGATTAGGAACCATTTGACAAAATATCATTTCTATTTCACCACGAACTAGCAACGGTTTGATGGTAGTACAAGATATGATATGGAGACGCCGCTCATCAGCAGCTAGCCTGTGAGCTACTCCTTACCATGCTAAACTACTATACTGCTTTGGTAAAAAGCGATAAACTTTATTGATTTCTTTTGCAAAATTTCGAAGCCATTACATATCTTTCATGATAATAAAATTGTACAATACATCATTAACCTATTTTATTGAAGATATATTTTTAGTATGAAACCATATACTTATTTACACACATACAAAACTTTGAACACAATTTTCTCAGATTCCGATATTTATACCTTACTGCCTTTTACTTAAACATGGCAAATCCCTCGTTATGCAAAATAAACGTGATGTGCAACCCACTCACTCGTACGTTTATCACTTATATCACTGAAATGAACCCAGGTCCCAGCACTTACGTTTTCTACACCGTATGACATAGTTAATAAGTCTACCTATTGTTCAAAGGGCCTAGATGTAAGTATAAGATTATTCGAGATTAAATATTCAAGCGATAGCAGCTAGATGTAGCTATCCTAATTTGCATTAAAGACGACTTCAACTGATTCATATGATTATGGTAATGATCCAATATTTCTATAATCGACGTTCGTCTGAATAATGTCTGAATACTTTTGAATAGTGAAAAAACCATTAACGTACCAAATTAAGAGAACCAGCAAGTAAACAATCCACTTACTTATCGATATAGTGCTAATAATGCGCAAATTACCTAGTTGATTGTATTTTCGAACATTTGTTTGTGAACTGGGAATCTTTAGTCTTTCTAATTTTAAAAGTTGATTCAGAGCTATGAGGTAACTGAAGGCAAACGAGTAAATAACCTCGTCGATTATATTTTTATTTGACTAAAACTAATACATAGTCAATAGGTATATTACAAAGTGTCAAACTACATTGTAATTAAATTTCATTAAAATAACTAAACTTTTCCCCCTCTCTTCCCGTGGGTGTCGTAAGAGGCGACTAAAGGATAACACAGTTCCACAGCTACCACTTTGGAACTTAAAAAGCCGACCGGTGGCGGGATAACCATCCAAATGCTGGCTTTGAAATACACAGGCCGAAGACGGGCAGCAGCGTCTTCGGTGCGACAAAGCCAACCCTGCGATCACCAACTCGCCTGCCCAGCGTGGTGACTATGGGCAAAACACATGAGTTCACGTTATTTTTAGCGAAAACTTGTGGAGGCCTATCTTCAGCAGTGGACTGTATAGGCTGTAATGATGATGATGATGAACTAAACTTTTGTATTAAGATTTAGGAAACCTGAATAATGACGCCAAATTTATTGCATGCAGTTCAGTGTACTAATTTGTCATAGAAAACTGAAATAAAATAATCAACTTCATTTATATCAATTACAGAAAGGATCAACGGGTACGCTCGTTCTAACAGAAGAAGAAAAGCGCACACTGCTCGCTGAGGGATACCCTGTTCCCACACGCTTACCGCTCACCAAGGCAGAGGAGAAATCTCTCAAGAAAATCAGGAGGAAAATCAAAAATAAGGTATTTATTATCTGATTAAAGAATTATTCTTTTGGTTTTCGAGTCTATTATATCCGGTCTCCTTAGTCTTATGTATCCATATTTATCTTGATACGATCTGTGTGCTTAACTAAAAAGTTAGTGATAATTGGACGTATGAGGAAGAAGAGGCGTATATTGAAAAGGGTATATAGGCTATCGGATCTTTTAGTTTAATTTTATTTTTTGTGTATATTGTAACTTGTTCTGTAAGCGTGCAAGCTTATAAAACAAGTTATCATAATCTAAATATTTTTTGTTAAATTAATGAGTACGAACATAATTGCAGATATCAGCACAAGAAAGCAGACGCAAAAAGAAGGAATACATGGACCAATTAGAGAGGAAAGTAGAAATATTAGTATCAGAGAACACAGACTATAGGAAGAGGGTGGAGACACTCGAACAAACGAATGCTAACCTTCTCAGTCAGTTGGCAGCTCTGCAGGCGCTCGTGACCCGGGGCGCCCGGAAGTGACGTCATAAATAAAATCAGTAGTGACGTCATAAACCAAACCAGTGGTGACGTCATATACCAAACCAGTTTGCCTGACGTCACACTTCGCTCTCACATGCACAGGGACTTAAATCTGCAGGAAACACCACCGGGCGTTCTGACGTCACTCGGCTAATCCTAATACTACAAACGAATTTACAGCGAAACCGGCTTCTATTGGTCACTTTTTATATATTTCGCTGAAATGTCTGTATTATTCATATTTTAGCTTTTTTTTTTCAATTGACTCTCTCGTTTCTTACTCTCGTTTCTTAAAATTGTTTAAATAATGGCTATCAAAATAGAAAGTGTAACAGTATTGCGGCCGGTTCTCGTGATCAACTGCAGAAATTATAACCTAACGAGGCTGTGAGAACTGACAGAAACAATTTCTCACAGTTCCTAATATACATGTATTAGAGTGAACAGTGGCAGCGATGCTGTCTCATAATGAAGTGTATATTTTATCAATGTATATTTTGGATGTAATTTACATTACCGCGACGTAGGTATCCAAAGGAAAGGACTGTTAGTTTGAATGGTTGCTCATTGTATTTGTTAGTAAATAGTTACTCTGTGGTGCTGGATGTGATATACCTGCATTTTGGTTTAAGGTATACCAAACTCGAGTGCCACATTAGATATTTATTATAAACAACTCAGCACGTTGTAATCGTTATCGAACAGGGAACGGTACTGGGTCATAGATAAATGTCGAAACTTATTTACGCGTGTGTTTGAAATCTCGTAATATATTATAGATACGTCACGAGACGGTTAATTTAAGTCTTCATTTTGTGCGTGTTTTTATTAAAATGTGCAATTAGGTTAAGGAATATTAATTGTTACCTAGCGTACGCGCGTCTTGCGGAGGGCCCCTTCGTCTTCCGAGAGATATTCTCGAGTTCTGCCGATCACCCTACAATGTTGTCTTACAGTTGATATCGGTTGTTGTGACTATGGTTTTAGGCATGAAACTGATATATGGCCTCCTTTAGTGGCTTTAGCACGTCCCGTATACTTACGCGAAGTAATCGTATACGACTCGATACGGTGTGGTGTTATCGAGGATCTTAGTAGCATAATAACGTAAGGCGAACTCGTCGTGAGCCTTATCTTTTATATTGAATTCCATGAATTTGCATTTATAGCGAAATGTGTATCGTCCTAGAGATTGTATCATGTATTTAAGATAACGTTTAGATAATTATACGCGTCAAATAACGGACCTAATTTGTATGCAAAAAAAAATTTTTTTTCGGTAACGTCTAGTCTCTGTAGGAACAGTGGAGGTCTCGTTGTGGAGACACTCGCTGAGGTCAGCGACCCGTTGACAGCTGCTATGGATGGACAAGTACAAATAACTACATGCCTTCCACTAAATAACCTAACTAACTACTCTTTCTACTAAAAAAAAAACTCTGACTCTGACTGACAGATTTTTTTCAGTCATCCACAACTTAAATATTAAATATTCATAGAATCTCGCTGAACAGTTCGTGTGTATAGGTCTTGCCAACGTATTAGCGATCCACAACAGCGTCCGAGGGTCACCGAAGTACTAACATTATACTAAACATTCCACGTATCTTTTAGTAATGAGTGACTTAAAGTGAGCTCGAGTACTTATATCGATGTATAACTTAATTTCTAACGCCTGTACAAATCATTACCTGTTTATATCATGTTTAATATGTGTCATGTAAGAGTTTTATCGTTCAATGCATAATCATTGTAGCTGTGGTGTTGTCGAATTTTGTCAATACCGAATTTATTTAAAATTTATTTTATTTCACAAATAATTGTTGATTTTTTTTAATCGATTTATTTTAAAATATCTTATGTAAAATTTTGAGTTTTATATTTTGTTGTTTATTTACTAACTGATGGTTTTTATTTAAAAATAATTTTTCTTTTGGTTAATTTCGACATTGACAAAGTTCAAACTTGTGTATAATTATGTTAAAGATATTAAAACTCAATTGATCGGCATATTCGTGTTAGTATATTATATTTACTATGTGTGCAATTACTATGTTCTCTTTTACATTTTTTAGAAGTTCTTCCTATTTAGGTGTAAGAGAATAGAAATTTATTTATATCGCGCTGAAATGTAATATTTCTCTCCCGCGAGATGGGGATAATTTTAAAAGAATTTATCGAGATATATTTTAAGAGATTTTTTCTAATGAAATTTTAGAAACATATATATTATAACACTGTTTTGCGCGTCTGTCGCTACGAGTAAGGATAGGTTAGTGTGTATATACATATATACAATTTTATTGCGGAAACTGCAAAGCGTGCCTGCCTATCAGTTATTGATTTACCATAAACTAAGAATCGAACATGTGTTGAATAAATGAATGGTGATTTATGAGAATACTATATTGTATAAAAATATAAACTATTTAACTTTGATATAATATATTTAATTCCTAATATGGCATTTACCGTCTACAAAGGAGTGATTTAATTGAAAACGACTTATAGAAATTTACTAAAGTAGTTGGTGTGTAAAATGTATCGAAATATCGTTATCGATTCCTCGAGGGTATCGATCTAATGCAATTTTATTGTAAACAAAATGCCAAACTTAACGCATACCTAGTATGAGAGCACCGCACATTGGGTGACAATAACGTAATATCCATTCGAGATCTAAATTAAATTTACAACTTATAGTTGATTTTTTTAATATTTATTAACGATGGTAGTTGCGAGTCTCGAATGGATGGTACATTTAGGTCGATAGTCCAGACACTGTTAGGCGTGTCGTTTTGTTATTATTAAAGTGTAATTTTATTGATAGTTTTATATGTTAAAACTATTCACTGTTACCTTGAGTCATGATTTGTTGAATCGTTTTGTTTTATTATTATATTCCAATGACATTGCGGATTTTACTGTCACCCTTGAGCTAATAAAGCGTCGGATATTGTACATCGATTGTTTCATTTTTAAATTACCTCAAAGCTAAGGTCTAATAATTATATTGCCATTAAAATCTACACATTTACAAAGTACATTTTTACTTTTCTACCAAGACACCTACTATACATCAATATGACATAATATAACAATAACTATAGTTATTTATCAAACAGTTACTTGCAAAAACTGTTTTTTTTTATATGTAAGTGATATACTTAATTCATAAAAAATAGCTTTGTTTTGACGTTTGAAATAAAAAATTTATGTCATAATAAATTTTATAATTATGCATTACGAATAAACATAAAAATACGTAAAATATTTACGAATGTGGCGTTTGTTTTATGAAGCATAAATTTTTACTTTAAATTTAATAAACTTGAAAAAAACATAAAATTTAGACTAGATTCTTTTAATACATGTCTTAACTCACCGTAAAATAATTTAAAAAAAAACTAAAAGTTGGGATTCTCTTTATAACAATTATAACTAGACAATTTTAAAAGAGTCAAATATTGCGTCTTTATATACATTAAAATATTATAATAAATCTAATTACATATTATACGAATTAATAATTTAATACACAAATTATCGTTGAAACTTTTTCATGTCATCTGTATGTTTCTTTTACAACTTTGAAAAAACTAAAATCTTTATGTTATGAATACAATAAATACTTCTAAGTAATAGATAGTAACAATACCTACACATAATATTGTTACCATATTAATTTGACTTTTTGTTTGTTTATGAAAAATAACGAAGTCACAACCTCTTGATTGTAAGTAATAATAAAACAGCTGATGTATCTAAGCAATAAATTAACAGTCAGAATTTCTTATTCCAAAATGTAAATTCGTCAGTCTTAATATTGTAGGTACACAAATCTTTCGCTTTATGATTGTTAAAGATAGATCGTTTAGAACTTTTCTACATTTAAATGTTAATTATATTTTTAAAAGGCAGCATCGTATATCGTTATTGGTAAAAAAAACGAATTAAAAATATAGATAAGAAACTTTTTGCAACTTAAAAATAACTCTTTTAAATTGTAGTTTATTTTCTATACATAATAAAAATATTAATTTTATTTGACTGTATTATTACAAAATGTTATAGATATCTCCTTTAAAAAAATCGATATAAAATATCAAGTATCTACAGATACGTCGTATAAGGAATATTTTATACAGCTATAAATATAAACGACAACAGGCACGAACATAGCACCGCGAACAGATAAAAAAAAAGTATAACTTTCGAAAATTATTAAATGATAATTCCATTTTTAAACTGGCAACATTTTGCTCAGAGCGTAATAAATACTTTTTTCTTTGCCATAATATGGGCAATGATTACCCACAAGGCTGTTCCCCATACAGCTTCGATGAGTCGTACGGCATGCGTCCTCATGAATGGTACTCTCCAGTGGAACGGGAAGAGGTGAGCGCATACGGAGTGTCCTATGTATAGGGCGATGGCGTTGAGTCCGGGGGCTCGGAACGGCCCTCCGTCCCAAACACGCCAGGCATCCGTGAACGTGTAGCAGATACTTAATATCGCCAGCGACGCCGCTGATGTTACCAAAACGAATGACATAGACCTGAGCAAATGAATAAATATTTGTGTATTAAAATAGTATCGCTAAATCGTCATAAAAGTATTTTTATCATTAAAAAAGGCGAAAAGTAAGAACGTATTGCCGTATTGATTGATAGATTCAACCTGTAATATCCCACTGCTAGGCATAGATCTCTATATCCATGTAGGATAAGGGTCGGAGCTTAAGAGCCATTTCACAATTTTACGCTCTGCAAGTTTAGGTAAATTTGGTCGCATCGCGCGAGTCGTACGAGCCGCGCGATCTTTGTGCTAGTACGTATAGTGTGACAACCAAAAGACCATCGTGATCATTTTCTGATGTATAATAAAAATTATAACTATGGTATAAAATGTTTTTTACATAATTAATTTGTTAAAAATTTCAAGTATGTTATATAACAACAGTCAATAAATTTAAAATAAAATAAAAAAAATCAATTTTATGAAACAATTTTTTTAAATTGATTTCGTTTTTTTAGTTTACGAATGAATCTTATATTTACGATATGAATAAAAAGCATTTAATGACATCGACACCGACAAACATATTAATTAACAAATAACAAGACAAACAGATTGAAATGCCTATTTGTATTGATAGTGTGAGAAAAGAAAATTATATTATACATTTGTTTACAGAAATTATCATTATATTATTTTACAGTCATTTTCGTAATATGTTTATTTTATTTATATTTTATTATGAAAGTATCAAATGCGTTTTATCCGCTATAACAACAGGCGGTTGGCGCGTGTGAGCGAAAGAGACGACTGCGCAGAATTTGGCGTGGACCTTACCTCTAAGAGCGCTAGCGCTCGACTGATTTACCGGGCTTGATGCGTGGCAATATATACTATCTTTTTATTATTTAATATAAAATGTATTAAAAATAATTACATCTTTTAATTATTTTTTTTGTATTCCTTAATGATGTAAGTTTACTTTGATGAAGATAGTTCGTTAAAATTTCTTAGTTTTCTAAGAGAAATATCGCTTTTAAAATTGTACTTATTTGGAAAATATTCGTAACTTTAAATTTTTTTTATCGTTTAATAGAGATACAAATGGAATAAAAATCTATGATAGTGGACAACAAAATTATATTCCACATATTATGATATTTTTTTAAAATGGTTTCAACGTAGAGGTTATTGAAAAGTAGGACTTCAAAGTATACATTGCGACCGTTTATCCAGGGAGGAGGCTGATAAAAAGGTTAATAATTTTATACACATAATATAAATCAAAATTCTGATCTGACTATGGACTACAACAAAGGTTGCTCTATTATATTTCAAGAATATAAATTACATTATTGCATCCAACACTGAGATTAACGACGTCAAAATATTACAATTTCGCGGATTGTTACCGATTTTTGTGAAATGGCTCTTAAGTCACCACGCTGCTCTATCGCTGGTTGGCGGATATATTCTCTACTATGAGTATTGTTTTATTTTAATATTTTCTTTACATAAGTGGGAACATACAAACCACCAATTTTTTTAAAAACAAAAAGTAATCACGTTATACTCCTAATTAAAACTACAAAGTTGTAAAATAAAAATCGTAGCAGTTCCATTTTGATACAATAGTAAGAAATTGCTAATCAGTCTTTAGCTTCAAAAAGTATCTTAAGGCTCACTATTTGTTACTAAATTCGCCATGATTGTCTTTGCACCTTTGGACGACTTAAATATGTATAATTTGTTTATTGTATATATGAGTATATGTGTATGTGTGAATGTATGTAAGTTTGTAAGCATATGTATGTATGTATATATATATGTATAATTTTATGATCTATTGTGATGTATTCTAATTTCTATAACATTTATTTGTACACTTCCTAACCGCTTTTCTATGCGCTGTCCTATACCCAAAGGTTGTCTGGAAGAAATCGCTCTTTTAGCGATAAGCCCGCATTTGTACATCTTCCTCTAATTATACTACTTTTGTTCGTATCTTTTAATGGTGTGCAATAAAGAATATTATTATTATTATTATTAATTGATTTAGAAGACTATTCCATTGTGGAATAGGCTACTGGTATAGTCACCTTATTATTAATTGATTTAGAAGACTATTCCACTGTGGAATAGGCTACCGGTATACTCACCAAAGGTTCTTATTGATGGGAATCACGCCGTGCTCCCGCGAGAAGCCCGCGAGCAGAGCGCCCGCGAGCGCGAACACGAGCGCCCAGGCGAGCCAGCGCGACACGCGCGCCTTGTGGGAGCGCTGCAGCAGCACGGTGGCGCCCGCCTGCACGCCGAGTAGCGCTTGGACGGCTGACGTCAGACTGCCTACGAATGAGATTGTTCTTTGATTATAAATGTGGGAGCGCTGCAGCAGGACGGTGGCGCCCGCCTGCACGCCGAGGAGCGCTTGGACGGCTGACGTCAGGATGAGATTGTTCTTTGATTACTATATCGATGAGAACATTCTGTCATCTCAAACGTTCAATTTATAAACAAAATACAGGAACCTATAAGGCCATAAGCTGGATCTACCTTTTTTTTTTACGTGGGGAAAATCCATCATGGATACCCTCCAGCGCGGGGGCGCCAGAGGGTTATGTCAGACTCCTACTGACTAAAAGCCACCACGTGTTAGTAGTCATCCGCCTGAGTGGGGCGAGATGGGGTCGCGCTAGCATAATGGTAAGCTGTATCTACCTAACCTAACCACGCATCAAAAAATCCACTACAATACGAAAAACCCAAACAAACTTTTTCACTTTGTTGGAGCAGATTAATATGGTAAGATTAATATAGTGCAGATCCCACTATTAAAATGTTATATTTCTCTACCATATCTTTCATTCCTACTTCTCTATTCTTCTTTGGTATCTGTGATCGTACAACGCGTTTTGCCAAAAATTGTTTCTTTGACATACATTGACATTGTAAAATAATTATTTACCCAATAAGCCCTCCGGATCTGTGACTGGTCCTTCATATTCGTTCCTAGCGTCACTGTGCTGGAACATATGTGACTCTCCCAGGAGCAACCGATCAATGTACCCTGCTGCTCCACCACTGCAATTCGGTGCAATCCACTCGTCATGCTTACCACCTGGCCCGAGATATCCACTGGAAATTTATTAAAAAATAAATTAAAAAATAAAATTCAACCTTCTTTGTTTTATTTACTTTTAGTAATTATCTTAATAATATAGAGAAATTTTAGATGTCAGTTGTTGTCATATTAAACTAAAATAATAATTTACCTTGCCATATTTTTTATATCACGTGTATCAATAAGCACTAAATTTAAATTTTGTAGGAATTTTTCAAAGTATATTGGCGACTCCGATGTCGGAAGCAGCCAAGACAATTTATAGTTATTTTTTTTCTACGTAATATGTACGGTGTAGGCTGGATGAGGATTGCGGTAAACCGGGATGTCTGACGCAAACTTGGGGCGGTCTATGTCCAGCAGTGGACTGCAATAAGCTGAACCGATGATGATGAACTGACGATATTAAAATAGAAATTAAGAATAGAATATATAATGGGATTGTCGATTGTGATTAGAGCATTATAGGACTGACATGTTCAGCCTAGCTGTAAAAAGAGTTAACGCCAAAACCGGAAGGTAGGAAAATAAATTGTAACAACTTACGCCGGGCAATTAGGATCATGTATGATGAATGTGATAGCGCTGTGCACAGCTACCAGCACTCCCGCCAGCACCCAGCACCAGACACAGGATAACACGTCTTTCAGAGCCTGTCCGCAAGCTCCCTAAAATATGAACATTAATAAAGTACGATTTACATCGTAGTAAATTTGTTTGGAAAAAACGGCTAAATAGCCATATGTCATTGCCAATGCCCATTGCACCGCTGTGGGGTGGATATTTGTATTGGAGAGCTTGTTAAGCTGTTATCCCGATTGTTATCATATACACCTGATAGCGATCGCTATCCATAATAGGAATATATTTACCGTCAACCCGCAGCGGAGCAGCGTGGTGGATTAAGCTCTGAATCATGACAGTGACGTAGTTGTGGTGTACAACTACGTCACGGTCATAATATAATGATATAACAGAAGATATTTTTTTATAAAACCTGAAACAAGCTTTAAATGTTTTCTTTTCAAGCTTTAAATGTTTTATTTCGTAAATAATTTTTATTCACCTAAGTATTATAAGAAAATATTTTAAATAAAAGCTTTTTTTTTTCAATGAGAAACGAACACAAGTTTTTATTTCAATATTTCAAAAGTAAAGAGGGTATTATATAATTATTATTGGTAATAATTACCCTAGGCGGTGTGTAGTATTTAGGAGCGGTGATGGCATAAAAGCCCGCTGAGATGAGATAAGCTACAGCTAGCCTCTGGAGCACGCCGAATATCCGCAACTCACCCAACATATTGGACCCGTAGATCGTACTCAAAGATATACCGAGCAGGAACATAATTATTGAGCGCTGGAAACATTACAATAAAAAAATAACAAGAAATACTCTTCAATATTTTAAATCTGGTACAAATTAAATAAAAACTATCAAATATTTTGATCGATATGAAAATTGAGTTTTGCAGATTATTTACTGGAAATTGTTATCGTTATAACGAAGTTGAACTATTTAAAATCATTAAGCACTAATATTCAACACTCTGTAGACCCAAACTTTAAAAACTATATATCAAATGATATAGCGCTAATCCCTAATTCCTAATATGCTTATCCCTAATCTCTAATAATATGATAAATTTGAAGTTAAGTTTGTTTGTTACGCTTTTATCACGCGAAAACTACTTAACCGATCATCGTGAAACTTTGTATACATATTCTTGGAGGTATTAGAAGTAATGTAGGATACTTTATATTTAAAAAAAATCAACGTGAGCGAAGCCGCGGATAAAAGCTAGTATCTAATAATATAAAAACGAAAAACAGAAATTAAAATAAATCACGGCATAATACTTAATTGGTCATCGTGTTACAAATCTGTGTCGATGAGTCAATAATATCAATAAAAACATCTCATTTGTCAGGACACACCTGACCGTCACACTGAATGTAGCCAACCTCATTCAATCAAAACTAAACCAGGCCGAGGCTCATTTCTCTAATCACCGTACCATATTATACCTACGCAAACATTTTTTTCTCTACACTATACACTACATTGAAGAAAGTGACCACATAAATGTACCGACGCGAAGAACAAATAATGAAATGGATGAAAAGAGATACGATTTAAACACAGCGTAATCGACTACATGTATGTATGTGAGAGCGCACGCTTAGCACGCAAGGTAAGAATTTCACATGGAACGTAATGCAGTCTTGCAATATTTTTTAAATTTGTATCGAAAGCACGTTCGTGAGATATTGGATCATAACTGTGCATATTGCAGCAAAAGGAAGCTTTCGCAAGTCGAACTTTTTTGCAACGCTATCCCAAAAACGAGTAATGTATGTTTGTTCGAACGTATATGATAGTTATCTATATTTTTCTGTCTATATATATTTTTTTAATTGTGGACTTTCTAGTTGAACGTCAAATTTTCATTTCGCAAAAATATATGTTATTTAAAACACCAATTAAAATGCATTGTTTCTTTTGATCGTTTTAAAATTACTTGTATGTACAAGGTTAGGTTTTATGAAATCTTTACGAAAGAAACAGATAAAAATTATCATAATGACACTTTAAAATACTTAAAATTATACATTTTTTATCGATTTGATATGATAGTATTAAGATATTACGATTAGGCTCGTTGATCCCGCTCCAATGATGTTCCCACATCCATCATTAGCAGAGCTTATGTTAAAGTAAGTAATACTGGTTGTTAAAGGTCGGCCGACCCGTCTACCCTTATCGTAAACAAATGTAATATGTATAATGCTGTAACTCGCAGAACCAGTCTTCCCGAGGTTCTTGCCTCTTTGATGTTTATGTAATTTTAGCTGTCTCGCTCGCGGTAGGCCGTAGACCATTACCACATTTGATTTATTTATTACAAAATTTTCTCTCAAATTTTTTTAATTGTTTTCTATAAAATTATCGAATAATTGTGTGATAAATATATCGAATAAGTAAGAAACTAAGTTCAAAAAATATTGGCAGTTCATTTTTAAGTGAAATATATTTTTTTCTTTTTAAATAATGTCATTCACAATTTGAGAAAACAAGGTATAAATAATATGATTTTAACCGTCATAATATTTTAAAAAATCAGAACGCTTCAGAATACTACTTACCCTAATGATATGAAAAACGATTTTCCATCTCGGCACTCCCTTGGCAATGGCGCTTTTCACTGAGAGCGGTATGCAGACGCCCATGATCCAGAGAAAAGCGGGGAAGACGAGATCACCAGCAGCCAGGCCATTCCATGTCGCGTGCTCCAGCCACCAATACCCGCCGGCTCCATCGTTTACGAATATCATAAACACTATAGCCATCCTAGAATATATATATTTTTGGTTCCCTTAAGATTCTTGGCTAATTTTTTAATTTATATAAATAAAAATATGGTACTTATTATTAATTAGCGAACGTGTTGTTAGATAACAGCTTGACTAATTTGGCAAGTACTTATGTATTTTCAGGAATGGTCATGTAAACAATCTACTTTTTAATGCCAATGACTATTCTTTGGATAATGTCTGTCATTTCAGCTATGTGCATACATATTTATAACAGTTTAAAGAATTTAAAAGTACGACGCGTTGGCGCAGCGGTTACAGCACTGGCGGCTGGCGCTTGCGGTCGCGATTTCGATCCCCGCACATGACGAACATTTGTAAATATAAATAAATAAATAAATATCTACAGCATATACACACGGTCATCTGTTCCTAAAGTAAGCAACTTGATGCTTGTGTTATAGGTAACAGCCGATTGGTATAGTTAATTTTTTTTTCGTTAAATATACATATAAATAATACACATATAAATAAATATATATATTACACCCAGACTCGGGGTGGCAATCGAACCCTCAACCCCCGGAGCAGAAAGCAGGGTCACTACAAACTGCGCCAACGGGCCATATTTGTATTGGCCATATAAAAGTTTATTGTGTTATGAGTCGTTGAGTGTGAAGGATTCGTTCTTTATTTAAAAATACCCTTACCCTCTAAAAGTATCAAGAGCACGTAATCTCTGTTGAATGGCTAATTCCTTATCTCCATACCGAAGCTTAGCTGATCTCCTGACTCTTGATATTATGAGCCTTAATACACCGTAAAGAACCCATGCCGCTAATAATACTCCTAGTAGAAGGAGTAGAGCTGAAAGAAATATTTATGATAGGAAATAAACTATTATTAACGTTTCAATCATCAATATAAATTGGTGGAAAGTTTAGTAATTTAAGATTGTCGAGAAAGATTACTATGTTACTTATAATATTATTTATAATTACAAACAGAAAAGTTTTTAAAAGCTACGTAATAATTAAAATATATAGGTTAAAATACATTTGGACGATTTATCACTGAAGTGTCTTTGCGATTTTATCCGCATTCATATTACAGCTTAAAGCAGTTTGGTTAATATTATAGGAAAAAATGCTCCACTCTTATAAGCTTTTAAGGGATATTTTTTCACGTCCATAATATAACCATGTAACTATTATAATAGCCTAAAATCAATCTTAAATTTGTTAGACTATAAAACATAAAAGTAGAAACTCAGCCTTCCAAAATTTGGTTTTGGTGTTTGTTTGTCAAAAAGTTATAGTAATTTTCACCAAGTTTCATCAGGAAAATTATTTTAAAAAACTTTTCTAAAGTTAGCTGCTTTTGACTCGCAAGTTTTGAAGGGATCAAGAATCACGCAAGTAAAACTGCGTGACACATCTAAACCAAATAATAAAAAGTTTGAATTTTAATGTTAGTGCTAAAATTTTATTCATTGATAAAGACGATTTTGTCGTCTTTTGATCTTTTGGACTTCTTGTATATGATGTTGACATTCAAGTTTATCTCATTGATCCATGGCTCCACTTCAGACAAAAGATAAAAATATTTGTTCTTCAAGCAATAAATTACATCGAAAAAATAAAATACTAGTACTGACACAACTAGTTTTATGTTTATTTAACATTACATAAAACTTTTATATAACGATTAATATGGTACGCTATGGGTAGAGTGATAGGGATATCTTTGACAGATTAGGTTCGCCCTTGTCAACTTCGTTTGTAATCGAAATTTGTTAAATTGTTAAGTACAATTGGGGATATACAAATTATAAATATAATGAAATATGAAATCTGACTAGATTTCATCAGTTTTAAACTGCTTTTGTAATATAAGATCTTCTCTCTTACTATTTGGGACATAACCAAAATTGTTCATAAATGCGTTTAGTATTTCATTTTCTCTACCACTTCACGTACGCTAAATAAACAAAGATGGCAGCAAAGTGAAAACGAATACCCAATTACTTACAAGTAAAGTTGCAAAAGCTATGCTAAGCTATGCGATGAAAAACAAAATTAGGGATAAATAGATGTTTGGAAACATCGTCTCGGAAATTAAAGAACTTTTGAGAAACCCGTAGCTTTTCGATAATAAACATAATTTCTATAAAGTAATGTAAAAGTTTGTGTAAAGTTACTTGTAAAGTTTGTGCTGTGTAGCTACGGTAGTCTAGAATTTAGCCACCCCCTCTTTTCCCGTGGGTGCCGTAAGAGGCGACTAAGAGATAACAACGTTCCACTACTACCTTGGAACTATTAAAGCCGACCAATGGCGGGATAACTATCCTACAGCTGGCTTTTTGATGCACTGACCGAAGACGGGCAGTGGCATCTTTGGTGCGATATAGCCAGCTTTGCGGTCACCAATCCGCCTGCCCAGAGTGGTCACTATGGGCAAAACCCTGATGAGTTCAACTCATGCTAGTGCATATGCTACATGCATGCTATATGCTAGGACACCATACGTCAGCAATCATTAGAGTACTTTGTGAGATCATGAACACTTCATACTTGATAAGACAGATGAAAAAAACACTCTAAGATAATCTACCCGAAACAGATAAATTGCCTATTTATGACAAAACTGTTTATCGCTGTTACATTCCAAAAGTTTTTACCGTATGTGGCGCTTGTTTCACATCAATGTTACGTAATCTCATTTCATAGTTTCCTTAAAATGAAGTTATATATAGTTTTAAGTTTTTGTGTTGTGTTTGTAAGTAGTGCGGTACTTAGAGTTGATCCGCTAGTAATAATTAACCAAGGATTAGTGAGAGGCTTAAGATCAAGCGATGGCACTTACTCTTCTTTTTTGGGAATTCCTTACGCTCTTGTAGATCCTAATAATCCATTCGGCGTAAGTAAAATTACAATTTATCAAAACTCTTATTCTTTTGAATTATTAGGGACATATGGAATGTATAATTGATTAATTAATTATGAAAAAATCGTACTTGAATTAGTAATCGATACATTATTTATTTTCTTATTTCAGCCTTCACAACCAAGTCCAAGTTTTGATGTAGACGTATATAACGCATATTATGGCTTAATAAAATGTCCACAACTCGTACACGGAATTTCAAATAATGGAGTTGAAATATTGGATTGTCTTCGACTCAACGTCTACTCACCAACTATTGCGAGCTCTCAGAATCTTTTACCAGTTTTAGTATGGATTCATGGTGGTGACTTTGGGACTGGATATGCTGGTGAATATGTCCCAGAGCGATTAGTAAAACAAGGCATTATAGTAGTAACGATAAATTATCGCTTAGGACCTTATGGATTTCTGTGTCTTGATATACCGTCTGTGACTGGCAATCAAGGATTGAAAGATCAGTTTGATGCTTTAGTATGGGTTAGAAATAATATAAGATCATTTGGCGGTAACCCCAATGACATAACAATAGCTGGCCAAGGAGCTGGCGCGAGCTCATCTTTATTACATCTATTCTCAAGTAGAGATAAAGTTTACAGTAAAGTTATTGTACAAAGCGGTACTCCTCAAACTCTTGGCGCATTTGTCGAAGGAGATATCGATGCTGCAATAAAATTAGCCCTACATTTAGGCCTTAATACGACAGAAACGGAAGAAGCTCTAAGTTTTCTCTCACAACTGCCACATGAGGTCGTAACAGGTGCAGCTGTTGACTTGGAATTGTCATTAAAGCCATGCAGGGAGAGATCTTTCAGTGGTATCAGTAACTTCATTGAAACAGATCCATTATCAATGTCAAACGAGACCAAAGTGCAATATACACCAATATTAATTGGTAGAACTAGTAAAGAAATTTTGCAATTGATTAATACTTACGGCAATGATTATTTTACAAGTGATCCTTTTTATAATAAAATTAGAGATAATTTTAATTTAAACGAAAATCAATTAATGACAGCTTCTAATCTTGTGAAGCGTTTCTACATTGGAGATGAACCTATATCGGAGGAATTAGAGAACGTGTTAGAGAATTTCGAGTCTGACATCGTTTATAATCATCCTATAGAAAGAACGATAACCCAATTACTTGATGAAAACGCAGGCTCAGTATATGCATATGAATTTAGTTTTGTCGGAAATACGCAACAACAAAGCTCAACACATTCCGATGAACTAAGATACCTGTTTCACATGTTAAATAATTATGAAGAAAATAATGTGCAAAATCAGTTAATTTCGAATCGCATGGCGACATTATGGGCTAACTTCGTGAAATTCGGGTAAGGAAATAATTTTAAATTCGACATTCTTTTAAATATATTCTGACATTTACTTATAATATTCATCAAATTGCTTTTAAAGAAAATAAAGTTTCCCACTTTGATGAGTTATAGATCTATACGATATTTTATAACATATTTTACTCCTGAAAACGTTGCTTTCTAGTGATAAAAGACTTTTTAAATCGATCGAAAACGAACAAATGATTTAATTGTGAAACAGATTTAGTCCTGCAGTTTTGAGTTTTGCTTAATAAAAATATGTTGTTACAGAAACCCTACACCAGAAACAAATGAACTACTGCCGGTGACGTGGAGCCCGGTTACTGAGAATACCAGACCTTATCTCGTGATTGACTCAGATATCCGGCTCGAAAATAGAATAAACAACGATAGAATGGCTTTCTGGGATCTTTTCTACTCAACCTACGGACAATACAACAGATATTTAAGACAATGTAACATCTAATTGTATATATATATATATATATATATATATATATATATATATATATATATATATATATATATATATATATATTGGTTATTAACGCAAATTAAAGTGAATGAAGAAAATGAGCTTTTTAATTAAAAACACGAAATTTGATATGTTAGATCAAGGTTGAATATTTATCTTTCTCACAAAAACAACTAGAATAATTGAAAGCATCCTCTATTATCAGAAACATTCGCAATAAATGTGTACCACTTAAATCCATCGTATTCTGGGCCTAGCGGATGATGTTCATCAAATAATTTCAAGTCGAT
This sequence comes from Melitaea cinxia, assembly GCF_905220565.1. Taxonomy (NCBI): domain Eukaryota; kingdom Metazoa; phylum Arthropoda; class Insecta; order Lepidoptera; family Nymphalidae; genus Melitaea; species Melitaea cinxia. The sequence continues at coordinate 14,017,191 of NC_059397.1, read as the reverse complement.
GTACAAAAGATTTAGGACGGCGAATGTACCTCCCTCTAACTGTAAGATATTTTGATGTTAATAAGATTATATGGAGGTTTCTTATTCGAAAGCTTAACAATTGACAATAAGCAGTTAAGATTGATCAGCATGATGCAAATGATATTGAATTTTCGAAGCGCACAATGATAAATGACGAACATTACAGCTTAGTATTATGTTTAATACAACGGAGGTAAGTTGGACATCAAGTATTAATTAAGCTAATTTGTAAATTACTGAAATTGATAAAAATAATGAATATACCCAGGATAAAAAGTTGAATTTAAAATAAATAACGATACTAATAAGACTATTTGATGCCTAGAAATGAATTAAGACTTTCACTTGATCTAATGTTAACTATTAGTCACGCCAGATTTCCACAATTTTCTCCGACCTTTAGTGCGTGACTTAAACAATTTATGTTTGATCATTTATAAACACACCTAGATGTTATCTGATTCGAGTTATCAAACATTTTTGAGAGGTGTTTCAATTGATTTCATAACGACACTCGGTTTGAATACTTTGACAGTAAAATTATTAGTGATGCCAATTATGATATGTTTTTCTAAATTATTTTCTTCGCGTATTTCTATCATAAATTACGTCTTTTATGACGATATTATTTTATCCTTTTTGAGTTATTATTTTACAATTTACAGATGTGATAGTTGTACATGGAATTTATCATTTTTGTTTTTCTTTTATTTATATTATCATCGAGTTTACTTATTTACATTTTAAAACCAAAAAAATAAACAAATTCTAAGTTCTCAAAGTATGTTTAAAACTCTACAGGAGGCAATAAATTAAAATAAAATAGACTTAGTAATGTTTTGTTGTAAGATATCGAACATGTTTTATAAATAACGGGAAACTGTTGTAAACATATCGATGAAAAGGGACTTATTTATGTACCAACGAGTTTGTATCGACAAAGGTCGACTATACTTATATTTAAACCTGTCGGTTTAAATTTGCATATGCAAGATTTTATGGCAAATTGACTGAACGAACTTGAATATATATAACTAAAAATAGTAGTGTTCAAGCAACATTCACATTATTTTAACATCGAAAAAAGTTACACTTACAATAAAAACGTCTTTATCTAAGAACATATTAATATATATTTTTAGGGTTGTTACCAATTGCAACGATTTTTTTAGTTTTAATGGCTGCCTTGTAATTTTATCGGCGCAAATCTTGATCCTCTTAGAATTTAGGAATAAAGAAGGATTTCCGTTTTTTTACAGTTCTACATAAAATTTTTATCAATTATTGAAGTATTTTTTTGATCAATGAATGGATTACAGACATTCCTTATCCATGTATTTATTTATACTAACTTTTGCATTTATTATGTTCGTAAGTACCTACTAAGTATTAGAAGAAATTATATATTTCGTACGTAAGTATATCGTTAACGTTATTAGGGTTATTATATTACTAATAATAATCGTAAGTGAAACGAAAATTTTTATTATTAAAATGTAATAAACTTATCACATTAGAAATTCTTTAAAAAGAAAGTTATTGTAATATTTCTAATCACTGTCAAGTTTAAACTGACGAGCGAGTAACCGAGCGATATATGTGAAGAAAAAAAGTGGAACAACAACGCTTCAGTAAAATCAATTGAGAAGCACACGTGACCGAAGATTCAAGATATTATATCTAAGTGTTAATACTATCAAAGCGAAAATAAGGACATCGGTTTATTATTGTTTCCGTGTCAAGGACGGCTTGAAAACGGAGCGGCGAAATTTATGTTATTTTGACATAAACGGACTTTTATTGTTGTTTAATATGCAAAGTTTGTTACTTTGACAGCTTTAAAATGCTTTTCTTGAAATTAAATTTGATGGTTGATTTATTTCAAATTGAATGACAAATACTTATTGGAGTTTTAATTTCGTTCTGCTGATGATTTTATAAGGTATTGTAATAAAAACACAGTTTATTTTATTAGTATCTATATAAATAAAATAAAATAAATAAATAAATGCATAAGTAGTATCAGCTATACATTTTAAATTATTTTTATTTTATTTACTAACATTATTTAAAAAGCTTTAAGCAACGTCTCAAGCAATGTTTTATGCCGCTAAATACCTACGTCGTAATCGTATAACAATCGTAATGTAAATGTTTATGCATAATTATAATGTATGTATTTTAATGTTGTATATACGTTTCCACTTTCAAAATTAAGCTTTATTTAGAATAATTATTGAGTAAGAGTATAGGTACTAAGCATTCCGAAAATACTCACCCCGCAATGGTGATAAGGTCTAATAATCATTTCTAGCGAAATAATATACATATACGCAATTTTAATGACAACAAAATTTATACTTACGCATATATATATCGACAGGCTCTTTGTCAGTGCGTATGTTACACCCATCGCCGGTCGCATTTAAAGTGTATACCCCAAACTCTCCTAAGTTTGGTCTTAATTGACACAGCAAGCCTCTGGAAAAATCATTTTATAAATAGCAAAAAATACTTTCGTCAAAGGGAAAAATTTTAGTCTATTCGCAACCTACTTTTTATCAAAAACCCAAGTAGCAACATTTGTAAATATCGAACATGTGACAGCTAGCACAACAGTCAATTACTTCTTACTACTTTACTTCTGCGCCAACGTGTCGTTAGCAAATAGTAGAGTTTTTTTTTTCTTTTTCTACTGCTACTATTTTACCAAATTTTAAGCCAGAGCATCGCGTTTTAGACTACAAATTTACTTAAAAGTTATGTATTTAATCGAATAATGGATAGCATTAAAATCTAAAACAATGCATTGAGTGTCTACCTCTGTTATAATATTAGTGAACGTGTATTGATAAGCGAAATATGATTCCCACGCAGCGGAAATCGCCATCAGTGACTTGAGGACTAATATCATCTTTAATCAAGGAAGCAATCGTTTGACCCAAGAACCTAAGAGCTGAGAAAACGACAAATTATAAATTATATTCTGTTGTTAATAACAATAGGCATTCATTTTTAACGTAATAAGCGAGAGATGGTAACTGATTACGTTTTGCATAATTTGCAACTCTAGAGAAGTCTTACCTTCTTATCCTTACCTCCTTCTCCCCTTACATTCTCTTGAATGTAGATAAGGGGAGAAGAAGGTAAGAATGGAGTAAGGGATAACTGTCAAGTATTGGCAATCGAGTACATATCAAAATAATATACCTACTATAAAACTATTTTATGTAAAATAAAATTTAAATAAAAATATGCCTATTTTTAAAGAATCAGCAAACAATCCATAAAATGTCAAGATTGTCATAAACAACTTATGATTTGATACGACATTCTGTTGATTTATTTAAGGTAAATTATAAAAAAAATAGTAAGCTTGTCATCATCATCATTACATCATTACAGCCTATACAGTCCACTGCTGGACATAGGCCTCCACAAGTTTACGCCAAAAATAACGTGAACTCATGTGTTTTACCCATAGTCACCACGCTGGGCAGGCGGGTTGGTGACCGCAGTACTGGCTTTGTCGCACCAAAGACGCTGCTGCCCGTCTTCGGCCTGTGTATTTCAAAGCCAGCAGTTGGATAGTTATCCCGCCATCGGTCGGCTTCTTAAGTTCCAAGATGGTTGTGGAACCTTGTTATCCCTTAGTCGCCTCTTACGACACCCACGGGAAGAGAGGGGGTGGCTAAATTCTTTAGTGCCGTAGCCACACAGCACGCAGTAGCTTGTCATACGCAATATTATTTTTTAAAGGCCGTACGTTGGCACACTCGTACACATTATTTATTAAACCAAGTTTTGATTTATTATGAAAGTTTTGCTAAATTCTTCGATTACAAATAAATAAGACTCAGTCTTCAATGTGATTCTTTATCGACAATATTAAACAGTAGAAAGTAGAGATTTTATCTCTGAAGTAAAATCAAGTCACGTTAACTATTCCATCAGAGTTTTGCAATTTCTTTTACCGCGTAAATATGTAAAGAAACGTGTGTTGCGTAATAAACTTATAAATGTCTTAGATTTACATGACTTTCTGACTAAAATATTGATCTAAATTTGTTAGTGTTGTACCACATTTAACAATACCGTTACAATATAATATTTTATTAATTTTATTTTAAAAATAATTTATTAAGATTAAGAGATAATACTCATTGTATAAGACAAGTTCCATCACATCATCATCACTTCAGCCCATCGCAGTCCACTGCTGGACATAGGCCTCTACAAGTTCGCATCAAAAATGGTCTGAACTCATATATGTCGCTCATAGTCGCCACGCTGAGCAGGCGGATTGGTGACCGCAGGGCTGTCTTTGTCGCATCAAAGACGCTGCTGCCCGTCTTCGACCTGTGTATTTCAGAGCCAGCAGTTGGATGGCTATCCCGCCATCGGTCGGCTTTTTAAGTTCCGAGGTGGTAGTGGAACTGTGTTATCCCTTAGTCGCCTCCTACGACACCCACGGGAAGAGAGGAGGTGGCTATATTCTTTACTGCCGTAACCACACAGCGGAAGTATGAGACAAGTTACTTCGTTCAAATGTATATGTATAATAGATTTATCGTGGTCTGGGCACACAGGAGTAAATCCTGCTAAGGGCCATTGAATGGGAGACATTTATTTATTATTATTATGCATCAATATGTATCATAATATCACAACAGCTTTCAAGAGTTTTTCAATACCTACATCATATTTATATCTACTATTAAAGCCCAAATAGTGTTGGGAATTTAGGAATAATCGTAGAGAGGGTTATTGAGAGTACCTATGACATTAAAAAATGAGCTAATACATCAATTATTCCTTTGGTAGGTACTCTAGATTGAAGACTAGATTATATTACAAATGTAAAAAAAAACTTACGAAGTGTTCCTAACACTTGTGTAGTTCTCCGTGGCGTCTGCGTACACTCGCCAGGTCGTCCGACGCGCAGTGTTCACAACCCACCAGCTCGCTGACTCCGGGGACAGATTCTTTTGCAACTCGAATGGGCACTAAAATACGTTATAAAAGAGAAGATAGGCATCAAATTTAAATTTAATATTAATATAATCTATGCGAAACATGACCTATAACAATCATCCAAGTATGCAGATATTTGATGGTAAGCTGAATAATTTAAATTATTATTATTTTTTCGTTACAAAAAAGATAAGATTATGTTGAATAAAATTTTTCAAAGCAAAAACAGAACGTGTACTTCATATACAAAAAAGGATTATCGGAAGTAACAGAGTTCACCATTTATCCATAATGGTCTACAGCTAAGTCAAAGCTATTGTCTATAACATCTCGCAATGACTGTTTAATCGTCTTATTATGCGGCTTCACATTTGAACTATCTGAAGAAAGGTGAACTTACATAACGGGCCACGAAATGTTAAAACGATGTAGGTATTCTAGAATCTCAATAATTATTACATAACTTTTAGAGGCATTTATTTGTATTATATGAAGAGTCTTTTGTAATTATTTAATAACCTTCATCTTTATTTATAACATGCATGGAACGCATTTACGAACTTTGTAGTAAAAAAACTATGAATTTAAATGTTTTGTAAAAATGTTCCTTAACAGCATTATAGCATCGATCTGTCTTTTTATCTTGATGTATTTTATGAGATATATCTAGGTATTCGGATATATTTTTTATTACTTGATATTTCTCGTACGATAACGGTAAGTGTACCTACGACTAAAGTTGGCTCAAATCAAATCTAAATTGATTTCCGTGTACTTAGGATACTTAACAAAAATGATTCGAAATGTACAGTTTGCTGAAAAGAACCGATAAGGAACTCAAATTACTACTATTTTAAATATTGAACTGATAAAAGTTTAATTCTTGTAAATATCAATAGATGCTTATAACAATAATGTGTATTTATGACGATAATATCGCATTGCTCTTAAGAGTTGTAGCATAACGTGTACAGCCTAAATCCTATCCTAAATTAACGGGCCATTTATAATAAAGCGTGTTTCCAATAACATTAGTGTATAGTACTAAAAATTAACGAGTTTAAATAAACTACAACTTTAGCTACCTGGCAACTTTAGAAGAACTTTGACTAAAATATATAGGCTTATAATAATTATAGATTAGTAATTAATTAAATTAGTTACTACATTAATATTTATCTGCATAAAATTAATGTTTTTATTTTACTTTTAAAATTAGTCATGAATCTTAACTAAATGTCCGTGTACATTATTACAATAAATAATAATCAGTAACACTAGTTACAAATAGGTATACACAATTCAAATTTGTTACAATCCAAAAACACCTGTTATGGTAAAATGTATGTATAACATGCGTGTTAATAACTTTTATGCGATTGTTCTCGTTTAAGAGAAATTATTCTTTTACGCGTTACCGAGACATGCGGTCGCTTTAGTGATGAAATGGGCGAATAACTGTTACAGTAAACTATTACACGCACGCCAAATAATAGCGGTGTATACCTACAAAGTGGAACGAAATATGTTGTCTTTTTTAAACTACATTGTGGCTGCAAGATCGAGTATTAAGAGTATGCATTACAGTACTTAATACTAAAAAAAACCGTGGTGTCGTGGGACACCAGATAGAAACGAAATTCTTATTATAAATTATTAATTTCAAGTTCCATTCGAGGTATAAAGAAAACAATGATTCGGGGATAAATTCGTTATTATGATTTTCTTTTTCTATAAAAATAAAACAAAAACCTGCTTAACAAAATTATCTTAACACCTTTATTTTTACAATTATTTAGAATATATAATAATAATAGCAAACTGCAATAATAATAACAATCATCACATATACTATATATTAGACACCGTATAGCCATCATACATAGACTATACATAAAAATCTTACGCTTTTTTAACGTCACGGACGTCTTTTTTGCCGGCTAAGGTACCTAACCCTTAAAATATGTTATTGATATACACTGCTATAATATTAAACTCCTTCTTACGCCTTTTTAAAAAGCAGACGTTAACTTTTGTATGGTTAAATTTTTTACTATTATTTTACAATTACCAGCGAAAGAGATTTGTATTATTTTAAAGAAAATGAATGTAAAACAAAAGCATTGTTATATAGTTACATACTACAGCATTGTTAATAAAACTGATTATTATATGATTACTATGAGTAATTATATTGTTTAATTATTACAAATTCATTTTAAAAATGTTATTTGCGAAATGGATCTACAATCAACAAAACAATAAATCTAATTTAACGATTATACTTTACGCTCATTAAAATACAATTTACTGTAACTAAGATATGAATCTTGACAAAGCTATCAGGTATTGTTATAGTTATGGAGATTATATTTAATTAATTATTCCATATTTATATTTTAATATGTTCCGAATTAGTGATATCCTTTGTCTGTATTCATCCAGATTTGTGCCGATTTTGAGGGCTATTTGGGAGCAATCCGAGAGTATTTTTTATTAATTTTTATGCTGAACTGTCTCTATATAAATTTGTTGTAAATTATTATCCTCTTAAATCATCTCATTGGCCTCCATAACATTTTATTTAAGCGTTATTAATATACGCGGTTTTAGTTTTGGCCCAGCTTTAGTATTGAAATTAATAGGAACTAAGTAAATAGGTACAATGAGTAAGAATTTTCCCAGACAAAACGGAAATCCCGAACTCAGTGCAGTACACACAGTACGTCAATATCCGTCAATACTTCGGCTAGGGGTTATACCTACACCATTCTATAAAACATTTGTAAAATACAATAGGCACACGCATTATATGCAAATTATTTTCCCATAATTAAGTATGCAAATATAATAATTTATGTTAATAGAAATAAAAATATAAAATATTTTATAATAATTGTGTTTGCTCGCAAACGAAAAAAAGATAATTGTGTTTGCTCGCAAACGAAAAAAAAACCGACTTCAATTACATCGACAAGTAATACAACGTAGATCGACGAAAAAATAGTCAAGCAACTACGCGTTATCAAAGATTACTCAAAAAGTAGTTATCAGATCTCGATAAAAATTATATGTGACCACATGATAAACATCAGCTTTCGATTAAATTAAAAATTATCAAAATCGGTACACCCAGTAAAAAGTTATTGCGGATTTTCGAGAGTTCCCCTAGATTTCTCTGGGATCCCATCATCAGATCCTCGTTTCCTTATCACGGTACCAAACTAGGGATATCCCCTTTCCAACAAAAAAAGAATTATCAAAATCGGTACATCCAGTAAAAAGTTATGCGGTATAATACAACGTAGGTCGGCGAAAAAAGCGTCAAGTAAAAACGCATTATTAGATATAACTCGAAAAGTAGTTGTTAGATCTCAAATAAATTTAAATGGGACCAATTGGCACACACCACCTTTCGATTAAAACAAAATTTGTCGAAATCGGTCTACCCAGTCAAAAGTTCTGATGTAACATACATAAAAAAAAAAAAAAAAAAAAAATACAGTCGAATTGAGAACCTCCTCCTTTTTTGGAAGTCGGTTAAAAACCGAATTCAATTACCTACATCGACAAAAAATACAACGTAAGTAGACGAAAAATATTAACAAAAGCACTAGTCGTCACTACGATTTTCGAGGGTTTAATCAGAGCCTCATTTTCTTATCATGGTACCACACTTGGGATTCCTTTCCAACAAAAAAAGAATCATCAAAATCGGTTCATAAACGACAAAATTATCCCCGAAAATATATTAATATATATACGGTCGAATTGAGTAACCTCCTCCTTTTTTGAAGTCGGTTAAAAAGAGACTACGAAAATAATTGTAACCTATTTTTATTTATTTGTTTTTGAGTAATATTAAACAGTAACAGTGACCTTTAAACTACTTTCAAATAAACACTTTCGTATTTCGAACTTAATTACATAGTAACGTATAAAACATATAAGTAATATAAAAATAATAATTAGATATTTATTAATGTGTTCAGATAACGTCAATCAATGTGCATTATTTTAACCTTTAACCGGCTTTCAAAAGCAAACACGCGTAAAGCAGGATGTTTCGTGAAATCTCTTACAAAAACATAATTACAGAACAATTTGCACCATTTAGAGGATGCTATAAATCATTAGGATTCCAATATGAAATAATACTCAATCTTACAATTTGTTATATTATGTTGTTTTATTATTTTCGTCTATTTACAAGTCTATATAAATAAAAATTTATGTTGCTAAGCGCGTAACTCGAAAATGGCTCGAACAACTCGGCTAAGTTACTTTTTGTACTTTCCGAAGGTTTTAATACAAAAAAAAAAAAGAATTAAAAAAAAAGATTGTTACTATTAACTTTTGACAAAACGAAGTCTTTCCGGGCAGCTAGTAAATGATAAATAGGTATGTTTAACGTTCTTATACATTCGTCTATTTATAAATCAGACAACATTATGCTAATATTTCATTTATAGGATGTTTTTTACGGTAAATGTATATCCATAATCCTAGAACAGAAAGAAGGGTCATTAGCAACTGCACCAATGAAACAGACATAAAATATTATATTAGCCAATATTTATTTCCATTAAATAGCCCTCTTACATATTTTACCGCTATGAAGGTATAACACATATTTTCGATATAAGATGTACATACATAATTATGTTGTAATGATAATGTATATCTGTGTTCTACTGGGCAGTCATGTCGGAAAAATCGCAGTTCTTTACTGTTTACTACAGTTTGAAGTGTAGTCTAAGAATTTTTCCGAAAAATACAGCCAACGTTCTCCTTCTAATTCTCACAATGTTTTTATTCAACCACCGGGGTTTAGATATAAATAAAATTTTGTACTTAAATGTCTATGTTGTAGCCAGCCTAGAGTTTAATTCACAACGTGTAATAGCCACTTGAACATCTGTCCATCTAGACTAGACTGCTCACAGCTATGTACTTGAAATAAAAACAATAATTTTTCTGCTTAGCTCTTAATAACAAAAGTTAATAATGTGTTAATTTACAAAATAAAATAATAATTATGACATGAATGGTATTATACGAATAGTTATATTATACGTATAGTTAGTAGAGAGATAGCGTGATTAAAACCGCTTTTACCGAGACGAACCGAGATAGAGCACATTTTTTTTATGTCCTGCCGGTAAATGGGCAGAAAAAGAATGAGATGAAAGTCTATCTGATATAGCTACGATATGTTAGAACACGATTGCAGGAGGCTTTATACAAAAAAAAAAAAAAGATTAGGTAGGTACCTACGCATAGTTTTAGGACGTCAACGAGCTACTTTTCTGGTTTATTATATTAGATAACAAAATTTTAAGCAATTACTTATTGGTTTAAGGACATTTGTTGAAATAAAAAAGTCAAAAAAGTTTTTGTATTTCACCTCAAATTGAGAATTTTAATTTTTTACAACATAATTTAAACAGCGACACTCGCGCCACTGAAACAAATCTTTTGATAAAAAGTTTATTTCAGTTAGTTTGAATGATGAGTTACACACAAACATATCTACCTAACATGACCATAAAGACAATATAGTATACTAAGGAACTGTTTCACCAGTTATCGAAAACGCCATTTGACGGATGACGATAAACATTAAACAACCGTTAAAAGTTTTTGATGTATTAATCTGTTTCACCTGAATTTCATTATATCTATAAGATATTTCTATTCGTAAACGTAAATCTAAAATTTATCGTTTATTAACTGAGATGAAACAGGTCTTAATGGCCTAGTCTAAGTCCTTCTGTTGAAGTGTAACGGTAACTTATTTTCAGAAAACTATAACTTTATCCGCAAGTGGCGAAACTGGCCCTAAGTTATTTATTGATTAGGTGTCTGTTTTCACATTTGCGGACCGTTTACATGAACTAATGCCTACGTATGCGTACAATTGTAACTATTGTTTACTTATGTAAACGAGACTTATACTAACTTATATTTATATTTCAATTGTGTAAACGACTGAATTTTAAATAGAATTTGAAATAAGACTTCGGTACGATCGAGACGGACAGAATTTAATGTAAAATACTTAGTCTAGGATTGACAGTCTGTTTAGGGAAAGGTTATAAGGTTAAAGAATTTAATGCTTTGACCCAAAGCAATGAACTTGTCATCTTATAAGTTGTCGTTGAGAAATCGTGTCTGTCTTCTAGTTCTATATCGTTTTATTAAGTCCTCGCACATCACTAGGTAAGAAGTGACGTTTTAAAAAATATTGCGTGTGTCGGACTAATTCAAATTAAATCAGTTAACGTTTACTCTAAATGTATTTGTAATATTATAACTATAAGTTACAGAATAAGATTGGAGATATGTTTGTTAAATTGTTTATTGATTTATAGTTAACACTAGATCTTTTTTAAAACAGATTAGTATTTCAGTGTAGCAAGGAGTAGGTGATTTTTTTATATAAAAAGGCACAAACGAATAGGCAGGACCACCAGGAGCGCATAGGAGACAACATTAGGGAAGTTGCTGGTGCCTTGTCGGCCTTTAGGGAAGATAAGACTAAGGCCAATCATTTTTTTTGAATACATTAGCTTATTTATTACTAACTCAACAATTAATATAAATTTGTATCTTCGCCAAAGAATAATATTATATAACTAAAGCGTAAAAATATTTTTAATTACATTTTAAATTTGTAATAAGAAATACGCATTATAATTTATATTAAAAATTTAATAAAAGTTTATGATTACATTCGTGTTCACATGAAAATCGAATAAATAGGTATTAATTGTTAATTTTTAATTATGTTCTTAAAAATCCTTTTTTTAAACGTTTAAGCAATAAATGTGATGAGAAAAATTACAAGAAAACCGTTAGGAAATAACTCAAAAAGTTTTTTAAAAAAGGTTTTCAAACAAAGATAATAATTATATGTTTTTATGTGACAAATATAGGGGTCAAATCGATTCAAGTGCTGATAATGATTTTAAATCCAATACAAGTTCGCAAATAAAGATAACGACAGATCAATGGTTCTTAACGTAAATACTCAAAATAGTTGTACTAATGAATTTAATTTTTCTATTTAAAATTACTAAGTATAATGTGCTTGAGGCCCTGACCTTGTCAATAAAGTAATTAGTAAAAGTTAGAGTATGTAGAGAAGGCTCGAAAAATATTCTGTTTCAAACGTATTTAAGCGGTTAAGAACACACTTTGATTAAACTAATAAAATCTAATATCTTCAAATATTCAAAATATCATATTTCAAAGTTATAAAAACAAATACTTCTTGACTTACTCTGAAACAGTCATCTGATACCGCGTAAACTCCAACGTCCCTATCAGTTACACCGACAACGTACGCTTGGTCCATCTTCAGAGCGCTCATATTGAGACCCTGGTACTCGTCCACACCAGGGTCTTCGAGCCATGATCTCATCACATCACGGATCCACATCCAAGCATCATTATCTACTGTTTCATTCATTTTGTTGTAAACAAAATATTAATGTTATTAAAAAGTCTAAAAACAGCGCAGAACGATTACTATTTTTCGTAACGTAATAGCAATCATCGTTATAGAGATATCGAAGAGTATGATTTCACGATTTCTGCCGGCGTCTTAGCGACAGGAGTTGCGGACTTACACTGCCGGTAAAACCAGTGTTCGCGTCTCGCGCTCGACCACATTAGTAAATAATTGGCTTTCATACATTCGCCGGAAAAAAAACCGCCAACATTATGATGAACCTCAGACGAGAGGCAAGTTTCCATTCTTAAGGAAATCAATCTAGTTCCACAGGTCATTAGTATTATGTTAAAAAAAGGTGCAACATCAGAACTGGATTTATAGATTCATAAAATGAAAATACCCTTGAAAATCGATATAATTAAATTGTGAAAACCTAGCAGTACTAAGTGAAATCTAGAATTACGATACGTTTATGATAAAGACTAATATTTTAATAAAATATTATTTAAGAAAAATATCTTATTACGGATGAATATCGAAAGACAAGGAGCGATTGGCAGGCTAAAAAAGTGATAGATGGATTGTGTGAGTGAGGACATGAGAAAGAAAGGAGTGAGCGCTGAAGTGACGAATAATAGAGAGGAATGGAAGAGAAAAACATGTTGTGCCAACCGTACATAAGTGGAATAAGGACAGGGAGATGATGATCTTATTGTATGACATATCAATCTTTCATCGGGCCAAAATGGCACGATTTATTTTGTAAATATTTCATACAAAAAAAATTAAATCTTTCTAGATACACAATTGTTAAAATATATCTTATATATAAAATTCTCGTGTCACAATGTTAGTTAAAATACTCCTCCGGAATGGCTGGACCGATTTTCATGAAATTTTGTATGCATATCGGGTAGGTCTGAGAATCGGCCAACATCTATTTTCATACCCCTAAGTTATAAGGGTGGATTGAGGGGGTTAATAACGTATATGGCAAAACAACGTTTGTGGGGTCAGCTAGTATATATAGTACCAGTATGATATAGTTATGATTTACAAAGTATCAACGAAAAACGTTCAAACGTTCAGTACTATCTGTTAAATCTATATAGGTTTTTTTTTAACCCTTTTTCATAACTGTATTCTTAAATCATGTGTTCATCATACTTATTTATTTTAATAATATATAACTGTTTTTTATTAAATTTTTCTTGAAATTATTTTTAAATACTTTGTGCGGTCATTCACAATTTCAATTCATTTTTTAATTTTAATTTTTGTTAAATAAATTTTTAAAATATATATGTTTATTTTAAAAATTCTCCTACTTGACCTGAGTGAACCTGAAACTCTGAAAAAAACCTTTTAATATGAAAACAATAACAATGGGTCAAAACCTCTCCCACGTTTTTAATAAATAATCTTATCATTCGTTTTTGTATAACAATAATTTATATAATAATTATAGCCTCATTGCCAGAGAAAACCGCATTGAACATTAACATATCTTGGTATTTTTCGTAGCGGGGTAGATTACCAATGGAATTAACCACCACTTAACAATTATAAAAAATTGGTACTAATAATAAATAACAATGCAATTCATTTCCTATTCTTATTATCTTTGCCTTATTCATAATCAATCATTAAATTAATAAACAAACAATATCACCAGCTTATAACATTTCGTCATCGTTCCTGATTTTTAGGGATTCTCTAGACATATCAGCCTATAAATGTTTCACTGCTAGGATAAGGTCTAAGGTCTCCCCTCTTGTACCTATAAGAAACTCATTATAAGCTCTCCGGGCATGGCACCCACAAGTGCAACTAGTACAATATTTATACAAACGCCAAACAAGGTGATAGGACCAACCACCTCGAATCGAAATCCGCACCGTTAGTACCTGTGTACCTAATTGCAACATAGCAGTAAACAAATCCAGCCATGTAGCAATTTTCTGAATAATAGGTACATAAAAATATCTATATCTCAAAATGTTAATAATAAAAACATTCCATAACTTTTTCCATCATAAATTATTATAATAATATTTATATAACTCTTTATTTTATATTTGTACATGTTTATGTTTTCCTTTCGATGTAAAAAGTCCTCTTTAGTGTACAGTAGCAGGTTTTTGTATTGTATTGTATTTTAACGGTTTACCGCACTGCTTATGCTACAATAAAATCTTAGGCTAAGTGTAAAATAAATCTTTTATTTAGTCACTTTAATTTTTTAGTCGCAAAACCTGTTTGCCGGGCTGTGTCATACCTTAAAATTCTTAAAACCTTTTTTTTTTTTTGCGTACGAACACTAAAAACACAAGTTACATAGCAATAATTTTAAAGAGCAAATCCACATGGAAATTCAGCCACTAAGTACGTAAAAATTGTATGCGATAAAAAAACTTTATGGATAGCATAATATATTAAAATAAATAATAAAATTTATTAAATAAACGTAAAACCTCGGATTATACGGACATCCCTACATATTAGAAATACGTTTGATCTTTGAGTTTTTGTGATGCATGCAGTGTGGACAGCAGCACATAAATACATACAGTACAGAGTGTAGTGTTTGGCTTGGATTTTAAAACTTTGGTAGAGACCTAGCCGCTCCCAAAGCAATTTCAGAAAGATGTCATTATTTTTGTTTACCTTACGCTATTGTTTATTCTATCTCTATATAATTATTTCAGTTACTTGTTTACTATATGTATGTACTTCTTTTTAAAATTAAGTCTTACTTTGTATACTTAGTAACAATTTTTATTAAAACAGTGATTATATTAAAACAATTTATATATAAAAAAAGATTGACTACATCAAATGCTTTAATACAACGGGCTTGCAATGCCCCTGGTGATACAGATGTCCCATAGGCTACGGGTATAGTTCGCGTCATGTAAAAAGAACGCTGAAAGAAACTGGAGGGGGTGCGTTTGCGAATGGGTATACTCACGCACAAAAGTATTACTGTTTTATTTTTAATTAGGCTTTCACTCGCGGCTTCGTAATGGTTATTGGTACAACCATTAGATGGACCAGGTACATTAAAGTTGTTTGGTGATCATTTTAATTTTGAGTTGGCCTGAATTTTAGTGTATTGATTTTGATGTTAGTGTTATTTTTATTGATTTTTGATTTGGTATAATTTTTTTGGTCACAATAGTTAAAACTAACATAGTTTAGGAAAAAAAATGTAACTAAAAAAAATATGGACATATGTCTGAATTAAATTATTATTATTATTATTAAAAAATATTAGAAATACCGGTGCGAATAATTCGGACTAAATAAGTATAATAATTATCACTTTACAAAATTACAATTTTTTTTTAAACCAAAGCAATAATAACAAATTTTTTAGTTATTGAAATGTGGTATTCAAAAATATTAATTACCTTTACTCGATATTCATATTTTAATAGTTTTTATGTGTTTCAAATGATAAATTGATATTTGTTTTTTAGTGAAATAAATAGTAAATGGAGTTTTACAAGTGTCCGTATGCTAATGAGTTATGAAAGTCAGTGATAAATGCGGAAAAAACGTGAATTACGATTTGTTTACCAAATAAGACTGTTCCAAATAATGGACAGTACGAAAACGTTTTTTCAAGAGTTGGCAACATTGTAAATCGCCTTTGGGCATTTTAACAGCCAGCGTTCTTTTTACATGACACGAATTATATTAAATTAGCTTAGCATTGACGCAGATGTAAAATAATAAAACCAAATTGATGGATAATTGGCAAAATTTTGTATAGAATAAAAGTTCGAATGACTTTGACTTTAAATACAACTATCTCAATTAAAAAGTTTGAGCATTAAGCATAAAGCAAAATGTTATTTGTAAAAAATAACTTAAACACTAAAACGTACCTGTACTTAATGTAAAAACATGAATAAAGATGAAGTAAACAAGTTATTTATTACAGATATATCGTCGAAGGTCTTCTTCTTATAATAAAAGTTTCTTGGCACACTGACCCATTCTTTTAAAAGATAAAATGTTATTTTTATCTTTTATAGAGTTTTCTCAAGACATTTAAGACAAAGCAGGAAAATGTGCTAAAACTTTAAAAACTTTACAATTCTTACCACAGTCATAAATTGTGTCTATTTTTTAGTAACTGAGATGATTTAAACGTGATAGATTAAACATGTCGTATAATTCTAATTTTTTATTTCATTTTTTACGTTAATTATAGATTAAAAATTGTGCACTAATTACGGAATAAAAGATAAAGAAATCAAAAATGGGTTACTTATTTTGAAAAACAAAATAATGAAAATTTTATTAGTTTAGCCACAATAATAACCCATCGAAAGATATGAGATCCGTCTTTAATCTGTTAATTAACTTTGTGTTACTGGTCTGAACTGAAATGAACAGAATCAGCCTGCCCATTGTCGGTCAAAAGCCTCCCGACTATGGAAAATATCTCATAAACCTCATAAAAACATGGAAAAATGCAGAGCAAATTCTCATACCAAGCTATGAGAGACTATGAGATCAATGTCTTTCCTTGTACAGGAGAAGCGTCGGAGTTTATTCCACCACATTGCTCACCGTAGGTTGACGGATATATTCCCTACTATGAGTAACGAAATAATAAGGTGTCTATGATAAAACCAGGACCGACTTGACAGGCTTTACGAGCACTCCATGACACGGTGGGCCTACAAGTAAAGTACACCTAGACCAGTAACACTTGTACATATAAAAATACTGCCTGCCTGATGTTTAGGCGACTAAACGCCTGAACGATTGTTACTGCCCATTACCTTATAGCTTGGTTCCTCTGATAGCCGTGACTTTGCAAACTTACCTAATTAGTTTTTGGTTGGTAATATAAGTATATGACCATCTGAAGTTTCAATGTTGTGTAATTCTTTTTGATCTGAATAAAACTACGTTACTTGATAAAACTTGTGAATATAGCATAAATTAAATAAGTGCATCGAATCTGAGCGTTATCAGGCTACAAGTTGCGTGTATGGCAATTGTTAAGACAAACGCGTGTAGAGTCTGGCCTTACGAAAATTGTTTACGACCTTCCACCATTTAAGAAACTTCATCAGTAAGTCAGTAATGCGCGTATTCTGTTAACGGTCACTCGGCTTACGTGCTTTTGTAATTTATTTTGCATAATTTTAATAATGAAGGCACTTGTTCTTATATTTTGTATGTGCACCCTTAGTATAGCTAGCCGAGATACTGGATTTCCAGCTGGACTTATGGCGGATTGTATGTATTTTGTACTATAGTAGTTACTTAATATATTAAACATTAATAATAATAACAATATATTTTATTATTAATTAAATAAAACCATATATTACGCATATCTACGTAACGTTATGCATACTGTGCCATATTTGTTTTCTTTTTCATCGAAGACTGAACTGACTGAACTGAACTGACTGAACAGAAAAAGATAATAAGCTTAGTAGGTATGTTGCTTCATAACAGTTTGGCATGTTTAAAGTAGTTCGGTATTTTTTCATAGAATATCCACGCTCAGGATCATTGTGTCATAGCTGATCAACAGACAAAATAAAAAAAATTATATAATCGAATTGAGAAACTCCTCCTTAAAAAATAATAACAACTATAACAATAATAAAATAACACCTGAAAACTGATCACAGTCTGGATTTGAATTATGTTTCGATTAAATATTCTTTAAAATAACGTACTGAACTACGTAAATTAAACTTGTATAAAAATTGTTTTTCCTAAGTCCTTATTTCTCTCCTCCTTTTTGTGGTCTTAGAAATTTATATAAACAATTCATTATTATTTAGGCCCAGGAATGACAAAAAATACAACACTTTCTGATAAAACGAAGGATTCACTAACAGTTGTAGCCCTCTGGCCGAGTAATAATTGGATCGGCGTTGAGGAGGTAACTTGTAAGCTCAATCGTGAAGGAGCTGCTTGTGTGGATAAACATCTGGACTTGACGAAGAAAACTGTGGTACTACATATTTTATACCTCTATCAGTGCTTTAGTGCTCATTAAAATGAAGCTATATATTATATTTATTGTTAAACTTTTTCTTGTTTATTCCAGTTTTCTTTTTTGTTTATTACCTTTTATCAATCATTAAAACCAAATAATTGATTAACAAGTTACCTTACATTAGATAAATTTAAAAATGGGTTACAAAAATATTAGCCAGCTCTCCTCAATAAAATCTTCATTCAATCGCAACTTACAATAAACAATATTATTGATTTTGATATTTTTTTTATATCCCTAGGTCGGCAAACAAGCGTACGGCTCACCTGATGGTAAGCGATTACCGTAGCTTATAGACGTGTGCAACACCAGAAGCATCGCAAGCGCGTTGCCGACCCAATCCCCAATCCCCCCAGGAGCTCTGGTCACCTTACTCACCAACAGGAACACAATACTGCTTGAAAACAGTATTATTTAGCTGTGATGTTCTGTAAGGTCGAGGTACTACCCCAGTCGGGCTGCTCCATATTTTGAGCAGGAAATTCCTGCTGTGCCCTACCTCAATTGGAAGTTTAAAGCCTAAACTTACTTAAATAATGTAAACATTGATTTTGATTTGCAGATTTACTTTATTACAACGAAAGTATTTTGAAATTTTAGATACCGGTATGAAAATAATGACACTATTTTCAGATATTTATAAGCGGTTATTTGGACGCATCGTTTTCGCCAGTTGTACGAACAGTAGCAACTCCGTACATCGAACGAGGACGAAACGTGATTATTTTGGAAATATATCCAATACTCCATCGGACTTATCCAATGTATGTACCCGAACCATGTTTGATTCTAAAAAATTCTTTACCTAACTCTCGTACACAGTCACTATTTGGCAGCTATAGGCTCAATTTAGAGAGATTAATAAGGTAGCTCATCATAATGATGCTATTAGGTATTAGACTGATTTTGAGCTATTTTTCCTTACCTTAGTGCTTTTTACAGAAGCTTCTTACGTACAATCCTTAGTAACAAAGGAATAGAATAATTGAGAAAATTTAACGCTATCAAAAAGTTGCCAAAAAAGTCATTTGTAAAATAAAATAATAATAAGTAATTAATATCCTAAATTTTATGTAATAATCCTAAAGAAGTAACATTACAATATTATTATTAAAATTATCTTAGAAGATTTCGACTTTCGTAGTTATAAAACTCTGTCCTTTACACCTGCGGTTCTCTCTGTTATAACATAAATGTATGGAATTTGTAATTTAAGTAATAAAATAACGAATCTTAATTTTATAATATGTATTTAAGAGTACCTTTGTATGGATCTACCAAGTATGTCAAGGGAAACATGTATCTATATATAACCTTTTTAATTTACATACTTTTTACTATAATTACTAAATTATTTACCAGTACTGTAGCGATCAACGTGGTAAAAATACGTAGTCAAATTTCAAAATTATATAATAGACCTTATGTTAATAAACAACAGCTCTGATGTAGTTGGTACGTGTAAGATGTATACGTCTAAACACCGGAAATTTACGGGCTCGATTATCGCTCGAGATCGATATTTTTATTTGTACAAATATTTCGGTTGTGATGTCTGTACATATGGGTGTCCCCACCGAGCCTCGCAGAGCACGTTAAGCTGTCGGCCCCGGTGTGTATCATATACACTTGATAGCGATCGTTACTTATCGCTTCAGCCTGTAATATCCCACTGGCGGGCATAGGCCTCTTTACCCATGTAGGACAAGGATCAGAGCTTAATGCACCACGCTAGTCCAAAGCAGGTCAGCGGATATATTCCCTACTATGAGTAACGATCGCTATTAGGTGTACATGAAAACAACCGGGACCGACAGCTTAACGTCTTCTCCGAGGCACGGTGGGGAGATCCACAAGTACTGCACAAACACCCAGACCACGGCAAACATCTGTATGGCCAATACAAATGTTTGTCATGAGCGGGGATCGAACTCGCAACCGCAAGTGCAACAGCCACACACCACTGTGTGTGACTCATACATTTATTTATTTATTTATTCCATCATACATCTAACATTACAGGATATTATCCTAATGCGTTAGTGTCGTTGTCGTATTAAATACATGTCATATGAAGATAAAAATACAAAAATTGACATCACATTCAATTCCATTATTTCATTTAACAAAACAAAACTAAGTTATTACTAAAAATTCACAATACATAGTCAAATTACATAATCTATATTAATAAAAATTATAATAATTTCATCAATTTAATAATTTTCATTAAAAATAAAATAAATTAAACATAATTCATAGTATATATATCTGCCAACCTTTATACAGTGGAGCAAGGTGGTGGAATAAACTCTGACCGTTCTCCTACAAGGGAAAGGTCTATGGCCTATACTCGCGAACTAACTTGGATAAATATTTTTACTGTTCGTTATTATCAGGATCAGATTTGAATAAAAAAATAATCGATATGCTTATGCACGACAAAAAAATTGGCGGTACGTATCTCGCGGGTCAACTAGTTTAACATAGATACGAAAGAAAAGGTAGTAAGAATAATAACATTTATTTAAATTGAAACACATGTATATTGACAATATGAATATATTGTCAATTTTTTTTTCTTTGATATGTATCATTTCTGTTTTTGGTGTACAATAAAGTGTAGGTATTATTATTATTTTCCTCCTTGACAGCGCAGCTCGTCTAACGAAGCCCTTAGGTAATTTCTTAGGTGAATTCTTAGCAGAACTAACTCGTAGAGGATTACATCCAGATAAACTAGAACTGCTGGGAGGGAGCTTGGGCGCCCACATAGCTTCATATGCAGCTACTAAATATCATGAGCTAACGCATTTGAAACCGTCACGACTTACTGGTAAGTAATTTTTTTTAGCTCAATTACCTCTTTTTGTTTACTGCCCTAAATCAGCGACTTTGTGGGGAAAAAGACTACTCGTATTATATATATTTTGATCGTTTAGGTATTAAAATAAATGTTTCTTTTTTCTCATCTTGTAATGTAGATTGTATCTATACCACCAGACCCGTATTTGATAGAAACACTAAAGCTAAGTTACTCCTTATTATATCAGCTATCTACCAGTGAAAGTCCCGTCAAAATCCGATTAGCCGGAACAGACAGACAGACAAAAATATAAAAAATACACGCGTAACAAATATATGCGTTTAGTAAAAAGCGGTTATTTTAATATTACAAACAGACACTTCAATTTTATTTATTTGTATAGAGTATAGATATAGATGTATAGATAAGTAGGTATACGAGTATAACGACCACTCTGATGTAATATGCGTGTCGGTACACGCGGTCGGCGGCGGCTAAACACCGATGATGATGATGATGGTCGCGGTTTCGATTCCCGTTCGGAATGGATATTTGTGTTTATACAAATATTTATCTCCGGCCTGGTTGTTAGTCCTTGTGGATCTCCCCACCGTGCCTCGGAGAGCACGTTAAGCTGTATCATGCTCATAGTAGGGAATATATCCGCAAACCTGCATTGGAGCAGCGTGGAGGATTAAGCTCTGATCCTTGTCCTACATTGAGAAAGAGGTCTATGCTCAGCAGTGGGATATTACAGGCTGAAACGTTGAAGTACTTATATTAAATAGCTTAACTCCCTGAATGGAAGTTTATAAGGAAAATAAAGTCAAATTTCACGATAGAGGTCACGAATATAATATAAGCTACAAAATAATGCTACGAATTTAATCGATAGGCGATTACGGTTTCACGGTATAGCTACCTATCTGGTTTCTTCATAAATATAAATCAACTATTACAGGTTTGGATCCAGCGGGTCCATGCTTCCGTACACTGCCACGTTCAGAACGATTCAACTCAGACGCAGCGCATAAAGTCGACGCTGTACACACAAACATTGATGGATTTGGCCTAGCGGAGGCAGTCGGTCATGTAGACTTTTACATAAATGGAGGTAACCTAAAGTTGTTATTGATATCACTAGTCTATCAATTTTCAAAGTAAAACTTCTTTACGCACGCTTGACTTGGGGAGTAAGCTGGCGAATGCGTGACGAGAGCGTTACGAAAGGTGTGATCGGGCGAGGCGAACAGAGCCAGTGAGGTGCGAGCACACATTTTCTTTATCTTTTTTCTCATAGCCAGTTACGATTCGTATATATAAGACACAGTTCAGGCCTATTGTGCAGAAGATTTAATCGTGTGGTCTAAAGCACACTCGTTTTTTTTTTGTATTTAATGGTCACTTAAATATGATTTAAATTATATTTGCCATATTTATCGTGGGTAAAATTGAGTTTCCAATTTTTACGCACAGAGCGTGAGATAACAAGAAACGTGGTAAATGTAAGAGACGTCATTCGAATCGACCCACTCAATCGACTCATTAGAAAATCGCCTCTAATAACAGTTATCTGGGCTTAAATGTTTGTGTTACGTCTCTTTCCATATGCCTCGACATTGTAATTCATCCTTTCGGTTGCCATTAAGTGTAATACGTTTATTGTGTCTTTAATATTTTATAATATAATAAAAAAATTATATGATATAGGCAGGCGACAAGTGTCGAAATGTGTAATTGAAAATTGATATGCTATTTGAACCGAGGTCGGTAGCCGACCTTTATCAGTGTCAGCAATTCTTGCAAATAAAAATCATCTTTTACTTAGTAAAATAATGATATAATGATATTATAATTTTTTACTACATATGAGAATTAGAAGAATGAATGTACACACATTGTAAATTACTATTATATTAGACACTACCATTAGTGTTGTGATATATCGTCACACTAGGAGTGCTATCTTGTAATTTAAACTAGCATTGGGGGACTACAAGCATAAAATAATATTTATGTATCTGACGATAAACAAGAATTTTCTCATAATAAATATGAATTCCCAACCAATTATCATATACACCTGATATAGTTATCGTTACATACAATGGAAATATATCCCACCAACCCGCAAGGCATAGGCCCTAGCCCGAGGCCTGTGCCTAGCAGTGGGATGTATACAGGCTAAATCGTATCAATTGGTAATTTTTAATGATAAATTACCTGCCTTCAAAAAAGTTGTCTTAGGATTGCTGAGGGATTAATTACTTATGATTTTTGTATTTGCTGTTTATGTTTGTTTTTTAACTTACTAAATCTATTTTTAATTATACTCATCTGTATTTCAATTTGAAGATATAATATTTTAATAATATTAGTGTTACATTTTTTTTTGTGCATGTTGTGACAACTTAAAATGTTGCGCATTTAAGCTTAATTGTAGTACCTATAGTTTTTATGTGAAAATTATAATGTAGCAACTACTGTTTGTCCAAATGAAATAAATAAATAAATACCGTTGTTTGTTTTGATTACAGGCGAATTCCAACCGTCAACAATGCAAGACTACCTCCTGCCGTGCTTCCAACTCTGCAGTCACGTGCGTTCAGCCGTCTACTGGCTTATATCTAATTACGCCAAAGACAAATTTCTTGGGGTCAAATGTGACTCCGTACCACATGCAAGACATGGCCAGTGCTACCATGGGCACTTAGAAATTAATGTTCTTGGCCCTAAAACCAATTTTAGTCGCCATGGTATTTATTACGTACCTACTTTAGATATTTTTCCTTACTATATGGGTGAAAAGGGCTTAAAAAAGCGACAATATGATGTTAACAATTATTTATTAAAGGTAGCGCCAGATGAAGATATGGTTATATGAAATAAATTTAGTCGTTTATCACTTTTTTTTTATTACTCTTTACTATTTTCTAGTAACAGCTTCTAACTGTAGTTACTCAAAAGGAAAAGGAAGTGTTGTATGTTGTATAGCCCTAAAAATATATATTGGTGGACGAAGGTTCTTATCCTATAAAAAAAAATTATGTGGTGTCATGGGACACTAGGTAGGAATGAAGTTCCTTCGGATAGTATAGAAGCAACAAAATTCGAAAAAAAATTTGGATTTTATATATATTTTCGATTTCTTGATTTTTTTTTTTTTTTATTTGTTGATTGGTTTTTAATTAAGTACATAAAAGTATTCAGGAAATTTAGTATTTTAAAAAATAACAAATACCGTAAAATAAAATAAATCAAACAAAATAACAATACAAACTATTAAGGGAAATAAAAAAAAAAAACATGTCTATTTATTTTTGTCGACAGTATAAAATCATTTAATAATTTTTAAAAAGTTTACTAGTAATATTTAAGTTTTACAAACGTCATATTATATAGTCGTGTGACTGATATTACGTCACTTCCGTTATATATTTTTCTTACGGTTTTAGTATCACATTTTTTCAGTTCGGTCGCCCAGCCAAATGTCAAGCCTGCCGTAAAGAACTTCGTTCCAAAAGTATTAAGAGATTTATCATCTCCACGCTTACTGCAGACGATTGTAGTAATTTGCGTAATACATCTATCTATAAAATAATATAAAATGTTCTCAGCTTGTGATAGGTCAGTACCGTCACTATATATAGCTTATAAAATATTACCAAAAACAAATGAAACCACGGCAATAATGCATCGCACATATTTATTAAACTTCAATACAAATAATATACAACATATAGTTTATTATGTTACCGTTAGGAAAAGATTTCACGCTATTACGTACAAAATCTATCTAAACGTTATATACAGGAGCCACAAACATTAATTCTACCGCAAAACTAACTGCTCTTTTTATAAATTTGAGCAAATACTGGAAGCCACGAGGTTATTGAAATAGACAACGCCACAGTTACTATAAAAAGCGGCAGACAAAAAATACTACTGTTTATGTAATTCAAATGAAAATTAAAATTAATACCGTTAATCGTTACAGAAAATATTTAATATCTAATAAATATGTTTCCTAAATAATATTATTAAATAAGATAACACAGCATACGTGATATAGTTTGGCTAAACATAGATACACTATCGAAATACACCGTTTAAAAATACTAACCATTCATTTCAGATCTCAAAAAAACATTCATCAAAATTTAATAGACAATCTCCATCAAAAACACAGATTAAACATTCATAAGAAGCAAACTAGAAAGCACCACAGATTATAAAATATTTTCCAAAGTGATAAATTCATACAAAAATATAAAACATTTTGGAATGTGTTTAGAGCCGATTAGTTGAAGTGATATGTAACAATTAAATTGTGCTTTTAAGGCCGTCTTTATTAATAGAAGCGAAATTATTATATGTAGGAACAAACACACAATAGACACTGTATATAGTATTATTCACAAACAAAGCAACAGCCATTACGATAACTGATATTTTTACCATCTCAAAATATAATTATAAATTTTAAAGACTTCATAAATATGATGATATCTCCTTCTTAAAAGATTGACACATGATTTAGGATATTTACTTTGGGGATAAGACTTCGCGTAGGTGAAGTATTTTTTTAGATTTTCGCACCTTTCGCGTATTTGAGTCGAATGACAAGTTATCGTGGAGAAAAGACTCTCAAATTTTCAAACTTAACTTATGTACTACAATTTTTTTTATTTGTATAATTTTTAAATCTGTTTTTTTTTCTAATGAGCGCATGGTTGTCCTAGGCTTAAGTTACAAATAAGACATTTTACTAACGTGAATTTACCTCATCCTATCCTCCCTTTCTTAGTACAAAATCATTAATACAATTTGCAGCAAAAAGTATGAAATTCAAAAACCCTTTATTTCCGTATCTTACAGAAAAATATGTTACAAATTAATAATATTAGGTATTGGAGTTGCTGCGTGTATAAAATTTGTAGGTTTTTGTGGTTAAAGCTGCCCCACTCTCCTACCAACTAATTGAATTAATCAGCATGACTTCGTCTGCTTCCATTATACAAACTAGCTAGGAGCTACTTTTCAAATACAATTTCATTATACCTTCAAAATCAGTTAGATATTATACTTATTCAACTACCTTTGGCATCCACAAATTATTGTCAAGATGATTTCCTGCAGGAATAGAAACTTTTAACAATTAATGTAGACTGGACAATATTGATTTATTTAGTGTGACAGGTGTGTTTAGGTGTGCCAGAAGACGAGTAGTGAAACAGGATTTCTTTTCATTGTTTTGTTGATTTATATTCATTGTTTACAAAAATGTTACATAACAATCTCGACGTGCAATCATTCTGTACGCACATGTGTTATTTATGTACTAGTTGTTATACGCGAAGACCTTTCATTAGCCAAATTTTGTTTAATTCTATTGCTAGGTACTGTTATTAGTGCTGTTAGTTTTCAAGACTAAATACAATAAACCCAATCTTAAAAAATCAGTAGAGGCCAGCTATGATCACTATGTTAAGTAATGTAGTTTTTAATTCTCGTAAAATCGCTACCAATTAATTACAACACCTAAGACGGACATCGTACTAGGGTTTTGCTATTATAAAAATAGTATAATAATAAATAGAGTACATATGTATATATTACATACGTATTATATGAAGACCAACGTTTGATTCAGTCACGTGACCGGAATATTGTGACAGAAATAATTTCTTCTTTTATGATATTTCATAACCATAGTCTGAAACACGAAATTAAAACCCAAACACGCATATTGAATGTCATAAATTTTTTATATGGTATTCTCAAATTATACCGAACACTAACTTACGTTTGATACTTGAAAACTAGTGTATTTTTTAAACGTGTAGTCTGTATCTCTTCTTTAGATTACAACAAGCTATCTAAAATTAAGGATATTTAAGTACCTACTTCCGAAACAAATTTGAATGGAATAAATTAATAATAAATTTGATTTAATAAGTTTCCATAGCATAAATATAACTACATAGCACGATTAATTTGCATAAATAAATAATGAAATTATGTAAGTGTTTCAGGTTTAAGGGCTTTCAGTCGTGCCAGAAGAGCACGGTTGATTCCGCCAGTGTCAAGTAGAGCGGAGAATACACAGAGAAGATTATGTGTAATAGTTTCAATTTAATTTAAAGATAGACAAAACATTCAGACTTTCATTGTTACTCCTTAACCTAAAACAACACAAACATTTAATGTTAAACTGCAGGCTTGCCAGAAAGTTTTGATTCAAGTCATCCCATCTATGATCGAAAGTCGCAAAATATTCTTAGCAGTCGCCCAATGAAAGTTTGAATATACACTAGGATCTGTCAGTCATTTTTTTTCATGACAGTCTATCATAACAGACTCGAAATTAAAAATTATTTATTTAAAATGTTATTAACTTACATGATGTCCCAAGATACAAAAGATAAAATAAAAGATACAGATAAAATATATTGACTCAATTTCAAAATTAAAGGAAGCTTATAGGGACATTAAAAAAAAACAATATTTTTTGTAACGGTTTTTGTACTTTTAACTTGTTGCCAACGCTGAGGATTAAAAAGAGCCTAATTTGCGACTTGTCGCCCAAACTTAAAAAAAGGAGCGTATCCATGAAAAAAATCGCCTAATTCGCGACAAATCGCCCCATCTGGCAACACTGTTAAACTGTATCAAACTTGATTGATTGCATTAACATTCAATGACATTAGTGACGTTTTATTTAAATGTTACCATCTTAATATTTATTTAGGCTCTACTTTCGTGGATCAGACTATGTTTTTTTTTTTTTTGTTTTCTAAATCCGACAGCCATTTATAGTGAAAGAAGTAACGCGATTGGCTATAGTAATTACTACAATAGAACGAATATGGTTATGATTACTCACGATTGATAGGAGGATAGTTTATATAAAATAGAAATAAACAATTAGATTAATTTGTGTAATTAAGCATGTGTCAATAAAAAAATTAATTTTATAATTTCATAAGTATTAAATGCTGTAAAAATAAAGAGATTATATTTAATTTCATTAAAACAAATAAAAAATAATAAGTTCCATTCATTTGATCCATGACAAAAATCTGTAAATGTTTGATGCTATGCATTTTTCATCTAACTACATGCTACCAAAAATTTGTCTAAATTCATTTGCGTCAAGCGCAATTAAGTATTACTTTGCGCTTATAACACGAGGATCAAACCTCCATAACGCCGTAAGGTACACTTCTTTAATTAATTTTGTAAAAAAACTACTAAACATACAGGCTTATAGTTGAACATTATAGTTTACTGCATAGTTGTGTTATCAATCGATTATGTGGTTAAAAGTTCATTACGGATTTCGAATAGTATAATCAGTCGGTCACCTGATCGGTACATCCGTACTCCAAATAGCGGAGCGGGTGAGTATTAGCTACCGGGGTATGTATTCCAGGGGATACCAGGCGACTGTCTCCTGCTTCAGATTTAAGGATCCCAGGGGAATGATGATACCTCCTAGAAACTGATTCTCCTGTAGTGGGTCGTAGTTCCACACGGTCGCCTGTAAGCTCCTATTCTTGACAACTTCGAGTGGGAGGCGATATTCGAGCATCTCCATGAACGAGGGATGCGAGTTTCTTTTTAATACGCGCGTCTTACGTTTTGTTTCTTTGGTAGGGTCTGGTACTAGATAAACCTGGAAAAGGAAACGGAAAAACAAATCTTCAACTATTTATTTAAGATCATAAATACTTATAAGTTTACTATTTAGAGAGCTATTAAGAGACAGAGTAGCTTAATATAGGATAATAATTAAAGCGTACTAAAGTCGACCAAAATCACTACTTAATCGTCATTTAAAAATTAAAATTATATATAATACGTTTTCAATAAATTATTTATAGCTAACACCATCGATTCCGTGTGCAGATTCTGCAGAGAAGTATCAAAAACTCTGCAGTTATTGTTATGTATTGCATGAAATACGGCACCACTAAACCCAAACATTTTTATCATAAATATTACGATAAGACTTTCTCAAGTAGTGTTGTGTTTAGTTAGTGTTGTGGTAAGGTGGCCAGAGCTCCTGGGAGGGTCGGGGGTCGGCAACAGGCTTGCGGCGCTTGTGGTGTGGCAGGCGTTGGCTATGGTTACCGCTACGTCAATTTTTAAGAAAAAAGTTTGTCAGTTCCACCATGAGATTACCTTGACATAGGGGTTGGGCGGCAAACCCTGGGGGGTGGCAGCTAGCGACTGAGCGTGGAGAATGAGTACAGATAGCACTCCCCCTGTATACTGAACTGATAACTTCAGCGAGCCCGATCCGCTGCTCTCTGCCTCCACTGATTCCCCTGGAAAACAACATCGATGCAGTAGTCAGACACAACAAAACACGTAAATATTATTTAGGGTTGAAAAATTTTACATTACTGCTATTGCCTACTAATACATTTTAATATGTGACAGAATAATATTTTAGCAATACAATTTGTTTTCAAAACTAGATTTTTTTTTTTTTGAGTAAATTCTAAACACTTGTGATATTTGTATCACAGTTAAAATTAGCAGATATTCTAATAAGTTAATTAAAATGCGTACGTTATCGATGCAACAAAGTTCTTCAATAAGTTATTACTAACTATGCTAAAAAAACAATGGAATTTCGGTACAAGATATGAAGCAGAAGATGAGATACATATACAGCACAAAACACTGCAACTGTTTTGCGAAGTGTTTGAGATTTTTTACTTTAAAACCAGTAGGGAACAAACCTTTAGCATTACGGTATTATTAAAGGAGTGTGAATAACAATACATGCTTACCTTTTTTCTGCCTCTGAGGCTCCACATCCTGCTGATCTCGTAGTAGCGGATGGAAGAACGTGTACACGAGATCTGAGTGCGCTATCTCGTCCGCTAAACTGAATAAAGACGTCAGAAAAGCTTGAACGTCACTAAACCTTCTCTCCGCAACTTGGCGAGTGTTCGATCTACCCACGTACAAACCAGAGGGTAGGCTGAAAATTTACATGACTGTGTCAATATAATGAGTCAATGTGTTGTGTTTTTAATGAAAATTCAATTACTCGGATGTTGCATGAAATGCTAGAGGAAGCTAGAATTCAAAAGAAGAAGAAGAAAATTAGGTTATAAATTTGCATGAATTTTCAAGTGTATCTCGCGCAATGTTAAGTAGCAAACCAAATTAAATGAATTATATATTATATATTAATATACTAGCTGTACCCACGACTTCGTCCGCGTGGAATAGTGACTTTGGACAGCATTTTTTTTAAATATATCTTTTGGTTTATTTTGCATTATATTATTATTATATTATATTCTTCTCTAATTAAAACTATAAATTAATTAATTACTATACTTTTTCTATTCTATATTTCAATCATTCTAGTAATACAAAATTAAAGATAAATCGCTACGCAATTTCCAATTTATTAGAAATTAAATATCTTAAATAATTTAATCAGATATCAATTTAAAACACCCAATGGACGAGGATCAAGTAAAATAATTTACGATAAGATTAGAAAATTACTCGCTGCAACATCGATATAATTTACTATCTAATCTCAGGAAACAAGTATTGATTCAGTTTTGGAGAGACGGTGGTAAATAAAACTAATGTGAATATTAATAGTGATAGTACAGGATATGTATAGGATATTTGAATAGTGACAAAATCAAAATTTGGTGCTAACATTGTGTCTGTGGTAACACATTGTTAATAGCTATATCCACAACCATACAAGCAATATTTCAATAAGTAAATATGATAAGTGTGTCCTCATCGATAGCGATAGGAAATATTTAATTATGTGTATCATTAGCATATTTGTTTCTGACATGATCTTTTCTTTTCTAGATCATCGTAAACTATATAGATATACGTTAGCTTTTTGGTGAGAATTCATGTATTGTAACAATGCTGAGCTTTCTTGGATTCCGAGCTTCTGTCAATTTTTCTCAAAACAATGTGACAGCGAGTGATAATATTCACGTATCTTCCGGAATAGAACTCATCGGAGCGTATAAGAGTCACAATGAATTTATTGGTACGGTTTTCTATATCTAATATGGTAATATTTATCTACTATAATAAATTAAGTCTTATAAACAAATATAATTAACATTTTCAGACAAAGTTACTTATAGAGAGCCAACAAAAACAATCACACCGGCTATGGTCAAATTGCCAAATTTGCAGCAAGCACCGTTAGTAAAACCTTCAAAGAGCACAAATGATCTTTCAAGACCGCAAAACGAAACAACAAACATTAGAAATAGTGCACCCAATTTGCAGCAAACGAATAATAATGTTCAATTGACAAAAAGTCAAATAAGAGAGCAAAAGAATTTGGAAAAGAAACGTTTAGCCGAACAGAAAAAACGAGATAGGTTGGCCGCGCAGGAGCAGAAAAAGAGAGACAAAGCTGCGCAAGAACAACTTAAAAAGGATAAATTAGCAGCACGGCAGCAAGCTAAACGCGATAAATTAGCAGCTCAAGAACAACAGAAAAGGGACAAGAAAGCGGCGCAAGAACAACAGAAACAAGATAAATTAACAGCGCAGGAGCAACAAAAACAGGAAAAACTACGAAAAAAAGTAGAGAAAAAGGGACAAGCTGGAACATCACAGGACATGAGTAAACCGATAGAACAGGCCAACCCTCTAAAGCAAGCGCCCGTGCCTCCCTCTATGCCTGGCACGACGAACCCACTAACGCAAACACCAGCAGCATATTCGACAAATACTCTCGAAAGTTCTATAAGCAAAAGCAGCGGACCACCTCCATACAGCGCTACGGAAGGAAAACCAATCGCACGTGATAACACCGAAAATATCACATTTGCACAGCCAGCAGGCGATACAGGAAGTTGGGATATGGTATCACAGCATCGTCAACAATTGCAACGGCCTGCAAATGTTGGCAAAACTGCGACTAAGCAAAAACATCTCGATTTAAACTATAATTTTAACAAATCTACTGTAAGTCAAGATAATAGTGAAGCGTAATATGTAATATGTCATTTTATTTTACACATTTTAACTTTAAGTTTAAATTCTCATTGACTGATTTTAAGGTTAACATAAAATTATTATCAATTTTATAATGTTCCATTTTTTATTTGACAACATATTTTAGTTATTAAATATCATTTATTTGTACTCTATTTTTCTAAAGTTTTATAAATTAGGCGTATTAAGTTCTCCTCACACGAAATCTTGCTGGGGAGGATTGGTATAATAAACACGATCAATAAAAGTATTCCAAAAGAATACGTGTTTATTTTTATGCTCTAATTTCCAGGTTTCCAGCCTAATCCTAATCTCTAAGTAGTAAAGTCTATTGTCATCTAGTATTTATTGCTGAAATGGGTTAAAAGAACGAAATGAATCAGATTTTTTAATTTTATTTTTAGGATTTCTTATCAAACGAAAATTCTGAAAGAAAATCTGGACTCATTTACCTACTTATTAAACCTTTGTCTATATCAATAACTGAGAAAATTAACAGTTCTCTTTGATTTTAGTTAGTTACTAGTTAACTTTATTAATAGCTAATGCTTTAAAAATAAATTAAATGTAACAAAACTGTTTTCACAGAAAGAAAAATAATGTCTCTTATGACAAGTTTCCTACACTAATCACATTATAACACTACTACAGCGCGTATAGTAATATCCTTTCGATTGGGAAATGCAAACATATTTTCTGCAAAGATCTTACGAATGATAGGATAAAGAGGGCGGGTCATGCCTCTTATATGTTACATGTAAATACGTCTAGAATAATGTTACTTAATAGTGGTAGTCCAACTCATATCTATTTTGTATAATAGTGACTTACCTATGAACCTTCGCAAGGGGAAAATGCAGACATATTTTCTGGTAGAGTTCCGTAAAGTGTTTGTATGACCGGTAGAGGACAGAGGGCGTGGCCTGACCCTGTCTGTAGACGCGTAGCGCGTATACGTAGTGCTTTTCAGGGTCATAGCGCTTCTCGTAGCTGAGGCACTCCACTCGCACTAGGCGACCTTCTTGAGCCATTCTATACACAGACAAAAACGACTTAGTTTTAACTATTTTTTAAAAAGTAAAGCACTATATGGGTTGACAATAACAGAAATCGAAGCAGTCGCTCTTAATCAATTTTTAACGGGAAAAATCGCCGTTAAAACCATCTTTTATTTCTTATACACATTGTGTTCTGTGAACATTTTTAGTTTCAAGTCTCGATTTTTTTATGACAACCTACCGAATCCTATGAGACTGAGGAAAGTAATATATGTATTGACTCACGTGTAGGTCCTCGGCATGAAAGACAGTAGCTCAGACGAGCTGCAGCCCTGGTCGCCGCTGGCGCGCAGCTGCGCCAGGTTGTGCAGGAAGAAGTTGATGGGCGTGAACCTGGAACAAACTTCAAAACATGAAATACATATTTCCAGATGGGAACTTTCTATCGTCAAAATATGTGATCAATAAATCAAGTAGCAATCCTTATTTTATACACCGAGATGGTAAGCAATCGTAGTCAGTCCGATGGTAAGTGGATGCCGTAGTTTGCAATATTAAGAGCATTACAAACGCGTTGCCAATCCTACTCCTGATGGTCTGTTTTATAGGTAGGTCGGTAAACAAGCGTATGGCTCACCTGATGGTAAGCGATTAGTGTAGTCTATAGACCCTGCAACACCAAAAGCATCGCAAGCGCGTTGCCGATCATAGGGTCGGCTATTCCCCCCAATTCCCCCCAGGGCTCTGGTCACCTTACTCACCAACAGGAACACAACACTGCTTGAAAGCAGTATTATTTAGCTGTGATCTTCGGTAAGGTCAAAGTATTTCTCCAGTCGGGCTGTTCCGTGAATTGAATAGGAAATTTCCTGCTGTGCCCTACCTCAGTTACAAGGAAAATTAAAGGAGTTCCGAATATGATCTTCTGTAAGTTGTTTAGTTACTTACCCAGTCTGGCTGGTTCATATTTAGTTAAGCAAAATATTTTGTGTTGTGCCCTACCTCAGTAAAATATCTTAATTTCTTGTTGTATGGTTTCCAATTGTGTTAAAAATTCAAATTATTACGCACGTAGCCCGCCGCCGCGCTCGACACGCCCGGCGCGCCCAGTGTGTCGGCTAACTAAGCGAACGTACTTGCTCTTGAGCGAGGAGTGTATGAGGCGCGCGAAGGCGGCGGCGGCCTCCGCGTTGCTGGCGGCCGGCAGCAGCGCGCCGCGCACGTAGCCCGCCGCCGCGCTCGACACGCCCGGCGCGCCCAGTGTGTCGGCTAACTAAGCGAACGTACTTGCTCTTGAGCGAGGAGTGTATGAGGCGCGCGAAGGCGGCGGCGGCCTCCGCGTTGCTGGCGGCCGGCAGCAGCGCGCCGCGCACGTAGCCCGCCGCCGCGCTCGACACGCCCGGCGCGCCCAGTGTGTCGGCTAACTAAGCGAACGTACTTGCTCTTGAGCGAGGAGTGTATGAGGCGCGCGAAGGCGGCGGCGGCCTCCGCGTTGCTGGCGGCCGGCAGCAGCGCGCCGCGCACGTAGCCCGCCGCCGCGCTCGACACGCCCGGCGCGCCCAGTGTGTCGGCTAACTAAGCGAACGTACTTGCTCTTGAGCGAGGAGTGTATGAGGCGCGCGAAGGCGGCGGCGGCCTCCGCGTTGCTGGCGGCCGGCAGCAGCGCGCCGCGCACGTAGCCCGCCGCCGCGCTCGACACGCCCGGCGCGCCCAGTGTGTCGGCTAACTAAGCGA
Source organism: Melitaea cinxia (assembly GCF_905220565.1). Lineage (NCBI taxonomy): Eukaryota > Metazoa > Arthropoda > Insecta > Lepidoptera > Nymphalidae > Melitaea > Melitaea cinxia. Next base: position 13,982,140 of record NC_059397.1, on the reverse strand, counting down.
ACGTACTTGCTCTTGAGCGAGGAGTGTATGAGGCGCGCGAAGGCGGCGGCGGCCTCCGCGTTGCTGGCGGCCGGCAGCAGCGCGCCGCGCACGTAGCCCGCCGCCGCGCTCGACACGCCCGGCGCGCCCAGTGTGTCGGCTAACTAAGCGAACGTACTTGCTCTTGAGCGAGGAGTGTATGAGGCGCGCGAAGGCGGCGGCGGCCTCCGCGTTGCTGGCGGCCGGCAGCAGCGCGCCGCGCACGTAGCCCGCCGCCGCGCTCGACACGCCCGGCGCGCCCAGTGTGTCGGCTAACTAAGCGAACGTACTTGCTCTTGAGCGAGGAGTGTATGAGGCGCGCGAAGGCGGCGGCGGCCTCCGCGTTGCTGGCGGCCGGCAGCAGCGCGCCGCGCACGTAGCCCGCCGCCGCGCTCGACACGCCCGGCGCGCCCAGTGTGTCGGCTAACTAAGCGAACGTACTTGCTCTTGAGCGAGGAGTGTATGAGGCGCGCGAAGGCGGCGGCGGCCTCCGCGTTGCTGGCGGCCGGCAGCAGCGCGCCGCGCACGTAGCCCGCCGCCGCGCTCGACACGCCCGGCGCGCCCAGTGTGTCGGCTAACTAAGCGAACGTACTTGCTCTTGAGCGAGGAGTGTATGAGGCGCGCGAAGGCGGCGGCGGCCTCCGCGTTGCTGGCGGCCGGCAGCAGCGCGCCGCGCACGTAGCCCGCCGCCGCGCTCGACACGCCCGGCGCGCCCAGTGTGTCGGCTAACTAAGCGAACGTACTTGCTCTTGAGCGAGGAGTGTATGAGGCGCGCGAAGGCGGCGGCGGCCTCCGCGTTGCTGGCGGCCGGCAGCAGCGCGCCGCGCACGTAGCCCGCCGCCGCGCTCGACACGCCCGGCGCGCCCAGTGTGTCGGCTAACTAAGCGAACGTACTTGCTCTTGAGCGAGGAGTGTATGAGGCGCGCGAAGGCGGCGGCGGCCTCCGCGTTGCTGGCGGCCGGCAGCAGCGCGCCGCGCACGTAGCCCGCCGCCGCGCTCGACACGCCCGGCGCGCCCAGTGTGTCGGCTAACTAAGCGAACGTACTTGCTCTTGAGCGAGGAGTGTATGAGGCGCGCGAAGGCGGCGGCGGCCTCCGCGTTGCTGGCGGCCGGCAGCAGCGCGCCGCGCACGTAGCCCGCCGCCGCGCTCGACACGCCCGGCGCGCCCAGTGTGTCGGCTAACTAAGCGAACGTACTTGCTCTTGAGCGAGGAGTGTATGAGGCGCGCGAAGGCGGCGGCGGCCTCCGCGTTGCTGGCGGCCGGCAGCAGCGCGCCGCGCACGTAGCCCGCCGCCGCGCTCGACACGCCCGGCGCGCCCAGTGTGTCGGCTAACTAAGCGAACGTACTTGCTCTTGAGCGAGGAGTGTATGAGGCGCGCGAAGGCGGCGGCGGCCTCCGCGTTGCTGGCGGCCGGCAGCAGCGCGCCGCGCACGTAGCCCGCCGCCGCGCTCGACACGCCCGGCGCGCCCAGTGTGTCGGCTAACTAAGCGAACGTACTTGCTCTTGAGCGAGGAGTGTATGAGGCGCGCGAAGGCGGCGGCGGCCTCCGCGTTGCTGGCGGCCGGCAGCAGCGCGCCGCGCACGTAGCCCGCCGCCGCGCTCGACACGCCCGGCGCGCCCAGTGTGTCGGCTAACTAAGCGAACGTACTTGCTCTTGAGCGAGGAGTGTATGAGGCGCGCGAAGGCGGCGGCGGCCTCCGCGTTGCTGGCGGCCGGCAGCAGCGCGCCGCGCACGTAGCCCGCCGCCGCGCTCGACACGCCCGGCGCGCCCAGTGTGTCGGCTAACTAAGCGAACGTACTTGCTCTTGAGCGAGGAGTGTATGAGGCGCGCGAAGGCGGCGGCGGCCTCCGCGTTGCTGGCGGCCGGCAGCAGCGCGCCGCGCACGTAGCCCGCCGCCGCGCTCGACACGCCCGGCGCGCCCAGTGTGTCGGCTAACTAAGCGAACGTACTTGCTCTTGAGCGAGGAGTGTATGAGGCGCGCGAAGGCGGCGGCGGCCTCCGCGTTGCTGGCGGCCGGCAGCAGCGCGCCGCGCACGTAGCCCGCCGCCGCGCTCGACACGCCCGGCGCGCCCAGTGTGTCGGCTAACTAAGCGAACGTACTTGCTCTTGAGCGAGGAGTGTATGAGGCGCGCGAAGGCGGCGGCGGCCTCCGCGTTGCTGGCGGCCGGCAGCAGCGCGCCGCGCACGTAGCCCGCCGCCGCGCTCGACACGCCCGGCACGCCGGACATCGCCATCTGCGGGGACGAGACATCGTTTAGATATACGGGTCGACGCTGTGGCCAAAGCGTTGACTGCTGCACTAGCAGTTGCGAATTTGATCTCCACACATTACAAATATTGATATTGTCTGGGCGTTAGTCTTTGCCGTCCCTAAGCCCCCCGAACTCGGGACTTTCATATTACTTGGAACGTTGAGTATGAGATACACAGGTGTCCCAGAACTCAACGTCAAGCCGAAACGGGGTGACAGGATTGATTGTAACCATCATGAGAAAAATCAGAACAAAAATCTATCCCATGCAGTTTAAAAAATATGGGCATTTAAGAAAAACCTAGAAATTTAGTCAAACTGTAACCATTTTTCGGTTATTGTGGTTAATTTTTATTATTTTTGTTCATTTAAACTTTGGAACAGTAACCTTAGATAACATTTATAGAACTACATTCAAAAATAATAACACAGTTGCCCCAAGTTTTCTAGAATTAAGACTATCTATTAAACTATGAATTTAAAATTTTCAAAATTTGTCGAATTTGAAAGGCCCTCCTTTAAAAAAAATGTACTAAAGTGACTAGGCAAGTGCCAATCAAAGTTTGCGCATTTAATCAGGGTTGTAAAATGGTACAATACTTATTGATTTCATTCTAAAAAAAAAACGAGTAAAAAAATAAAAACCTCAAGTAACCCGATTTTTGCTAACCCATTTTACTCAGTTCAAATGTTTTTTTATTCGCACAGGCTCTTGGTAGGTTCTTAATTTTACGATAAAATGATGAGAGGAATGGTTAGTGGACATGTTTGCCATGAGCGAGCGAGACAGATAGTGACGCCACGCAGTGACACGGAGATGCGTCGCTACGCTACCAGTCTGACAACAGTTAGTACGTTTCGCTCATTCGTCTACTCCGCGCCTTTCCGTATCCGCTTGTGTCCGCCGTGTTGTCCGCCGCTTTCAAAGTCGACAAATTTTGAAAATTTTAAATTCATAGTTTAACAAATAGTCTTAATTCTAGAAAACTTGGGGCAATTGTGTTATTATTTTTGACTGTAGTTCTAGAAATGTTATTTAAGGTTACGGTTCCAAAGTTTAAATGAACAAAAATAATAAAAATTAACCACAATAACCGAAAAAATGGAACCATTTTTTCATTGTTTGACCAAATTTCCCGTTTTTCTTAAATGCCCATAATTTTCAAATTGCATGGGATAGATTTTTTTTTCTGATTTTTCTCATGATGGTTACAATCCATCCTGTCACCTCGTTTCGGCTTGACGTTGAGTTCTGGGACATCCTGAATATTAAATTTCCTTTTTGCATGTTAAGAAAATAATTAATTTTACGATGACAATACCAATATTAATCATATCATAAAGTATCAACAACAACCACGATAAACGTATACATGCAAAAAATCCGCCTGTAATAGAAACATAGAAAAAAAAGTGTGTGTGTCAGCTCCAACGCACGACTGGAGTTACTCCTTCAGATCGACTGAGTAAATAGGCCCAAAAAAGGCTTACTAGTCTAAGAAACAAATTAATACCATATCAAATGGTAAATAAACGAATCAAATAACACCATCGATCGGAACTCAATAGGTTACAAAAACGTAACGAGGTCATTTGGTCAGTAGATTTTACTCGTCATATTTTTTTCATATCGGGAGTCTTATCATCATCATCATCACTTCAGCCTATTGCAGTCCACTGCTGGACATAGGCCTCCACAAGTTCGCGCCAAAAATGGCGTGAACTCATGTGTGTTACCCATAGTCACCGCGCTGGGCAGGCGGGTTGGTGACCGCAGGGCTGGCTTTGTCGCACCGAAGACGCTGCTGCCCGTCTACGGCCTGTGTATTTCAAAGCTAGCAGTTGGTTAGTATACCGCCATCGGTCGGCTTTATAAGTTCCAAGGTGGTAGTGGAACTGTGTTATCCCTAAGTCGCCTCTTACTACACCCACGGGAAGAGAGGGGGTGGCTATATTCTTTAATGCCGTATCCACGCAGCATATATGCCTTGTATGAAAATCGATTCTTTAGGAGTAAACTCCAATTATTATACCGCAGTACCCCACACGACAAAGAAAATTATTCCTTCCTTTCGATTTTTTTCGTAAGTATCCTGTCCTCCTAATTTGCGGCATGACTTAGGCTGTAAACAAATCAGCAAGGCTACCCTTTTAATATCCTTTACTTTATCCCTTATTTTCCAAAAAAAAAAAATTGCATTCAAATTTAGACTCTAAACTGGTCAAAAGAAACTGCCCTAATGTCAATTAAAAATTCTTAAAAATATAGTATCTCACCAAAGCGAACAGGTCCAATATATGGTCGTGGTGCGCTCGAACAATATTGAAGGCCATACAGCACAACTCTACAAAATGCTGGAACCTCTGCGTCGGCCGCTCTCCTCCGTTGATCACGTAAACCATGTCGTTAGTCAGGACGAACGGAGCTCGGTCTCTGGAGACCATATAAATTATTGACTAACATTGCTTGAAGGTTTAGTAAAAGTTTTCAAGAAGACTTCATCAGTCATGTTGCATTACAACAAATAAATTGAAATATGTGCAGCAAAGTGAATCCCAAGACATGATTCTCATTTCCACAGTGTGATATTAAGCGTAGTATTACTTTCTCTTTCAAGGCTAAAAATGCAAAATTCTACATTGACATGTCCAAAATTATAAGCAACCCACTGAAATCAATTATAATGGACTAAAATTAGCATGTACATAATCTAAACAGGTAAATAAAATTTGAGTGTCGGTTTGTAATATTAAAGTAACCGCTTTTTACTAAATGCGGATGTATATGTTTGTTCCAGCTAATCTCCCAAATGGCTGGACTGATTTTGGCTGATGTATTAAGGATTATTTATATATTTTGTAACTGTAAACTGAACAATAATATTTTTTAAATTCCTTTTTTTGGACTATGCGCGTATAGTATTCTACCATTTATCCTACTAATATCATAAATGCGAAAGTTTGTGAGGATGACTGTATGTTTGTTTCTCTTTCTCCAGACATGCCCACGGGATCGGAAACTCCCCGGGTGAAACCGCGTGGCGCAGCTAGTTATTAGTGTTATTCAGTTAAAATGTGTACTATAAAAAGTTACCTTACCTCTTAAAGTTTCCAAACATCTGCGCATCTCCGAGGAACTTGCCAAAATCTATATGGAAGAGATGTCCTGATGTCTTGAGCATAATATTGTCGTTATGTCTATCACAGATGCCGAGCAAATAGGTCGCTACGCTGTATCCCGCACATGACGCTAAAATATTAATTAATTTTAGACTGATATTGAAATATAAAGTTTATTTAAAATATCTCTATAAACTAGATATAATTACAACTTTTGCTTTAACCATTGCAGTTACAAAATTTAGAATATAATCTGAAACTAACACGATAAAATACGCTACATTCCTGACGGCTCACACAAAGTTACAGTAAATAGTAGTTGATGTTAAAGAGATATTAATACCAAACTGTATTAATTTAAAATAGAATAATATCATTCTGTTGTTTACTACATCTTCAAGCGTCAAGCATAATAGTATTCGTAAACAAATGAATACCTGTAAAATTGTCCCTGGCTCTCTGGTACTCCAGTTCCGAGGGGTTGTGTTTGGCTAGCCACTCTGCTATTGGTTTGTCCTTAAACGAACCAGTCAAACCCCACTCCGTTTGTATTGCACGAAGGGTTTCAGCTTCTGATACTATTTCAATCATACCTAAAAAATATATAATATTATATATATGTCACAGCAATTTTTGACATTAACTGTAACGATCACGATATAAACCTGGCGTTTACGAAATTATTTCGAGATTCATGGTCTGTTATCAGGAAATTTATATTAGTTTGATTCTTAAGTGCATAATGTTGGAGACTTCAAGTTATTGCACCATCTTTTAACGAGTAAGTGAATCAAAGGCAACAGTGTGACAGTAATTTTTAATAAAAAAAGTTTATATTTCATCTTACCTCTTTTACTGCTAGTCGGTAACGCCTCAAATGTGACCATTCGTAAGTCTAAGCCTGCTTTTAACCATAAACTGTCCATTATTTTGATAACTTGTAGTACTAATGAATCTTGTCTTAAGTCATCGCCGATCTGAGAAATAATAAAATAAATTACAAACACGTTATAGAAAATTAAATAAATCGCAGTAAATAAGTTCTTACTTTAAACATGGCTGGCACAACAGCATTGTCAACGCCGATGAAGTTGATTTTGAGTGGAAGGGTGTTCGATGAGAAGTATGTACAGGACCTGTTAATTTTAAGATTTTTTGAAACAATTATAGAAACATTTCAGGGGCGTTGAACAGAAATGGTGTTCATTCAAAGTTAGTGTTAGTGTTTAGTTTGTGTTAGTTGTGCAAGATCAAGTACGATTTTAAATGTATAAAGTTTATTGTTTGGTTGAGTTTTTGATGTATTGAGTTTAGTAATCAATGTATCCAGTTTAATGTTTGTATGTTAATTTTTGAACTGGATTGATGTTTGGATGCAGATTTTAGTGTCTACTGAGCGAAGATTAATGTAAATTTGTGGAGTTTTGTGTACATGTGTGGATTTAAGAGTACCATATACTGAGCTTAGTATTCATTGTACAGAGTTGAGAGTCCATTATGTGGACGTGAGTGTCAGTTGTACAGAGTTGATCGTTTGTTGCGGAGCTTAATGTCCAATGTACTGAGTTGAGTGTTCGTTTTACGGATTTCGGTGTTAGTTGTAGGGAGTTATTTTTTTTTTTTTTTGTCACTAGGTCAACAAACAAGCGTACGGCTCACCTGATGGTAAGCGATTACCGTAGCTTATAGACGCCTGCAACACCAGAAGCATCGCAAGCGCGTTGCCGACCCAATCCCCAATCCCCCCAGGAGCTCTGGTCACCTTACTCACCAACAGGAACACAATACTGCTTGAAAACAGTATTATTTAGCTGTGATCTTCTGTAAGGTCGAGGTACTACCCCAGTCGGTAATCAGTGGTCGTGCAGTGAAGTGTCAAGTTGTGAGGAGCCGAGTACGGCAGTGCAGCGGCACGTACTTGACGTCGACGTCGTGCACCTCGCGGTGCAGCGCGAAGGGCAGCGCGGCGGGGCGCCGGCGCAGCAGCGCGGCGAGGCGCTCGCCGCCCGCCAGCAGCGCGCGCGCCCGCAGCGCCTCCTTGGCGCCCTTCACCGCCAGCGCCGCCTCCGACACGCTCTGCAAAACACGAGGAGTTAGCTCGCTCAGGCAAACGTCAGCCTGTATCAACCCGCCGCTGGCCATAGGGCTCTTTCTTTTTTTTTTCTAAGTTTAAAGTCGCTCAACGTGCAATGGAACGGGCCATGCTTAGGGTCTCTCTCAAAATTAGGATCAGAAATGAAACAATCCGCAAGAGAACGAGAGTAACCGAGAGAGTCCCCAGCATTAACAAGGCGCACCCGCAGCGCCTCCTTGGCGCCCTTCACCGCCAGCGCCGCCTCCGACACGCTCTGCAAAACACGAGGAGTCAGCCCGCTCAGGCAAACGTCAGCCTGTATCAACCGGCTGATGGCCATAGGCCTCTTTCTTTTTTTTTTCGAAGTTTAAAGTCGCTCAACGTGCAATGGAACGGGCCATGCTTAGGGTCTCTCTCAAAGTTAGGATCAGAAATGAAACATTTTTGAATATCATATCAAAAATTGACCGCTCCAGCGGGGTTCGAACCCGCGTCTTCGACTGGTCTCTGTAAAGAACTCACTATAGACGGCGCCACGGTTCGCTTAAATCGAAAATAAAAATCATCATATCAAAAATTTCGCTCTAGCGGGTACATCGTTCCATAGCTTAATTGGCTAGAGCGCCGACACGGTCAGTCGGAGACGCGGGTTCGAACCCCGCTGAAGCGGTCAATTTTTGATATGATATTCAAAAATATTTAGAATTCCTAATGTGTGGGTAACACAAAAATAAAATTGTACATATTAGAAATGAAACAATCCGCAAGAGAACGAGAGTAACATAGTCCCCAGCATTAGCAAGTTGAAGTGGCAGCGGGCCGGTCACTTGTGTCGCGGGACCGATGGCCGTCGGAGCAGACGTGTCCTGGAGTGGACACCGCGTCTTAGCAAACGCAGAGTAGGACGACCGCTAAACCGACGATCTACGCAAGATCGCCGGTGGTGGATGGATGGAGGATTGCGGAAAACCGGGACATATAGCGCAACCTTGGAGAGGCCTAGCGTTGGGCGTTATTTAACGTAATCGGTTTCAGTAACTAGTTACGAAGCTAATAACCATGTACGTAGTTTCGCCGATACGAATGTAACGATTATTTTACGTACGTAGTTTTTTTACGTACGCAGTTTTATCAAAAACTTGACACAACGACCGGCGCATAAGCGTTTTGCCTAATAACGTAACACAATACGCAGATACGCTTACGCGTAGGATAAAAAGAGATGGCTATAAGTACCATAGGTGCATCTTTGTTTTCGAATATGCTCATGCGATTTTGTACGCAATCACTATGAGCTTAAGTTTATTTTATTATGTACAGTTTTTTAAAGAAATTTTAATTTCGGTCGTGTTTCTTTTTACATATTTTCGAATTTACTTGTTATAGTCTCACGTTGAAGTATAAAGTGTGGGTTTTTGTTGTATTTTTAATTATAATGTATGTATCTCGAAAAATAATTAAAAGCTGTAAATAAAATCAAACGAACTTCTAAATACGCCTGCATCGATTATTATATCTATACAAAAATCAAAAAATTAATTTAAATAACACTTTTTGCAGCCAGTGGTAAGCCAGCCTGGATAAAGTATGAAGTTAATTTGCTTATACTATCCATCAATATTAACGTACGTAACGGCATTCGTATGTGTTACAATTTATAACATATAACTACTTCATAACCATAATACAAACAAAAGTAATATAACGTAGTAACTGATGCTGTATACAAAAATAACTAGTTACGAAAAATAAGCAGTTTCGAAACTAGTTACGCGTATCCACGAAACTACGTATAACCGATTACACATAAAAGACGTTACGACCCACGACTAGAGAGGCCTATGTCCAGCAGTGGACTGCGATAGACTGAAGTGATGAAAAATGTTAAAGATTTATATCTAACCTTAACCAATAACTGTTGTTGTAACAATGTCTTGTTGAGGTTCTCTCCGCAGACCGCTAAAAGAGCTCGTAAGAGCAATCGATACCGCCAGGTTGCTGTCATACACGCGTCCACTTCTGAGTTATCATTAGCATTATCTTCCAAACTAATACCTAGGAAGTCTTCATGTGGTGCCTGGAAAATGTATGACATTTTGTACTATCCTAATACTATTGTAATATTGTAAAGCTTAAAAGTTTAATTACTTATTTTACTCTACGGGCTAAACCGTGTGTTGTGAAAGTGTTTTAGAAACAATTTAAACAAATAAAGACTATATATTAAGATTATATAAAACTCATATACTGCATAAGAGCACTTGGCTGTTACGTGACATAATAATAAACAACAACTATAGAATAATTTAACAAATTCAAAAAGAAAAGTCGATATATTTTAAAGTAGAATTAAAGATAAATTAAATTAATAAAATACTAATACTTACAAGTGGTACATTTGGCAGTGAATGGACTAGAAGCCAAAATAATTTGTGAGCCACGGCGGGGGAGGCCAGCGCTCGCGACAATAACATTGCTAGAGAAAAAAAAATCTGTAACTCTAGTGGTCGCTCATGAAAATTTATCAATACTATCCTGTTAAAATATTCTTACCAGCGAGTGGGCTAGCCTCGTAAGTTTCGTACCGCAGTGCTTGAGCTAGCTGCGGTAACACGCGAATAAGTTCATCGTCCGACATTCCATCTGCTATTTCCGCGGCCAGCTCACGAACTGCTGCATCTGGGAAGCTGGAAAAAAAATAAAATAATGAAAAACGACTGTCATTCAATTTAGACTTAGATTGAGAAAAAAAAAATACGAAAATAAAATATTTTATTTGAATTTCAAGCTTATTTTAACATTATTATATGTATGTTACAGAACCAATATGATTTACTGAGATGACGTATTTGTAAAGTAACCACGCAAAAATACCTAAATGTGTAAAGCAAATAAAGTCTATCAATGTATATAAAAACGAAACCCTCTTTCCCTTAGTAGCATTACCTTATTTACCTTATATACCTTAACAACAGCTTTACCGACGCTATTCATCTTTTTTCTACAAGTTTTCTTCTACGTCATAGAATTTCTTTTTCTTTTTTTTAAGTTATAATAATTGTATTTGCAGGCAAACGAAGAAAAACCGATTTCAATTATATCGACAAGTAATACAACGTAGGTAGACGAGAAAATAGTCAAGTAAATACGCATTATCAAAGATTACTCCAAAAGTTGTAATCAGATCTCGATGAAATTTAAATGCGACCACATGATAAACATCGGCTTTCGATTACATTAAAAATCATTAAAATCGGTACACCCAGTAAAAAGTTATCCGGATTTTCAAAAGTTTTCCTCGATTTCTCTGGGATCCCATCATCAGATCCTGGTTTTCTTATCATGGTACCAAACTAGGGATATCTTCTTTCAAAAAAAAAAAAAGGATTATCAAAATCGGTTCATAAACGACGGAGTTATCAAAATCAAAATCAAAAATAGCTTTATTCAAATAGGCTCTAAGAGCACTTTCGAATCGTCATTTTACAAATCAAAACTTTAAAAATAAATTATTATTTTTGTAAAAGTGAAGCTACCATCCCCGAACATACATAAAAAAACATATACTTACCCGTAAATATAAGGCGGGCACAATCACTAGACACTTTTAAAAGTTACTTAAAGAAACACTATTTAAACTTATGAGTCACATTATAAGTTTATAAATTTAATTTACTACAAATATTACTGACAATGACTTTAGCCGGTCCTTCCCCTCTTCTGTCGTATGTATATTCGTATTTTCATATTCTTTATATGTTATGTTTATATATATTTGATATATATATATATGTGTATGTATATGTGTATCTATGTGTGTATGTGTATGTATGTATATGTATATATATATGCATGTGTGTATGTATATGTGTATATATGTGTATGTATATTTACATATTATATGTATATATTATGTATGTACACCTCCATGCCGTCTAATTCTTTAGTCATGTCCTTTTCATGCTAGAGGTTGTCTGGAAGAGATCGCTCTTTTAGCGATAAGACCGCCTTTTGTACATGTCTATATTTTCTTTTACGGTGTAAAATTTTTCTCTGATAGTGTACAATAAAGAGTATTTGTATTGTATTGTATTGTATACTTTTTTGAAGTCGGTTAAAAATGGAGGCGGGTGAAAGCGTAAGGCACAAGTAGAAGTATAAGAGAGGGTGCGGTACCAGGGCAGCAGCAGGTGCATGGCGTTGAGCGGCGAGGGCCGCGCCCAGCGCCGCAGCAGCGCCACCAGCTGCGCGCGCTGCTCGCCGCTCCACGACGTGGCGGCCAGCAGCACCAGCGGCAGCGCGCTCGGTAGCTGCACCAGGTACTGGCGCTTCTCCCACAGCACCTGAGGACGCGTCGCGCTTTATTTACCACTTACAAGGTATGCACCAGGTTGGCTGTGTGGTTACGGCAGTACAGAATTATAGCCACGCCCAGGACATAGCCACGCCCTCTCTTCCCGTGAGTGTCGAACTAAGGGATAACAACACAGTTCCACTACCGCCTTGAAACTTATAAAGCCGACCGATGGCAGGATAACCATCCAACCGCTAGCTTTAAAATACACAGGCCGTAGACGGGCAGCAGCGTCTTCGGTGCGACAAAGCCAGCCCTGCGGTCACCAACCCGCCTACCCAGCGTGGTATCTATGGGCAACATATAAGAGTTCTCGCCATTTTTGATGCGAACTTGTGGAGGCCTATGTCCAGCAGTGGACAAGCGATAGGCTCAAGTGTGTGCACCAGGTACTGAGGTTTCTCCCACAGGGTATGTGGAGACATGTCACTTTATTTAATATTTACATCTATATGATACGATGGGAGACGTTGGTTGTATGTTAGTAAGAGATAATCTTAGGATCTAGAGGTACATTTTGGAGCGAAAAAAGAGTGATTTGAAACATTTTTAAAGAAACGTAATCGTAAATTAAGTAAAAGGAAATTACTTCCCAATCATAGAACAATGTCATGAAAGTAAAACAATCTGAATAAGATTGACAATTCTACCCGAGTGAATCTGCGAGAATCTTTTTGTTTGTAATCTCACCTCTCGACATTCCGTAGGCATTCTTTGATACGCTCCTTGTTCTATGAGGTGCAATAATTGCAGTTGAGTGTTCCCGTCCAAGGAATCGAACTTTGGTAAATCTTCGGATGAAAACAATTTTTGGCTTTCTTCATCTACATTTGTCCATCTAACACCTGTCTGGGTGTAAATTGGAATTTCTGCAAATAAGTTGTTTGAATTTGAGTTAATGGAAACTTATAGTGGTCATAACTACACAACGGGAACGCTGTGGTAGAGCGTAAAAGAGGAGAAAAAAGGGGAAAAAGGGGAGTGGGTTGGAAGGGGGTGATATAGTCACTAATGTCTTATAGTGTATAGAGAATGGAGATGGAGTGGGGGTGAAATGGAAGTGAGAGTCACCAATGTGGTGTAGTGTATAGAGAGTGGGGATGGAGTGGGCGTGAGATAGTCACCGATGTTGACGACGGGGTGGGGCGCGGGCGGCGCGTGCAGCGGGTGCGGCGCGGGCCCGATGCGGCGGTCGCAGCGCGCCGGCCACAGCGGCAGCACGTAGTGTATAGAGAGTGGGGATGGAGTGGGCGTGAGATAGTCACCGATGTTGACGACGGGGTGGGGCGCGAGCGGCGCGTGCAGCGGGTGCGGCGCGGGCCCGATGCGGCGGTCACAGCGCGCCGGCCACAGCGGCAGCACGTAGTGTATAGAGAGTGGGGGTGGAGTGGGCGTGAGATAGTCACCGATGTTGACGACGGGGTGGGGCGCGGGCGGCGCGTGCAGCGGGTGCGGCGCGGGCCCGATGCGGCGGTCGCAGCGCGCCGGCCACAGCGGCAGCACGTAGTGCCCCGCCGACAGCATGCTGCACCACAAGCACTGTTGTAGCCTATTCGAGCTAACACGATGGGGGCCAGCTCTATCACTTGGCTTAGCCACGCCCCCTGATCAACTGAGTTGCAGTAGTCTACTGGCTATGGAGCGCTTACGATTAGGTGGGCCGAACACTCGTTGCCCACAAAACGTTGCTTGGCCACATATATTATAAACCTCCTTAATCCCCCCTTATAACTTGATCTATGAAAAATAATATAATAACAAAATATAAACACAAAATTTCATAAAAATCGGTCCAGCAGTTTCGGAGGAGTATTGTAACTAACATTGTAATATGAGATTATATAATTAAAATTTGTACATAAAATATTAACCCATATCAGAACCCCGACTCATTTCATAATATAGTTTTCATAACACATCACGAAACATACCCATCATAGTCGAACAATTGTATAGAAGTCCAGCCTAGTTCCACTTGTTCGAACTGCACGTCGCTATTTTTCTCAGCCTCTTTCTGACTGCTCTGCTGGTCTGCTAGCAACTGGTCGTCAGGGCGTTGTGTGCGACCGTACAATGTTAGGACGAGTCGAGTTTCACGGGGTAACGTGTTGATTGGTACGTCTTCGAGATTTATCCTATATTATAATATAATGGGTGCAACAGATACTCATTATTCATTAAAGTAAAAATTCTCCAAATACTTGACAAAACCATTAAAATTAGAAAATTTTATAGGTTGATAAATAAGTTACATGACGTGATTTTCTTCCATTTTTGAAATTAGAAAGTAAAGAAACCTTGTAAACAAAGTGGTGAAGAGCGAACGAAATTTTGCTTATTTATGTCTAATTATTTTATTGCTCTGCGGCATTATATATTTGATTTTTGTTGCCTAAAATTTATTTTTTCTATCTTTTAAATAGTATTGTTAAATGTTAACAAACATTACAAATTTAAATACCTATAGAAAAAAATCTCACCAAGTATCAAAAATGATTCTCGGATAAAATCCGCCACATTCGATCTTTGACACATGAGTTATGTGTAACGTTTTCAACGGTCGTGTGCCATAGTACGCCTGCACGTCGAACAGGTACTCGTCGTGCGTCCAGCATAGCGGCAGACTGTGGACCGCTTCGATGCAGAACAGTAATGTTTCAGTTACTGAATGGGCCGGAACTGCTTCTGTTAACAATATATATTATTTTTCTTGTGTTGTAATAATTAATGAATTTTCAAATAATAATTTCGATTATAAATATTAACAATGAAAAATAAAGAATATTAAACTTAACTTTGGAGACATGCTGACAGATACAAAATATGTCATTATTCGGCGATTCTACACATCGCCTCTACACACCACTACTGCTGCCACTACTCACTGGCGGGGTGGGGCGCGGCGCCGGGCGCGTCCTGCAGCCGGAAGTCCAGCAGGCGCGCGCGCGTGTAGAGCGCCTCTACACACCACTACTGCTGCCACTACTCACTGGCGGGGTGGGGCGCGGCGCCGGGCGCGTCCTGCAGCCGGAAGTCCAGCAGGCGCGCGCGCGTGTAGAGCGCCTCTACACACCACTACTGCTGCCACTACTCACTGGCGGGGTGGGGCGCGGCGCCGGGCGCGTCCTGCAGCCGGAAGTCCAGCAGGCGCGCGCGCGTGTAGAGCGCCTCTACACACCACTACTGCTGCCACTACTCACTGGCGGGGTGGGGCGCGGCGCCGGGCGCGTCCTGCAGCCGGAAGTCCAGCAGGCGCGCGCGCGTGTAGAGCGCCTCTACACACCACTACTGCTGCCACTACTCACTGGCGGGGTGGGGCGCGGCGCCGGGCGCGTCCTGCAGCCGGAAGTCCAGCAGGCGCGCGCGCGTGTAGAGCGCCTCTACACACCACTACTGCTGCCACTACTCACTGGCGGGGTGGGGCGCGGCGCCGGGCGCGTCCTGCAGCCGGAAGTCCAGCAGGCGCGCGCGCGTGTAGAGCGCCTCTACACACCACTACTGCTGCCACTACTCACTGGCGGGGTGGGGCGCGGCGCCGGGCGCGTCCTGCAGCCGGAAGTCCAGCAGGCGCGCGCGCGTGTAGAGCGCCTCTACACACCACTACTGCTGCCACTACTCACTGGCGGGGTGGGGCGCGGCGCCGGGCGCGTCCTGCAGCCGGAAGTCCAGCAGGCGCGCGCGCGTGTAGAGCGCCTCTACACACCACTACTGCTGCCACTACTCACTGGCGGGGTGGGGCGCGGCGCCGGGCGCGTCCTGCAGCCGGAAGTCCAGCAGGCGCGCGCGCGTGTAGAGCGCCTCTACACACCACTACTGCTGCCACTACTCACTGGCGGGGTGGGGCGCGGCGCCGGGCGCGTCCTGCAGCCGGAAGTCCAGCAGGCGCGCGCGCGTGTAGAGCGCCTCTACACACCACTACTGCTGCCACTACTCACTGGCGGGGTGGGGCGCGGCGCCGGGCGCGTCCTGCAGCCGGAAGTCCAGCAGGCGCGCGCGCGTGTAGAGCGCCTCTACACACCACTACTGCTGCCACTACTCACTGGCGGGGTGGGGCGCGGCGCCGGGCGCGTCCTGCAGCCGGAAGTCCAGCAGGCGCGCGCGCGTGTAGAGCGCCTCTACACACCACTACTGCTGCCACTACTCACTGGCGGGGTGGGGCGCGGCGCCGGGCGCGTCCTGCAGCCGGAAGTCCAGCAGGCGCGCGCGCGTGTAGAGCGCCTCTACACACCACTACTGCTGCCACTACTCACTGGCGGGGTGGGGCGCGGCGCCGGGCGCGTCCTGCAGCCGGAAGTCCAGCAGGCGCGCGCGCGTGTAGAGCGCCTCTACACACCACTACTGCTGCCACTACTCACTGGCGGGGTGGGGCGCGGCGCCGGGCGCGTCCTGCAGCCGGAAGTCCAGCAGGCGCGCGCGCGTGTAGAGCGCCTCTACACACCACTACTGCTGCCACTACTCACTGGCGGGGTGGGGCGCGGCGCCGGGCGCGTCCTGCAGCCGGAAGTCCAGCAGGCGCGCGCGCGTGTAGAGCGCCTCTACACACCACTACTGCTGCCACTACTCACTGGCGGGGTGGGGCGCGGCGCCGGGCGCGTCCTGCAGCCGGAAGTCCAGCAGGCGCGCGCGCGTGTAGAGCGCCAGCAGCGCCCGCACGGCGTCCCGCACACGCGCACACTGCTGCGCCAGCGCCTCGCGCGCGTTCGCCGCGCGCAAGGACACCGAACAGTACGGCCCGTTCTCCGACTGGATTTCGGGGCGAACCGTGCTCGTAATCTGCCCCACGTGAGAATATCGAATCAGTAACTCAGTGGGCAGTGTAAAAGATGAATGAATAATATACATGTACACACTGAGTTTAATTACTACGATTTTAATCTTTGGGGACTCGTGACGAGTTAAGTCCAGAGGGCCCACCTGCGAGTTGCAGGCCTGCGCGAAGGCGTTGAGCGTGTGCGTGACGTGCAGCGTCTCCACGCCGCCGGCCAGCGCGCAGATGGCCTTCACGGCCTGGAACACGGCGCTGGGCGACGCCGCGCCCTCCGCGCTCAGCACGCCCATCGCGCGCGATAGCTCGCCCTCCAGCGTCTCTGCGGCGGCACACACGTTCATTGCACGCGTCACACGCGTCACACTTGTCACACACGTCCCACGCAACAAACGCGTCACAATCGTCACACTCACGACACGAATCACATGCATCACACACTTCACACGTATGAATTTAAATTACACACAAATTAATTTCAAAGGGAAAAAAATTGAGAAATTTTAAGTGTTTGATGTTTTTATTATTTTCAGTAGTTATTGAAAATTTTCAACATCGACATGATTTATGTATTAAAATGAATTAATATAGAGACATATAGCGTTTATTTAAATATACCACACCAAGATTAATTTCCAACGTTTTGTCGAACCTTATTTTTATATGGCAGTAAAGATAAAGGTATAAAGCATACTTGATTGTTCCTCTCGAAACGAACGAAACGAAAAGTAGCGAGCAAACATCTTCAAGCACTAAAATGATTGAAAAATGTATACCAAAGTCTTGTTTGTTTGTTTGTTTACTTGTAAAATCTCAAACACAACTCACCAAGTAAAATAGATAGATTATCAAACGACAACATAGGGGTGGCTCCTTGGGATGGAATCAAATCATCTAAAGTAAGATGAGCATCCCTTGCATCATCCCGCTCAGTTCTTGCCATAGAAGTATCCTTTCCTTCACATAAAACCAATCTCACATCCTTCTCTAAGCGAACACATTCGCGAATATAAT
This sequence comes from Melitaea cinxia, assembly GCF_905220565.1. Classification (NCBI taxonomy): domain Eukaryota; kingdom Metazoa; phylum Arthropoda; class Insecta; order Lepidoptera; family Nymphalidae; genus Melitaea; species Melitaea cinxia. The sequence continues at coordinate 13,964,542 of NC_059397.1, read as the reverse complement.
CGTATTCACTTAGCGAACTGCCCGGTGTTAGGTATTCTTTTGCTCCCCAAACCTGTAAAAGAAATTATACAATATTATTAATAGGCAATATTTTGTAATAATTCTTTTTATATATGTATAGTATACTGCATTTGTCACTTTATATTCTTATTATATTTGTCAATAACGTAGTATATTGTATGTATTATAATATAGGCAGTTACAAACAGAACTTAGAGCAGAAAGACCTTTTAATTTATTCTCATTACTCCCAGAAATGTATGGGGTGTATGGTAGGTTGACAAAGAATGTTCACTTATTAAATGTTTTATATTTATTACTTATTAAGTGTTTATATTGTACATATAAAAGTATATTTACCATAATATATATCTTACCCTTAACATATATTCAGACATATCCTCTCTTATATCTTCATCAAGGGAACATACTATTGTTAATATTACGTGTTCTATCGTCGACTCAACTGAAAGAAAAAAAATTAAATTAACAAATATTCCTAGGTTATTTGAAAATTTGTTATTACAAACAATAATCTTTATTTAATATAATAAAGAATATTTTAAAGTTTATTCAAACGAAGTTATTTAAAGAGCTACTAATCGAGTTTTGAAAATTCGTTTGGAATTTAAAATCCTTTTTACTATCTTATATATAAAATTCTCGTGTCACAATGTTAATTACAATACTCCTCCGAAACGACTAGACCGATTTTAATGAAATTTTGTGTCCATATCGGGTAGAATACACCTATTTTTCATACCCCTAAGATATAAGGGAGGGGGAAATCAAAGGGGGTTAATAACATATATGGAAAAAACAATGTTTGCGATATCAGCTAATATTTATATACTCGTATATTTTTATAAAAATATTAAGTTATACTTTTATCTGATATTTAGTTCTATTAATCCGACATTGCATCCAAAACAAAAATAACCAAATCAAGTTTAATCAAAATTCATAGCTATCTAAAATATTTTGGAAAGTATCTTTTTTTATACTACAAAATTTACAAAAAGTGGTCCTGCACGTTTGATGACCGCAGGGCTGGCTTTGTCGCCTTTGTTGTGGTGTCGTTAGGTGATGTACCCTCTCTTCCCTTGGGTGTTATAAGAGGCGACTAATAACACAGTTCCACTATCACCTTGGAACTTAAAAAGCCGACCGATGGCGGGATAACCATCCATCTGCTGGCTTTCAAATACACAGGCCGAAGACGGGCAGCAGCATCTTCGGTGCGACAAAGACCTATATTATTTAACTATAATCTTTACTGATATCATATAAATTTTTAAGTTTTTTTTTTTTTTTTATAAATAAAGTTATGTCCACCGGCTTAAAGTGCCCATGCTTTTGTTATTCCGATTTTTAGTTTTATTACTGATCGTTTACTTGTTACACTACTGCAGCTTACATTAAGAGACCTAATTATTCTGTCTTAGTATCCCTAATGCAGACGTGAGTCCACCGACCAAAATTATGCTAAACTTAATTGATATCTTACATGCAAAAAGATATAGAATTATATTGCGCCTTACTTTAATTATTGTTGTCACTATTATAATAATTATTATTATCTATGTTTATATATACACTTACTTGCTATCCATAATATATGTACACTTATTGTCTAGTTAACGTATATGTACACTTATGGCCTACTTAGCCTACTTACAATATACACTTAACCTTAGTGTTTTTTTTTTTTTTTTATTACTTACTCCTAAGTTTTTTCCTACATTAAATTACAATTTAAATAAGGTGTGCTACAATTTTAACATTTCGAGCACACCCTCAATGACGGCGGCATCCCTGTGGTGAATCGCCATCCTGAGGCTGTGCTCGAGGATGTCTTTTTCAGAAGTTTTCGCTGCCTTCGCCACAAAGCGACCAATTGCGTCGTCACGGTCGTCGGTGTAATAGACACAGGTGTTGGTGTGCCTAGTCACCGCGACTACAGCGTGCGAGACGCTGTTGTGAATCTTGAGCCTCCTTGTCTTCGTCTGGAGGACAATGACGTCCTCATAGGTCTGGCCCTGCGCCTCATGGATGGTTAAGACGCGCGATCCCTCACCGGACCCGTATCCCTGGTCAGTCAGCAATCTCTTCTCCTCTTGCGTAAAGACCAGGTACAAGGTCCGGTCCCTTCCTACAGGAATGCGCGCGCCCGTGAGGCTCTCCACTTGCAAAGATCGGATCTTTGTGCTTGAGCTGTACACGGTCTTGTAAACCTCACTGATGGCAAAGGCGACGTCTTTGGGGTTACGATGCGTGCATGACAACTCACATGAGATGATTGTTAACAGGGTTGGTCTGCGGTATCGCATTTCGAACAGGTTCTCCCTGTCGATGTACGGCAGCTGATTTATATCTCCAATGAGGACTACCTTCTCTGCTCCCGATAGTCGGGCGGCCATTACTATGGCTCCGAAATGGATCATGAGGGCTTCGTCCACCGTTAGGCGTTTGATTTTTGAGCCCTCACGGAAACCATTTACCAGCACGGATGCCATAGTGCGCACCTTTTGCTTGGCCTTGTTGCCATAGCGGTGCGCCAGTTTTTCTTTTAGGTCTTTGGCCGCCTCGACTGTGGTCGTAATCACGACCTCCGTGTCCTCATCGAAGTCCCTGACTATGCGAGTTGTCTTACCGCATCCCGGTACACCGTTTATCCACTCCAGCGATGGTAGCCCCCAGGTCACGGACGGTAAACCGGCTTCCCGGTCGCCCGAGATGGTTTTCGCCACTCGCAGCATCCGGTCCCCCAGCATTACTTTCGTGCATCTGGCCACTACCACCACCGGGTCCCCTTCAGGTGTGTCGAAGGTTTGAGACTCCTCGTCACTCCCCTCAGACTCGACCGCGCTCACGAAACCTGCTGTGATGTTATATGCAGCCATATACCTACCCGACATCTTGCCCTTGAGTATTTGTCGGGTTTTGCTGTTGTATATGGCTGCTTCGGCTTCCTCGAGTTCCACCTCCAGTAGCCTTTGGTGATCGTACTGGTAGGCCTGCATGATCTTTTTGCAGGTGGCCAGGCTTACCTCGCGGTTTGCCTTTATTATGGCCAGGAACTCGATTAGGGCGTTCTTCGCATGTTGAAACGGTGTGGACGCAGGTCGAAGTCTTGGTGGTTCTACTTGTCCCATATCGGCCCTAGTTCGAGCGGCGAGTGACGCCTCCGGGTGCCTCGGACTGTCGTCTTTGGTGAACCCGCTCAGCGCCCCCGATAGTCGCTCTCCCTGTCCAGCCTTTTTGGGAGAGGGGTGATGCGGGAGCTTACCTTGTTTCGGGGAGATGGTTGCCTGGATAAAGGTCGCCAATGACATCGAGCTCGGCTTAGACTCAGGTGCGGCCCTTGCTTTGCGTTGTTCAACCTTCTGGCTCTCGATCTTTTGTTGTAGGCGCTCCGAGCCACTAGGTGCGGGTTCGCTGACAGTCGGCAATGCAGGGGATGAAGGTGTTTTGGATTTCGGTCTTAAGTAACCAAGATCCTCCCCCCTGTCTTCGTAAACAATGACCTCACTGTTCTTTTTTTGGAAATTGGATTTTGGAAAGTATCTTTTTTTTTTATATACTACAAAATTTACAAAAAGTGGTCCTGCACGTTTGATGACCGCAGGGCTGGCTTTGTCGCCTTTGTTGTGGTGTCGTTAGGTGATGTACCCTTTTAAGAAGATTTGGCACATATATATATTTGGCATTTGGTATATTATATGTACCCCCTACCAAATTTATTGACCTATAAATTAAAAAAAAATGCCTCACCATCGGAAGTAAAGGTGATGGGTTCGTCGGTGTGCGAGTTGTAGACTAGAATCTTAATGCTAGTGTTGGGTGGGTACTTGCCACCCGACCGCGCCGCTATCACGTGACCTGGGTTTGTCTTCTCGTCGGTATATATGAATTTTTCTACAAAAAAAAAAAAATATAATTAAATAGGGTGAGTATTCTTGGGGTAGACATATTTCCAGTGTTTTAAGTAACATCTGAGTTACTGACATATAGACAAATATCACACACAGACTACATTAAAACCAGGAGCGGCGGAAAAAAAAAGAAAAACTAGTGGAATGCAGGCTATCAACCGCATCAAAAGGCCTATACGCCTATTATTATGTTAGAAAAGGTAACATAGATTACAGAATTTGTAGAATCTTCACAATCATACTAGGATCCTATGCATAGTAAGAATAGTGAGGTGATCACCTAAACATAGAACATCTACAAAAATGTAATGAATACATCAGAGGTAAATACTTACTTCTAACATCGAGGACCATTTTTAAAAATGCTTTGTGCTCGCTGTCATAATTCTTCGTCTGTGTTTTAATTATGCAGTCGTAAAGTTTATTCTGTCAAAAAAGGTAACTTTAAAATATATTTGTATTCATAACTTGGAGTTATTTCACGACACTTAACTCCTATTTATTGTGTTTGTACTAATGATAAAATACAGAATGTGATGCTCTTGTGATCTTGTTTCTTTGGGCATTGCATAGTAATGTTCTAACTAATCTATGAGATTAGCAATATATTAGTCCAAGATCCCAGGTCTCCCAGATTTTACTTATTTTCTGATAGACAAAATATATACAATAGAGTAGTATTAGTGTGTGCAGTGAACATATACATACATAAAGCAAACTCTTTCTAAAAATTATACTAACTTTACTTATTTTCTAATGGTCGATTCTTACGTATGTTGTAGGAAATATTGTAAACAATGTGAAATTCACACTCCCAGACATATTATGACAGATGTATTTATTGGACAATGAAAAACAAATTCAGATTAGACAGTCCCATACCCACACAGTTTATATAAAAAGTCTACCAGTGGTTCCAATTATATTATACAATATTCACAATGACTACACTAATTTTTAATCTGAACTCATATAAGTTATCATACTATGGCCTAAAAGCGCAACAAATTTCACAAAATCATACCGTAGTGGGTCGTTTAGCTACGGCCGGTACGCTGGGAATGTTCTTAGGAGGCGGCGAAGGCACCAGTGCGTTGTCTCTACTCAGAGACGCGTACACGCGCATCTGAGTCTCACCGTACAGGAAGTCCAGCGGGTCGTATACCTCGTACACGCTGCTCGGTGCCGAGGGCGGAGCGTACGCTGTAACAGCAATATAAGTAAAGTTTATTAAATTTATAGTAAAACTAGCTGACCTGGCGAACTTCGTATCACCTTATTTTTTTTTTGAAATATAATAATAACATAATATATCAAAATAAAATATAGCCTATCTTTTAAGTTGGATCAAACTGCACACGGTGTGCAAATTTGACTAAAATCGGTTAAGTACTTTAGGAGTCCATTGAGGACAAACATTGTGACACGAGATTTATATATATTAAGATGTGACACTAAAATCACGTAAACATTTAAAACCTACTAGCTGTGCCACGTGGTTTCACTCGCTTATTAACGCGGAGGAAAAAAACGCACTAAAAATTATATAGCCTTCCTCGTATATATATAACTCTTCCTCGGTAAATGGACTATCCAACACAAAGATTTTTTAAAATTCGAACCAGTAGTTCCTGAGATTAGAGCGTTCAAAGAAACTAAGCTTTATTAATATTGATGTGTAAAATAATATTGAGATGTATAACTCATCTGCGTCACTTTATAAAATAATTAATGCAATTTTCAAGAAGTAATTAGTAATTAATATTTTAGTGAATAAAATATTTAAGCAGCAAAAAATCAATCATAAATCAATTAATTAAAGTTAACATAATTTAATTAAAGTTTAAATCCACGTATAAAATTATTAAATGATAAAAAAATGAGTTACGTGATCAAACTTGAAACATTATTTACAAAAAAAAAAGAAAAACATTACAACTGCAATACCTTAGCACTTATGAGATATAAAATAATGTGAGAAACTCTGAATTAAAGTGAAAATGAAAAGAAAACAACACAAAACCGATCACAATAATAAATGGCATGATTTGAAAACTTCAACTGAATTTTTTACAATATGTTACATTAGAAAGAAGACCCCATGAGTTAGATGGCAAATTTGTCGTATAATTTAAAACATACAGTATGGTATATATAAAAAACTAAAACGATATTTTTTTCTGTATTAAAAAATAAAATAGTAAACATACTGATTTGCCATCACGCTTCAAATAATGGAAATGAGACACAAACCACTCACCAGAATGATTCTGTTCAATTAGTAGCGGATCAAACGCTTCTAACACACTGACTCTTACGCTACCTTGCCCTGCCGACTTCCGACCAAAGTCGATCAGGTTCACCGACTGTGGTAAACTTTCCACTGTGTCGCTTGACTCGTTCGACTGAAAAATATATTACTGGACATTATTTTTAATAAGACAAAATTTTTTTTGATAAATTGTTCAGTTGATATGCAAATATTAATAGCTACTATTGGTTACAACTTCGACTGCTATACCAAAATATATCACGGATATATTTGGCTAAAACCTAAGTATGTATATTAGATTAGCCCTCTAGCACAGTTTGTATTGCTTTCTGTTCCGGGAGTTGTCGGTTCGATGTCCACCTGAGTCTCGGTGTAGTATAGGTATATATTTATTATTTTTATATGTATTATTTCTATATAGTTCTAATCTTGTCGCGTTTTGAGTATTCTGTAATTTTTAACCATTTTACTATAAGTTTCTAAAAACCTACTCTAACTAATATTAAGTCACAATGATTAATTACAACATTATTTTAATAAGTTTAAATTTATATCCTTAAAATTATTTAAAATAGTAATGTATACTCTAGAAAAATATTTTAAAATAGTGAAATTCTTACCCCGATACTAAGTTCAGACAACTTCCTTGAATTGCCGTCAACACTTGGAGGTTCATTCTTCACAACCGATTGCACACTATTGTTATTGTTAACATTTGTAATTTGCGCGCTGTAAGGCGGATATTGCGGCATTTGATTTATTTGAGGGTATAATGAAACCGGCCTCGGTGGCCTGGATATTAAATTAGTTGTATTGTAATTGTACGGCGGAGGTTGTGAGGGATTTTGTATAGGATTGTATATGGGGTATGGTGCGGGATTTGTCATTCGAGTTTGTGTATAAGGCGGAGGATACAATGGAGGATTGGTGACAACAACCGCCCTAGGTGTTTGGTCTTGCTGTGTCAAAATCGGTGGATAGTAGGAGTAATTGGACATCGGACTACCCATAGGAGTAGGCATTCCATAAGCATTATTGGTGGGATAGGGAGGGATGCCTGAGTAAGGTGGAGGGGCAATGTAATTGTATGGGGCATTGTACGGATATCCCGGACGCTGGTTATATTGGTTATTCATCGTAGCCGCGTCTGGAGTATTTAACGTGAAATCTTCAGTCTGTTGACCCAACCTGAAGTGAGAAAAATTTTATAAGACAAATTAGAAAACGCATTGTATACAACACAAAAATCATAAATTGCTATATTACTTGCTAATTTGGTCGATATACTCCTTGAGGAAGGCATGAGAATTCTTTGGTGGAGTTTTACTTGTTGGACTTGCAAATGAAATCAGGTCGCTGCTAGTGTTTCTTGTAGGGCTTGTACCAGTTGACCTGCAAGGACAAAATATTCTTTGTTCAAATACGCAAATTAAAAAAAAACATATTAATTATGCGACAATAATATAACATAGGGGTAGGCAAAGACCACTTCTTTCCACTTGCTACGATCCTTATATACTTCTTTCGCTTCGTCCACTTTGATTATTCCCTTCATACATGCTCTTTGGTTTAGGGTACTCTTGACCTGGCCTTTTTTCAAGACCTCACTTATTTGGTCTCGGAACGTCCGCCTAGGTCTACCCCTTCCACCCCTTCCATTCACACTCGCCTTATACACTTTTTTTGTCAATCGTTCTTCACTCATTCTCTCGACATGGCCAAACCATCTAAGCATACCTTTCTCAATTTTTTTCACTACATCTTCTTTCAGACCACAACGTTTCCTTATCTCACTATTTCTTATCCTGTCACTTAGTTCAACTCCTATCATACTTCTTAACGCTCTCATCTCAACTGCATTTTTTCTGCTTTCATGTTTCTTCTGCCATACCCAACTTTCACTTCCGTACATGAGTGTCGGAACCAACACCCCCTCATGCACAGCCAAACGAGCCTTGTTAGATATCTTCCGACTGCTCATAAAGGAGTGCAAAGCTCCATTCACCCTGTTTCCTGCATTCACTCTTCTTTCAATATCACTCTCACACTTTCCGTCTCTTGTAAACCTTGAACCCAGATACACAACAATATAATACTATCAATATTAACAAAGCAGAATGCAAAATGTTCTAATCAATACCACACTTTATCATCACTTATCATAATAAAATACAACAAACGCTGATGTTGAATTTATTGAGAAACAGTTATTGACATTTAACAAAACAATAAATTGCGACATAATGCCACCTGCTTTTGGACGACGGTAAAAAACAATATATAAGTTACCCAGAGTTTTCCGAGCTCGACGTCCTCCGTGGAGGCTTTCTAGGAGGCGGAGGTAAAGCTGGAGGCGGACCTTCGGTTTCGTCTCGACGACGCACACTGGCGTTACCCGACTCCCGACCATTATCTACAAGATGATATTAATCCGATAACACATACATACACACACACATATAAACACCTATGACACAGTTTACAACATATTTTTATTCTACTTTTAAACAAAATAATCTTTACTCTTCATATCTAAGACAATTTTTTCAAAGCTAAACGCTATCAGATAAACGCTGCGACTTCAGATTGCGGTACCAATTGTGGTTTATTGCTTTATTAATTAATTAATTGGTTCGACTTAATTCGTACGATTTATTTTTGTGTTACCCACACAGGAAATTCTAAACAATTTTTTAATATCATATCAAAAATCGACCGTTCCAGCGGAGATCGAACCTGCATCTCCGACTTACCATGTCGGTTCTTTAGCCAATTAAGCTATGGAACGATGTACTCGCTAGATCGAAACTTGATATGATGATTTTATATTCGGTCTAAGCGACCGTGGCGCCGTCCGTAGTGATTATATATATAATAATGTGATTTTTTTTAGCTGTGTGTCTACGGCAATAAAGAATATAGTCACCCCCTATATTCCTTTGGGTGTCGTAAGAGGCGATAAAGGATAGACAGTTCCACTACCACCTTGGAAAAAGCCGATCGATGGCGGGATAACCATCCAACTGCTGGCTTTAGAATACACAGGCTGAAGACGGGCAGCAGCGTCTTCGGTGCGACAAAACCAGCCCTGCGGTCACCAACCCGCCTGCCCAGCCATTTGCCCATAGTCACCACGACTAACACATGAGTTCATGCCATTTTTGTGGAGGCCTATGTCCCGCAGGGGACTGGGATAGGCTGAAAAATGATGACTTGATAATAATATAAAAAATATTTCTATCTCGGCTATAAACAAACACGGTGAGTTCTACATGTCTTACAAATCTAATGAGTAAAAACATTAGAGTAATAATTATTTTAGAATTGTGTTTTTACTATATTCATTAATATTGACGCATGGAATTATTTAATATAAAATACACTTAACATCTAATATTCAAGATCAACTTGTTAACATGCTTGTTACTCGCCCAGCGTTGATGAAGTCTAGAAGTTGGAGTTTATATTGGAGGTCACCTGCAAAGGTCCAAAAAATATTCCACATAGGGAGGGATCTGCGAAGAAGAAGTCAATGTTCCAATGCAAAATATCATCTGGTCAGTCAGGGTGTGACATTACTCTCCAAATTACTTCGAAATAGAACCTAATTCCTAAATGTAAGCCTCGGAGATATCAATATTCAGGAAGAGAGGGGGTGGCTATATTATTTGATGCCGTAACCACACAACAAAGATTAAGTTTGATAGGTAATAAAAATTTACCTAGAGTAGAGGTAGAGTAGAGGGCTCTCTAAACAATAATTTTCACTTGGGTTATGCTCCATCACTTTATTTTCACTTGAGATATCCACAAGTAGTTTTTTTTTTGTAAGATAAGTGTCAAATTCATGTTTAATTCATAACAGTGGAATAACCAAAATAGACCCAACGAGGAGAAGAGAGAGAACCAAACCAAGGCAGAAAGAGGTGTCTTAACGGACAATCTATGCAAGTGTAAAAACCACGAAAAACAGTGAGAACGGGAAAGAGTCAACAAATAAGAGAAACAGTAATGAAAAAGTTACAAGGACGACAAAACAACCAAATAATTGTGTTTGCTCGCAAACGAGAAAAAAACCGACTTCAATTACATCGACGAGTAATACAACGTAGATCGACCAAAAAATAGTCAAGTAACTACGCGTTATCAAAGATTACTCAAAAAATAGTTATCAGATCTCAATAAAATTTATATGTGATTAAATTAAAAATTATTAAAATCAGTACACCCAGTAACAAGTTATTGCGGATTTTCAACAGTTTCCCTCGATTTCTTTGGGATCCCGTCATCAAATCCTAGTTTCCTTATCATGGTACTAAGCTAGGTATATCTCCTTTCCAACAAAAAAAGAATTATTAAAACCGGTACATCCAGTAGAAAGTTATGCGGTATAATAATACAACGTAGGTCGACGAAAAAAGCGTCAAGTAAAAACGCATTATTAGATATAACTCGAAAAGTTATTGTTTGATCTCAAATAAATTCAAATGGGACCAATTGGCACACACCACCTTTCGATTAAAAAAAATTTGTCGAAATCGCTCCACACGGTCAAAAGTTCTGATGTAACATACATTAAAAAATAAAAATAAAAAAATACAGTCGAATTGAGAACCTTCTTCTTTTTTGGAAGTCGGTTAAAAAATAGTAAGTACTGCAAAAATCATACCAACATAACCTAACTTTGGATAAAATTTGAGTCGATAACCCAACTCCAACTAGCGCATTCTGTCGATGAGTAGTAGTAAACACTATATGAACTAAGTTTATCAATCTCATAACAGCTGATTATACAACTAACGACATCTATCGGCGACTAGCTAAAATATGGAAAGCATAACTAAAATTTTAAAATTAATTCAAATTTATCTAGCGGAACAAAAGAAAGAAATGGAAAAAATGGAAATGAATATTACCAAAAACATAACGAAGACTATCAACGATAATTTTAAAACAATTGAATTGAAATATAATCAGTTAAATAAGAAATTACAAACTCAAGAAAATATTTTAGATCGTATAGAAAGGCCCAACAGATAGCAAAATTCGGTTTTTTTTCAGCATTGAAGAAGGAGAGAAAACTTATCAAGAGCTAGAAAGTAAAATTATATATGTAATAAGCAACATGAATATACATTGTGAACGAAATGAAATTGAATCTATGAAGCGACTTGGAAGGAACAGCGAAAAACCAAGACCAATAACAGTGATGTTTACTACTATGGGGAAAAAATTACTATACTACAAAATAAGAAAAACATGGAAAATAGTGTCATATATTTTAAAGAAGACTTCTCCACTCAAAGTTCTGGAGAAATGGAAACAATTACATACTGAAATATTAAAATATAAGGCAGAAGGTAAATATATAATGGCTATAATTAAATATGATAAACTATGAAGAATGAATACTATGAGTATTACACCAATACAAACCAAATGATTATCAACAACCATCAAACAAGAGGAACCTACATTCTATCTCTCCAAACCATAATGGCAAAAATAATATGAACCAAGTTTTGAAAAAGGACAAAATGCAAATTACAACATTAATGCCACCAAAAACAAGTTTCGAAAAAACCAAAACTCTATGAACATTAACTCAAACTATTACATGAAGCATTTAGCAACCAACCCCTCTACTATTTCAACACCCAAAATGGCTTGTCACCGCGGGAGAGAAAAGCGAAATAAGTTTTTCTCTTGATTACAACCCTCCTAGAAAATACGACATAAATACACAAAAGAAGAAAACAACAAATAAAAGAAACATGGAGGTGGCCTTTACCCTATACAGGATTCTCATTTATTTTAATCTAATCATTTTAATTTATGATCAATTTTTTAAATATTTTCTTTTCATTGTATTTAGCAATTGCCAATCAATTTAAGTACATATTATATCGTAATTCCAATTTTTTTTTTATAAGAATGCAATTTTGAATGTAACTTTTTAAAATTAATTTTAAAAAATTTAAACATTTTATTGCAAATATGATTTTAATTTAATTCATAGAGATTATTTTAGTGAATTTGCTTAAATGAAATATAATGAAATAAATTATATGATATTATGTTGTTTGTAAAAGCAGGCAGCATAACTATTTGTGGCTATAAAACTTAATTAACCTATAAGATTCGTCAGCGAAGAAGAAAAAATAATATCCTCGTATTCTTGGATGCCCAGTTACCCATGTTCTAAAATTACTTGAAATCCGTTTAGCTGTTTTGGCGTGATGAAGACACAACGACACATACAAACATATAAAAAAAAATGTTCGATTCAGTAACCTGTATTCATAGACCGTATCACTTTTTTTAAATATCTTCAATGTACAGAAAGTAACCGTGGCAGGATAAGGGAACATTATTTATTATTATTCTTTGACGGTTCGCAGGAAAGTGGACATAACCTGCGAACCGTCAAAGAATACTTATAACAAATGGACACAACGATAAATAATTATTTATTATATTATTATTCTGATGATGTGCTACGTCGTCAATAATTAAAATGTTAAAAGCCTAAATATAATATATGTTGCAACTCATTAAGAGAGCTATTATAAGATGAAAAATTTGAGGTGTTCCTATGACCGTTACATGTTAAAATTTCAACGAGCGTAATAGAATTATTTCTTAAGTTAACGATAGATGATCACACCTACTAGAAAACTGGCAACGTCGCATTTCAGCTTACTTCTCACTCATTTCATCATTACTTATATAGGACGCTAAATAATCGGTGCATTAAGTGAGGCTATATGGATATATGGAGGAAGCAATAACATAAGTATCATGAAAGGGGTTCATAAATGGTTGGGCACAACTGTAAGCAGAATATTCTCAAAAAAGAAATTTAAAGAAATTGATATAACCCACGGAATTTAAAATGAAAAAAATAAGCAACATTCGCAGAAAAAACATATAAAATGTAAGCATAACTGAGGGACGTCGTAATAACGCAGTTTGTGCTTGACGCCAAAAATGTATCTGGATGTATATATATATACATCCTGCTAATAATTAGGCGTCCCACATGGGCCGAAATGCATCTAAACTGGCGGCCACCTCCTTTGGACGTCCGCATATCGGACGCCACTTTTTTAATCGATGTCCCATTAGTCCTTTTGGCTCTAGCTACCTGTACAACAAAAATCGCCGGAAGGCAAAAAATCGTTGAGACATTTGCATTTGTATAACTAAAACTTCCGCGAAATTCCGCACTAACGGTGCAGCGCTAGTCTAGCGCGTATATCGACAGAGCGTATACTCTGCTAAAACTCTTCCGATACAACCGATTATTTGACGTCCTATTGCGACGTTGCCAAACTGACTGTATTTGAAGGTTTTGAAATATTCAATTAAGTCAAAACAAATCATTTAAAAACAGTTTGCCGAAGTTGCTACGCACGTGTCGCTGCTTATTTGACGCTCGGTTGCAATATACTGCTTAAGTAGTAAAATAAAATAAAAGTACACTTAAAAGGAAAAAGTGAGGCTTAACGAATTTACGAATTGAATTTACATATTAAACGGAAAAGTGACACTATTTTGTCATAAAAATAAAAATATTTCTATAAGTTAATATACATTATCTACACTTTTTTGCATGCACATGGAAGCCAGGCTGGGTAGCAGTCTTTGAATTTGAAAAAATAAAGGTTCTGTTACATTTAATACATGTTTGCAATGATTTTTTATTTGGTTACTGAGCGCCCCTACTGAAAATTTGTGTTTTTTGTTTAGTGACGGTTTGGTCATGGACGTCGAATATGTAGTGGTTCGAATAGTAGGTATACAGGTTTACGGCGTCCGTATATAAGGTAAGGGCTACGCAATATGTAACACATATACGGACGTTAGTTTGACGCATACTGTTATTAAGGATACGAAGTTTTTTTGCAGCTGTTCTGGCTTTTGACCCAATCCAGGCTACACGCAATGCCGTCAAAAAACTTTGGGACACTTTTAGACAATGAAAGTTTTAGAATTGCTCTCGGTCTCCGGTTGGGAGCTCCACTGTGCTTTGAACACAGATCTCCGTGCGGAAAAGAGGTCGATTCTTTCGGACTACACGGTCTTTCCTGTAACAAGAGTTCAGGTAGGTTTTCCCGCCACGGTTCCCTAAACGATACCATAAAAAAGCTCATGCCACCATCGACGTTCCTGCTCTTATCGAGCCTACTGGAATTAGTCGCAATGATGGCAAGAGACCTGATGGATTGACGTTGGTTCCCTGGGAAAGGGGACGGGCGCTTTTGTGGGACGCAACCTGCGCTGACACACTTGCTCCGTCTCATATCAGGAAACAGCCTTAAAAGCGGGAGCCACAGCGGAAAAAGCTGAAACGACTAAACGGCACAAGTATTCGTCATTAATTTCAAATTACATCTTTGTGCCATTTGCAGTCGAAACACTTGGACCTTGGAGTAGCAGTGCTAAATTTTTTTTAAATGAGATAACTCCTCGCCTTATTGCCTCTCTATTATTGCCTAAATATTGTTTGACGACGTTTAAATTTGCCAGACGACGACTTAGGTAAATCATTCTAGTGAAATAGAGTTAAGTAGTTAGACTATTTAGTCTGTACAAAAAATATTTTAGCCGTGAGACATTTTTATATTGAAAATGATAATAATATGTTGTTTGTAAAAGCAGGCAGCACAACTATTTGTGGCTATAAAACTTAATTAACCTATAAGATTCGTCAGCGAAGAAGAAAAAATAATATCCTCCGAAACGGCTTGACCGATTCTCATGAAATTTTTTGTGCATATTGGGTAGGTATGAGAATCAAACAACATCTATTTTTCATCCCCCTAAATGTTAAGGGTAGTCCACCCCTCAATTTAATTTTTAATTTTTAGATAAATTATTTTATTTTTTATTTTATTATGAATTGGCGTTGAAAAATACATACAACCCTACGTTTTCACCCTTCTACCACCAACCCCTATTTTAAAATAGCGTTTAGCGGCAAGACAACGTTTGCCGGGTCAGCTAGTTAACTTATAAAAATATTTTTATTTTTATGACAAAATAGTGTCACTTTTCCGTTTAATATGTAAATTCAATTCGTAAATTCGTTAAAGCCTCACTTTTTCCTTTTAAGTGTACTTTTATTTTATTTTACTACTTAAGCAGTATTTTGCAACCGAGCGTCAAATAAGCAGCGACACGTGCGTAGCAACTTCGGCAAACTGTTTTTAAATGATTTGTTTTGACTTAATTGAATATTTCAAAACCTTCAAATACAGTCAGTTTGGCAACGTCGCAATAGGACGTCAAATAATCGGTTGTATCGGAAGAGTTTTAGCAGAGTATACGCTCTGTCGATATACGCGCTAGACTAGCGCTGCACCGTTGGTGCGGAATTTCGCGGAAGTTTTAGTTAAACAAATGCAAATGTCTCAACGATTTTTTGCCTTCCGGCGATTTTTGTTGTACAGGTAGCTAGAGCCAAAAGGACTAATGGGACATCGATTAAAAAAGTGGCGTCCGATATGCGGACGTCTAAAGGAGGTGGACGCCAGTTTAGATGCATTTCGGCCCATGTGGGACGCCTAATTATTAGCAGGATGTATATATATATATATATATATATATATATATGTATATATATATATATATATATATATATATATATGTATATATATATATATAGACAAAAATTATTATATATATTATAGCTGATATAATAAGGATGATATAATATATACTTAGAATACTTTTACTATAGAAATTTATTTCTTTTATTATTGCGAACTGAACAATAACTTTTTTGTTAAATTCAATGCGATCAAAGTGGCGGGCACAGCTACTATAACAATAAAAATAAATAATAAAATTTATAAACTAAACTTTTTAAAAGAACAGAATGATACTGTTTAAAAAATAATACTGTTAAAATTGAATGCAATTAGTAAACATCAACTGTTTAGAAATTAAAACTCGAATCAAACATCATTAGTTATAAAAACTTAGTTTAAAGTAATATTAATATAAAAAAGTAAAATATCTTTTTTGCCTAAATACATCTATTTATACTATTTTTGTCAAATTATTAGTATCAATATTAATTTTTATTTTTAATATAACAATGTTGGCAAATAAGCGTATGGCTCACCTGATGGTAAGCGATTACCGTAGCTTATAGACAACAACACCAGAAGCATCGCAACCGCGTTGCTGACCCTATGCCCAATTTCCTTAGGAGCTCTGGTCATATTTTGAGGAGGAAATTTCCTGCTGTACCCTACTTCAGTTGTTATTTCAATAAATTAAAAAATCTTCAAGCTTTGGTTAAACTTTATCATACATTTTTATTATTACTTCTCCTTCACAAACAAGAAGTAATTTTTATAAATAAAATAAACACTGTTTATACCGTCACAAAGAAATGGAACAAAACAATTTGCTCTCAATTCTTATAAGCAAATCCATATAAGGGTTAATGAACTTAACTTCCTTTCAGATTGAGCCTTGTTATCAATTATAATGTTCCCAATTGGGCACATCTCAACAATGCAATTACATTTTATTCCCCTTTCAATGTGACAAATAATTTGTGACTCAAACAAACTTCCATCGGTTATTTGATTTTCGATTTTTTATTTGACTAACTTTTTTATAACATAACAATTTATTTTTTATTTTTAAACCATCATATATATCGATATTTATGTTTAATGTTAGCGTTTTAGATCAAATAACAAACATACATACAATACTAATAATTCGACACTTAACTAATACATTAACTTACCTACTTAGGAATACGAAAAAAACTAATACCAAGGTAAATTATGATTTTAAGAAGACCTTGGATCATCTTATCTCTTAGAAGTCGAGGTGTAAACAATATTACGTCAGTTACCTGAACTAGATAGTTGCTTCTGCCTGCGAAATTGCTCCAATGCCAGACTTTCTAAACTCAGAGCCTGCGCTTTTTCCAAGTCGGCTTGAAACTGTAGATCGTAGTCCGACATGATCAGTTACTTCTTAAGGATCATCTACAAGATAAATCCAGAGAAAGCGTGAAAATAACATTAATATCCACTGTTTTGGTCACAAGATATTTTAACACCAGACACAAACACTGCGGTATCTGTCAAACAGTATCTATCTAATAAAGAATACCAAAAGTTTTGCGATTATCTTACCAAAGGCAACTTCCCGATAACGCTTTATTTATTTTACTTTTCATGACATTACAAACGATTGAATTTTGTTTAACTCAACTGTTTAAAATTGTTAGATCTTAACACTTCAGATTTAGATTGGGCATAGCGATCTGAAATCGATTAATCGAAGAATCGATTTGTTGGACCAAATATATCGATTTTTAAATCGATATGTTGTACTGAATCGATTGAGTGAATCGATATTTCACCTTTGAAAATCGACATTAGATTTTTTCTGTTTTGGCCGATTAAAGGTTAATTACTCAAAAACTGGCGAATTAGTGCTCCTTGTATCCACTTTCTCAGTTCATTCACTATCTACACTTTATATTTTATTTGCTATTACTCACTCATCTCTTTTTCTATACACTCTCATCTTTTGACAATGTGTTCTTGAAAAAATATAAACACAAATACCAAACAAAAATTTATTTACAAAATCGAATTATTGAACCAATGATTGATTTCAGTAGGCAGTTAAGCCCTTTCACTACTTCCTACCTTACATCTTCAAACTGTAACTTATATAATGTTACTGTAACTTTGTTTTGGTGCGTAATTGCTCTTTTCTTTTGCTACGCATTGTCGTTTTGC
This sequence comes from Melitaea cinxia, assembly GCF_905220565.1. Lineage (NCBI taxonomy): Eukaryota > Metazoa > Arthropoda > Insecta > Lepidoptera > Nymphalidae > Melitaea > Melitaea cinxia. The sequence goes on along the minus strand of NC_059397.1, from coordinate 13,946,552 downwards.
GTATGGGGCCATTGGTATGGATTAGGTGAGTAGGGTTTAGCTCATGAGCATATAAGTTTGTGGCGAGTGACTCTTTCTTTTCCTTCATTTCCAGCCACGACCAAGGTTCAAGGTGTGAATTGTTGGGTGAGTCATTGTTCTACTACTGTAGAATAAGTTTTTGTTAAATTGTGAATTCGTATGTTGATTGTGTTATGATTGTACTATTTCAAATTGTTTCAAGACATTTTAGTTGTTGATTTTATATGATGTTAGGTTGTGCTTTAGTAGGCCATTTCCATATCAACCCAGAGACATTGGGGGTTGGCTACGGAAAGGCTCACCTTCTGGTGTGACCTTCCAGTGTCCTTGGCGAGGCGGTCACGAGCGGTCCCGGATGCTTCTGGAGTGACCACGTGGCGAGACATTTTGCTCAACGTTCCCGGTTCTGTTGTTGCCGAACCTGTGGCGACGCTTGTTTACGACGCCTGAAATCGTGGGGAGCTGCGTGAGCCTAACCACGTGGTGCAAGGCGGTTCTACGGGCGATGCTACGTGGTTCTTCGGAGCATGATCGGCTGAGTGACCTTTTTGACCTCCAAACATGTGCCAGGAATAAGTCGAACCTTAGATAGCTATGCTATAGTTTTTTTTTTTATTACGAGTTTTTATGTACATAATTTTTTTTATTTTAATATTAAAAAATTGTCATCTTTTATTAAACTTGGCAATAAATTAATTTTAATCTGTTATCTTTTTAATATCATCATCCTTTAATTGAATTATAATTTTTTTTTTTCTTTAAATTCGTCGTGTTAAGAGCCATTTCACAATTTTACGCTCTGCAAGTTTAGGTAAATTTGGTCGCATCGCGCGAGTCGTACGAGCCGCGCGATCTTTGTGCTAGTAAGTATAGTGTGACAACCAAAAGACCGATACGATATGAATAAAATAGCATTTTATGACATCGACACCGACAAACATATTAATTAACAAATAACAAGACAAACAGATTGAAATGCCTATTTGTATTGATAATGTGAGAAAAGAAAATTAAATTATACATTTGTTTAGAGAAATTATCATTATATTAGTTTACAGTCATTTTCGTAATATGTTTATTTTATTTATATTTTATTATAAAAGTATCAAATGCGGTTTATCCGCTATAACAACAGGCGCTTGCCGCGTGTGAGCAAAAGAGACGGCTCCGCAGAATTTGGCGTGGACCTTACCTCTAAGAGCGCTAGCGCTCGACTGATTTACTGGGCTTAATGCGTGGTAATATATACTATCTTTTTATTATTTAATATAAAATGTATAAAAATGATTACATCTTTTAATTTTTTTTTTTTTTTTTTGTATTCCTTAATGATGTAAGTTTACTTTGATGAAGATAGTTCATTAAAATTTCTTAGTTTTCTAAGAAAAATATCGCTTTTAAAATTGTACTTATTTGGAAAATATTCGTAACTTGAATTTTTTTTATCGTTTAATAGAGATACAAATGGAAAAAAATCTGAGATAGTGCGCAACAAAATTATATTCCGCATATTATGATATTTTTTAAAAATGGTTTTAACGTAGAGGTTATTGAAAAGTAGGACTTCAAAGTATAGATTGCGACCTTTTACCCAGGGAGGAGGCTGATGAAAAGGTTAATAATTTTATACACATAATATAAATCAAAATTTTGATCCGACTATGGACTACAACAAAGGTTGCTTTATTATATTTCAAGAATATAAATTACATTATTGCATCCAACACTGAGATTAACGACGTCAAAATATTACAATTTCGCGGATTGTTACCGATTTTTGTGAAATGGCTCTTAAACATTTAATTTCTCTCTAGATTATTTTTTTTACCGTGCGACAAACTGGGACCGCTAAAGTAAATAACATATATTCTTTCTTTTTCCGACCGGATGTTGTATCTGTATTCTATATGGAGTCGGTGGATTTTACTGGCATTATTATTTCTAATTCTAAAGGAGAAAGAGAAGGAGAAGGAGAAGGAGAAGGAGAAGGAGAAGGAGAAGGAGAAGGAGAAGGAGAAGGAGAAGGAGAAGGAGAAGGAGAAGGAAAAGGAGAAGGAGGAGAAGGAGAAGGAGAAGAAGAAGGAGAAGGAGAAGAAGTAGAAGTAGAAGTAGAAGTGGGATTCCCTTAGTCTGTAACCTGTTCTCGAGCAATAAATAGAATAAATACTACAATTTTAGATATTAAAATAAAATCACAGCAACAACTTCCACAAAATAATAGTGAAAAATTCGACGCAACAGAAGGGACTGATTGGTCGGTACTGCACCCCCAAGTGCTGAAGTCGACATACGGTCTAGGACTGCTTACCCGGGCGTCCTGGATATCACCCGTAAATGGGTTCCTCTGCGATAAAAAAAGGGGGGGGGCATATTCTATTACACCTTTATTTTGCTTATTTTGAAATAAAAAATAAAAAAAAATTAAGTTATAAATATTCCTAAAAATATCCCTACAAATATGACACCCCAAAAAAACCCCATCCCACTTTTCCCCCCTAAATTTGGGGGGAAAACCCCGAAGTTAACATCACTGGCTCACAAGTGCTTGTCAAGTATAGGTGACTTTGGCGTTCAAGAGGTTAAAATAAAATAAGTTGACGGCAACACTCATCTATAATATAAAAATGAGTCGCTGAATGTGTTGCTAAGCGCAAAACTCGAGAACGGTTGGACCGATTTCGCTAATTCTTTTTTTAAAATATTCCTTGAAGTACAAGGATGATTCTTACGGAGAGAAAAATTCAAAAAAAAATTTAAATTTCCTGAAAAAGTCTAAAAACAACACTTTTCTATACTCCCATACAAAAGATTTGTGATAATACTTAAAAGTCAATTTGAACTTTAATACCATACGGTAAAGTTTGTGTTAGGCGATACGAAGTTCGCCGGGTCAGCTAGTATAGTGATAAAAATGACACAACAGCTTTGATTTATTTATTTGGCATTATTAAGATTAAAGTATACATAATAGATACATATAATTATACGCAAAATTTATTTATATGGAGATTTAAGTCAAAATTACTGTTTTTTTGACTTAGAAATAAAAAAAAATACAAATGATATTTTTATTTGGCATTATAAAAACATAAATTTCAATTTATTTTAAATTTACCTGAAATTTATGTACATAATATATTAATTTTGAGCAAAATTTTCTTATATTTCGTATATTTTTAATCTTAATTTTTGTACGAGAAACTTATTATCTTAACGTGAAGTGTGAAATAAATAGAAACAATACAGTGGTGCTAGACGGGTATGTCGAGCGGCGAATCCCTGCGCAGGCGCAGATCGTGCACGGCGAGCGGCAGCGGGCGGCGGCAACGCGCGGGTGACGGGAGCGGGGGCGGCGCGCGGGCGGCCGGGCGCCGTGCGTGGGGCGCGCTCCTGTAGTAGGCGGCTCATTACAAAGTCGGTTACAAACTAACTGCTTCTTTCTTCTCCCACATGGAGAAAGAGGCATATACTCCGCAGTGGCCCGACTAGGAAAAAGGTCAGGTTCAACCAGATCATGTATCTGGACCGGATCAGGATAGAATGAGGCATGCCAGATCCGGCAAGCTCTATCAGGACCAGTCCTGGTCCAGACAAGGATAGCCTGATGTAAAATATAATCAAGTATGGTAAGGCATACTGGATCAGGATCCGGTCCGGTCCAGATCAGGATAGCCTGATGTAAAATATAATCAAGTATCGTAAGGCATACTGGATCAGGGCCCGGTCCGGTCCAGATCAGGATAGCCTGATGTAAAATATAATCAAGTATGGTAAGGCATACTGGATCAGGACCCGGTCCGGTCCAGATCAGGATAGTCTGAAAGAAATTACGCGAACTGAGCCTGAATCGCGCTATTAATGTACTGTATGTAACAGTTACCATGACAGTCTAGCAGGGAGTCCATTTCTACACAGTGGAGCACTCGTAAGTAATAGGAAATAGTTAATTAGTAGTTAATTATTAGAAGTTAATAAATACAATTTAATTAATAATAGTAATTAATTAATAACATAAAAATAAATAAAAGTGATTAATATTTAAAGTAAAAACACAAATAAATAATAAATTGGAAAAAAATAAACGGAAATAAATATCATAATAATTATGTTAAGTAACATATTTATAAAATCAATTCGCTTTATTTTGTTAAACAATTTTTTCAAGAATATACATTCGTGTTTATTAAAAGGACCGGACCGAACCGGCTGATCAGGATGAGATGCGATTTCCTGATCTGGACCCGATCAGGAAATCTCATCTCATCCTGATCAGGTCCAGAGACCAATCATCTGCGTTACATGCCTTATTTAGTCCTGATCAGGCATGCCTGGTCCGGTCCTTCTAAGGTAGACGAAAAAATTTCTACTCGGGGGGGTGTTACAGGCTAAATCAATTAAGCAATCGATCATCAAATGCAATGCAATAAGACAATCCTTCTACAGTAAATTGTTGCAGGTTTGATTCCTGATCGTAGCATATATTTTTATTTTTACGAACATTTGTTTTTTTACTTGAGTCTGTGTCTTTGTGGATCTCCCCACTTTGCTTCTGAGAGCACGTGAAGCTGTTGGTCTCTGTTGTTATCATAAACTCCTGACAGTGATATTGCTTGTAGTAAGGAAATTATACGGCAACTCCATATTTACTCCTATATGGAGAAAGAGGGCTATGCCCAGCAGTGATGTGACACGCTGGATCAATTAGTTAATCATTGCAATAGGACACTACAGGATATTTTAGTGAAGCATCAGTTTGCGATGATACTACATTGTGTTAAGACTGACAACTTTTCAAAGACAACCTTTCGAACATTTACAAGACACTCACCTGTGATTGGCATCGCAAGTACACGCGGCGGCTGTATACGCGGCGGCGGCGGCGTGTCTCCTTGCGTGTCGCGAACAAACTCGCACAAGATCCACACCCGCTTCGCCTGCCTCTAGCAGGCAGGCGGGCGCAGAACTGCGTCGTGACGACCGAGACATAGACGCGTAAGTGGGAGCTGCGACACGCTCTACCTGTATATTGCATAATTATTTATTCTTCACTTTACTGTACAGTAAAAAATTCATAAAAACATGTACAAAGGCATTCTTATTGACAATTAAAATTATTACCATATAAATACAGTATGGCTGTGGCCAATATTCCAGTAAATAATCAAAATGAAATATTTAAAAACCAGAAAAAAAGAGTGTGCTTTAGACCACACGACTGAAGTAAAACTTCTTTAGCAATAGGCCTGCACTGTTTCTTAGATATAAGAAACGTAACTGATTATGAGAGAAAGAAACTAGTGTGCTCGCACCTCTCTCTCTTGCTCCGTTCACCACACCCGATCACACTTTTCGTAACGCTCTCGCCACTCGCCACCAGCTTACTGCCCAAGTTAAGCGTGCATAAAGAAGTATTACTTCAACAAATTGTTCCATGTGTGCCAACGAAAAATTCTACACATTACATATCAATTGAAACGTTATAACGTGCCCTTTACAACATTATTTTTCAAAGCAGCAAACTTGCGTTTAAGAATTCAGTAAGGTAAGTATCAGGGAGGTAAGTATAAAAAGCAACGTATACGGATAATTCGCTAGTGTAATTTGGGTGTAGGATTTTGACTCAATGTTATTCTAGTCCAATCTGATAATAAAAGCTAGTATCGAATTCAGCCTCTAACATCCCACTGCTAGGTATAGGCTTCTTTCTCCATTTAAGAGAAGGATTGGAGCTTAGCTATCAGGTATTTATGATTGTAACTGGGACCGACAACTTGACATGCTCTCCGAGACACTGTGGGAGACCCACAGGAACAAACATCGAAACCGGAAAACATATTTGTACAAACACAAATATCCATCCCGAGGAGGAACCGCAAACCGTAGGTGTTTTAGGCGATTACTCGCACCGCTACACCACAGTCCGGCCGCTCTAAGACTGCTTTTCTGACATCTATCAATTCATCATGACTAGTGATGTAAAATAAATAACATTTATAATATTTAGTAAACATTATTTATTGCATTTGTTATGCATATTTATTCAATTTAATTTATATGTTGTTATTTTTTATAGGAATTATTTTTCAATACATTTAATACTAGCGACCCGCCCCGGCTTCGCACGGTTGCAAAAACTATCAGTGTTCCTCTTTATATTACCCATATATTATACATATAAACCTTCCTCTTCAATCACTCTATCTATTAAAAAAACCGCATCAAAATCTGTTGCATAGTTTTAAAGATTTAAGCATACATAGGGACAGAGAAAGCGACTTTGTTTTTAACCGACTTCCAAGAAAGTAGGAGGTTCTCAATTCGACTGTATTTTTTTATGTACGATACTTCAGAAGTTTTGACTGGGTGGAGCGATTTCGACAAATTTTCCTTTAATCGAAAGGTGATGTGTGTCATTTGGTCCCATTTAAATTTATTTGAGATCAAACAATAACTTTTCGAGTTATATCTAATAATGCGTTTTTACTTGACGCTTTTTTCGTCGATCTACGTTGTATTATACCGCATAACTTTCTACTGGATGTACCGGTTTTGATAATTCTTTTTTTGTTGGAAAGGGGATATTCCTAGTTTGGTACCATGATAAGGAAACCAGGATTTGATGATGGGATCCCAGAGAAATCTTGGGAAAATCTCGAAAATCCGCATAACTTTTTACTGGGTGTACCGATTTTAATAATTTTTAATTTAATCGAAAGCTGGTGTTTATCATGTGGTCACATATAAATTTTATCGAGATCTGATAACTACTTTTTGAGTAATCTTTGATAACGCTTCGTTACTTGACTATTTTTTCGTCGATCTACGTTGTATTACTCTTCGATCTAATTGAAATCGGTTTTTTTTCGTTTGCGAGCAAACACAATTATTAGTACAGATCATTTAAATATTAAAATAGGCATAATTTTTTTTATTGTTAAAGTCTAAATGTAATTTATAATACTTACCGCAGTCATTTTTAACAAACTTATAATCCATAGCGTTAATGCTATATTTAAAAAGACGAATACCATTAAAACTATTATGAGCGGCTGTTAGCTAGCTAGTATACGACCTGGAAAGTGTTCGCGCGCCGTCGCCTCGGCCGGGGCGCGGCGGGCGGCGGCTCGGCCCTCTTGCGGCGCTGCGCGGGCGCGCCGCCGAACAGGCCGCGCTCCTCCGCCACCGTGATCATGTACTTAGCGTCGAGGCGGGTGACCTCCTGAGCGACACCCACCGCCGTTTATATCCTACCATACGAGTCTTACTTCGAAATTTGTATTGTGTCTCTTTACAGTTTTATTATTTATGTCACTAGGTCGGCAAACAAGCGTACGGCTCACCTGATGGTAAGCGATTACCGTAGCTTATAGACGCCTTCAACACCAGAACCATCGCAAGCGCGTTGCCGACCCAATCCCCAATCCCCCCAGGAGCTCTGGTCACCTTACTCACCAACAGGAACACAATAACTGCTTGAAAACAGTGTTATTTAGCTGTGATCTTCTGTAAGGTCGAGGTACTACCCCAGTCGGGCTGCTCCATATTTTGAGCAAAGTTTTAAAGTAAAAAACAGTTTTAAGCTCGATTTACAAAATTTGTATTGTGTGGAAAATTAAGCTGGACTTATATTTAGCAGAACTCCATGACAGTATGGGATTGATGTGCGAAATAAATAGGATAATTTTTCGACCACTGGCATTTATTAAATACATTGTGTTTTTTATTACAAAGATGTTAATTTTTTCTCTTGTTGGTCCCCAAATATTGAATACAAAATAGTGAAGTAATGTGCAAACACAAACAGTCAAATTATTGTGTCAGATAGAGTAACAAAACCAATGACTGGGAGATCAGCTACTTAATAAACTAAAATTAAAAATAATTGGTAAATTATATTGTATTAATAGTCCAATTATTATTTATTTACCAGTAAAATTTTACATTTTTAACAAAACTAAATAAAGAAACAAAGATTCTTACCTTTCTTTGAATAAGGCCCAAATAACACCCGTCTCTTTCTAGAATGTAATTGATATCCAGACCATTGCCAAGGTTAGGTAACGTTTGAATTTCAAATAAATCGCAATCAGGTACCTGGCACAACGCATAAACTTAAATGAAATGCAAAACTCTATTAATCTTAAGCAATAAAGGCATCTTAAGCAATAAATTTGCCACCCCTACCAATTCATATAATTTCTTTTACCAAATTAAATTACCACACTTCATTACAAGCACGTTTTAATTATGTTCACTAACCGGCTTTAAAAAAAGTGGAGGTTCTCGATTCTACTACATTTTTATGTGTGCTACATTGTTGACGCGATTTGGTATATTTTTTTTTTTTGCAATTTAGAAAATCGTGGTGATTTTGTACCTTCGCTTTTGTTGGCCGAAGTGGCCATGGCCCCCCGGCAACCCTCAAGCTATGCCACTGGCTCTATTTATACATTTAAATTTATATTTGAAATAAACGTAAATCACATCACTAACAATAAAACGCTGGAACCCACCCGTCTGAAGTAGTAACAATTCTTATACCTATGTTATAATCACCTACAGGTGATTACAATGAGCCTTAAGAGGAACAAAAAAAAACCGAACAATTCTTCAATTAAATCTATACATATAATAAAATGGTAGGAAAGTCAAAACTTTAAATTGAATATTTTTTTTAAAAGAATACTTGTGGTGTGATCTACAATCGATACCGAAGCCAAAAATATGGTTATTAGAATCCGGGATACACTCAAAAAGTACTGCATGGATTTACTTCAAATTTGGCACGAATATTATTAAGAAGTCAGGTCAACATATAGGCTACATATTATCACGCTATCACCTACGTGTAACGAGCAGTGAACCGTTATTTCTTCAACGCATTCTATAACAACTCGTAATCTAAAGACGCATATTTGAATGTTGTTGTTATTATGTTAATAATAACCATGCTATAAGCTAACTTCACACTATAAATAAAGACATTCTGTATTATATTTAATATCAGCATTGCACCCGTGCGAACCCGGGGCGGGTCGCTAGTAAATAATATATGGCTAAAAATAAACTAATAGAAAGGATTAAAATCCTTACCTAGAACTAGGTACTACAGTGACCACACATTTTTTTTTTTATATTTTGGCTGTGGTAAGCTACTCACAAATACATCAGGGCTGTCCTTATCCGGATCCCGTGGAAAAGGGTCATCAGCAATTTGCATTTCAGGGATAGGACGAGATTTGCTACCGGGCCGCCATCCCACATCGGCACTTTCCGCTCGCTTCTTTAACACTGTTTCATGATTGTCGGATGCCGTTCGTGCTGTTGTTGGTGGTGAAGACATTGGCCTTTTATTAGAGGGACGGGTTTCTTCCTCGTCTTTATCGAGATCGGACCGTGAACCGTGGTCCAGGGAGGAGCATGAATCAGTTATCCCTGGAGATTTATCTTGGAGATTATCGGAAGCTTCTTTATGTTTTGGTGTCTGTTGAGATTATAATATCCGTTATAGTAACAAATTATACAAAAAAAAATCTTTATCAAGATCGGTTCATTTTTCAGTAGACTTATGGATAGGTTGATAGCGTTAAGAGACAAAATACCTTATTGGAAACTTAAAACAGGACGGATAATACTTGAGTCTTATCACTGTTAAATGTGCACCTTCTTGGTATTTTAACTGAGTCTAAAATATAATACTAACTCATTTTAACATTTGTTAATAGTGTTAAAAACTATTCCTCACATGGTCCTTATTCTTCTTTCTGAGCAATGCGTGTCTCTCTCTCGCGAGTCTGTTGGCCTCCGCTACCGCTCGGGTCACTTGTGCCTGGTTCTCCGCTTCAAGAGCTGAATGTGTCTCGTACAAGATTAATTGAATCTAATGAATACAGAAATATTCTTTAAGAATCTGTTCATTGCTACAACTACAAATATTTTGGTCAAGTATTTTATCTTGCAACGTATGAATATTAGAAAAAATATTGTTGAAGTAATTTTTTACCATACCTGAGGTTTAGACAAAAGAACTTTTAGTGTTTTCTTTTGTTCTTCCAAAATCGATTGTACGCGAGCCTTTCCATTAGAGTCTATTTCAGATTCGGTCAAAATCTGTAAGAATATCTTTATTATAGACAAGCCGATGACTTATATTACAATTATTTTAAAACCTTACGCACTACACCAACAAATTAATGATTTAAAAATCAATCTTTTTCTCGTTACTTACCAATCAATCAAAATGCTTCATATTAGTAAAGAGATAATATTTACCTCAAGCATTGCCAGGTCACCTCCTCGCCCGCACACTAAGTCAATGGGGTCTGTTACAGCTGAGAAGGAGTTAGGCGGAGTAGCAAGGACTGCCACGACTCCGTCCAATGCGCTGGCGACAGTAGGGTTATCACCGTGCACTGGGTCACTTATTACACAAACTGGAGAACTCGATTGGGGTAATTCTGACGCATCTATACCTAAATCTCTTAAGGCACCCACGTAACTGCCAACTCTGTAATTATATTTATATTCTTATAAGTATATAAAGTTTTACGCCTACTTAATTCAACTTGTCGTTTAAGATTTAGACATACCAGTAATTTTGGTAAATTTACACTTAGCATACCTTGCTGCAACAATGCTACACTATTTTATATTTTTACATTAACTGTTACCAAGAGTTCTAAGTTTATCTATCTAAAAAGAGTTGGAATAAAAACGACTTTGTAAAACAGTAGAGCTTAGAGATAGCGTTCAACAAAAATTAACATCATTGATTTGAGTTCTTGTCTACCAATATATTTTACTAAATTAGACCACTCAAGTATGTATGGATATATCTGTATATTGTGTAAGATTACAAAAAAAAAAAATGATGATGAATGAATGAATAACTATTTAGTAAAAAGACAACATACTTATCACCAGCCCCAAAAACCACCAGCTTCCCCAGTTCGGGAGTGACCGGCAGCGCCGGGGTCTCCGACTTGAGCACGGCCGCCAGCTCCCGGAGCTGCGCCGCGAGGTACGCGGAGCAGCGCGGCGACGACACGTGCGTCTGCGCCACGACGCCGCGCAGCGCGTTCGCGCGCAACGCTCTACACAGTGTCGACGCGCCTTCGCAGAACTCGCGCTCCTGACCGTATACATTTAAGCTGATAGCGTAACTAATGTAAACGTTAATGAAACTCAATTCTAAAACGCTTTTTCAACCGACCTCAAAAAAGAAGAAGGTTTCTTAATTCGACCGTATATCTATCTATACTAATATTGTAAAGCTGAAGAGTTTGTTTGTTTGAATGCGCTAATCTCAGAAACTACTGGTCCGATTTGAAAAATTATTTTATTGTTAGATAGCCCATTTATCGAGGATGGTTATAGGCTATATATCATCACGGTAAGACGAAAAGGAGCGGAATACCAATGAATAATGTTTCAAAATCGGGGGTTGTTTTTTCCTTTTGAGAGCTTGGGCTGCGTGCGCTGTGAAAACAGTTGAAGTTTTGCAAAATTCATGTATGAAAGAATTAATCACCTTTAAAATTTCTAAAAAAAAGTCCGCGACAGTATATATCTATCTTTTAAGGTTGGGTCACTATTACCTTTTTTATGCTAACCAAGTTTGTTCTAAAATAATGCATTATTTGCGAAGTTGTTTTTATAAACATGATATTAATCCTTACCTAATAAATACGTTATTTATCACAAGTATTTAATTTAAAACAAAATAGCCTTTTACATAATTCGATTTCAATGAGTATCTCAGGACATATCGCAATTTTAAAATAACATCGCAGCAAAATACTGATCAAATATTGCGCGCTCCTCTGTTCCACGCGTACGAAGTCGCGCGCAGAAGCTAGTATACCTATATTATTCTTATGTGTGCTCGTGGATAATTTTGTCGTTTATGAATCGATATCGCTGATTATTTTTTGTTAAAAAGGAGATATCCCAAAAGTGGTACCATGATAAGGAAACCAGGATCTGATGATGGCATCCCAGAAAAATCAAGGAGAATCTTCAAAATCGTAGTGGAGACTATGGCGTTTGTTATTTTTTTTACCCTACTTAAATTGTATTAGAATTAGAATTAATAAACGCTTCACACTCAACGGATCCGCCAGTAGGATTTACTCCTGTGTTGGGGGTCCGGAAATACACACAATACACAAATACAACGCCCAAGATCTATATGGTCGATAAAAATGTCTGTCGTAAGCGGGAATCGAACCCGCGGCCGCCATCGTAACAGCCAGTGCTATGACCGCTGCGCCAACGCGTCGTCAAATATTACTTGTCGATGTAATTGTACACAATGTAATAAAGTTTAAGTAAAATAATAGTAACTTCTATCTACCTGTAGAACAATAATTCCTTCCTTTACAAGATCTAGTTGTCCAAAACTTACGTTGTCTGGTGGTCGCAGAGTTATAAACCTACAAATAATATTTACTTTAAATTTTTAATTGTATCGCTTAATAATAATAAATAAAATGTAAGTACCTGGGACAAACTCGATCAAATCTGTATTCTCCAGCGCAGAGCTGACGTGAATTACTATACGAGTAACCCAGATCATTAAGTCTTTGTATGAGCAAAGCTATTTTTCTGAAAAAAATTACGAGTATTTTAATGAAACCAAACTTTTTAATACCTTATTGCAATTTATATAAATAGTTTTATGTGTTTCACGTTATATCTCCACCTTTTGACTTTTAGTTTTTTTTTTTTTATGTTTACATTTATTAGATTACTTTGACAGTGATTAATGGTCTCGAATCATTGTTCAGAGGAGCTTTCAACCTTTTTACAAAGTTATTTTACTAAATTAATTCTGACGATCTTAACACAATAATTCAGTAAATTCATCTTATAATATAATTTTCTAATTTCTATGAATTACTAATTTTTTTTAATAAATAATAATAATGAATATCTTATATCATATACTCACAGTCGTCTCCTCGTACGATAAGCAACTAATACACACAATGACTGATATAGCTAAATATTTTTTAATACATGGAAATAATACACACATAAATAAATATAAATATTGTACCGAGACTCAGGCGGGAATTGAACCCACAACCCACGGAGCAGAAAGCACTACAAAGTGCGCCAACGGGCTAGGCAATATATATAATATATTAATATAGTGTTTATTTACTAACTTGGCTTTAAAAGTATTAACCCAACCAGTAACTGTATCTTTATTGACGCATGCAGAAATTCTCTCTTCTCGTAAATGAGGTGGTAAGAGATCCGACAATCTAAAAAACATATTAATTATCTTAGAATCAACATGTCAGTTTAGATGAAAAACTTTTAAAAGAAATGTTAAGAGCACAATAATTTTATTCTAACACATTGCTAGATAAACATGTTGACTTGAATTTATTAACATTTTCTTGACGTAGACCTGTTTTTTCTTCAGCTGACTTGGAAATAAAATGGAATTTGATGATTAAGAAAACGTAATCGATATAACTAAAAGCAATTGCAAATAATTTGATTTTATTCTATTTTATACAAAAGGATATAAACAATATTTTTTTAAACTTAAAAGATATTAACGAGAAAGCCCTATTTTTTATGCGTATCCTGGCGATGGCTGCGGCGAAGTGTATCCTCTGTTCCCAAACTGCATTTTCGACTTCTTTGAAAGGACAGCCCGCCTCGTTGAGCAGTTTCGTAGCTCTCTCTAATTCCCCACGTGCTCTAGCCATCCAACGACGCCTTGCTAACTCCATTAGGAATAACCACGTAGTATGGCGGTGGACTACATACTGTAAAGGAATCAATCGAAGACACAATTTTAAAACACTTTCTAAAAACTTTAGTCACAATGACACAAATACCAGTAGGTATGTTTTACTAAGAGAAACAAGTGAACCACAATTATATTTTTTAATATTTTTGAAAAAACGAGAAAGTTTTTATCAAGAAATCGGCACTCTCTGTGGGGGTCATCACAAACGATTAATATGTCAACAACCAAAAAATCACTAAAAGTTATTTCCTAAGAGTGGCAAAATTGTTATTATATCTGTATACAAGATTAGAAAAATAATTTCATAAACTTAAAACAAACCCGAGTAGAAATTTTTTCGTCTTCCTTAAAAGGACCGGACCAGGCATGCCTGATCAGGACTAGATAAGGCATGTAACGCAGATGATTGGTCTGGACCTGATCAGGATGAGATGAGATTTCCTGATCTGGACCTGACCAGGAAATCTCATTTCATCCTGATCAGCGGGTTCGGTTCGGTCCTTTTAAAAAACACGAATATATATTTTTGAAAAAATTGTTTAACAAAAAAAAAAGCGAAATGATATAAATATGTATTAACATAATTATTATAATATTTATTTCCGTTTATTTTTTCCAATGTATTATTTATTTATGTTTTTACTTTACATATTAATTATTTTTATTTATTTTTGTTATTAATTAATTATTATTATTAATTAAATTTTATTTATTAACTTCTTATGATTAACTACTAACTACTATTTCCTATTACTTACGACTGCTCCACTGTGTAGAAATACCCCTGTGTAGAATACTCCCTGCTAGATTGTCCTGATAGCTGTATATATACTAAGTGCGCGTAAAAACATTAATAGCGCGATTCAGGCTCAGTTCGCGTCATTTCTTTCAGGCTATCCTGATCTGGACCGGACCAGGTCCTGATCCAGTATGCCTTACCATACTTGGTAAGATTTTACATCAGGCTAGCCTTGTCTGGACCGGACCTGGTCCTAATCCAGTATGCCTTACCATACTTGATTATATTTTACATCAGGCTATCCTTGTCTGGACCGGACCTGGTCCTGATCCACTATGCCTTACCATACTTGATTATATTTTATATCAGGCTATCCTTGTCTGGACCGGACCTGGTCCTGATAGAGCTTGCCGGATCAGGCATGCCTTATTCTATCCTGATCCGGTCCAGATACATGATCTGGTTGAGCCTGACCTTTTTTCTACTCGGGAAGGTGCATTTACAGCGCATTTTAAGCTTGGTACGTATGGAGGACGGCACTAACATGAATGCGTGACTTTAATTTGTAAATTGCTTTACATTGTCAAATATAAAATTTATTATTATTATTATTAAAAAAGTAGTACCTAGCAGATATCTAGAGCTTAGAGCCTCTGAATTTGCATCCACGACCTTTAACATTTAAATAGCTTTTCTAATTCGCGTGTATTATGTATTAATTAAACTTCTTGGAAGTTTTATTGCTTGATAGCAAATTCTTGGGTGAATAATAGTTGCTATTATTCCAAGTAATTACAGCAGCAGCTATGGCGCCTTATCAACGTAATCGCATTCAAACCGAAATGTCTTTTCACACGACGAAACGTAATATTATTTGTCAAAACCGTCCAATCTGATATTAATGCTATTGTAGCCGAAAATAACCGTTTACTTGCGAAAAAAACCCTCATAAATACGTAGCTCGTTTTCGTGAGCGTCCTCAAAGAAAAAGAAATGGTTTCAGTCACGAGAACGTTGTAGCTCGTAAGTTAGATGATCTATACTTTTTTTTAGAACTCGTCGAATCTGTCTAAACCAAAGATTTTACCATTCGGTAATAACATTCCTTCTTTAATCTTGAGAAATATCAATATATGTAACAATATATGCCCAAGTTCAAGAGCGCAATAAAGACAATCCAAAAAGTAACTAAAAATTCTACATAAAGTATGAAGGTTATTAGGTCAGGCGATACGTTTAAAGGAAATGATTTATAAGGTTCATATTAAAAGCTATTGAAAATTGCTTAATAGGCCTACTTAATTTATCAACAAATATGGAATTCGAATTTGTGTAATTTCGAGGAGTATTCCGTTAAACGGGTTTTAAGTTTTAACAGTTGTGCAATGAAGGTCAGTTTTAGGATATTTTAAGCGAAAAAATACGGAAAAAACTAGACGAATTACAGTTTAAACTAACAATCGTAAAAGTAAAAAAAATATCAATATCAAGAAGCTATAATATCAAGTGAAGTCTTTGATGGAAAATAACACTATTACGTAATATCATGTGTATTACACGCATTTCCGAGTAAATGAGATTGACCTAGATGCTGAACAAAACGCGAACCTTACACGAGCTTTTGTTTTAAATAGGCGCCCTTAAAATACACACATGCCAACCATACACGTACAACATAGTGTTGCTGTTATGATATTTATAAATTTAATGGTTTGATTTACATATGTGGATGATTCGCTAAGGGTCGCATGTTTATTCTCGTCTTATACTATTTATATGTATATCATTTTTATTTTGTTGTTCGTCATACGGATGTTTTTTACTTATCACTTTAATAAATCAATAAATTAAAATACTTTACCTGCGGAAAATCCTCAAAAAAGCCAATGTCTTCAATTGCTTGGTCTAGTATTGTTTTATCTGAAAAGCAATCAAAATCAAAAACAACTTTATTCAAATTGGCCCCAAGAGCACTTTTGAATCGTCATTTTACAAATTCAAATTTTAAACTGAATATATTACGAAACATAATTATTTTTGACTAATGACGAGGTCACAGGGTTCAAATGTAGAAATCGTTAAGTACCTGTTTATTTAGCTTTTTTTTTGTAGAAAGCTATTAATTATATCCAATACAATAACCCATCAATAAACAAATATTTCGCTACATTGGAATAAGACAGTTAAAACACACGCGAGTGTTTATCACGGCATAATCAGTTAGGCGTTCTGTGATAAAAGTTAAATAATGCTTGTGGAGCCTCATAAAATAGTTCCAACTTCGCGTGATGTAATTCACAGCAGTTACAGTTCACGCGCCGACTTTACTATCATGACACTCACTTGTATCGAAATGTTCCTATCCGGAACTCACATATAAGATACTTTATGAAGGGGGAATGAAGGGCTTTACGATCACCGTGTTTAGTGATTTAGAACAAGAAAGTCACGAATGACATTCGAATAACGCGACAGAAAAATAAATCTAGTCTCTTTATGACTGAATACTAAAGCAAATATTACATCATATTGTAGTAGATAAATATTTTTTTATTGCCTGTAAATGCCAAGAGTATATTTTTAACCGACTCCCAATAAAAGAGGAGGTTCGCAATTGACTGGGTGGACCAATTTCGATATTTTTTTAAATCGAAAGGTGGTGCGTGTCATTAGGTCCCATTTGAATTCAATTGAGATTTGACAAATGTTTTTCGAGCTGTATCTATATCTATTACGTATTTACTTGATTATTTTTTCGTCAACTTTCGTTGTATTACATCGCATAACTTATCGCTGGGTGTACCGATTTTGATAAATCTTGTTTTAATCGAAAGCTGATGCTTGTCTTGTGGTCCCATATAAATCTAGAAAAGATGATTACTTTTTTAGTAACCTTTGATAACGCGCATATACTTGACTATTTTTTCATCTACCTACGTTGTATTACTTGTCAATGTAATTGAAGTCGGTATTTTTTTCGTTTGCGAACAGTAACAGAGGTAGTACAGAGGGGCACAGAAAAAAAACATCCTGCTCAAAATATGAAGCAGCCCAACTGGGCTAGTACCACAGAGAGAAGATCACAGCTAAATAATACTGCTTTCAAGTGTTGTGTTCCTGTTGGTGAGTACGTTGACCAGAGCACTTGGGGGTAATTGGGGATAGGGTTGGCAACGCGCTTGCGTTGCTTCTGATGTTGCAGACGTCTATAAGCTACGGTACTACTCATAAATCAGATGTAAGAAAGCTGATGTTTGTTAAATTGTATTATTGCGTTTAAAAATACGGATATATTTTATTATCGGTCTTAAATATGATTTGAAATGTTAATGAATGATCGATGTTTAAAATAAAAATTTAATATTATTTCTTACATCGGAATACGTCATAGATGAGAGAGTAGACACATCTCATTTCTTGCTCGTCCACAAAATTTACATGCAATGGAGGCTTGCACAGCAGACGAGCAGCTTTCAAAACCTAATTAGAGAGTAATTAAAACAGGACATAATTATTTATTTACGATTTGGATCACGAATTCCACACTGTACATAGAAAACATCCACTAAATATACGAGTTTATACATAGTTACCTGTTCAATATCCCAAACTGGCCCCGGAGCAGACTTGACGCTAACAGGGGGTGGTGCTTTTGCGTTTTTGCACGGTTCCACCAGGCTCCAAGGGGCCCATTCCTCAGTTGGCTCTTCCATCGTCTTGTTATCTTTGACGACATCTTCTTCCCTGCAATAGGTATTTTATTAATTACTTTTTCAGATTTCGACAAATTTTGTTTTAATCGAAAGATGGTGTGTGCCAATTGGTCCCATTTAAATTTATTTGAGATCTAACAACTAATTTTCGAGTTATATCTAATAATGCGTTTTTACTTGACGCTTTTTTCGTCGACCTACGTTGTATTATACCGCATAACTTTCTACTGGATGTACCGATGTTGATAATTCTTTTTTTGTTGGAAAGGGGATATCCCTAGTTTGGTACCGTGATAAGGAAACCAGGATCTGATGATGGGATCCCAGAGAAATCGAGGGAAACTCTCGAAAATCCGCAATAACTTTTTACTGGGTGTACCGATTTTGATAATATTTAATTTTATTGAAAGCTGATGTTTATCATGTAGCCACATATAAATTTTATCGAGATAACTACTTTTTAAGTAATCTTTGATAACGCGTAGTTGCTTGACTATTTTTTCGTCGATCTACGTTGTATTACTTGTCGATGTAATTGAAGTCGGTTTTTTTTTTCGTTTGCGAGCAAACACAATTATTGAAGGAAAGTTATAATAATTATATTATCAATATTATATATTGATTTTTTTTAATTGTAATTGATATGAAATTAATAACTTTGGCTAGTCTTTAGACCGGAGTCATAGTCATAAGACCGGTCGAATTAATTTTGTAACAAAATTACGCCGATAAACGGTCAAATTTTGAGCTTAGATAGTTTAGGTTAATTTTTTTTTTACCCGACAGGTCTTAATCTATAGACTTACCATAACTTACACGATTTTCATTTATATGAGTACTATTTAAAAAATTATAAATTAAATGTCTATAAAATACAGCGCTACAAACGTAGAAATGAAAAACAAAAACTTAAGAGTAAAAATCTTATTTTAAATAGTAAAAATACACTACAACTCGTATGACGATGGAAGTAGGTTACAACAATTAAATTAAACCAAACTATTCATGTATCACAACTCAAAACAACAATGGTAGGATTTGTTACTATTTATAATTACAATATTGTTTTGTGAAGTTCATCAATCATTTCTTTTATCCATTAATAATATTGTAAGACATTATTCAAAAGAATTATTTCTTCCAATCCATATTAATAAATAACCAGATGTTCTCGTCTCGTTATTACCTGTATGATAAAAACTTTAAATATAAAATTTTTCACTGAAAAAAATCGGTAATAAATTAGTTATGAATATATGAAAAAAAGACTTTCACTCGACATATATTTTTAATCGATTTTATAAATGATATAAAAATGACATTAAATAATTTACTCTCATCTTAGATCGTTGACCAAATATATATTTTTTTATTTTTAATAACTGGCTGCTCATACTGCTGAAAAAGTTTTGTCATTTTATTTGTGTGAAATAAACAGTAAAGTATTCAATTATCTTTATAATTAGAAATATCACTCCTCTGGACTTATTTTGTAAAAAACTTGCAGGTTGCAAGAAGTATTAGTTAAATGGATTTTAGAAAAGTCTGTCTGTCAGTTGGAAATTCCCTTTTTTTATATCACTAGGTCGGCAAACAAGCGTACGTTTCACCTGATGGTAAGAGATTACCGTAGCTTATAGATGCCTGCAACACCAGAAGCATCGCAAGCGCGTTGCCGACCAAATCCCCAATCAGGAGCTCTGGTCACCTTACTCACCAACAGGAACACAATACTGCTTGAAAGCAGTATTATTTAGCTGTGATCTTCTGTAAGGTCGAGGTACTACCCCAGTCGGGCTGCTCCATATTTTGAGCAGGAAATTCCTGCTGTGCCCTACCTCAGTTCCCTTCAAAATAACTATGTTTATATTAAACTTTCCGCAGGAAAAGTCATTCCTCACAAGTTAGGGCGGTTATAAACGACATCTCAAAACAGAAACATGTCAATTACATTTCAGCATATATTCTTTCTGTTTGAAGAGTGTGTTGGTTAGACTCTGGATCTTATTTCTATTGCGAAGTCATTCATGACAAATTTTATCTGCCAGAGAAACCTGAAGCATTGCCACTCCGCCACACGTACAGCAACTTTGTATTTGTGAATCTTCTGTTGATTTTATAATGAAACTAGCAGTGCCCTGAGGTTTCACCCATGTTAATTTGAGGAAATATCGTAATAAAACATTTTCAACCAATACTGTGAAAGTCGGGTTATTTACACCGAAGCGCGGCGCGCTGCGAAGTCGTTTCATTTGATTTTGACATTATCTCCTAAATTTTGCGGTCAAATTAAATGCTTTAAAAGACAAAGTTTATAGCATCATTTTTATTAAAAAAAACTCAAATGATGAAGCTCCAATACTTCTACATGGAGAAAGAGGCCTATACCCAGCAGTGGGATATTATAGGCTAAATGCATGCATGTAAATGATGTTCAACAATTTTTTTCAAAAAGCACTTGTGATGAATAACGGACTTACTTGAATAAGAATCTACTCGTATATATCATGCCTATAAAACCACCTTCGCAAATCATGCTTTATTTTAGGAAAAAAAAAACTTGCTACCGTAAAAGGTAGACGTGTTGTCGCGAACTTTTTTTAGAACTTTTAATGGTGATCAATTCCGCCTTACATCATTTTTGGGAAGCTCTAACCGTTTACGCAGCGCACGCAACGGACGCTCTTATAAACCATATTTTTTCCCGTTTTCTTAGCAATTCTTCTAATGCTCAGATCCTATTCTCCGTATCGTGATATTGTCCACATGTCCGAGACATGACTTTCGTTAATTGGGGTAGAGTAATGAATAATTGTGTTGTGTGAAGAAAAAACCGACTTCAATTACATCGACAAGTAATACAACATGGGTAGAAGAAAAAGTTGTCAAGTAAATAAGCGTTGTTAAACATTATTCAAAAACTGGTCATCAGCAGGGTTATTCTGTAAATATCTATTTCGATATCGAGCTTCACCTGAGTGACAGCGCTCACTTCGAAAGCGAACCCACTTGACCTTGGTTTGGAATTCTGTAAACATTCGGTACGCACAAGTGAAGTGAAGTGAGTGTCGAATCGAAGAGCGGCAATCTAGAGCTGTGTTTGTTTTATCGATATTCTTTTCTTATGGCTTTATTTTAGATTATGTGCATGAAGTCAAGTGTCGAATCAAGTGTCGAATTGTGATGAATGAAGCGGTAAATCCCCTTACAGAATACCGAATTCATATTATTAATGCCAACGTTCTCACGCAACAGGGTTCGACTCGTCGCCGCACTCACAAGTGTGGCGCTACGGGACTGTCGAGTTTTAATGAATACCAATTTGATATCTCACCGCGGATTCCGCTGTCGTGACACGAAAATGTTCTTACAGAATAGCACTACAGATCTTGATCAAATTTAGATAGGAAGACAATTCAAGCATCAGCTTTTTTATTGAAATAAGAATCAACAACATCGATACACCTACTGAAAATTTGTAGGGTATATACAACGTAATGCGACGAAAAAATGGTCAAATAAATACGACTTATGATATATAACTCAAAAAGTACGTAGGTACTTGTCAGATCTCAATTAAATTTCTTGAGTACTGAGTCTGAGTGTGTGAAGGCAATATACATATATTACTAATAATGATACTAAATATGAAGGCTGGGGCTTTTCTGGAAGTAGTTACCTAAAATATACAAAACACAAAACACCCAAATAACGCGGCCAACACGCCAATATCCCAGCACGCCAACATGCCAACTTGCTAACACGCCAACTCGCCAACTCACCAACACGCAAACATGCCATTACGCCAACGTGCCATCACGCTAACACGCCAACACCTCAACACGCCAACTCGCCAACCCGCCAACACGCAAATATGCCAACACACCAACTCGCCAACACGCAAACACGCCAACACGCCAACACGCCAACACGCCAACACGACAACACGCCATCACACCAACACGACTAACGACACGACTCAACTTGCTAACACGTCAGCTCGCCAAAACACCATTATTTTTGTGTTGAATAGTCCATTTAGCGAGGACCATTGAAGACAAAAATAATTTTTCAATTCCAACCAGTTATTCTTGAGATAAGTGCGTTTAAGCAAAAAAAAGAAAAATCCATCCATAACTTTCCATTATAATATAATATTCGTATAGATGTCTTTTTCCATAATATGTCTTGTATGCAGACAAAAACATTTATATATATTTTTTGGGAATCTCAGTCTAGTCAGACCTATATAAATAAATATCTAGTCCTGTAGCTTGCATGCAATAGAATATTAAGGGATTATTAATTAGAAAATAGGGCGTATAAAAATCATTTTATTTTAAAACTTTAATAAACAATAACAATTAATGAATTTACCGCAACTATTCTTATTAAGATAAGGACAAAGTATATTAGTAACAAAACTTTGGATAAACAATTTAAATCTTTCCAGTAGAAATTCCGCGACGGACGTAAAACAGCAGCACTAAACAATTTTATTTTTTAACCGACTTTCAAAAAGGAGGAGGTTCTCAATTCGGTTGTATTTTTTTTATGTAGGTATGTTACATCAGAACTTTTGACTGGGTCGACCGATTTCGATGCATTTTGTTTTAATTGAAAGGTGTTGCGTGTCATTTGGTCCTATTTAAATTTAACTGAGATCTGAGTGCGTAGTAAGTAGTAGTAAGAGTTATATCTAATCATGCGTATTTACTTGATTATTTTTTCGTTAATCTACGTTGTAATAAACCGTATAACTTTTCACTGGGTTTATCGATTTTGATGATTCTTATTTTAGTTGACAGCTAATGATTGTCATGTAGTCTTATTTAAATATGATGACTACTTTTTGAGTAATCTTTGATAGCGCGTATTTACTTGAACGTTTTTTTGTCTACTTACGTTGTATTACTTGTCGATGTAATTAAATTCGATTTTTTTTTTTTTTCGTTTGCGAGCAAACACAATTATGCAAGTACATCGTCATTTATCTGTTACATTCTTTTTGGCAATAAATTTTTATTAGGTACTCATTCGTTCAGTGATATCGTAAAGAGAGACTTACTAAAATAATAATAATGACTTACTTAAATCAATACAAGTCCTTATGACGTCTATCGAGCGACGTATGCGAATTACGTTCATGTATCCACGTAATGGCAATATGTGGAAAGTTATAACTGGAACAAGTTCATGGTCGCAGCAATATTACTGAATTGAATATGTTAACTTGTTAGTTCGTTGCGAAACACTCGATATTGTTATCTTATTATTGAACTATTGAGCCTGCTTATGTATAAAACAAAACATTTTAACTTTTATTTTATTTTCGCTTAGTACCTTAATAGTATCATTTGATCGATTTCTTATTATAAAACTATCCGCCGAAAATTTTTACCACAATAATCTTTTAGGGTAGGCAATCGAGCAGGTATTATTAGATCTAGGAATATATTTTATGTATTCATTTCTTTAAGTACATCATATGAAAATGTATTGTTCACCACAAAAAAAATTAGGCTTAAGACAAATTACAATTTCCGTAGTAATTAGACGGGGCAGTCTTTCGTCTATTTACCCGTGTCTTTCAGACAACTCGTAGAATGTAGTAATCTCATATACTTAAATATTTAAAAATCTCGCGAAATATAGATGTAGATAGATATAGATGGACCTTTTTGTAATATTTAACTTTCAAGGTTTTATAAAATAATTGCTTATAAATATTTTCAGCAAATTACGGGTAATGATGGGTCCTTAAATAGATGTGATAGATTTAATGACACTATCACTTAAAATATAATTATGGTTTATTTTTTATCTTTGAGGTTTCCTAAATTTTATCAGATACGTTAGTTAAAGACATTTTCATAAATTTTCATTCATTGTTACGTATCTCGACTGGATTCATTGTATCGCAAGATATCACTGGTTTTAAATATTCGCACGAACGTATTTTCTAACAATAACAAAGAAGTCTACTAATTGTAAGACGGGCATAAAATTAATGGATATTTACTATTATTTATAGACTAATAAGCTTAATTTATTTTTAAAAGAAATGCAAACGTGATCTCGAATGTTTTAATTATTGGTAATACTTGCAGGTCAGCATCAAGGATCTTCTGCATAGCCACCAAATTGAAATACTGTGTGAGCCTCCATTCTTTGTCGCTCGGTAAAACGAGTCTCTCAGCTTCACTTGTGTCTCCTTCAAGTCTCGCAGCATCTTCCTGTATAAGAAGTTCAGCCAACAGCTTTGGATACACTGTAAATAGGTTTCCGTCGCTGTGCTCGCTAAGCGCAATCCACAAAGCATTCGGGTCATAAGTGTTCACCATTTTGGCACCACTTTAAATTTAATTACATTTTATTTAATAGCATTGATTTCAATGTACCTATTAAGTATAATATAATATAAGAGGATTAAAAAATAGATTTCGTTTGTATGTGTTCATGTTCTTTTATTTTAAATAAAGGGATATTAAATGATGTTAACATTATTTTCACAAAAAATACCTATTAAAGAAAATGTAAAAGTTATACACAATGCGTTATTTCTTTGAACGCTGTGTGCCAACTAAACCTTACTGAAGCAGAGAATATCAGCCGTTCGTCACGGCATCCAACCTGTTGCGGGAGGTCGTAGGCATTAAGTAGGTAGATGATAGAAGCTAAGCAGTAGAAATTAAAGGTTTATGCTGTTTAGTTCTAACTATTACCTACTTACGCTTACGACGTCCTTAAGATACTGTAATTGAGAAGTTTTGATTGGAATCTTAACATGAAAAAATATTTTTAATAATTTGTCACTTTTAGTTATAATAAATATCTCAGGATAAGATTAAAATTTGAAAAGACATCGATTTGAAATATTTAATTAACAAATAGAAATAATATTTATAAAGACCTGATTAAACATCAAATAAGTAAAAAAAAAGTTAGGCCGAGATCTTATGGCTTGTATAGAGCATAAATACAAAAAGAAAAATATATAAATGTCAAAATATGGAAATAAAATAATTAGTGCTTCAAATGAAATCCAATAATTATAAAATTAAAAATGTAACAAAAAACTAGACAAAATGTCCTATAATAATTTAATACATTTACAATAGAACATTTAACAATAGAAGATTTTAAATAATTTTAACAAAATGGACCAGCCATTGACGCAGGAAGAAAGCTATGCTGAACGCAGAAAACTTTTCAAAAATATTTGGGAAACGTCTATGCACGTTGACGAAAAGGATGATTTTATAAACAAACCTAAAATTATAAAGTATGTACTTATCTTGATAACTATAAACTCATTGGTCTAATTAATTTATTTGAGAGCAAAAATTAATTTAAATAGGTACCTACTAGTTATTTAGTTCAGAGAATATCTTAGTCTTGATATTTTATAATTGTGATATAATTTTAGAACACTGCGTTTAGATGAAATGGATCAAAGTACAGCAGGAAAAAAGAAAAGACAGCGAATCAAAAACCTTAGAGCCGTTTGCAATAAGTTGTTGGATTTTTGCGATCGTCAAGACGCAGACGATTTATTTTATGAACAGGTTACGAAATATTTATCTAATAAGGCAACAGTCGACCAAAACGATTCAATCCATTTACTTTATTTCTATGTGTAACTTGTGTAAGCCCGTATACAAACAAAGATGTACAGATTCATTCATTTAAAATGTAAAATTTTGATATTTAATCAATAATATCAGTCTTTCATATTCCTTTGCTAGAAGATGCAAGGATGTATCGTAGCTGACAATTGTTAGCTGTCTGTATACCACTTTTATATTTTGTACATTGTTATCAGTTATTACACATTCCTACAGCATGCAAATTTTAATTATAAGCTGAGACTGCGCGTTTAGCTAAATAGCTAACGAATCCATACAAAATTTTGATTTTTTGTATCACTTACTTTTTAACAGTCATAATATGTAGTTTCAAAATTAAGAAGAAAAAGACTTCCAGAAGTTTTAATTAGCCTGAAAGAATAATAAATATCAATCCATCCTCAAAAAAATTCGTATTTATTTTATGAGTAGGCGGTTTAGAATTTAGATCTATGATGTAAGCGAACCCAAGCATTTTTACCAATCATCATGATATTTTAGGCGATAAATACTCGACGAACTAACTGTTTGCTGTTAAAAGGAAAAAGTGTTAAATATATTATTTATTTTCTTTTTGTTACAAATAAACGTTGCGAATTTTTAGTTACAAAATGGTTTATCGTATTTTTTCAGATGGTAGCTCAAGAAAAAGAACCACCCACACATCTACTTCAACCAAAAGTTAAAAAGAAACAAATTAAAATTAAAAAGAATATTCAAAAAGCAAAAAGCATGCTGTCTTCAAATAATGTGACCACAACAGCTAGAGTGACTATATCTGAAATGCAAGACGATCCAAAAGAAAGTACCAAAACTAATAAGTATCCATCACCAAATAAAACTAAACGAACATCTACCAGTGTGTCTACAAAAAAATCTATGAAACCTAAACTAAGCAAAAAAATGTCGTCGAAAAACTCTGAGGTAGCGTCACAGAAAATAGGCAAAAAGAGAGATTATAAGAAAGGAGAATTCAAACCTATACAGCAAGGTACAAAAGATGATATCGTTTATTAATCAACAAACCTTATTTACTTGCTGTGGTTCTTAGAGACAATAATTTCAGGGACAAAAATTCGATTCAAACTCAATTATGCAATTTGTAAAGAGTCAGCTATACCAACTAAGAAAGTACTTCATATGAATAAAATTATAATCAAATGATATTTTAAATAAACCATTACTGCAAATTTCAAGTTGTTTTGTTTTACTTGTTTTAAGATTAGCTTAAAAATCTAATATATAAAATTCTCGTGTCGCGGTGTTTGTAGTTAAACTCCTCCGAAACGGCTTAACCGATTCTCATAAAATTTTGTGTGCATATTGAGTAGGTCTGAGAATCGAACAACATCTATTTTTCATCTCCCTAAATGTTAAGGGTAGTCCACCCCTAATTTTTTTTTTAATTTTTAGATAAATTATTTATTTTTTATTTTATTATGATTTGGCGTTGAAAAATACATACAACTCTAAATTTTTAACCTTCTACCACCAACCCCTATTTTTAGATAGCGTTTAGCGGCAAGACAGCGTTTGCCGAGTCAGCTAGTATAAATTATAAATAATAGTTAAAAATATAGATAAATCTCACGTAGGCCATCACAATTCACATTACATTTGATAACAATTGATAGTTTTGGCTGGGAAAATACCGTCAAACAAATTGAATAAATGTAGTGGATTAGGCTTCTGGTAGATTTAGGCCTTTGTTCAGCTGTGACATTGCGGACATTATGGACACAACTAAACGGTTGACACTGTTGCATACTAACGCGACCCCGTGACGTCCCACTACGACGATGAGGGCACCGCTGGTTTTTAGTGGGTAGTCTGGCGTGTTCTGTTCTGGCTGTGCTGGGAGCTCCACACTCCCGTTGCCTAAGGGCGGCTGGGCTAGTGCGTAAGGGCTTTTTCCAGTGTAAAAAAGATAACCATAATCCTACCAGCGCGCGGGCACCGGAGAGGGTACGTCAGACTCTTAGTGACTAAAAACCGCCCCATGTGATCAGACCTCCATCTGAGTGGGTCGAGATAGGATCGCGCTAGCACTGGCGAGTGGCGTTCTCCTATCCGCCACCTGGGGACGCGCCCATTAGGAAATACAGCAACTCCCTTAGTAGGTAAACATAATTCTAAACAACATCGTTCGTTTTTAACCGACTTCCAAAAAAGGAGGAAGTTCTCAATTCGACTGTATTTTCTTTTTTTTTATGTATGTTACATCAGAACTTTTGACCGTGTGGACCGATTTCGACAAAATTTTTTTTACCGAAACGTGGTGTGTGCTAATTGGTCCCATTTAAATTTATTTGAGATCTAACAACTACTTTTCGAGTTATATCTAATAATGCGTTTTTACTTGACGCTTTTTTCGTCGACCTACGTTGTATTATACCGCATAACTTTCTACTGGATGTACCGATTTTAATAATTCTTTTTTTGTTGGAAAGGAGATATCCCTAGTTTAGTACCATGATATGAGAAAACCAGGATCTGATGATGGGATCCTAGAGAAATCGAGGGAAACTCTCGAAAATCCGCAATAACTTTTTACTGAGTGTATCGATTTTGATAATTATTAATTTAATCGAAAGCTGATGTTTGTCATGTGGTCACATATAAATTTTATTGAGATCTGATAACTAATTTTTGAGTAATCTTTGATAACGCGTAGTTACTTGACTACTTTTTCGTCGATCCACGTTGTATTACTCGTCGATGTAATTGAAGTCGGTTTTTTTTTTCGTTTGCGAGCAAACACAATTATTTCCAAGTTCATAGCGAGACTGACTCGTAGGGAGGACTGAGTTAGGCCCCCAGCATTTAGCCTAGCTCATCCATTTTGCTCATCATTGACTGAGGTAGGGAACAGCAGGAAATTTCCTGCTCAAAAATTGGAGCAGCCCGACTGGGGTAGTACCTCGACCTTACAGAAGATCATAGCTAAATAATAATGCTTTCAAGCAGTGTTGTGTTCCTGTTGGTGAGTAAGGTATAAGGAGTATTTATACATCTATACATACAAATAAATATTTGCTGTGTGGCTACGACAATGAAGAATATAGCCACCCTCTCTTCCTATGGGTGTCGTAAGAGGCGACTAAGGGATAACACAGTTTCAAACCACCTTGGAACTTAAAAAGCCGATCGATGGCGGGATAACCATCAACCTGCTGGCTTTGAAATACACAGGCCGAAGACGGGCAGCAGCGTCTTCGGTGCGACAAAGCCAGCCCTGTGGTCACCAACCCGCCTGCCCAGGGTGGTGACTATGGGCAAACACATGAGTTCACGCCATCTTTGGCGCGAACTGTTGAGGCCTGTGTCCAGCAGTGGACTGCGATAGGCTGAAGTGATACAAAAAAAAAAATTGGAATGTCTGTTTATAATATAAAAAAAACCGCTTTTTACTAAATGCATATCAACGTATACACTGTACATATACCAAAAGAACCTTTTTTACAATTTTTGTCTGTCTATCTGTCTGTTTGTTCCGCCTAATCTCTGAAATGGCTGGACCGATTTTGACGGGACTTTCACTGGCAGATACCTTATCTAATAAAGAATAACTTAGGCTACTTTTACTCTAGCAATTTATTTATTTGTAACTCTGCGAACTGAACAATTTTTTTTTAATGCCACGCGGATTTTGAAATAAATATATTTTAGTTTTTTGCTTCGCATCATTGTCTATGCGCATGCGCAGCGCTCACCAGTCTTAAGATATAAACGTTAAATTTGTTCAACCTATATATATTTATTTAAAAATTAAGGAAAGTGGAGCTGTTCCAAACTGTATATGAGCAATTATAAATTCAACTTGAGCAGTTTGTTAACACTTTGAGCAATTTAAAATATTGTATACATCAAAAGATATAGGAGTTTAAAATTATTGATAATGAATATTTTTCAACGACTTTTTTGATTTTTAATTAAATAATTTAAGGTGAGCAATTTAAAAGGACAACGTAGTTGAATTGAACTATTGAAAATCTATCGATTAGTATTTTTTTTTACATATTATTTTGCGGCTAGGGGGGGTAGGTTTGTGGCAACGCATAGATAAAACCCGTAGTCGTCCATTTGTGACAGTGACGTCATGACGATAGAGAATAGTGTTGTGCTTTACTACGATTTTTTGTAATATTTGTTTTTTATTATGTTATTATAAGTATATATAACGAGTGCAAGATAACAAAAGAAAAATATTGAAAGAATAAACCTTTCTAGATTATATAAGTAGTCATTTACCGCATAAAAACCAACAAAAACAAGTCACTGTGTGGTACTCGATAACGACTCTTGGCAACACTATTTTCTTCGTAGTTATTTTTGTTTACTTTATGCCTTAG
This sequence comes from Melitaea cinxia, assembly GCF_905220565.1. NCBI lineage: Eukaryota > Metazoa > Arthropoda > Insecta > Lepidoptera > Nymphalidae > Melitaea > Melitaea cinxia. The sequence continues at coordinate 13,916,328 of NC_059397.1, read as the reverse complement.
CGTACAGGGTACGGGAATGGGGTTGAGGCGTGGCGCTTAAAAGTTTTATTACCTGTTTATAATTATCCTAAGTCATGTTATTGTCTAATGTCTTAATGGTTATCTTAATTAAAGGACCGAAATAATATCGAATAAAACAAATATATCTGTATAAATAAAACAAACTTTATTCATTAATGATACATAGCCGCCAAAAAGTGGCTTTACAACAATAGGCATTTACTGTTTTGTTCAGGGCTTAAACGAAAGTTAAAGTAATCCGAAGCCTTTGGAGTAACTAATCGCTTTCATCAGTCTATCTTGTAGTTTCTCTTTGCTGTCGTATTCGGGAAGCAGCAAGACATTAAAGCAAGTGTGAGCAGCCGGTAACCGGTCGCAGTCCGGTCCATTTCTGGCTATAACTAGCTTTAAGTGGCTCAAGCCACCCACCGGCACTCTGTCAGAACCGGTCGTAAATTGTAGTAACTTTCGCTTATCCTCTAGTGATAAGCCGTGAACAATGCTCCAAAAGTCTTTTACAGTCTGTGATTCGGCGGTGAAGCCTCCGTCATATTCTGTAGATTTTTCTAGTTCGTTGAAATCGAAGTTCTGCAATGTAATTAAAATTTATTTTTGTTGAATTTTATCATTAAATAATAATACACCCCCTGCTATATTTTGATTCGTAGATCCCATATCAAAACTTTAATAATGTTCACATTAAACATGCTTAAATTATAGCCTATAATGCAATATGTATAACAAAAAACCTTAAAGCTATTTTTATTTAATCTGTCTGATATCCTATGTTACTTAATACTATAAATAGGAAAAACATCGCTTTCTAGCCAGAGGAATCCAAAATATGGAACCAAAAAAAAAAAAGGAATATGTCCACACGGTAACACATGGTATCTCATAGTATACTTATAGTTGGAAAAACGGAAGCCGGAAGGGCATTCCAAATTTTTGCGGTGCGTACTAAGATCAAGGTAAGGTCGGCAGCGGGCTTAAAATGGTTCTGGAGTTGCAAGAGTCTATAGGCTACGGTAACCACTTACCAGTTAACAACGGTAATCACATACCAGTGGGGTTGGGCCATACGCTTGTTTGTAGACCTAGTTGTGTAAAAAAAAACACATGGTAACCGCTACTGGAACAAACATAGAACGTCTCATATAGGGGAATTAGGCTAACCTTGCTTCCGCAAACAAGCATCTCGACCTCCTCGGGGCGGAATAGTGCACCGAGCTGACTCTCATCTGTAACCATCGCGAAACCACGCCGGAAAGCCTTGAACTGAGTCTCTACCGACGAGTTTAGTAGGAAATCTGCGTACAGGTCCACGAATTCCTAGAAAAGATTAAGATTACGATAACAATAACTATAAAATTAAAAAATTATAAAACCCTTTACAGAATAATATTATACTTTATGCTGACTATGCTCTACTTCATTTTGGAAAAAGAGTTGATACTCTAAAAAAATGCTAAGAACCACCGTAAGGAAACTTTAAAGAGCTACGATGCCACAGACAGACATTGGTCACACACATATAACACCTCATTTTGAGTGGGGTAAAAAGTAGAAACCCCTTGCTCTTTTACAGGGAATTCAAATGCATCAGATCTATTTCTGTAATTTTTTTGATGCCAATAAAGGATTTTTTTAAAAGACGATTGGCAAGTTCAAAACACAAATTCTTGAAAAATGATATTGATGTTGTTATACAATACTAATTTTCAAGTGCAAAACAAACTTTATCAAACTGATTAGTTATTATTATAAAGATAAAAAACGAATATGCAACAGAATTAATTACATATTTTAAAAATTGAAAATGAAACAAAACTTTAGTATATTTTGGAATAGCTAGATAACATTACATCATTGAAAACTCATAACGTATTAAATTTACTTATTGTTTCAAGCTCACCTGTTTATTTTCTTGAGTTACAAATATATCATCGCCATTCTCTTTCAGATCGTGAAATATGTTGTTACCGAACACATCTGTGTAACATATCCTAAACGTTTGGTAGTATACCTCTTCTAAATCACTACCTGTATACTCTAATAGGTCCTTTAAACCATTATATAAAGTCTGGAAAAGACAGGTAAACAGTTAGTTATATTAAATTCAATAAATAATTTCGATAATCCTACTAATTATGTAAATTCTTAAAATATATTTACTACAAACAGTAATTGTATATTTTAGTTACTTATGTTTGATATCAAGGTCATTCAAAAAGACAAAATATTCTATTTTGAAATATATAAAAATTAATTTACCATATTCCAGTCTGACAAGTCTTCGAAAGATCCTTTTCTCCCCATTAACTTTCTATACACGACCATGGGGAAATTAACAGCTAATATAATATTGTTATATATAGCTAGTCCTAAAACTATACCGATGAGTGTGAACTGAGCCTCCGTTTCAAACGATGTGGGGTTAAACCTAGAATTAAAAAAAGTCCAAAGTTGTATAAAAATAGAGGAAATAATACACTTTCAGACTGTCACCATTTTGTCCAATGTTGGTAGACTTAAATAAAGGTATTACTTGTACCATCACCATACCGTACAATTGTCGGATACGAATGTTTGAACAGATTTTCACTTTTTTTTTACGTAACTAGGTCGGCAATCAAGCGTACGGTTCACCTGATGATAAGCGATTACCGCAGCTTATAAACGCCTTGCAACACCACAAGCATCGCAAACGCGTTGCCGACCCTACCTCAGTCGGGCTGCTCCATATTTTGAGCAGAACATTTCCTGCTGTGCCCTACCTTAGTTTTCCACTACCTCTACAAATATTTAAAAACCTACTGATCTGTGCCGTTAGATCCGCTCTAAACTCAGTAGTCGATTAGTCAAATCACGATGTAAGCTTTTGACAGTTTCTACATACTGAAACAGTTGAAAGCCAACTTTAAAAATTTACAATTGTGATGTAATGACAAACTATTAGTAGGGCTCTTTAATATTTATGCAACAAAATTGGAGCATTGTATGAATACTCACCAGACGGTCTGTGAGTCGGCTCTGTGCGTGAACATTCCGTAGTCCGCGTTAAAGATCTGCTCGACGACCAACTGGAAGAACTCTTTGCTTACGCCACCTTCATCCACTCCCTGCTCGCCTTCAAACTCCACCACTAGTTGCTTCTTGAGGTCCAGTGCACGCTCCATGGCTATCATCTCCAGCTAAAATAACATCGTCATATTTTACATTTTAGTGGTTTTGGAATAAGAAAGAACTATTTAATAAGGTCATATAATATAAAAGCTCGTATCTTTGGGAGAAATGGTGGTTTTAAGAGAAATAGTGGTTAGTACAAATGGATATAAGGGCCACACACTCATTTGGGCTACATTAGAAGGAACTGTCATCCATAGGAAGCGTTTTATTGTCGCACTTCACGTGCCGTTCCGAGTACATGCGGATGCGGTTCCTAGGTGCGGTAGTGCGGTAGTGCGGTAGTGCGGTGCGAACGTACCTCGACGAGAGCGTCGTCGATGATGTGCGAGCGGCGCACCTTGAGGCGCAGGAAGGGCATGGGCGGCGCGGCGCCCACTACGGCGTGCAACAACGACACGCGCCGCTCCGAGTACATGCGGATGCGGTTCCTAGGTGCGGTAGTGCGGTAGTGCGGTAGTGCGGTGCGAACGTACCTCGACGAGAGCGTCGTCGATGATGTGCGAGCGGCGCACCTTGAGGCGCAGGAAGGGCATGGGCGGCGCGGCGCCCACTACGGCGTGCAACAACGACACGCGCCGCTCCGAGTACATGCGGATGCGGTTCCTAGGTGCGGTAGTGCGGTAGTGCGGTAGCGCGGTGCGAACGTACCTCGACGAGAGCGTCGTCGATGATGTGCGAGCGGCGCACCTTGAGGCGCAGGAAGGGCATGGGCGGCGCGGCGCCCACTACGGCGTGCAACAACGACACGCGCCGCTCCGAGTACATGCGGATGCGGTTCCTAGGTGCGGTAGTGCGGTAGTGCGGTAGTGCGGTGCGAACGTACCTCGACGAGAGCGTCGTCGATGATGTGCGAGCGGCGCACCTTGAGGCGCAGGAAGGGCATGGGCGGCGCGGCGCCCACTACGGCGTGCAACAACGACACGCGCCGCTCCGAGTACATGCGGATGCGGTTCCTAGGTGCGGTAGTGCGGTAGTGCGGTAGTGCGGTAGTGCGGTGCGAACGTACCTCGACGAGAGCGTCGTCGATGATGTGCGAGCGGCGCACCTTGAGGCGCAGGAAGGGCATGGGCGGCGCGGCGCCCACTACGGCGTGCAACAACGACACGCGCCGCTCCGAGTACATGCGGATGCGGTTCCTAGGTGCGGTAGTGCGGTAGTGCGGTAGTGCGGTGCGAACGTACCTCGACGAGAGCGTCGTCGATGATGTGCGAGCGGCGCACCTTGAGGCGCAGGAAGGGCATGGGCGGCGCGGCGCCCACTACGGCGTGCAACAACGACACGCGCCGCTCCGAGTACATGCGGATGCGGTTCCTAGGTGCGGTAGTGCGGTAGTGCGGTAGTGCGGTAGTGCGGTGCGAACGTACCTCGACGAGAGCGTCGTCGATGATGTGCGAGCGGCGCACCTTGAGGCGCAGGAAGGGCATGGGCGGCGCGGCGCCCACTACGGCGTGCAACAACGACACGCGCCGCTCCGAGTACATGCGGATGCGGTTCCTAGGTGCGGTAGTGCGGTAGTGCGGTAGTGCGGTAGTGCGGTGCGAACGTACCTCGACGAGAGCGTCGTCGATGATGTGCGAGCGGCGCACCTTGAGGCGCAGGAAGGGCATGGGCGGCGCGGCGCCCACTACGGCGTGCAACAACGACACGCGCCGCTCCGAGTACATGCGGATGCGGTTCCTAGGTGCGGTAGTGCGGTAGTGCGGTAGTGCGGTGCGAACGTACCTCGACGAGAGCGTCGTCGATGATGTGCGAGCGGCGCACCTTGAGGCGCAGGAAGGGCATGGGCGGCGCGGCGCCCACTACGGCGTGCAACAACGACACGCGCCGCTCCGAGTACATGCGGATGCGGTTCCTAGGTGCGGTAGTGCGGTAGTGCGGTAGTGCGGTAGTGCGGTGCGAACGTACCTCGACGAGAGCGTCGTCGATGATGTGCGAGCGGCGCACCTTGAGGCGCAGGAAGGGCATGGGCGGCGCGGCGCCCACTACGGCGTGCAACAACGACACGCGCCGCTCCGAGTACATGCGGATGCGGTTCCTAGGTGCGGTAGTGCGGTAGTGCGGTAGTGCGGTAGTGCGGTGCGAACGTACCTCGACGAGAGCGTCGTCGATGATGTGCGAGCGGCGCACCTTGAGGCGCAGGAAGGGCATGGGCGGCGCGGCGCCCACTACGGCGTGCAACAACGACACGCGCCGCTCCGAGTACATGCGGATGCGGTTCCTAGGTGCGGTAGTGCGGTAGTGCGGTAGTGCGGTGCGAACGTACCTCGACGAGAGCGTCGTCGATGATGTGCGAGCGGCGCACCTTGAGGCGCAGGAAGGGCATGGGCGGCGCGGCGCCCACTACGGCGTGCAACAACGACACGCGCCGCTCCGAGTACATGCGGATGCGGTTCCTAGGTGCGGTAGTGCGGTAGTGCGGTAGTGCGGTGCGAACGTACCTCGACGAGAGCGTCGTCGATGATGTGCGAGCGGCGCACCTTGAGGCGCAGGAAGGGCATGGGCGGCGCGGCGCCCACTACGGCGTGCAACAACGACACGCGCCGCTCCGAGTACATGCGGATGCGGTTCCTAGGTGCGGTAGTGCGGTAGTGCGGTAGTGCGGTAGTGCGGTGCGAACGTACCTCGACGAGAGCGTCGTCGATGATGTGCGAGCGGCGCACCTTGAGGCGCAGGAAGGGCATGGGCGGCGCGGCGCCCACTACGGCGTGCAACAACGACACGCGCCGCTCCGAGTACATGCGGATGCGGTTCTCGTAGTACAGGCCGAGGGACTTTGTAGCGGGCGTCAGAACGAATGGATATTTCAGGAAAGAAAATTTTCTACCAGCTGAAAGTTAAAGAACTTAATAAGTTACTAAAGTCAATGATATTTAAAAAAAAAAAAAATGTTTTTAACGTCTGATTATAGTGAATAAATGTACAGCCCATCTAATGTGAAGCAACTACCATAGCCTGTAGACGCTTGCAACACCAGAGGCATCACAAGTGCGTTGCCAAATCCTACCCCTAACCCTATCCAAGAGCTTACCACTACAAAAACAAAAATACTTGAGAACAGTCATTTGGCTGCAGTCTTCTGTAAGACTTGCAAAATATGCATTTAGATGGCATTAAGTATCCTATTTAGATATGGAAGACTGACAAAAAAATTCAATACTATAAACAAAACTAATAGTCAATGGTACAATCAGATGTTAAGTAAAATATATCTAAAATAAAACTTACCATTAGCTAGTTCAGTTTTACAATTAGCTAAATCAATATCCATTTCTATAGTATCACTAAGAGGTTCATTGTAGAATTCCTCAAATGGCAAATAAGGTTTCCTAACGTCTAATACATTTATATCTAATTCCGTAGCTAAAATAAAAACACATTTCAATTAGTTATTGATCTGAATAAAAAGTAAATAAGAAAATATATAAAATATAAGCCGATTTCAAATTTGAAATATCATTAAAATCTTTTAAACATATGCAATAGTTGCTTTAAGATCCTTGGTTTTCAGAAAGTTATTAAAATTTGATGGTTGATGGCAATAATTTTTAAAATAATTAACTTAAACATAACAGTTATTAATGCCCTTACCCAAGGGATCATCTTGCTGTGTTCCTTTAAAATTTTTCATCGATGACAAGGGATACAAATGATCCAGAGCGTCACCCAAAGGATCTAACTGATTCGTTAACACTATTGGCTCTTCTCGTAAATTTGGTTCTATCACTCCAGCTAACATGTTTGCGTAATAAACTATCTGTAATAATTAAGAAAACATCTATTTATATACAATTTAAAACGTATAGAACATTTTGTAAATTGATGCAATCATTGGTTAAAACAAAAAACACTTCCAATATTATATTTAAGTATAGAAGTCAAAATTATTCTTTATTACTAATATCATAAATTTCTCTAAGCAAATGTAATTATTAATTGTATTTTATTTTTACCAGGTTCACAAATAGTATTAAGCAAAAAAGTTTGTAATCCCTTACAACAAAAGTAATCCCATGCATAAAACAATGTATTTTGCTGTATGCAGTGCGCAATGTATAGTGCTGCAGTATGTATTAGTTAATTGTGGAAACTTTATTGATTTCAGTTATTGTAATTAGTCATAATATAATAATGTAATATAAAATTGTATGTTTCCCAAATAAAACAAAATAAAATAAAATAAAATAACATCATAATTTATTTGAAAACCTATTGTTTGCTATTCAATTAGTTTAACAAGAAAGATACTATAATATTAATTATTGATTCTGATAATTGAGTTCAGAATTTGTAACATAATGAAAAATAAAAAAAAAATCACCTTCATTAGTTTCGTAGCCATAGTCACACTATCGTCATCTTGAACTTGGAAATTTCGAGAATAATTCGTTGATATAACTCTTAATGTGATTAACTGCTGAATGGTTTCCAAAATATGACGGAGGCTTTCTTTGCAGTGTTGTCCCCACAGACGTGCTAATTTAGCTTGAGCTAAAACATACAAAATAATATTGTAATGTATTTTACATATTAAAGACCAACTTATGTTGCCAGATCACAGATGTTGCTATAAATTAAGGGCTCTAAATCTTATACTTCAAGTTACATTACCTTTAATTGACAAATGTTGAGCGGCATGGCACAGAGCTGGCAATGCAATTTCCAAATAGTCATTGCAACCCAAATCGGGCACTTCAAATGCTATTACAAAGCAGTGAACTACATCTTCCATGCTCATTTTTTTTGCTATTCGGAGATCAATTTCTATGTTTTCTGCTAGCGTTGTTAGTGCTATCACAAACGCTGAGCTATAGTATTCTGATGGCACCTGTTTAATTAAGTACTGATAGTAAGTTATTTGTTTTTTTTTGTGTTAGTACTTTTAATTATTTTTATCTTTCATTTTAAAATAATAATTCTTCATTAATCGTCAGGGTCGAAGCTTTTGTGCTCATTAATGTTTAAAAAAATAATATATAAGATAAACATACTTTGGTAAGGTATTGCAATGCTCGTTGACATGATGCTACATCTAACCCAGGTCCCATTACACTGTCCACATCTTTATCTGGATCACTCGAACACATTGCTTTTGATTCTTTGCCTAAAATGTATTTTAAAATTCATTTTTAATAAAAGTCCAAGGCAATTGGTCAATAACACAGGTTAATTATAATTAAGTGTTGGTTTATTTTTCGTTTTTGAAAGTGATAAATAACAATAATTTTACTTCCACATATTTCCTACCATTTTTTATGAGATTTATAAGTAATCTTTCATTGGTTATATGAGAAATAGAAGAAATCATTGTACTAAAAAACTAAACTTCTTACTTTATGGGTAGAAGGCATTCATAAAATCAGAGTCAGAAGGCATTTTATACTATTACGTTGACTATAAAATAATAAGTCTTCATTCAATGCATGCCTGTATTTAATACAAATTAATTATAAAACCAAGTAGAAACTTACCTAATTTTTTTTTCTCAGCATTTCCAGTGTCACTTTGATTGACTTTCCTTTGAAAACATTTTGATAATATTGTGGGTTGTGTAAAAGCTTCACCTAACACTCTTATTAAAGGTTCAGGATTTTTCGTTTGAAGGCACTCGTCACATAATTCGTATATACGTTCTTCAGTTAACACAGAACCATCTGGAAGGTAGAATTTTATCACTGTTCTATTTCTACTAAAAACTAACAAGTTGTAAAATATAATGCTAGTTGAAACATTATTCACTTATGCTCATTAGAACAACTAAATATATGATTAACTTCTTGAAATTAAATACCATTTGTCCATTATTAAGTTGAATAATTTAGTTCTGTGTAAGATTTAATGGTAATAATTTATATATTTTTATTACTAGATAAAATTTACCAAGTGAAACGACGGTGAAATATGTTGGTACAGGGTATGTAAAGTTAAAACAACCAATTTGCAATCTTTATTGGGAGCAAAACAATAACAAAAACATTTACAAAAAAAAAAAAAAATATTTAAAAAAAATTTGTGATGAACTTTTTAATACTTTTGTAGCATAAAAATTAAATCAAAAATTAAAAAAAAAAAACCCGACAATAACCTGAGTTGCCTTTAAAAAGGAAAAAATAATTAAAGAAACTCAATCTTAAAGTACCAAGTATGTACGAGTATTAATAATTCTAAAAAAAATACATCGCGTTGGGGGACCGCTCCTATTAATTTATTACCTAATATTTATTTTTTCATTAGTATCACATAACCTAATCATATAACCTAACTTACCTAAGACTTTTACCCGAGCCTTATTATTTGGGCAGACGTCGTTGACGGTCGTATCCGAAACGCAACATTTTGAAGTAATTTTATATTTCTTAATTTTATTTTTAAATTCATCTATGTTACTTAGTAAAGTTAGGTTAGTTTTAACTATTTGTCATTGAATTGTTAGGTTTGGAGACTTTATTTCTTAAATTTTTAATTTAATTTTTACTCTCTACTTTTTATAGGTACACTTATTATAATGTAGATTTTGTTTCTCCCCACCACATATATCTGCAGATATTGGGTAATTTCCCCACTTTTACCCCCACAGTTTTTTCAGTGCTCAACCGATTTTCATTGAACACATTATTTTGTAATGTGCACGTGATGCGCTTTCATTCGAGACCCCATTAGATTATATTTGCAGGCATTCAATATAAATTAGATTTAAATAATTGTGTTTGCTCGCAAACGAAAAAAAAAAAACAACTTCAATTAGATCGACGAGTAATACAACATAGATCAATGAAAAAATAGTCAAGTTACTACGCGTTATCAAAGATTACTCAAAAAAGTAGTTATCAGATCTCGATACAATTTATATGTGACCACATGATAAACATCAGCTTTCGATTAAATTAAAAATTATTAAAATCGGTACACCCAGTAAAGTTATTGCGGATTTTCAAGAGTTTCCTTCGATTTCTTTGGGATCCCTTCATTAGATCCTGGTTTCCTTATCATGGTACCAAACTAGGGATATCTCCTTTTCAACAAAAAAAGAATTATCAAAATCGGTTCATCCAGTAGAAAGTTATGCGGTATAATACAACGTAGGTCAATGAAAAAAGTGTCAAGTAAAAATGCATTATTAGATATAACTCAAAAAGTAGTTGTTAGATCTCAAATAAATTTAAATGGGACCAATTGACACACACCACCTTTCGATTAAAAAAAGTTTGTTGAAATCGGTCTACCCGGTGAAGTTCTGATGTAACATACATAAAAAAAAAAATTACAGTCGAATTGAGAACCTCATCCTTTTTTGGAAGTCGGTTAATAAAAAATGCGTCATACTTTTCAACTTTAAAATTAGCATAAATTAATTAATTTTGTTTTTCTACCAGGAAAACATTACACGTTAAGTATGTGTGTATGTGTTAATAGAATACTTACTATCATAAATAACCTTTTCACTTTCCCCGTGCGATATATTATGACTAGTTTCAGGTTTATCTGCCTTGTTATATGCAGATACGCTACACGACGCCGAATCAGATTCCTTATTTTCTCCGCTAGATTTGTCTTTTACGTTAGAATTTTTTGTGCTGAAACAAAATTGTGTTCTTATAACTTTACTTGTAATAGTAAATTCTTGATATTGAATTTAAATAAACATATATTAAATAAATAAATAAATAAATATCTTATAGCATACATACAAACGTCTGCTCCCATGATAAGCAACTTAATGCTTCTGTATAGGTAACAACCGACTATTATAGCTAAATATACACAGAAATATTACATATGTAGATATATAAATACGAATATTACACCCAGACTCAGATACCCAGACCCAGATATAAATACAAACGTGTGCAATAAATCTGGTACTAAATTATGACATAAACAGACACTACAAATTTACATTTATACTAAATTTAAGATAATTATATTAAAGCCTTTTATTAGTATATTTAATTTAAAACACTATGTTTTACTGTCATCACACTGTTAAAATAAGGCAATGCTGAGCTTACCTAGCGCTGGAATCACATGTACTTGCTTCTGTCCTCGGAACTTTGTTAGGAAGAGTGTCACACAATTGAGCTTCTTTATAGAAAAGTTTGATTGCCTCCGCTGCTGCTTCATTTGGTGTTAAATTTCTTGCCTAAAATAATGCACATATATTCTTAACCTATATCCGATAAGTGTTTATAATATGTATTTTGACTAGTCTTAATTCATTATGATGTTATAGGTCTTTGGGTAAAATGATTTAAAGCCATTAAGTTTAACTAATAAATACTGTTTGCAATACAATCTTAAATGGTTTCTTAATTGTTTATTAAATTAACCCACTAATTAAGTTAACTCTACTTGTTAATAATAAAAAAAAATATTTTAAAAGACCAAGATGACCTCTCCGCTTGAAGCACAATATTTGTTGTCACAGTTAGGGTTGCCGCAACCATCTAGCAACTGGTAAAAATATCTCTCAATCAATTGTCTCGCAGCCGCACGTTTCATAATGTGAGGATTGCTCGAGCCTGAACCGGCGCATAAACCTACTGACGAATGATCCTTGGAATTATTTGGGGTCGCACTATTATTCGACGATGATGCTTCGCTCCCCCTGAAAAAGTAAAATTTAAGCCAAGGTCTCGTGTGATTTGCGATCGTTGTCAACAAAGATCAAAATTGGCAAGTAATGCATAACCTCGAATGATTTGTATCAGCTACGCATAAAATAAACAATGTTAATAGGCATACTTTGATTAAGTCACTACGATATGTATGAAACGTTTAAGATTTTGAATAAATAAAGAAAATAAAAAATGACAAATTTATTTACCTTGAAGCTTCGTCAGTTTCGCTTTTTGAGTTCATAGAAATAAATGATTATATGTTCTTAATAGCTTCTAATCGTCTAATATATATAACGTAATGACACTGGACCAAACATTCGTTATTTGCTCAAATTTTAAAACAATGTTTTTACAAAACAAATTAGGCAGGTACACAAAAAAATACCAATTGTTCTCAGTTGTTTTAAAGTTTATCCCCAATAGGGAAAGGCAAAGGACTATAATCCATACAGCCCCAATTGTTCTCATTTTACAATCTGTCAACCATTTTGTAACTGCGTGTAGTTTTACGCAATTCATATTTCGCAAAAATGATGAATATTTAATCTAAGACAATGACACATAATAAAAGTAAAGTAAAAAATAAACATAATTTAGTAAACAAAATAAAAAACTTCTCAAATTCTTTATAATAATTTAGAATTTTTTAATCTTGTTATAATAAAACTGCATCATAATAAAATTCATAAATTTCAAATTACCGTAAATGGAAGCATATATTTCATAACTGCGTTCTGTTTAACATTTTTTGTGTCATATTATTCATCAAAGTCAGTAAGGTGTACATAAGGGCCTGATTCAAGCTATTGGTAATTGGACGGATGACGGCATCTGACAGTAAAGTTTTTTATTCCTTATTCTTTTTTAATATCGAATTCTACTATATTTATGAGATATTTCTATTCGCAAATATTAATCACAAAATTTTATTTGTATCGTTATCCGTCAAATAGCTTTTTCCACTTCTGGTAAAACAGGCCCTAAGTGATATTGTTAGTGGCTCGTAAATTATTTATTTATTTTTTATGACGTAATATTTTTAATTAAAATATTAAAATTCACTGAAATGAAAATATCTTTCAAACTTTTCAAAGTACAGAATATTTATTTGTTTTTATCTGTTGCGAGAAATTAAAAGTGGGTTTCTAGCTTAGCAATTTTTTTCCAAATTTTGGGAGTAAGTAAGCGGTCATGTTATAATAATTTTTTTAAACAATTAAGTCGACAAACAAGTATATGGCCACCTAATAGTTAGGAATTACCGTAGGTTAATGACGCTTACAATACCAGAAGCTTTGCAAGCACGTTGGTGATCCTATCTCTGACCCTTACCCAAGAGCAATGGCTACCTTACTAACAACAAGAATATAACACTACTTGAAAGCAGCATTATTTTTCATTCACATTGCATTCAAATACTGCATTATTTAAAATGCGTAATCCATATCCTACAACGTTAATTTTTTTTTAGCTGTAAGTAAATAAAAAGCGGAATTGTATTTGATGTAATGAGTTATATATGAGTTAGGTTTAAAGAATTTTGTTTCCTCAAGAGCATATCAGTTCAATTTATGAGCATAGTATGGTACATAAAGATACTGTATTGAATAAGATACTCAATAACTCAAAAAAGAGCAGCACTAAACAGACAAGTTTGTTTATTTGCTTAATAGTTATTTCGAGTATTATCAATTTCAAGTAAGATGTGGTTTTTATTTTCGTTTCATTGTGTGTATTTTAATAAAATAATGAGCAAATTTATAAGTAGGTATTTGTTGTGATTGAATTTTTTTATTGGTTTATTTTTTATATTTGTCGGCACCTGCGCTGTCGTAGGCAATTAGTAAGGAATTTATAAACAACAGGTGCACCGATCGCGCCACCTAGCGCATTGTTCGATACTCACCTACCCTCACTCATTCTATTACTCGAGTCATTCTGACGTGTATAAAACGACCGGAGCAACCGCGGCTAAGGTCTTGGCTCTGGCTTATCATGATGTACTTGTTGTATCCTGCTAGTAGCTTATCCTAGACTATTTCAAATAATTAATTTTGTGTCTCAAAGGGGGCCTCCTTAAACCTTCACCTAGGTCGCAAGTCCTAGGAACTGCTCTGAGTTTCTCCCTCTGTCATACGATGGACCCGGCACCCGCACGATGAAATCATTTAATGCTAAGAAGTCCATCACCATCCCCCCTCCCCCCGATAACTGTCTTGTGTTACCTTACATTGTTGTTGATTGTTTGTTCACACAATATACTGCAAATATATTATATTGTTTTAATTTTCTTATTTCGTTTAGTAGTTTATTATATCTGTAAAGAATATTAAAAAAATACATTCTAAAATACTACTTATAACTAGTTATTATTAGTTTGTTGTTTTATTTTTTCTTAAAATATTCTTTTCAAAGTGGCTTAACCCGTTTTAGGAGTTTTTGACTTTAGTCGTGGGGATAACTATTTTTGGGAAACAATAACACACGATGAAGTGTCAGTTGTCACCAAGGTGTCACCGTCTCACCTTATGTTTGTAAGTTTGTAAAATCTGAGATTGTAGCAAGATTGTAGCTAAGATCAGGTTTTTGTAAACACATACTGTAACTTTATTGTTTTAAAAAATTAACTTCTGTGCACGGTTTAATTCGTTCTTTAGTGTTTTAGTTACGTTATCCAAATTCTGTAAGCAAACATATTTCTAGGCATATATTTTCACAATTTTTTACCTTGTATTAGAAAAATGACGGAGCTTCAGCCGCTTGAACAATCTGTTGAAGAACGAACAAAATCAATACTTGATGGATTTCAAATGTAAGCTTTCAATACTTGGTACATACTGGTCTTTCTCCTACACGGGGAAAGAGGCCCATGCCCAGCAGGAGGATGTTACAGGCTGAAGCAAAATATTGCAATAATGTGTGGTGACTATGCCAGTGTTTTCAGGTCCCTATGATAACAACCTGGATCTAAACAGCAATGTTCCATTATAATGTGTTTCTTTATAGGTATATATTTGGCGAATATCTGGCTATCCGCCTACATGAATGGCGGAATTTCCGGTATCTGGTATCCGGCTAAATTAATTTCCACTTTGTGTTCAAATGCTTCATTGAGCGTGAATCAAGCGATTAATCACATGTTGGTAGCCAACTACTCAAATTGCTACACCTAAAGAGTTGCTAAATAATGATAATTGCATTTGCTCACAAACCAAAAATTATGATCAAGTAATGCAACGTAGGTAGTTAATAAAACAGTCAATTACACATAATTATAACATGTATTATTATAATATAACTTAAAAAGTTCTTGTGTAATCTCAATCTAATATAAAGGGGACCAGAATAGCAATTATCGACATTGTTTAACAAATCTTAAGCAATATATAGTTGAATTGTAAACCTCCTCCTTTTTTGATATCAGTTAATAATAACTAAGAGCTGATTTAAATAATGTACCAGTATATTAAAACAGTAACAATTAACAGCAATTTAAGCTACATATCACTTGTTGCTACACATCAATCGATCGTTAAACAGTTACTAAAAAAGTCACCAAAAACCATAGGGATCATCTCTTTTTGCTATTAAAAAATGCTCTAAATATTTTATTGATAAATAATAAAAAATATGAATTTACGAAATGTTTAAAACTTACACCTATGAAATCTTTTTCTTTGTTTTATAGTTTTTATAATAGTTTTATCAATATTTCTATCTTACTTTATGATAATGTAATAAATAAAGTGTATTATTCAGTGCAGGATTACATAGTTGCTACTGTATTCATTTCATGCAAGATATTACTAATTTTGTACTAGTGTAAAGTTTATATATCATTTTCAAAAGAGTAACTGTGAAGTGTCTTGTTGATTCTTCTCTGCAGAATCTACATTCCGACTCGATGGTAGCTTTACTTTTACAAACATAATAATATCATTAAAGTTTTAATTTGTAAAATGATGATTCGAAAGTGTTCATGGGGCGGGCCTATTTGAATAAAGTCAATTTTGAATTTGATTTTGAATATTTCTGTTACAGCAATTATATGAATCTACGAGATGTGGACAGTGGTAAGTTTTTCAAACATAGATTATTAAAGCATAAAAATAATAACAGTAAAATGCAAATGTACCCACTAATTTTAATGTTAATAGTAAGGTTGTCACAAAGCTTTTTTCGTCTTTTGGGTGTTTGTGATTGTAAGCTGGTTTGTTATAATGTTTATAGCCATAAAGTGGTACAATTAAACAGCAACCTACCTTTTTTCGGTTTCTTCAAAATTCTATGCGAATTTAATTTTGTTTATTATAATATAACATTTCACAAACTTTGCAAAAACAAATTAAATATTTGGAAGTTTTTAAAAGGTAAAAAAAATCAGTAAAATATTAATTTAAAATAAAATTGTGAAATAATTTATTGATTTTAATAGTGTGCATTTCCTTCTATGTCTTAAATGAACACCTGCAATCGCTTTGGAAGCCAGTCCATTGTCTTGGGTGTCACTTTGTGGAATCTTCTGCCACTCACATATGAGCCCCGATGCAAAAATAGTTCGTCTAGTATGGAAAGTAGTGCAAAGCGTAAAATATAGAAAGTAAATATTGGTAAAATAATTAAGACATTTAATAAAAAGTAAACCACTATTTGAAGAACATTTTAAAGTTTATTTTAACATAACTGAAATTCTTTCATGACTTTACATAACATAAATTTAAAAAATATTCAAAAAAACAACGCAAAAGTATTCGTCTACCCTTGTCACTCACGCAAAATATTTCGTCTACCACTTAGTTGTGTCGCCTTTGCTCTCAAGAGGCATGGTTGCAACCAACGCTGCACACTCCTCAGGAGTAATTGACTCCCAGACAGCCAAGAGTTTAGCCTTTAAGTCGCTCTTCGATCTTGATGGATTTTTTCGGAGAACTTTTTTCATTTTCCACCATAGGGTTTCGATCGGCGACAAGTCCGGACTGTTAGATGGCTATTCGATTGCAAGCATCCCTAGCTTTTCGCCAGTAGCCACGTCTTTGTTGTCCTTGCAGTATGGCAGGAAGCACCATTCTGTTGAAAAATGAAAGAATCTTGATGCTTGAGTTACGGAATAGAGGGCAGTAAATTTCCAAAAGATTTTGATACCTTGCAGAATTGATAGAACCATCCACAAACTGCACACGACCAAGACCTTGTGCAGACATGCAGCCCCATATCATAAGAGACGCCGGAAACTTCACTTTGCGTTTGAGACAATCAGTATGAAATGTCTTATTTTTGTTCCGAATCACTTTTTTCCTTTTATCGCCGACTGTCACTTCAAATTTGGACTCGTCACTCCAAATGATACTACGCCACTGATCGGAAGTCCAATTTAAATGATTCTTTTGTACAGCAGTCAGTGGTTTCTTCTTAGCGGTGTAAAATCCTTAACCCATTCTCTTTAGGACTCTTTTGCAAGTATCAACTGAGACGTCTTTGTGAATCATGTCCTTCCATTGCACCGTGAATTTCCAGCTCGCGCACGACGATTATTTTTCATGATTTTCTGTAGGATTCTCTTTTCTGCTGAAGTTGTGATGCGTGGTCGATCAGTTTTCTTCAAACAAGAAGTCGTTCTATTGTTTTTATAGTGCTGAATGCTAAATTGGACTGTAGACCTGGGAAGTGTCAAGTGTTTAGATATTTGGTAACGTGATTTGCCAGCAGCGACCCCACAAACTATTCGCTTTCAAAGCTCTTCACACACGGGTTTGCCACGACCCATTGTTATTTGAAAACTAATGAAAAAACTGAAATTTTCAGAATTTATACTGTCTCACTTGACAAATGACACAGAATTTTAAAAATTTAAATTATGCAACATAATTATACAAAGAAGGAGTAATCACCGATAGACGAACTCTTTTGCATCGATTAACAATTAGACGAACGATTTTGCTTATAACTTCTTCGAATTTAAAACAGGATATGTATAAATTTAAAAAGCTAAAATAGTTTATTGGTTCATAAGTAAAAAATGGCATAAGTAACGCGACATGCGATAGTAGAACAACATAGATATACAAAAATAATTAAGTTAGAAAAAAATCTCACAGAGAAAATTTCACACTAGACGATCTATTTTGCATCGGGGCTCATAGTTGTAAGATTCGTTGTACGACTCCGAATCCATCTTTTGAGGTTCCATACATGGTCAATCAGGTTTAGATCAGAATTCCAAGATGAACATGGTCATTGCTGAACACTGGCTAAACCTAGTGTCCGCAAGTGCCACATTCCTGGTTGTGCCAACTGCGTCCATGCGGCATTTTTTAGTTTAAATGAAATCACGGTACCCTTGATTTAAATTGAAGGAATGGCATCACAACATTTTAAAACTAATGTATCCCTCTTACAAAATGTGAAGCTGGAATATCAAATTACGATTAAATTTATTATTGTTGAATAAAAAGTACAAAATCAAACAAAAAGAGTGTGCGATTGCTTTGTTTATTGTAGGTATACCAATTTATAAAGTTGCGACTAGCACTCAAAGTGCAAGTTGAGTTGAAAACATTTAAAAAAATATCGCAATTTAGATAGGTGGCCGGTTAATTGTGCATCTGAGTTTAGATGAACAGAGATGTTCTTCTGTGATGGAAAATAATTCGATTTTAATAATATAAACGTATGACCTAAACAAACATTTGTCAAGATTTTGACATAATGCAAACCTGTGACCTATACAAACATTTATTTATTTATTTATTAGGATAACCAACAGAAATTACAACAATAAAAACAAAAGAATTATTTTACACAACTGATTACAGAAGTTTAATTGTATTTCTTTTTAAAGGTAATCACAACATGTAATAATCAAATAGTAAATATGAAATAAAAGTATATCAAAAAAAAAAAAAACAGCATAAGTTAGATTTAATTATTGAATTAGATTAGATTTAATATTGAATTAGATAAATTGATATAGATTAATTTATCTAATTTATCCCGAGATAGAATCATATGCATGAACATTAGAGCAACCATCACTTTTAATACAAAACCAAAACATTGACATGCATTTTTTGACTAGCCCATTAGCGCAGTTTGTAGTGACCCTACTTTCTGTTCCGGGTGGTTTGATTTCTGCCCTGAGTCTGGGTGTAATAGTAATATTTCTTTAAATATTATTTTAATGTATGCTTATAAAAAACAATGTGTATATATCGATTGGCTGTAACCTACAACACAAGCATTAAGTTGCTTACCTTAGGAACAGACATATTTCTGTGTACGCTGTAGATTTATTTATTTATTACTAGCTTTAACCCGCGGCTTCGCTCCAAAAAGTATCCTATGTTACTTCTAATACCTCCAAGAATATGTGTACAAAGTTTCATGATGTTCGGTTAAGTAGTTTTTGCTTGAAAGCGTAACAAACAAACGTACCTTCACATTTATAATATTAGTAAGGATTATTATGAATACTTATTATTTTTAATTGTTTATGTTTTTCTTTTATTTTAAATGTTATAGGTAAAGTTCTGTGGCAGCACAATGAAGACATGTCAAACCCGGATGTGGAACATGAGGCTCGAGTGCCGAAACGTATTCTCAAGTGTAGAGTTGTGTCTCGGGAGATGAACTTCAGCTCGGTAGAATCAATGGACAAATTTCGTTTGGAACAGGTTAGAAAACCTTGATTACAAATTAAAAGTTATAAACTTAACAAGAAAATATTTTAATTTTTTTTTTTAATCATCAATCTATCTGCGATCAGCTATTTGCTATAATCAGATTTCTCTCAGATTCTATTCGTTTCTTTTATGGATTGATAACTCCATTGATTTAAATCTTATGAATCTCTGATCTCCACTCCTATGAATGAGTCTTGCCGCAAGTATTATATTTTATTTTATTTTTTATTTTTATTTTGTATGTATTTTAAATAAAAGTCAACCTATGCCTCTTAAGCCTATATATGTGACCAGTTTATTCTTGTGTTCGTATAGTCTTTTTTGTACCCGTATGTTATTAACCCTCTTAATCCTCCCCCCCCCCCCTCTTATAACTTAGAGATATGAAAAATAGATGTTGGCCGATTCTCCCGATATTGACACAAAATTTCATAAAAATCGGTTCAGCCGTTTCGGACGTGTATTTTAACTAACATTGTGACACGCGAATTTTATATATATAAGATAAGCCAATACAGATCTCCCAGTTTTCTCTTCGCATGTTCCTCTTTTTCCTTTGATATGATCGTTCCAAGTAAGTCTTCTGACCAAATGCATTCCCAGATATTTGGCTGTGTTTTTCTGTGCATTTCTGTTCATTTTCACTACATTTCTTAAAAATTAATGGTTACTGATATTCAACGGTCCTTACTAGAATTAACTCCCGTGCTGGGGGTCCGGAAATACACAATACACAAGCATGGACGTCCAAACCACGGCAAACATCTTTATGGTCAATACAAACTTAAACCAAGTGCTGTGACCGTTCCGCGTCTTCGAATTTTGTTGATGGTGTGTCTTTTTATCAAAAAACTTCATAAATAAAATCCATAGGGATAGTTTACAAACATTTAAATGCTGTGTTAGCATGTGAAACAATATGTAATAAAGTTCTAGTAAATACTTATTTGTATTCAATACAGTTAAAAGGTACTAAAATACATCAGTGTGTCGCGACTAGTAAACTCTTTCTCTTTATACCGATGATGACTTGTTATAAATACTGATAATATTTCTAGCACAGCTCATGTTAATCCTCATTGCTTTACACAAAAGAATTATATTTAAAAACCTATTTTTTTCCACATTTCAGAAAATATTATTCAAAGGAAGATGTTTAGAGGAATGGTTCTTCGAGTTTGGCTACGTGATCCCTAATTCTACCAACACCTGGCAGTCTATCATAGAGTCGGCACCCGAGTCACAGATGATGCCAGCTAATGTGTTAAAGTAAGCTTTTAGGAAAAAAAATCTTTATATTCTATTTTCTTTGCCCATTTTAGAGTAATAAATTATCAATGATAAATATCAATACAAGGTCTATAGACCTAATTCTGTTCAATTCTTCACTGCTCTGAGTAGTGTTAAATATCAATTGATTTGTCAATTTTAATTGATTCTGTACCTACTCAGTTTTAATGTGATATAGTCTTCATTTAGTAGATCAAATAGAAACCGAACAGTTGAGGGTAGGTACGCCTTTAGACCTTAGACTATAAAAAATATAAGATTTTGAAAATATTAGTTCATGTATATCATCATATACAAGTATATCATCATATACAAGTATATCACTTATAGTTGTGTATTTTTAAATCACTAAATACTTAATTATAGATAATATACTTAGAACCAAATATTTCTAAACAAATAGCTGGTCTGACGAACTTCGTAGGTACCGCCTTTTATTTTATTTTGGTGAATATAATAATTATTTATATCTAAATAAAATATATAGCCTATCTTTCGAGTTGAATCAAACTGCACACGGTGTGCAAATTTGTTTAAAATCGGTTTAGTAGTTTAGGGAGTTCATCGCGGACAAAGAACGCGACGCGTAATATAATATATATTAAGATATTAATACAGTAATGTTACTGATTCAGTTTTACTGGTTTTTTTTTTCAAATTATTTTAAAGCTACAATCTGTACTAGTGCATTATATCAAATATCATGTTTCACAGCTTCATTCTAGCGATTTACACTAACATAGTGTAGGATGTTTAAAGGTACATTCCATAAAATGAAATGCCTACATATATATATATATATTTAAATGAATGTGACAGAATGTAGAAAATAAACTGACATTCAATACAAAATATAATCAATTTATTAGGTACAGCTTACTAGAATGTAACCCAATATTGCTTCGTCATAATTTTCTCTATTATAAAATCAAAGCAAAGACTAATGACGAATGACTCCATCTTACACTATTTTTAATTGTATCGATAGTAGCAACGCGGCGTATATTACAGATTATCTTTGATCCCATGACCTGATATATCTGATACTCAAAGGCTCTAAAAGTTTCAAAAGTTCAGAAACTTTAAGAAAAACGCAACCACAGCAATTCCAAATAATTTTGTTTTTGTAACATGGTAGTGTCTCTTTGAGTCAGTATTTCAGGCACTGTCACTTTTGCTTCCGGATTTAAAATACCGGGAATCGAATATATTTATCTGTAATTTTTTTTACAAGTAATAACTTCCCTAAGAGGATAGTGCTTGAGGATTTGTTACGACCTAGCAGCCAGTCTTTATGTATATTTTTACCTTAAATGGTTTCTTATGTAGGTACATCGTCTAGAATTTCTAGGATGTTCTCGTCAAGAGCACGATCCTTTTGGTTCGACACTGGATCAGCTTCCGTCAAATACCCTGGATTTGTATCTGGATTCGATTCCCGATGCGATACAGATGGAGTTTCCGTAAGTAGTGAGATAGCGCGCGGCATATCTAAAAGTTGGAAGCCAGAATGACTTACTTGCGCCAGCTCTGATGACGGAGGAGGCGAATCTTGCATCTTTCATTGTCAACTACAACCCCATATGTGCAAATTGGGAATATAAGTCTACATCAAAACTCGAGGGCTAGACCCACAACGTGTACCCACACATTGTGGTAGGTGGAAAGTGTCAACGTCACATCTTTGTATTAAAATATCAGCTTACATTTATATATAAAAAACACGTCTTTTTAAATTAGTCTCCAAATTCTTAAAAATTCATCTTATATCCTCGTTGTTTACTGTTGCACCTCTCCATTCCACGCACAATGAGAACGAACAGTGACTTAATAATAACTGTGCTGCCTACCAGAGGCGGCTCGTGACATTTTTTGATAGAGATTCACATAAAAAAATACACGAAAAACTAGAGCTTACCATTGATTTATTTGTATAGAAACTCTATTCCGTCCATGCAGATTCGCCAGCTCCAAACACCAGATATGGAAAACAAAATCATTTATTGCTTTCTTCGCTTTAGCCTGTAATATCCCACTACTGGGCATAGGCCTCTTTCCCCATGTAGGAGAAGGATCAGAGCTTAATCCACCACGCTACTCCAATGCGGGTTGGCGGATATATTCCCTACTATGAGTAACGATCGCTATCACTCCCGGGTCCTGATCCAGTATGCCTTACCATACTTGATTATATTTTACATTAGGTTGTCTTTATCTGGACCGGATTGGGTCCAGATCCAGTATGCCTTACCATACTTGATTATATTTTACATCAGGCTATCCTTGTCTGGACCAGACCTGGTCCTGATAGAGCTTGCCGGATCTGGCATGCTTCAATTTATCCTGATCGTCCAGATACATGATCTATAGAGGCATAGGCCTCTTTCCCCATGTAGGAGAAGGATCAGAGCTTAATCCACCACGCTGCTCCAATGCGGGTTGGCGGATATATTCCCTACTATGAGTAACGATCGCTATCAGGTTTACATGATAACAACCGGGACCGATGGCTTAACGTATTCTCCGAGGCACGGTGGGGAGACCCACAAGGACTGCACAAACACCCAGACCACGGCAAACACCTGTATGGCCAATACAAATGTTTATCATGTGCGGGGATCGAAACCGCAACCGCCAGCGCAACAGCCACAAACCAGTGCTGTGACCGTTGCGCCAACGCGTGTTGGTAGTTCTTATATAATAATAATTTACAATGTGTGTCCTATTATTATTTTATTAAGTTAAAGACGATTTTTAATCCATGCTGTGACCTTTGCGCCAACGCGGCGTCATTGCCTTCTTCACATCTACACAACCAAAGGTCTTCGAAATATTGTTCGGATTTAAAAACTAGCGTAAAATATTTAGTTTTCGTACTACATGTTTGAGTAAGTAGTAAGTACAATTTCAGTTCGAGGCACATTTTGAGTCTTTTCACAATTTTTTATAAAAAATACACTGTTTTGTTCCATTTTTAACACAAAATGTCGCGCACAAATTATTTTTATTTCTTATTTAAAAGCACACCGTACACCGTTACAACTTGTAACTTATAAGTAGCATCCGGTGTCCCACGGGGTTCGCATCTTGGTCCCACTCTCTTCTTAATTTTTATTAAAGACTTAACACATTGTTTACATTCTAAAATGAAACTGTTTGCTGACGATTTAAAGATTTATTAACTGCTAGCATGATATACGTGCACTACAGAGTGACATAGATGCCGTTAATTCCTGGTGCATCAGAAATGGCATGTCTTTAAACATTGATAAATGCTGTGTGGCACTAAAGAATTTAGCCACCCCCTCTCTTCCCGTGGGTGTCGTAAGAAGCGACTAAGGGATAACAAGGTTCCACAACCACCTTGGAACTTAAGATGCCGACCGATGGCGGGATAACCATCCAACTGCTGGCTTTGAAATACACAGGCCGAAGACGGGCAGCAGCGTCTTCGGTGCGAATAAGCCAGTACTGCGGTCACCAACCCGCCTGCCCAGCGTGGTGACTGACTAATGGCATGGCAAAACACATGAGTTCACGTTATTTTTGGCGTAAACTTGCGGAGGCCTATGTCCAGCTGTGGACTGTATAGGCTGTAATGATAATTATAAACATTGATAAATGTTACAATATAAAATTCATACTAAAAATAAGAGACACCGGTTTAACTACGCTTACAAAATAAACAATATAGACCTTACCGAAGTTGACTGTATAAGGGATCTTGGCGTTATAATAGATTCAACTTTAAGTTTTCGCAAACATATTGAAAACGTTACGACCAAAGCTTCTAAATTATCGGGGCTAGTTTACAGACAGATGAAAATGTTCAACAATTTCAATTTATCGATACTAGTTTCTATCTGTATTGTCCGTAGCCTTCTTGAGTGTTGTGTGGAGCCCGGGTTATCTAGTTTATTCCGATAGAATTGAAAGAATCCAAAAGGGGTTTCTTTTTCCATCTAGCTTACGGAGACTTCAAGTAGAAAGAATTGTTTACATATGAAGCTCGTCTTTCTTACTATAAAATGGTAAGGAAGAGGCAGGGTTGCCGCTTACATATAACCGTAAGACATTTAGTTTGCCCAGAATAAAAAGTAATCTTGGTAGACATAGTCCATTGTACAGACTGCAGTTTTTCGCAAATAGAAAGAGACGTTATACATATCTAAAAAAAAATAAGCTGTATAATGAGCTCAGTGTTTAGATCGTACATTGCTTTACAGTATTTTGAAGTTTCTATTGTAATGAATTTTCCCTTTTTTATATTGAATAGTTAAGTTACCTGTTTTAGTAAGTAGACTTAATTGTACATACATACACTTTGTACTTTACTTTATATGTCTGTATTTAAACCTTTGTGGTCGGTTTTTTGGACTAATAAAAATAAATAACTGCTATATAACTGAGAAAGCCGACACGTTTGTTTGTATACATAAGAACGGCAACAGCGCATCTTATCCCCGCAGCGCTTGACACACCCCGCAAGCCGCCTGTCCCCGCAAGACGCCCGGCGGAACTAAAACGTCGCGCTGAGCGACTGAAAATCTTTTACTTAGTGTCTTCCTGTCTCTTTCGCACTCATTGAATATAGTGCTAGGAATCGTAATAAACTTCGTTTCATTCTAACGCAATCACTGGCGCTTCAGTCGTACAACTTAATGCCAAATGTACGTAATATAATACACTATTGTATAGGCATATCAGAATAGAAATAATTTAATGTAGTATAGTATAGTCCTTAATATAAAGAAATATAGGATTTAAAATTACACAGGTGATTATATTTGGAGTAGGAGTGCACTGCACCAGCGCTCTTTAGGACGAGCCGCCCCTGCTGTCTACATTTAAAAAAAGTGATCTTAAGCTACCGTACAAGGCTGACAGTAGGTGGCGCTTACTACAATACTATGTTAATGTAAATCGCTAGAATTAAGCTGTGAAATAATAATTAATATCACATTAAAGATCTGAATGTTTCTGTATGTTACACTTGATTTGCTGATATAAATATAACGTGTAAAAATAAAAGTAAAAATGTAAATATATTTTGTAATATTTAATTGCTATAAGTGAATTCACAAACGCGCTGTATGATGATGATACGTGAACTGATTTTATGTAGCTAATAAATTGCAGTGCTGTGTGGCTACGGCACTAAAGAATTTAGCCACCCCCTCTCTTCCCGTGGGTGTCGTAAGAGGCGACTAAGGGATAACAAGGTTCCACAACCACCTTGGAACTTAAGAAGCCGACCGATGGCGGGATAACCATCCAACTGCTGGCTTTAAAATACACAGGCCGAAGACGGGCAGCAGCGTCTTCGGTGCGACAAAGCCAGTACTGCGGTGACCAACCCGCCTGCCCAGCGTGGTGACTATGGGCAAAACACATGAGTTCACGTTATTTGTGGCGTAAACTTGTGGAGGCCTATGTCCAGCAGTGGACTGTATAGGCTGTAATGATGAATAAATTGCAACTAGTGTAAAATGCTGATTGGGCGATGTTTATGTGCGGCTGGACCGTACAGTTTCCTTAACATTTTTGATTTCACTTGGGTAGGCAGAGGTTTTTATAGGTTGTTTATGCATCAAGGCATCTGACCCCTCGTTATTACATTTAGTGTAACCATAATAAAACATTTTTTATTTTATTTCATTTCAGTGGAAATGTCGTAATTGAAACGAAATTCTTCGACGGAGATATTTTGATAACGAAGTCACGAGTTCGACTGTTTTACGTTTAATCTCAGTTAAATGATAAGCATTTATTTTATATAGTGATTTAATGTTTTAATACATGCATTTAACGGGCACAAGTTGATTGTTTTAATTAATAATATTGATGTCTATATTAATATTATAATGAAAACAAGTCTAGTCATGTTTTGAATGTAATGCACACTCTTGGTGTAAAAAATGTTGTACTATTCCCTTCATATGCATTTTTGGTGTTTATGTATATTTAAGGAATCATCTGTCAGTATTGAGTGTATGGGATATATTGCTCTATGAGGGTATATTGTAATTTTAAAAATAATATTGCGATCTTTATAATTTTTTTAAAAATATTCTTAGCTTTTAATAGATAATATAAAAGTTTTGACAGGGTGTAGTAATAATTATAAAAATACCATATTAAATATGCTAATCTCAACCCTTGAACATTTGTATTCAATAACAAATTTTGCTACTTTGTGGTTTTTTTTTTCGTTTTTTTTTTTTTATTTATCTTTTTTCTATTATCTGTTAACTTTAAAATCGTCGGCAAAATCAACATATTAAGTACAGCGCTCAATTGGTGTACTTGCTGTAGGTAAAGTCCAAATAAAGACTTTTTCGAATGTTAGTAAATTATATTAGTGATTAGTAGATTATATATTATATACGCATGTTGTATATATAATTGTATATGTGGGCTTAGTACACATTTGTACAACTTCTATATAAGACACTATAACCATTTTACTGTAACTGGCTATAAATATCCAACTGTTGGACAAAACCTCTTCTAAAGGAGTTGGTAACTCGGCTTATTGAAGGATATTAATGTCAAATATTTCTTTCAAAACATGCAACTTTCATACGACAATTAAAAACATGAATCATTCAGCACATTTTAATACTCCAATCATTCACGATGTCGTCAATTAATATTACCTTGTGCTAATAAAGCGTAATTTCTATATACAATGTTAAAGTTAAGAAATAACACTTTTCCACTTTTAATCTTACATTAAAAACTATTTTTGTATTATTGTGTCCCTTTTTTATTTCTCAATTTTAAAATAATTTTCTATATTTTTATTCATAATAATTCATAATTTTAGTCGTAATGTACGTGGTCGTATGGTTAAGTTAATTCCATTTTGTAAATTTAAATTGTGTGTATAATTTGGTTTAAATAAAAATTTATTTAGTTCATGAATATTTTGATTTATTTTCTTCGAGAAATAGAAATTAAATGTAACAGATGTAAATACTTTTTATGTTTATTAATATCTAATACCTATCAATAATCGAGTAATTCTTGTGTGTGTGTGTATATATATAGATAGATATACTCTGAATCTCTGCTTCTGAGTTCCGCTACCACCTTGGAACTTAGAAAGCCGACCGGTGGCTGGATAACCACCCAACTGCTGGCTTTGAAATACACAGGCCGTAGACGGGCAGCAGCGTCTTCGGTGCGACAAAGCCAGCTCTGCGGTCACCAAACCGCCTGCCCAGCGTGGTGACTATGGGCAAAACGCATGAGTTCACGTTATTTTTGGCGTAAACTTGTGGAGGTCTATGTCCAGCAGTGGGCTGTATAGGCTGTAATGATGAATCTGAATCTCCGTGACGGCTTCAAATATTGTTATGAAATTTAGTATGTGGGGGGTTTCGGGGACGATAAACTGCTACAATATCGATAGAATTACCAATTTGCCTTTTCTTTTTCAATTTTCTTTTTTGTGAGAAAAACTTATTGAGAACCCTTTATCAACGTATCTAATTCGTATATTTAAAAAAAGTTTGTATTTATTTCTTATAATGACCAAAACACAAGATTTACCAAAAAAAACTTACCGAGCTAAGTTCGGTCATCCAGGTACTATTTTATTGAATGAACAACATAAGCAGAGAATTGATAGAAATTTTAGTGACTTATAAATTTAAACCAATACACTTTTTTTGTTCTAGTTGATGAGATGATAAGATAATTAAGGTCTTCTTTGAATTCCAAGTAAAAAGAAATTGGTTGTCTGTAAAGTTGGTTTACTGACGATAGTTCAACGTGACAACGTTATAACAAAACGTCTCCTCGGACGTATAGACCAATCGAGTGGACGGCTTCCACTCGATTGGTCTATACGTCTACGTATCTATTTATATTTAATAATTATACTATCACTGAGCGTAACGGGACAATGAACGTAACGCTACAAAGAGTAATCCTTTTTCGTGTATGCCGCCGGCGTTTATCGATTTATTAGACGTTGTCACGTCAAAAAAAGTTGTAAAGTTTGTCACAACTTTAATTCGTCGGTTAGCATTCGGTATTTAACGTTATTTTTTAAATATTGATTTAAATACTTAAAATGGTAAGTACAATGAAATACAGACTACCTACTGTACTCTACTGTTAAAAGTAAAAAATTGATACCACGGTCTTATACACAAGTCGTGCAACTACAGTAGTGGGGGTACGTAGGCTTAATGGTTGCGCTCTTCTTTTCAATTTACGGCCGCCAGAAGCATGACGACCGATGGGTGTGCTATGCAACGAACACAGAATAGCATTCTGTCTCTTTTTACTAATTACAATGAAACGTCACTCAACCGGCGTGCGCAGTGCACACTGCGCACCGCACCACGTGACCGCATCCATCCCGATAGCAGAGACGTACAGCGGTGTTGACGCGAACGAAAATTTATGACACAGTCATCGTCTTATTTCAGAAAATATGATTTTGTCATGTTTAGTTATCATTCACTATCAATATGTGAACATATACCTCTCCCATATACGAAGACATCCAAAATCTTTTGGTTCATCCAAGAAATTTGTGGTTTAATCTATTTACATACTGGCCAAATTCAGCAACAAATATAATAAAAGTAGCAAAAAATCTCATTTTTTGGTACTGAGATTATCCTCTCATACCAAGTGACCGTTCTGCTCGAATAATGGTTATTAATTATTTTTCATATATTTTACACTGTACTTTTTTAATGTTATACCGTATACTACGATCTGCAAATCCAATGTTGTATAATTGTTTACTTATTATTAAAAGAATGACTTACATTGTAGTTGTCATAAAAAGTGTAATAATGATTTGATGTAGAGGTACGTAAAACTATTATGATACCTACAATATATATGTATAAGATTTATTAAGCTATTGATCGGAACTAGTACTAGTTATCGACGGTATCGATACGTCGTGACTCGATGCTGAATCTTATTAGTACGCTGACACGTTTATCAATATTACCATAGAGGAAGCGGAGAGCGTGGTAACTAGTAAGACGTCACCTGCAGGAAAAACTAGGGACGTTCACGACAGGAACTTTTTGTGAATTAAATCATTGGCGGCGGGCCGTACATCCTCTCTAGCGAGAACTCGCCATCGAATTTCTTCGTACAGGGCCGACGAAGGAAGCCGTGTCATTTCGATGCGCGGCACACGTACCGGCTCCGCATATAAATAATAGAAATTATATAATTATGTACCGGCGAGTGCTAGCCGCATACTTGCCGGGAATCGTAATGTCACCCATACTGACCGTCCAATAAATAATAATTATTACGATGACATTCCGATAAATATCGAACGCTTTTTTCGATAGGAAGGTCGATGTTATCGGTTACTATCTATTACACATAATAATAGAACGATAACATGTCTCATTACACGTATCGCTCCATTTCATCGGTCAAGTTTTGACTGCTTCGCTTCAATTTAGACACTTTGTAACGGTCTTATCGAAACATAGAAAATAACCGATTAAGAGTTATTTATATGATTTGATAATACACAATTTTATTTGTTATATGGATCTTAACAGAAAGGTCTCGGATTAAAATTCACGTTTACGAAACATGCTTTTAATGATGCTACTAGTCATGCAAGGGCTATGGTTAACGCCTACTATCAGGTGGTCCGAAAAATATGAATATTGTGAGAAAATGTTCTAAGATAATTATGTTCCTACATAATTTATCTGAATATTACCTAATTTTTCGTCATTTAGGTAAATCAATTGCACTGGAGATTTACAGCATAGAACTATGTCATTTAGAGAAGACACCCAAAACTAGAGAAGTTTTTAAAGGAATGAAGATCATTTATTTATTCGACTATCACAGTTTTATTTTTGTGATGTTCAATGTTAATGTTCCGCTACATGACCGTATGATATCATGAAGTTTAACAGCTAAAATAAGTAACGGCTATTGTGACTTACGATTATTTTGTATACGTAATAAGCTTCATCAAATATTGGGTTCTTCTACATAAATTTACATTCTACATTCCTGTAAAATTAACATATAGGTTAACATAATAACAAAATTACTGTAAATTATTGTTTTGAACCCGTACCATGACTAACAGTTTTTTTGTTATGTATTATACAAATATATATTTTACTAATCTAGTTGTAGCTCTAAAACATCTCAAAAAGGAGAACACGTTACAGGAACGATAAATCTAGATAAAACAAAATATAAGGAACGAAAATTTAGCCTTAGTGACGCCAACGTGGCGTATAGCTTGCCGGATGAACACCAAATGTGTGATATTTTTAGCTATGTTGATTGCCCTCTTCCTGTTTCCGGCAGGAGTAGCTCTGATCTGCGCCGCACCAACAGCTAATTAGTGATGAATAATTAATACTGTTGCCTCGTTGACATGTAAATGGCTTGATCGAATTTGGATCCATGTAGCTTAAAAGGCAATTTTGAACATGTTTAAAATAAAAACATGATTACTCGCTACTTTAATTAAAGTTAATGTAAATTGCTGGCGACGTTAATAGAGATGTAGTGTTCGAAAAGTGAAATGCGAGAAAGTGCTGGGATTAAAAAACCGTTGGAATTTTTTTCTATCTGTGTATAAAGCTATTTGATGTAACAAAATTTATTTCATTTATTCCACTAATAGACTCGAAAGTAAACGATATCTAAGCGACATCGTGAAATTAATATACTTCACATATTTGTCGGATATTATACAGGTGGTACATATATACAGGTTATATTAAGTGAATAAGGTTTATGAATATTTAAAACGTACAACACAACAACAATTCGTTATCACTTTACAAACTTTGTTTTTTTTTATCTTCAAACATTTATTTCGGAGTTTTACAATATTATACATATTCACAAATTAAGAACTAAAGAACTAATTATGTTTACAGATAGTCACGATATAAATCATGCTCGCGTGGAATAGTGCTGAGAAAGCTGGTAGCATTTCCCCGTTGAATCGCTATACCGACTCTCTGGGCAAAAAAGGCACCAGCCCTCTTGTCACCAGTAGAGGCAATAAGAAGAGGTTACCTCTTTTGAAAAAATTCTAGTACTGCTACTCCAAGATCCAAGTGTTTCGACTGCATACGGCGCAAAGATGGAATTTGGAATTAGTGACGAATATTTGTGGCGTTTAGTCGTTTCAGCTTTTTCTGTAGCGGCTCCCTGTTATGAGGCTGTTTTCCTGACATGAGACTAAGCAAGTGTGTCAACGATTTCAAAGGGAACCAACGTCAATACACAAGTTTATTGCCAACATCGCGACTAATTCGAGTAGGCTCGGTAAGAGTAGGAACGTCGATGCTGGCAAGAACTCTTTTTATGGTTTCATTTATGGAACCGTGGCGGGAAAACTTACCTCAACTCTTATTGCAGGCAAGGCCGCGTAGTCCGAAAGTATCAAGCTCGTTACCGCACGGACATCTGTGTTCAAAGGACAGTGGGGCTCCCAACCAATTCTAAATCTTTCATTGTCTAAAAGTGTCCCAAGGTTTTTTGACGGCATTACATTTAACCAGTGACTTGACTATTTACACAGCTTTTTTTTGACATAGAAGTCTAGCACGGTTTTTGTGACTTATAAGATTTAGCATCAAATTTATATGAGTATTGTGAACTAATGGCAAACACCAAGTTTTCATTTTGTTACTTCCTTGGGAATATCGCCATTGGAATTTTAAAACTATAATAAATCAATTCATCATTCATCATCATTATAGCCTATCACAGTCCACTGCTGGACATAGGCCTCCACAAGTTTACGACAAAAATAGCGTGAACTCATGTGTTTTGCCCATAGACACCACGCTGGGCAGGCGGGTTGGTGACCGCAGGGCTGGCTTTGTCGCACCGAAGACGCTGCTGCCCGTCTTCGACCTGTGTATTGCAAAGCCAGCAGTTGGGTGGTTATCCCGCCATCGGTCGGCTTTATAAGTTCCAAGGTAGTAGCGGAACTGGTGAAGTAATAAATCAATTAGGTGTCATTTATCTCATTGGTCGATATTAATTTCTAAAATGATAATAAGATTTAGATAAGTTATAGTAAACAAGTATGTAAATTTAACTATTTTAGTTCATATTTTAATGACTTCCGCTTATACCGCTCGTAAGAGGCTAAGCTGTGTTATTACACTGATATTGCCCTTTTTATACAACTTTACTAACTTCTACAGGGACTCTTGCGTATTGGCAAGCTGTACTAATAACTAATAAAACAAGTATACACGTATACTGTCCCGTTGTAAACTTTCTTACTAACGTTGTTATCTGTAAATTTTTGTGTGTTTAATGTACAATATAATGTTGGTTTTACTTTTACTTTTATTAAAAAATTCGATTATCGAACAAGATTAGTGTCTTATGCAAGCAAAGAGTTCCCTTAAAAAATGAAATAAATATAATGTGCCAGGATATCAGTGCGGGTGTGTTGCGCGCGCGCATCGGCCGCGGGTCAGCGTCCTCCGCCCCTCCCGCAACCACCCAACGTCACGACCGCTACGTCACTATTTGCCGGAGACGAAGTTTTTTGACCAAATAATAGTTACACGGATAGAGCAAAGAGAAGTAAACATCGAGAATAAAAAACAAATATTCAAGTCAAATATGCGTAAAAGTATAGCTAGTAAATAAGGTTTTTTTTTTATAATATACCTATGTAATTATATACATAGTAACACAATTTGAAGGGTGGAAAATAATAATAGCCTGAATAGATATTAATCTAACAATAATGTTAACACATACATACATACTAATTATTATTTGGTCCTTTCTTTGTGTGAACTTAACAACTATGAGATAAAGCAGGTTTTCTACAAAGCAACAGTGACTATTCATAGAGTTATATAATACAGTGCAGTAAATATAAAACAGAAATAATAGGACAAAAAATATAAGGACAGGAAGCACGGTTATAAAGTTTCTTAATCCTGAAGCATAACCAAATCTAGAATAGAGTCTAAAACAATATCGTTAATAAAAGTTAAAATAAATCTGAGCTCGTCGGCGCGGAACACGAGGCTCAGCAAAAAGAGTGCTTACAAAAAAGTTGATGTTTATGATTCGTTGTCGAAGGTAGTGGACGTCGTGACAAGCTCGGAGGAGACGCAATGGAGCGTTTAGCGGGTGCCTGTAAAAACTGGACGCGCATGGGTAGCTGCGATTACCTCCGGTATCTTAGCTTAGTAAGAAAGGAATCACGGACAGCTTTGCAGTACATATTGGAGAAACAGAAACATACCATCGTGCTATCACTTCCCAATAAGAAGTACATCATTCCAGCCTATTTCAGTCCACTGCTGGACATAGGCCTCCACAAGTTCGCGCCAAAAATGCGTGAACTCATGTGTGTTGCCCATAGTCACCACGCTGGGCAGGCGGGTTGGTGACCGCAGGGCACAAAATAAGTAAGAAGTACATAAATTTGTTTAATTTTTGTATTGTAAGACTTTTGTCTATCTACCTGAATACCTACATATTTTCAGAGTCCTAATGTACTTATTACTTTGTTACACATCAAAATTTGTACAAAACGTTCTAATTTTAACTCCGTTTCGAGTAAACGATTTTTGTGTCTGGTAATAATGAATTATTTGGAGTGTCTGTTAATTGTTAACAAATTATTGACAGACGTTACAGAAATAAAGGACTGATGTTTGTCAAGCTTCTTACTTGTTTCTTACCCATACCTATATTTTTAAAAGCGACTGTTATTTAAGTAATGCGGAAACAAAATATGAAAACAATGCGTATACGTACGCTACGTATGTCTCATTTTATTGTTTTTTTTTTATATCTTCGGTATTATGTTTTTATTTTTATTCAAACTTTTGTAATGCACTCGTTGACTACATTCTTAAGTTATTCTAATTAAGCGCTTTTGCTGTTTCTTTGGTTTTGGATTTTGTTTTTTAATATGTTATTGATGTAACGACAACAAAGACAAACAAAGTTCTTTTTTGTAACTTATTTTTATAAGTATTTGAACCCTGTATTGTTAATAGTGAATAAGTCGTTGAAGTACCTTTATAAGAATAAATAAATAAATAAATTGTAAAACAAATTAATCATCAAATAATTTCTAATAAATATTAAAGAAAAACACGTTATGCTCCGTGATAACACTGGGCAACATTTTATAACATTTCTTGCTGGACATCGTTCATTGTGTATATTTTGCCAATACATTTTATGTTTGAAAAATATAACTAAGGTTTACTGTTCTTGCAAACTGCAATTTAGTCGTGTAGAGGTAACGTCAGGAAAAATTCTGTAACAAATTTTATACAAATTTTACACAAATTTAAAAAAAAATTAACCGTTTAATAAATTAAGCAACGCTATTTAACAAATTACCATTCAATTAGAACCATTAATTTTTTAGGTACTAGTGGGTATTAATATTAGACAGACACAAAAAAGTAAATCAGGTATGAAGTTAGGTGTAGAGACAAACAGTATCTTCATAATACATAATATGTATACATAGTATGTACATCTTTAAATTTTACTAATTTAAAATATTATTAAAGGAGTTATTATCATTAATACATAATAACACATGAAGGTAGGTCTTTAAAGTAATTTAAAGAATAAAAAAATAAGATATAAATTCAAGTTTATGATATTAATAAATATGCAAATCTTTGACTAAAAGTAGCAATCGATCAAGATGATTTAAAACTATAATGATTACCATCAATTCAAAGAACGAAGACAATCAGACATAAAAATGCTACCTACACGTACAGAGGTACCTCCGACGACCTCCCATCAAACCGAACAGGTCCTTAATAATAATGATGCAAGATGAGTTTCCATGGCCCTTATGGACACTCAAGGATAGCTACTGCGCATTCGGAAGGCAACGGTCCACGTTTGGCCCAGCTTACATCACATCTTGTTTATAAGGCGCGATGGATTTGAAATATGAAATCGTTTATTGTTAATTATTGATTCATTGTATGTGCGCCGCCATCTTGGATGTAAGTGGGCAGCCATGTTCCCGAGCGCGGCTTCCGGCGTGTGCATGCTGCTGAATGCTAATGTTCGCGCTTGTGCTTCGCCCTCGCAATGTCCTGGAACAATTCGTTCGCTTTTCACTACTACACTTAACGCTTAAGTAAGCACCAATACCTCGAGGTACTCTACTTTACAAGTACAATTTTTGTTTTAAAGGAATTTAAATTACTACGACCGTTACCACTTTTATTTTATTTTATTTATCGTTTCCACAAAGAAGATACTGTAACCTATATTAAATACTTTCTTTAATAATTGGTTTGTATATAAATTTTTATTACTATCTCTATAGTGAAATCGTTTTTAAAATACCACAGTTTTCGTTAAAGGACAGTAATTTCTAATGGTCGCTACAATAATGATAATAAAGTTTATTCCTGTCACGAGTGAAGTACTAAATAGACAGCTCGGCTTCTTGACTCGTATAAACTCATAACCTAGCTTCGAACGCGATAGTACTCAATCACTGACAATGCTATTGTTTTGCGAATTATACGAATTGATATGAATCGTTCGGTCAGCACTGCCGCTGACGTTATTATACTTGTACATCATACGGATTCAAAGAATTTATAGCCAAACCTTGTCTGTACACTTAACGTAGAGAATAGGTAAAATTTAAATAGGTACTTGTTTTATGTCGATAATGTTTTTAAAAACAACGATATCATGCCTTGACTTGTTATGACTAGTTAATTTATTGTTATTTATAGAGCATCTAATTGTTTATTGTACCGATTATATTTATGTTTATATTTATCATGAATGTACATATAATCGCGAGACTGTTTACATAAAGCAATTCCCATTATGGGTAACTAAAGTTTATAACGTTGTGGGTAAAAATGTTCTTACACTTGTTGCAAGGTTTCCTTGGGACAAAAATGAGTAGGATCCTACTGCCCTAGCACTGCATTGTCAATAAGGGTCATAATGGAGATTTGGTATTTCAATTCAAGTATATCTACTTTCAATTATATCATTTGATCTTGCTTCTGTATTCTCGTCAACAGAATGGTGCCGTTAAATGTTAGTTTTCTGACAACTTATAATAGTGTCAATTCGGTGTATCAATTAAACATTTAAATCGGTATTAATAATAAAATTCTATTATTCATCATCATCTGAGGCATTACAGCCGCGGGTGGGCCTTAGCCTGGTCCAGCAAAGCTCTCCAGTCCGATCTGTTAGAGGCTTTCCTTCTCCAACTTGTTATTCCCAAGATCTTGATGTCTTGTTCGACGCCGTCCAACCATCTGAGCTTGGGCCTGCCTCGACTTCTGCGGCCCTCCGGTCGGCCTTCTAAAAGGCGCTTGGGTACGTTGGCCTCGTCCATTCGCAACACGTGCCCTGCCCAACGCAGGCGTCCAATCTTTATGGTCTTAATTATATTTGGCTCATCGTACATTTGGTATAGCTCGTGGTTTTAACGCGTTCGCCATCTCTCATTTTCCATCACAGCTCCGAAAATGCGTCTTAGTATTTTCCGCTCAAATACCAACAAGGAATTTTCGTCTTTTTTGCTCAGCACCCAACATTCGGAACCATGGGTGAGTATGGGCCTTAGTAAGGTTTTGTACAAGAGAAGTTTTATGCTTCTTGAAAGGAGTTTCGGACGTAAGTATCTTAGTAGTCCGAAGTTGCACTTGTTAGCCGCCATTATTCTTCTACTTATTTCTGAAGACACATCGTTGTTATCGGTTATTAAGGATCCCAGGTATACGAAATCATTGACGCTAGCGAAGGTGTTATTGCCAATATTAACTCCTTGTAGTAGGGTTTGCTGGTCTTTTGATGCTTTCAGGTACTTAGTCTTAGCCATGTTAATTTGGAGACCGGCCTCCACAGCTGATTTTTCAAGAGCAAGGTATGCACTCTCCATTGCAGGTACAGATCTTCCTATCACATCGAGGTCATCCGCATACCCTAGAATTTGAACGGATTTGTGGTAGATAGTGCCTTTGGTCTCGATCTTTGAGTCGCGAATACACTTGTCGAGAGCGATGTTGAACAGTAGGCACGAGAGCGCATCCCCCTGTCTTAAGCCGTCATTGGTTCTGAACGGTTCTGATACACTTGTTTGAACTCTGTCAACGCTCTGAGAGTTTCTAAGAGTCATCTCCGTCAGGCGCACGAGCTTTGTTGGAATGCCAATCTCCATTATAGCCTGGTACAGAAAACCTCTGTGCACATTGTCATAGACAGCCTTAAAGTCTACGAAAAGATGGTGAGTGTTCACGTTGTATTCAAACGTTTTCTCAAGGATCTGCCTAAGTGAGAAGATTTGGTCTGCTGTGGACCTGTTTGGACGGAACCCACACTGATACTCCCCCAAGCTGGATTCTACATATGGCTTTAGTTTATTAAAAAGGATATTGGCAAAAACTTTATAACCACTGTTCAAGAGAGATACGCCTCAGTAATTATCACACTCCAATATGTCGCCTTTCTTATGTAGGGGACAGATAACAGATGTATTACAATCATCAGGCATTTTTTCATTATTCCAAATCTGGAGAAGCAGGTGGTGAAACTCCTTCTTGAAATCAGTTCCGGCATACTTCATAAGCTCGCCTTGGATATCGTCTATTCCCGGAGCTTTGTTATTTTTACTGAATTGAATGGCTCAAAATGGCTCAAAAATTCTATTATTGGTAACTAAACAAAAAATCTAAGGAACGAATAGTCGAGTATACGGACAATTTAAACGAGGCATTGGAAAATCCTTTTGTGTTCTTTTGGTGACATTGGAAATTAATAAGCCTAAAGAATGAATGAAGTCACAAAAATCAAAAACTATACGAAAATTTGGATATTTAACTACGTTTGCATATTTGGCCAAATTGAATTATACACAAACCATATAAAAGCAGTATAATTATGTACAGCTTCGAATCAAATTAATACAAAGCAATGTGCGGGCGTATTTTTTGCATTCACCCCTTCGTGTCTACGTGTATAAGTGTTCTTGCGAGTATTGTGAACGTCTCGGCCGCCCCTACCCCGCATATGGTACCAGAGGAAATGACATGTGGTTCTCGAAATCTGCCCACGGTGGATTTAAGCGGATACGACTTAAAACATAATTTAATTATTTACTTAGTTTTTCACTTAAGTAAACAAAACCCTCAGGCTCCAAATTGCTATTGACTATTGTTCTAACGTCATATATTATGCTTATCTAAGATTAAATTACTTCAGATCGGCAGATTTGTGACTGAAGTCTTGTTAAGCGCAGTCCGATACTGACAGTGTTAACTATTACGATTTCTTATACACTTTTTTTTTCCTTAAAAATATCACTCACTTCAGAATATCGCAGTCCACTGTTGGACATAGGCCTCCGCAAGTTTGCGCCAAACATACCGGTTATCCGCAATCCTCATTCAGCCACCACCGGCAATCTTCCGAACATACTTAAGAGTATATTTGTCGAATATTAATATATATTTCGTACAAAGTGTAAAATATTATAATGCAACTACGTATATCAACGAACATAAAATAATTGTTAAAATATATGTATATTATATTTTATAAAAAACATAGTTTTTGTAATAGTTATGTAAGAAATAACATTGTGTCATCATCTTTTAATACGTACAAAATAATGTTTAAATATTTCGTACATCTAAATTTAAAAATTAAAATAAATAACATAATTATAACGTTATTCATAAAAAATGTATAATGATTTAATTAAAATTCACATACTACATTAGTAAAAAAAAGAATGCTATGAATGTAATTTTCATAATAAAACTGGCGGTCTTACATTTATAAGCAACTCAAAATGTACGAAAATCAGGCACTTTTTTAAATAACGGTGGCTGACGTATAGTTCAAAAGATGAAAAGTAGCATCGATATCAGATAGTGCCAAGTTTAAACATCGGTTTACATTATGTTTTCAAGTACTTAAAATATATTCAACATTTTAAAGCTAAAATATAATAAAAAACTATACCTATGCACAATTAAATTGTCTAATAAATATTATGCGATAATGTTTAAGTAGGTATGTAATGTTTCTTAATTACATATCTTATGTAATATAGTTTTTAATTGTGTTATAATTAATGAATATAATAAAATAATAGTATTTTTACAAACGCCATGTCAACGTTCATATCATCGTCGGGCTGGAGCACACCTGCCCATACATTCCGTTCTTTGCACGGCTTCGTACACACTACCACCAAATTTTATATTTTTATACTTCACTAGGTTTGTCTCACCAATTCATCAGATTTGAATTTTGATAATTTTAGTACTCGTGTATAACAGCCAAAATAATAAGCATAGACAAACAAGATCAGATCGCACGACATGAATTAGTATATTTTCTATATATTTAGTTAGTAATACTATGTAACAAAAACAATATACAAAAAAAAAAAAACAGTCTTGGCTTCAATTACGATTATACAATGTAGTCCAAAATCTAATTCCAAAACCTAACATACAGAATTCGGCATTATAGTTTTGGACTTTTTTAACCGACTTCCCAAAAAGGGAGGAGGTTACTCAACTCGACCGTATATCTTATTATATATAAATCTCGTGTCACAATGTTTGTCCTCAATGGACTCCTAAACCACTTAACCGATTATAATAAAATTCGCACACCATGTGCAGTTCGATCCAACTTGAAAGATAGGCTATATTTTATTTTGATATATTAATTATTATATTTAAGAAAAAAATAAAGAAGGCGGTACAAAGTTCGCCAGGTCAGCTAGTATATATATATATATATATATATACATCCATATACATTTTTGGCGTCAATATACATCTGGATGTATATATATATATATATAATTGAGTTGAGTAACCTCCTTTTTTGACCGTTAAACCGCATACGAAACATAAGACGCATACAAAAATGCAACATACCGATAATCAGATAGGTAAGTTTATTTTAAAGAGAATAATTAAAATACCATGTGACCATAAACGAACAATTAAACTTTACAAGATTAATGATACAAAATTGTGTGAAAACATTACGAATATGGCAATTAATAAAACTGATACAATCAATAGTAGAGATACGGCATAGTAATTAATTTTATTTCAATGTCAGCGTAATGAATGGTACATTAAAACTAAAAACATAAACGAAATCTTACGGCTGATTCTAGACGTTATTTTATTTTAAGCGAGTTGAGTTCTATGAGGCGAATAGTTATATTATAAATGCAGCTTGAATTTAATTAATTACTTATTTGTATGTATGACTTAACTGATAATAAATTTTATTGTTTATAAATTTGTGTTTCATAATCAATGAATATGTTATTATTTATTGGTTTAAAACTCTTTTAATTAACTTTTTTTTTGTATAATTAATCAATATAAGTATTTTATGTAATCAATCAAATTCATGATGACACGTTTGCATAGCAGTTACAGTAACTTACTGATATGAGTGGTCGCAAGTTCGAACCCCACGCGTGAATACTACTTACCCCCACGCATAATAAACTTATGTAAGCTTTATAAATGATTGTGTGAGTTTGTGTTTTTTGTACCCCCGACACAGAGTTTCTTTTTACGAATGTTATTGTGTGTGAGGCGGTTTTTGTTAATTAGAAACCAAAAATAGTAAGTAAGGAAGCATCAAAAATCCTAATACCTAAAAATGCACGTATAAAAAATAATAATTAAATAAATAAGTAATTGCTGTAGTTTTTGAAAATAATTTTTTTAACATTATTTTTTTTTTAATTGGAATATTTTATTTATACTATTTCTCCACGTTTACGTAACCTTCGGAAAGTTAACAGAAGAACGAGCAGTGAAATAAATTACAATAATTTTTCGATTAGTGTTAATGATTATTACAAGATACTTGCGATAACCACGTTGATATTTTGATAAGCAATCGACGCGCTTTTCTAGTTCCAGACTGGTATGGTAATTGAGCCATAATAGCCAATCAATGGTACATCATCGCCACAATGGTTTATTTAATAGTCTTCTAATGTACTTATTCCAAATAGCTACCGGACTAGTTGTCACTACTTTCAAGTATCTTATCTTTAATAGAAGACTGCTTTTTGAAACTAGTGTTTAAATACAATTACTTTTTCATTGTAAAAAGCAAATGTGAGCTTGAAATTTGAAACAACCGACTGTGATTCGAATTAGCACTACATTACATAATCATTTTTAAATAAAATAAATGTAATAAACTAACTGATTTTTAATTACATGATAATTTAGGGATAAAAAATGATATATAGGTATGTGTTTTCTGTAGCTCTAGCTGTCTACGTGTCAAGTTCCATTACAATCAGTTGAGAAGATTTGCGTTAAACAGTCAATCTATCATCACAAACTTTCGCAATTACCAAATATTTGTAGGATACTAGAATAAGCGTAAATACATATTTAAGTGACGACGCGTTGGCTCAACGGTCACAGCATTGGTTTGTGGCTGTCGCGCTGGCGGTTGCGGGTTCGATCGCCGCACATGAAAAACATTTGTATTTGTCATACAAATGTTTGCTGTGGTCTGGACGTTTGTGCAGTCCTCGTGGGTCTTCCCACCGTACCTCGGAGAGCACGTTAAGCCGTCAGTCCCGGTTGTTATCATGTACACCTGATAGCGATCGTTACT
The DNA here is from genome assembly GCF_905220565.1 of Melitaea cinxia. Taxonomy (NCBI): domain Eukaryota; kingdom Metazoa; phylum Arthropoda; class Insecta; order Lepidoptera; family Nymphalidae; genus Melitaea; species Melitaea cinxia. Next base: position 13,873,883 of record NC_059397.1, on the reverse strand, counting down.
TACAGCAGGGAATATATCCGACAACCCGCATTGGAGCAGTGTGGTGAAGCGAATAAGGTTAACAATTACACCAGATTTTATAACAATGTATTTAATTCAACTACAAAAAAAGAAAATCATAAGAAGAGACCTTCTATAAAATAAAATAAAATATCTTGAGTAAACAATTTCTTTAATAAAGAACTTTTATCAGTTTATAGGTTACGATGCCAGAGATAAATAAATAGTTTAACACTCATAACACTCTTATTTACATCAGAGAACATCGTTACCTACATCCATGTTTTGGTAGATTTTACGTCCACTAATCGCAGCAAAGAAGAAAGGTGGATTAAACTTTGTTATTTTTATAATTTTAATATTACAGTCTTATAATCTGCCGTAATAACTAAAGATTTACGGTAAATTATGTACACAAAAACGCCCACTTGTGTTGATCACTCGAAGAAATAAACAATATTTAAAATATTCTAAGAAAAATTCAACAGTATTTACGTTGCATGCTCAATATTTACTTTGGCAAGATCAGTTCACACGGCGTCGATCTCGTTCCCGATTTCCGTTGGACTTCCCGCTGGTAAAACACTTCAAGTGCTTGTCTCTTTACTTGGAACTTTTACCATGTTATAAATGAAAACACACTTAAACTTAATAACCAATATTTAATATTTGTTTACTATTTACAACTTATGTATTCCCGTGGCTTTAATAACGAAGTCATCATTTTTACCATTTCAAGACTTGAACTTTTGATAACGTGTGTTTTTATTCCTTTTTTCAAATGCCTACAATAAATTTATACACCTACTTTTAAGGGTAAAAACTCACATAACTTAAAATAAGTAGTTATTCGTATTTGCCTATTATAACAAAGCTTTTAAAACCCTTTCGTATGAAGTATAAAGTTAACTATTTATCGAAGATTAATATCAATTTGTTTTATCTTTATAAACCAACTAAATGAGTAACTAATATAAGCACTTAAGTTAGAAATCGTAGCGTAACCAATAAGATTAATGATATGAGGTTTTAACGTAATTTGAATAATGAGTTTTATTGCATTTTAATGGAACGATGGCGAACACTTTGGCGTTTACTTCAAAACATCACTGATGTATAAATGCTTAAAATCAATTTTTTTTTGTATTTTTTATGAAATCTACAACAACATATTTGCATATTGCAGAACTTTCTTTCGGAAGTGTCCCATACACTTCACACTACATCGTTTAGTTAACATTATAAAATAATCTATTTTTCGATAGAGCTAGTCGCATGTTGTATTATTAAATATCTCTTATGAGAATAAAAACTGATACAACACACCGATTAAATACGAAAAAAGTAGTTTTAAGAAAATATATAATTATGACACAAAAATTTATTTTAGAAAAGATAACTTACTCACTATTTTTTACTTTTTTATTATGTCAGCTTTTAATGCACATAAGTACTTTTTTTGTAAATTATGTTCGTCTAATAAGAATATTTATTATTTTCCATGTCACGCCATATTTGATTTATAATGCGAGAACCATAATCTTCAAATTATTTTTACGTGAGACATCCTTAATTTAAATATATGACCCACACGGATATCACTCATTGATGATGACAGATGCTTGTACGTGACCAAACTTAAACTGCGAGTCTAAAAAATCGGATACAGGAAATGTGAATCGGATTTCGGAAGGACGTTACAAAGGAGCGATAATTCGAAGAATTATTTCATACTTTCCGGACCCCTGTCAATGAGTGCATTGGACAATGTAACTACGGTAACGAAGTAACGCACGCGGGCGGATGGGATCTTTCGAACGGAAGTAGTGTGCCTAATATCAACAAAAGCCTACGGCCGGTGAATAGATAGGTAGCTATTTCGCCATACGTGCCTTTAGTTCGGTTCGGCTGCTGAGTGTGAATAGTGTGATGAGTTCGTAGGGAGCGTGCGTGAGCGACGGAACGGGGCTCGGCTTAGCGGCGCGGGAGGGGGCGGTTTCCGGCCGCGCGGGCGCAGCGTGGGAACGCACCTACACTCCATAGATTAAATGACGGCTACTAATTAATTTAAGTTTACGCCACGTAAAAATAGTAACCCGTGCGCGAAGCTATCCGTACAGCTCCACGGCGACCATTATTCAGTCTTAATGACGTTTACCTGACTATTGGCGGTGATAACCGCAGCGGCTAGATCAGAATAGCGATATGATCCATGTTATTACCTACTTTCTTAAGCCTAGACGACATAGTTTGAGACCGGTAGCTTTAAGATAGTGTTTAAGAATGACGGATATACGATCGGTGAAGCGGCGAGTGCAATTAGATGGTATTTATTTTGAGACATGTGAATGTGAAATTTTATAAGAAGTCTCAATTTCCGGCGACAAAATAGTCGCATTACAGCGCAGGTGCATAACAGTCAGTTCATTGAGCGGCTAGGGCTCAATCGGAGCCCGGTTGTAAGATGTTATCGGTCCCAAAAACTTTGCAGTTTCGCCTGAGCGGTTGGGTCGCGGGCGCACCTGGCGCAGCAGATGCACGATCCCATTCAAACTCACTATTAAGTTTTATCAATTGCGGACGCGCTGAGTTCATTCATCGTGTTTTTATAGGTCTTATGTTTATGAGCCGTTCGCGCAAATTAATGTCACCTATGTAAGAAAATAACGTAAGGCAATAAATATTTTTATCCGTTTTTTGTTTTATTTTTGCTATGTTGTAAATAAATCTAGCTTCAGTAAAATATATACATTTATTATTTATTAACTTTAAAAAAAATCGACTTTCGTATAATGCGTAAGCCAAACAATCGTATGGTTCACCTGGTGGTAAGCAATTACTGTAGCTTATAGACGCCAGCAACACCAGTTGAAGCAGCTCTCCAGATTTAGCGTAGGATATTTCCTGCTGTACCCTACCTCAGTTAAACATACGACATATAATACTAAAGCTGGAATGTTTAAAAAAAATTAAGCAATAAACATTAAAAAACCGATGTTCACTAAACATAACAACAATTCGAAATAGTACAAATATATTTTTTTACCTAAAAATATACTGAGCATCATTCTCGTAATATAACAATTAAAATATATTCGAGTGCGATATCAAAACAGAATTTATACTATGTTAATTCAAACATCTCGTAGGCTCGCGATATTCTATTTTTGGTATAAAAGTATTGATAAAGCGTTAAGCTCGAAACATATTATTTGAATTGGAATTACGCGACTATTGAATACGACATACGCTGACTGCCTCTGAATGATGTAAGGCATTACGACGAAAAGACAGACGATAGAGATCCGTCAATTAAAATACTCACATACGAGTAGACTGTGCTTATTACAGTTTGATACAAAAATCTTGTTCTAATTATGTTTTAGCGTATTACGTGTTTAGAAAATAACAGCAAATAAGGCATAATATAGCCTGATATTACTCATACATGCTTTATTAGTGTTGATTCGAGCAACTTAAATTGATGCTTATTAGTGGTATCGGTACAGTAAACGCTGGTATATTATTACATCAATATCTTCACTCCTGTTTCATTGTTTCACAGAATTGAACTTTCCATCATCCGCTGTGTGGCTACGGTAGTAAATAATATAGCCACCCTCTCTCTTCCTGTGGGTGTCGTAAGAGGCGACTAAGGGATAACACAGTTCCACTACCGCCTTGGAACTTAAAAAGCCGACTGATGGACCGGGATAACCGTCGAACTGCTTTGTAATACACACAGGCCGAAGACGGGCAGCAGCGTCTTCGGTGCGACAAAGCCAGCCCTGCGGTCACCAATCCGCGTGCCCAGCGTGGTGACTATGGGTAAAACACATGAGTTTAAGCCATTTTTGGCGTGAGCTTGTAGAGGCCTATGTCTAGCAGTGGACTATGATAGGCTGAAATGATGATGAATGATGAACTTCCCATATTGTGTTTGTATCTTATGTCGTTACTTAAGGAGTAAACTCCAATTACAGAGACGTGAATGTTCGAATCTTCCTCATCCGATACGACACTATACTCAGCGTATCAATTCCTATTATTGCGGTTGCAACTTGCGTCCGATAACGAGAGTGCGTTTCTAGCGTTAAGTCGACCGTATCTGACATATTGACATCCTAATGGTCTTCCTATATGTTACTGCTCCACTCGAGCTGGTCAAATTGACAAAACACATTAACGGTTACAATATAACCCCTTATCTCAGTCTGCTTCATTCATAATTCCCGTGATAGCGAGACATATGACATTAGTGATATTTATATAGATATTATTATTTGAGTGCCCGAAAATGATCTCTGAATAAATATTGTTTATCGAGCGTTACATATGATTTGCTTACACGATTGGTGTTTTGTATAATGAGTGTTGTATTTAATGTTAAGTTTTGTTTTTTGTTGAACTGTAAAAGTGTTTTGCGTTTGTTTTACGCATCTGGGCTATTATATTTTTGGTAAAAGATATAATCAAAACAAGAGTCAGATAATTGTTTAAAATGATAATTATCTTATTCTTGACTGTTAAATACGCATATTATTAGTACTTACGTGTAAAAACAATAACATAAAGTGTATTTATTTTTTCCGAATACAATGTTGTGCTTTGACTAACTTAACAACTTTATTCTGACGTTATTTTGTTTACATGTTACATAACTTATAATAAAATAAGATGGACCTTGTATATTACTTATACACATGTATCAGAAATTGATAAGGAAGTTAAAACCGAATAAATTTGATAAAAGTACAGACATATCGCTTTGAACTGTAAAAGTATACTAAAAATACTTATAAAAAAGTACTATGTGATGTTGTGACTCTTTTTGTCAAGGGGCGTGGCTAAACTAAATGTTAGTAAGTTACTATTTTCTTAAAGGGAATATAATATAGCTCCTTAATGAAAACTCTGGAGGTGGAAGCAGCGACTACTGCCTTTAACTGTCTACATAATTATTGATAAACATTGCCTTTTACAACTGTGATTTATTTCAAATAAAATTAAACCTTATTCGATATATAATAAAGTCCACAAACGTAATTAAAGAATGTAGGTTAGCAAGAGTTTAACCAGCTTCTTTTCTATATAAAATTTATAACGAAATATATTATTGTAGCTGGTTTCTTTCTGCTCCAGAGCTTGAGTCCCTGAGTCTGTAATATTTAAATATTTTGTATTTCTTAAAAAAAAATACAAATTACCTGAACACAAAATAATAATTGTGTTTGCAGGCAAACGAAGAAAAACCGACTTCAATTATATCGACAAGTAATACAACGTAGGTAGACGAAAAAATAGTAAAGCAAATACGCATTGTCAAAGATTACTCCAAAAGTTGTAATCAGATCTCCATTAAATTAAAAATTATTAAAATCGGTACACCCAGTAAATAGTTATGCGGATTTTCGAGAATTTCCCTCGATTTCTCTGGGATCCCATCATCAGATCCTGGTTTCCTTATCATGGCACCAAACTAGGGATATCTTCTTTCCAACAAAAAAAGAATTATCAAAATCGGTTCATAAACGACGGAGTTATCCCCGAACATACATATATATACCGTCGAATTGAGTAACCTCCTCCTTTTTTGAAGTCGGTTAAAAAGGATAATCTAATTCAGTGCATTTTGGTGATTCGAGTGTTCGGAAGTCATGCCAGTACATTTTTGCGAATCGTTTTTATATATAGAAGATTTATTTATATTATTTGTTATTTGTTATTCAAATCGCGTGACAGTTAAATGTAAAGTTAATCAAAGTATCATGTTTTTGTCGTGTTTAAAAATTTTCTCAGCGACATCGACATAAAGTTGCTTATTTAACGCACCCGGTGTGTAATGAGAACTAGACAATCCAGACGGCAATGTTAATGTCGAATACAAAACGCGTTTAACTAGGATCGCTTCTGCAACACAAATTACTTTACTGATCGTCATTGAAGCTTTTTTTTTTAAAGTACTTTCATAAAACATCAATACATAACATCATTTTTGTCGCTTGATGTCGATGAACATAGATATAGTTACTTACTTATATTAATAAGCTTATTTTCATATTATTCATATTTTATTTAATTTGCACATGTTTGGTATACATTAACTTTCATTCATCCATTTGGTTTAAAAAACGTCTTTTAATTAAAAAACGGTAAAAATTACAAACTTAAAATAATTTTGAAGATCGTAGAAATAATGGATGACCGTGATTGGTTTTTATGTTATTTTGTTTTGTTAATTTTTTTTAGTAAATTTTACTTAGCTGTGGACTATCCTTGAATATAAATAAATTATTCTGGTTATATCTATAAAAATATCTGGTTGATGCGGTACTTAAAAATAATTTAAGTATAGTACATATTTTGTTCACGTATAAAGTAAGTAATATAAAAAAACACGGCAGATCTGAATGAGAGATCGTCTGAGCTCATAATTTTGGCTCGACGCCAGCTCGAGTCACTTCGTGAATAACATTGATTTAGGAACGTATTTTATTTTTGTTACCAAAAAAAGATAAAGTAAACTAATAATAAATATCATAGCGATAGATAAGAAACATTTTCGTTACGTAAAACGACCTCCGCTGAGCCTATTTAGATAATACAGTAATAAAAATAGAAAGGCGAAGTGCATGCGTAAAAATACCTCCCCTATTTCATTCACGTCTTGAACATTGAGGAACCGACCGAGTGCAGTGAGATATTAAAGCTTAAATAAAGCTCAACGGATGGGTACATTTTAAATGGTATCTTTATTTTCATTCACGAATTAGTCGTTACGGGTGGTTCGGCTGGTGATTCTCCCACGGTCTTGTGAATGGGATCGGAGTGCGGCGCGGGCGCAGAGAAAGGGGCCCACTTCCCTTGCAGAGGCGTATGGCGTTACTTCCGTCCGTCGACGGATACGTTCGTTCCCTGTTCGCGTCAATTATTATTTCCTACTTAGTGCTTCCTTTGGGGGATTGTAATTAAAGTGGCGTAAGAATGTTTGGCAAGTACAAGTTAATTTTTAAGATAATAGAAAATTTAATACTTAGAATTAACTGGTGGATAGTTTTTCACATAGGATTGTATTACTCGTATACTTTTCAAACCTCATACAATATGTCAGTATAATTTTTCGATCAACAAAAGTGTTTTTTTAAATACCTAAATGTTTTTTTTTTTTCATTCTATCTTTCTTACCATTAAAATAACATATGTAGGTGTATATATATCTTAAATACTTTCTCTAAACTTTCTTTTAAGTATTTTTATACTACAAATTTTTAAATAACATCTATATTACTTTAACAAAACAAAATCATTTATATATACAAATAGTCACAACAAGACAATCTATACAACTTAGAATTAACAGATAACAAGCAATTATTATAATGAACTCAACCCAAACACTAGCGATTCATTTACATACATACGAAAACAACTCCATTGATAGCAAGCGATCCTTAAAAAACAAAGTCCAAGCGAACTTATACCGAAAACAGTTGAATCTGATTTACAAGTTTCAGAATCAATGAAATTGTTGTATTCGCGACGCGAGTGGCTAAAATATATCTGTCTTATTACGTTAATTTATTTGTAGCGTGTGCGATAAGGACGGATAGCGGAAGTCGGATAAGAATGGCGCGGGTCTGTTCATTGATGTTTCCGTCAAGTCACGTCGACTCCAAGGGGCTACTATAAGATGCAACTTGACGCATTGTATAAGTACTAGAAATATTCTTGCTGACGTTAAAAGGAAGATTACTATTTCTTCTCATTTCGTGGAGTATAATAATTTATTTCGTTATAAATAAACAAATTAGGAGTGTTTGTTTAGACACTGGCTTATTTAGATCACTGCTTAGAAAAATATGTAAGGTTAGGGCAAACAAATTAAAATCAAAATCAAAATCAAAAATAACTTTATTCAAATAGGCCCCAAGAGCACTTTCGAATCTGTCATTTTACAAATTAAAATTTTAAGGTGTTTATTATTTTTGTAAAAGTAAAGCAACCACCGATTCGGAATGTAGATTCTGCAGAGAAGAATCGGCAAGAAACTCCGCAGTTACTCTTTTTATCGTTTATATTTATTTATACAAATCTAAAGCTTTAGATTTCCGTTCCAGCGCCATCGACAAAAACGTTGCTGTTTCATCCGTAAAAATTTTACCTTCATACGCCTAAAGAAGTATCACATCAAAAAAAAAAGCATTGAATTCATTGACCGAAAAGTTACTTAAGAATAACTCATCCTTGAACGTTCTTTTCTTTGACTAGTACCTTCTTTTATTTTCATAATGGCTAGTTTTGTTTTTATATCCGGTTTTATTATACACAGTCCTATGTATTGTACGTTTGTACAATGTTATGAATGCCAAAATTTAATGAATGAATGGATGGGGATGTTTGTTACTCTTTAATAAGAACTATTGAATTGTTTGCGATGATACTTGATACGTAGATTTTTTTTTATAGGTAGATTTAGACGCCGCGTTGGCGCAATGGTCACAGCTATGGATTGTGCCGGTTGCGCTGGCGGTTGCGGGTTCGATCCCCGCACATGATAAATATTTGTACAGGTGTTTACCGTGGTCTGGGTACGTGTTTATGCAGTCCCTATGGGTCTCCCCACCGTGCTTCGGAGGATACGTTAAGCCGTCGGTCCCGGTTGTTATCATGTACACCTGATAGCGATCGTTACTCATAGTAGGGAATACCGCCCTATATAATATCCGCCAACCCGCATTGGAGCAGCGTGGTGGATTAAGCTCTGATCCTTCTCCTACATGGGGAAAGAGGCCTATGCCTCTATAGATCATGTATCTGGACGATCAGGATAAATTGAAGCATGCCAGATCCGGCAAGCTCTATCAGGACCAGGTCTGGTCCAGACAAGGATAGCCTGATGTAAAATATAATCAAGTATGGTAAGGCATACTGGATCTGGACCCAATCCGGTCCAGATAAAGACAACCTAATGTAAAATATAATCAAGTATGGTAAGGCATACTGGATCAGGACCCGGTCCGGTCCAGATCAGAATAGACTGAAAGAAATTACGCGAACTGAGCCTGAATCGCGCTATTAATGTTTTTAAGCGCACTTAGTATATGTACAGTTATCAGGACAGTCTAGCAGGGAGTCCTGTTCTACACAGTGGAGCAGTCGTAAGTAATAGTAAAAAGTTAAATAGAAGTTAATAAATAAAATTTAATTAATCATAATAATTAATTAATAACATAAAAATAAATAAAAATTATCAATATTGAAAGTAAAAACATAAATAAATAATACATTGGAAAAAATAAACGGAAATAAATATCAATTCATAAGTATAATGTTAAGCAGCATATTTATAATATCAATTCCCTTTTTTTTCAGTTAAACAATTTTTAGCCTACTTCCAAAAAAGGAGGAGGTTCTCAATTTGACTGTATTTTTTTTATGTATCTTACATCAAAACTTTTGACCGGGTAGACCGATTTCGACAATTTTTTTTTAATCGAAAGGTGGTGTCTGTCGATTGGTCCCATTTAAATTTATTTGAGATCTAACAACTACTTTTCGAGTTATATCTAATAATGCGTTTTTACTTGACGCTTTTTTCGCCGACCTACGTTGTATTATACCGCAAAACTTTCTACTGGATGTACCGATTTTGATAATTCTTTTTTTGTTGGAAAGGCAATATCCCTACTTTGGTACCATGATAAGGAAACCAGGGTCTGATGATGGGGTCCCAGAGAAATCGAGGGAAACTCTCGAAAATCTGCAATAACTTTTTACTGGGTGTACCGATTTTGATAATTTTTAATTTAATCGACAGCTGATGTTTATCATGTGGTCACATATAATTTATCAAGAACTGATAACTACTTTTGAGTAATCTTTGATAACGCGTAGTTACTTGAGTATTTTTTCGTCGATCTACGTTGCATTACTCGTCGATGTAATTGAAGTCGGTTTTTTTTCGTTTGCGAGCAAACACAATTATTTCAAGAATATACATTCGTGTTTTTAAAAGGACCGGACCGAACCGGCTCATCAGGATGAGATGAGATTTCCTGATCTGGACCCGATCAGGAAATCTCATCTCATCCTGATCAGGTCCAGACCAATCATCTGGGTTACATGCCTTATCTAGTCCTGATTAGGCTTGCCTGGTCCGGTCCTTCTAAGGAAGACGAAAAAATTTCTACTCGGGTTGTGGTTGTTTCTGTTAATTAAATAAACAATCTAATTATATCGTCTAATATTTATCGTTTATTTAATGACTGCTACTCACATAGACGCACATCAGATACAGTAAAACTACAGGCAACTGCTTACAAATTCGTCGATTAAAACTTAAAAATATTAAAATACTACATTGATTCTTACTCTACCAGTTCCAGTCGAGAATGCCTATAATAACAGAATATATCATTCCTATGGATCCCTATACTTTTAGCATAGATAATCAATACACTTATATTGAAATAGTAAAAGCGTCCGAAATTAAAAAAAAAAAATGGAATAAAATTCTCGAATTAAAGGTTTACGATTTCATCTAACTGGAATAATTATTAAAAAATATTAGTGATTAAAACAAATAAATTTTGACAGTGCACCAAGCCGGACTCAAAATAAAACTATTTAAGTTCTACAGTAATTGCTCAATACAAAATCAATGAGATGATCTCTCCATGATGGAAAGGAACATTCATTGGTTACAAAACATAAATTGGTATTAATGAAAAACACAACACAGGTAGTGCAGGTGTTGGATTCCAGGCCGCAACGGACGCGCGTCCGGTAGCGGTGAGATGAAGTACCGACCGTCCCTAACAATCTCGAGTTACTCAAATATTACGGACACATGATATATGTATTACTTATTCGCTTATATATATAAAGCAGCAAAAAAATAATTGAGATTGAGCAAAACAAAAAATTAAAAAGCATATGAAGTTGTGGCTAGCTATAGATAGGAGGAAATAGGTGCTATTTTTTAAGTTAAAATAATATAAAAATATTTAGATACTAGATGACCGATAGAACTTCGTATCACCGATAAACATTTATGAAAAATTTGAAAGAGAAAGAATCTAAACGCACCTATAACTATTTCACAACCAAGTTAATAGTTTTTGACAAAAGAGATCAAACGATTCACAGCTAGAAACATTTTGTCTTGGAAAATTATTGTCGTTTTAGAATTTTCCGTTACTTATGACTTAGTTTATCATCGTTTAAACCTTCCCTGAACTCCCATAAATATTTCAAGATCAAAATAAAGCAAATCGATCTAACCATTCTCAAGTTTTAGCGAGAAGATTAAATTGATTTGACAAATAAATGTTTCGTTTTCGACAAACACCAAAATAAAATTTAAATCATCGTATACCCGATACATGTAAAATTTTCGTAACAAATCAAAGTTCTTAGTAAAAAATATCGAAACGTTATTTGTAATGATTTGATTATGAAATGTTAAAAATAGAAGTCTCTACCTCTTTGACGTCATATTCATTTCAATTAAAATAACCCTGAACAAAATTATTATTACACATAAAACGGCTGCTTCAGGCTGTATTTTTAGATTTATTATATTAGAAGCTGTGTTTATAAAATTAGTATAGACTAGCTACGATTTGATTGAAAATGATTAAAAAATTACTTAGCCATAATAACCATGAAATAATTACCTAGGATTGCTTTATAAGCAAGCTACCTACGTTGCACTTTCTACAACCGATGATAATCGTGTTGAAATTAACATTTATAAACCGAGTACGTGTTGGCAGTTCATTCATATCGGTGCGGCCCACGCTACCCCCTCCCCTTTACCCTCCCGCCCCCACCCCGTATAACCACCGACATCTACGCAAAAGCTAATCACGAACTAGAAGAACATTCGTTTGTTACTTAAATAAAACCGGTTAATTGTAGGCGGTTTTGTTGAATACATATCTTGTTATTTTATTGAAAAACAAATTGTGTAGTATGATTAGTTTTCGTATTTCTTGCAAATTCATTTTTCTTTCATTCAGATTATGATAAGGGAGAGTGTTTAAAGTACTTTTTATGCTTTAGTTTTCTTGCGATCTAAAATTATACTAATAAATTATTGCCACAACAATACTGAAGGTCAAGTTCTAAATTTGGCTATAATTTATTTAAAATATTTGCAGACTATTTATGTAAAACATTTTATTTAATAGGTAACTTCATTCAAATAATTCCACTCGCGGCATGTTACGTGTAAAGTAGGAAAAGAAGTCTCAAGCAAATTGCTTGCAATTAATGTGTTTGGAGTAATGCAATACTATTGCGTTAGTAATCTACTGCGTATAATTTGATTTATTTTCTATGTGATACAGCTTACTAGGAAAACTAAAGGCTATAAAACATTACGCTACATCTGATAAATATTTGAACTACAATATTCTTTTAAGCATAGATATTCAATGCGGTTTTGACTAATTTGGGTAATATTTCAAACATATGGACCCACTGTGAACTGTACAAAGTTCCAATTTTGTCTTACATTTGTACCTCTAAGAAAGCCTTATCAAGTAATTGTTATATCTAAGTGTAGATGAGATCATTACACGCGGATGCCTACACGTACATCCGTCGACTTTATTACGTCATCGCTATTAGAAAATCACCCCCAATCGGGGGTTACGTTCCAGTTGCGTCACACGAACACGTTTCTGACTTACGTATGACTTTCAATAAATACCTACTCTTGTATTAGACGTAATAAGACGTATAAGACGTAAAATACTACTATCACGTTATGTCAAACCATAAGAACATAATATATCTTTCTTAAAATATTCGCTTAATACCAGTCGATTGAAAGCAAGTGGTAAGTCCATCAAGAAAATTTCAAAATCAAGACGCAGATAAATTTTTTTACATGAATGACTAAACAGTAAGTCAGAATATTTTTTCTCTATAGTTCTAATCATACTAGTTATATGTTTTATGCGTGTTAAATAAATAATAAAAATAACAACATAACAATAATTTTTTTATTGTTTTATAAAACTATGTCTAGCACTATCGTTTACAAATTTACGTTTAGTTATATAGCACAAAAACATTGAAGAAAATCGTAGTAATAAAAATATAAAATCCGTGATTATGAGGGAATTATTGACTTACCATTTGTCTAATCGAAAATTACAATGGCAGTGCCGTGCATCTAAAGGTCAAGGTCAAATACGGGCAAAACCTTTGAGATTAAGCACATGAAATAAATATTTACCATTCACATTACAGTGAAGTGTCCACACGAAAAATGTAAGATTATGTTCTAAAAATTCTTGTATTTACAGAGATTGCTATGTAGTGATCAAACAATTATGAAATATCACTATTATAAAGTATAAACGTAAACAATAGTACAAACTATTTGCACTCTGTCAATAGTAATAAGACTACACTACTACACGGGACAAAAATATGTATAAGTATCTGACCCGTGTTTTCGTATCGCCATATTTTTTTTCTTAAATAAATCAATTTTTTTAACTTTCTTTCATACAAATATTGTCCTAATAGTGAACACGACAAAACAGAATCTCGAATCAAATTTGGTGTAGTCGTTAAGTTATGGGCATACCTATTTTGACGATTTATTTTTATATTTATGGATATAGATGTAGAGTATATAAAAAATAACATTAAATGCCTGTAGTGGCGTATAAAAATATAGATAATAATCATATTGGCTCACACCGAGGTGGTTTCATTGAAACTTGTCTATTTTGATCATTCTTAATTTGCAAACTCTCGAATATCATTATGCAAATACTCGAATCGTAACGAAGTCTCTATGAATGGTGTGTAGGCAGCTCCCCCCACAACCCGCAGCTCACCCGTCCCTCGCATCGCCCAGTCACCCTCACTTATTTACTCGGGGTTGAGGACTCAATTTTAACATCTAACGCTGTGTCTTTATTAGCAGTTTGGTTGATATTTGGTAACTTGACATTATCTCATTCTAAACTGAGATTTACTCGTTTCAATAAAGCTTTATCTTATTAATTTTTACTTTTATTCATGTAATACAAAAAACTAATAACATAAAACATTTCAGGTTGTCATTGATTTGGTTGTCTTTCTTATAAAAATAAAATAAAATAAAATAATCTCTAAAATATGTTTTAGGGGATCCTCTAATAATTCATTTTTGGATGACCAATCTTAATCTAAAAAAAAAAAAATCTAAAAAATTTATACACAATATGTCAAAAGTTTTTTAATATAAATTAATAAACATTTAAAAAATATATATTAATTTAAGTCATATACTCTTTTTATATAGCAGTCGTGGAAAAATATACTTTCATACAATTATAATAACTTTTACATATCTACTGTAGCTGTTTTATTAATATCTCTGAGTTATTTTCGTTTTCCATATTGTTTGTTCTAAGTTAGTCGGGTTATGTGGACCTTGATATCGTCATTCAGCTTTTCATGTGTTGGGTCACCCACGCGTCTGCCCTTATAAATGTACATACATTAAATCTTTTGTTTCGGAGTTTCCTTTACTGGAGTGGCCGTTGAATGTGTAAACCAGTCTTACTTCGGAAATAGACTACTTTTGTAAGAAATAATTGTGTTTGCTGGCAAACGAAAAAAACCGACTTCAATTATTACATCGACAAGTAATACAATATACACATATATACGGTCGAATTGAGTAACGTCATGCATTCTTTTTTCATATTTTCAAGAATTTCAAGTTTCTTCGCTGTATGTAGCCGATAGGCTACGTCAGGATAGTCAAATATTGGAGATATGACAATACTTGAGAAAATCGAAATTGAAATTCGAGCTAATAGTAACAAATACTTTAACATAAACAAATTTTGTATAATGTTAAGTTATACAATCTTTTAATGTATTAAAAAAAGACCGTTGTAATAAAGATTTGATAGTTTTACATTTTCTTTTTACCTTGCATATTTGTATACTCTATACCTTTTTATCTAGAACTATTCTATATTTACAAGCAACTCATAACTATAGTAGTGTGTTAATCGCTTATTGACTAGTTTTGCAATCTTTAAAGTTACTTAGTATTTTATTTAAATACAAAATTCACTGATGTTCTTAAGAATAAGGACACAATCATTTAGATAAGTATAAAACTTAATTGATTGCAACTGTCACTTCGTCGCAAGCAAGCCAATTGTAATCGATTATTATTGCTTTGACTTAGAATGACTAAATCTAATAAAATATACCGATATGTAATTATGTTGTGCAGCCTACAGTAACTTAAATACCACCATTCACTACGCCACGGAAGCTCTGTACCTGTATTTAATAATTGTAGGTATATTACAAAAACTTTTACCTTAGAATAGAAATATAAGAGAAATGGGAGAGATATAGATATATCCTTAGAACAGACCTTATAATGCAAATGAAAAACGTGCAAACAATAAATGTCAAAGTAAAAATTAATTGTGACTACTCGTTTAATGTTGAAAGGAGAATGGCCAATCTTTATGCATATGGAAATCATCGGTAGTTGTACAATTTAATTAATTTAACATACGAGTCAAACAAGTTGCCTGGCTCGATTGGTCTGTCGCATTACTGAGCAAAGGATCGTGTCAAAGAATAAAAGACAAATAATTTTAAACAGATAACTAATGACATTTTGACTGATTTTGGAAAATTTACACTTGTATAAATAAGAATTAATAAGTATTCGCGCCTCTGAGGTTTCGAATATAAGTTTTATTTTTATTTTTACTACTTTAAATAGTAGTTTGGAGAAATATTTTGTATAAACTCTACTCATACTTCTTAAACAAACATGTGGTCACAGTGTTACATGTACTCACTTTTATTAATTTTCCAGTTTCAGATCATCAATAGTGGTGTATCTGTGCATAACATTCTCTTTTGTCGACTTGAGACGCCACGGGCACTAGTTATACCATTCTATTTTATTTTAATTGATATTCTATTAGTTGCCAAAGCCAAGTTTCTATATTTATTGATATTATAGTAACTATTTGACGAATATTACTTATCATTAGTTGTATAATTGTAATTAATTATGTTTCTATGCTTCCATAAAAGGTCTATTTCAAGTTCGTCAGATATAAATTAAGAAATACGATAAAATAAATACGAAAACGTATACTAAATGTGTGCTATAGATAACCGAGACGCCCGTTGAGATATCTTACAAAGTATTTACTATTCAATAAAAATAAATTATATTTAATAAATCGTTAATTTATGGAACTTATTTTTGTCGTAATGTCTTTTTATGTGAGTGACGTATTGAATGTCGTCTCTACGAGAGAGATAATCACGGAACGAGCCTACGCTACTACACGGTCTGCGAGGCGTAGGACGTAGGCGACGCCGACGCGTGGGCGACCGCGTAGGCGACCATCTACTGTATATATCTACATGATTATATACATGTACGTACTAGCTGGAGCCTGCAGTTTCACTCGCGATAATTTGAGGAAAAAACGTACTAAAATATTGTATAGCCTATTGCTTTCCTCGATAAATAGACTATCCAACACAAAAGAATTTTTTATTAGAAATAGTAGTTCCTGAGATTAGCGCGTTCAAACAAACCAACAAACAAACATACAAACCTTTATAATATTAATATAGATGTAGAATGATATGCATGTTTGTGAAATATTCGCATACATGAAGTTAATGGGGACTGTGTCGAAATTGAATTGTCCGTTCAAAAGGCAAAAGAAAAGAGTTAATAGGAAATAAAGTGTCAACGAAAATATTCAATCACATTAATATATTACTAGTGGTCGCCTAGTGGTCGAAATTCGACCATGATCAATTTAAATTATACGTTTGAAGTCTTTTAAGGTTCTGTTGTCAAAGACTATACTTCTATCATAATAAACAAAAGAGTACATATTATATGCGAGTGTGTATCAAATACACGGTAGTGTATGTAAAGTATTTTTTATTGATTTAATGTATTTTTCTCTATATAAACTATATAAGTGTGCGTAATTTTATACTCCACCGTCCGCGCAATTTTCGTAAAAAGGGGTACAAAGTTTTGCTTCGCGTATTAATATATATAGAAGATAACATTTTCAAAATATGAATATTGAGGAACTGAATTTAAATTGGTACTTTTCAATTTATTTAACACATTTAAAAAATAAGTTACTTTTAATAGTAAAGTTTCAATATAAGTTACTAGAATTAATATATAAATGCAAAATTTTTATAAAAAATTGGATTATATTATTTTTATATCTTTAAAATAAGTACGCTTTTACCGTTTATTATTTATTTCTAAATAATATTAAAATTAATTATATATTATTGAATTTAATTAAAGCTAATAATTTCATAATTTAAAAACCGTGAATTTAATAGAATGCATGAATGAATTAACTAAATGGTTATACGAAATTAGTAATTTATTTTCAATATTAATTCTGTTATATATTTACTGGACATAAATAAATTATCTCTCTTTATGTATTTCGTATTTTTTTTTTTGTTTTTGATGAGAAGATTAGTGATACTTCTCCTTTTTTATCTATCTTCTGTCTTTAATGAATTGTATACATTTTTAGTCTTTTTAAAAAATTTGTGCAACATCAAGTTGTTTCTTGTTATCGTTTTAAACTTAAAGTTTCATACAGGTTAAAAATAAGGTTCCTGCCATTTTGTTTGTCTCGTACCTTCTAAAATAACTTATTATAGCGGTAATTTTTTTTTTTTGATTGTCATTTTTTGGACTGAAAACTTTTTTAACGTGAAATATTTAGAAATTACAATATTGTAATCTTTTAAAGAGATAAACATACAAGCTCTTGAAGTTATAAAGTACTACAGACGACTTCGAAATCGGAATCGTAATATTTATGATATTGGTAAAATGGTAACGCAATTACAATCAAGCTACTGTATCTAAGGAAGACAACGTCACGTACTGCATCCGCGATTTAAAATAGGCTACAATCACACCATAAGCGATACTATGTAACGCTATGTTAAGCTAAGTTCCTGGCCACCATGTACATTTATCTCTGAAATATCTTCGATATGTGGAATATATCGTTCTGTTGATTAATCTTAATATTTACTTAAGATTTTTGGAGATGAAAGTTTTACATATTATGTTTATGTTCAAGTTATGTTGACATGTTGTACAACGAGATGTTGAAAATTTGTCAATTATTCCTTCAAATAGGTGTTTATGTTTACGGTCTGAAACAAGTGTACTTTGAACACAGATACCTATTTGTATTGAGCAGTGATGGTTGATTCTCTTGTACTACGTACATCTCCCTTCTGAATACACGATTTCAGGTACCTAAGTTTTCCTACCATGTTTTCTTATAATTCAGCGGAGAGATATTGTTCCACAATTCCACGTGCATATTATTAATACCAACATTAACATACAATTAATATGTGGCTACGACCACAAAACGCGAATTAAAAATTAAAATGCAGCTAAAATTTAACTAAGTTAAATTAAAAAAAAAGAGACCTAAAACTAGGTACGATGGTATAGAGGTTTTTGCGTACCGGTGCGAATCACGTATGGCTGATTATTTAAGGATCTCAAATTAAAGTGAAAGTCAGGGTAGGAATTATATAATATCTAATAATATCTATAATAAAGATAACTAAAACTTGATATACTTAAGTATATTAACGCTCACGCATAGAGCATTGTACCTAACTAGTAACTATTGAAAATATTCGTGTCCATTCGACCAACTTCGGCTCGGTTCGTGCACGGTCGGGCGCGCTCGGCTGCGCGTGCGCCGCCCCGCAGGAAACAGGAAGTGGACTAACCGCGGGTTTCCGCTCCCATTCGCCGCTCGGCTCGCCGGACGCGCTGTATAGTCCAATAGGGCTGCTGGATACGAAAAAAAAAAAAAAACGGTAATCAGTACCTACGTTAGTATATCCCTAATTTGTACTCTGCTTGTTACATTGACTTTGTTAAGCATTATGGACTAAACTGAATATCTCATCTCGAAACTTAATATAATTATGGTATAACAACTATCTTGTTTACATCTTTATATATGTTCCTATTCTGATTTAAATATATTTCATGATTTTTATTAATTGATTATTATCTGTGTACATACGTCTCTTTTTTAACCGACTTCCAAAAAAGGAGGAGGTAATTCGATAGTATTTTTTTAATGTATGTTACCTCAGAACTTTTGACTGGGTAGACCGATTTCGATTATTTTTATTTTAATCGAAAAATATTGCGTGTCAAGTGGTCCCATTTAAATTTATTTTATTTATTTAAATTCTCTATTGTACAATAAATACACTAATACAAGTGTGTACAACAGGCGGACTTAACGCTAATGCATTTTCTACCAGTCAACCTTGGTATGTGCAAGAAAGTATAGTGTGTAGGTGTACAATAAAAAAATAAAATAAAAGTAGAACTAATAATATAATATAACATTACATATCATAACATAATATAATAATATAATTTAATAATAAAATTTAATTGCGATCTAACAAGTACTTCAAATAATGCGTTTTTACTTGACCGCATTATTTTTTTATTCGAAAGCTAATACTTGTCTTGTATTCTAATTTAAATTTTATTGAGATCTGATGACTACTTTTTGAGTAATCTTTGATAATGCGTATTTACTTAACTATTTTTTCGACTACTTACGTTGTATTACTTGTCTTCTTGTGCCTAAAAATTCCTCAAAACTGTTTTTTCCATTTTGTACGCTTTAAGGTTGACTGGTATATAAGGCTGTATTGCTTTGTCTTTTGCGCAATATATTATATTTAGTTGTGTAAATAAGTTTAAATAAAAATTAAAAAATCAGAAATAATCTCATAATAATAAATACTTTATCAAAACTGCAACACTGACGGAAGATCACCCTAAATACCCCTTTTTATTATCTCTTGTACACTCAAATTTTACTTTCCATTTCGAATTTAATTAACATCTAGATACTTAAAATTATTTGAAGGGCAATAGCCTTTTCGATTATATTTTTGACGATAGCTAAAATTAAATGTTTGTAAATAATAAACAATGTTTATATGTAATTACGCATTATTTATATTAAACTAGGAAAATAGACCCCACTGGTCTGGTTAATTAATAAAATATTGAATGTGTACTATTGTTTGTATTGTTTTTTCCTTCAAGGTTTTAGTTTTCTAATATATAAAATCTAGATGGAGACTAAAATTATGTATGAAAATATTATACAAATGTAAGTTATTTTTCTACATATTTAGTATCGATAATCTAGCAACCCTGTTATATAAGCTTCTTCGTACATTCACGGCATTGAACTAGTATAGGTTATTATTATTTCGTTGAACTATATATTTTTATATCATGTCATATACATCAGGAGCTAATGAACGCCATCCGATATTAAAAAGATGCCTATCCTTGTTTCGTATCATTTATTCAATGATTTTTTTTTTTTTGTTAATTAGCCATTTATTAATTCAAAAACTTTATTACTACTAGTAAATTATAATTCAAGCCAAAATATTTTTGGAACGAAGTTCCTTACGGTAGGCTTGACATTTGGCTGGGCGACAAAACTGAGAAAAATGTGAGACTAAAACCATAAGAAAAATATATAACGGCAGTGACGTAATATCAGTCACATAACTGTATAATATGACGTATGTAAAACCGAACTCATTTAACATTAACGCCATAAACGTTGTATATTGCTATTGTTGGGGTGTAGTGTCTATTTGTATATTCCTTTTTTTAGAAGTCTCCTAAATGGTAAACGAATATGGCGTAAGTACTGAAGTCGACCACAGAAAATTAGATAGTGAACAATACTAATAATCCATAGATGAGAGTAAGATTCATTTTATATTCAAATATTGTTGAAATTATTTCAATACATGATAATATATTGAATATTGTTGTTAATAATTAGCAGAGGTACAGAATTATGAAAAAATAAATAAATAAATAATCGAGCATCTTTATAAAAGGCAAAGTTTTTTTTATAATAAATGGGATAGCGTTAAAAGTGTCCAGGATGAAATTGATAGTCAGAAATATTCATAATATAAAATAAAACCTTTACAAAAAAACACTACTATAAAAGACCAAACAACAAAAAAAATCAAGAACTAGTATTAAAACTATTTAAAACAGGTTTTCAGATAGAAGAAGAAAAATTTGGTACGAAGGAATTTAATGGGCTATAGAAGTTTAGAGCCACCCAATGCTGCCGTGAAACAATGTATTGTTATAGCCAGTTGCAGACAACAGTTAATGTTGAGTTAATTTAAAAACAAAAAAAATTTGGGAAAGAAATTAAAAATTTGTGTATAGGCATGTAATTTATATAAAAAATGTAAATAAATTTTTATACGACAATTTAAAAACAATTACAAATACTTACTAAAGCAAACAACCTATACCATTCATAGTTTGTACTATTAAAATATTACTATCCAACTACTTATTAAGTTTATTTTATGCAAAAGATGTTGTCACCGGACATCGTGTATTACAAAACTGATATCCTGAATATCCTGAAACGTGAGTCCTGTCTAGTCTAGGTCAAGTACTATTGAAGTAATTGACCAACTTCAAAATAAAGAGATTCTTAATTCTCAATTCGATTGTATTTTTTATGTGTTTTCCCTCATAACTTTTTTCTTGGTGTAGGTATCAATTTTGATGATTCTTCTTTATCAAAAAAAACTCGTGTTTGTCATGTGGTCATGACATTTGAATTTTATCGATATCTGATGAGAAGGTACTTTTTGAGTTATCCTAATACCTACGTCGTTTACATGTCGATGTAATTGAAGTCGGTTTTTTTTTAGTTTGCGAGCAAACACATTAATTTTATATGGTTGGTCGGCGAAATCTATCTAGTTATCGGTGGAATTTATCTAGTTGGTCGGTGGAGTAAATCGTGGGCCGCGGCTCGCTACCGGATACGCGTGTAATAGGAGATTGTTTTTGTGCTTCTTTTGCTATGCGCTCTTTAATTGTCGTTTATTTTTAATAAAACGATTTTCTTTTTTTTAACTCTGTTATAAATCATTTTTAGTTTTGTAATCTGGACAGTATTCTATGTTCTAACCGAGGCGTTGTAGTCGTATGTGGTCGCTTTGATGCATATGGAGCAAGATTCAAATAAAAGAAAAAAATAAAGATAGCATAATACAACAGAATTATATTTTTGTGAAATCAAAAAGGACAAAGTTTCAATCAGTCGGAAACTGTAATTTAGAAAAATCTTTGTGCGGACAACATGACGATGATAAGGATGAAGTTTTAGCGAGCGTAGGTCAATGTCCATTACAGCTCTTGATTGACTAAAATCAATTGAGATACATATTATGTATTATATGATAACAAGTATATAGCACGGTCTTATACACAAGACCGTGGTAAATAGATACAACCGTATGTGTGCATAGATAAATAGATAAATAATGTAAATAGTTTTTAAGAAAAAGAAAATCTTGATAACGTATTTAGACTAAATCTTCTTCTTTTAAATCCATATTAGAAAATTTTCACTATTATAAATTTATAATATTTAAAAAAGGTATAAGTCATAATGTACACGTGTTAATATATAATGTTAAGGTGCATAATGTAATATTTAATCAAAAGTAAAATGTCAAAATCGAAATAATTCTCATTTTTAGAATTATTTAAAAATCTAACTGTACGGAATATTGATGGGTACTGAAAGTACATCAAATTGACTTAGAATTTGTTTAGAACAGTCTAGTAAATCTCTAGATTTATTTAGTAGGGAGAGAAATTCTGTGTGACGTTACAACGCGTGGGCGTCGCGCCAACAGGGAAGGGGGTTGAGCTCAATGAAACTAGTTACGTCATCACGATAGAATTTATCATCTTACTAAATTTTGTCGTTGTACAAGGACTCTGAAAGGCATTAAGACAGAAATTTATACACGATATACCCGTATAGCTTAAAAGTAATAGGTAACTGTGTAGGTAAAAAATATTTGTCCATGAAATATAGAAATATAAAAAAGTTATATAAAAAAATACAGTAAGATCTAAGCTGTATAAGAAGCTTCCTGATTTGAATAGCACAGTTGCATATAGTTTTGGATTCAACATACATATATTAGCCGTCTTACAACGACGTGCCCAGGTTTCTTTACTAAACTCTTTACTAGGTACTAAAAAAGCACATATTATAAAATAAAAAAGGCTAACATAGTCACAGTACACACTACACAAAACACTATATCATAATAGCCTTACTCATACTGATAAACTGTTCTTTAACAGTCAAATTGTGTTAAATAAAATAAAGAAATGATAAATGTCAGTTACAAGAAGTTAAGTTATACAATCTTAAAGCATTTAATTAGAAATAAAAAAAATAAAAATATTTTTAACCGACTTCAAAAAAAGCGGGAGGTTACTCAATTCGACCGTATAATATATATATATTATTTTTTGATTGGGAACTTTGTTGTTTATGAATCGATTTTGATAATTGTTTTTTTTTTTTTTTGTGGAAAGAAATTATCCCAAGTATGGTACCATGATAAGGAAACCAGGATCTGATGATAGAATCCCAGAGAAATCGAGGGAAACCCTCGAAAATTGTAGTGACGACTAGTGCGTTTGTTAATTTTTTTCGTCTACTTACGTTGTATTACTTGTCGATGTAATTGAAGTCGATTTTTTTCGTTTGCGAGCAAACACAATATCAAAGGAACACGTCTACAGAAAGCGCTGGTTTCATAATAAAGTATAGCTGATAACACGGATAC
The DNA here is from genome assembly GCF_905220565.1 of Melitaea cinxia. Taxonomy (NCBI): domain Eukaryota; kingdom Metazoa; phylum Arthropoda; class Insecta; order Lepidoptera; family Nymphalidae; genus Melitaea; species Melitaea cinxia. The sequence continues at coordinate 13,850,090 of NC_059397.1, read as the reverse complement.
GCTGCGACCACGCCGGCGGAAGAGCATCTGTTACAAGCGATTGCTCTGGAATCCGCTTCGATTGTTACGCTACTTTGTGTACCTACCTACTCATTGGATCGTGTCTTATTTATCTTTTCACTGACATTCTGGATAGGTAAGTAAAGGTTTTGAAAATTGAGAGGATATGACGTATTTTCTCAAAGCTATTAAAACAAGAATCATCAAAATTGGTATGCTAAGTGAAAAGGAATGCGGTATAGTACAACATAACTTGAAAAGTACTTGTTAGATCTTAATTAAATGTACTTAAATGGGACCACATGACACGCACCACCTTTCGATTAAAAAAAAATCATCACCCAGTCAAAAATTCTGCATTTTTATCCATAAACTTGCTACAGAGTTATGATGGACTTTCTCAAGTTTAGAGACGTATTCAGAATATTTACTGTACCTATACAACCAATAACTGTATGATGACGAAGCGACACACTCATCAGTTTTATTATATTTATATATACTCAGAACTTAGTCAGCAATTCTTAGCGTTTAATTATCAGTTATAGATGTGTGAGGCTGATAAAGCTCGATGTGTTGTGAAGTGTGGTGAAGATTCTGACGATCTAATACCTAACCTGGAATCACCTACAAATTTTTTTAAAATGTTACACATTTGCCTCAGGAATAAATCCGTAGAAAATTTTATATTTACCATGCTTTAGATATTGTAGACAGATAGAAAAATAGATTACATTAAAAGACTAGATCGACACCAACAATTTATACTACGCCAACTCGAACTTTCGATAAGTTGGTTTTCTTAATGCAACTTGAATAAATGTGTTTTTTTTTTTTTTGTAATAATAAAAAATGTGAAATTGCAATGAATAAATTAACTATTAAAGATATCAAATTTCAAATAAGTTTCTTAATATAAAAGGTATCACGTTTTTCGCTTTTATAAGCCTCTATTGTAAAGTATATTTATGAGTTAGCTTAGTATAAATTGCTGGTGTCGAGATGATACATAAGCATTTTTTAAATTAATAGTTTTCTTTAATGATTGATAAAACCAAATAGCTTTTTTTTTAAACGATAAATTTTATTAAAAGGAAAATGATGCAATCATTGCTTAATAAAAAAAGCGCTGTCACAATAAAATTTAAATCATAAAATAATGTTATATAAATCAACGGTGAGGTAGATATTTAAATATGAAAGCTATTGATGTATGAAACACGTTAAAAGTTGAGTCGTATTACAATTATCGGTGTCGCAACGCGAGCCCTTCCTGTCCGTCCGTCACACGACACCGTGTAACAGAACACCCGTACACAATCCCACAAATGCGGTTAATATGCAACTTACACTTAATAGAATCGTGATAAAATTATCTTCTTATATTATCTTTGTAAAGTTTCACATTTTAAAGGTTTTATTGGCTATCCAAAGACCTTTTAGATGTACAAAAGGATTTGAAAAAAAATTATGAACTGAAAAAAGGTTTTAGTTGGTATCCAAAAAGAAAGTTAAAGTCAGTTGTCGATTTAAATATACGAGCTTCAGCTTCGCCCACATGGACTACACGATTTGGATGGCTTCGTAAAAATATTTCCTTCCTAGTGATAACTTAATATTCTAATGATGAAAGATTTTTTTATACCTCTCAGTAGTTTTTAAGTTTGTTACAAAAATTCAAAAATTAATAAAAATAAAATCCAATTTTTTATATTAGTTTTGATAATTGCCTTTTTAAACCTTTTTTTAAGTAATCCTTCTTTACGCACGCTTGATTTGGAGAATAAGGTGGTGAATGCGTGATGACAGCGTTACGAAAAGTGTGATCGGCTGAGGCGAACGGAAGTTGAGACGGGGATATAAGTTAGTTAATTAGAAGTTTACACATATACATCTCTTATTTGAAGTTTAAGAAAACGATGATGTATTGCAGTTAACTCTATAAGTAGGTACTCGTTAAGTATGTATAAAGAGAGTTGTTTTTCTTTACTACGATTTAGTATTCTTTGTACTTGAGGCATAATTTACCTACTTTACATCTCATTTTGTATCGACAGTGTAACGTTCTCTGCGTCTGCCAACATGTTAACGAGAGAAACAAGAACACGAAGACTAAGTCTCTTCTAAGTATTATGAATTAATTTACCAGCAACTACTGTGCTTGCTTGTTTGTGTATTCGTTGTGAAAATGTTTATAAAAATAACTTTTAATGACATTAATAAAATTAAGCTTCTCACATTGTCATGATGATGATGATGAAGCTTTACTAGAATTGTAGGTATACTTACTTCTATCACAAATGCTTCCGGATAGATAAAAATTACGTTTATATATAATTATTTTATTAATATATTCCTGCAGTAAGTATTCGAGCAACACAACTCATATGAATGGGTAGGCGAGGACACCTACGACGTCGCGTAGGCCGTCGACAATGAGGACATATTTTTATCTCGAACGCACGACCGATGACCGTAGTTTTCTACGTCGCCAATTTGTATAGATACGAAGTGTTTAGATGAACCCATCACTCGTCAGATTGACATAAATATATTCATTATCGCCGTCTTCGGCTAATGGTGTCATACGGGCGTTGTAAAACGTCTGGCTCGGGATTTGCATGATTATCTTCGAAGCGTATGAACTCTGCATGAACGTTTTATATAACGCTTATAATGTGCAAGAAAATAATTTGTTTTAACTGTCGTCGTCTGTATGTTGATACAAATCAGTAAAAATTTACGTAATGGAGATAGATATTAATCATGAGTACCTATTCATTGTCTTTATGTATATATATGTTCATTTATTTAAAATAACGTCCTATGTTGTTATCCTGTAAGAAAAAATACTTTGTCATATAATGGGCGGAATACTCATACTGGAAATTCAATTTTAGCCTACTAGTTATTCAGCTTGGCAGGATATCGAGCTAGATTTATCGCTACTACAAAATGAGAACAAAAAAGACCGTTAAGATATATTCAAGTTGCACTTGCCGTCCGTAGGTAAGAAACTTGTTTCTCATTTATGAATTCTGTATAACGTAATTTTTCTTTCGAATAGGTATCTAAGTTGAATAAGAAAAAAATCTCCGTCCATTGTGTCTGACGTCAGAATTCGAAGTGGAAGCCGCCTCACCCGTGCCGCGTTTTCATCTTTTATTTATAGACAATTGATTGATGAAGCGAAACGTCGTATGAATGAATCGATTTATGGTTTCGTTAAGCGGACACTGTTTATGTGCTCGGTTGACGTCAGGAATCTTAAATGGGAGACGGATAAACGTTCCGAACCCTACCGCTAACACTGTGGCGCGTATCTTATGTTATTCAATCGTCTTTCCAGAAAACCCGATCTATCGTTACAAGGGACAGTCGTACGAATGACTCATTAAAGCGGCAATTGTGTCTTATCACCAATAATGTGTCAATGTACGGCCCATCAATCTCATTCGTCGGCGGTCGTAAAACTGACACCTCAAGTTTAATCTACACTCACTTCCTAGAGATGGCACGATCAGGCTGGTCAAGGTTATACGTCATGCGGATGGGTCCGACGGCATCGCTATAGGTCAAATAATTTATATCTAATCCCCGGCTGTAGACTTTTATGACGATGAATTATTGTGGAACTAAATGACGAAATGAACTCGAATTGACTTTGATAGACCGACAGGTGCTTTGTATTAGTTGTTGAACTCGGAGTCATATCGAGCGGGCTATTGCGCTTATTAAGATTAACTAACAGAGCAATAGATTGCGCACGATTCGGCGTGGCAAGCGGTCTAATTGTTTAATTTCTGCTTGAGATAGGTTAGCAACGAGAATGAGTGCGGACGCCGCATTTGCACAAATCGTTATCATCGCTTCGGGAGCTCGTTTGAAGTGCTGCTTCCTGCGCGATGACCTGTCTTATCGGCTGCGTCTCCGCTGCAGATGATGCCAACAAACTACCGTCGAATATTCCTCTTATGTATGTATGTATTTCATGTTATCATATATTCATAGTGCAATATTTAATTTAAAAAATGTTATCTAATAATTATTGGAACGAAGTTCCTTACGGCAGGCTTGACATTTGGCTGGGTGACCTAACTGAAAAAAATGTGGTACTAAAACCGTAAGAAAAATATATAACGGAAGTGACGTAATATCAGACACACGACTGTATAATATGACGTTTGTAAAACTAAAATATTACTAGTAAACTTTTTTTTAAATTATTTATGTAATTTTATACGACAAACATATAATATGTCGACAAACATAAATAAAGCCCAGTTTGAGTTATTATTATTATTTTGTTTGATTTATTTTATTTTACGGTATTTATTATTTTCTAAAATACTAAATTTCCTAAATACTTTTATGTACATAATTAAGAACAAATCAACAAAATTTTAAAAAAAATCAAGAACTAGAAAATATACATAAAATTCAAAATTTTTTTTCAAATTGTGTTGCTTCACTGACCTGGTGTCCCATGACACCACATATTTATTAATGTTACATTCCAATTCATATTTCATATATATATATGAAAGTCATTTTAGAAACTTTAAAAGGGGTTTTGTTTGATATAATTAAACAATTCTAGATTTTTTAACTAAATTATTAATTAATTAATTTATTTCGACCAAATACCTTCATTATTCAGTAATTTAATCTTAAAACTGCATACGTCAGAGCCACAATTAAATCACAATTGCCGGTGAGATTAATATCTTTTTTTCTTAAACTGATTTAAGTTTTCTATTTATATTTAAGTTTCTATGACTCGTAATGTCTCAAATACGTAGATAATTATCATATCATAGAAGTAAAGTCAATTGATTTGTACAAAAAATAGCATACAGTTTAATTTTATTTAAATTCTGCACGTATTGCTTGCGGCTAGAGTATTTCGCAGACCCGCTGGCTACGTGACTGAGGCGTCGGATGATAATGTCTACTTTATTAATAGAATACTTATGTATTTATCAAAATATAGCATGTCTTGAACTTGTACGAGATATCAAATAAAATTCTTACGGCAATTTTAAGCATATCGTTCTGGTACATTGAGACTGAAGGTACCACGAATTTACCTATTACGTTCATAACACAAAACAATTGTTGTCATCACACTACTTCTACATTACCATTAAACAAAAATAACGAGTATGATAAGTTTTATTGTATCTATTACGGAGTCTAAATCACTTGTATATCAATGATTATTATTAATAGCACACACGATTATGTAACAACAAGATAAAAATAAAAAGGTAACCCCTCTTTTATCGTCTAAAACGAAGTAGAGCATTATTCACATAGCATTGAACAATCAGAATGCTACTGCATCATGCATCACAGGTCACAGGTCACGGAATGCGATCGATAAATAGCAAGATTTGACAGTGAAATAGCTTGTTTACGAATACAAGCGCCTCGACGCACCTCCATCGCCCCGAGCTCTCATAAATCTTGAATCTGCCTCACTATGACACGAATAATTCACCTTCTACGAAGCATAGGTCAAAAGATCCGTGGGGCCGACATATTTTATACGCGAGATTATTTTTTTATTTCTCGCTTCAGCCTGTAGGGTCAGAGCTTAATCCACCACGCTGCTCCAATGCGGGTTGGCGGATATTCCTTACTGTGAGTAACGATCGCTATCAGGAGTACATGATAACAACCAGGACCGACGGCTTAATGTGCTCTCCGAGGCACGATGGGGAGACCCACAAGGACTGCACAAATACCTAGACCACGGCAAACATAAGTATGGCCAATACAAATGTCTGTCATGTGCATGGATCGAACCCGAAACCGCCAGCGCAACAGCCACAAACCAGTGCTGTGACCGTAGCGCTAACGCGTCGTCCTTTTCTTTAATATAAAACATGAAATCAGTCGCAGCAAACAGGTTTATCTATTTTAATACATCACCTAGACGCATTTGCGTTCGAGTAAACAGAAATGCCGTGGTGTCTATTCGGAGACGTAGAGCGAGGATCCTGTACGCTTGCAAATATCGGACATTAAAATTCTCGATGTGGTGCGCTTACGCACGCTGAAAATAAATAGGCGTCCTATACGAGAATTGCTCACTACGTACAGCAAAGCCTAAATATATCGGGAGCGGATTCAAAGTACCCACTATACATTGTAGGGCTAAGCATGACACATCCGCACTTCACGCTGTCTAATATGTTACTCAGATATTCAAGGCGCCGTTTCACAAAGTAAATATCGATAAAAAGTTTACATTATTAAATTTTTTACATGTTTATATCTCCACTTATCTAGTACGTTCTACAAGCGATAGTCGCCTTTTATTTATCCCATGCCAGAGCTCATCCGCTCATCAAACGCCGTTGGCGGCTTGTCGACATCTGTTGTCCCCATTTAAACGATTCAGCTAAGTATGTACTTTAAGTAAATCTTTTAAATAGTCTACATAAACTATACACTCAAAATATACATACATACGTACATAATTGTTTTCCTACTTTTTTTTTTGTAAACTGTATTTTGATTATACCGTATCTATTTACGGGTATATTATAAATTTCGTTTTTATTTTGTATTAATATTAAATTTAAAAACTTAAAATTTAACCGGGATTTATAAGCATTAATTAATTTCCTCACTGTGAGGAATATTTGTTCAATTGAATGTAAAAAATTATGAAACGAAAAAATGAATCTTTATTTTCGGAATGCATTCCAGGCATCAGTTAAACATGTTTATCTGGGTATGAGCGGAGGAAGGAAGAGTGAGACAGGAGGTGCATCCTGCGCCGAAAGGAAGCGGCGCGCCTAACTTCCTCCTGCCACTCGTAAACGAACCACTATTTATACACCGACACATATGCTTCTTTAGACGCAGCGTACACGTAGCAACTATAGTTGACTAATACGTAAACTTTTCAAAAGTTTTGGATTAATTGGTTGCATCAAGTTTGCCTAGAGAAAACGTTAACAGAATTTTGCTAAATTTAGAACCTATCTGAATAGAATACCCTTAATAGTTATACTTTTAATATACAAAGGCGTACAATAAATAGGTGATTCATTTGTACTTTAATTAAAACGTATTTTGATATAAGATAAATTTATCTACTTGTGTGAAATATTGAAGTACCATTTTTGTCTGTCTATTAATACTTTATAAGTATAAAAAGTTACGATAGTTTATCAAACATAGTTCGGTACTCCTCATATTATTTTGTAACATTAATTCAGATTTAAATTATCATTGCATTTTTAGACCGAGAAGTACATAATGTAAACTGTCCATACGAAACGTGAATATTATAATATCACAAATATATGAGGTTACTTAAAGTGCAGTGGTTTACAGCTTTATGACAAAAGAAAACAAATATTGTAGTAAACATTCGTATTTATAATATAATGTTGTCGTTTTATTTACAAATAAATACAAATTCAGTTAATAAATAAATGGTAAATTATCTACATCTTAATAAGTATGTTTTATATCTCATTTCTTAATCTTCTCTGGATCTGTGTGGAATCCAAAATACTAACGTTAGCGTTTTCTTATGACACGTTTCGGTCTCAAGAAAATTTGAGACTTTCGGCGTTCGGGCGACACGTTCACGTACATTCACACCATACGACTATATTTACAGAGACGTTCACTCGGCGGGCCGGGGCTCGTCCGCCGCCCCGGCCCGCCCGCGGCACCGGCCTCGCGGCCTCGAGTCCGTCCGGAGCGGCGGCCGCTCGCCAATAAATATTTGTACACGCGGGCGGCGGGACTAGATAATACTGGAGGGCGGCGGCGGCGCGGGGCAGCGGCAGCCGGCGCGGCGGCAGCGCGCGTACGCGGCCGCGCCCGCCGCCGCGCACGCGCGCAGCGGCCAGTACAGCCACAGGCACGGCAGCGGCACCGCCAGCGCCGCCAGCGCCGCCAGCCGCGGCCACGCGCAGCCCGCCTCGCCCTCCTCCTCGCCGCTGCCGCAGTGGTAGAACAGCGCCTTGGCGCAGCACATGCACGACGCGTAGTCGACGCACGCCTCCGCGCTGCACAGGCACGAGCCGCACAGCCAGCGCTGCGGCAGCGGGCGCGGCCGCGCGCACTGCGAGCAGCGGCAGCGGCCGCACGCCGCGCACACGATCGACTCGCCGCCGGCCGCGCGCCGCTTGTCGCCGCCGCCGCCGCCGGGCTGCGCCGTCACCGGCTTGAGCGGCGCGCCGGCGGGCCGGTGCGGCGGCGCGGGCGGCGCGGGGGGCGCGGGCGGCGCGCGGCGCGGCGCCTCCACGTACGCGTTGCGCTCGCGCTCGGCCTCGGGCCGCGGCCGCAGCAGCGACACGCCGCCCGCGCGGTGCTCGCGCGCCGCCGGCTTGGGCGGCCGGGGCGGCGCCGCCGGCCCGCCATACTCGTCCATCGAGTCCGGCTAACGGCTCTCTGGGCCGTCGCCTTCCTGTTCCCTCATCGTCCCCACCTGAGAAAGACAAACATTTTTTTATTTTAATATTCTTTTTGTGTTAACTGTAGATAGTACCTATTTAGCATCAGCATTACACCCGTGCGAAGTCGGGGCGGGTCGCTACTTATATAGCATAAATATTCTATTTTCTTTTACTGATTTTATTGAATATGAATTTGTTATGTTTAACTTAATTTGTGCGTTGTACGTAAATTTCCTTTTTCCGAAAAGTGTTTACCTTTTGGCTGATCATCCTTAACACAGATTATACTAATAATATAATCCGCATAGGATGATCAGTCAGAACTCAAAATATTTTTTTGTAATGATATCCTTTGCATTAGTAAATTTTTGTAACTGATACCATTTGTTAAAAAGGTTTTATTTTTAAAAAAAGGGTATTTATATAATTATATAACCTATCACTAAGGCAAAGTTTATATGTACTTAATCTTCTAATATATAAAATTCTCGTGTCGCAGTGTTTGTAGTTTAACTCCTCCGAAACGGCTTGACCGATTCTCATGAAATTTTGTGTGCATATTGGGTAGGTCTGAGAATCGAACATCTATTTTTTATACTCCTCAGTTATAGGGGGGGGGGGTTATTGAACGGGTTAATAAAATATTATGAAATTTTGTGTACATATCAGGTAGGTCTGAGAATCGGCCAACATCTATTTTTTCATATCCCAGTTAAAAGGGGGGCGGGGGGATCTAGGGGGGTTAATAACATATATGGCAAAACAACGATTGCGGGGCAGCTAGTATTTTTTATAAAAATACGTACTTTTACATATTTTGTTATTGTAAGTTTTGTTGGCGTTAATATTTAATAAATAAATAAAAAACGCGCACGTAAATACGAAGTTCGGACGAGGAAAATACATTTTCGTATGCACTCGCACGCATCATTCCCTTTCAAAATAATTTCGTTCTACTTCGCTTATTGTTTTTGCGACTGCTCATTGTATAGAGATTCTGCTACAGAGTCCTTAGCGATTTCCTGTTAAGATCTTAATTGCCATATGAAATAAGTAGACGCCTGACGACCGTAAGAATAGACGCCTATCAAAATATGTTTTTCCCTTACTCGAATTCATTATACTAGGTACAAATCACATACTTTTTTATGTCCTAACATATTGTAATAACATTTGTCATAAGTTTTAAGATAAACTTAAGAACCATATGAACAAAAATTATGGAATATATTCAGATTGATTCCTTTGTTAATTATAATTTTATACTGCTTAACTTTTTGTTACATTTAATATTTTTGTCAATAAAAGCAAACACTAAAATTCGCGTATCATTACCGAGAACATCACATTAAGAAATATAATTTTGTTACCAATTTTAAAACGGCATTAGTGTACTTAGGATCACTATTAATGTTATTAATTATTTTTTAAAATCATTTTTTTTTTTTTTTTTTGTAATCCTACACTTGTTTTTACTGATGATAAAATGTAAGATCTACGCATCACAATTTATCATCTCACCAACGTTATTCCTTTAATTTCTGTGTCATAAATAACGCAATAAAATTTGTTCCTTCACAAAAAAGAACACAATAAATTTTAACAAATACTTGGGTTAGCTTAAAGATAATGTAAATAAAGTGGTGAAAATAATAAAAGCATAAAAATATAACATTTTGTTTATTTGGCATCTTTAACGTAGGTTGATACGTATAATTTAATGAATGGATTGTTTGAATGAAATCGTAACTATCATTTTGCCAATGAGCGGTAAAAATACAACAACTAAATATAGATCAACGGATAAAAAACATTTAATAAAAAAATTCCATCTCTACGAACATATTATTAATAATATAAAATAATATTATTTTAATAATTTATGCAAGTCATTCTAATCAATACCTGCGTCTAAAACTTCATTCACTATTAGTCTTATTTCTAATAATAATAATTATATTGTATGATTAAATGCATACTTCAAAGAAGTGGCTAATCGACTAATCCTGTATACCTATTGTTTCTTTTGAGATTAAATTAATAGCATCAGTGAAAAGGAATTGCAAGCGCATTATACCTACGTGATTATTTAAAATATGTTGACTTAATTCAACGTTCGTTGCCAGTTACTTTATCAAAGACTAAGGGGCCAGTTTCATCTCAACTAATAAACTAAAGCTTTTTAATTCATATTTGTGAATAGAAATATCTCATAAATACAGTGGAATTCCGTGGTGAAAAAGAATAATACATCAAAAACGTTTATTTGTAAGATATCATCGTCTGTCAAATAGCAATATCCCCAATTGGTGTAATAGGGCCTAAAATGCGTACTAAATTAGTGAATCTATTAGTACACTGTTACAAATCTTGATTAAGCATTTGGTTGTGTTTAAAGATATTTAAATATTTGATATAGGGGTTGGTAATATAATATATAGTGGTTGTAGAATATAAGGATATTATAAAATTTATTAATAAGCAATCCGCTATCAAATAAAACAGCAATAAATACGTTACACTATTGTTTACTTATTTGATAAACATACATTACATATATATATATATATATATATATATATATATATATATATCAGATGTAACTTAAAGTGATATGTACTAAAAGTGTAATTTAGGTATTTTTTTAATTACTTACTTCATATTTTTATCATGTTTCTATACTACATATACTTTAAAATTTTATGATAAACTTCTTTAAAATGAAATGATTATTTAGCACCAGCGATTACCATTATTTTTTTACGTGTATTATTTTCTTTCAGCGATAATTCATTTCATCCGTTTTACATTCATTCATGATGTATACTTCACTCATTTCAAACAATGAATGAATCAATGAAATGGGCAAACGTTAAATTGAAGACAACATAAAGCTTTAGTGAAGACTTAATTTAAACGTCTCTGTTAAACGATGCTCAACTGTTAAAAGGTACAATATTAGTCATTTAATTTTACAATCTATTTCTAAAATCGTAAATGCTTTGAAACAAACTTTTTCTATTTGACATAATCGTATATAGGTACGTAGTAAATGGATTTTTTACTTTTTTGTTCACCTTAAATACTACTTATATAACAATTCGTGTAGTACTTTATGTAAGACTTCATTTACGATTCAGCCCGTAATATCTCACTTCTAGGCATAGATATTATAATAACAGGGAACGACTGCTTTACGTGCTCTTCGAGTCACGGTGGGGAGTCTGACAAGGACAGACATCCAAAGAGGAAATAAATTTTTGCACAAAAATAAATATCCAACCCAAGCGGGAATCAAACGCGCAAACCGCCGGTTTTTAGGCGTGTACATGGCACACGCACTGCTACACCAGAGCGGTTGTTGCGGAGATTTTCGTCAGCAATTAATTTCGGTGTACGTAGACGTAAAAGTTAAAAGAATTGCGTTGATAATTATAATTAAATTGTCGATAGTGTATTGTTATTTTATGACTCACTTCATATTACGGGAAATGTCTGTACATGTGTAAAATCACATATTTTTTTTATAATTCTTTCGAGATAGAAGCAGATTTTTAGGCACTCGTGACTGATATAATAAAAAAAAGATTAAGTAAGCCAGCATTTGTATCTTTTTTTTTGCATTTTATGTATTTAACGATATAAATAAACTAAATAATACCGTGACAATAAAAATGATTATGAGAAAGTTGAATCAATAACTCACATATCTCGTCTAAGTGTTGAAACATTATAATTAGTCTGATTAATATGATTACGATAGAATTAATAATGTCAGTAATTTACATATATGTAAACTATGGAGGCATCTGGCTTCCATACGCGTGTATCTGATTCGAAATAGTGTCGCCTCTATACGAAATTAAAGTTTATGTACCTACTTTCTTTTAAGATTATTTAGTTTTAATGAAATGATATAAGACTTCTTTGTGGGACATTATTATTTCTTTATATTTTATTAGTACTACACGTTTTATTATTATTATTTATTGTTTATATTATGCTTGCATTTGGGTTCAAATTAATTTTACTAGAACTAATTGAATTAAATTATAAGTTTTATCTTATAAAAATAATATGTAGTTCTATATTTATTTTGTTTGTTTAATATGCTAAAACGAATTTTTATGTTGAAATTAATTTTTACCTATAAACTGAATTTATAACTAATAAACTACCATAAACGATAAATATTTTTACTATTCCCTTACAATAACTGTTTATAACGAATAAAAGATAATAACGAAGAATAAAATAAAATAATTCAAAATCTTTAGAATGTGTATATTCTATACATAGAAATTATCAGTATATCAATTATTTAAAAACAAAAAAAAAGGTTAACGACCGTCATTAACCTTTTAAATAATACTCACTTCTCGTATTGGTTTCAATAAGATTTTTACTAAAAATTACTATTCGGTAGAAAGAACTTAAAAATATGGTCAAGAATAATAATGAATATTAATTTAAGAAATATAATCTAATGCAATGTGTTATTTATATCTTACGCACGACATATTAATTGCATCCAAAGTTTTTATAAACGATTACTGCAAGGACTTGAGAATGGAACTTTTCTTCTAGACTTATAATGTTTTACGTGTTTCAATCTGAGTTTAAAGCGAATTAATTAGTTTTTCTCGCGGTATAACTCGTGTATTGTTTTGTCTAAAAGCGTTTAACATCGTAGAGTCTGTTAAAGATAGGCGTTGTGTATTGTTTACAATACATTTTTATTCTTATCAGCGTTCAGTTATCAAACGTTGTCGAAATTGGTCTCGCTGTTGCTATAATAAATCTTAATAAAACAATCAAATATGTAATAAAACTTCATCGTAATCTTCGTTTAAGTGACGTTACTCGAAACTATATACCTAGCTTCCCTTGCTAGTTAAAAACGTAACTGAGTTTGTCGCGGACGTAGCGACTGGGAAAAGTTTGTGTACTCTCCGTTTTGACTCGAAGGTAGTTGTTATTTCGCTCTAATGATGTTTGAAGTAACATTATAAATGAAAACTTTCTTAAACTTGTTAGCGCGGCTCGCGGCGCGCTCGCTGGGCGCTCGGCTGAGGCGCACACGTGTGACGGCGCTAGTCACTCTCAGCGCCTCGGCGATCGCCAGGCTCATCATTCATGTTTGTTCAACTTTTTCGCGACCGGAGTGATTACCTACGTTTGACACGAGAACCATAAAATCTAGCCAGACGAATCCGCTGCGGTTCGTCACATCCTGGATATGGGATGACGTCGTGCGAGTACTTACGAAGCAGACGTTCCTCGGTCACACGTCTCCTACACACATCTCACAAGGGCACTCGGGCCGACTGGCCCCACACACAACACTGAGCTTCTATGCTCGGACGTTAGTGCCGGACCGAAACCGCGCCGGTAGGCTCACTGACACACGAAAATACGGCAAAACCACCGAATTTTGGTCGTGCAAATCCACGGGAAGGCTCATAAGACCGGCGCGGTCCGGAGTGGCACCTGGCGCGGGCGGGGGGCGGCCCACGCACCGGCCTCGATTCTCGTCCGCCCGCCGCGCGGTTATCACTGCAATATGGCCGCTACTCACTTCCTCGGTGAAGTTCTTCGTTGATTTCTACTCCTGATCTCGATGACGGCGATTTTCGTAACCGTTCCGAACTCGTGCGGATTCACTGCACTTATCCTTATACACATTTTAATGGAAAACCGGGAGCGTTAGCGCTACGCTCCAACGAAACAACCGTTCCGTTCGCTGGCACATTCCGCACTGGCGTCGGGCGCGGGAGCGGGCCGGCGGAGAGCCACACCCCGCCGCCGCGCGTCCCTCAGAGCGCGCTTCGCCTTTTTATGAATGGAAGGCGGCCATACTGAATGAACCGCGTACACGAAGCGGTCGGCCGCTATTTTCGCAGGCGAACGGGGACGGCGAGGGGGGCAGGGACCGGAAGCGGGCTGCGAGCGCTCGCGGTGCCAAATTTTGCGGCGCGGGCGACGGCAGCGGATGTGCTCATTTATCGAGCTTCCGGTGAGATCCCCGCGCGGCCGCATCCGGGAATTAGGTTTCCGGTCGACGAGAGTCGAACTACGCCGCCCACTTTCGTCCTGCAACTGTAACTTCTCTCGTTCCTCATCCAACACACAAAACGCGCATCCATTCAAATATCCTCCCTTCGACAGACAGTCAATGTGAAATGATCCTCTCGAGTATCCGGGAGAGCCGAGCCGAGGAGGACAAGAGGCGAACGCCGACGTGTTATCGCAGTGGTAATAGGTAGAGCGAGTATAATTTCCGCAAAGTTGCAACGACAATAAGGCGCGTTGTGCACGCGGCGTCTCTGTGTCAAGGACGAGCGATAACGTTACGCCATACGAGATGTTGTCATGATACATAAGGGAGAACGAATTTAAACTTCTTTCTTTTTCCACTCCTTTAAAAACTATGAAACTTTAATCTTCATTTTAACATTTACCTTAACGCTAATGTTCGATTTGAATGAACTAAAGCACTAAGACTTTTTGTAGATATATGAGCCTATAATCTACATCTTTTTAAAGTATAAGAGATACTGTCTCAAAGAGCGAGATAAAATCTAAATCAACATTAAACGTTGACGAGAATGTGTTGTAAATACCAAATATTAATTCACAGGCGAGTGAATGGACGTCATAAGTTTGTCATGCAAAAAATAATCTCTACCTGAGGTTAGTTTTTCTATTGTCCAGATGCTAACGCCAACCGCATGACAATGGATCTTAGATTTCCATTTCATTTCTACGAAAGACTTTAATGAAATGACAGCACAAAAATATTAACTGATTCATTTATAGGAATGGTAAAATAATTTTTAATTTCTGCGATTGTAAAACAGAGATTCAATTTTTATATATAGGTATAACCTTAATAAATATATTATATATTAATATATTATAGATAGGACCTAAATAAATATATTACTATATTACGTTCAAAACTACATCACAAACGGTATAAGGCATAATCTCAGAGATTTTTTTATGATCGAATAAAAATATACATTGGTATAGCCTTCAATGTCACAATGTAGGTAACATTGGCATCGACATACGATAACACGTGTTCCCCTAAATGTAAATTATTATTAGTTAAACTATGTACTTATAATTGAATAACATTATTTAACATACAATCCTGAAAAACATTTTATTTTATAGTAATCTTAAAAATTGGGTAAAAATGAAACAACTTTAATAACTTTTTAATCCATAACGTGTGTTCTTTTATTAAAATTCTTGCAATAAATAATGTAAAAAGCAATTGCAAACTATTAAAAGATTTATACCGACCGGAACAGAGGGTCGACATGTGTTTGAAGCGAATGTATTTTTTCTAAGCTTACATCCGGATCAGCGCATTTTTTGTCGAAATAACGGTAAGGAAGAGAAAAGATGCAGGAAGTCTCTTTTTTATCATATCCTAATTTTATACATTTAACAAATGAATTAATTTTAGAAACTTACTAAGAAGACAAATGTGATAACATTATAACAGTAACTTAATAGACCTGCTACTTTTATTTAAAGCACGACTCACTACTTAGCTTTATTACTTTTATTTTAGATACCCAATACAAAGGCTATTTATCTCATTGAATATCATTCTACTTCATGTACCTAATTGGTGTTATTTGATTTTCTATGTTTAGTTATTTCTCATTATTACTCCCTTTTCATCACTTCAGCCTAATAAAGTCCACTGCTGGACACAAGCTCGCGCCAAAAATGGCAGGAACTCATAAGTGTTGCCCATAGTCACCACGCTGGGCAGGCGGGTTGGTGGCCGCAGGGCTGTCGCATCAAAGACGCAAAGCTTTTTAAATTTTTTAAATTTAAATTACTAATTTAATTTAAAAACACACTCCTTTTATAATACTTAAATTTAATTAGTATTGGTAACTTGGTCCCAACAAGTCCAAAGAAGAATTGATAACATGATATAGTAAAAGAACAATGGTAGGTATAGTAGGTATAGTGACAGCAATTTGAAACGACATTGATGACCGATTGTACCCGCACAAGGCTTCATTTCACGGAATGATGAATTACGTCCAAGAATGAACACAGTGGTTTCAGGGTAAAAATGTTTTCTTAGTATAGCACTCCCACCATCATTTTTATTTTCCAAAAAACATTCTATTAGGTAAGTTATATCTATGATATGAGGCTAGATCTGTTTCAAAATATATATAACATTGTATATATGTAACACGCCTCAGCCAGTGTCGATAGAACATTTCCACTAGTAGGTATGGATGAGTCAGACTCATTGTTCCTTTTTATCCGACACCATATAAGAGCTATACCATATAAGACAACGTGGGCTGTTTAGACATTTCAATATCCGTATGAATATAGAGCGCAATGGCTCGAATGATATAAGAAAAAACTTTTTTTTGATTGTACACCGTATGAACGTGGGTCTCGATAGAAATCAGGTTTCGTTTGTTATTCTGGAGGCGGTGTGTCGGTCGAGCGGAAGCCTTCGCCTCCGCCTCGCTTTCCATCCGCCTCGGCGCGACGACCGCAACCGGTGATCCTATTGACAGTATTACCCATACTTCTGGCTAAATATACCATTTAAATTTATTGATTAACAGTATTTTAGAAAGGTTTACTCGTAATCTATGTTATTTTCTTATTATATAGTTAATTAAATGCAAATTTTAATTACTTATTTTAAATTAATATAAATTATTACTAACTTAAAAAATCAAGAATTTATATATTGTTGTTGTGTGGTTTTTCGTAATTTGATATTAAATAATTTAATTTAATTAATTCTCATACTCGTCTTACGCTAAAAGGAAAGGTTTATTTTTCAATTCAATTTATATTAAGGACATCGCGAATACTATTCCATTATAATGGTTCACAATGACATGTATTGTAACCTAATGTCCCTGAGTAAATTATTCAACATAAAAACATTGTTTACAGTTATTTGAAGATCATTAAAGAGCAATCATATAAACTTTTTAACATTATACTCGTAACAATTGATGTTCCGGATATCTGTATCCGTATCCGTAGCCGCGGATATCCGCAGGAAAAATGAGGTCCGTATCCGTCACTTTTTTGCGGATCTTTTACGGATCTTTTGTTAATTTTCAAATTCAGTCGACATGACAAAATACTGCATAATAATTTAGATTATGTGATTAAGTAGTATAATAAAAAAAAATCCATTCAGAGTATTTTTTTATTTCGTAAAATCAAATATTTGGACCTTTAGTTGCAAATGTATATTCTAGTAGGTTACCATACTAATATATAGTATATAACTATAAGATACTAATCAACTATTTCATTTGATCACTATGTGAAAGTATGACATTACTTTTATAAATGTAAGAAAATGAAAAACAAACCTGTTTTTATTGAAACAAGTTTTTCGGATTTTATCCCGGTTTATTAAGTTTTTTAGATGCTCAACGTTTCTTGGACCTGGTTGCTAAATAACTGTGTTTCTCACAAACAAAAAAAAAAAACTGTCTTCAATTACAAAAGTAGTTTTCAGATGTTGATCAAATTTAAATTAGACCGCAAGACAAGCATCAGCTTTTGATTAAAACAAGAATCATCGAAATTATTTATAAACAATAAACTGCCATGCCCATCAAGTGGATAATATAGCTCACTACGTTATACGATAGTTCGAACTGAAATACTTTCTAATAACGCCATCTATTGGAACTCTATTGGGTTGGGTTCCGATTTATGGCGTTACGACAACGATGTATATGAGGTTAATCCGAGTTGCGATTATTGCTAGTTGAAAAAAAAACGCACCGTTACATAAATATGCGTCATCAAAGATCCCTGATTATATGTCAATCAAATTTTATAAGCGAACTTTAAGACAAGCATTAGCTTACGATTAAAACAAGAATCATCAAAATTGGTTTACCCAGTGAAAATTTATGCGGTATAATACAAACGTAGATCGACGAAAAAATAGTTCAGCAAATACGTATTATTAGATATAACTTGAAGAGTACTTGTTAGATCTCAATTTAATTTAAATGGGACCACATGACACGCACCAACTTTCGATTTAAAAAGAATTATCGAAATCGGTCCATCCAGTCAAAAGTTCTGAGCAGATACTTAAAAAATATATTGTAAACAAAAAGGTTAATAAAAAAAGTTTTCTCTTTCTTTAAAAAAAATAAATAAATAATAAATACAGACGAATAGAGAACCTTCTTCTTTTTGGAAGTCGGTTAATAAAAGTAATACGCTTGTAATGAGAGTCGAAACCTGTCCTGCCCGTCGTTGCGGCGGGCGTGACGTTAACTATCGTTTCAAGGTCACTCGCCGACACCGACTGAGTGAGTAAATAAAGATCCGTATCCGTATTCGTATCCGTGGATATTGACACTAAATATCCGTATCCGGACCCGTATCCGCGGATATACATTTTTGATGATCCGGCACATCACTAATTACAACATTTTTTTTTACAGTTTTTGTTACTTCAACTGTTTTCGAATGTTTAAATAATTTAATTAACATTAAAAGCGTGATGTTGTAAATTTTTCATTAATGCTATGCATTTATTTTTCATTCACACTAAAAGCATACCTAAGTGAAGTTATACCAAAGAAATGTTAAATCGCTTTTACATGCAGGATATAACTGTGTTTGATGAAATTAATCAATCATTTGGTAAAAGTATGTTACATTTACCATGTACATAGTTTCTTGTGATCTGTTCTCAAACTTTTATTAATAAATTGGTAATTATCATATAATTGTTTGCATTTTTTATGAGCAGTCGGGAGGTGTTTGGATGTGCATGTGGGGGTGTTGGTTCCGACACTCATGTACGGAAGTGAAAGTTGGGTATGGCAGAAGAAACATGAAAGCAGAATAAATGCAATTGAGATAAGAGCGTTAAGAAGTATGATAGGAGTTAAACTGAGTGACAGGATAAGAAATAGTGCGATAAGGAAACGTTGTGGTCTGAAAGAAGATGTAGTGACAAAAAATTTAGAAAGGTATGCTCAGATAGTTTGGTCATGTCGAGAGAATGAATGAAGAACGATTGACGAAAAAAGTGTATAAGACGAGTGTGGATGGAAGGGGCGGAAGGGGCAGACCTAGGCGGACGTTCCGACTGGGTTACTTTTCGTTGACCTTCACTTGGTGCTCCCTGGGCAACGGGGCGGGCAGCAGTATCACAGTCGCGGTACTGCTGCTCATCGTGGCTAACGACCGACTCGCGGGGAATGCATTCCGGGCTCTAAATCAGAGTTGTCCCGTGAGCGCATCAGGGGGGAATTCTCCGGTGGCGCAGCGCTCGCACGCCGTGTCAACACGGGGGATGGACGGGTTCGGCGTGCGCTTACCCCGCCGTCGAACGTCGGAGTGGGCAGGAGACCTGGTCGCTCACCCTTTTCTCGTGATCCCGTTTCGTGGTGTCGTGGTCATGTCTCGCTCTTTAATTTTTTTAGGGACTTTTGTCTACACAGACATGCCGGCCCCATCATACCCTAATTCTCACTATGTCTAAGAAATGGAGATGAAATCATTGATGATGTAAGATCATATTAACTAGCAAATTTGCTGCATCAGACAAAGGTTCTGTTAACACAGAAAAAAAAGTATCCATATCAAATTTATTTATACTAAATCGTTTCATCAATAATTCTCTCTCCGTTTCGTATTTACAACATTCACTTAATATGCGGTGTACATCGTCTAGCAGGCCGCATGTGTCCGCTTTTTTCATTAAAAAGGCAAACTTTTTGGATGGAAAATGGCCTGAACGTAATTTGAATGCTGTAGTGATGTACTTCCTACTGATCCTTGCTTTTATAAACCAAGGTAAACGAGGGGGCTGATTTTGAATAATTTTGTACCATATACCCTTTTCTTTACTTCTTTGGAGCCATTTCTTCTAAACAACCCAAATAAAGAAAGGATAAATTTATTGTTAGCTTAGACAGGTTAGTTGGTGCAGTTATATGATAAACTTACGTGCAAATATATACATACTAATACCTATACATAATACTAAAATAAATGCATACCTACATAATACATAACCTTATAAATAAAAAATAATAATAATGATAGACATAACTAATAATATACATAATAAACTCTGAGAGAAAAATATATTAGAACAAAAACTCAATAATGTCATCTCTAGTTTAAGATAAGTAGTTACTTTTTAGATACCTACTTGTTTCTAATTAGTGACTTAGCCTCTTTTATATATTTCGGCAGACTATGCCATAACCTTATAGCTTCAACAGTAAAGGACTGACTGATAAACTTACTTTTATGCATCAGCAACTTTAGTACACGATTTAAAGTGCCAAGCAATCTGATACGTAGCATTACTCGACTTCCTGCTCGTACGAGTATATTTTAGGTATGTATATTAAAATCGGCCATACGTCAAATCTTCAAGAACGAATAAAATTATCTGTATTAAAATTTAAAACTTTTAATAATTATTATTTAAATTATCTTAATCGAGTCCGCTGTGGCGCTAGTTACTATCTATCGATTGTTTTCTCAAAATATTGTGTTATCTTTGAACTTCCTCCTAGAGTCAAATAAAGTTATCAGTCTCATTTAAATCGTAATTCTTTTTAAATGTATTTAAGCTTCGACGGTTGGAATTACATTCACATGAGTATATTACGAAATAGCTCGTCTGGTTACTTAACAACGATAAATAGTATTGTTTTGAACACGTATTTATTATCTTTCGCGAGAATGAGAGCCGATAAGCGGTTCACAAGAGAGTTGTTTGTCTAAAGTGAATATCGCAATGTGAGCCCAAACCGTATGATAACCGTCTGTGTCCTAGTACTGAAAGTCGTTAGTCGCGTTAGGCGCTCTATAATACCGGATATTAGGCCCAGATAAAGGGAGCGCATAGACTACTATTTAGACTATCTTTGTAAACATATTACGTAGCGCGTCGGTCCGATGATAAAAAATATAAAGCACTCGTTATTCGAGCTCCGGGAATTCTGCTAATGTTTTTTCTTAGAAATAAATAAAAACAACATGTACCTACTGCGCGTCGCGCCGGTTTTCGCGGATATTCAATTTTTTACGACATTTGGGTTGTAAACAAGTGTGGCCACGTCAAATTGACACATAGAAGTTTGTATGTAAGCAGAAAATAAGACGAAATATTGGAATAGTTATGAAACAGATGTGTGATGGTTAGCTATTAAAAAAAATTGACAAATAGTTTTTTAATTGTGGTAAAATGTTTTAAGAATGTTTAAGAATAGAATAAAAACGAATTAGCACACTACTTTATGGAAGAAAAAACCGAGTACTTTTGTAAGGCGAAGTCGCTTGTAAAAAACGTGACATTGACATTGTAATACTTATATGTTATTTTGATATAACAATATCTAGTATAAACGAGCGTTACGTAAGAACAAAAGCTAGAATGAAGGATCTCATTGAATGGACGGTGTCGCGCACGACTCACTCCATTCATGGAACGCACTCATCGACGGTGACCTTCCATACCCATGTGGTTATTTAGCGTCGGATGTGTGTAGTAGGTAGCGAATATTCGCTCACGTGACCCATCCGACGAAACGCTCGGCGTCAATCTAACCAATTCACCCGCCATAAATCTATAGTCCCGTCTGTCAGGCAAAGATGGAACATACGCTGGTTGATATTCTCGTTTTAATTGAAGGCAATTACATAAATTCCACGTAGCGGTCGAGTGAGGGCGTGCAAGAGGCGCGGGAGCGGGCGGCGAGAGGCGGTCGACCTTCCGTGAGGCCGTCCGCGTCCGGCGCTGCGGCCCGCGCCATCAGTGCGCTATTACGAGTCCGGCGAGCGCAGAGGAAGCCACCTTAATCACCGACACCGGCGCGGCGCAGCGACTCGCCGGCTCGACTGCCCCCAACAACAATCACTATCTTAGCTCCACGTCCAACGGAACGGGCCCGCATCGACTGCCGCCGGGCATCTTTTCTCTACACAGATTTTATGTTTACACCATGTTTATGTTACTAGACTCGATCATGAACGCAGGCTACAGCCATGCTTTCGCGAATGAATCTGTTGGAGTAATTATAAAACATATAAATTAAATTTTTTAATGTTCATTAGCGTAGCTATATGAATTCATTAAAAAACCGGATCGTCAGTTTTACTATTCAGTAAGGAAATACAATGCAAAGTTGCTATGTTTATACATATATTTTAATCACACTATTTGTTTAGAAATTGTCTAATCGCAAATGTGCGAAAGCAATTCAACGATAATTCTGATTCCTGAATGAGATCAAACATCAAACTTATTGAAGTGAATTCCGCTGACCCGGAACTTTAAGATATTTAACTTTTTATTGCCCAGTCTTTCTAAAATGTGAAATTTTTACTTTTTAATCTTGAAGATAAACACGTTATATATACTCTTTGTAAAATGTTCTCAAGCTATGTAGGTACATACATATGTACAGCATAACATTATTCCCTGTATCAAAACTGTCAGTTGCAAAAGTTTTAAATAATCAAACGTACAGTACCTATGTAATTGACTATTACAGTAGACTTCTTTATTATATATAGCTTAAAAAAGTATCATAATAACGTCAAAGAATGCCAAGCGAATGACGTGTTCGTCCAGGATGTACAATGTTCACACAAAAAGCAAAAGTAGCTGTGACCACGGTCTTCGCTGTGACAGAGCTAGTGAAACACTCTGTTACGGCCAATGACATCACTTTCCACCACCCCACAGACCAACATTCTACTCTATGACCACACCATAGGTCACAGAGTCGCAGCACCAGTCCACGTTGATGTGTGAACTCCAACATTTTTTTCGACTTCATCAATACTGGCCGTATTGTTACTATAGATGAAATTGTTTAAATTATAATAACAGCGTATTGACCGCTTTAGTTTTTTCGGTAGGTATCGTGCGTGATAGCAAGCGTATAATCAATTCCACAGTATGCCAACAACGTGCTATTAGAGAACCTTTTTGAAAGGTTGCTGCGTTTATTCGTTCCCACCGTATAAAATTTGTTCGTGGGAAATGGGAATTGCTTTCGCGAATTAACGTTTCGAAGAGTAGCCCAATTTTCTAGAAAAGGAATTGCTCGTGTTTGGTTTGGTTCTTAAAAAAATAAAACTAGTATTAATTAGTTATCATGGTATTAATGTTATTAAAGTCATTGGAATAAGTTTGCTATAAATATTTATATAACAGTAGGTACATTAAAATATAATGAATTATCATCATCATCACAGCAGCCTTTCGCAGTCCACTCCTGAACATTGTCCTCCACAAGTTGACGCCAAAAATGGCGTGAACTCATGTGTTTTCCCCATAGTCACCACGCTGGGCAGGAGAGTTGGTGACCGCAGGTCTGGCTTTGTCGCACCGAAGACGCTGCTGCCCGTCTTCGGCCTGTGTATTTCGAAGCCAGCAGTTGGATGGTTATCCCGCCATCGGTCGGCTTTTTAAGTTCCAAGGTGGTAGTGGAACTGTGTTATCCCTTAGTCGCCTTTTACGACACCCACGGGAAGAGAGGGGGTGGCTATATTCTTTGATGCCGTAACCACACAACATAATAAATTATACCCGGTTTAATTGCGTTTACTAAAAGCCTCTGGTAGCTTATGATAATAGTGTATGTAAATATTGTAAATATATTTTTAAAAAGTCCTCATAAAATCACAGAACGGTTGACGACTAGCTCTGCACGGTGTAGTGATTAATAAGAGATCACACATAAAAATGGCCAACGCGCACTGTTTTTATTTTAAAAAAGGAAAAATTTACAGGAACTAAGTTTAATGCGAATTTGTTACACACGGAGTTTACATACAATAGCATGAATCATATATTTCGTATGAATAAACATTATATGTACGACCCAGTACTAAATACATATACCGTATTTACCGATTGCCTGTGTGTCATCATAGGTGTCGATGCTATTTATTGTAATCCAAAAATCGGTGTAGCAATACAGTCTAGTCAGCAAGTTTAAAAACGTGTTAAATAAAGATAAAGGTCTTAAAAATATGAGCCCTAAGCATTGAGTTACTATTAGTAATAATAGTTCAATGGCCATAAGTCATTCGATCCGAATGATGTGTAAAAAAATGCATCGGAAGGATTTTCTAGCATGCAAAAAATTTCAAAAGTTATTAACAAATTAAGTTGCAAAAAAATAAATGTAATAAACTTGAATGTACAATTTAACATCTAAGAGTTTTTGCACAAGTTGTGCCAGGCTGCTCAAAGCTTAATACCTATATTGTGTATTTTTATTAATTAAATACGTGTTAGAAAATTCGTAAATAAGTTATTTGATCAGCCTAAAGTAAGACTGGGCAAAAGTGAACTTTAAGCAATATTTTAAATCCATACTGTGATACCAAAAATTGACTAGTCATTAAATCCCCGTATATCACGTTAGTTTATTATTATAATTATTATAAATTGAAATACTCATATAAATTAATAATTACATAATTTATATCTTTGTCACTGTCACTTGACTAAAAATATTTTAAAACTTAATTTTTAACAAAAATCAAGGTATATTTTACAGGTATTTTTAACAGAATAAAAATTGTTTATGTTAGTTTGTTCCTACTTCTTTCTCTGTTTTCTTCTTTTTCTTTTTCTTCTATATTATCTTCGTTAATTGATTTTTTTTTAAAGAATACAGTTGATAGGTGATCTAATCCTCATAAACCAAGTATATGATTGTAAAATCTCAGGAAAATGCAGGGAATTCCTTAACTAATGACAAGTATGGTGCGTTTTGATTTAAATTGATGTGCATTACCTTTTTCGAGATTTTTGTGTAAATTTATTCGTAAGTATATACTTTAATGGTATTTTGTTGGATGATGAACTTTAAATACGCATGATAAATCTCCTCAATTGTTAATAATGAATCAAAACTTAATTTAAATTGGAACTGCTTGGAGTTACACCTAAATTCATTTAAATGAGTTCATTTTTTCATTCAGTTGAATACACCATGAGCCTTACTTTGGGCAATATATGTTTGTATGAATATATGTATTTCGAAATGCTTATAATCCGTAGTGCGTGTATGTCAAGCGAGGCGGCGACGCGGCTAGGTGCGGCGCCGTGGGCGACCAAGCCGCCCACGCGACGCCTGCGACACCACGCCACGCAAATTCCGAGCCCACACCTGCGTACCGTGTTGCCTCACAAGAGTCACAAGCCTTGTGCAGGATGTACAAGTTCATACACACAACTATTTCTCCATACATACTTACATTCTATTACAGATACAATAATATGTTAACAACTGTCTACGACAGAAATCAAGTTTATTGAAGTTAAAAAAAAAGTGTATATGTAAGCTGTGACACGCGACTGGAGCTTGCTTGTTATTAATTGAATAAAATTATAATAACTGAAAAGTTACTTTTAGTATTACGCGTCAGAGTCAATTTTTTTCATACGATTTCACTTCCCGTATTTATTTTCATACAACGGGCCGTATATTATTTTTCAAAGAGTAAACTTCTGAAAGAAACTACATATATAAATACGTCGTCATTATAGTAGTGATGTAAGTAAATAACAGAGGTGATTACTGGATTAGATTACTTTAAAATTCTAATTACAAGGATTCTATTGCTACTTTTTCTTTTTGCTCTCCTAGTATTTAAAAACTAAGTAGGTAAGTTTATTTTCATCAAAAACTTTGAACGCTAAATGCGTAAAAACATACTAGCATGGGTGTTTACAATGTGATGTGTTCTAATCCCCGATCTGGTGACACCACGCGTCCGAACTAATTGACACCTAACATCTGCGGTCCACGTTATCTTACAACTTCGAGACTCATGTGATCCAGCGATACGGATACGTACATACTCTATTGCGTCGATCATTTTCGCTCATACTTCTTACTACTCTAAAATGATTTGCGACGCGTTGGCGCAACGGTCTCAGCAATGGTTTGTGGCGGTTACGCTGGCGGTTGTGCGTTCGATTGCCGTAGTCTGAGCGTTTTTGCTGGTTTATTGTGTGTGTTACCAGACCTCCTACACGGCAGTTAATCCTGATGGGGGCCGTTAAGTGTGACTTTACATTTCAAAATGTGTAAGACTGATTATAAAATAACAATTTTAATAAATAATCAAGGTTTTTATTTAATTTTCCCCCTACATACATTACTGAGAAATATAGGCACCGACTAGTCGGCACATATCTATATGAAATACAAATTTAATAAATTATTTTAATTGTTTTTTCAAACATTTAGTTAATATTTAACGCTGTTGTATCAAACAAAACACAACACTTAGATTTTATAAGGTAAGATTTACTAACCGACTTCAAAAAAGGAGGAGGTTACTCAATTCTACCGTATATATATTTTTTAATGTATGTTCGGGGATAACTCCGTCGTTTATGAACTGATTTTGATAATTCTTTCTTTGTTGGAAAGGAGATATTCCTAGATTTGTACCATGATAAGGAAACCAGGATCTGATAATGGGATCCCAGAGAAATCGAGGGAAACTCTCGAAAATCCGTATAGCTTTTTACTGGGTTTACCGATTTTAATAATTTTTAATTTAATCGAAAGCCGATGTTGATCATGTGGTCACATTTAAATTTCATCGAGATCTGATTACAACTTTTTAAATAATCTTTGATAATGCGTATTTACTTGACAATTTTTCGTCTACCTACATTGTATTACGTTATAATTGAAGTCAGTTTTTCTTCGTTTTCCTGCAAACACAATTATTTATTAAAAATTCTTTGGTCGAAATCAATATATTTAAAAAATAAAAGATACTCATGACAGACAATGTATCGATGTCAATTAATTATTCTTAACGCATATTATGAAGCAATCTTTGATTAAATACCTAGCGTCCATTTGACTACCAAGTACTAAGGAGCTGCAATCGAAAATCTATATTTCTAAGTAGAAATAGAAGTTCTACATCGATAGCAATAGAGTTTAAAATTATATAATGTTTAATATTCGCATTTTTGGACACATGGGGGATAAATTCATATTTTTCATTGTTTCTGATTTTTACTTTTAAAATCTAAATATACTAAAAAATCTTTTTGATCATATAATGAGTTTCGTATTTGATTGATGATTACCGGTACTTACCTACATTTATGCGGGGACTGGCATAAATCTGAAAATTATAACATATTTTTATTACTTTTATTCATTATTTTTAACACTCATTGCATTGGTTATCTCAGTAATTAAGAACTGAGTAAAATCTGAAGATACACTAATGCATAATTAATGGATAATAATTAAGCAAGAAAGTCAAAACATGGTTATTAAATATTAAAAAAATATAGCTTAGTTATTGAACAAATTATTTAGATTAAGAAAACACGATAATATTTTTTTGTAAATGTAAGTAGTAAACTACAATTGAATTTCTACAAGTATATTCGTAGCCTTAATTCTTTTAAATTTAAAATAATTAACACACATGACAGCGTTAAGAGTTGCGTCAATATTGTATGGAAACACAAAAGAGTTGTTACATCTGCGGAAAGAAATTATTCGACCTCTTTGAACGCGTACGCAAGCATCGTCGTATGTCTGCTTCAAGAAGGTCAACCTGTGTATTGCGGACAACAAAAACGTTTATTTGAAATAAAAATATTCATCATGAATGAATAAACAATTCCACGTTCATAGCGTTAATCAATGAGTTGCATGCAGGCAACAGTCCGAGTCGATGTCGAGCTCATTGATCGATCGACTCGATAGACACCAGCACAGGCGCAGCTCGTGTGTACACGCTGCTCACGCGCAAACAAAACCGGATGGCGCACACTGGAGCGCGCTTCGCTGTGTGCGCGCGTGAGCAAAGGATTTCCTACTTTCCGCCCGCACCCGCGCACCCCCCAGACCTGTTGCACTGCTACCGGAGTTACGCCGCATAGTTACCAGACTTGATATGCCTGCTCTCCGCGCCTCGCCCGCTAGCTCGGCCGCGCGTTCGCTCGGGCCCACGCACACTACGCCGTCCGAACACTTAATTATCATCGTGAAATTGTTGCCGATCTCATCTACTCTTATCGGCTGTCGATAATATCTACAGTTGCAATTAATTTGAATATGTAACCAGCTCGAATCGTAATTCACGGTGGAGACGCGATCGTAACTCACTGGAAACTAATTATTTTAGAAGTAAATACTAACACTTTACGAAGCTTGAACGTTTTTCTCTCGCGATAATTATTTTATAAATGGTTTGAAAACTATATTGGCGTTAATATCTACGTATTTATTCATAATTATTTATATCATCAATTTGTTTATCTAAGCTTCGTTTAGAGGAATGTATTATAATATGTAATGACGATTGTGGATGTTTTTTGATGGCGTATAATATGCTGGATAAAATAACTTATGCCTACTTAAATTTCAAAGCTAAGAGGGTCCATAAATTCTAATTTAGGTTATAAAGATATGAGAATACGAGTGGCTCGTTGGAAGATTTAAAGCGGAATCGATATTCATAGCCAGTAACAAACAGTAGGTAGTGAATAATGGTCACTAACTGTAATCACTTTTACAAGGTATATTATTAACTCATTAATCAGCAGACCCTAATGACCGGAAACATAAGTGGCAGTTTGTGTTTGGTTTTATTTGTATCTGTAAACATTAGATTGCGTTTTTAGGGTTCCGTACCCAAAGGGTAAAAACGGAACCCTATTACTAAGACTTCGCTGTCTGTCCACCCGTCCGTCTGTCTGTCTGTCACCAGGCTGTATCTCAAGAACCGCGATAGCTAGACAATTGAAACTTTCACAAATTGTGTATTTGTAAATAATTATTTTGCAGAAATAGGCAAGGCTCTTGCGGATGAAATACTATCTAAAAGACCTAATTGCCTTCCTAACGCAGTGAAAACAACCGCGCAACTCTCTCAGATTGACTCAATGGCTTTATTTGACGTGGATCAGAGCGAGGTTGAGACCATTATTAACAACCTTAAAAATAACTGTGCTACAGGTGTGGATGAAATTTCAACTCAAGTTATCAAATTATCAAAGATATATATTATTCGTCCCTTGACGCACATTTTTAATCAATGCTTTGCCACGGGAACTTTTCCAGACATTTTAAAAAGAGCTTTGGTGCATCCCATCCACAAAAATGGCGTCAAAGATAGTGTTGGTAACTATAGACCAATTTCAGTACTGACAACAGTCTCAAAAATACTAGAAAAACTTCTAAATAACAGGCTTATCAAATTTTTACATAAAACTAATGCCATTGCCGATAATCAATATGGTTTTGTAAAGGGTAAATCTACTGAAGACGCTACCTTAAAACTCACTGAGACTGTTGTCAAGCACCTAGATAATAGAAATAAAGTCCTGGGAGTCTTTATAGATTTATCTAAGGCGTTCGATACTGTGTCTATACCATTACTCTTGGAAAGGCTGGAGTCAATTGGAATACGTGGAACTGCATTGGATATTTTTCGTGATTACCTTTCGAATCGTACCCAATGTGTCAAAATAGGAAATTGCACCAGTGGTGACACTAAGTTAACATATGGAGTCCCACAGGGCAGTGTCCTTGGTCCGACATTGTTTTTGGTTTACATTAACAGTTTGTGTGGTCTGCGATTAACTAACTGTGAAATAATTACCTACGCAGATGATACAGCGCTGATTCTACATGGGAAAGACTGGGCAGAGGTACACAATCACACAGAAAATGCATTGAAACAAATTATAAAATATTTAGATGATAGCTTGCTGACTCTTAATCTGAATAAGACCACATATATGACTTTTTCACTACGTGCAAATACCCAGCCCTCAAGTGATTTTTGTATAAGAGCTCATCATTGTGATAAGTCAGACGACGATTGTGAATGTCACTGTCCCAGCTTAACTTCTACACCCAGTACAAAATATCTTGGTATTATTATAGATAAACATCTCAACTGGTCCCTACATGTTCAGGCTTTAACAGCACGTGTAAGAAAATTGATTCCTATTTTCTATAAACTTAGGATGTCTGCAGACCGTGACATACTAATGAATGTTTATTATGCACTTGTTCAGACCTTGCTTCAGTATTGTGTTGTCACATGGGGAGGCACTAATATTACTATGCTGCTACCACTGGAGCGTGCGCAGCGTGCAATTCTCAAAGTTTTGTCTAAAAGACCACGAAGATATTCCACAGCACTCCTATATCGTGAATGTTCTGTTCTCACTGTCAGGCAGATATTCATCATGCAGTCAATACTTCGTAAGCACAAAAGTTTAATATATAATCCCTCTCAAAAGCGCAACAGAAGTAGGGTGTGTACAATACCGTCACATAATACATCTCTTGCAAAACAGCAATTTTATATCATTGGCGCTCACCTCTATAATAATGCAAATAAAGTGAACAATATTTTTCCCCTTAAAACAATGCACTGTAAAAAAGTAATTCGCGGCTGGCTTCAATCACTTGATTTTGTCGAGACTGAAAATGTAATTCATTATTTAAAAAAAAAAAAATGTTTCTTCTAACACACATGCGCACACGCACGCTCACACGTATACACATGAACACAAACACACACACACACACACACACACACACACACACACAAATACACACACACACACACACACACACACACACACACACACCCACACTCATACACACACACACACACACATATAGATATGGAGTAAAAATGAGCACACCCGCACACACTTTATTACCCCCAAAAAAGAAAGACAATATTGTTTAAATACTATTTTTATAATATTTCTCAAGTAGATTTGCACCTGTTATGTACGTAATGTTTGCTATGTCTTATATCTCACAGTGGAAGACGCAGGCAGCTGTATCACAGTTTATACTATTACGGCTGCCAACGTTAACTTGTATATGTTTCTGTTTAAAATGTGAATACTTAACGTACTGTAAATTGTTTTGTTAATAGGAGTGAATAAATAAATTATTATTATTATTATTTCTGTTGCCGCTATAATAAAAAATACTAAAAACAAAATAAAATTTTAAATTAAGGGGGCTCCCATACAACAAAGGCGATTTCTTGCCTATTTTTGCTCGATATCAATAAATGGTAACAGGTAGGCACTTGAAATATTTACAAAATACTTAATTGTATATTTACTTTAATAATAAATAATAAAATTATAATAAAAAATATATTCAGTGGGGACTCTCATACAAAAAAAGTGATTTTTTGTCGCTTTTTGCCCGATATTAAACTCAGCACTAGGTAAACGCTTGAAATATTCACAAAATAATTAGTTTTATGTAACAATTAAATGTTTTACAGAACATTTACTTATATTTAGTTTAGTCAATGGTACGGAACCCTTCGTGCGCGAGTGTGACTCGCACTTGGCCGATTTTTTAGTTTATTCTACTCAAGCAACTAAGTAATTATTTATTACTAATATTATTTGACTCGTATTTACGTTTACATTTCTGAGAACGCAATTCGAATTTATATAGTATCTTTAGAATAGAAAAACAAATAGATATGCATTTTGTGTAGTACATAGGTATATGAAAATATTTATTCTTTCTCATTTCATTACTAGAAGATTCAATTGCAGGAATGTAGAGATAGAGAAAGCTTCTCGTTCAAGTTTAATGTATTCAGATCGTTATCGCGTCTAGGATAATTGATTTCGTATTTTATTTTTTATCTCGTGTTTATTTCATACAAGAAGCACTCTGTAGCGGAATGCGTGCATATATAAGTACAATGTATAAGTTGGCCACAGCGACACAAGCGTCCCAATTGCCTCGGAGCTCTAAGTTCGATGAAGAAAAAAAAACAGGTAGCGCCGTCCTGCCGTATCGATCTTTATGTTATTTTTTTATTTATCTTTTTTATCTGGGCCTCCGCTCCGAGACTCGGACTCGAACGGAAGTTGTAACGATTTTTAATCGCACCAAGTATCTCGGCCGGCCGGTTCGTACGGTCGCTTCGGACAACGAGTTTATATATAGATATATATTATTTTTTGTAAACAACCACCGGAAACGGGCGAGAGATCTCAGTGATTTGGAACACATATCTTCCATTACGTCTCCTCGCTCTTTGTAACAATGATAAGGTGGAGATAAGAGAGCCTAAGACGGGCGGTGTAAGCCGGCGGGAAAACAATATCGACGGTAGCCATTAATGAGTTCTAATCTAGCAGCGGACGGAGGAAATTTCATTGATACTGGTTTACCGGCCACGGGCAGCCTCAATGTCAGTCTTCGTGTGGCAAAAGACGAGTGTGAATTGCGACGATGTATTTTTGTAACATTTTTCTGCCAATAGTGAGGCGTGGGCGCGCGATAATAGCCCGAAATATCCACATTCTCGCCGCCCACCCGAGACCATCGAGAATATTACTCCACAGATAAATAATTCCGTTTGATATTATAATTTAATACAACTATATAATAATACTAACAACAGCTTAATGAACAGTTTATCAGCGTAGACTGGGAATTATGTAGAGTGGAAAGGGACTTTTAAGTCTTACAATACAGGAGAAAAATGCGAGCAAATACAATACTAGGTATTTGGTATGAAAAGGAAATTTTAGTTACTAATTTCCTTCTTTAAAAAAAATCCTATTATAACTAAATAAGAACGAGTGTGCTTTAGACAACACGACTGAAGGAAGACTTACGAAACGTAACTCTCTCTCTGTCTATCTTCACTATCCTATAGCTCCCTCTCAACTTCGGTTCACCTCGCCAGATCACACTTTTCATAACGCTCTCGTCACGCATTCACCAGCTTACTCCCCAGGTCAAGCGCGCGTAAAGAAGTTTTACTTCAAAAATATAGAAGGTAACACAGAACTATTTGCTAAGTTTTAGTAATTGGCTCTTCAAACAGGTTATTGACTTTAAATAGCACAACGGTCACCCGATCTCCGCAACGATTCAGATTAAAATAATTACTTCAGAGTAACACACATTATCAAGATGTTGGTCATAAAAGTAGTGATAGCAATAAGTGCTATTCGAGGTTATATATCGGGCAAACCTACGAGGATAGATCGTGACGACGAGACGTAGACGTGAGAACAAATATTAATTTTATTATAAAAGTCTATCTCTTTGTGGGAATACAACACACATTAGTCTATATAAAAGAAAAAGGTACGTTTGATATCAATATCAGTTTGAGATAACCACATATTTTATCTTTTAACATTATAGAAACATGTATACAAGAAAATTTAAGACATACATACATGAAAACATTCCACTATTAAAACAAGTTTCTCATTTTTATCAAAATAATCTTTATTCATTTAAATATGTAATTATAGATTCACAAAATACCCATAAGGCAGAGAAAGCTCTATTTCCAATATCTGCTATACCTACTCACGGTAACAAATTATACCATTGGCTTATAATTTATTGCAGTCTAAGTTACTAGTAATTAACACTTACAAGAGAAATAGAACAACACTTTAAAGAATAGCTTAGCTTAGATACTATAGCACTTAGCTTAGATATCATAAATAAGTACATATCTATAAGTATTTTTCGTTCAAAATATTCCTTATAAATTTGTTTTTTTTTTCCTTTTTTTATTTTTTATTATACACTTTGATCGCGAAGACTTATCTGTAATATTTAAAGTATAAGTAATAAATATTATATTTATTTAAATTCTTTATTCAAATCGAATAAAAAAATACGCCCATCTAAGTAGAGTTATTTAAATCAATTTAAAAAAAAATTAAGTACGAAGTTTGTAAACAACGCTTGAAACCTTGACAATAGAGATAACGCTCACTCATAAACGAAACATCGTACGTTTTACGCATTTTTAGTATTTTATTATTATTTTGCATTTTAAGTATAATATTATCCGCCATAATTGTCTAATTTAAGTCTACGACCGCCATTACCATCAAGCACTTTAATTTTACGACAGTTATCAATAAGGTTTTAATGTAATGGGCAACTCATTACAATTAAACTTTGATATGTTAATATGTAACAGACTTTGGTTTTTTATTTTTTTTTTATTTGATGACTATTGGTTTTTTAGACTCTTTTTAAGTTTTTTTACCATATTTACGATCTAGATATCGCTGTTTCAAGCGCCATTAATTCTATAGATATTATTCCTATATTTGAAATCATAGTTTGATCTGCCTATGTGTGTGTATGTGTGTGTGTGTGTGTGTATTTTTAAGTGTTTTTTTTAGTTTACTAGGAATGGATCGATTTTATCTTTTATATATTTATATAGATGCACGTACGAAAGAATAATAGTAGGTGCCTATAACGTTCTGTCAATAAAATGTTTGAATAGGACATGCAGTGGAAGTGTTCGGTTAGCAAACGGCAAGCGGCTTGTTATTTTAGACGGGACTTCCTTACGCTAGACTATCAAATCACGCTACAGCGTTAATTTTAAACTCGTTCGTAATTCTATATAGAGGTGATTTCTTGACTTGTTTGTCAACAATGATATAATAATTCCCAAAGAACATTATTATGTTTAACCAATTTTTTTGGTTTTTACAACTAACTTCTAAATACCATTATGTGGGCTAGAAATGTTAACCTAAGAGATGCACAGGACGTTTTTGCGACGAAATATTTAAGATTATAGAACAAGATTAACTATCCAAATAACAAAGTTATATGTATGAACCCGTATGTACGTGTTACTGAAGTATACTGAAGATTTTAAACATAATTTTGGTTTAACAATTTTTTTGCAGAAATTGTTGTACCTATGGCATAATAGTAAAAATCAACTGTTTTTTAATCAAAAATGTAAGAATTTGATATATATATATATTTTTTAATTTATCGGTAAGGATTATTAAGTGCTCCTAAAATGATAGCTACTAAATTGGATATACGTTATAGATACGCTATAAAGTACCATGATCGACTCTACATCATAAAAAATTAAGTAACGATAATGTTAATGTCTATACGACTATTAAAATGCATCGCACACAGTAACCTAATAAAAGGCGTGGACGAACACAATTAGTAATTATAAATTAAAATAACAATCCTATAAAATTAGAATAAAATTAGAAAATAATGTATCGTCGTTTGTAATAAAATTTGTATAAAGTGTTCTTTATCAAAGTAAATTGTTATAACGTGACATATGTAAATATATTATATACTTATAATGGTTCGATTAGGATTTAACATCTATTAACATAGTATTAATTGCAAAGTGTTATTTATTGCCCTACGAGCTAGCACCGCGTTTTGAGTGCTGAGCCGCCTTTCCCACACTAGAAGATTTATATTACCAAATGTAATAAATACATTTAAAAAGTTCATTTAAAACTGGATTTGCACGTGACTTGACTAGCATACTTTTTAATATTTGAAGGGAAGAGTACTATCATATTTTTTTTATTTGTAGTATTTTATATTTGAGAAAACGAGCAATAAGGTAAAACAATAAATAAAATTAATGGAACAAATTATGTAAATCAATAAAAAAAGTTTTTACCTAAAAGATGCGTATGTCACTTTGTGTTTTTATTAAACACTTTAATTATTACACATTTTAATAAAATATAGAAAAACAAGAGAAAAAGAAAAAAAACTTCGTAAAATTGCAATAAAAATAATAGTGTTTGCTCGCAAACAAAAAAAAGCGAACCGACCACAAGACAAGCATCAGCTTTCGATTAAAACTAGAATCATCAAAATCGGTAAACTCATTAAATGTTATGTGGTATACAAATGTAGATCGGCGAAAAAATAGTCAAACAAATATATTATTAGATATAACTTGAAAAGTACTTGTTAGATCTCAATTAAATTTAAATGAGATCACATGACAAGCACCGTCTTTCGATTAAAAAAATAATCGAAATCGGTCCGCCCAGTAAAAAGTTCTGAGGTAACATGCATAAAAAAATACAGATGAATTGAGAACCACCTCCTTTTTTGGAAGTCGGCTAATTGTACCTAAATCTTAGAATGCCAGACATAGGTATGCTTAATTTATAAAGTTTTATTTCGTGATGATTTCTAAACTATAATTGTTATTTGCGAAGATTTTTAATTTGATTTAAAACGCGTTCATTATTTTACCCGTTATAACATTATTAATTGAATGACTTGTTGTTCTTTATCATTGTCCCATATCATCATCGCTACATATTTAATGTGACTACTTCAATAGAAAAATCATGTCCGTAATAGAATAATAAAATCAATGGCAACCTTGTTATTGATCGAGTAAATGTATAATAAGTATCTGCTTATTATATAAATAACAATAGTCTGCATGTCGACATTTCTTTAATAATATTCTATTAAGATAACTTACAGCGGAACTTTGCAACTAAATTTATTCTATAGAAATTATGCAGTTAATTATCTGTAAAATCGATAAAAACTTTTAATACACGGATATTTAGAAAGTAATAGACAATTTATAATACATTTCAGATATTTTACGATAAAAACTCATTGTGTAATTATAATTGATAAAACATTAAGGAATGTGGGTTAATATGGAAGAATTGCAAGAAAAAAAATCTATTTTACGTTCGTAAAAAAGGGGAGGTAAATTGGCTATCGCATAAGATCAGAGATTAGTTGGGAAGTGTTCTGTCGCTGTAGCCGGCGCCAGCTATATTTATATTCCTTTGAAACACCGCCCTTGTGTTTTCACTCAGTTTGCTTAAATTCCCTCTTCAAGTTTCCGACGTTAAGGTTTTAAACAATCATCTGTCATGTTGTTAAAAAGAAATGTTGTAACAAATTTTTACTAGCTACTGAACTTCCATGTAATTAAATTGTGGTTATGCGAAAACCTGTTGACTTTTGACCTTTTTTGAGGACTGACTTTTTTTAAT
The DNA here is from genome assembly GCF_905220565.1 of Melitaea cinxia. NCBI lineage: Eukaryota > Metazoa > Arthropoda > Insecta > Lepidoptera > Nymphalidae > Melitaea > Melitaea cinxia. The sequence continues at coordinate 13,812,755 of NC_059397.1, read as the reverse complement.
ATTTTTTTATTTTCTTATCTAATATATATTAAATATGTTTACATACCTACTTTTAAGCACTATCTATCATATGTATATCATATATACCTAATCCTAACCTAATCTATTATTAGCTTATTTGCCCATCTTTCTTTACAAAATGGTAACCTCATAAAAAAGGTATAAACTCATGTGTATATCTAACAACCGCTCTGGTGTAGTGGCGGTTTGCGGGTTCGATTCTCGCTCGGGATGGATATTTGTATTAAGTAGTACAAATATTTCTTTCCGGTTTGTATGTCTGCCCTTGTGGGTCTCCTACCGTTTTATCATATACAGCTGATAGCGATCGTTACTCGTAGTAGAAAATATTTCCGCCAATCCGCTGTGGAACAGTGTGGTGGATTAAGCTACGATCCTTCTCTTACATGGAGAACGTGGCCTTTATCCAGCAATGGGATCTTATAGACTGAATCGTAATACATATCTAGTAAACAGAAACGTTGCTTCATGAGTCTATTTGTCATTTACATTGTGACTTTAAAATCAATTTCAATATATGTAGGTACTCGTATATATTAGTAAGTGAAGCAAAAAATTTTGTACCCTTTTTACAAAAATTGCGCAGACGAAGAATTATGAAATTTCTCACACTAATAGATTATATAGGGAAAGAGGGCATAATGCTCATATAATTTTTAAATTATGCGTAAAAAGTAGATTAAATCTATAAAAAAAAACATTACACACACTACCATGTATTTGGCACACACACGTATATATACTCTTTTGTTTATTGTATTACAGAAGCATGGTCTTTGACAACAGAACGTTAATAATGGTTAAACTTATAATTTAAATTAATTATGTTCGAATTTCGACCACTGTGTAACCACTAATAAGTATTTAATATTATAATATGTAATCTAGAAAGACAAAGAGTTTTCTTTAAACAACACAAGCAGCTCAATGAGTGTTTATTTGACATAATTATTTTTTTAAACTTGATTTCTATAAGTCTACGTTGAATATAATCGCTGTAATCATAGCTCCGGTCACAGTGAACGTACAGCGTGTGCTACAACCAGTTTGCTTTAATCATCATAATTGCGTCCCCCGTTAAGCCTATCCCGGATTCTGCAAGAACTTAGTACACACTATATATGTTATATAGACTTTTTTATGCTATAAAAGTGGTAAATACGCGTACCGTCAGCCCGATGGAAAGCGGATGCCGTAGTCCTTGGATGCCTTCAACAAAGGTGCATTGCAAGCACATTGTTGACTAACCGCTTACCCGCCCTCGTAACTCTGACTACCCTACTACCTTACTACCACAAGAACACAACACTACTTGAAAGCAGTATTATTTAGATGTGATTTTCTGTAAGGATGAAATCTTGTGTAAGGATGAATTACCCCAGTCAGGCTGCTTCAACTTTTAAGCAAGATATTTCCTGATGTTCCCTACCTCGTTAATGTTAAATAGACTGCGCGATTGCTGTACAAAGAAGTAAATTTTTGCTCCACAATGCAAGAAGTGTTGATTAGTTGCGAGTACTGCAGGTAATGTATGCCGGTGATTGTTTTATGAACGTAATTGCGTTTACCGTTGTATCCCGTGAACGCCGTGGCATTAGACATGAGATATGTGATGGCGTTCCGTGCCTGCCTTATTGCGTTTAGTTGCGTTATTGAATACGGAAATGAAAATGGAGTTACATTTTAGTATTATGTTTATATTTATATCTATGAGTTGATGTCTGGATTTATATGTACATAAGTTGAATAAAATTCCACACAAGCTTTTAATTATTTTACCTTTAATTAGGGTAGCATTTGTATTGAAATAAAGTTTGTTGTGTGTCGTAAAAATTTGTAACAAAAATTTTATAAAACGAAAAACAAAACGACTTCGATTACCCACATCTACAAGAAATACAACGTAGATACTCGATAAAAAGTAAATTAAATACGTATTATCTGGTATTTAACTCAAAAAGTACTAAATAAATAAATAAAAAGTAACTTTTAATGAGACCACATGACAAGCACCAGCTTTCGATTAAAAAAAGTATCATCAAAATCGCTACACCCAGTAAAAAGTTGTGAGTGAGAGATATAAAAAATACAGTCGAATGAGAACCTCCTTCTTTTTTGAAATTGGCTTAAAACACGGCGGTCTTGAGTTTTATCCTATATATATGCAACAATATTTTTGTATCTGGTTAAATTCTCCTGTATTTTATCCCTTTCATTGTTCCCTTCATATGAAGGGAATAATGTAAGTTCGTTTGAAGGGAATAATGAAAGTGAAAGAAGCGAAAGAAGTATGTAAGGATCGTAGCAAGTGGAAAGAAGTGGTCTCTGCCTACCCCTACGGGAAAGAAGCATGATTATATGTATGTATGTATGTATATTCTCCTATTTTCAATTTAATGTTGTCCGTATACCGACTAGTTACCTGCTAGCTACTATTCACTTTTCGACTTACTCTAAATATTAATAAGTTGTATCTGGTATTTAACTCAAAAAGTACTAAATAAATAAATAAAAAGTAACTTTTAATGAGACCACATGACAAGCACCAGCTTTCGATTAAAAAAAGTATCATCAAAATCGCTACACCCAGTAAAAAGTTGTGAGTGAGAGATATAAAAAATACAGTCGAATGAGAACCTCCTTCTTTTTTGAAATTGGCTTAAAACACGGCGGTCTTGAGTTTTATCCTATATATATGCAACAATATTTTTGTATCTGGTTAAATTCTCCTGTATTTTATCCCTTTCATTGTTCCCTTCATATGAAGGGAATAATGTAAGTTCGTTTGAAGGGAATAATGAAAGTGAAAGAAGCGAAAGAAGTATGTAAGGATCGTAGCAAGTGGAAAGAAGTGGTCTCTGCCTACCCCTACGGGAAAGAAGCATGATTATATGTATGTATGTATGTATATTCTCCTATTTTCAATTTAATGTTGTCCGTATACCGACTAGTTACCTGCTAGCTACTATTCACTTTTCGACTTACTCTAAATATTAATAAGTTGTAATATAAAAATAATTGGCACTTTAAATCTGAACCAACAGTTTATATACAACTAAATAATAATTAACATCGCTTTAGGCTACCAACTTACGTATATTGATTTACAATAAAAAATTACAAATAACACAAAAAACCCGAAGTATCACTCGGTAGCCAGCCGGATGTGAGACCATTAACGGATTTAATGATGCGAACGTTTAAATGAAAATATTAACGATTAATTTTATTACTATTAAACATTGCTGTGTAATTATTAAGTTAAACTGGATTATGCTTAACACGGTTTTAATAAAATACATTTCTTTAAGAGTAACTGCGGAGTTTCTTGCTGATTCTTCTCTGCTAGATCAAATTACGAATCGGCGATCGCTTCACTTTTACCTATAATTAATTAAAAGAAATATAATATTAATTTGTAAAATGACGATTCAAAAGTGCTATTGATGCCTGCTTGAATAAAGTAGGTAATTATTTATTTTGATTTTTAATTCATATAAATAAAATACATTTCTATATTTCCCCCGGCTAAGTTGAATTAAATAATGAATAGTTGAATTAAATCGAATTCGATTTTTTTTTTCGTTTATTTTGCATATTCGAACTAAGAACCATCGACACTCGTTATTTAGATAAAGTTATACAATGTGTTAGGTATGTGTGTGTAAAAAATGCTTAGGGCCGGTTTCATTCGTTGCGGATAAAGTTTATCCTGCAAATAATTTACAAATAGAGTTTTACAGAGGGAGGTCGAATAGGCCATTAGGACCTGTTTCTCCTCGATTAATAAACTACAACTTTAAGATTTCTATTAGCGAATAGGAGTATAGATCACCAGACTCAGGCAGTAATCGAACCCACAACCCGCGGTACAATAAGCAGGGACACTACAAACTGCGCCAACGGGCTAGTCAAGATATTTCAGTTTTTTTAACATACCCTAACAGCTTAAAAATTATGATTAGTGTAATTATAAATTAGCGCAGTGTTTTCTAGATTCCATGAAGATGTGTAGCAGTGTAACGAGCTAGTAGGAGCAAACCTTCGGTCAACATTCGCCAAGGCCACATAATACGCGGAACTCTCAAATCGAGATTCAACAAACGGAAACTTGGTAAGAAAAAAATAGATTTTTTAAGTGTTGATGTAAACCACGAGAATTGAGCAATGTCAAATAAGTTACTGGGGACAATTTAAGGACGTAACTAAATTCTTACAATTTGATAACAAACACCTATTTACCTAATATCGAAATGTAATACCGATAATAATTGTAATGTTGCGATACTTTTTTAAATAATCGTATCGTATCGACGATTAACGATAATATTTTTTTATATTATTATTTGACATTTAGTGTTCATTGATTGTAAAAAAATGTTACAAGTTAGTGCCAAAAATGGCATGAACTCATGTGTTTTGCCCATAGTCACCACGCTGGGCAGGCGGGTTGGTGACCGCAGGGCTGGCTTTGTCGCACCAAAGACGCTGCTGCCCGTCTTCGGCCTGTGTATTTCAAGGCCAGCAGTTGGATGGTAATCCCGCCATCGGTCGGCTTTTTAGGTTCCATGGTGGTAGTGGAACCTTGTTATCCTTTAGTCGCCTCTTACGACACCCACGGGAGGAGGTGAGGGGGAGAGAGGGGGTTGCTATATTCTAACTACCGTAACCACACAGCAATATAATTTAATAATACTAATTAAATTTTAACAAAGTTACCGTAATATATCTTTTAAGATAATAATAACGATTAAGTTGATTTTGAACTCGTATCAAATATTTGTAATGGTATGTTTCATTCAGGCGTGCGGGAGACGGCGCGGGCGCGGCGCAGCGGTTGACAGGAAATGTCGTAGCGAGTTGACAGCTCCTCAACGACACGTGCTTGACGTCGGCGACATCGAGCGTCGCATACTCGTGACCGTGCCCACTATATCTCATGTGCCCCTATGTACTGCCTATTTGATTAAAATATACCTATAAAACGACTTATAATGACTTGCAAAACTCTATGACTGTGAGTATTGGGAAAAAAACATAATTGATTGATAACACATTGTAATTCTCATTTGTGTATTCCTAATAGATATAATAATTAAGATAACGTAAAAGATTTTTTTCGCAAGCGGAATCACAAGAATGTATCAAATTAGTTTTCCTTAATGTGACATTCCAATAAAGTAATTTTTTATACGAACATAATTATTTCTTTCAGTTTATAATACATTTAATATGGCCTACAGCGTAACTTAACGATACAATATCCGTTCTACTGTCATGGAAAGGCTTATTTTAGTGACCGGATACTCGAATAGGCACATGAATTATTTTTAAATTTCGTTCGTCGAAAAAAAAACGCTGTTAGAAAAAAACGTCGACAAAACGAATCGCGGGCCACATGGTCAGGGTAGGAACAAAAGGCACGCTTGAATATGTTCTACAGATGTGCTATATTGTGGTATACCCACAGGGTTGATACTCTACTGGAAGTAAATATTATTATTATTTATTATGTGTAAACTATTTAAAAATTAAATCAAATACATAAATTAATATTAAAACAAGGATTAATTGTTGTCAATGGCGCCAAACGAACGCAGACGTTTTAGCCAATATCTATACTAATATTATAAAGCTGCAAAATTCGTCTGTTTGTTTAGACGCACTAATCTCAGGGTATACTGGTTCGACTTGAAAAATTATTTTTGTATTGGATAACTTATTTACCGAGGAAGGCTGTAGGAAATCGCGGGGTGCAGCTAGTAATGTATAAACGTATACAAATAACACCAACAATAAGCCCGTCCAACGTATTTGTTAAAACTTGTTCAAACGAAACGGAATTATTAATTAATTCTTGGGCAATGGCTTTCAGTTGTGCCAGGGGGCAGTGTTGATTTCGCCAATGTCACGTGGGATAGAAAAGACAAACTGAATTATGTCTAGTTTAATAACTTGACCTTTGTTGTCAATGGAATATTGTTTTAGCAACAGTTTTGACATATCATTTTCTGCTCTGTGCAATGATTAAAATAGTATGCATTGATTTACATTATACCTTACTTAAACATTTGTCAAAAATACGGTACCATATTCAAAACAACATGACATTGAGATACATACAATAATGTCAAACAAGCACAAATTTCGAAAGACATGAAATCAAAATAGAATCTAGTATATAAATGTATAGACATTTATATACTTGCTGCTTTTATTCAGAAATTTGCCCATGTTTATGTTAATGTAAACGTTATCGCTGAAAACAACAAGACTAAATTAATTTAGAGGGCTCAAAACAATACTTTCGAAAATTTATACACTGGGATAAAAATTAATGTTTACGGTACAAAGTATAATTTTTTATCAATTTTTTAAGAAAATAATTTATGCTACATGGAAAACAATTAAATGACAATCTGTTTTAGAAATTACTTATATCTTCACACATTTGCTTCCTTCGAACTTAGGGATGCCTATGTCGAGCAGTAGACTGCTATAGGCTGAAGTGATTTTCAGAAAGAAGTTATTGTCATTTACATCTCTACACGAAACTATAAATATTCCATTAAATAAAAATTATTTAATATTAAAAATAAAACATTTTATATGCAACCAGTAACCCTGTCGTTTCATGGAGTAAGAACAATGCATACCTTTATACAGCCGAAGTATGACATCGTGCGTTACTTGCTAGTTTTGGCGCGAATAAAGAATTCATTTGCATTACAAAGATTTTTAAAAAGAAATATCTACAATTATAGCAAAAAAATACAAATCCTAAAATTATTCATTTCATTTATATTAAGTTCATAAAAATTAGTAAGATTAAATAACAATGAAGGTCATACACACCATTTACGTTTTCTTTCAAAATATGTATATTTTAAATAGAATTTCAAATTTTTTTCTGTTTAAATTACAAAGCGTGAAGGGCAATTTGTTTTAAGACAACTGTGCTTGCTTATTTGTAATTTTAGAAAGATTTAATCATATCTTAAATATCATCATCACTTCAGCCTATCGCAGTCCATTGCTGGACATAGGCTTCCACAAGTTCGGGCCAAAAATGACATGAATTCATGTGTGGTGCCCATAGTCACCACGCTGGGCAGGCGGGTTGGTGACGGCAGGGCTGGCTTTGTCGCACCGAAGATGCTGCTGCCCATCTTCGGTCTGTATATCAAAGGCAGCAGTTGGATGGTAATCCCGCCATCGGTCGGCTTTTTAAGTTCTAAGGTGGTAGTGGAACTGTGTTATCCCTTAGTCGACTCTTACGACATCCGCGGAAAGAGAGAGATTGGCTATTATTCTTTACTGCCGTAACTACGCTGCAGCACACAGCATATCTTTAATACAATAAAGTGGAATAGTTGGTCTGTTTGCAAACCGTATTACTTTTTCATTAAAAATACCTTATTAATATTATAGTACTCGTTATTGAAGAAAATCCTTTATGTTATGCTGAAAATATGTATTCAGTAATTAAAACAGTAGAATTAGCATGAGCTGTGCTGCAGATATTCCTTACATTATTGTATTGTTTAAACATATTTTTTTTGACACAAATAGAAATTTAATTTTATAAACGTATTTATCTATCTTTTTTGTAGTCTCTCGGGGATAAAAATATAATTTCTATGTGTATTAATTATCCAATTATTTTTAAAAGAGTGAAAATAAAATAATTGTCGACATAAGATTAAATTTTATATAAAGAGATGAATGAATATTCATTCGCTTCAGTCTGTAATATCCCACTACTGGGCATAGGCCTCTTTCCCCATGTAGGAGAAGGATCAGAGCTTAATCCACTACGCTGCTCCAATGCGGGTTGGCGGATATATTTCCTACTATGAGTAACGATCGCTATCAGGAATATTCATTGCATCAAAAAAAAAAAAAAATGTATATATATATATATATATATATATATATATATATATATATATATATATACATAATATATATAATCACTACCTACGATTGACGTATAAATAGATGCATGTTAAGCCTTCTATAAATTTTAATAAAGATAATGGAATCTAACGATCGTTTTCTATATTTGCGAAGTTTTTATTAGTAACGTCAATCACATAGTAATACAATTTTGTACGTAGTTAAATAAAATTAAACAAATAATTATAATTTTCGAATTAAATTTATAATTTTCGAACGGAACTTCCCACCCCCATTAATTATGATTGATTGTTCTTGTATGATTGATTGTTTGTAATATAAATTATAAGCTCTTTGTAATTAAAAATTATTTTCTACTTTTTAGTTTGATTAGCTATAAAAGCGTGATTTTTTTATTTATTTTTTAAACTATTTTTTTTTTTATTTTTTAGTTCGATTGTTCAATTAATTATTAGCGGACATGTGATAGTATTAAAATGCCTTACGAACTATTTCGTTATCTAGTCATTTTGTCTAAAGCTTCACTGTTGCATGGGGTTTTTCCTGTTAAATTAGAGCAATCAAGTTCTTCATTCCGAATAGAATAACTATGCCGCGCGGAGCGAAGCCACGAACTTACGCCACGCGAAGCAGACGGGAAACAGCTAGTAAGGAATAAATAAGGTAAAAATGCAACTAGCTTGAAAAACTATCTGCCTCCGTTGTGCTGTGCCGAGTGTCCGAGCGAAAGAGTTAGTCCGAAACTGCAGGCATGCGCAGATCGCGCGCTAGCTTTATCTCTCTTACTTCCTTACAGAGGATCCACTAAAGAATTTATTAATCCAGGCGGTCCTAATAGGGATATTGGAAAACTGTCATTAAATTATTGCATTGCCATCGGTCCTTGATACGTCTGCAAAGTTTCAAATTAATCAAACTTCTGGAAATTGGTAAAAATTATGCTCAAAGATTCCGTTACATACATACATACATACATACAGACATACATACATATATACATACACAGATACATACACACATAAATACATACAACCCAAGCTAATAAAAGCGTGGTAACTATTCATCACGGGCATAAAGTCAATCAGAGTTTTAGCAGAGGTGTAGTTAACAGCCTAGATTAATACTAAAACTGCAGTTTTTCATATCTTTATTTTTTAATTAAATATAAGAAGTTTCTTCATTCATTTATGTATTATACGTGAATTGTAAAAAGTTTTACAAGATATCTTAACTAGTACACATTGTTGAACGTGTTTCTTCTGCTGTTATTCTCGTAAATTAATTTATTATTTAGCTCACAAACTAGATTCGTGCACCACTGTCGCTAGTATTCTGGCCACGGTCTTATTACATTCTGGCAGATAATGAGTTAATGTCAATTTGTCAAATACAATGATATCTTATGAATGAATTAGTGAATGACAGTTCAGCCATGTTTGTTTACGCGTGCGCATCGCTCGGGTGTACTCGGCGGAGTTCGGGCGCGTTCGCGCTGGAAATAGCACGCACAACATTGAAGAGCGCGGTCGACGACCCTGCGCTCTGCCACACCGAAATATTGGTAGCTTCAATCCTTCTAAATTACAATATGGGGGTGTCATTTACGTAATGCGAAATTATATTATAATCTTTCATAATTGATTAAATGTTAGTGATAACGGCTTTTAGATTGAGTGTAAAAAATAAGATCAATAATTGTGTTTGCTCGCAAACGAAAAAAAAAACGACTTCAATTACATCGAAGAGTAATACAACATAGATCGACGAAAAAATAGTCAAGTAACTACGCGTTATCAAAGATTACTCAAAAAGTGGTTATCAGATTTCGATAAAATTTATATGTGACCACATGATAAACATCAGCTTTCGATAAATCAAAAATTATCAAAATCAGTATACCCAGTAAAAAGTTATTGCGGATTTTCAAGAGTTTCCCTCGATTTCTCTGGGATCCTATCATCAGATCCTGGTTTCCTTATTCCTTTCCAACAAAAAAAGAATTATCAAAATCGTTACATCTAGTAGAAAGTTATACGGTATAATACAACGTAGGTCGACGAAAAAAGCGTCAAGTAAAAACGCATTATTAGATATAACTCGAAAAGTAGTTGTTAGATCTTAAATAAATTTAAATAGGACCAATTGACACACACCACCTTTCGATTAAAAAAAAATTTGTCGAAATCGGTCCACGCAGTCAAAAGTTCTGATGTAACATACAAAAAAAAAATACAGTCGAATTGAGAACCTCCTCCTTTTTTGGAAGTCGGTTAAAAAGGGTAAATTTGTGCGTTTTTTTTTAAATATTACTTCATTTACAAAAAAAAAGACCATGTTGATTAAGATTTGTTTGTTACTTTACTATCACAACCTCATTTAGTAATAAATGTATGAGGTGTTCGACTCCCTAATTGCGTTCCTTCAAATGCGTTCCTTCAAATTCCTACGTATGGTGGTCTGTAGTTGTTATATGTGAAAAAAAACATGTGAAAAAAAATTCCTACTTTGTTAACCGACTTCCAAAAAAGGAGGAGGTTCTCAATTCGACTGTATTTTTTTTTATGTATGTTACATCAGAACTTTTGACTGGGTGGAGCGATTTCGACAAATTTTCTTTTAATCGAAAGGTGGTGTGTGCCAATTGGTCCCATTTAAATTTATTTGAGATCTAACAACTACTTTTCGAGCTATATCTAATAATGCGTTTTTACTTGACGCTTTTTTCGTCGACCTACGTTGTATTATACCGCATAACTTTCTATTGGATGTACCGATTTTGATAATTCTTTTTTTTGTTCGAAAGGAGATATCCCTAGTTTGGTATCGTGATAAGGAAACCAGGATCTGATAATGGGATCCCAGAGAAATCGAGGGAACTTCTTGAAAATCCGCAATAACTTTTTACTGGGTGTACCGATTTTAATAATTTTTAATTTAATCGAAAGCTGATGTTTGTCATGTGGACACATATAAATTTCATTGAGATCTGATAACTACTTTTTGAGTAATCTTTGATAACGCGCAGTTACTTGAGTATTTTTTCGTCGATCTACGTTGTATTACTCGTCGATGTAATTGAAGTCGGTTTTTTTTCGTTTGCGAGCAAACACAATTATCTTAATATACGAGCTGCTCTCGCAACGTACTTCTAAATAACCGTCCAATACTATTTTTCTTAGACGTAAAAAACGTCGACAAAATAAAATACTTACTGCCCTATACAACTTAAGAATCGCATATGCAAACGAATTATTTTTTTCCTAGAATATTTTTCACTGTAACATAAAAGCTGTGCTTACGTGCCCAAAAAAGGTATCATGCGGAACGAGCCTATCAAAGTAGCTCGTCTATTTAAACAGTCAAATTTAAAAATGGTCTAGGATTTTTGTTTCACGCGTAACGTGGACTGTTAAGGCTAGTTTATACTTTGATTAGTACGTTTTATACAAATCACATGTGGACTGCAGCTGATTAGTGCGAATGATTAGAAATTAGCGTCGTCAAGTGAATAGAAAAGTATTCGATTTTTTTGCGAGTAGCCCCGTCCTGCGCGCCCTTTCTTCCCTTGACTCGCTGCCTAGCTTGTCTACGTTTACACGTTTGGACATGCTTGTTTAGTGATTAGTGTTTACTGTTTAGCATTATTTGGAATAAATACAATTTAGAAAGGAAAAATGTCGAAGTGGACCGATGATACGACCTATAAATTTGTACAGGAGTATCTATTACTTGTATGTCTTTATAATGGTGAAGATCCTAAATAGAATCCAGTCCATACTTGCTGTTGACGTAGAACAATTGAATTTTACTGAGCGCAGGAGCTAAACAGTATTGGAGACAACTAGCTCGGACTAAGGCTAAGGACTCGCGTTCGCACTCGCAATTACTAAACATCTGCGCTAATCACAGTGTAAACTAGCCTTTAAACAGAGTCCCCCATTTGAAGGAACGCAGGTAGGAGCCGGCCACCTTATATGCGATTTAAATCTTTGCTTATAAGTATGTAGTTTTATAGATTCATATTAACGTTTCATTCAAAATAGAATAACAATAGAATAACAATAATTTATTCAAATGAATTAGGTTCGATCGTGGGATTTTATAACAAAAAAAGAAAATCATGAATGAATTGTACTTGTTTAGTTGTTATTAAAATACACAAAAAACGAGTAAAAATAATATTTGATCTACTCAAGAGATAATTATAATATATGTATTCAAAATCGTCGTTATCTATTATTACAATTATAGACACATTTTGGTATAAATATATTTTATTAAATTGTAGTCGTAGATAATGAAACATATAAAACAATAATGAAATACCTACGTAATGTTCCCCACGTTAATAACACGTTTCTATATTTTGCTTGTATTGAACATAATTATGTACTTAAAGTTTTGTAAAGAATGTCATATGATTCGTGAATAACTCAAGTCTGATTGCTATATGTAATAATTTTCGTTATGTACTCTTGCTGTGCGCCGCGGTTTTGACCCGCGTTAATTTAAGAAAAAAACGTATTAAAATATTATATAGCCTATGTCTTCCTTGGTAAATGATTTTTTTAATTCAAACCACTACTTTATGTGATAAGCGCATTGGAACAAACAAACCCTGCAGTTTCATAATATTAGTATAGATTAAATGTATATGTACATGAGATAGTAGAGACGTAACTACGTATAGAAATATCAACATGTTGCCGCGACGATCACTGGACTGTTTGTTGCGCTGGCGGTCGCAGGTTCGATCCCCGCACACATGGCAAACATTTGTACAGTCCGTACATATGTTTGCAGTGGTCTGGGCGTTTGTGGTTGTATTTTGTGCGTATTGCTGGATCCAATCCATGCCATGATTATGCAAACAATCTTAAAATTGACTAATTGACTCTTTGATTGACATTATTGAACGAAACTTAACCTTTATAATTGTGTTTGCAGGCAAACGAAAAAAAAAACCGATTTCAATTAGACCGACATGTAATACAACGTAGGTAGACGAAGAAATAGTCAAGTAATAGGCATTATCAAAGATTACTCCACAAGTTGTAGTCAGATCTCGATGAAATTTAAATGTGACCACATGAGAAACATCGTCAAAATCGATACACCTAGTAAAAAGTTATGAGGATTTTCAAGGGTTTCCCCTCGATTTCTCTGGGATCCCATCATTAGATTCTGATTTTCTTATCATGGTACCACACCTGGGATATCTCGTATATATATACGGTCGAATTAAGTAACCTCCTCCTTTTTTGAAGTCGGTTAAAAAGAATAACATACAGAAAGTATAGATTAGCAAGTGACCTAAATAACAGAATAAACAGTAAAAAACTATTGGTTACTGTATTATTTTGTATGACGACAGAACTAAATTGTAAATTTAACAAGTACATACCTATATTATAATTTAGAACACAAAATATGTCAACATGATAATATGACTGATTTCAATATGGGGAATATAATTCCTTCCTTTTATACAACCTTTTATATGGCCTTTTAGTATATGATCACTAATCGTTATTGAGTGAATAAGTCGATAATTTGTAATATAATGGCAGGCAATATAATTTTATCAGGGCGGGGGCGCTCCTACGGAGCACGGCGATACCACACCTACCGCACTAAGTGGTACAGTTACCATCTACCACCACCCACTACTGACATCTTGCATAAGCTATCTAATTTAAATATCAAAATCATGTTATTAAATCTCGTTCAGATATAAATGAATTCAGAACGTAAAGGTAAATGGAAGGTTAGGTTCAATTCTTTAACATTTTAAAAGAAAATTGTTAAATGCTTAGTTACAAAGAAACTCTTGCTATGAAACATAATTACATACTGTCGACATTTTTGTATTGAAATTATTTATTATTATTATTTCAATACAAATATATTCTCTTTCTTTTTTTAAATTACAAATATTATATATATATAGTTACTAACTCAGATAATTTACAAATAAATATATTCCATTCCTCTATGGTGTATATTATATAAAGATCACTTAGAATCTGCTACTAAATTCTCAAACAGTGATCAAATATGCATATTCCTATTTAATATTATTGATACTACTTCAATAAAACCGATAGAAATATCAAGACTGCTTCACAATCTGCGCCTACGCATCAGTTTCGCAAAGCGATGCATGGAGGTTGGTACCAAATTCTTAGCCCACAGCCACACGTGGGCAGGTGGAAAGCGGAGCAAGGCGTTATGCAATCGTTCAATATGGTCTGGACCTTATTGGATGCGAAAGTCGTCTGTACCGTAATTGGTTAAGGTTATCATAACATGTTGACACTTCTTAATGTGGACACTAGGGGACACACAAAAGAGAATCAAAAGTAAATGTACTATAATTTTGCGATTTCGTCTGTATTCATTCAGCGGTAATTTACTGCAATAATGAGTGATGAGAGTACCAGAATACCTGAGGATTAACAGAATAACACTTTAGAAACACTCCAGCACCACTTACACTATGTTGACTAATACATTATATATGCATTTTTTTCTTAATAAACATAACAATCAATAGGTAAAGATATAAAATAGATAAAAGATAAAAAAAACTATTTATATGAGTATTTACAATACGTAAAATACGTATTGTAGCTACTTTTATTTACTTAAGCGACATAATGGTTCCATCAACTTTATTTTCACGATTGTATCTGAAAAGTAACGTTTTTAATAATTGTGAAATTAAATCAAAAAGGGTACATGTTACGTTAATTTCGTAGAATTTAATGTTTTGCATAATTCGTCGCTTCCCAGAGACTTCGAAGAATTGACGATTAAACTAACAGTATGGTACTTCGAAATATTGCTTTTGTGTTTTAGAGCTCGTTTTCATAGTTTGTATCTTGACTAGAATACGTGATTGTAGTTTATTACTAAAAGCATTATATTGTTGACGTGAATAAAACGGACACATTTTGGAAAAGAAATGATGGAACTTTGGATGAAAATAGGCTACAAGCTATATATATATGTATATTAAAATCAGTGTAGTTTCCAAAGGTTTTAAGTAGCTGAGTAAACATATTATGCAAAATTAAATAAAAATACTGTGACTCGAGTTTTTCGGAAATATTTACATACATACATATAATCACGCCTCTTTCTCGTAGGGGTAGGCAGAGACCACTTATTTCCACTTGCTACGATCCTTACATACTTTTTTCGATTCATTCACTTTCATTTTTCCCTTCATACATGCTCTTCGGTTTAGGGTACTCTTGACCTGGCCTTTTTTCAAGATGTCCCTTATTTAGTCTCGGAACGTCCGCCTAGGCCTCCTAACCCTTCCATTCACACTCGCATTATACACTTTTTTCGTCAATCGTTCTTCACTCATTCTCTCGACATGACCAAACCATCTGAGCATACCTTTCTCAATTTTTGTCACTACATCTTCTTTCAGAACACAACGTTTCCTTTTTCGGAAATATGTTTAAAATTATTATAGTTTTAAAAACCTATTTATTGAGTAAGTGTATAAATACACATTTACAGGATACTTCCTACGGATCATAGAAAGGAAATAGTTATTACCACGAGTACATAATCTCTTATTTAATCGATTTTTATAAACACAAATAAATATTTAGTATCATAATTATACTACCGATATTCTCAAGAGATAGTCGATGATTGTGGAATATAACTTCTTTAATTTTAATAAAGGTACATCAATAATTTCATCAACATGGCCACGAAGTAAATTGCGAGCAGATGAAGTATTAAATAGTTAACACTGACGACATTATTAGTACTGTGACGTAACTGGCAACTAAGTAAAGAAAAACCTTACTTAAAATTAATATAATTTGTAATTAAAAATATCAGTGTAATAAAAACGCATGTTAAAAAACAGTTTGATAAGAAATGTTTCTGTAAATAAATTTATTTGTCTGTGCTTTGCTCTTACGCATTTAATAATAATAATTAAGAGTTGTGACACTTATAATTCACACTTTTTAGAGACCCTAATATAAAAACCCGTAGCATATAGTGGTATCGTGTAGCTATTAATCTAACTCGCAAATAAAACATATAAAATCTCAAGAGAGAAAGACTTGTGATATCTCGTCATCATAATATGTAAGGCCATTGGATACTTGTTGGTCGAAATTATCGCGGATATGTGAAAACCATTATTCCAGTAGATAATCAAAGGCTATGATTAAAGTTAAAATGAAAATTACGTGCAAATTTTATTTGAAAACACGTAAGTAGATGAAGTTGTCATTTATGTAAAAACGTTAGTAAACATTTCTGCCAGTTCTAACTTCTTATATTAAGACATGCTTAAGCGGTATCCTAGATTACGTTCACTTAAACGTCTTTGGCTAGATTTCTACCACTCGGGTGGTAAACAAGCGTACGGTCAGGCTGACGGTAAGCGGCTACTGTAACTTCTGGAAGCCTCCAACATTAGGATCATCACAAGCGCGCAGCAGACCCTACCACCGACCGATCAACTCATAACAGTAACACAACACAATTACTTGGCTGCTCCAGATTTTGAGAAAAAGATTTCCTGATGCACCCTATTCCAATATTAATTTAAGTTTTTTTTAACTATATCATTTTGTCCACCGATTTTACCAATCACCTATTTAACAATTCAATTTTCCTGAAACGAGTCAAGACATTTTATTAAAATATAAACATTAGATAACTCTGATGATAACGAAAAGCAATCACGCGATGTCGACAAACAAAGTTGTTAATATCATCGCTATATCACTTTATCTAGACCCCCTGTAGTTTACTTACCTTATGGCGTTCCATTTGATGTATTATTATAACTGGGCACTAATATGACTCTGTCTTGTACACTATTATAAAATATAAATGTACTAGTTAAATGATAACTGCGCTAATCTGCTACGCACAATACCTACTGTCTGCACTATTTTTTAAAAATCCCTTCATATGTAAATATCTAATTCTAATAATCTATTCAAAAGAAAAACATTGCACTTTATTAATTTCTGTTGTGCATAAAATTATTAGGAAGTCTAGGCATATTTAAATGTAAAATAACTCTCTAACGATCGAAAAATTAACACATAGTAACTATTGATATTTAATAGTTAACATATAAGTTAATGCAATTAATTGAAACCGTTCAATGATGACTTTTAAATCTGTCTATTTTCATTAAAAAATATTGCAAAACTTAAAAGCGTTATTGTTATAGATAGTGAAAAATTAAATAAAGTCAAAATTCGGATCTGTCATGTAATTATGTTAAGTAATACGAAAAAGTTTTGTATTATAACTATTAAAAACCTTACCTCTAGAATAAATAAAAAATACAGTCGAATTAAGAACCTCCTCCTTTTTTGGAAGTCGGTTAAAATAACGTGACATTAATAACGGTAAAACTACGTTCGTTTATAGTATCATCTCGACAACTGATAAAATTCATCATTTTATTTATTACAAATGCACACTATCTAAATACCGCCTACTTGCCAATTACTGACCACAAAAAATCGAATTGAATTTAAAGATTCGTAGGTATATATCTGTCGCCTCGTCAGCGACTATAAGTAGGTTATGCAACCTACGCTGCATTTTAATTTTGGTGTTATCATGAATGTCACGAAAAACACATTTTACCTGTTACCAAACGTGTACCTAATCGCCTAATCAAGGTCTAATGTAAATCGAGTTAAATGTTTTAATTTATAGCTTGTATAATGTTATTTATTTATTGTATTGTCTTACTTTTATCTAATATAAAGGTGATGAGTTCTTAAAATACGATTATTAACTCCAGTCCGATTTTTAAAATGCCTTTATTTATAAACGTTATTATATTAATATTATAAAGACTAAAGTTTGGATAGTGTTGTTACTTTTTCATGACAAAAAAAAAAAAAAAAAAAAAACTATTACCATACTACTTAGAATCGTAATAGTTTTTATACTAGGTACTGAACTACCAATGGCAAAAAAAAATGATACATAGAAAGCTAAAATCTAGAAGTTACCTTAGTTAGTTTTTGTCTATATATTTTACTGCATCGGAAGGAACGCAGGTAAAAACGGGTTAGAAAACATCATCTTTTGACTCGCTGATAGGAGCACAGCAGAAAAAACCCGCAGGCGAAAACGAGCGTTGCTTTTGGTGATATTATAAAATAAGCCGCAAGTCGTAGGATTAAAGTACTGTTATCATTGACTTCTTAAAAAATCGTTTTGACAGACGGCTTAATCAAAAACAGATACGTCTATATGTCCTCACATGTAAAAATTTGTTTATATATATACTAGCTGATCCCGCAAACGATGTTTTGCCATATATGTTCTTAACCCTCTTAAGCCCCCTTATAACTTAATGAATTATTAAATTAATGGTATGAAAAATAGATGTTGGCCGATTATGCGACCTACCTGATATGCACACAAAATTTCATAAAAATCGGTCCAGCCGTTTCGGAGTAGTATGTTAACTAATATTGTGATATGAGAATTTTATATATAAGATATATATATATATGCTTATGCAATTTTTTAGCGGTGTGATTGGTAAGGCTGGCTTGGTAAGATTAATTGGAAGGCTAAATTTATTTTAAATTTGATATGAATTAGGTATCTGTATAAAAATCTCTATATTGATTGGATATAATAGTTATAGCCATATTGAAAATAGATTTTATTGAGTGTCAATAAAAAATAAAGTGAGCAAATGATAAAGTTCGCCAAGCACAACAATGCTGGTAATCGTACATCCCTATTTGCATGCAATAATATAAACATTTATGCGCACGGCAAACGTATTGGTCTGATGCCAAACTAGGGTTTCCGGCTGTGATAACTAGAAACAACACTAACACAAATAAATAATTAACAAGCTCCACAGACAGAATAATTTATATCGTGTTTTATTTAAATAAATATTAAGTAAATACTCAACGGTGATACTTGCAAGAGTTGTAAGTATATTCAGTACCATAACATTTATTAATAACTTTTTGAACACGTTAAAATACTGTATACAGTTAAACTGAAAAGGAAATAGTTTTCTTCCTTAAAAAAAAAATTGAAAGTTACCGATATTTTATCTTTCTCGTGTTTCTAATGCACTCCATTTTCATTGTTAAAAATACAGAAAAAAAATAGGCTGCAGTAATCAATAAGTTACGACGCAGCGCCGCCGCGTTGGCGCAACGGTCACAGCACTGTTGCACTGGCAGTTGCAGGTTCAATCCCCGCACAAGACAAACATTTCTATTGCCAAACAGATGTTTTATTAATAATTCAGTTACTCGTGTGTTTTTCCAATTTTTATGTAGAAGATTTTTTATGCTAATATTAATCAATTGGTATATATATATATTTTCTTTTTTTCTAGGTAATGAATTGCTTTCTGCCTTTAACGTCTACTACAGTCTGAGGCTAAAGAAATAGTTTAAAACTTTTCTTGTCTCTTAAGGTTTGTAACGTTATTTATTCGTATTGTGGGTTTGTTTAAGCGCGTTAATCTTAAGATTTTCAGTTCTGATTTAAAACAAAAGCTTTTGCATTAGTTAGTTTATTTATTAGGGAAGACATGCTATGTTATATAGAGCATAGATACGGAATAGGAAGTAAGAATACAATGAGTCCCCGTAGATTAAGTAGGTTCGTTACATAAATATACATAGATGTAATAATACACTTAATAAAATGAAAAGTTTACAAAAAATCTGCATGGAAATATATAAATAACAAAGAAAAATATGTAAAATTGGAAAAGCGAACTATAATACACCTATTGAGAATAAATGTGGTTTGGAATTTAATAATGAATTTGATTTTTGTTTCAATTTTTGTTCTTATGGAAGATTAAAAACAGAATGTAAGGTGTTCAATAAATTGCTCCTATAACGATATATAATGGATTTAAGAATATATGTAATGGAGATCCAACTTATGGTTTTCGAAATAGGTGTGAAAGCATGAAAAAAAAATTAAAGTTATGTTTTTAAGTTATTCCCCAAACCCACAAAGACGAATATCTTATTTCTGAAGCTCATAGATATCGATAGTAGATCGTATAGGTACGACAATATACTGTAGTAACTCGTCGTTAAAGCATGACAATTTTTTTAAGTTTTATTCTTCCTCAAATGAAAATGTTCGTTACATTATTATTAGCGACAGTAGTGTGTCGAGTGCAGGGCGCAAGCGGAGTCGGGGCACTTCCTGCGGTACGTGACACGCGGTCCCCTTATCGTCTTCATTGATAGATTTATCTCGCGAGGTCGCGTTCCCGCCCCACGCCCGCACCGAACCGCTATCACACTCGCAAACGGTCACCTCACGTTTCAAAACTTACTCCATTATTCAACGCCTAAATATTCAGCTGTTAATTAAAAGAATGATATATCAATAAGTATAGTATGTAATCAGGAAAAATATTTAGGAACTGGATCCAATAGTAGATTTAGCTTCCTTTATCGTCTGTGCCAAATTAAATTACATGAATGTGTTTTGGTTCCATGAGTGGCGTGATATTTTGATAAATATATGATTAAAAATAAATACGCTTCATTTGTGAAAATATTTTTTTTTATTTAATTTAAAACGACTACCGACGGGAAATCAGCCATTCGACTAATGAGTATTCCACGAATTTTGGTAGCCTGTAAGTTATACTGATGCTCGATATTTACTTGTTAAATGAATATCGGATCTAATTTTCAGTATGTATACCAAAAATTGCACTTTTAAGTCTTTGTTTTACAAAAACTAGACGGCAAATATTTTAGTCTGAGCCATTAAAACTTAAATGTATTGGAAAAACGTCTGGCGCCACTTTGATAACCGTCTTAATTTTTTAAAAGCCCTGTCATATTGGCTTTTAAGTAAATAACGGTCGTAATTCTTTTAAAACACGGATAAGTTTCTGTTATCTCTTTGTGGATACCTTATCTTATCAATGAAACAGTGTTCCGGAGTGGTTTTTTGTTGCTGGCATTTGGCACGCGCTTTGTTCGAGCGAGATATCAACGAAGTCTTGTTCTGTGACGCCGATAACGTTGATAGCTGTACCGTGTACTTCCTGCAAATGATCAGTGTGATATTTACTGCGATGACAGTGTCGACTCTCGAGTGTCCACGACTCGGCGAGACACTGAGCAACGGGACCCGGCTACTGTTAGCCGCCTGCGCTCGCGCCGGCCCTACTGACGACTTTAATTTCCTGCCAACATTTCTCGGTATATAACTGTTAATATAAAGGATCTACCATAACGAACTAGTAATTAGTAGTTTTTGCCGATCGTCGTATATTACTGTTTATCGGTTACTTGAAACGGCAGCGATTTAGTTTCTTGTTTTGTTTTTGTTCTCGTTTTAGAAGCTAAAATGAACGATTTCGAAACGGCCGAAATCTAATAGTCGTTCGATTCGTGCGTTCTTAATCACTTAGACACAATTTTAGATCATATAAATTATCTCCAATTAGCGAATCTCCGATCGATAAGACGAGAACGTCGAGAATAAATAGTGAATGAAACGTCTAGGTCGAGGGAGTTAAAATATATAAATAGATGACGCACCAATTGTTACTGGTGACTGGTGAGCTGGTGTGTGGCTGCGCGACTGGCAGCTTGGCCGGCAATGGCTCGGAGTCACTCGCGGGGCGCAGGCGGCTGCGCTGCGCGGCGTGCGCGCGGCCGATCGCCAGCCGACTGTATCTGCTCGCGGCTCCCCATTCACTCGTACGACCGTACGCATGAATGAATGATGCCAGCACGTGGCCGAAAAATACTGAAACTGCTCTGGCAGGAAACCACTGAATCGACCTTGTGGTGACTAGACTTAGTTGAGTGCGGACTAACATACCTACGTACGTACTATACTTGTACAAATACTACAAACAAATATAGAGCAACATAACGTTATCTACTGAGAATAAATCAGTTGCAGGACGTATCTGATGTTGACTGAATTTGTTATGTTAAGCACATACACACGAACATTGTTGCCGACTATCCGCCTCGCTGAGTATCATCATGATTTTTTTTTATTTCAAACATTTTAAAATAATAGTTTTATTTTTCGACACATGAATATTAATAGCGTATGTAATATGTAAACTTTAAATATTACTTTTTATATGATTTTTTTATAATTTAACGATTCATAAAACATGACTTTCAAAAATGTTATAAAGGAGAATGGGTTTTTCGTGATCCACAAAAAATTACACATAATAACGTGTTTTTGTTGAAATGTTTTCTATTTACCCGCAGAAAAAGAAGTTTTCAATTTGACCCTTGTTATCCAAGTACGTTTAAATAAATATACTTACATTTCTTTCATATTTTTCACGAACTTGCACGCTTTTTATCGCGTCGACTAATTTGAACCATACTTTTTTTATTTATTTAGGTTTCGTCAACCGGGTACTCTTCTATACAAATTAATAAAATTGGAGTGTCTGTTTGTAATATTAAAATAACAGCTTTTTACTGAATGCATATAATAGATGTATACAAGGTACCTACATATACCAAAATATATTTTTTTACAATTTTTATTTCTCTGTCTGTCTGTTTGTTCCGGCTAATGACCCGGCTAACGTCCCGGCTCTGAAACGGCTTGGCCGGTTTTGACAAGACTTTCACTAGCATATAGCTGATGAAATAAAAAGTAACTTAAGCTACTTTTATTTTAGAAAATTATATATTTTATAACTCTGCGAACTGAACAATAGATTTTTTATAAAATTTTAGATTAATGAATAGTTTTAGTAATAGATTTTTTGTTAAATTTCACGCGGACGAAGTCGCGAGCACAGCTGGTATATCAATAAGAATAGTATCGAAATCCAAAGCTTTCAAGTTTAGAACTAAACT
This sequence comes from Melitaea cinxia, assembly GCF_905220565.1. Classification (NCBI taxonomy): domain Eukaryota; kingdom Metazoa; phylum Arthropoda; class Insecta; order Lepidoptera; family Nymphalidae; genus Melitaea; species Melitaea cinxia. The sequence goes on along the minus strand of NC_059397.1, from coordinate 13,789,929 downwards.
TCTTCACGGTCAATATAAACTGTTTGTGGTCGTTATTTAAGTAAAGTAATAAATAAATAAAGAGAAATAAATATAAAATATCGCATCAGAGAAAACAATTACAACATAACATAAGTTTATTGACTTTTATTTTGGTTGGTCTATTTAAAATTCGCTTCCAATCTTTTGCTTATACCAAAAAACATACAATGTATGAATGACAGACGTCTTTTTGTGAAACTTGATTAAAATAATGAGTGCCGTGACCACTTGGAGTTCAAAATCATTAAAAGTTTGTTTAAAATCTTAGCAACAGTTGTCTTACAATGAAACCAAAATTACTGCATGTATCAAATTGGATACTTCGGAACCTTCACACGCCTTTATAATTGTCTTCCAAAAAGGAGAAGGTTCATAATTCGATTGTTTTTTTTTTTGACTAGGTGGACTGATTTCGACGATTTTTTTTAATCGAAAGGTGGTGCGTGTCATGTGGTTCCATTTAAATTTAATTGCGATCTATCAAGTACTTTTCGAAATATATCTAATAATTACCGACCCGCCCCGGCTTCGCACGGGTGCAAGAGCTTTCGGTGTTTCTCTACTATATTATGCACATATTATACATATAAACGTTCCTCTGGAATCACTCTATTTACTAAAGAGTAGTTTTAAAGATCTAAGCATACAGACAGCGGGACACGACTTTGTTTTATACTATGTAGTGTAAGTAATTACTTATCTATTTTTTCGACTACTTACGTCGTATTACTTGTCGGTATAATTGAAGTGGTCTTTTTTTTCCTTGGCGAGCAAACTCAATTATGATTTCTCTTAATAGAAACAACAAAATTCTGTCGCCGCAAGATTCGTCTGAAACCACATCGAAATTAAGAGTATTTCACTATATCAAGTTGTAAATTTCGTAAAACGGAAGTAAATCATTTTATGGTACTGAATAACTCAAAATTGTATCAAACATTAATTGACTCTAAAAGACACGGTCGATGGGTTTATTCTTGTCTTGTTTGAATTTGGGTTATCACTTGTGATAAAATGATTCCAGATGACAATGAAGTATCTATCGATCTAAATGGATACAAGAAAGCAAGGAAACATCGACATTTGCATTTTGGTACAACGAAAAATGAATCAAGTGAAACGTTGTAACTACTTTAAAATATTCTTTAGTACTTGACTTAACAGTTAATTTACAAAATATTTCAGATGTATTTTGGTGATATACGTACAAGTAATATTGGAGTAAATCTCTATGAAAAATAAGTCTAAACTTAATTACTATATATGTTTTTCTAGTTTTCTCCATATCTTTTACATTATATTCGATAACATTGTTTTAAGCACGTTAGTCTTAAGACTAGAAAATACAAAACGACACTCTTTGTCATTCATTGTACCGTCCGTCAGACTTCGACTATCATTTTTCAAAATAACTTATTACGAAAAATGAACAGGTATACGATAAGATAAGAAAAAAAAGTCTTAAAAAATCAATTTAAAACAGCTTACATTATTAAACTTAATAAAATGAGTAGTTCAATTGTCATTAAGAAAAACAATTATCATTGGTAAAGGAATCGACGAATCCCGAGCCGCTGTTTTTTAGCACAATATGATTATGACAGTTGGCATTCTATATTTGAGGTTTAAGATGCTAACGGAGACGACTATTATTGATGAAAACGACGTTTTTAAACATTTTCTACAGTGACAAGTCTTAAATATTGTTTAATTTTTCTCAATAATTGTTTGATATAGGTACGTATGAAAGATTGCCTTTGTGCATAAAATTTATTTCTAGCTCTGTGGTAGATTCCTGTATCCTCAATAATGAATACTCTTGATGGGGAAATTATTTCTTAGCCTACACCAGTACATAGTATTTGAATAATAATATTTGTCATAGGTACATAAGTTATATTGTGATATGGAAGAGTAAAGCCAACTAATAAATATGTAGGCATCTATAGAAATTTTTTTGACCAAACACATTTTACATTTTCTCAACTGTACAGCGTTACAGTTTACCGACGGAAATAGTGCGTATTGAATACTTTTGGTTACCTTATAATATTACATTTATTATTTATATATAAAATGTTTAAGCAATTGTGGAAAAAAATACAAGCGTATGCAGTTAACTATTTGATTCGATACAATTGGCGAAGTTGGTAACCTCAATTTTTTTTTTTAAGTTAATCAACTCATTATTCTATTAAAATTCCATTCGCCATCCTATGTTGTTAACTGTTACAGGTAACAGTTAACAACATAGGATGGCGAATGGGTAGGGTACTTGATAAATGATAATTAGTTCGCCCATTTGCCTTAGTGGTTGGTGTGGTGGTATATTGTTATTTCAACTAATTTGCGTTCTTTTAATTGGAAGTAAAAGAACGAAAATTAATAATGTAATGTCCTGTTGTGTGTAGTTTGTATTATTCCAAAACCATCGTGAAGTTAACCTTGTCATGTATAGGAATTATATAAATTTGTTTCTACGTATTCTTGTAACGAAGAAAATTTTATTAATTAAATCGAAATAAAGTATAACTGGAGAATTGAATCCTTTAACGAAAATCATTAAATTTCAAAAATTTATGAAAAAAAATAAACAAATAATCGCCCGTCGGCAGTCAGATAAGAAAAACCTGTGCTACATAAGTTTTTTGCTAAATATTAGAAATATTACTTAGTTGTTGAAATTTTAAATAAGTTTTCGAATTAAATATTTTGTTAAAAATAGTTGTAAAACTAATAAAACATTTATTTCTTTTTAAAAATGACAATTTGTACTTGGACAGTTTTGCTGAACATTTCTTTTTTCTTACATACAAAGTTTAAGAAAATTATCTGTAGGATTGATATTTGTTATTTGTGTTTAAAATAATTGAATAATTTGGTATTTTTTTTTTATTTTAATGGAGAAACAAGGCTAATGTAGTCTACATTAACCTCTTGTATTAATTTTTTTTGTGATTAAACATTCAGGTTCTGTCGTTTTTGATAGATAAAGAAGTGCTTATCATAGGAAGATTCGTATTAGAAGAACAAGTAATTATTTCAAGTTTAATTTATTGTATAAACAAACAAAATTAAAACATGACGAGTATTAACTATTTCTTTGATAATAATAATTATTATATTGGTATTAATAGACATAAAAATAATATTATTTCAAAATGGGATGGTGATAAGTCGGCCCAATAGACTTAATTATATATGAATGTTACACTGATAATAATCTACTTTTACAGCTAAATTAAATTTAATAATAGATGTTATGTATACCTTAAATGAACACACCATTCAAATATCAAACTACACCTCACGCAATTTTGTAAAATATCACTCACTACGAGCACTGTATGAATATTCTGCCAATTAGGTAATATTTGTCACTCACGAAACCGAGGAGAACGGAAGGTTGGTCTTCCATCTGCAAGCTCCAGCGCGGTTTGAGCTGATCTGGTCACAGGTCGCCCGCGCCTGCGCCTTTGCTCCGGGGCGTGACCTAGACCCTGAAAACACCACCCTCCCGCCCACGCTCAACTTCCATGATTAGACACAAAAATGCAACCGAATTGCAATCCAGTCATTGAAACCTTTTAATTGTCACCAATTTCATTTCTAAGTGTATGTACCTGTTACATCATAAGCATCTCATTTATAATGTATTTGTAGCGGTCAGAATTGGGCTCACTACGTCTAAGTTACAAGGAAGTAACGCACTACCTACACACTCTTGCTCCTCCCTTTGAACGATTATGCTTCGTTTGCATTGGTTCCTCCATTGGATATGAGTGCTGTCCTTCCGAGAGTCATTACTGTTGGAAAACAAGATCAACGTATGTTGCGAGTCTATTAGCGTGTCAAAGGTTACGACTGGAGCTATAATTCTGGGTACTACACTGAATGGCTTTATTTAATCAAGTTGTGCGTTTGTTAATTATGTCGGTATGTCATTTTTAATGAATTGTTCCTTGTGGTAGTCTACTACGTTCTATGATATCATTATGTTTACGATCACATACCGATGCATTGTATGAATAATTTAAAGTATGTAATTAAGAATATCAATTCATAACGTATATTAATTTAATAATTTAATCAACTCTTTCAACTTATTGTTTTAGAATAATAATTATTAATTTAATACAGCACACACAAACTTGAATAATACTCGTTTAAGCGTTATAATCTTTCATATATTACTAATACTCTATTCCGTAACCTAACCGAAATTAAACAGATATCCAAAATAAAAATATATCTGAGGGAAAGAGACGACAGAATATCCAGAACATCTAGTATATTAAAAGCATGTAAATTCTTGATCTTTACGTAAGTACGTATAGATAATTTTTTCCTTAAAAAAAAAAAAACGAAATAAAACTATTTTAATTATTTTGTATATCTAGATCGACGGTTGTAGGCACCTACAAAATACCACATCTTAAGTAGTGATATCATCATCATCATCTTAGTTATGATAAAAAAAAATTGGAGTTATTTAACAAATGGATTTACTAAAACTGGCGACTGGCTTATTTAATTTTAAAGATCAGGGTAGGCCAGACGCTTAAGCTAATATTGAATATTATTTTATTTAATATCAAAATTAAATAGGCAAAACATCTGAATGGTAAATTAAGATCTAATGATAAGTTAAACTCGAAAACTTACGAGCTTATTGAAATAATATTTAAGAATAAAATATAATAGAATAAATTAAGAAATATTAATAAATGGTGTTTTTTATATAATTGAGTTATCATACGATGATGACGAAAAGCAACTAAAATATAATAATGTAAAATAAGGATAAAAATACTTTTTTTACCTTTGACCTAACAAAACGCATACATTGTTTACCATGTAATTTCAGCAAGCTTGTTGCTACTACTGGCCAACTGCCGCTATTCTCACAGCAGGTCGCTAAATGTTTGTTATAGAGTAAAATAAAATTCTCTAAGTAACTTTATTTGCCATCGAAGTTTCGAAAAATGATTAGCTGATTTGACATTTATGTGTATAATCGAGAGACTATTTATAGGGCCTGATCGATTTATCAGGTCTATTTTGTAATTAGAAATAACTATTGGCAGTTAGTCACTATTATTGTAGTAGAAATTCGTTCACCTACATATATTTGTCAAAAATATGGACAAACCACTTTCTGAACGCACCTATAAATATTTGACAACAAAGTGACATTTTTTTTTTTAACAAAAGACACCAAATGTTTCACAGTTAGGAACATTTTGTATTGGAAAATTAAATTGTCGTTTTTATTATTTTCCGTTACTCTTTATGTATCTCTTCCCTGAACTTTCACAAATATTTCAATACCTAAATTAGCCAAATCGGTGGACCGATTCGCGAGTTTTAGCGAGACAAACAAACAGCAATTGATTTTTTATATATATATAGATATCATCATAAATTATTCTTATTTTTATATACGATTTAATGTAATATAACTGTATTATAAGTTCTTTGCTTATATTTGTTTAATGTTTAGAGACCTTAAACCTTATAGATTTACGTTCTAGTTCACTACTTTAATACTTTTAATATAGATTATTTTAACTTATTATGTAAATTCTAAGAAATCCTATTTATTTAAAAAGGTTATAAGCCTAATCTCACCACAATTCTGTCCGATTTATCTGTGCTAGTCGTGGTATGTGGGTGCTCACGATTAAGTTACCAGACTAACGCCGAGTTGCACGAAAAGAAATTAAAATTTAAGTAGTGATAAAACTACTTTAATTTATTTATTTATTTATTGGTTTACCAGCAGTTATTACACTAAAACATTCATTACGAAACGGAACATACATTATACTTAATCTAAGTGCACAACTCATGTAGGTAAACACCGCATGCATATAGGTAAATACAATTCAGTAAACAGTTATATATCAGATCAGTTATCCAAAACAGTGATTAAACTAATACTACAAAACTGATGGCAAATCAAAAGCAAGATTATGGACTTGGCTCCTAAAATGCAGAAATGTTGTGCCAAATATATCAATCTGTTTGCTGTAGTGATTGTATATCTTACTTAGTCGTGAAACTGGCGAGTTAGTGCCCAAAACTGATCTTCGAAAAGGGGGATACAGGAGCATAATGGGTTTTCTAGGATATTTGCGAGGGACGGTGAAATTAAATTTTGATAGTAATTCAGAACAGTCAATATTGTTACTTAACAATTTAAACAGAAATAATAAATCGGATAAGTTCCTACGCTTCTCTAATGAATCCATTTTGAAATATTTCAGGCGTTTTAAATAGCTAGGTTGTTTTTTAGCAACACCGGTAGAGTACGCTAGATGATGTACAAATCGCTTTTGGATTCGCTCGATTCTTAGGCTATGTGTTGCATAATGAGGCCGCCAAGCTACGACGCAATACTCAAGTATGCTTCTTACAAGACCATTATACAGCAAAATTTTAGTATTTGGAGACCGGAATGATTTTAGGTTTCTAATAAGAAATCCCAACATTTTAGAAGCTTTCTTCACAATATTATCAATATGAGGAACAAAAGTTAGCTTGGAATCAATCATTACACCCAGATCTCTAACAGTATCTACGCGACTGAGACTTATGTCGTTGATATTATAACTATACTGTATCTTATTTAGTTTACGGGTAAAAGTTATTTGAGAGCATTTTTTAACATTTAGTTGCATACCATTAATTCTGCACCATTCAGAAAGTCTTTCAATATCACTTTGAAGTAACATTGCATCTGTATTGGATTTTATTACACGAGATATTTTTAAGTCATCTGCGAATAAGTATGGAGTAGAATATAGGAAGCAACTCGGGAGGTCATTAATAAAAATATTAAACAAAATAGGTCCCAAATGCGATCCTTGTGGAACACCTGAAGTAATTTTGAATTCATTCGACCTATAACCATCAGCCACAACGAAGAAGGTACGATTTGATAGATAGGAGATAATCCAAAAAATCGCAAGAATTATATGAAATTCTTGTGATTTAAGTAGTTTAATCTCTACTTAAATTTTAATTTTGTTTCGTGCAACTCGGCGTTAACTAGTAATCAGTAGTTGTAAATAAATAATATCAGACGCATATGACAAATCACTATTTATAAAGTGCTGAAATCTCTTAATTACATTTATGCACAAAATAAATAAATAATATAAACGATTCTTAATACTGTTTTCAAGAATTGAAGGAATTATTAGTTCAATCGTAGTTGCAGACTAGCCACTACAAGGATATCTTTCAAAAACATCTTTAACCGATTGATGTGTGACGATTATTGTATAATTAATAAATGCTTTAATAATAAAATGATGTACTCCAACATTAAGTCGAATATATTATGTACCTAGTTACCTACTGACGATGTCGACATTACTGATGTCCGGTAAAACTCAAATGAGTTTATGTGACATATTATTATTAGTAACTGTATTTTATATTCTTACATCTATTTTAATTAGTAAATAAATTTCGTCTTTGTAGGAATATTCATCATTGTCGTCATATTCAATAGTCATACACTGCTGGACATTGCCTTCCTTATGGTCATTGAACACTGACAGTTCTATGCCGTCAGAAACCAATCTAGTGACCACTGTGGGACCCGATCGATATTTTTTAACCAATTCCCTGTCCCCCAATTCATTGTCTTTGCACAACGTCGTTGTCATATGTCGGTTATTTTGAATCATATGGACCCCAACATTTCTAATTTGACCAAGTATAAGACACGCCAAGAATAATAAACGTGGTCTTTCTTATGAGATTCATAGTTTTGAGTAGGTGCCATGTTTGCCTATCCGTACATAAGTTACGCCATTAATTTGTTTGTTTAGTCGATAAAAAAAAATGGTATTAGATTCCTATAAGTTGTATAGTAGTATAAAATATGTTCATAATATTTTCTTTTACTACAAAAATGTTTTTTTAATATTAATAGTTAAAATATATAAAAAAAATCTGTTTTATAACTTTAAAGGAAGGGAAACAATAAAATTCATATATATAATATTTTGTAATTTATTAAAATTTCTTCAATATAAGAATAATTATGTCCGATTCCATCTATATAATACAAGCATTTCAAAAAGGGATAATACCTACAAAAATTACAACCTTCCGTATCTTTGATGTGGACTCAGTGTTCTTTTAAACCTCATGCCAAATAGGACGAAAAAAAATTTTTTTTCTTTAGGCGCATTTTAGGTGCAATTTTTTTTTTTTTGTTACATATAAAACATGATTTAAGATTAAAATTATTACATTTCATATTGAAGAATTGATAGACAATCTATAAAACATTTCAACGAGATCAATTATTGCACCCTCTGACGTTCATATACAAAGAAAATACGTCCGCTGCCGCACTATTTACACAAAGTTACAATAGTTTATAAATCATACGTATATTTACAAGGAATTCTGTGATATAACATGCATCAAAGAACGATTACCTGCAATTGTAAAGTACCTTCCTCTCTACTACAAACATCGAGATCCAATGAAAGATAGCAAAAGGTTGAGAATGAAACGCGTTTTCATTTTCAATAAATAGTTGTTACTAATGGACTATTTACACATGCCGACGACGGTACACGTACCGTTTTAACGCTCGCGTTACTTTAAAAATAAGAATCATAGTACAAAATATAATTAAGAACTATGGACGCGGCTACTTTAGAGTATGTAGACAGAGTCGTGAGATTCTATGATACAACGGATTAACTAGATGGAACAGACAGAGGGATTTATTTTTAAAAAATTGCACCACAGAAATTGCTATTAGGATGAGAGCTTTATAAAAAAAGCAAATATATAAATCCAAATCAAGTATAAAGACGATAGGTGAGTCGACACGAGTTCGACGGACAAGTGCGACGCGATGGGAGAGGATTCGGAGTAAAGAATCTCCACTCCTTTACAAAATAGCGAACATTTTCTTCAGTTCGACCATCAGCTGCCAGTCTGACTTTATGAGGTCGTCCCGGAAGTAATCTTTGCAGGCGTCGATGCTTGCACGCGATATCTGAAACAAAGTATTATTTCCTTACAATCGATTTAAAAAAAATGGTTTAAATTTTTTTATTTTAAAAACAATATTAAGGACATGCTCCATTTTAGATGAAACTGTGTTTACATGAAACAAGCCACAAGCCCACACCGCTTGTTTAAGCTCCCGCTAATAAAGCCTATCAGTAGTAACGCGCAATATAAAGTCTATCAATAACAACTTTTGATACAACCCCTAAGAAGTAAAATACTTCTAAGAAAAATAATATGTATGTCGTACATTCCGCTCTTAGAGAAACAAATAATATTTTTCAATCAAATCTGTATATCTGAACATAATCATTCTTTTTCTCCCTTAAATGAAAAATAATACCAATTTCCTCGAATCAAATAAAATTTTCCATACATATTCCTTTTCAATCAAAATTAACTTAATAAAAGTACATAATAATGGATCGTTGATAAAAATAGCATGTGAATGTACGGGGGTAGGGGGCCCATTGAGGTCGACCTAGTTTCTCATCGATTCACCTTCCAGGGTTGAATGAATGACGTCACCGGGAATTAGATCAGGTTGTGCAAGCTGAACTGGGTCAGCCGCACCCTGCTGCAACCGCTCTGACGTCATACAGTATATCCGGGACACTGAATGAAATTAGGTACAGAGTTTGTTGAAGTTTGATTTATTTTTCCGTACAAGATTAACTTTAACGTTAATTTGATAGGTATAACATTATTGGATATAGTATTATGTAAATTAAATTTAGTAAATTATGTTTATTCAATAATATTTGTTTTATATAATAATCATTTTTAAAAGAATGATCGTTGAAATATTATAGAGTATAAAAAATGTATTTTTTTTATTAAATAATATAAGAAGAAAAAACAACCAAAATCTATCAAACCTAAATTGTATTTGATGTCGTATGAAGTACATACTAACAAATACAACAAACAAACAAATATTTATCGTAAGCCAAATCCAATACCAATCCACATGATTCTATTTGTAGTAAGTACTTAATAAGAAACTGTTCTAGACTAGATTTAAATTAAATAGAATTTTAAAATACACACTGGAAAATACAAAACTAAAAATTATTTAAGGGATATTATTTGATATACTCTATCAAAACTTTAAACTGCAAAAATATACAAATTTCATAGTAAATATGTCGATTATCATAAATTTTCAATAGTTTTCATATGCCAATTACCCATTTTGAACTAAAATATTTCAAAATGTTCAATACTATCCATGTCTTAAAATGTTAACTAATCAAATTGAGTATGGAGTTTCTTATTAAGAAATATTGCAGAGACACGCGTTGCCGAGTAAAAACGAAACAAGCCATCGACAACGTCCTCGGTCCATTGCGAATATGCTACGAGGCAAAGCAGAGAAGTTTCATCAATGAAACCGCGATGCGAAATATCAATGGAGCTTCGAGAATGGGATTTGACCCGGTCACTGCGGCTGTGTGCGTGCTGCCATGGCGGCGGCGGTGCTGTGTGCGTGCCCCGCCCTAGCGACGCCGACTGTGTCTTATTGCTAAAGACAGAAGACACAGGCACTCGCGTTGCCTGACCTCGTCCTCAAGTTGTATAGCATTGCAATAAAAAGACCCGTATACTGCCTTAGTGTCGGCGATTGAACTTTTTAATATTTAAAATAGTTTCAACGAATGCTCGTCTAGTCGACTGAACGTTAGCGTTTATTAACAAAACACAATTACGATTCTTTAGTACCGTTCTAATTACTCGTTGCGAATTTAGTGTTAGTCGGTGTTTTTTAAACATTAAAATCTCTAAGATCGAGCTTTTAATTAAATTTAATCGATGCCGCTCGGCAGACGTCCAAATGTCAGATTTCATGGACTAGGTCGATAGATTTAGACGTTATGAATGAATTTCACATTTAGGTAACATGTTTGTTTCGTGTACAATTTATATACGCCTCGTGAACGCGATCGGAATATCGTAAGATTTTTTCCTAAGATTAAATTTTTAATGTGCTTGATAGGTGCTGGGTTGAGCTGTTAGCGAATCTATAAATCGTTACATTACTGGGACGCGATACGGGAAGTTCTTCAACGTAATAATAGCATGCTGAACACTAATGACGCCACATGTTCCAACAATGTAAACACTTCTGGAACTTTCTCAGCGAGATTAGAAACAAACCTCAATAATTCCTATAGACGTATCCGAGCTCGCTTTGTACACAGTCGTGAGAAAATTTTCCAAGGTTTCGACCCGTTTATAGACACCGACACATGTAGCCGTATGCAAACGTGCAATCGAAAATTATCTTGCAGTTTTTCTCTATTTCATCCGTTGACTGTGGAATTATTTCCACATTAAAATGTTTGATTAAAAAACTATTAAACTGAATAGGTTAATTGCGAAGCAGCATAAATTTGATTGGGATAGGCAAAACATATTGTCATAATTTGGTGTAAAACTGGGAATTCTTTGCAAGACATTACAAGTCTATTTAATTAAAATGCTATATAATAATAAATTACGCAAGTATATCGAACGTAAGCCGTTACTAACGGTCTTAACATAAGTTTTCCTTTTGAGAATAATCCAAAACGACTTCAATTACGTCGACAAGTAATACAAGTAGAGGAAATAAATTAACAAACGAACTAGTCGTCACTACGATTTTCGAAGATTCCCCTCGATTTCTCTGGGATTCCATCATCAGATCCTGGTTTCCTTATCATGGTACTAATCATGGGATATCTCCTTTCCAAAAAAAAAAAAAGAATCAGCAAAATCGGTTAATAATCGACGAAGTTATCCACGAACATAAATAAATAAATATATATACGGTCGAATTGTGAAACCTTCTCCCCTTTTTTGAAGTCAGTTAAAAGCATATACCTTTTTCGATTTTTGTAATCATATACCTTTCGACTCTTTCTAGTAGCTATCCAATAGCCAAAAATCATAAAAAATCGGTCGAACCGTTTCGGAGGAGTGCAACCACATACACCGTGACACGAGATTTTTATATATTAGAAGTAATTTTTCTTATCATAATTTCGTACAAGTAAACGCGTTTTTTATAATACATGGGACCAACACGCGGTTCGCTTTTACCTTATGCATTGAAAGCTGTGACGTCACAACCGAAAATAAAACGACCTTCGCAGGGTGACGGAAAATTGCTGAGTTCATACCGACTTTATAGAAGGAGCATTGAAGAAAGATCGACGCTTTCACCTTTTGAAAAATTCAATATGATATATGTTAACCGTTACATATTTTGCAATTGTCTCAAAATAAATTGAAAGCTTTTTTAAAAAGAAATTAATGGATAAAGCGTATTATTTATTATTCGGTGCAGGATTACATAGTTGATGGTAAAGATGTGTGGACTTATTTTTTAATCGAAAGGTGTTGCATGTCACGTGGTCCCATTTAATTTTACTTTTGAGTTATCTATACTAATATTATAAAGTTGAAATAATATAAGCTTAATATTATAAAGCTGAAGTTTATTTTTTTAAAAGAGTAACCGCGGAGATTCTTGCCGTTTCTTCTCTGCAGAATCTACATTCCGAATTGGTGGTAGCTTCACTTTTAAAATTATAATAACATTAAAATTTTAATTTGTAAAATGATGATTCGAAAGTGCTTTTTGAATAAAGTTGTTTTTGATTTTGATTACATCTCTCACTTTGCCAAAAGAATCACTCTGCCAAAAGAATCACTCTGCCAAAAGAATCCATTCAAAGTTATATCGTTAATGAGCGTTATGTATAACAATATACATACATATGGTTTTATAAGCCCGATTCTTCACGCAAACATCTCTTTTAAGGTTCGATTTTTAAAATTGTCATATACCTAAAGTACTAGACATCAGATGCAGATAGTTATACATTTGATAGATACTCGACTAGAACTGCCCGATTATTTAAATGTGAATAATTTTATACATTATTCTTTTAAAAAATAATAATAATAATAAACAATAATATTCAGAAATATATTGCATTAATATCAATAAATACTGAACCATACTTATTCTGAAGGTAATGTACGTAATGAGGTGATTTGTCTGAAACACGAGTTGAAGTTTCATAGATGTATCATCTATGAAACTTCAACTCGTGCAAACAAATTATTTATTCATTTAAATGTAATAATAATCCTAGTTAAAGTATCCGTTTCATTGACATCGTCACGTTAGTAGTAAGTGTAACAGTTCGTTATGTAGCCAAGTCCCCTCGACCTAGTGACCCGGGTGATCAATGAAGCCGCGAAATGCTACGTTCATACTGGCTGCTCAATGAAGGATGCGGGATACGTTATACTCTTGAATGAGATGACTTCCATACAACCATATCATCAAGAAGATTCTGTGGTATTATTCTTTCTTGTCTCGACTCGCATTAGTTAAATATCATAAATATTTTGTTGATGATATTTGGGTAAAGGTAGTTTCTTATTATTTAAAAAAATAATTACTTTTGTCTTATTATTCTATAAATAATAAAATACAAAGAAAAACAAAAAGTAATAACATCGTTCTTATATATAAAAAAAAAATAACTTTAATATCATTTTTTTACAACAAAAATATTATAAAAAAAAAAAATTGAAATAGCAAATGAAATCTAATGTTTTTTGCTTCATGTAATAATAATAATAATATTCTTTATTGCATACAATTAAAAGATACAAAAAAAAAAAATACAATTAGAGGAAGATGTACAAAGGCGGTCTTATCGCTAAAAGGGCGATTTCCTCCAGACAACGTTTGGGCATAGAAAAGCGGTTAGGAAGTGTACAAATAATTGTAAAAATACACATCTAATATATAAAATTTTCGTGTCGCGGTGTTTGTAGTTAAACTCCTCCGAAACGGCTTGACCGATTCTCATGAAATTTTGTGTGCATATTGGGTATGTCTGAGAATCTATTTTTCAACAACATCTATTTTTCATCCCCCTAAATGTTAAGGGTAGTCCACACCTATTTTTTTTTTAATTATTTATTTTTTATTTTATTATGATTTGACGTTGAAAAATACATAAAACCCTAAATTTTCACCTTTTTGGCTTTTTACCACCAATCCCTATTTTTAAATAGCGTTTAGCGGCAAGACAACGTTTGCCGAGTCAGCTAGTAATGTAATATAATATAATACAAATAATGTAATAATGTTATAAGAGCACAAATGTCAGGCTCCGGGTCTTCTCAACCAACACAAGCTCAAGTCAACAAGCTGACAGAGCAACCCCACATTTGACCTAGTGACCCGTTGCGAGCACGCAGGCGCGCGGGTACTGCATTCATGCCCGGAGCAGTCAATGAGGGATGGAAATAGAACGATGAATTCACGGTATTGTAAATGCGAAATTAAACTTCTGTTTGTAGCTCAAATATTAAAATATATTTATATTTGTTAGAAAAAGAAAATTTAAATTGCTAAATGACATAAGTATTTATACTTTTAAAAATCGAAGTCTATAACCGCAAAATAATTTTTAAGCTAATAAATATTAAGTACTCTTTAGTACTCATCTGTGTGTGTATAGATAACCTATTGTTATATAATTACTTCAAAATATTATGTACGAGCTGTTGCCAGCGACTCCATTATCATATAGATTTTCATTTTATTCCATTTGTTATGCTATGGAAAAAAATAAATTTGTCCCGTTTTTGTAACATTTTTTTATGTAGAATAATCCAAGTTCCATATTTATGTTATATAGCCTACACCCTTTTTCCCATCCAACACTTTTTTTTTTTTTAATTTGAACCAGACTAACTAAATCGTATATTATTTTATAATTAGTTCTTAAAATTAGCGCATTCAACAAAACAAATACTTCACCTTTATCATTAGAAAACATGTTAATAATAAAAACATTACTACGGCTTCGATATTGAATTCAAAGTACGAAAAATTCATAAAGTCGTTAAGATGCAGACTGGAACCGCGTTGTATGGTAATACAATATTGACAATGGCATCAAAGGCAAATACACTAATAAAATGATTGCTGACCGACTTCAAAAAAAGGAGGTTCTCATTTCGACTGCATTATTTTTTAAATGTGTTGTTACCTGGTAACTTTTTACTTGGTGTGTCATATTTTGATGATTCTTTTGAAAATTGGATCGAGATCTATCGAGTACCTACTTTTTTAGTTCATCATTACTACAGCCTCTACAGTCCACTGCTAGACATAGGCCTCCACAAGTTTACGCCAAAAATAACGTGAACTCATGTGTTTTGCCCATAGTCACCACGCTGGGCAAGGCAGGTTGGTGACCGCAGGGCTGGCTTTGTCGCACCGAAGACGTCGCTGCCCGTCTTCGGCCTGTGTATTACAAAGCCAACAGTTGGATGGTTATCCCGCCATCGGTCGGCTTTATAAGTTCCAAGGTGGTAGTGGAACTGTGATATCCCTTAGTCGCCTCTTACGACACCCACGGGAAGAAAGGGGGTGGCTATATTCTTTAGTACGGTAGCCACACAGTACAGCTACTCACACACAACGCAGTACAGTACTTTTTTAGTTATCTCTAACAATATATAAAATAAAATTATACAGCCTAAGGCCTTCCTAGGTAAATGGATTACCTATCTTTGAGATTAGCGCGTTCAAACACACAAACTCTTCAGCCTTATATTATTAGTATAATTATCTAGATGTGTTTAAGTTACGCATCCCGTAAATATCAATATAGCGTGTTTTGTTAATACTATACATCAACGACACACTGTTTCCGTTCTATATTTGCACTTCGGTTGCAATGTGTGGGGACGGGTGAATTGCGTAATATTCATTTAACGTTGCTAACTACGTTCTTTAATAATTGCTTAACTTTAGATATTTGCAAACTAATCTTCCACAATTTACCTATATATGATAATGAATCGCTAAATACCGACTAGAAAACATGTCAGGCTCAACCAGATCATGTATCTGGACCGGATCAGGATAGAATGAGGCATGCCAGATCCAGCAAGACCTATCAGGACCAGGTCTGGTCCAGATAAGGATAGCCTGATGTAAAATGTAATCAAGTATGGTAAGGCATACAGAATCAGGGCCCGGTCTAGTCCAGAAAAGGATTTAAAAAATTGAGAATTTGGAATATTTCAAAGAATTCTTTAATTTTCTTTTAAATACACAGTATTTTAAATATGTTGGTATATATAAAATACTTGGGTATAAAGTTATTTGTTCTTTTATTATTTGTTATGCATTTATTATTATATGCAGTCTAAAATGATCGAAAAGTAGCTCACGTAATTAATGGATATTCTACAATTTTTTTTAATGTCACTAGGTCGGCAAACAAGCGTACGGCTCACCTGATGGTAAGAGATTACCGCAGCTTATAGACGCCTGCAACACCAGAAGCATCGCAAGCGCGTTGCCGACCCAATCCCCAATCCCTCCCAGGAGCTTTGGTCACTTTACTCACCAACAAGAACACAATACTGCTTGAAAACAGTATTATTTACCTGTGATCTTTTGTAAGGTCGAGGTACTACCCCAGTCGGGCTGCTCCAGATTTTGAGCAGGCAATTCCTGCTGTGCCCTACCTCAGTAGAATATTATATTACATTATATTAAAAAATAAAATAAAAAATAAAATAAAATAAAAATATTATATTATATTATAATTTTATATTATATTATAATATGGTATAACTTCATAAAATAGGCATGTTTTTTAAGCTATTGACCACCTAGGTCTCCCTACGTTTTTTTTATACCAGAGGTGCTCAACCTTTATCAGAAAAAAATCGAATACACTATTTTTTATTTTTAAGTGTTTGAAAAAAAGAAAAACTTGTGGCTAGAAATATTTTATAATGCGCAATAGCAAGGCCCATTATCCACGGCTATTTCCAGAGAAAATCAATTCGTTATTATTGAATTTGCAGCCGTAGTTCCCAAAAGTTTGAACAAAGATATCAAATTTCGTACTTAAAAAAATTTGTAAAAAAATCCTAGAGACGCAGATAGATTTTTTATTTATTTTTTCTGAGTTGGCCCCGCGCCACCCCCTCCCCCCCCCACAAGCACCTGCGGGGTTATCCATTAATTACCGCACACCCTGTATATTATTATTATTATTAATACCTAAAGATCAAAAGTTTTCCCTACCGAAACAGTATCATAGTGAATACCATTAACATAGGAAAACATAGTAAACTATCATTATTAAGCCGACCAATAAAACTTTCACGTTTCCCTTTGAAAAGCAAAAATATACAACTAATTAATTCTGATGATATACATTTACATCTGATCTCTGAGGATTCATTCCTATTAATAGTAACCCGTTCCTTCCCATTTACATAACAAAAACGCGTGTAGGATTTAACTGTAGACGTCAAACGCTTAATAAAAATAAAAAATAAAAAAACGGAAAATTTCTTATAAATTATGACGAGTGTCCGATTTCTTTATATTTACAACTTATGTCGAAACTTATTTCCTGTTTCTTATGTCGTAACGACGTCGATTCGAAATATGATTTTCAATTCGTTTGCGCAATATGGGTAGGCTTTATTGAAAGTATGAATGGTTAAATTTAATGGTAGTAACGAAAGACGATTCTAATAAAACTAATAATTTATTACACAGAAATGAGTGTAAAATAATATCATGATTATTATTCTTATATCGTCTTATTTACATTTTTTTTTAAATTTAATTTTGTGAGTGTTTTCTTGTATTCAAGAAATTTTTTTTTGGAAAAATTTGATCCACTATGTTACTCCACTATGAGTTGGCAGATTTTTTTCAAGTAATGATTGTTATCAGGTGTTTATGACAATATCCAGGCTTTATTCTCTCAAAAGATAGGAGAGATCCGCAAACAATATGTATAAAAACATTCGCTCCGAAGGCGAATCGATTCCGCGACAAATTCGTAATACTAACTAAACTAAAAAGATTTTAATAAATAAAACTAATAGCAATAACAATGAGTCACCTTGATCACATTGATTTGATTGATTGATTTGTTTATGATGATAAATGATTTACGATTATGTTAGTCTCACTAAATTTAGTTTATTTTTAAGAATCTACGACAAAGCTGAGGGTAAATTCGCAGATATGTACGTAATTACGTACATAGCGAACGAAAAACTATATTTGTTACGAAACTTTAAATTTTTACCGTTGTTCTTTGTTAATTGCTTTATAAACATTTACATATTAAGTGAGTATCGTAATTCTTACGTTTTTGATTTTTACATAAACGATCAACTTTGCAATTTAAGTTTTATTTTTTATTGAGAAAGAGAAGAGAATTAGAGGTTTTTTAGGAAAAGTTTTTTTAATATTCAAATTTTTTCTATTATTTATTATTTTAATTATACTTAACTAAAATTATGATTTTAATAAGAATATATCATTTTTTAATTTCTATAAAAAAAAATGTACTTTTACAGCCGTCATTAGGAAATAAATCCTGTATCTGGGGTTCGAAACACACAACAACATAAAAGCACAAACGACCAGATCAAAACATACGTTTGTAATTGTTATGTTCGGGATTCGAACCAGAGGAATAGATGACAGAATTGACGTTACTTTTAACATATGCATGTCGAAATTAATAAATAGCGGTTGATATTATTATTTATTTATTATTACTTATTTTCTAAATTCATGTAGGCCCACTCTAGCCAAATACTATAAAGGGTACTAGTACACTACTTGATCTTAGTGGGTAGCACCATTATCAAACATTAGAAAATCAGCGTAAAGTGACTTTTTATAACTGCATTTCGTAACAATATATTAAAAATCAACAACACACAGACAAATTAAAATAAACTAAAGTGCGAGTATAACTTAACTGAAGATTAATTTTACCATTTTGTTTCTTTTTAAAAAAAATTATATATATGTACATTTTACCAACATACGTAGGTACAAATGACAGAGCTACCTCTATATCAAATATACCATTTTGTAACAGACCAAGACCGTTCCATTTTCTTCCATACGGAACCAAGAAAAATGACGAACTACCCTCATTAAAAAAAAAATTCTATTCTACATATACAAAAACGTTTCGATTGCTTACCAATGATTAGTTCAATTTAAAAATATCCTGTTCGAAAATCAACGAATAATTTTCTGGGTATATAATAACCAGACAACTAAAATTTGAGACTTTCTCCTTCAGCAGTTGACTTGTTATAACTATTTTTTTTTATTGACTAGGTCAAACAAGCGTACGGCTCACCTCATGGTAAGCAGTTACCATAGCCTACAGACGTCTGCCAACACCAGAAGCATCGCAAGCGCGTTGCCGACCTTGGAGCTTTGGTCACCTTACTGACCACAGGACCTTATTGTGTTATTATCTTCTGTAGTGTCAAGGTCCCTATTACCCCAGTCCGGTTGATCCAGACTTTGAGCAGAATATAACCTGCTGTACCCTATCTCAAAAAAACTATCAAGGGAAAAATTAGCCTAGAGAAAGGTAGCACAAACAAATGGAAGTCTGTAGTCAATAAGAATAGAAGATGGAATAGTGCGGCACATACCTTGCTAACAAGCATGTCTGTCTCGTCGAAGTGCCGCCCGAACATCTTGGGCGACTCGCCGGGTATGGGTTCGATCTTGATGCACACCTCCTGGCCTTTGCGAGCCGTCTCCACTTGCTTGTGGTTCACCTCGATCGACGTCACAATTCCCAGCTCCACAAACTAAAAGAACAACAGACAGTTATGGCAGAAATTAATTTTTAACTAGTCGCGATGGTCAATATATCGGATTTTGCTAGAATTTAACCAAAGCCTTTACCCTTATCTATAAAAACTACTCCTATAAGTAACTCCGAATGAATGAACTGAATTATATTACTAATATCCCTTTATGGCGTCACCGATGTGAGTAAACAGCCACTAAGAATGCCTCCATTATTGCACTTTATATAATTCAATCTGTAATATCCCATTGCTAGGCATTGGTCTTTTTCTCAATGTAGGAGAAGTGTTGAAGCTTAACTCACCACAATGCTCCATTGTGGATTGGCGGATATTGCCTACTATGAGTAACAATAGCTATCAAGTGCTCACAAGACCCAGGCCGGAAAGAAATATTTGCACAAAACACACATGTATAAAACGAATTAACTTCAGACCTATCAGTTTTTTTATACTACAGCATTGGCAAATACGTGTACGGTTCGCCTGATGATAAGAGGATACCATAGCCTATAGACTGTAACACCAGAAGCATTGCAAGTCCGTTTCTGTGCTTAATTAATAGCAAGATATTAGGAGATAATGAATATTTCTATGAACCAATACAATAGTTACCTCTTTACTGGGCACACAGATGGGTGTCCCCTCCTTTACGATGCCAGCCTCCACCATGACACCTGCCACGATGGGATCACGGGAATTGAATACGAACTGAGGCAGGATCTGTTCATACATACAAACATACATTAAACATTTGTTATAATAGCTTGCTTTTATTTAATCTGAGTACTACACCAATTCGGTTTATATAATGTATAGAATAGTTTCTATAGATAAAATGTATATAATTGCTACATTACTGATGCAATTTTAATAAAACTTATAGATTTAATAAGCAGTGGATTCATCCATAAATTACGACACATGTTAGGGGGGGGGGGGGGGGGGTTAGGAGGGTGAGGTGTGAGGTGGCACCCTCAGTGTTTACTATGAAAAACGTGTTGAACACATAAAAACATAATATACACACATAAAAATATAATATAACTAATTGTAAGTATTAAATGTCACATTAGGTAGGTGAGGGATATTATAAATGTGACCAGCTGTGAAAAGGATAGGGTTAAAATATTTGAACGATTTTCTATTATAGACAAAAAATATTTAGAATTTAATTGACTTGCCGTGCTGATATATTGTCTTCTCTACAATATAAATCCCGTTGTTTTTAAGGAATTGACATGATTTTTTTTAAATATAAAATTTACCTTAAGCTTGCATGGAAAGACGGCGATATGCTTGAATTCCTCTCGTTTCTTTTGTTTAAGTTCCTCACGATAGGCCGTGAACTTATCAAACAGGTGGTAAATGATGTCCGCTGCGAATATCTTCACTCCTAAATTATCTGCCAACTCTTGAGCATCTCGTTCGATCTTTTAACAATACATATAATATTTGTTAAACACCTTCAAGGGTAACTCAATCTAATACGGAATAGAACGAGTAATAGTTAGGTGAAGCTAATATGGCCTAGTAGATCAAACAAGGTAGTCAATACCATTATTGTAAATTCAATCTAATTTTCATTGGTTACACTGCTGAAATGGCTTAAAAATTTAGTGTGATTAATTACTTAATCACAAGTTTTGAAAATTCTGATCATTCAAA
The DNA here is from genome assembly GCF_905220565.1 of Melitaea cinxia. Lineage (NCBI taxonomy): Eukaryota > Metazoa > Arthropoda > Insecta > Lepidoptera > Nymphalidae > Melitaea > Melitaea cinxia. The sequence goes on along the minus strand of NC_059397.1, from coordinate 13,768,500 downwards.
ATTAACAAAGGCATTTATGATTTGATAAACTATTTCAAGAATTCAATTAAAATTAGGATATATAATAAAATAAATTAAAAGATTGATTATTCTTAAATCTTATACAGTACATAATGGATGAGACTTGCCAGTAAATAGTCATAGACACTTTTTCAGTGCTGTGTGGCTACGGCACCAAAGAATATATATATATAGCCACCCCCTCTCTTCCCGTGGGGGTCGTAAGAGGCGACTAAGGGATAATAAGGTTCCACTGCCACCTTGGAACTTAAGAAGTCGACCGATGGCGGGATAACCATCTAACCGCTGGCTTTGAAATACACAGGCCGAAGACGGGCAGCAGCGTCTTCGGTGCGACAAAGCCAGCCCTGCGGTCACCAACCCGCCTGCCCAGCGTGGTGACTATGGGCAAAACACATGAGTTCACGCATTTTTGGCGCGAACTTGTGGAGGCCTATGTCCAGCAGTGGACTGCAATAGGCTGAAATGATGATGATGATGAATGATGACTTTTTCAGGGAATGGCTCGCTAAATACTGGTATTCATAGCATATAAAAAAGGGATGTTTGAGAATTACCATTTCTTATTTTGTTTAGTGTTAAATAAATCTGTACTAAAAATAAGTATCAAACTCACTCACCTTGACATCGAAAGCTAAAATAGTTGCGTATTGCGAGTCATGTTCCAACATGGCGGAAGCTTTCATGACATCACGTTTCACGACCGGCCCTATCCTAATGGCGGAGTACTGTAAGAAAAAAAAATAAGATAAATTTGTTTCATTTAATGAAAAGCTTAAAAAATTTAATTCAAATGAACTAGCAGTTTGATACTTAATACTTATCATATTAGTACTAGCAAACTTAAAATAAATGACAAAATGTAATAAGAATAAATTTAACAAGTAAAGGAAATGAGAAGTATATATTTTGCAGCAAATATTTTTTTTTTACTACAATGTTAATTTTCTCCAAAGTTAGACAATGTTATTTAGCATCGTAACATGTTATTCAACAATAGTTACCAATGTTTCCTTCCAAAATATAACAGTGTGAATTGATTTTTAAAAAAGAAGTTATAAATATTTTCAATTACTCACAGGTATTTTACTTGTCCTAAGGAATTCAAGAAGTGCTTCAAGTGAACCAAGGGTGGACGCTTGCACATATACACCTCTGTCTGATAACTTGATCGACGACAAAGCAGACTTCAGTTCACGGGCTACTTCCTCTCTAAAATATTAGTAATTATATATAATTATTTATTATTTATTAACTGGTATCAAAGGAAAAATATATAAAAATAGATATAGGTCAGTCTGAAACTGGCAACATTCAAAGAAATTTGGAAATAATTCAGAGAACTTATTGCAAATACTGTAGTATCTTATTTCCGCAACTCTGTTTATACTGTTTAACTGTTTGTTATATTTAGAATATAGTTTAAGTTGATATTGAAAAAAGTAAAACTACTAAGCCACTATATTTAAATGTGTACATGGTAGCTTTACTCAATTTATTAATTTCTTTAAGAAGCTTGCAGTTTAGGTACTTTGCAAAGTTATTCATCTATCAAACAGGATCTTTTGGTGAATTATTAAAATTATATTTATTGGGGAGTAGTCATTTCTGGATGTTAATTCGTTTTTCTATTGTCTCTTAAGAGCAGACATTTTGTCTAGGGTTTTTCATACTTTTTTATAATATGGGTTAAAATGTTAGTCTTTTAATTTTTTTTTTAATTTAGTAGTGTAATGTGTACATTTTAATCTTAATATTGATATGTCAGGGCAATATGGGTATGTCAGATTCTATATACATGTGCTGTCAGCACATTTCATGATAGGTAGTTGCAGCTCTGTTAGGATGAGACACTTGGTTGAGATACTCGGACGTATAATAAATATATCGTTCAGTTGTTCGTGTTATTAATTCGCCACTTCTTATATACATATAACCTCTGTCACACCATATACAGCCCTTCGCTAAAAATATTTTTTTTTCTATTCAATATAATTATATAATTGACTACACATTAACTTACACCAGTACATCGACTTCATCCGGTTTCTGAGCCACCAGTAAATTAAGTCCAGCGATAGCTTTTTCTAATTCTTTAGCCGCTATTTTTACTCCTTGAGCGCCAACAACTTCTTTATGTTCTATGTAGGCATTCTAAAACATTAATTTAATAAATTTAAAGATATATAGTACAATAACATATACCTATCTATACAAATTTTTTGACTAAAAGGACGTCCCACGTTGGGTGCCAACTCTAAATTTTGTACATCATAATCAATTTAAATTTTAAACCAAATAATTTGGATTTGAGAAAGACTTGTCAATCTTACTTGAGTATAATATTGTTATTTACAAAATTTATTACAGTAAACCGTAGAAATTTTTTAAAACATAATGCTTATCTGCAGATAAGCGCAGCAGCAGATTAAGGGCCTGTTTCAGGTCATCTGTCAAATAGCATTATCCACAAAACGCTATTTAATGGATGACGATATCCAACAGTTAAGTTTTTGATACATAATTTTTTTTCACCATCGGATTTGACTGTATTTATGAGATTATATTCGCAAATATGATTCTAAAACTTGTAGTTTATTCATTGAGGTGAAACAAACTAATGCCCTATTCTACCTCCTGCTATTTAAATCTAATCATAACTTATTTACAAGATAAAAACCGACTCGTTTTACTTAAAAGTTACAAAATAAATGAATCGAAAATTCTCCTACATGGAGAAAGAGGCTATGCCTAGCAGTAGGATGTTATAAGCCGAATCGTGATTGTGATCGAAAATATAACACAAAATCCTACTGAGGGTCGTCAAGTATTGATATTTTTTTCCTCCGGCTTTTTTTCTCTTGGCCTACACTACTCATACTACCTAACATTACCATATCTTATTTATTGTAATATTTAATAAAGCCGAGGATATATGGAAGGTAATGTCTACCGAGACATTCAACATTTTGAGAAACTTAATATTTTGACTGTATCGACTTAGCTAAGGTTGCTTATAAGACTGGGTATATTACCTAAGTTTGTAATATTAGGTACATGTTAAAATGTAAATTTTTATTTTATTGCTTGATATTTTTGCTACCTTAACTTTCTTTTACAATTGTTAAATTTTTATTGTAAATTATATTAGTTTTGACTTTCATTAGGTGTGTGTATCATCTTATGGCGAAATGTTTTCATTCCCTACTCAACTAACCTTCACTCGAAGTTCCTTCATTGGTTGAGGCATAAGTAAGGACCTAATCTGAGTGACAATAGGGCCGTCTGTGCCTGCTAATACTATGGTATCCCCTTCTCTCAGGGTACCGTTGATGAGAATGGTGTCAATCGTCGTACCCAATCCAGGTATTGCTTTAACCTGAAATAATATAAATTTATCAGAATAATAAGTAAGATAAGAACAATGTGGTTTCAATGTTTTTTTTTACTTGGACTTAGGCTGTTTAAATTGTAAAAACCAACCCTTTATATGAATAAATGATTGTTTCTTTGACATAATTATAAACATTAATTTAAATATATTAAACCTACAATGTAAGATTTAAACTGCAAAACTAATTTAAACTTACATATGAGATATTTTAAATCAAGACACTACTATAGAAACTGGGTAAAATATGTATCATTCTTACATACTTTGAAAGAATTTTACTAATACTTGTTATATCATTACTCACCTCAAGCACTGTAGCGAGTAGTTGTTGAGAGAAAATAAGCCTCTTATGCAATGGCCCTTCACAAGCTTGAACGATCATAGCTAATAGATTTCCCATGCCTTCGCCAGTAACTGCGGACGTTGGTACGAGAGAAACATATGTACGGGGATCAGGGTTATTGTAGAACAGCGCTGCGTTTAGACCCTAGGAAAAGTAAAAATGTGAAAAACATAGGTATTATTAACTCTACTACTGTAATAATAAAGCAATTCTTTTTAACACACATGCGTACAGTCCACCTATTCGTAAGCAGTTACCGGAGGCTATCGGTTACCATCAGATGAGATTGATTTACGGCTCGTGTGCCAATCTAGTCGTATAAGAAAATTAAATATGTATTAGTTATTACTGTACCTGTTCTGCAAACTGTATGATAACATCCTTGCTTCGTTTCTCAAACTCTAACTGAGTGTTAGGTTGCTGCAACTTAAGAATATCTCGAACATCTTTCCTTTGGGCACTCTGCCAGTCATAGAGACGGTCAATTTTGTTCAACGCTACTATGAAAGGTGTCTTCTTTTGTTTGAGGAGGTTAATAGACTCAATTGTTTGGGGTTCCAGACCGTGCATTATGTCTACTACCTATAAAATATTAAAAAATAAATTAAATGTTATGATATTGTGCTAAGACAAGTGCTTGATGGAGGATAGGCTACCAAAGTTAAAATAGGATTAAATCGGGGTTAGCAATAATTAAAATGAACATTTCTCTGTTGTAAAGGAGATAATGTAGAAGCCTACATGTTGCGCGTTTTGAGAAACAATACTTCCGCCAACTATGGGCACAGGTATAGTAGTAGTAGTGGAAAATGTGATGGCTCTTATACTAGAGAACAGCACACGTAATGGAAATAACACATATAAAGTCGTATGAATATATATAGACATTTAAATACTTACATAAAAAAAAAAATTAGCAAGAATTTAGTTTTCACTTTGTAATCAAAAGTTTATAGCCATAACATATTGGATCATTATTCAAATTATAATTTTATTCTTAATATAGTATTTTTTTCAAAACATGATAAATAATAAATAAAAACGAGTGTACTTTCGACTGAAGTAAAACTTCTTTTTTTCTCTTTCTCTATCTTTATCATTACAGCCTATACAGTCCACTGCTGGACATAGGCCTCTACAAGTTTACGCCAAAAATAACGTGAACTCATGTGTTTTGCCCATAGTCACCACGCTGGGCAGGCGGGTTGGTGACCGCAGTACTGGCTTTGTCACACCAAAAACGCTGCTGCCCGTCTTCGGCCTGTGTATTTCAAAGCCAGCAGTTGGATGGTTATCCCGCCATCGGTCGGCTTCTTAAGTTCCAAGATGGTTGTGGAACCTTGTTATCCCTTAGTCGCCTCTTACGACACCCACGGGAAGAGAGGGGGTGGCTAAATTCTTTAGTGCCGTAGCCACACAGCATCTCTATCTCTAATCTCTATCTCTATCTTCACTAACTTATATCTCCCTCTCAACTTCCATTCGCCTCGCCAACTTCCGTTCGCTTCGCTCGATCACACTTTTCGTAACGCTCTCATCAAGCATTCACTAGCTTACTCTCCAAGTCAAGTGTGCGTAAAAAAGTTTTACTTCAAAAAACTATTGAGACAGATACACAAAGTATTTCAATGACAAAATATATTTATTATAGAAGCGCCCCGGCTTCGCACGGATGCAATGCTAATAAATACTATCTACAACAAAAGATTCGTTAGAAATCAATAAAATTATCAGTGTTTCTCTACCATATTATGCATGTATTATACATATAAACCTTCCTTTTGAATAACGATCTATTTAAAAAAAACCGCATCAAAATCCGTTGCGTAGTTTTAACGATCTAAGCATACATAGGAACACACAGATAGGAAGCGACTTTGTTTCATAGTATGTAGTGAAGTAGACTTACCAGGATTGCAATATCGCACAATGAAGAACCTCTGTTTCTCAAATTACTGAACGACTCGTGACCAGGAGTGTCAATAATAAGTAGACCTGGTAACTTGAACGCAATTTCATTAACCTATAACAAACCATACAATTTTATGTAATATATACAGAATATACAGATGAAAAATATTATCTCTTACTGAAATAATATGTTAATTAAGGTTAACCAATTATTTGCTATATTCATTACTACGAGCATTTCTTGATAGCGACTAGACCAATTTGTTTAAACTAAAATCTATATATTTAACTATATGACAGTGTTTTATATTAGACAAAAAGAAAAACTACTTGAAAAAGATGAAAAGCATTCAGACCAAATTAAATTATGATGACGATGTCAACTCAATTAGTACACCAGTTCCTAGTATACTAGTTATTTAGTTTATTAGCCTAGTAGAACACTATTGTTACGTTATTTTATTAAATGTCAACTTACACCCTTCACGTGTTTAGTCTGCTCCTTGATATTCTCGATAGGAACATTAGTGGCTCCGATCTGTTGAGTAATACCTCCAGCCTCCCCATCCTGAACGTTTGTCCTTCTCAGCTTATCTAATATTTTAGTCTTGCCGGTATCTACGTGTCCTAATACACACACAACGGCAGCACGTAGTGGGTTATTAGCTTTACTCTTCTCGTTGTCTTCACGACGTTTCTGTTGAAAAATGTTTATAGAAAAAATTGTTTTCGCTCGCAAACGAAAAAAAAGCGACTAATTTACATCAATTACATCGACGTCAGATCTCGGTCTAATTGAAATGGGACCACACGACAAGCACTACTTTTCGGTTAAAGAAAGGATCATCAAAATCGATACATCCAGCAAAACGTTACGATGTAGCACCACCACCTACTTTTTTGAAGTTGGTTAATAATTAAGTATTAGTAATTAGGTAAGTATTAGTAATTAAGTAAATTATTAGTAATTAGGTTAAATGGGTCATTACAACAAGCTAACTCATAAAAGTGAACTTTACAATAGAGGCTTATAAAAGGGAAAAACGTGATACCTTTTATATTAATTAAGAAACTTATTTGAAATTTGGTATCTTTAATAGTTAATTTATTCATTACGATTTCACATTTAAAAAAAAAAACACACATTTATTCAAGTTGCATTAAGAAAACCAACTTATCGAAAATTCGAGTTGGCGTAGTATAAATTGTTGGTGTCGAATATACTTGTCATTAAATTAAACTGATAAGCACAATTTCTTAATTAATAGTTACGCGACGAGAGCCGCGCTGCAAGGAGAGCTGTCAGCTTGAGCAGCAGCAAATATAAATAAAAAATACCTCTAATCTCTTCAAGACTATTTCGCGTTTCTTCTGTGCATCTGTCATTTGTTCATCCTCTGAGTCTTCATCGGAACTAGATTCTTCTTCTGAACTATCTTCATCTTCTTCGTCTGAACTTTCTTCTTCTTCTTTCTGTAACATGAAACTTTATTTTGATCAAAGTCAAAAATTATTTAGTTAGACCTCAAAAGCTCCTCTGAATCGTCATTTTACAATTTAAAACTATATTTGTCTTAATTAATCAATTACTGTCAAAAGTGAAGCTAATACCTAATAGATTCTTCAGAAGAGAATTGGCAAGGAACTCCGCAGATACTCTTTTTTCTTTTGTTATAACAACAAAACTAAATAATTATGTTAAAGACTGACCATCAACTATACATTGCAATTAAAGTATTAATTATTTGACGATGCGTTGAAGTGGTCTGGGCTTATGTGCTTGTATATGTTTCTCGACTAGACACATCAGTAAAGCCTAGAGAGTGCTGCTGATTGTATAACATTGAACTGGGGTACGGCAACAGCAGAAAATATCAAAATCTGTAGCAGCTTGCCTGGGGAATTACCTCAACCTAACAGCTACATAACACTGATTTCAAGCAGAATTGTGTTCCTTCTGATGTTGCAGGCGTCTATAAGCTACGATAATCGCTTACCATCAGATCCATATGCTCGTTTGCCAACCTAGTTGCATAAAAAATAAAGTTTCGAGTGGTTTATTTTATAAGTTTAGCAGGATAAGGTTTACCTCCTTAGATTTATCTTCAACTGGCACTGATTTCTTTACTTCCTGAACAGGTGGAGAAGGTTCAGCCTTAGCCGGCTCTACTTCTTCATCGGATGACTCAGCATCCCATGCATCTTTTACAGACTCATTGTCTGATTCTTTCTTCGCTTCCTGGGATGTTTCTTCCTGAATAACATTTTATGTATATATACTACTACTGTAGAATGATAACCTTTGTTTAATAATACTTAAATATTAATTTTTCAATAAAAAAAATGTAAACTTACTTTTTTATCTTCTACCACTAGTTCGACTTTCTTTTCCTCAACTGGAGTACTTTGACTTTCTTGCGACATTTGTGATTTTAATTTAACAGGCTTAATTCTAGTACCTGGCCTTGGAGGTTTCTTTTCCGTAGAACCAATCTCTATTCCTTGAGCCTTTAATGATTCCAGCATAGCTTGCGCCCTTGCTTTCTCAGCTTTTTGTTTAGGAGTTAATAACTTCCCTTCAGCTTTCAGTCTTTCTTTTCTCTCCTTTTCCTTTTGCTTCTTCCTCTCCTTTCGTTCTTTCTCAAGTCTTATAGCTTCTAAACGCTGACGCTCTCTCTCCTCTTCTTGCTTTATTCTCTCTTCCTCTTCTTTCTTCAGTCTCTCTTCTTCTTCCTTGACTTTTTTTAGTGCTTCTTGCATAGCTGCAATAGTCTTCTTAGTGGGGCCTTTCTTTCCTTTATCATCTTTATCACCTTTCTCTCCTTTTTTCTTTTTCTTGCCTTCAATTGCAGGAACTTCTCCCTCCGCTTCTTTCTCTTCTGATGGCCCTTTTACTTCTTGAACTTTTTCTTGAACGGGTTTATCCGGTTTTTTTTCTACTTGCTTTGCTGATTCTTTTGGTTCTACATCTTTCTTACCTTCTTGATCTTTCTCTTTTTTCTTAGCTTCAAGCTTCTTTAACTTTTCCCTTTCCTTCTTCTCTTTTTTTTTCTGTGCCGCAGTTTTGATGGTTATATCGTTCTCATCTTCGCTAGCTTTATCTTCAACTGCGTTTTCATTTTGAATTAGCTGTGGTTCATCTTTTTTCCCTTTTTTCTTAGCTTTAGACTTTTCCTCAACAACTTCTTGAGGTTTCTCTAGTTCAGGTGGTGGGATCACTTCTTTTTTAATACCTGAATACTCCATTTCAAGTTCCGCTAGCACTTTTTCTATATCCTCATCACTGTCATCTTTCTTCCTTCTACCTTTTTTTCCTTTCTTACCAGCAGGTTCTTTTTTTTCCTGCACACCCTTTTTCTGAGACTTTTGAACGGGTTTTTCATCTTCGGAAGAAGGAGGAGCCTCTGGGGCCGAACCTGCCGAATCTTCAACTTCTAAAAGAGAAAATGCACTCTTTTCTTCTTTCTTTTTGTTTTTTCTAGGTTTTTCGTCAACTTCTACATCTGAGTCATCTATTAAAAAAAAATTCAAATATTATTAACTTACTGTTTACATTTAGAGAAACTTAATCAGGATTTTTATACTATCATGGTCACTATGAAAACTTTTGATTCGATGTTCGTACGGGCGAATCACCTGCAACAGTGGCGCATGTAACGTCGCCGAAATTTGGCAAAATATCGTGAGTTTCAAAATAACAATTGCAATACATCTTGTACATGTAAAGATAAAATAATTTTCGGGAAAACTGTAAAACATTTCATGAATGGTTAATATTAAACATGACTACTATTTATAGGTATTTATTTATTACTATTTGTTTTTTATTTATTACTCTTGGTCTTTTGCAGTAATAGTTTAAATTACTATCTCTAATAGAAGCTAAGTTAGTAGTAAGTAAGCTTATATATATATATATATATATATATATATATATATATATATATATATATTGTTAAATTTAAAACTTTTACTATCATTAAGAACACTTTCAATTCACTTTGAATCAAAAGTGTGTATAAACAGACTACTTGAATTTTAGTTCAGTAATAAAGTATCAACATTGAAAAATTAAGTATAAAAATTATATCTGTAGTAATACTTAGGCTGGAACAAACCTTTGATACTTATGTTAGAGCAAATTTATTTTTTGAACTTGAAAACTTTTGTAACAAATCTAAACATTTCCTTAGGCTCAGGTTTAAATCCCAAATTGTTTTAATATAAAAACTAAATACTGACATTATTATAATAATATCACTGACATAATGCATTTATTTAAAATTTAAAATTTAATTTTAAATTTAATTATTAATGCCCCTTTTTTAAATGTGTGATCTCATATTCCTTGCTGGCAAAAAAATAAATAACACACAGAAATTAAACTTATATTTGATGTTAAAAGCTTTCTAACAATTATTTAGATAAGAAAATATTATAATACAAAATAAAAAAACACAGTCAAAATTTTATACTTAATACAAGTTATAAAATATTGCTTCTTGATAAGATAAGATATTGATAGACATACACATACACTTCAGCCTATCGCAGTCCACTACTGGACATAGGCCTCTACAAGTTCGCGCCAAAAATGGCGTGAGCTCATGTGTGTTGACCATAGTCACCACGTTGGGCAGGCGGGTTGGTGACTGCAGGGCTGGCTTTGTTGAAACAAAGATGCTAACACAAAACAACAGACAGAATAATACTATTTTCGAAGAAAAACTTGATTTTTAAATATTTACAAATACACCAGGAGGAACCATTGTTTTATACAATGTAAGTGTTACAAATCACTTCTACTGTAGTTAAGTTCAAGTATCAATATTGCTTTAGTAACACAAACAACTGACAACGTACTTTGAGTGGGAATGGTAAATCATTGTAGGAAATTAATTTAGCTATACTTAATGAATATGTGCCTACATTATTATTTTCCTTATTAACAGACTTAAAAAAAATTGTAGTTTTTCAATTTTATTTTATTTTTTTAAATGTATTATCTCACTACTTTATACTAGGTGTACTGATCATTAAAAGATGATTTATATTCGTATTGGAAAGCTGGTGCTTCTCATGTGGTTCTATTTAAATTTAATTGAGATCTAGTGAGTCGTTTTCGAATCACTCTTAATAGCAGTCATATTTTTTCTCAAATTTGTATAATGTAAATAAATATACGATTATTACTGTTATATAGTCTTATACAAATATAGAATATTTTACCTTCACTGTTTATATCCGCCTTTTTCTTTTGTGACTTGTTTGTAATAGACACATTTTTCATATTCTTTGTGACTTCTTTAACTTCAGTATCGCTGGATTTTTTCAGCTTTGTTTTAGATTTCGGTTTGTCATCCTCACTATCATCAAACTCTATTATTTTTCTGTAACATATTGAATGATTCAACATCATCTAAATTAATAAAATACATTGCAAAACACTTATGATTTCATTTATCTCACATATGTATTGTTAACTACTACACGTATAAGAGATTTAATAACATCATAACATTATTGTGTTTCTTAAATAGAAAGTAGAGTATCACTTAACCTATAAGGTACCTACTTTTTGCTTTTGTTTTGAATAGGTTTTGAGTTCTCAATCGTAGTCGTTTCCAGGTCGCTATTCCTAAAATTATACAAATGATTTAATAAAATGTTTGAAATGCATACAAAAGAACTGAAACATATGATATATCAAGAAAATTACCCATCCTCAGGCGTCTGACTTTTCTTGCCTTTTTTTGCTTTACCCATTCTCTTTATTTAGTCGATTAAGTCACGATGCCTGTGATGAAATGTTGTGTTATCAAATACTTTGCAATTTCTATCATGTGAAACGTAATCAATGCAAAAATTGGACTAAGCCGAAATAATTCTCTCGTCGTCGTGTCCGAAATCTACTCACGTCAAAAATGTCAATGAAAAAAATTAAAACCAAAGAGAAAATGTTCCACTTAACTCCCACGACACCATCGACAATGAGCGCGACGCCATTGACCACGACCGCTAAAATTTGCTGTTCCACTAACGTAAAAATGCGTCGGGCGTTGAAGGTGAATTTTATAGATGGAACGCATATGGAATGATTCGGAAAGTTCATCGAGTTATGATTACATTCACAATTTGACATTGATAGTTTTTTTTCAAATTACCGCCACAGATCCGCTAACCCGCATTGGAGCAGCGTGGTGGATTGAGCTCTGATCCTTCTCCTACATGGGGAAAGAGGCCTATGCCCAGTAGGGGGATATTATAGGCTGAAGCGTACAGTACATACCACGGTTTTATACACAGGTCGTGCAACTACAGATGGTGGTACGTTGGCTAATTGGTTTACGGCCGCCAGAGGCATGACGATCAATGGGTGTGCTGTGTAACGAAGAAATTTTTGAAATATAACCAATAAAATGCAATTTAATATAAATAAATTATACATATTTACATTTCACAACTTAAGAACTAAATATTTACAGATAGTTTTGGTACAAATCATGTCCGCGAGGAATTGTGCCAAGAATGCTGGCAACATTTTTCCGTTGAATCACTATGCCGATTCTCTGGGTAAAAAATGCATTAGCCCTCTTGTCATCAATAGAGTCAATGACTTGAACTCGTTAAAAAAAAATTAGCACTGCTACTATATGGTATTTCGACTGCAAACGGCACAAAGACGTTATGACGAATATTTGTGCCGTTCAGTCATTTGAGCTTTCTCCACTGCGGCTCCCACTTTTAAGGCTGTTTCCCTGACATGAGACGGAGCAAGTGTGTCAAATAGAATTTACACGGAGACTCTAGAGGGAATGTTGCGAACTAAAAAATTCACAGCAAACAACAGGCAGCCTAGCGCAGAACATTTAAAATTTTTCAATAAAAATATGTATAATTTCCAAAAATAAACATTTTAAGAACAGTTCATGCATTTTTAATCTTAAAAAATGTTCTGAATTGAGTTGGTACATCTACCAATTTTGCATTTTACACTCTACCAACTTCTATCAACATTTGGCAAATAATCTACTAATTTTCTAAAATTCGGATTGGCAACACTGCTCTCACGGCTCACCATTGAAAGTTTGAAACTGGGCTTAGTTTCGTGAATACTTATATACTCTTTGTTCGTGACCTACTAACAAGAAAATGTTGTACTACTATGTTGTTTTGTACGACAAAATCACATAGTCTTGGGCTTAATCGGACGTTGTCAGGTGCGCAGTCTATTCGTACAATTCGAAAAATGTACTAGTATGCCTCATTAGTACTATTAGTACTTATAGTACCTGGCTACAAGACAGTGGTACAGGTCGAAATACTTTTGTTTTTTTTTTTCATTATTTTGATATTTTTTTTGTCTTCCAGCATCAAAGATACGATTGTGAAATAACAAACCTCATTATACACAATATTTGATTTCCATAAATATAACGTAAACAAATTCCTTTTACGTAAAAGTGTATTTAAAAGGTTTTTTTAAATCACTAGAATTCTCAACTCTTACTTACCTACGCTAAATAAAAACGATACCAAAAAAAAAAATACTTTTACGTAAAAGGAATTAGTTTATGTATGTTCATAAAACTGATTAAAAAGGGGACATTAAAACGCGAAATGAATAGAATGCGCTACGCGATGTAACTCGTACGGTCTTAACAAATTCAACATTAATCGTTCGTTCGTACCGTTCTGCTGCATAGCTGTTTCATTTCAGAGCTAAGGAACGCCGTACGAATAACATCATCTCGGACAGTCGGACAGCAATCGAACACTCTGACAGTGTGATACTCGGACCCATAGACGTACAATATAAACTCGTCGGACCGCGGTAAAGTGGCGGTAAACTGTGATAGTTGATAGTACTGTTACAGTGTACGATTAGTCCGATTAGGTCCGAATAGCAATTGACGTTTGGTACTATTACATTTCGTACCTTACTAATTAACGTAACCTTTTAGTACATCGTACATGTGCTACCCAAGACTACATCATAGACCAAGTAATGTAATATGACTACATAGCAAGTAGCAACACTTTTTTTTGTAAGAAATGTGACAGACTAATATAAAATTTTTGTACATTTATTTTTGTTTTTATTAAAATGTACAAGGGGTTTTCGCGAATATATACCGCATATTGTATAGAACGGCTGCAACCGTGTGTTTCTCCTTTTATAAGCAGTGTGTTAAATTCTCCAAAAGGAAAACTTGGTAACATAGGTTATGTTTTTAAGAGAACTAAGAAACATGATAAAGGAAATACATCAGCTTTATTCGTTCCTGTACCGGTCAAGCCTAATCCTGATGATATAAACGTAGGAGAAGAGTTTACGGGACGCTTAAAGAAACAAGACCTCTTGAAAATATTAAATAAGTTTTACCAAAAGCCAGAGGTTAGACTACTTGCTTCAGAAAACGGTCTTGATGATCAGTTATTGCATCAGGCTTTTTTATCATTTAGAAGACATTGTTTAGAACATGATTTACCTCCGGATTTACATATAACGATAAGTGATATCTTAGTAGGTAAGTAGAATTTAATTAAAGTTTACTTATCCCAAAAAAAACCTTTCATAACTCTTTGATGTAAGTCTGGATTATGTAGAGATATTAACTGTAGCTTCTTACAGCATCTTTGCATCTTTACATTTATGTTTATATGATCTGCCAACTGGCATTGGAGCAGTATGGTGGATTTAGCTCTATGCCCAGCTGTGGGATATTACAGGCTGAAGCGTAAACACATATGTTTGTACCTGTATGAAAAATTTAATTCATTTTACATCCAATCCAAAAATGTCTTTTAAAAAAAATTAAGTGATTATATAGATAAATAGCAGCGTGGTGGATTAAGCTCTGATCCTTCTCCTACATAGAGAAAGAAGCCTATGCCCATTAGTGGGATATTACAGGCTGAAGCATAGACAAGATAAAGACCTACCTTAACACATCTACATGTTATCCTAAAATTCCTATCTTCAAAATTGAAATTTAAAGTGAATTTGCAAGATTGTTTGAAGACAAACAGGTTTTCTGTCTTACAGGTGCAGGACACGTAGATGATTTGTTTCCATACTTCCTTCGACATGCTAGACTTGCATTCCCACACCTAGATTGTTTAGATGACCTTAAGAAAATCTCAGACCTAAGGACCCCAGCTAGTTGGTAAATAAATAGTATTTATCTTATCACTTCAGCCTAATACAGTCCACTGCTGGACATAGGCCTCCACAATTGTTGCCGTTGTTGGTGGGAACTCATCTGTTTTGCCCATAGTCACCACGCTGGACAGGCAGGCTGGTGATAGCTGGGCTGGCTTTGTGGCATCGGAGATGCTGCTGCCCGTCTTCGGACTGTGTATTTCAAAGCCAGCAGTTGGTTGGGAAGAGAGGGGTTGGCTATATTCTTACTGCTGTAACGACACAACCAATTTATTTATCTTATAATATTATTTAATTTTCATTTTGTATATATATATATATATATATATATATATTTACAAATAACATACAAAGATAAGTTGAAATAATTAAATCATAATTTTACTTGATAAGACAATTGTTTGTTTTTGTTTTTCATGTACTAATTTGTTCTTGGTTCCCAAAACAAATACTCATTCTATAGAATTTTTTTTTTTTTTTAATTCTATAGAATATAAAAATATTATTATTTAAATTTTTTAACCGACTTCCAAAAAAGGAGGAGGTTCTCAATTCGACTGTATTTTTTTTTTTTTTTTTTTAATGTATGTTACATCAGAACTTTTGACTGGGTGGAGCGATTTCGACAAATTTTCTTTTAATCGAAAGGTGGTGTGTGCCAATTGGTCCCATTTAAATTTATTTGAGATCTAACAACTACTTTTCGAGCTATATCTAATAATGCGTTTTTACTTGACGCTTTTTTCGTCGAGCTACGTTGTATTATACCATATAACTTTCTACTGGATGTACCGATTTTAATAATTCTTTTTTTGTTGGAAAGGAGATAATTCAAGCTTAGTACCATGATAAGGAAACCAGGATCTGATGATGGGATCCCAGAGAAATCGAGGGAACTTCTTGAAAATTCGCAATAACTTTTTACTGGGTGTACCGATTTTAATAATTTTTAATTTAATCGAAAGCTGATGTTTGTCATGTGGTCACATATAAATTTTATTGAAATCAGATAACTACTTTTTGAGTAATCTTTGATAACGCGCAGTTACTTGACTATTTTTTCGTCGATCTACGTTGTACTACTCGTCGATGTAATTGAAGTCGGTTTTTTAACCGACTTCCAAAAAAGGAGGAGGTTCTCAATTCGACTGTATTTTTTTTATGTATGTTACATCAGAACTTTTGCCCGCGTGGACCGATTTCGACAAATTTTGTTTTAATCGAAAGATGGTGTGTGCCAATTGGTCCCATTTAAATTTATTTGAGATCTAACAACTACTTTTCGAGTTATATCTAATAATGTGTTTTTACTTGACGCTGTTTTCGTCGACCTACGTTGTATTATACCGCATAACTTTCTACTGGATGTACCGATTTTGATAATTCTTTTTTTGTTGGAAAGGGGATATCCCTAGTTTGGTACCGTGATAAGGAAACTAGGATCTGATGATGGGATCCCAGAGGAATCGAGGGAAACTCTTGAAAATCCCTAATAACTTTTTACTGGGTGTACCGATTTTGATAATTTTTAATTTAATCGAAAGCTGATGTTTATCATGTGGTCACATAAATTTCATCGAGATCTGATAACTACTTTTTGAGTAATCTTTAATAACGCGTAGTTGCTTGACTATTTTTTCGTCGATCTACGTTGTATTACTCTTCGATGTAATTGAAGTCGGTTTTTTTCGTTTGCGAGCAAACACAATTATTTATAGTGGATTATCCGTTAACTGGGCGTAGCCTTGTCCAGGGGGTTCAGGTCAGGCGATTGTGGTGGCCATAAAATTGGATCCAAGCACCCAGTCCACCTATCTGGGTATGTGTCGTTTAAATATTCTCACACCCGAACAGCGAAATGCGCGGGATACCCGTCATTTTGCAGCCACATTCCTTCTCTTGTCTCCAGTATAAATTTTGCAGCAGCACAGGTAAATTATTTTGTAAAAAATTTAAAAACATTTTGGCATTTAATGTTGCTGGCAATTCATACGGGCCTATTATTATCCCACCAATGATTCCCGTCCCCAATTTATTATAAATTGTTGCTGTGCTCTGTCTGCACGTATCAGTCTCGGGTTTTCAAGTTGCCAACTGTGTAAATAATAATGCATGTTTAAAAACCCATCTCACCGGCACGTCGATTCATCTGTTCATAAAATTTTGTCGAAATTTTTTGGATCTTCTCTTATTTTTCCTTTTACCCTGAATGCGCCATCTCTTGGTATCAAAGTTTGAACCCCTTGGTAATGGTACAGATAAAGTTGTAACCTTGAAACAACTGGTATGAAGTTAGTCGCAAGTTTTTAATTTAAATTAATTTTATAATTTTGAATAGTTCTCTGGGCTAGATTACGTTATGCAATAGCATTTTTTATTGAATAAATGATATTAATTAGTGCCTAAATTGGGACATAGACGCATTGCGTGAAAAAATAATTTTCTGACCGTGATAAGTTCTTTCGCTCCTACAAAGTAATTTTGCGTGTCAAACACTAATTGTTGTACCTTTTTAGAAACTACACAAATTAAGCATTCAATCAAATCAAGCAGTACATTTTTTTTCACAATTAATGGTTAAATCTTGACAAAAGATAACGAATAAAAATATCTTCTCACGCTAATTTTCATAAGTTTAGAATAAATGATGTCTGAAATAGTAATTTCATTAGATAGTACAAGTATTCCCGAGTAAAATAAAATAAAAAGTACACTAAAATACCTTTATTTGTAAAAATTATAACCAAATTACTAGTCGTGGTAGAATTTTTTTGAAAAAACACAAAAATATTCACAATTTTTACAGTGTTGGGCAACCCTGACATAAAAAGTACATTTTCTTGAAGCTCGACATTAGGGCTACCCCAGTTAACTAACGGATTATCCACTATTTACGAAACATGCTGTATTTAGGTTCTAACAAGAAACTTGCGAGAGCACTACAAATTTTACATTTTAATATTTCTAACATATAAATATAGGCACTATGATTAGGGCAAAAATGCTTATTTTTTATATTATATTAAAGAATGGTTTCTTAGCTTTACCTCACTATTATTACTTCTCAGGTATCCTCAGGCTCGTAATATGAATAGAAAAATAATTTTTCATGCCGGTCCCACAAACTCCGGCAAAACTTACCATGCTATGGAAAGGTTTCTCACGTCAAAATCTGGTGTCTATTGTGGACCATTAAAATTATTAGCTACGGAAATTTACCACAAATCTAATAGTAAGGTATGTAAAAAATAACTATGTATACTTTTGTACAAGAGAATAATGTTTATTAAATTATTTTATTTGGTAAAATTTTTGTTAAAATCATGTGTTCTAGTTTTCAACTTACTGTGTTCCTTAGTTAAAAATTTGATTACTATTATATATACTAGCTGAGCCCGCAACGGTGTTGTGGCTGAATGAAGCTGGGAAAGTCTTGGAGAGTAGTGGCTTCCCGGCTCGTTCAGCACCTGGAGGAGGGCTCGGGACCCGGAATCTCAGAATCCCAATTCGGGTTTCGATGCCTGCGGGCGGTGACGGGTGAAGTGGAACACGGGAAGGAGGTGGTGGTCGCGGTGTCGCTGGACATCGCGAACGCCTTCAACAGCCTCCCGCATGCATTGATTCGGGAGGCACTGAAACTCTTCGGGAGTGCCCCCGTATCTGGGGAGGCTGCTGGAGGCCTACCTCTCCGATCGCAAACTAGGCTTCTAAAATCGTTCGGGTTCCGGGGAGTGGCGGCGGATCGGATGCGATGTCCCACAGGGATCGGTGCTGGGTCCGATCCTGTGGGACATCGGGTACGACTGGGTCCTGCGAGGCCGTCTCCTCCCCGGGATGTCGTCCTCCTCGTTTACCTCCGGGGACGAGACTACAAGAAGGTTGCGTGGCCGCATAAAGAGTTGGGGGCTTCGTGTCAGAATTGACAAGACCGAAGCCCCTCTTCCGCGGGACCGGACGTAAGGGACCCCCACCGGGGGCTACCCTGCAGATCGGAGAGGGGAGGGTCAGGATGAGCCCCCAAATTAAATATCTGGTGCTGATCCTTGACGGAGGGTGGACCTTCGGCCCACACTTCGCTATGGTGGGGTCGAAGGTCGTGAAGGTGGCGAGTGCACTGGGCAGACTCCTCCCGAACCCGGGAGGATCCAGTGCCGCCTGCAGGCAGCCGGCATTCAGGAGTCTGCCGGAGTATGGCGACGTACGGAGCCCCGGTTTGGGCGGATCGCCTCACTGCGAGGAATAAGGCCGCACTGCGGTCGGCGCAGAGGATCATCGCGGTGAGGGTGATCCAGGGCTACCGTACGGTATTGTGGGCTGCAGCTACTGCTCTGGCCGGCGACCCCCCGTGGGAGCTCGTGGCGGAGGTCCTTGCCGAGACCTAATCATACCAAAGGAAAAAGGGAGCCGACAACTGGATGTCACGATTGTGGCACGGCGTTGGACTCGGCCCAGCACACCCTCGAGGTGTGCCAGAGATGGGTGGCGCTGCGTTCCGATCTGACGACAGTCCTCGGAGGGGACTTGTCACTGCTGAGCATCATCACCGCGATGCTCGGCGAGTCCTGGATGGCGATGGTCTCCTTCTGCGAGACAGTAATGTCCCAGAAGGAGAATGAGCGGATGAGAGAGGAGGCCGCCGGAGAGGCCTCCGTCCGCAGGCGACGAACGGGGGTGCGTAAGAGGCGCTACTTAATGCACCTCCAGTAATTCCCGCCGGGGCTCGTGTCGGGCCGGGATGGGAACCCGGTCCTGCTAGACATGGTGTTGTCGGGATTGTTCAGAGGTGAGCGGGACAGTCCCCATGGAGGAGAAGTCTGGGCTTTTTGCCGAGGCCAGCCTGTCCCTGGAGGGATCCTGTTGCCTGCAGATCAGGGACCTTACAATTAAAGTGGCTGACGGCTCCCGCAGGGGTTTGGTCGGTATTGCACCACCAAGTGCTGAAGCCGACATCCGGTCTAGGACTGCCTACCCGGGCGTCCTGGATATCACCCATAAATGGGTTCCCCTGCGATACCAAAAAAAGACTGTTTTGCCATATATGTTACTAATCCCCGTTATAACTTAGGGGAATAAAAAATATATGTTGGCCGATTCTCAGGCCTACCTGATATGTACACAAAATTTCATAAAAATCGGTCCAGCCGTTTCGGAGGAGTATGGTAATTAACATTGTTTCATGACAATTTTATATATAAGATTTATATCTAATTTTATTACACTATAAATTCTTTGGAATATTCTAAGAAATTTTAGTTAAAATATTAAGATATCACAATGCTTTTTCTCCCATAGTAATATGTTTTAGGGTACTCCATGTGATTTAATCACAGGCGAGGAAAGAAGGCATGCTTCTCAATATACAACACTTATTGATGATACTGAAGACACAGAATCGGACTCCGAGAAAGAGTCATTTTTACTTAACGAACCTGAGCTGACTCCCTCAAAACATACTGCATGTACAGTTGAAATGACGTCATTAAATGAGACTTGTAAGCTTAAAATAAATATAATATTTTTTTTTTTTTTTTCTCATACTTTACACTATGGTGTAGTTATACAGTAAACTTATACAAATGTCTGCATTAAAACACACATACATGTAAAGATTGATTAAAGTAGTGTTTCTTGAGTGGATATTTTGTTTAGAATATTTCAAAGTTTTGGAATCAATTCTGTATGTAATAACTAACCAACAGAGAAATTTTCATTGTCATCGTATATTTTATGTACTTTATTCTTCTGTATAGATATATAACGGTTAAAAAACATTTTTGTTTAAGTACTGTGAAATAAATGTAATTTTTATAAATTTTTACAGATGAAGTAGCGATAATTGATGAAATTCAGATGATTGGTGACAGAGGAAGAGGCTGGGCTTGGACTAGAGCAGTTCTAGGTAGTATTTTTTTTTATTTGTTAAAAGTATGAACTAACAAAAAAGTACACTAATAAAAACAGATTTTAAAAACAGAACAATTTAAACAAGTATAATTGTAATGATAAGTACTGAAATATATTTACTGTAGATGAAGCTAAAAAAAAATTATTATAGCAGTCAAACATTACCACATAGTTCATAAATTGTTAATTTTGCTATGCATACAGTGTTGCTACAAAAATTTTATTTAACAGGTTTACAAGCTGATGAAATACATTTATGTGGAGAAGCAGGTGCTATCGGCTTAATAGAAGAAATTTGTAACACTACCGGAGAGGAGATGGATGTTAGTGTCACATAATTATAGCGAAATATATTTAGATTTTTGGAAAATTTACATTTTTATATTTTATCTTTTCTTTGATTTCATATAACCATCTCTTGCTACTTCTAAATGTTGAAAAAAGAATGTTTCCAATTTTTTTTTTTGTTTTTTTCTCTGTTTTTTTGGTTTTACAAATCAATTCTAGCTAATTCTAAACTAAAAAATAATATTTGAATGTACTGATAACTATTCCAATTGATACTTAACAACAATATGCCACTATTATATATTTTTTTAACTGACTTAAAAAAAGGAGGAGGTTACTCAATTCGACCGTATATATATTAAAATCGGTGTAGTTTCCAAAGGTTCAACAAAGGTAAACATATTATGCAAAAGTAAATAAAAATACATATGTTCGGGGATAACTTTGTCGTTTATGAACCGATTTTGATAATTCTTTTTTTGTTGGAAAGGAGATATCCTAAGTGTGGTACCATGATAAGGAAACCAAGATCTGATGATGGGATCTCAGAGAAATCGAGGGAAACCCTCGTATATCCGCATAACTTTTTACTGGGTGTACCGATTTTGATGATTTTTTGATTTTGATGATGAATTTAATCGAAACCCCATGTTTATCATGTGGTCACATTTAAATTTCATCGCGATCAACTTTTTGAGTAATCTTTGATAATGCGTATTTACTTGACTATTTTTTCGTCTACCTACCTTGTATTACTTGTCGATGTAATTGAAGTCGGTTTTATTTTCGTTTGCGAGCAAACACAGTTATTAACACAAGTATAACATTAAAAATGCAAGTGTTTTTTGTCTTGTTTATATTCAAATTTTTTTTCCAGGTACGTTCATATAAAAGACTAACAGAATTAAAAGTGGAAGACGCGGCACTCGGTTCATTAGACAATATCCGCGCCGGCGACTGTATAGTGTGTTTCAATAAGAACGACATTTACAGTGTAAGTCGAGCGATAGAACAGAGGTCAGTTCCTGGTTGAGGCAGGTATCCGAATAGAAATTAAATTTAAAATGTTCTAAAATACAGTTATTAACCTATAATCTTATAGGCTCCCTTTTTGTTATATATAAAATATAAAAGGATTTTTTTGTTTGAATTTTTTTTATAAAAAGTATGAAAAACATTATTTCATAATGTATTCTTATATAAAAAATTCTCTTGTCACAATATTAGTTATCATACTCCTACCAAACGGCTGGACCGATTTTTATGAAATTTTGTATGCATATCGGAGAGGTCTGTGAATCGGCCAACATCGATTTTTCATACACCTAAGTTACAAGGGGGCGGGGATTTAGGGGGTTATTAACATATATGGCAAAACAACTTTTGCGGGGACAGCTAGTACTGTTATATAAAACTTTTCTTATTTATAGAACATATGTTTCTTATGTTATATTTAATGTACCTGCACATAATAATTTCTTTTTTTATGAAATTTTTTATATTATTTTTACTAAATTAAGTGTTAAAGTGTGTGTATGTTATACAAACATTGATGTGCAATGATATAATGTCATATTTTAGAGGTCATGAAGTAGCTGTGATTTATGGCAGTTTGCCTCCGGGGACGAAGTTAGCACAAGCGAACAAATTCAATGACCCAGAGAGTTCTTGTAAAGTTATGGTTGCCACGGACGCTATCGGACTTGGTATTAATTTGTGAGTATTTTTTAAGCATATAAGAATTTTAAATATGTAAGTTATATTTTAAAAGTTCTTTTTTATTAATAATGTTAATATACAGGTGTCCCAAAAAGTAGTGATAAGCGGAATTCCAGAGATAGGGCACCCCTTGGGGTATCCGAATCACCCCTATGTATGTTCAGCGATTTTGCATAGTTTTCGAGTTATGAATTTTTTTATATGTTTTTGAGAATTTTCCACCTGAACAACTTAAAAAATTTCTAAAAAAAAAAATTGAAGACTTTTTAGAATTTTTGTTTTTGTATCTAAATAGTCATGAACTGTAGCTTCCCGCTTAAAGACTCAGCTTCTTAACTTTGATGGAAATTGTGAAAATCTAAGTGTAAAGTGAAAATTTTACGTTTTGAGAACTATGTCTTCAATTTTCAACTTAGAATTAAAAATCCAAACAGGCAATTTTATGGTTTCTAATTAGGCTTTAAAAACTTCTCCAAAGTCTCAGCTTTCATAATCATAAATAAAAAGTTGTACTTAATGGGGCTACTTTTGCTAAAATTTGCCTTCAAAGACATCAAGGTGGAAAATTCTTAAAATTTCCAATTTGAATAAAAAAAATTTTTTTGCTCAATTTATTATTCCTGTTACGGCCCTAGCCAGTCCAGCAGAGCCTCAGAGGTCGGGGCCCATCAGCGACCTCCCGGCGGACTGCCTAGGGTCGGGTACGGAATACCTATGGCTATCAGGATATGCGGCGTGAGCAATCAAATACAAAAAGGGGGTTGAAAAATAAGAAGGAAATTGCACTTACCTTCGAAGGGCAGCTAGGGTCTATTGGGGTCGAAGATCGCCAGGGAACGTGTGTAGGTCGTGTGGTGTAGTGTGACGTTAAGTGTAAAATAGGTGTCCTGACAGTCCTCGAGAAGGAGGCCCCAGGCCCCCAGACTTCGACAGTGAGTAGACACCCCCAGTCACTCGCCAGCAGACACGTCACAGAATTGATTATAACGAAATAAATAACTCAGTCAATACACAAGCAGTTACAGTCTCAAGCACAACAACAAATATTTACAGTTAAGTTATAAGCACAGCAATTAAATATTTACAGTTACCAAATAAATCGTTAGATATATTCACAGGACTGCGTGCGGTCACGCCAGCAAAGAGTCCAAACCCAACATTGGGGTTCTCATAAAGCTACACAGAAAATTGCGTTCGTGCAGAGCGAATTCGAGACACTTCGCCATATCGAGAAGCGATACGACCACTACCGTGCAGAGCGAACGCGAGACTTTTACAGTTAAGTTATAAGTACAGCAAATAAAACGATATCAGTAAAGTAAGTAAGTAAGCAGTTAATAAACCACGAGGCACGCGCAAAACAATAAGTCCAACAATGGGAACTGGCCGGCCGTCGAGCAGCGATACGGCCACACCTTACAGAGCGGACGCGAGACTTTATTCGCCGTATCGAGCAGCGATACGTCCGCTACCGTGAGAGCGGAATCGAGACTGTTCGCCGCTAAGCGGCGCGGGCGACGGCGACGGCGGGGGGCCGTGCCACCTGGCGATATCACCGATGAAGCCCATACAGAAAAAAGCGTCGCTAACGCAGCGAAATGGTATTACAAAATCATAAGTAGTAAATGGACTAGATGTAAGAAACGACAGAACAACGGTTAAACGCGGGCCGCAAACTAAACCCTAGGGCAATCGCTCTAAGGTGCGATTTGGCCTAAACAATCCCCCGTCCCGGACAGAATGGCATTATGTCCGCGAGCAAATTGGTAAACGAAACAGGGTCGGATCGGATCAGGTCAGGGACCCCACGGCGAGACACAAAGCGGCTTAGTGTGGCCACAAAGGCTTCAGTGCTGAGGGCACTTACAAGTTTCAGATGAACGGCCTTAGTGGAGAGACACACGAACACGCACAGGTAGGCTCCATGTGAGCACGCGTTACGAAAGCAGGACGACTTGACTAAGACAGGGCCAGCGAAATTAGTTCCGACTCCAGCGAATGGTCGGATGGCAGTGACGCGATCGGCTGGCAAGTCGCCCATCATAGGGTGAGAAATGGCGGCCTTCAGTTTGTAGCACGGGATACATTTAAAGATGACGCTCCGGATGGTGCGTCGGCCCTAAGACAGGGCCAGCAAATTAATTCAGCTCTTCCCCTAGGAGCGGGAGGCTCCAGGCCTCCGATGCCAAACATTCGACGTGATTCAGAGCTCCAGGGGAGCCCTAGTCTTCCCACCAACCAAATAGAGGCCACACAATGTTGTGAACCCGAGTCCAACAAGGCGCGAGATGTTAGACAGTCGCCCTTCGGGTTGTACACCTGCACTGAGGCTGTCTGCAAAAGGACAGTTTGACAGCTTAAAGGCTCAGTGGAGGTGGCCGTGGTGGGAGATAGGGCGGCAGCTACCTAGTTGGAGCTGCCTCCATCGGACCAGTCCTCGCGCCGGGGGTCCTCGTAGCGGCAGTCAGGTGACAACTCGACCACCGGCGGCAAGGTAGCGCTAAGCGGAGAGGCCCGGAACTCAGAGGGCCCCGGCCTAGCGGGCCGGGACAGATAAGAGGTCCTAGGGACCTGGTAAGGTCGCCGACTCCGACCAAGGGGGGAAGGGTGGCGCTCCAGTCGCGGCCACTCAGCTAAGGGAGGAGACAGTGGTCTTGACGACAGCTGAGTGGCGGCGAACTCTCTCTCGACCCGCTGAGGAGGGGGGGTGCAGACCCCCCCGCCCCTGACAGGGTGACCCCCCAACTGCTCAGGGGAATGTCCCCTGTTCAAACCTGGGGCGAAGTGGTTGGTGGGCGAGCGAGAAGCGTCACGCGCCGGAGGGCGCTGACTAGCGCCCCCGCCCGTGGCAGAGACGCGGTCGGAAGGGGCGTGAGGAGGAGCGCTGCACGGGCCCAGGCACAAGGCCTCATGATGAGGACCCGAGCAGTGCGGACAGGGCCGCTGGTGCGGACAGTCCCTTTGCAAGTGCCGCTCCAAACAAGAGAAGCACCAGCGGCGATCGCGAGCTATGTTCCGCCTCGTCTTGGCGTGCTTAGCCCGCAGCTTAGGGCAAGCCGCGGCCCGGTGCTCCAACCCGCGGCAGTAGTTGCAGTTAGTAGGAGGAGGAGGAGCTTCCCTGGCCACTAGGCCGGTATATGTAGGGAGAGGGCGGCGCCCTCCGGAAGGAGCTCCAGCTGCCTTCCGCGGTGTCGGCGATGACCTCCCGGGCGGGTTTAGCCCCTCAGATGCCCTGGAGGTGCCAGCAGCGCCCGCCGCGTTTGCGACCTGCCTACACTGTTGCTCTAAAAAGAGCAGCAGGTCTCTAAAAGACGGGATATGATCCGCTCCGTCCCCGCCATAACTCTCCTCAAAATGGATCCGCAGATCGAGGGGTAGGCGGGACAGTACGAGGTGGAGCAGCAAAAAAGAACCTCCGGCCCCTTCGTCGACCGGAAGCTCCAGGCGCCTCAGCGAATTGCACGCGACTACGACAGGATTAATAATATCCTGACGTAGCCTCGTCCTGTCAGTCAGTAGCGGGAGATTCAGAAGCTGTCGGGCATATTCGTCAGCCAGCAGCCGGGTGTTTGCGTACTTCCTCTCGAGGAGGTCTCTTGCGATCAAATAGGAGTTGTCGGCCAACTTCAAGTGACCAACGACCGCAAGGGCCTCCCCTTCAAGAGAAGATAGCAGGTACGCCATTTTTTGACCGAGGGACAAGTCCCCCCGGGCGTGGACCAAGCTATCAAAGAGGCCTATGAAGGCCAGCCACTCACCAATAGCACCCGAGAACTTGGGCAAGTCCAATGTGGGCAATTTACCTAATAGCTCAGCTTGAGCTGGCTTCCGCCGCGGAGACTCCAGTTTCGCCAGACCCTCCATCTGGCTCTCACGCGCCTCATGCGCCAGCTTGCCCCTTGCCTCAACCAAGTCGTCCGTGAAGTCGACGAATTGCTCATAATCCCGACGAGCGGAGTCCTTGACTCCGCTCTCCACATCCGCAGACAAAAGCTCAGTGTATGCGCTCTCGACCAAGGCCAGTCGATCCCGAACCTGATCCGCTCGCTGCGCTAAATTATACACTCGGTCGGCGCGCCCGATCAGTGTGTGGGCATGCGCCGCCCAGCGCAGCTGCTCCTGAATTATCAGCGCAGGTGCCTTGGGTTGCTTGTGTGACGGCATCATATATAACGATAAACAAATGCAGTGATATAAATTCCAACAACCAATACAACAATAAAAAATACAGATACAAATCACAGCAATAATTACAGTAATAACAGTAAGAAAATATAAACAGTAAAAAAAATATATATAAACAGTAAAAAAAAATATATATAGGGATGTGCCACATAGGCTAAACCTACCCGAAGCTACTCAAAATACAAATACCTAACCCTATCAGTGACAAGCTCACGCAGCTCAAGGCGTGGGAACCACGCTCTGCTACCAAAATGTTTTTTTTTTTCCAACCACGCTCTGCTACCAAAATGTTTTTTTCCAACCACGCTCTGCTACCAAAATGTTACGGCAACCACGCTCTGCTACCAAAATGTTACGGCAACCACGCTCTGCTACCAAAATGTTACGGCCCTAGCCAGTCCAGCAGAGCCTCAGAGGTCGGGGCCCATCAGCGACCTCCCGGCGGACTGCCTAGGGTCGGGTACGGAATACCTATGGCTATCAGGATATGCGGCGTGAGCAATCAAATACAAAAAGGGGGTTGAAAAATAAGAAGGAAATTGCACTTACCTTCGAAGGGCAGCTAGGGTCTATTGGGGTCGAAGATCGCCAGGGAACGTGTGTAGGTCGTGTGGTGTAGTGTGACGTTAAGTGTAAAATAGGTGTCCTGACAGTCCTCGAGAAAGAGGCCCCAGGCCCCCAGACTTCGACAGTGAGTAGACACCCCCAGTCACTCGCCAGCAGACACGTCACAGAATTGATTATAACGAAATAAATAACTCAGTCAATACACAAGCAGTTACAGTCTCAAGCACAACAACAAATATTTACAGTTAAGTTATAAGCACAGCAATTAAATATTTACAGTTACCAAATAAATCGTTAGATATATTCACAGGACTGCGTGCGGTCACGCCAGCAAAGAGTCCAAACCCAACATTGGGGTTCTCATAAAGCTACACAGAAAATTGCGTTCGTGCAGAGCGAATTCGAGACACTTCGCCATATCGAGAAGCGATACGACCACTACCGTGCAGAGCGAACGCGAGACTTTTACAGTTAAGTTATAAGTACAGCAAATAAAACGATATCAGTAAAGTAAGTAAGTAAGCAGTTAATAAACCACGAGGCACGCGCAATACAATAAGTCCAACAATGGGAACTGGCCGGCCGTCGAGCAGCGATACGGCCACACCTTACAGAGCGGACGCGAGACTTTATTCGCCGTATCGAGCAGCGATACGTCCGCTACCGTGAGAGCGGAATCGAGACTGTTCGCCGCTAAGCGGCGCGGGCGACGGCGACGGCGGGGGGCCGTGCCACCTGGCGATATCACCGATGAAGCCCATACAGAAAAAAGCGTCGCTAACGCAGCGAAATGGTATTACAAAATCATAAGTAGTAAATGGACTAGATGTAAGAAACGACAGAACAACGGTTAAACGCGGGCCGCAAACTAAACCCTAGGGCAATCGCTCTAAGGTGCGATTTGGCCTAAACAATTCCTTTAAGGTTAAATAGTTTTGTCGGCGCTCTAGCTGGGTCATACGTATAGGATTCGTGCGGAGGAAAATGATAAATCCGTAGACTGAGTGATATGGTTCCAAAACGATGGTGCTCCATGCCACTTTGCAAGAATAGTCAGACAACATATAATAGAAAGATTTAGAGACAGATGGATCGGCCGTG
Organism: Melitaea cinxia; assembly: GCF_905220565.1. NCBI lineage: Eukaryota > Metazoa > Arthropoda > Insecta > Lepidoptera > Nymphalidae > Melitaea > Melitaea cinxia. The sequence goes on along the minus strand of NC_059397.1, from coordinate 13,739,901 downwards.
GAGGGCCCATTGCATGGCCGCCGCGGTCCCCAGACTTGAATCCAATCGATTTCTTTGTCTGGGGATATTATAAAGAAATAGTTTACGCTAAAAACATTAGCAACGTAGCGGAGTTAAGACGAAAATTGAGACAGGCAGAAGAAACAATTAAAAACAACAGAATAGCATTCGTAAGACTCAAAGAAAACTTTTTAAGACGATGTAGAACATGTATCGAGCACGAAGGTCGACATTGAAAACTTTTTATAATAACTAATTTTAAGACGATTACTTTTCGTTTTATTAATTAAACCTAAATAACCTCCAAATGTTTATTAAATCTTCGATCTTAGTTTTTTTACAATCTTTTGGTTGGTTAACAGACTAATTAACTCTTACGAATGCTATTCTGTTGTTTTATATAAGATAAATGATGTATAAGATAAATATGTCCAAGTATGAAAGCGACTAAAAATGTTTAATGACTTGCTAAGGTTTTGTTTTTCAGGCTATGATGTACATAGCCGGCCTCTAATTTATGGGTGGTTAAATTTTTGTTATTTCTGTACTTTACCTTAACTCCGGTACTGCGGGAAGTGCACTCATGTTCCGTTCCACGACTCATACGTTATTTTCGAACAAACGTACGATAAACGAAACCCAACCCCCCTCCCCTTCACCCCTAGCCCCATAAATTAGAGGCCGATTTTGTACATCATTACCGTTTTTCATAATAGATATATATTTTCAACTGAAAAAAAATTTGTGCGTCAATCAATCAAAATCAAAAATAACATTACTCAAATAGGCTTCAAAAGCACCTTCACATCGTCATCTTACAAATTACAATTTTAATTATCATTCAAAGTGAAGCTGATATCGATTTAGGATGTAGATTCTGCAGAGAAGAATCAGGAACAAGCTCCACAGCTACTTAGCTCTTTTAAAAAAATTGTGTAAAAAATCTTGTATAAATTACAAATCCACACATCTATCATTTATGTAATCCTGCACCGAATGATAAGCATTAGTTATTAGTTTTCTTTTTAATATAAACTTTAAATTTATTCTCAGACAATTGCAAAATCGTTTGTTCAATCTACATACATGCGAATAAATATAACCAAGTTATTCTATCTTAATCTCGAGCTATATTATTTATATACACATATATTGACACCGTTTGCTTTAAATCTTCCAGGAGTATACGAAGGATAATATTTTATTCTCTCATAAAACCCGTCGTGAACGAAGATGGTGATAAAGAGATGGATGTTATTAGTATATCTCAAGCTCTACAAATTGCAGGTATATTAAGATTTAAATTTTAATAAAAAAGTAGTATAATTTTTATATGCAGACGTTTTTGACTAAGCGTTTCCGCATTGATCTACTCTTGTGAAAGTATAGGGTAATTCTGTTTTGGTACTATTATGCTATGTCACTATTTGCTTGCTTCATTTGCATTTTAATTTAAGATCTTTTCTCTTATGTTTGGTATTTCGTTCATTTGTTTCTATTAGAATATAGCTTGGCCTTTTTATAGCATCATTAGTTTTTTTTTTATAAAACTAGGTTGGCAGACAGTCGTAGGGCTCACCTGATGTTAAGCGATTACCGTAGCCTATAGACACCAAAAGCATCGCAAGGGTGTTGGCGACCTAACACCCAATCCCCAGGAGCTCTGGTCACCTTACTCATCACAGGAAAACAACACTTCTTGAAAACAGTATTGTTTAGCTGTGATCTTCTGTAAGGTCGAGGTACTTCCTAAGTCGGCCTGCTCCAAATTTTGAGCAGGACATTTTCTGCTGCACCCTAATACAGTGAAGTGAATCTTACCTTCTCTTTTTAACTGACTTCAAAAAAGGGAGGAGGTGCTCAGTTACCTCAGAACTTTTAACTGGGAGGAGCAATTTCGATGATTTTTTTAAAAATCGAAAGGTGGTGCTTGCCATGCAACGGGACTACCCATTTAAATTTTATTGAGATCTGCCTAGTACTTTTTGAGTTATTTTTGAGTTTGATAACGCGAATTTTAAAATTATCAACACGCAAGCACATCAAACAATTGTTATAAAATTATATAATATTAGTACTTAAATTAAGTGACTATTCGGCAGGTCGGGCGGGAAGATACGGTAGCGCGTGGGAGACGGGCCACGTGACTACTTTCAAGCCAGAGGATCTACCCACACTCAAGACTTTGCTGGCTCAACCACCTGACCCAGTAACACAGGCTGGATTACATCCTACTGCGGAACAGATGGAGCTATACGCCTACCACCTGCCCCATGCCAGCCTTAGTAGCCTTATGGTGACTGCATTTATTTTATACAATTAGATCGGCAAACAAGCTTACGGCTCATCCTATGGTAAGGCATTATCATAGCTTAAAGACGCCTGCAACACCAGAACAGCGGTTTCACACCCGAACTTCTCTTAGCATCCTTACCATCAGGTGCTCTGTTCGCTTGTTTGCTGACAAAGACATAAAACAAAATATACCCAATTATACTATATTAATTTTCTAATTTTTATTTTCAGGATATATTCGTTCACCTGTGCACAGTAGACGATTCGCTTTACTTCATGTGTAACACGGAAGGGTTTAAGTTCCTGGCGGAAATGATCCAACATGTACCGTTGCCTTTGAGGGCGCGATATGTCTTCTGTTGCGCGCCTATCAACAATAAGCTGCCATTTGTTTGTGCTACTTTCCTCAAGGTTAGTATAGAAATCATTTATTTAATATTAAATAGATACAGAGTAAATAATTTACAGTGAATTATTCACTTGAAGAAGTCACTTACATAAAAAAGTATTGTAATAAACAAGTTAATTATTATAAACACAAACCAACATTATATCCAATAAATGTAGATGCTGTTAACGAGTATGTATGTAATAATAATAATGAATAACTTTGTTGCACATTAAAAAATACTACTGTGTGGCTACGGTGCTAAAGAATATAGCCACCCCCTCTCTTCCCGTGGGTGTCGTAAGAGGCGACTGAGGGATAACACAGTTCCGCTACCACCTTGGAACTTAGAAGGCCGACCAGTGGCGGGATAACCATCTAACTGTCTGCCCAGCGTGGTGACTATGGGCAAAACATGAGTTCACGTTATTTTTGGCGTAAACTCGTGGAAGCCTATGTCCAGCAGTGACTGTATAGGCTGTAATGACATTAAAAAATACAATTTACATAGCATTAATTTTTTTTTTTTGTTATATAGATGGTACGTCAATACAGTCGAAATGAGCCAATAACAAGAAATTGGATGCGTAACGTAGTTGATTGGCCCCTGCCTTCACCTAAAACTATCATGGATCTAGTTCATCTAGAAGCGGTTTTTGACGTCCTTGAACTATATTTGTGGCTCAGGTAAAAGAATTATACCGAAATGATACCAATTACAATAAAATATGTTTTGTATATGTATTGTTAACTTTATCTAGTTCAATTCTTGAGTTTTAAGTAATAGGTAGCTTTCAAACCATTTAATTATCAATTAGGTTGCTACATTTGTAAATACATGTAACTTTTTTTTTTATTTGTTACAAAAACATAATGTAAATAAATCCATTTCTTTGTACACTAACAGGGATTATTGTAATATTGAATACAAAAAAAATATACGATTATGTTTATTGAAACAACTATTTTCAATTCACAGTTATAGATTCCCGGATATGTTTCCTGACGTCAAGCTTGTCCGCGAAATGGAGACTGAGTTGGACGCTATCATCCAACAAGGAATATTTCAGATCACAAGGTAAGAGTTATTTATAGTATTGATCTTAGATTAACAAACGGTTTTTTTTATTGAATCAAACATTTAAAATGTCTAAACTACTAAAGATTGAAAACAATTTATTTCGTGTAAATTTGGTTGTTTGAGGCTTTATTGTTCCAACTGACCAATTCTTAAAGTTAAAAGTTAACTGACAGATTTTTTTTTAAATATTTTGCATACAGATTACTAAGAAATTCAGAACAAATGCTTCGTAGTGAACCCGAGATGAGTGAAGTGGGAAGGGGCAAGAAAATGGGTAATATGCATACACAAGTCAAAGTCGACGAGTCTAAAGGAAAATTGTCGGAAATGCTTGTAGCGAGGGTAAGTTATAACATCTACGTGTACTGTTTTTATTTTTATTTTATACAACTTGGTCGGCAAACAAGCGTACGGCTCACCTGATGGTAAGCGATTGCCGTAGCTTATAGACGCCTGCAACACCAGAAGCATCGCAAGCGCGTTGCCGACCCAATCCACAATCCCCCCAGGAGCTCTGGTCACCTTACTGGTGAGTAAATAAGTCTATAAGTCAAATAAGTCTATTTTATAATATTATTGTGATAATATTATAAAATAGACTTATTTGTTTGTTGAAACCTATTTCTCTCGAGTTCTATTTAAATTTAATTTTTTTTTCGATTCACGTTAGAAAACCTCTTTATCGAAAAATAACTACTATTATTTATACTATTAAGTAACATTATGAAAAAGCCTGAACTGTGTGATTGAACGCGGTTGTAACAGTTCAATTATTGATATTCTGTTAATTTGCTTGATGTGCTGTTAGAGTAACAATAAAACTATTTTAAAACAGCAAAAACAAAGCTACACTTAATTATTTATATTTATTTGACATAATTAATTATCATAATAATATGTATAGTCTATTTGTGTTAAGAAAATAGTGAGTCATCGCTGTCTCTTAGTTCGCAATTATCTACGCCTCACCTGTCTAAAGGTCTACTTTAATTGGTCACTTTGAACATGGTGTTCAAATTTAATCAGATTTATTTAAGGCATGGCTAAGCTAAGTGACTTCGATGAGTTTCTATTTTTTTTAAAGCGAACAGAGTATAAGTATTAAAAAATTTATTAATCGTTGGCTTAAAATATTTTATATGCTTAGAATATTTTCTTGTTAAAGGGCTTAATAACACCACAGATGCTAAAGAAATTACAGCAAGAATTAAGCACGGATAAAACAGACAGAAGAAACAAAGGAGGTCGGAATAGAAGAAAATAAATTAGTTTTTTTTTTTTAAATTAAGTGTTGAGTAAATGTAATTGAAGGAACGTGTGTCGTAAAATAAAATGTATCCTGTTTATCACATTGTTGTTTTATTATTTACGTAAAAATATCTAAATGCTAAGTAATTTTTAAAGCTGTAAATTATAGAATTGGAGTAAAATTGTAAAAGAATTGTAGGTCACGACTGTCGTGATTCTGTTTCAAATATATTACAAGTTGTTTAAAAACTATAAGAGACATAAATAATTATTTATTTTAAACCACATCATATTCTTCACTTAATACTAATCGTCCCGATCACTAATAAAGCCACCCATTACATATACATTTGTAAGATTTTAAATTATTTTCTCAAATGTGAAAAGAGAGTGCTTCATTATTAAGCTTCTTATGCGTTTAATAAAACACTTTTTTCGGATTTTATCGCGGTTTATTGTTAACTTTTGATTCCCGACGTTTCGGATACTTTACAGCAACCATGGTCACGGGAGGACTGAGGTGTCAGACGTCCTAACGTTACAAAGTTATTCGAAACTACCCGACATACATCAATATTTATTTAGTCCTATCTACGCAGAATGTGCTAATTGAGTCTTTAATCTGTGGTAAATTATGCTTGGTTTTTGATTTAATTATATTAATAATGGGGTCCCAAGCAGGTGGTAATTGCCAGCCATCTTCTCTATTGAAATTTGGATGTTTTTTAATTTCAATAGCCTCACGGATCATCCTTGGTTGGAATCGGTGTTCTTTTGCGAGGATCTGTGGTTTATCGAATCTAATATAATGGCTAGCTGTGTCTAGACTGTGTTCACAGATTGCAGACTTAGTATAGCGACGATGTTTCAAGTCAGCTATATGTTCTTTAACGCGAGTTTTGATTGATCGCTTTGTTTGTCCTATTTATGAGAGACCACAGTCACAATCAAGCTTGTATACTCCTGCATCTTGTAAGGGTATATGACACTTGACAGATGGTAAAAATTGACTTATCGTTTTTGGCGGCTTGAAAAAAGTTTTTATAGAAGCTCGCTTTAAGATGAAGCCAATCTTGTCAGTGACCCCTTTCATAAAAGGTAGCACAGCAGGTACTCGTTCAACGGTGGCTGGTTTCACACGTTCACTGTGATGAGGACGCGGTACCCGAAGCTTGTTGTCTTGCAGTACTTGCTTGACATGTTGAAGTTCGGTCTCCAGGTGTCGCTCATCGCAGATCCCTTGTGCTCTCTGAAACAAAAGCTTCTTATGCGTTTTAACAATTCCTACTTGTAGGTCTTTATATATCTTTAGTTCCAATTTAACATTAACATATGACACCTTGTGGCGTACCCACATATTCTATAATGTAAATAAAATTGAAGTTTCTGTTTGTCATTTTAAAATAACTGTGTTTTCAAGTGCATATAGTTATTTCACGACAATAAAACGATTTTATCTCTGGAACTACAGAAACAATTTGTATGGGACTTTCATTAGAAGAGAATGGAGGTTGTGGAGCAACATATAGGCTACTTTTGATCCCAAAATTCCTGCGAAATCAGGATTTACGCGGGAAAAACCGCGTTAACCGGGCGCGGGTATCTACCGTTCAGATAGATACGAAATAACCGAACATTTTTCTATTAAATACAAGAATATAAAACAACAAAACAGCGCAAAAATAACTCAATCCCAAAAGGTTTAAGTTATAAAATAAAATGTAATTGAATTGCAATCATCAGGATCAGGATCACGCCATTGAAAAAATAATGAGTATCCATCCAGATAGATTTTACCTCGCGAACGAAACCGCGGGTACGGTCAGTATGAATGTATGTATATAACCGTACATATTTACATTAAATATTTAACATCGATTGTGACCTCTTATTACTTGAATGATTTTTCAATTTTTTTTTTACATAAACTATATATATAGGTACAAAATATGTATGATAATAATAAAACAACAAACAATTGAAAAACATTTATACATGTTACATTAGCCTAACCCCACGGTATCAATGTGCCTCCGACTTAACTTCATACGAAGATAATTAAACCATATATTTGAATATAAGAAACCCAGGTGTGCCCACAGCCTTATTTTCTCTGTACGGCACACGTGCAAGATTTCAACATCATTTCGGATGAAGATGGCAAGCAACGGAAAGCGACCACCGCAGAGACCACCGCAGCGACGGCCACACCGAGGAAACCTTTCTTCAACTTCTTTTATTAAATCATTCTTCTACTTAACATCAGTAGGGAATCACCTCTTTAGTATTAAGTTTAATTATAATGTAGATTAATAAATTATTATAAGTAAATTGCTTTTTTTTGGCATCTGCGGCTGCAACAATCGTAACTTACAAATAAATAACATTGGAGTGTCTGTTTGTAATATTAAAATAACCGCTTTTTCTAAATGCATATGTATTTATACACGGTACGTATACCAAAACAACATTTTTTACAATTTGTTTCTGTCTGTCTGTGTTCCGGCTAGTCTCTGAAACGGCTGGACCGATTTTGACGGGATTTGTACTGGCAGATGATGTAATAAGGCGTATCTTAGGCTACTTTTATTTTAAAAATTTATTTATTTGACAACAGCGATCGAACAGTAACTTTTTTTTTAATTCCACGCAGACAAAGTCGCGGGCACCACTAGTAATAAATACAATAAAACCTTGAAATTTTTTTTATCTCGTTATTATCATTACATATATTAGGTACCTATTATTCACAAACTAAACAAATTTGGCTTTACCTGGAGGTTATTGGTTCAGTTATAACGAAAATTATTACTAAGTAGGTACCTACATACCAAAAATAATCAAATTCGAATAGGAATTGTCAAACGACATCTTTTCCTTGATTACAAATTATTTCAATATTTATTTAAATAGTTAAATATCGATAATGATGAATATTACATTTAACATATTATCAATTAATTATTTGTTTTTATTCAAATTATAGCAATATCGAAGACTATAGTTAATTTGTGACCTATTGATATGATATTTACATATACATTAAGCATTTATCTCTGGGCATGACCTAGCATCAGAGGGTAGTCGGCGCTCATTACAGTTAGTCCTGCCTCAGTGACAGTAAGATGTTACACCTAAGCCTATTCGTAGTTGTACTAACTTTAATCATTCCTAGTGAAAAAAATGTCCACGTAAACGGTATGGTTTTTTAAAAAGAAAGTGATTATTCATTTATTATTCAGTGATTCAGCTACGTTTAATTATTTCAGCTTTTAGAATATTTGAAATTGATGGAAAAGAAACAATATTAGCGTCAGAAAATGAGAACATAAGTATACAATGTAAATCTGATTATCCCATGACTTACTGTGGGTTTGTTCATCCAAGCGGAAAGCGATTTTCGTGAGTATTTTTTGTCTTTTAATTACTTTTAAACTTACATAAGTAGTATTACGTTTTACGATAATTTTTAAATATAGTGTTTTATTTTTCTGGATTAGTACATATAAAGTACATCAAGTAACTTGTTACCCGTACGTTATTATTAGATTCAATACCTTATGCTATCAAAAAGTGAAGTTTTAACTGTGTTTTTATCAAATAATTTTGGTATAGTGTTGTTTTCATTGTATATAAATACAAAAATAATCGATTTCATTAAATTAAAAATTGTTTAATGCTTATAGTTCTCAATTAATCCGAGTTTTAATTATACTTATTTATATTTACAGTTTCATCAAAAATATTTATAAATATATTAAAACTGTATGCTGCATACAAAATATCCGTTGTGTACAATCGTTATTGTGTATCTCCAAGGAGGCTGTGCTTTTTTCTCACAAAATGAAAAGTACGGGAAGCGCTTATTCCTTCCTAAACCTCTATTTTTTTTTTAAATTACATTAATATGATATAAAATGAACACTTTTTTACAATCAATATCATCGTATTTTATCAAGTATTTTTTTAATACTATTATAATAAAAAGAATCGATTCAATAAATATTATGTAGGACGTCAACATTTTGTATTTACGGATGATAGCAAAATAACGCGAGAATCACTTGACGAAATAAGTTGTTTTTTTTTTGTTAATCTATGTCAGTTAACTATTTTTCAACTAAGAAGAATATTGAGTACTAGCGGCTCGCCCGGCTTCGCACGGGTATTTTAAAACAATAAAAATTAATTGATACATTTTTTTTAAATATAGCCCAAGTCACCCGTGGATAGTGTAGCTTCCCAACAATGAAAGAATTTTTCAAATCGTTTCAGTAGTTTCGGAGCCTTTTCAATGCAAACAAAGAATCAAATCTTTCCTCTTCATAATATTTTGAATTATTATTCTGAATATTTATCCAATTTTTATTCAGTATTTTTTCTCCTTAAGCTAGTAAGTACAATTGTTAACTTATACGAAAACTTTTTATGAGTGGTAAACTCAATTATTGATTATCTAATAAATATCTACAATTTGGAGGCGTGTACTTTTGGATTATCCAAACTATTTTTAATTTATATTTATATTTATTAGATAAATGATTGAGATGTTTAAGAGGAAAGGATACCGGCTCTTTCTCCATACAAATGTAGTTGGCTGTTTTCTACTTGGATAATGACACTAGATCAAATATTTTGTAACATAAAACCTTTAACTGCCATGACCATGCCTATTATTATAATATTCTTTATTAAAGTAACCATTTTGTTATTCTCTATTAACTCATTTTGGTTAGTAAACAATATTTCTTACATACTATTTTTAATTTACATTAATTTACTTTAATTATTACAATTTTTTTTAAATAAATAAATGTTACAAGTAAATGTTACAATACACACGAATCACAGCTGCACCGTTCCATTTGCAATGGCACAGCAATGATTCATGTATATGCAATCCTGTCTACTGGACACCATGTCCAGAATTCCGTTGGCACTACCCATACCCTACGCACCAGAGACCCACATATTTTTCTCATGAGGGCGTAAAAACAATGTCATGTCTTATTTCCTATGTCTTGGTTTTTTTTTCATATTCCTTCAGTACCTACTCTAAATTGCTATTCTATTTCAAAACATTATCTTTTTGTACCGAAGTTAATGTAGGTACATTCTGAAATTCAATTATAAAAAAATTGACGACGCGTTGGCGCAGCGGTCACAGTACTGACTGTTGCGCTGGCGGTCGCAGGTTCGATCCCGCTCACAACAGATATTTATATTGGCCATATAGATGTTTGTCATTGTCTGGGCGTTTGTGCATGTGTATTGTGTGTGTACTACTGGGTCCGTTGAATGTCAAGCGTTTATTTATTTATCTTTATTTAAATTTATCTTTTCATGTATAATTTCATGGAACCAAGCCACTTTATTGTTTAGAGACGGTGGCATCGGCATGAGAAAAATTTCTAGTGTTGCTCACCCTGCGTTTCTTGCTTTTGTGCATAGTATCAAGGGACTATGTCCCGACATCTTAAAATCGAATTCAGTTAAAATCACACATGCTACAGATTCAATAGAAAACTGGATGTAAAGGTGTCTAAATGGCGATATACCGAAGGATGTTATAAAACAAAAACTTTTGGATATGCCAATTAGTTCACGGTTATTAAAATAAATTTGACGGTAAATCTTACAAATGACAAAAACCGTGCCAGGCTAGCTGTGTACAATAGAGTCGTATCATTTATTCTTTTATTTTCTATGTTTCGTTAAGACCGTAAATTAAGGCGAAGCAGTCAAAACTTGACCGATGAAATGGAACGATACGTGTAATGAGACATGGTTTCATTCTATTATTATGTGTAATAGATAGTAACCGATAACATCGACCTTTCTATCGAAAAAAGCGTTTGATATTTATCGGAATGTCATCGTAATAATTATTATTTACTGAACGGTCATTTGTTTTTAAGTTGTAAATTGTAAATATGTACCTATATAGTAATTTATTAAATGTTCATTATGTTAGATAATATATCTAATAATTAATTTGCAAATTAATTAACACTATATTGGATAATAGGTATAATGCTTAATTTGCAAATACCAAATGACCAAATTCATTAATGACATTCTACAACATTTTCTACAATAATATGTATTAATTACTAGCTGTGCCCCGCGGTTTTATCTGCGTTAATTTGGGAAAAAATAGCATTCCTCGGTAAATGGGCTATAAATGTATAGATTCGCTAGCAAAAATTGTCATATTGTCTAGAAAACGTTTGGTTATTTCACATATATCTGAGCGGTCGGTACTCCCACACATTATACACGGTTCTTCCAGCTTAAATCCCTATTTCGCTGGAATTCTGGGATAAAAAGTAGCCTATATGTTGCTCCACAATCTCCTCTATCTTCTGGCTAAAGTACTATAAAAATTGGTTTAGCTGTTTGAAAGATTAGCCCGGATAAACAGATACACAGACAGACAGACAAAAATCTTAAAATCGTTTGTGTGTGTTTTAGTAACGTGTAAATAACTAAATGTGCTTGATAAAACACAGTTATTGTGAAATCAGAGATAGATACTTTAATTTTATTATTGTGTATAGATTTAAATTAAAGCATTAATTCAATTAAGAGATGGTAATCAAAGATATATATTGCACCTACCATACATAAAAAAAAACTTTTTTTTTATATTTTATTACTTTATATTGATACAGATTAAGAACTACATTAGACTAAATAAGTACTCGTCGTAGTAAGGTATATCATTCAGGACAGATTTTGCAAGGATATCTTGCATTTAAGTAGGTCCAGTTTCACAGTTTGTGGATAACACTACTCTATGATAATAATATCCAACAGTTAATTTTTTTTTGATATACTATTCTTTTTTTACCATTTAATTCCAATATATTTATACGATACTTCTGTTCGAAAATTTAACTCTAAAAATCGCAGTTTATTAATTGAGGAGAGAGGTCCTAATGGCCTATTCTACATCCTACTGTTAAAGTCTATTCGTAACTTATTTGCAGGATAAAATTTATCAACAACCGGTTGAACCGGCCCTTAATCGCTTAAATTTTTACCAAACAGGTTTGCAGAACGAGCTGTTAGTGATGGAAAATGTGTCCAAAAGATTAAAGCAACAAAGGCAGACAGTGGAGAGTGGGGGTGTCATATTGGGAGAAAATCTTATCGACTGGAAACAATAAAAAAGATACACGTGCGAATAGTAAATGAAGTGGCGGCCATTGAACCTCTCATTATAGCTAAATTGGGGAAGTCTATTACAATCGCCTGTGCGACCACGAAGGGATTGATCCCGCTGAGCTATTGTCGTTTTGAACCACCAAATGGCCAATCTTTTAATATAGATTCATCAGTAACCGCAGAGAAGTTAGTATTGTTGTAATATCAGATTTTATTTCTACTACAAGGGCAGGAGACAAGCGCACGGATCTCCTGATGGTAATCAGTTATCTTAGCTTATGGACGTCTATAGCATCCAAAAGTAACATAAGCACGTTACCGCTTGCCACAATTCCAAAGTGCCTTGAAATGTTTTCAACATTATTATCGATATTAATTAAAAAAGCAAAAAAAAAATGGAGTTATAGAATTGTAGGTATTAATAGAGGTGTAGGATGTGATATTTATATGTATCAAGAATTCTTAAGAATTCGTAGAAATTATTAAGAGTAATTATAATGCGACATAATTAACGATTGGTAGGTACTCGGTAGGTATAGTGTTCTGTTTTTTATATATTTATATTAACTGATTAAAAACATGTATTTTTATGAAGATTATACGAGGTTTATTGGGGTAAACACGAACAACAATAACTTTTGGTTATTATTTTCAGTTCCATTTTGAAGAAATATTACTATCCGTCAAACAGTAGCCTTGATCGAGGAGACTGTGCTGTTACGATCAGTAAAGTGAAGTATGAAGATATGGGAGATTGGACCTGTGGGGCTGGACTCGACGACGGCAAGGAAATTTTCGACGTTATCACACTTGAGGTCGAAGGTGCGTATCACATGATATGGAGAAGTAATTATTACAATGTAATCGCCGACAATTACTTGCACACAAAAAATAATTTTGTTACAATTTTAAATCTATTATAAAGCTCCTAGTATTGCAAGCTTTCATAGGCCCCGGTAACTACTTACAAATAGGCGGACTGTATGCCTGTTTCATATCCTAATAGTAGATATAACAAAATCAATACTTTTGGCATTGTTAATTACCCGACTGCCAAGGAAGGGTTATGTTTTTCGCGCGTATCTTGTATGTATGTATGTAATATTCTTTACTACCCCATATTTCCAGAACAACTGAACGGATTTACATAATTGAGGTATCGTTAGGTTCGCCTTACCTGCCCAAGTGTTCTTAGATAGGTGACATTAAAAAAAATCAAACATGGCGGCTGCGCGAAGCCATTTTAATGAAAAAAAATTTTTTTTCTCGAATACTACAATATGGGTATCAAATTGAAGGGCACAATATAAGGATTTTAAAAAGGTATATCATGATTATTATTACCGTAATACTAATAAAGAAATACAATATTAAAGTTTAAAAAATGTGGACTTTGCTCTTTCCCACGCCTATGCCATTTCAAACTCGCCTCCTAGGCGACGATCAACTTCGGGGTGTAGCTTTTCTAATAAAATACAATGGTTAAAAAAAAAACATACAATTAAAATTACAAATAAAAATTAATAAATGTCACACCAATTTACAATTACATTAATAAAATCAATAACAAATACATAATACCAAATACAAACAAATAATTTTAATAATAATTTAATTATATTAAAACTAATAGTTGTTGACTTAAGCAGTCACCTATTTGCTAAAGGTCAGGCTTACGTTGCTTTGAGCAGAGTGAGATCTTTCTCCGGGCTTGCTATCAGTTTTCTTGACCCTAAAAAATTACTTAATCAACCACATGATGTAAATTGTTTTAATGAATTGAACCGATTACGTAATTTGTCTGACTAAAAAGACATAAATAAAATAATAATTAAAAATAAACAAAAAACCCGCCTGCGTGAAGAATAACTAATAGAAAATCAACTGAAAAAGCTGGAACAAGATAAAAATTCAATATGCACACAAAGTCAGCGAAATAAATAGAAACCATATCAAACATTTTGTGCTGTACATTTAAAATATATTAATATGGTAGTCCTTCGAAACTCTATGCAACGTCGTAGATAATATGCAGTCGGAGGCATGAAATTGAAGGATAAGTCAAATCATTCTCTCTTTGTGCATGTCTCCTTTTTCAGTTGCTGTCAGCTTTTTCAGTTGATTTTCTATTAGTTATTCTTCACGCAGGCGGGTTTTTTGTTTATTTTTAATTATTTGTAAAAGATTGCTCTGATTCAGCACATCACATGATATTTTGTGATGTTAGAAACTAAAAATATTTATTGCAAAAAATTAAGAAATATTCAGTTTTTATTTTCAATAGGCTTCTCAGTTTATAGTTTTCTGAAATAATAATAAAACAGCTTATCTCGTCAAGTGGTTCTCGCGTTGTTTTGCTATCATTCGTACATATAAATAGTTGATGTCCAACATAATATTTATTTAATCGATTCTTTTTACTATAACAGTATTAAATAATTGTGTTTGCAAGCAAACGAAAAAAAACCGACTTCAATTATATCGATAAGTAATACAACGTAGGTAGTCGAAAAATTAGTCAAGTAAATACGCATTATCAAAGATTACTCCTAAAGTTGTAATCCGATCTCGATGAAATTTAAATATAACCTCATGATAAACTTCGGCTTTCGATTAAATGAAAAATCATCAAAATCGGTACACCTAATAAAAAGTTATGCGGATTTTCAAGGGTCTCCCCTCGATTTCTCTGGGATCCCATCATCAGATCCTGATTTTCTTATCATGGTACCACCAACAAAAAAAAAAGAATTATCAAAATCGGTTCATAAACGACGAAGTTATCCCCGAACATACATAAAATATATACATATATACGGTCAAATTGGGTAACCTCCTCCTTTTTAGAAGTCGGTTATAAAATATTTCAAATTATATTTAAGTACCTGGGTGACCAAGCTCAGCTCGGTATTTTTAGTAAATCTTGAAGGATTAGTAGAAGAGAGAGTTAAAATAATTCGTTGCCGGTTTGGATGAAGTCTCCGGGTTGGCGGATATGATCCCTGCCATGAGAAACGATCGCTATCAAGTATTTATGATAACAATCGGGATCGACAGCTTTCCGAGGCACGATGGGGAGACCCACTGGAATAGGAAATTCAAACCGGAACGAAATATTTGTACAAATACAAATATCTATCCCGGGCCGGAATCGAATCTGCAATCCGTCAGTATTTTACGCGACTACTCACACCACTATGAAAGAGCGTTTGTTAAAAGCATATTATTGCATTGTTATAAGAAATATAGAAGCTTAAGAGTGAGCGCTTCCCATATTTTTTCTTTTGTAAGAATAAAGCACAGCCTCCTTGGAGGCGTACAATAATGGAAGTTGTTAATCTTCTTCTGTTTTATATTTTCTGATTCTACTTTGATTAAAAATATATATATGTATATAGAGCTAAATTGTTAATTTACGTTTGTTACACAAAAATTAATTGTGGTAAATCTTTTGATACCTACTACTAGGGTGGTAAACAAGCTTACAGTCCGCCTGAGCGAGTACCATAAGCTATAGACACCTACAACACCAGGAGCAAGCAAACGCGTTGCCGACCCCAGCCCTCCAGCCCCTATGGTAATCTTATCAATCGATAAGATTAAACTTGCAAATTGAAAGATCCATTAATTTTTGTTAATACATTTTTCGATTAATTTTAGGTATGAACGCGATGTCAAGAGCATCGACCGCTGGTATAACATTTGGGGGTATATTAATAGCAGTTACACTTGGTTCTCTGGGGTATATAGTGTGGAAGAAGAGAAGATTTTTAGGTCACAGATCTGCGGCGCAAGAAGAGATAGAAATCGAGGATATGAGTCAACAGCGCTCAAGTAGTCCACAGCCAGGGCGAAGTGTGCCAATGGTCGTCGTTCAGTCACCTTCTGATCCTGGAGAGCCAGGATCTTCACCACTTATGACAAGGTCATAAAGCTTTCAGTAGGAAGTACCATAGTGAAGTGTAGAATATGGACGTAGATAGGCAGGCAGGTGTGGTAATAGTGTTTTTTTTAAGAGTGAGATCCTGACGATCCTTTTTTGTATCTTTCAATACTTCTTAACGCGCTTCTATGAAGATCTTGTTGTTATCGTTATAGTGGTTAAAGCAACGAGTGTTTTTATCGTACCGATGTGCAAATACAGTTATTAAAAAAATAAAACTTTAATGTTTCCTTCGACAAATGTTCAAAACATAGTTTCCTAAATTTGAAAAAAAAAAACCAGAAATTAGAAAATAAGAAAAACCCACTTAACTGTGTAGTTATCGGCACGGATATTGAGCGCTGACCTTCAACATAACAGTAACGATATTTGGGTCTTTTGGTTTTTGGGTTGTATCATCGTAGAAGTGAGGCACTGGGGTTACGTAATCATATTGATTTACAATGATCAGCTGCTCCACTTCGTGTCAAAACTGTCACTCGTGCGCTTGTCGTGATTCTTTTCTCTCGCTCTAGGGGCGTTAAAAATTTGGTACTAATTATTATCTCGATTAAAAAATATATTGAATTTTTATAACGAATTGCTACCCACCAATAGGAATAGTAATCATAATTTTATGAATATAGATATAAATATTTAATGATTGCTTAATACTTTACATTTTATTTACTTTTATTTTTCTACGGAATGAAACTATTCTTTACTTGATACTTTACTTAATATTTTCTGTTTGGGATTTGTTGTTTACTATTTCTGCAGTGCGCAGTGATTCCCACTCTGTTACCGAATACTCAATATCTGTCCCGATAGCTTTTAACACTTACACGCAGCTACTGTGTACACAAGTTCACAAACATTGCACGCTCAGCAGCCTTGAACACTCCAACACCCCATAGGAAAAATCTCTAGGTATACTAATAGTGTAGGAATTCATGTCTTGAGAAATAAGTATTGAACGGAAATGACTTCCGACCTAAAATTCATTTATATATATATAAACCAGGAAGTCCTTATTAATTGTATATATCTTATTTACGT
Organism: Melitaea cinxia; assembly: GCF_905220565.1. Taxonomy (NCBI): domain Eukaryota; kingdom Metazoa; phylum Arthropoda; class Insecta; order Lepidoptera; family Nymphalidae; genus Melitaea; species Melitaea cinxia. The sequence continues at coordinate 13,722,738 of NC_059397.1, read as the reverse complement.
TATTTGTTTGTTTTTTTATTTGGTATTACAATAATTTAATTAATTATTTTAAAATTTGCAGGATCAAAGGAATTTTTATGATATAGTTATATTTATGATTTTTATTGACTTTTTTATTTGATTACGTACATAACAAAATATTGTTTCTTTTCTAAACTCGTATTATATTCTTATTAGTGTATACAATTTTGTCTATTATCTATTCTCGAGTAATTCTTTCATCTAACTATTTCAAATAAGTAGGTAAGTACTGCCTTCTTCTAGGTATACCAATAAAATTATTATCGACTTATACGTCCTTTTTAAATAGTTTTATTTTGTTATGTTGTAATAGCACATCATTTGTTAATATTTAATGTAATAATTATGTACAAATAATTTTAAATAAAATTAAAAAGACTGTTCATGTAATGTTGTATTTTTCATTATCTTATAAATTAAAATTAATTGTATATATTTTTTTATTGTTTACATAATTGCATTACTTAGCTGTGTGGTTACGGTAGTAAAAAATATAGCCATCCCCTCTCTTCCTGTGGGTGTCATAAGAGGCGACTAAGGGATAACTAACGGATATTAGGTATATAACGTACATAATATGTTAAAGGTACACGGACGAAAGTAAAGTATTTTATAACCGAGTGTCAGTTATAGAATAGTTTACAAGTGAAAATAGGATTTTCACATAAAATTTTTGGAACGAAGTTCCTTATGGCAGGCTTGACATTTGGCTGGGCGACTGAATTGAAAAAAATGTATAATACTAAAACCGTAAGAAAAATATATAACGGAAGTGACGTAATATCAGTCACACGACGTGTATAATATGACGTTTGTAAAACTAAAATATTACAAGTAAACTTTTTTTAAATTATGTAATTTTATACGGTTGACAAAAATAAATAGACATGTTTTTTTATTTCACTTAATAGTTTGAATTATTATTACTTTTGATTTACTTTATTTTACGGTATTTGTTATTTTCTAAAATACTAAATTTCCTAATTACTTTTATATAAAAAAATCAAGAACTAGAATATATATATAAAATTCAACATTTTTTTTCCAAATTGTGTTGCTTCTATACTATCCAAAGGAACTTCGTTCCTACCTGGTGTCCCATGACACCACATAATTTTTTTGGTTTATATTTCTCATAGAGATTTTTTAACCGACTTCAAAAAAGGAGGTATCCTAGAGAAATCGAGGGGAAACTCTCGAAAATCCGCATAACTTTTTACTGGATGTACCGATTTTTATGATTTTTAATTTAATCGAAAGCCAATGTTTATCATGTGGTCATATTTAAATTTCATCGAGATCTGATAAGATTTTAAGGTAATCTTTGATAATGCGTATTTACTTGACTATTTTTTCGTCTATCTACGTTGTATTACTTGTCGATATAATTGAAGTCGGTTTTTCTTCGTTTGCCTGCAAACACAATTATATACATGTAAAGTTTGGTTCCTGGATAATATTCATACTAATGGAGTTTTTTCGCTTATCCAGTTCTTACTTACTAAGGTTTAACTGTGTTTTCCATAAATAAGTAAAATAAAAATAAATTTATAATTAAGTTTTTATTATTCTTTAAAGTTATATTCACTTAATAACTAGGATGATTTAACATAACAGCTAATCTCTCCATATTGACAGCATACACAGAATGGCACGCTATAACATTTTTATGAATCAATAAAGTATTATAAAACTCGTCAATGGTTAACTTCTCGTCGTTTGGCTCCGCAGTTTGTGAACTGAAAATAAAATTTTAAACTTATTAGAATGTTTACTGCAAATCATTTTTTCTCTAACAATATCTTCTCAAGGCTCATACTTTAAATTAATCTCTCATTATACTATATAAAATGTATTATTTTAACCTGATATAAAAGAAGATTATTGCAGGAATGATTTAAAAACTATTTCTTTGTATTACTAAAAGGATAGGAGTAAATAGACATAAACAAATACTTTAGCCTATCGCAGTCCATTGCTGGACACAGTAGGGCGTTAGGGTAGGGCACGGTAGGGCGTGGTAGGGCGAACGCCCAGTGCGCTGAATATAAGGGGACGCCACAGGCTCTGACTCTGATAGGTAGGTAGATCAGATAATTGTTGAATGAATACTGAATAATGTCAATTATCCAATCCAATATATTTAAAATATTAAATTGCTGAAAACCACGATGAGAGAAGAAAAGAGTCCGCCGATATAAATACTGAAAAATTAAAATTTCATCATTTTTTTTTTTGTATATTGAGGGCTGATTTTACTGAACAGTTATGTAATTACATCCATTGCTTTTTTAAATATAGGATTGAATTGCAATCAGGGGGCGCCCTCGAAACTAAAACCGCAACTGGCTGGACATAAGGCCTCCACAAGTTCGCGCCAAAAATAGTGTGGATTCATGTGTGCGGGTTGGTGACCGCAAGGCTGGCCTTGTCGCACCGAAGGCGCTGCTGCCCGTCTTCGGCCTGTGTATTTCAAAGACAGCAGTTGGATGGTTATCCCGCCATCGGTCGGCTTTTTAAGTTCCAAGGTGGTAGTGGAACTGTGTTATCCCTTAGTCGCCTCTTACGACACCCACGGAAAGAGAGGGGTGGCTATATTCTTTACTGACATAAACAAAATAAACATTAATTTACTTATAAATACATTCGTAATTATCTATATCCATGTATCTACTCTTGTATGAATATCACAATTAAGTAAGTTTTTTAGTAATAATATAAAAAACTAGCTTTCGTCCACTTTTACTAAATTATTTTGGCTCTAGACTTTACCTATATATTTTGGACACTGACTGAAGTAAATCCTGTGGAAACAGTTGAATACGAGGCTATTATTACTTGGTCTTTTTATACTATAAAACAAAGTTTCCCACTGTGATTGGGATTTTCACATGGTATTTATCATTTCACAAGGAAGGTTTAGGATACATGTTGTTAACTTTGATGTAATTTGGTTGAATGACAATAATTGTTAAAAGCCGGAGTAACTAATGGTAGCTTATTATTGTACCACCACCCATTCTAACTACTAAAAAATGGTTACATATGATACAGGTATTGAAATGCTACTTAGACAGAAGCATACTACCCTTTCAATGCCGGGGTGGATAGCTAGTCCCTACTAATATTATAAATGTGAATGTAAGTTTGTTTGTTACGCTTTCACACGAAAACTACTCAACCGATCATCATGAAACTTTGTACACATATTTTTGGAGGTATTAGAAGTAGCATATGATACTTTTTATTAAAAAAAATAACAATGCGAGCAAAGCTGCGGGTAAAAGCAAGTCTTATATAAATTTAAATGCTTTTTTTAATAAAGAGAAACTATTCTTACCTGCATGCTATTTCAAATGCCGTTGAATGTTCAACTTCATCAATAGTGGGTGGACACCTCGGGCCTAAGGCATCCATACTGTCATCAAGATGAACCCTTCCATAATTTTGAGGATCATATAGCTTATTACTGTTACGCAGCCACATATTTGGCATATCCCCACCAATATCGTACAAAAATCTTTCATTTCTTAACTTGTAACCCTTTCTCTGTGAAACCACTGTACTTATAATGTTTTTGAGGAAATTTTGAACGGCAACCACTATAATATCTGCTGCATCATCATCCGCTCCTTCTAAACCCAGTTCCCAGGCTGCTAACATAAACCGACCCACAACCAGGGCATGGTCTGGGAGAAATACTTCCTGTAAATATTTCATAATGTTGCTATTAAATAATTATGACATTAAAGTAAATTTATAATAAAAATTATAGTGACAAATATCAAAAATACAGTTAAAAAAGAAATTTTTTTTTTTATAAATTGACACCTTCAAGTAATCTTATGCCAACTCTATTTATGATAGATTGGCGAAATTATCTGTGCTCATTTGGCACTATTGAAAGCCATTAATCAAGAAGAAGAAGAAGAATAAAATTTATAGGTCTCGTAAGCTCACAGTAGAAGAAACTTAATATAAAGACATTTATAAGTGGTTTTGACTTAGAACCAGAAACAGTACTCCTGGAAGGTGTCAGAATGTGCTCTTGACTTTTTGACTTTTCTGTTTTGCATCGCATGTATTAAAATAAAAATTGTCAGTAGTTTTAGTGGCTTAAATATCAAACAGAGTTTAAATTAAATATTAACAAAGCTCAGATCTTTGTTTAACCTCACCTGAGTTGCATACTTGACTCCATCACTACCCGCTCCTGGGGGCGAAGTTGGTGGCAAATACTCCAATAACTCGGCAGGCTCAAAGTTTGTTTTCTCTGATGTGCGAGAATTTCTCTTATTCCGTCTGCTATTTCTGTTATGTGAATTAGCCTTTTCTTGAGCAATTGTTATCGAAGTTTCTGCCAAACCTTCAACTTTGTTTAGTAATGCGAGTAAGAATTCGTTGTGATAATGCACTTGGTCGGGGCTCAATAAAGCGCGGGCTTCTGTGTCGAACTCTTCTTTGGTTAGTTTCATCCGGAACCATTGTTTCATGTGATTGAAGTATTTTGTTGACTTTTCACCTAAAGCATCGTTCAGTTTTCTACGAGATACATTTAAAGTGTCCGTGGACATTTTATTTTTAATGTAATTAAGTATAAAATTTAAAATATAAGTTATTTCACACGTGAGGAAGAATTGAAATATCAATTGAAAAGAATTGTAATTCAGGATAGCATTAACACTTTACACAAGTTTTTATTACTAAGTTTCTTATCAATTATCCAAAGCACTGCAAAATGCAAATACCTGTGTATTTTAGTATACGATAATATTTTTATTTACACATTGATTGACACTGACAGAATTGATTGAATAAAATGACACGCTAACTGTGGGCGCGTTCCACCTAAGGCCCACAACGACGTTGACGTATCGACTTGTCGATCCTGTGGGCCTAGCCAGTGAGGTCAAGAGGGTGGCGCAGAGCTTAGGCAACTCTGCGTTTTCCTGACGAGCGTTCTAGGCGACACAGTCTGATGCTGTCTAAATCGTCTGCAATAGACGGACTAAGGCCAATGACGATAATGGTGAATTAATAGATTTTAGAAAAATGCTGGTGAAAAGGTCGTAGACTCAGCTTATATCTTCACAAATCCAGCTCAGTGAGCGTTACGTACCAACTGTCTGATGAAATTCTACAGTCGCCTATATTAATGTATTGATAGCTTCACTTTTTGCAAATTTGATTCCGATTTTTGCTGCTCAAGGAGCCATTTTTTGGTAAGATAACGAAATTTCAAGCGAGTTGCAGCAAATCTAATGGGAGGTGGGATGTCGTTCCAACATTTGAAAGCTGCAAAGCGAACACTACCTCTAAATGCTATTAACAATAAGGTTTGCGATACGCGATGACCGATAATTATCTGTGTCAGATGCGTTTAGCCACCTCAGTTTTTGTGCCAAGTATGATGGTCTATTGTGCTTTCTCAGATCAAATACGATAGTATTCAATTTAAGAGTACGTCTATGCTTCATATTAAGTACTATAAAACTATTAAAGAAATGGGTTATATTAGATCCACGAGGAATATTAGGGTAAACTGTGAATGAATATTTTTGTGGATTCAAAATAAGGTCATGTTTCAAAGAATCATGTAAACAAAGAAACGACATTTAAAGTTTATTATTCACAGTGTCAATTTCTTTATTAATCTTTTTTAATAATCAAAACAAATTAAATAAGGTTTAGTCTTAAACGCAATATCATCTCTTTCCCAATCCATCAATTTATAATATCTTCATTTGCATTGACAGCACTGCTTTACGACCAGTACGTAACATTCAAATCAAAGTTTTGTTTACAGGTGAGTTTTACTTAAGTTTAAGAGTGTAATAGTGTGTAAGTTTCTCATAGAATATAACTCAGGCAAATAAATCTTTGTTTACAGAGCAACACATCGTTTTATTTCATTGTCAACAAGATCCGTACATTATAAAACGACATTTAACGTTTATTATTCACAGTGTCAATTTCTTTATTAATCTTTTTTAATAATCTAAACAAATTAAATAAAGTTTAGTCTTAACCGCAATGTCATCTTTTTCCCAATCCATCAATATAAAATATCTTCATTTGCATTGACAGCACTGCTTTACAGCCAGTACGTAACATTCAAATCAAAGAAAAGTTTTATTTATTTCCTTACATATATATACACACATTACATACTGAAAGTTATTTATTATCATACGAACAACTTTTATAATAAACTAGCTGTGCCCGCGACTTCGTTCGCGTGGAATTTAACAAAAAAGTTATTATTCAGTTCACAGAGTTTAAAATAAATAAATTTGTAAATTAAAAGTAACCTAAGTTACTCCTTATTACATATTAAAAACAACTATTAACCTCGCCAACATGATCAAATTTAAATTATTTATATCCAAAAAGAGATTGATGATGACGTTTTTGAAATCTCATAGATGGCGCTGCTTTAAAATTGTCTTTAAACTACTCATATTCATTTAATTATGTTTATCAGCCTAAGTTACTTATATTGCGTGGTTTTTATAGTGTGAAGCTAGCTTATAGCATGGTTATTAACATAATAACAACAACATTCAAATATGCGTCGTTAGATTACACGTTCTTATAGAATGCGTTGAAGAAATAAAGGTTTACTGCTCGTTCCCCGTAGGTGATAGCGTGATAATATGTAGTCTATATGTTGACCCGACTTCTTAATAATATTCGTGTCAAATTTGGAGTAAATCCATGCAGTACTTTTCGAGTTTATCTCGGACATACATACAGACACACAGAAAAACAGACAAAAATTCTAAAAACTATATTTTCGGTATCGATTGTAGATTACACCCCAAGTATTCTTTTAAAAAAAATGTACAGTTTTGACATTCCTACCATTTTATTATAATTATAGATTAACATATGCAGACAGCTACAAATATATATTTTAATTTTTTATTAACAAACACCTAACTTAACACCTAATTATTATTATTAGACACCTAATTTTATTCATATAATATTATGTCATAGCTATAATATTTATCTTTAAAGTATTGCTTTGCAAAATTACTTGGCTTAAAAAAATATACCTATGATTTCGTTAAAAATATGTATATAATTAATTTAACTAATAAAACAAGAAGCAAAATTTATTCAATATACCTATTGGAATCGTAATTCCTACTTAAACCACTTTTTATTAATCCAAATCTTAATTGTTAGTACTTTTCTGTTGTACATGTGTCGCCCTAGCTTCGCACTATTTTATTTTGTTATTGCAATGTGTCAACATTGATTCATACCTCTAAGTACCAAACAAATATTTTTAACGTTTATTAAAATATTTGATTTACAGAAGTATTATTTGTTTTATATTTTTTGCAGGTTTTCTTCAAAATTCAAATGCTAGGACACCCCAGGTTAAGCTAACTAATGTAAGGTTAATTTATGTTACCACCGTTTTATCGTATGAACCAAGGGTGTATTTTATAATTTAAAGTATAAAGTATATATTTATTAATAGTTCTTAGTTCTAGGTTTCAGTTTAATGTGGACTCCTTCATCCGATCTCAATATAAGTTCCGCACATAGTCCTAATTCTTTCACTTCCACTGGTAACAAAACAAAATTCTTGACAATACTCGCTATTATAACTTTCATTTCCATCATAGCGAACTTTTGACCTGCAAAAAAGGTGCGTATTTTATAATGCGTGTTCCATTCCAGTTTTTGAAACGAGTCCCTATTAATTTATTTGAATATATTATACATCTACACCGAAAACGTTGCGCCAAAGGCGGACCTTAATTGTCACAGCCGTATTTACCAGTTGACCTTAAGAACAACCTTACACATTGTTGAAATAAATGTATAAAAAAAAAAAACATTTTAAAATATCAATTAAAAATTAAAGATTACAACTTGGTAAATATGGAAACAAACATTTACATACATACATACATACCTACAGAAAGTATTAATAATTTTATACACGTGTATTATTATTTGTCTGTGTCCGAAACGTAAATTTGTTGTCACATCGGACAATAATCTATATATATAAAAATTTCGTGGGATGAATTTTTATCAAATTTTGTAAGCATCTGTAATTTGGTCCAACTTGGTAGATAGGGTAGTTTTTATCTCAATTGGACCTGGTAGATGGCGCTGCTATCCTTAGGTAAGGAATCAAATTTGGTAGCTATATATATTATATATATTCCCTATATACATATGCATAGTTTCCAATTTTGCACCTCAACAAATGCCCGCTTTTGTAGGAACGTTTTAAGATTAGCTGGTAGAATACCTATGCTTTTAGAATTAAGTATGCCTGTTTTAAATAAATAAAGTTTATTCATACCAATACAATTCCTGGGACCAGCACTAAACGCAAGCCAACTAAACGCGCTCTTCGCCGAATTAGCAGATACAGTGTCCAATCTCTCAGGACGAAATTCTAAGGGGTTGTCATAAAGTTCCGGATGCCGATGCAGTTCGAAAAAATTAACGATAACTGTTGAACCTTTTAACAACTTTACATCACCAAGATCTAAAACAAAAATATATATAATTTTATTAATATTCTTTCTTTAGATATAAAGTAAAATGGGTATTATTGTAGTTAGCTATTCTTAAAAGATATTTTTATAGATAGAGCGTTCATTATTAACAACACAAAACCATAACAAGCTATACACCTACACCTTCCTCATTGTTCACTCTGCTAATTTGTGAAATATATATGTATGAAAACCCGTTCTGTATTTTTTGAGTTTTTCGTGAATAGAGAGACAAATACGGGGTTCGTTTTATAATAAGTAGTGATGATGATGGTAGTGAATAAAGACGGGAACAACATGTAGAGCGGGTAAAACTACGAATTACTTGTGTTAATATTTTAAAAGAAGGTAGGTACCATGTTAATAAATATTTCTTAAAATACTGAGCTCAAATTAAGTCAATTCAAAACAAACTTGTGTACTTGGTACGTTCGCGATGACCTTTGTCTTTATAGATTTGATTATTAAAAAAACCCAAATGACAATATACATATATTTAAACTAACGACCTCTGCCCGTACATATTTTTTTTACACGATAAGTAATCAACAACATATGATATACTTACTAAAACCTTCCCCGACACACGATGCATCTTATGATTTGTATATATAAGTATCATTCCGATCGGTTCAGTAGTTTTCGTAGTATAACTAAAGAAAAAAACTGGCTCTCCATTTATTAGTATATCATTATCATTATAATTATATATAATAAAACTAAGTTGATAAAATGTGCGTGCCGATAAAACTTAAAAAGGAGTCCTGGTACGATAAAGGGACTTATATATATTATAGTGTGATAGCCCTTTTCCCCCTCGAACAAGAAAGTTCCCGTTTTAACCTAAAGGACGTGTTTTTAAAGATATAAGGGCTTTTCCAACCCTTCAACTTGGAAAATAAGTGTGGCGCCATCTGCTGTCGAGTATTTGACTTCATTCAGAACAACGATTATTTAGGTTGCATTTCGAAAGGCGCTGCGAGCAATTGCAGCATGGTAGTAATGGCGCGAAATTAAAAATTCCAATTTCAATAAAGTCTTAAATTACATTTGTTATTATAATAAAGTTATTAAATTTTAGGTATTTATACAGCAGTAGCTAACTTATATTTTGGAGTTAAAGCGACATAGTTTTAGTTATTCAAATTAGTTCTGACAACATTTTAAAATTTAGTTTATAAATTTCGCGCCTTTACTACGTATGTTACAGCTGCAGAACCTATTGTTACGGCGGACGATAATGTCGAGAACATTCTAGAAGGTGTGAGAAAGAAAATATTCTCAACCTTACTCGAATATCCTACAGCCTAGCTCTCTGAATATATAAGAGCCCGGTGTCGCCCACCAAAGTTAGTTCGATTTGAACAGCGAAGCAAGCGATTTCGAAACGAAAAGGAAAGAAGTTATTTTAAAAAAAAGAGGAATTGGAAATTTTTGTTAAATATTCGTGCGAATCCGGGGCGGGAAACTAGTATAAGATAAGATAAGATACCTATATTTTAAAATTTGCTTTAGAAATAAATTATTGAAGAGCACAGTGGTTCATTGACACAGGCTTTGCTTATCACACGAACCAGGGAACTCATTATTGTATGTAAATATTTTTATGAATAAAGCATTAAAGCATTGTTATTTCGAATAGTTATGAAGACTTATTTTAAAATTCTTCTTGAATACTCTTTTTTTTCAGTTTGACGGTAAATTTGGCAAATATTTCCAAATATTAAACGCAAAACAATACATACAAACAAAAATCCGTGATCACATATTCCCCGTGATCACACATTCCTTTAGAGCGCATTAGACAAAAGAGAGGCTGCTTAAAATATTTATAACCTTGTTAGTTGTTGAATATAAAAATGTAGTATACATATTTTTGTTCCGATATAATATATATCGTATATATTATATATCGTAATATTTTGAATCAATACAAAAAGAGGCACCTATAATGAGGTGTAATATTTTATTCGGATAGCAAATATAATTTATGTTCTATTATTTTAGATTTGAGTCAAGACTTTGCATACTTGCAATGTTGTATTGAAATGAAACCTACAACCCTAGTTTCACGATGCAGACTATAAAATTAGATAATGTTATTTCCAATTAGGCCTGTTAAAATGTCCCATATTTTTTAAAACTTTAGATAATATCTATGCCTCCAGTGATAAGTGATATAGGTAAGTCATATACAAGACGATTTTTTGTGCGTTTTGATTTAAATGCAATTGTTTTTAATTTTTCGATTCAACTCGACAAAGTAGAAAAGTTACTATTTTAATTTAATTATAAACTTACCAGTATCTTTCGTCACAAGTCTTTCTACCAATGGTACGGAAGGATAAATCCGAAGACCTTCTCTTATAACAAGTTCAAGGTATTTCATTTGCTGCAATTCCCTGTGTCAAAAAGTATATTCAATTAGGTATAACGTTAATTGCATAAGAATTTTTTTTATGTCACTCGGTCGGCAAACAAGCGTACGGCTCACCTGATGGTAAGCGATTACCGTAGCTTATAGACGCCTGTAACACCAGAAGCATCGCAAGCGCGTTGTCGACCCAATCCCCAATCCCCCCAGGAGCTCTGGTCACCTTACTCACTAACAGGAACACAATACTGCTTGAAAACAGTATTATTTTGCTGTGATGCTATTAGTAGTGTCTCACTTGATCTCGGAATAAAAAATTGTTCTTTTATGTAATTGGAATACGAAAATATGTTACGATGCGATATAACAGGCAATTTTCTGTAGAAATGTTACATAAAAGTGGTTTTTTCATTAAATATCTCCAAAAATAAACAATTGAATATTAATAGCTTATAAGGACCGTATAATTCAGTTCTGATTTTGCATTTGATGAAGTACTTACCATGGTTACCTTATATTAAAGTTAAAGTTGTATGTTGCTTTTGTCCTCTAAAAACAAGAATTCAACGTTTTTGTTATTAAAATATACATACGTGTATGTTGGATCCCTATCTAATTTTTCGCCGAGTATTTTTTTCTGTTCTTCTATAAGTTTTTCTTGAATGTCGGGATGATGTGAAAGACAGTATAGCGTAAAACAGATTCCAGACGTCGTTGTGTCGTGACCCTGATATAGAAACGACATAATAAAGTTTTAAATATATATATATTAGCACTATATACGACGCTTTGGCGCAACGGTTACAGCACTGGTTTGTGGCTGTTGCGCTGGCGGCGGCGGGTTCGATCCCCGCACATGACAAACATTAGTATTGGCCATACAGATGTTTGCCGTAGTCTGTGTGTTTGTGCAGTCCTTGTGGCTCCACCAGCGTGCTTCGGAGAGCACGTTAAGCCTTCGGTCCCGGTTGTTATCATGTGCACCTGATTGCGCTCGTTATTCACAGTAGGGAATATACTTATACGCCAAACCGCATTTGAGCAGTGTTGTAGATTAAGCTCTGATCCTTCTCACAGGGGAAAGAGGCCCAGCAGTGGGATATTACAGTCTGAAGTGCGTAAATTAAGCAAAATTAAAAAAATTGCCTATAAAAGTCCCTAAAGTGTGGATTTTAATTTTAAAATACTTTTCTTTTTTATACCACTAGGTCGACAAACAAGCGTACGGCTCACCTGGTGGTAAGAGATTACCGTAGCTTATAGACGTCTGCAACACCAGAAGCATCGCAAGCGCGTTGCCGACCCAATCCCCAATGCCAGCCTGGGGGGGCCCAGGAGCTCTGGTCGCCTTACTCGCCAACAAGAACACAATACTGCTTGAAAACAGTATTACTTAGTTGTGATCTTCTGTAAGGTCGAGGTACAACCTCAGTCGGGCTGCTCCATATTTTGAGCAGGAAATTCCTGCTATGCCCTACATCAGTTACTACTGCGGGTTTGCAGAGAATTTCCTTAACAAAAATAATTTAAAGTGCTTAGACACCTACTTAAGATTAAAGATAAGTCTGATGACTTTAGATCTCTAATTCGCGATGGAAACGTATTGCGACACATACGAGATAAAAAATAAAAAGATTTTATAATTACAAATACATATAAAATTCAAGCGAGAATCGAAACCGCGATTGTTATTACAAAGATAATAGGCCTCTTGTCCTAACAATGCTAGAAAGTAGAAAGACGTCATTCTAATAAATTGTCTTAAAGGAATATAAATAATTAAAAAAAACCTGAAAATAAAAGTATTTTAATAAGTACATAAAAAATACAAATAATTAAATAATTACCTCGAACATGAATGTCTCTACTTCTTCTCTGACGTGTTGGTCACTAATCTTAACACCATCGACTTCAGATAGGAGAAGTAGATCCAAAAATGCATATTTGTTCTTAATACCTAAAAATTAAATTGACGATATATTACAGAAGTTAAGTAAATATCTGCTGTGTGGTTACGGCAGTAAATATTGTAGCCACCGCCTCTCTTCCCGTGGGTGTCCCGGTTCTTGTTCGAGGGGGGATAAAAGGCTATCACACTATATAAGTCCCTTTATCGTGCCGGGACTCCTTTTTGAGTTATATCGGCACGCACATTTTATCAACTTACTTTTATTATATATAATGATAATGATAATGATATTTTTGAAATATGTATTTTTTGTGGTATATATGGGCACAAATCGCCAATGATTGGCAACTATGGATATTTATGTTTTCAGTTTATCGTTAAAGTGAATATTAGCGATGAAACGGATATCCGGTAATTATCCGGTATCCGGCCTATCCGGCCTTGTTTTCACTATCCGGCCCTATACCAGATAGTAATTCAGTATCCGGCCGGATACCGGATAGTAATTCAGTATTCTCATCATTGGTCTAAGTACGTCTATTGCAGACGATTTAGACAGTGTCAGACAGACACTGTGTCGCCTAGGACACTCTTCAGGAAAACGCAGAATTGCTTATGCGCCACCCTCTCGACCTCACTGGCTAGGCCCACAGGAACGACGACTCGATACGTGTGGAGCCAGTTCGGCTGCAGGAGTCTTTTGCATTTTAGAGCTATGCCACGAATGCTTGACGGAGACCCCATTCCGGGTTTCAAATGAAGTTTTCCTTCTCCAGGACTCTGATGATTTTGATCCAGGTTTATCCTTCGGTCGCCTTTTACGACCCCCACGAGAAGAAAGGCAAGTGTGTGTGTGTGCGATACACCAAACAGCTAAGTTCCGCCGGATATCCGGTGGCCGGAAATTCGGCTGTTCGGCCACATGGTTGGCCCACACAAAACTGTTATTTATTGAAATCTAATATTTAATAGACACATTTTTGGCTAAGATTTAGATTAGGTAAAACCGAATTTCGGGACCGTAGGGGGATGGGGGAGGGGAGGGTGGGGAACACTACCCCTGGTACCACTATCACACCTCGGAACCCCATGGTTATGGAGATATCCATGGTTAAAGTTTTGAGGTTAGAAGAAGAATTGGTCATTTGTTAGTTAAGTGGCCTCCAATTTATGGGGTGAAATGGGGGTGGGAGGGTAAAGGGTGGTGGGGAGGGTGGGTTTTTTAGCCCCCCGTAGTGTGCGTTTCGCGTAAACCTCGTGGTTTCGAAGATATCGTGTTTGAAGTTTTGGGGTTAACTTTACGTGATTCAGAGATATTACAATACCTTAGAGCTCCGTGTCCGACTCCACCTTAACTCCGGTGCAGCGGGAAGTGCACTCATATGCTCCATTCACCAACTTTCACGTTTTATTTTCGAACAAATTTACGTAAAAACGATCTCGATTGCAAGATCAACAAACGATACGAACTGACGCTTAACGACTGACAAATCGACATTTTTAAACAAAATAACGCGTCAGACATAATATTCTAATAAAATTAGTAACATTGCGTGCTAGAATATAGGTTTAGAAATTCGAAAAATACCCAAAACCGAATCGGAGCACCCCACTGTCCACGTGGTCTTGGTCTGTCCTACCCCTAGAGTGTTTTTTTTGTGCCGCGGAGGCGCGGAGGGAGGGCAGCCCTCGCCCGCCGTGCGAAAGCGCGCGAACGAATGCGTAGAGGAGCGGCTGAGGCTGGTCGCCTTCGGCGACCAGCCTCCGCTGCGGAACGGAGCATGAGTGAGCGTGCTTTCGCACGCAAGGGCGGAAGGGCTGCACTTCCCGCAGCGCCGGAGCCAAGCGTTCCTCTAACTTTCGAAATTCTTCTTCTAACCTCAAAACTTTAACCATGGATATCTCCATAACCATGGGGTTCCGAGGTGTGACAGTGGTACCAGGGGTAGCGTTCCCCACCCTCTCCCCCCCCCCATCCCCCCACGGTCCCGAAATTCGGTTTTACCTAATCTAAAGCTTTACCACATTTTTGACTGTTTGAATGTTTTGAAGACGTTTGATGTTTCATTTATTGTTAAAATACTCAATTTACTGTGTTTACCCAATTTACAAATGATCGAATAAATAATCCTTTGTATTACATAAATCATTTGAAGTTATTTAAATTTAGTAAAACATTTATTATAAATATTACGAGTAGGCTGTATTTTAAGAATTATTTTAGAGTACCTGACTTTATTTGATTTTTTTAAAAAAGAAGTTGTATTTGATATGTATCTATTGTATGGAAACTATAAAAGCGGTTGATTTATGTGAGGATCGTTCTGTTCTTTATCAGCGATTGTGCGTAAATAAACTAAGAAATACTTAGTGTGTTATTTTACTGTAATGGACTCAGAGCGCCGAAACTCTGGCCTATCGCCAACATATACTTAATAATATAGTATTTTATCTTATACCCAAATCAGAATTTTCATTTAAACTTTTGTTTGAATTTTTTATTTCTTCACGTCGCATTTTGATGACCTTTTCTGAGTGAGAGTGGAGAATTTTCAGAGCATCGTCTTGTTGTTTTTTATATTTAAACAATTTGAAAAATGCTTCAACACCGAAAAATGGATTCCTCATTCTCATCGACAATATCTTTACGAGACTGAAACGAAATATATTTTTTTTAAATTCATGGTCATTAATACTATGGCTTATAATTACTTAAACCGGGATATTTACCATATTTGTTGTTAATCATTTTGAGTTTCCGATATTTAGGTACTATTTCAAGCGTCATGGTCACGGCCCTGGTGAAAATTCCAGCCCAGATAAAAACAGATAAAAAATTTATGAAAATTGTGTGATAATTTTGGAATCCCTGTTTCACAATAGTTTACAATAGCTTCTCATACAATCATCGTTTTTTATTTGGAACTTTCAGCAGGGGAGTGCACTGACTAGTGACGTGACCATGCACATGGAAAATATCTCATTTTACATATAAATTATAGTAAAATAAGTAAAGTAATATTGTTAAAGTATCTTTAACATTTATTAATTTTTAATTATTGATTTATTTGTATGATTTGCATGTTACTTACATCTCAATTGCTTTAACGTATTCAGATTCACTGTTATTCTGAGCATCGACAGAGACTCCCATGATTGACTCTAAAAAAAAACTGCTTTTTTAGTACATTGCTAATTTGTTGCATTTATTTATTAATTTAGTTAGTTTAAGTTTTAATATTTGAAAACGCTTTTTCGTATATATATATATATATATATATATATATATATATATATATATATGTATATATGTATATGTCCTAAATGAATTGCTCCAAAAAGAAGACCAGTCAAAATTATTTAACGTTATATAGAATTTATACTTTATTTTTACTAGAATCTATACTTTCCTCAACAATAAACAATCAAAGTTCAAAACAATAAAATTATGCCATTAGGAAATAAACTCATAGTGCTGACAATTAAAATAAAACGTTGATGAATACTAAATGTTGGTAGGGCACAGCAGGAATGTCCTGATCGAAATCTAGAGCAGCCCAACTGGGGAAGTACCGCAAGTTTATAGAAGATCACAGCTAAATAGCACTGCTTTCAAGCAGTGTTGTGTTCCTGTGGTGATTAAGGTGACCAGAGTTCATGGGGGGGGGGGGGTAAGGATAACGCGCTTGCGATGCTTCTGGTGTTGAAGCATTCTATAAGTTACGGTAATCGCTTACCATCAGGTGAGCCGTACGCTTAATTGTCGACATTGTTGTATAAAAAAAGGAATAACTTTAAGACGTCATGTACAAAATTATAAGACATTTTTAAGCTTGCACTTATAAAAATCAATCGACATAAAAGAAAATACACAGTCATTATGTAGTTTAATAAGTGTAGCCTGAGAGTGTAGCATTGTATTCAAAAATAATGATTGATCCATTCGCGCAGGAACCGACCGAGATTCTTTCTTGCTTTCTCTGCCTCAGGGTTCTGAGTCCGAGTCCGTATATTTATATATGTTTTACGAATTCAATAAACAAATGCATTATAAATTTGTATATCATATAGCTATTTTCTGTATTAAGTTGCGTATCTTGGAGCAGTCGATCGTGAGTGGATGCTAAAAATATGAATATATTTTTGATTGATTGATTTTATTTAACATTCCCTCGGTACATTTTATTACAAACCTGTTACGTTATCCAGGGCGGTCAACGCAATAACAGGGAAAGTGTCAAAAGCTTTACCATCCGTAAAGTTTTGTAACTTTTTCAATAAAATCTTTTCGTTTTTCAAGAAAACTGTCAAATAGTTCTGCAGTATGTTGAAGTGAAAGGCTGGCGTTAAGAATTTTCTTGTCGTTCTCCATCTTCTACCTATAAAAATAATTTATAAGTATTATTGCTTTAAACATGTTTATTATAAGAGTTTTTATTAATCTACTACCTGACCTGTCAGTCGTTAGCCTGTCTTACGGACTGTCAAACGGATGAACTTAATAATGGCAATATTTATAACATTTTTTAAAAATTAAGGCAATTTATTTACTTTTTCATCCAAAAAAAAATGTTTAGAATTAAAAAAAAAAAAACATAATCGGATACGCTAATATTGAAATTTGTTTTTTTTTTTTTTCAATTTATTGGCCAATACATAACAAATACATTTTAATTTGAAATTTAAGTACCACGAAAACCTCGCGGGTTTATCTGGGTACAGAGAGTCACTCAGTTAATTCAGATTGTTTTTGTAAAAAATATTTTTTTAAACGTGATTTGGTTTTCGTGGTACTCTTATACATTTCTTGCAGTTCTCTGGGCAGTTCGTTAATATATTCGGGTATTAAGTAGTCGTCAGTTCTCTTTCCATACTTATTGTTAGTTTTTGGTAGGTGATATTTAGGGTTTGAATCAAGTTTACGTAAGCCTATAGGTCTTAGTTTTTCATTTAACAAGGTTGTATTATTAATTTGGGTTAGAACAGAAAATTTAACTCTATCATATATATTCATAACATTACAATGACGAAAGAGCTGATTATAGTTGTTCTTATAATTATTAAGTATGCGTTTAGGTACAATTGTTTTTAATAATCTTAACTGTAAATTGTAAATATTTTCTGAAGGGGGAACGAAAATGAGATGGGGATCCATTTTTATACCAATAAGTAGGTACTATACATATATAAATATAGCATAATGAAATTCTTTTCTTGTAATTTTATATTAGATTATTAAATAAATATGTGTCATATAACATATACACACAGTCGTCTGTTTCTACGGTAAGCAACTTAATGCGACTGTTATAGCCAAATATTTTTATGGAATCGAACCTTGGAGCAGAAAAAAAAAGCCTCTGTAAACTGCGCCAACGGGGTAGTCAAAATTTTTTTAAGATTACTACTCAATAATCTAACATTTAAAATAATTAAATAAAATAGTAATAATTGTGTTTGTTTGCAAACAAAAAAAAACAACTTCAATTACATCGATAAGTAAGTAATACAACGTAGGTAGACGAAAAAATAGTCAAGCTAACACGCGTTATCAAAGATTGCTCAAAAAGTAGTCTTCAGATCTCGATGGAAATTGAATGGCACCACAAAACAAGAAACAGCATTTGATTAAAATAAGAATCATCGAATTCGGTACCCACCCAGTAAAAAGATACGAGGTATAAATGAGGTCGACGAAAAAATAGTCAACTGAATACGCATTATTAGACTAATCGAAAAGTACTTGTCAGATCTCAATTAAATTGCAAACAAAAAAAAATCGACTTCAATTACATCAACAAGTAATACAACGCAGATCGACGAAAAAATAGTCAAGCAACTACGCGTTATCAAACATTACTCAAAAAGTAGTTATCAGATCTCGATAAAATTTATATGTTACCACATTATAAACATCAGCTTTCAATTAAATTAAAAATTATCAAAATCGGTACATCCAATAAAAAGTTATACGGTATAATACAACGTAGGTCGACGAAAAAAGCGTCAAGTAAAAACGCATTATTAGATATAACTCGAAAAGTAGTTGTTAGATCTCAAATAAATTTAAATGGGACCAATTGACACACAGCACCTTTCGATTAAAACAAAATTTGTCAAAATCGGTCTACCCGGTCAAAAGTTCTGATGTAACATACAAAAAAAAAAAAAAATACAGTCGAATTGAGAACCTCCTCCTTTTTTGGAAGTTAAAAATACAAAAGAACAGTAGAAACAGATGATCGTGTGTGTATGTTATAAGATATTTATTTATATTTATTTATTTACTAGCTGCCTGGACAGACTTCGTTCTGGCAAAAGTTAATAGTAAAAATTATAATTTTTTTTAAAGTATTAAAACCTTCTGTGGGCCTTAAGGAACACAAAAATAATTGTGTTTGCTCACAAACGAAAAAAAAACCGACTTCAATTTCATTGACGAGTAATACAACGTAGATCCACGAAAAAATAGTCAAGTAACTACGCGTTATCAAAGATAACTCAAAAAGTAGGTATCAGATCTTGATAAAATTTATATGTGACCACATGATAAACATCAGCTTTCGATTAAATTAAAAATTATCAAAACTGGTACACCCAGTAAAAAGTTATTGCAGATTTTCGAGAGTTTCCCTCGATTTCTCTGGGATCCCATCATCAGATCTTGGTTTCCTTATCATGGTACTGAACAAGGGATATCCCCTTTCCAACAAAAAAAGAATTATCAAAATCGGTACATCCAGTAGAAAGTTATGCAGTATAATACAACGTAGGTCGACGAAAAAAGCGCCAAGTAAAAACGCATTATTAGATATAACTCGAAAAGTAGTTGTTAGATCTCAAATCAATTTAAATGGGACCAATTGACACACATCACCTTTCGATTAAAAAAAAATTATCGAAATCGGTCCACACGGTCAAAAGTTCTGATGTAACATACATTAAAAAAAATACAGTCGAATTGAGAACCTCCTCCTTTTTTGGAAGTCAGTTAAAAAATAGACGAATTGGTCGAGCCATTGTAGAGTTATGCGCTTAGCAACATTCATTTTTATTTATATAGATAAAAAAATTGTGGAATTCATTATTCACTTCATTATATTTTATTCGAATTTAATAAGCGTATATTTATATTGGCATTAAATAGGTAACTCATATTATACTCATACTCATATATTATAGGTAAATTAATCGCTATTTTCGCCTATGCCTTAACTTGAGAATGACTTTACAGATTTCATTTTCGTATTTTTATTACTTTGTGTGAAAAGGTTCTTGGAAGGTTTTTTAAATTAAGATACAAGGATAAAATTAAAAAAAAAAATCAGAATACGATTATTTAAGGTCTTAAATTATTTATGCTGTAAATATAAATTTATCAGATTTTAATTAAAAATGACGTAAGATTTAACATTAACACTTTTGTATGCCTATGACCTTCCTTATAATTATATGAATAAAATATTTATTTATATTAATTTTATTTGGAAGTTATATCATAACGGATATATAATTCATAATGGACAGAAAAAAAACTCTAAATTGTTTATTTATGCAATGTCAAGGTAAATAACTTGTATTTAAGCCTTCGTTTAGTTATGGCCACAATTAATCAATAAGTAGGTACACAAACATAATTTCATGTTTCTCTCTTCGTTTGACTTTCTTATTAAAACGCTGTGCTTGCTAAACGCTTAGTTATTTTTTATTCACCTTGATAATTTTGAATGATTGTTTGACGTCAAACAAAAAAAAACCGACTTCAATTTATAGCGATAAGTATACACATTACTAGGGATAACTCAAAAAGTAGTCGTTAGATCTCGTTTAAATTGGACCACACGTCAAGCACTGGCTTTCTGATAAAAAAAAAGAAACGTCAAAATCGGTACACCCAGCAAAAAGTTATGAGTAACCACACTTTAAAAAATACAATTGAATTGTCAACCTCCTCCTTTTTTGATGTTGGTTAAAATGATCTCTAAATGTAATTTATTTTAACTAAATTTTTTAGATGCTGCTGAGTATTTTTTTTCTACTCTGATCTGCGGCTCACAAGTTTGTGAAGGATACTGACTTTGCTTAAACGCATACATTCATTTTAGTTCTATCAATTATGCTGAAACAGATTATTTTTGAAAAAATTGAAAATAATATTTCACTTTCAAACCACGTCTAATTTAATGAAAACTTCTTAAACATAAATTGAGGTGTGCTCCTATTAATAAAATAGTCTATTAAATTTCTTTTAAGTGTTGTCACAGATAGAAGTGAAAAATTTAGATCCTATGTATTCTTTAATAACATACATATACGAATAAGTAATATATATTTTATAAAAGTCAAGATAACATTTATATTTATAAACAAATCGTATAATTGATCAATGTGATACGTATATTGCTTTACAAATTTTAATTTTTTGAATTTACTCCTTAGGAAATGATATAAGGGTCATATTATGGAAAAATAAGGGTAGAAATCGTGTGAAACAATAACACTGAGAGTTAAGTTTTACCGCACAACGTTTCTTGCGCACAGTTTACTTCGGAATTATGTATAATATGTGTATAATAATATAAATAATACATTTTTCAAATACTAATTAAATAATAATATCTCTTCGTTAGTATAGAAAGTGTCTTCATCATTCCTTTTGCGTATTACTCGTAAATATATTTTTAATGCCACGGTAATCCAGTCGCGTGACATAGTTGACACGCACTTATTACAATGTATTTTATGTTTTCTAACTATGGTTTCATTACCTTAGTTTTTATAGTGTTAGATTTTTTCCCTTATTGTTAGATCGCTATATTTTATCGTTGCTTGCTACTACATTGTATATAATTGAATAAATTTAATTCATAATGCAATTAAATGCTTACATTGTTGCAAGCAATTTATTAAACACTCGATTTATAAGGTAAGATATTTTTATATATATGGATATATGCATATTGAGTAAATATATGACAATTATTTACCTGTGGACGTCAGTAATCCGTTGCCGAGCCATGGTCTCAGGAAGTCATACGATTGACCTTTAGTTATTAGCTCTGTGTGAGATAGAAGCGGCTGTAAAAACATCATACATATTATATTTGAAATTTTATTTAATATTTCAATAAAAAAAATTAAGGTAGCAGATATTATATTTTTATTGGTTTGAATTGAGAATAGATTTATTATATCATTGGGTCGTACGCTCTTAGTTGCATTTGAGGAGTAAAGTATTTATTAATAATAACACATGACAATTAGTTTGTAATAATAGATAAATAAGGTTTTAATAGCAACCTCTATGTACTTGGGGTGTGATAATAGAACGTAGGGCGTGTGGAATAGGTGTACTCGATATACGTCTCCATGATCCACTTTTAGTTTGTGAAGAAGAGGCAGGAACTCTGAAAGTAAATACTTCATTATAATCTGTAGGTAAAATGTTAGTTTAACTATTTTATTATCTAATTTATTACAATACTAGCTGTACGCGAGACTTCGTCCGCGTGAAATTTAACAAAAAAGTTATTGTTCAGTTCGCAGAATTATATCAGTCGGGGTGTACATGGTTAGGGGACCCGTCATCCTCGCTGATCAGCCCTGAGAAGGAGGGCACGCTTAGTGTTAGAGAGCCCGCAAGGGCAAACGCTGGTGGGATAGCAGAAGTGCTATAGCACCCCTGCGATTCCGACATAAACACTACGAAAGAGCACCCCAGAGATTGTTGTCGATGCGAGTCCGACATAACCCACGGCTACCGTGGGCCGTGGGCCGTGGGCGTGTATCCATAAGGGATTTCCATAAGTCAAAAGAAAAGATCTGTACGATGTTTCCCACCCAGGGCAAGAAACTTAAGTATAGTTTCTAACTGCTAAAGCGTAGCTTTTTCAATACAAAGAATATGGTATAGATAAATATTTTAATAGTAATTTTGTGTGAAAAAAAAGTGACTCTTTAATATTTTAAAGCCTACTTAAATGAAAAAATTTATGATATATAACATTTTAATCTTATGTGATGATAATATATTAAAATCATCATCATCATATTATATTAATAGGCTAAAATTAAGATGTTTTCCTGCCTTTTTAGAAAAAAATCTCACAATTATCCCACATAAATTAAATATCATTTTATAGATAATTGCTTGCTCTACCGGCATCCACAAGGAAAAAAAAAATGATTGCTTTTGTTTTTGTAAATTAATTAATTATTAAAATTATATACGTGCTAGCTGGTACCCGCGATTTCGTCTGCGCAGGATTAGTAAGTACTTGGAGCTTATTATCTTCTCAATAGAGTTTTTGCAGCGTACGCCAGAATAGCTCGCAGATGGCAGATGTTTTTCCGACTTACTTGACAATTATCGTTATATTTTGGACAATTCACACACTATCTTTAAAAATTATAAGCGATATTATTGTAAGCTTTCATTAAAATCCATTCGGAGGAGTAAAGTATTTACTAATAGTAACACATGATAAGCATAATAAGCTGTATGGCTACAGCAACAAAGAATATAGCCACCCCGTATCTTCCGTGGGTGTCGTAAGAGGAGGGATAACACAGTGCCATTACCACCTTGGAACTTAAAAAGCCGACCGATGACGGGATAACTATCCAACTGCTGGCTTTGAAATACACAGGCCGAAGACGGGCAGCAGCGTCTTCGGTGCGACAAAGCCAGCCCTGCGGTCACCAACCCGCCTGCCCAGCGTGGTGACTATGGGCAAAAAACTTGAGTTTACGCCATTTTTGTCGCGAATTTTTGGAGGCCTATATCCAGCAGTGGACTGCATTAGTTGAAGTGATGATGATGATGACGATACCAATTGTTTTTCGTTCACTTTATGTATGATTGTATTAATTAATCTTTCTCGGTCACTATTAACACCTTAATTTTAACGGACGAATTGTCCAGTGACCATGGCAGTCTAATCATTTTAACTTTTTTTTCAAAAAAGTTTTGTTGTTATTAAGTGTCAAGATGTATGAATTTCATGCGTGGAGATAAATTCTACATTATATACGCGTGTAATGTTTATTATTTATCTTAGGGCCAAAGGGGCCATGGCTCGGGGCGACATTCTGTGACCCTTCACAATGCATGCCGAGCATACGTAATACTAGGGATGTGAAAAATAGTCGATTTGTACATAAAAAAAGGTCAGCTGAAATATGTTATATGGTATTGATAGTTACACCGAGTCTTATAACAACGAAACAGGCAGCCTAAAATAAAGGTAAGCTGAAAAATTCCAAAAAATATTCGATTATTTTTTTATCGATTTTTTTTCGAAAACTCCCTTTTTACCTCAATTTAGGGGGGCGAACTTTATTGGCTCGGGGCGTTGGATCTTAGAATACGCCTTTGATTTTACGTATGCATAAGACTTAGGTATTATTATATATTAAAGGATTTAAGTGAAAAAAAAAGGTGGGACAATAACACATCTTTCGCAAACCAATACATGCTATAAAAACGTATCTTATGTATAAAATTCTCGTGTCACAATGTTAGTTATAATACTCCTCCGAAACGGCAGGACCAATTTTTATGAAATTTTGTGTGCATATCGGGTAGGGGGAGGGAGGGGGAATAAGGAGGTTTATAACATATATGGCAAAACAACGTTTGCGGGGTCAGCCAGTATTTATAAAAGAAACGATTGATTGCCTAAACGAAAAATCAACAACAACTGATTGTTTTTCACATGAACTTTACTTTCAATTTTATCCTTTTGTTCTCGTATGATTTTTCCGCGTATATTAAACATACACAGGCCGTTTAAACGACGCACAACTTTCGTTGACCTTAACCAAGTTTTAACATGACGAAATTTTATAAGGTCTTGTCCTGGTCCTTGTCCTTTGGTTACATAACTAAGAAAAAATGGAATAGCGTGAGTTAAATAATACAATTTTGCACTCTAAAAAAATTTACACACAGAAATTATAGTTAGAGGTATTCGAAATAGTATAAGAAATAATTTAAAAGCAGGAGGTAGAATAGGTCAATAACTATATACATATATTAGAATAGGTCTGTTTCACTTCAATAAGGAAACTACAACTTTTGGTTTCGTGAAACGTTTCGTACAACGTTTAGTTACCAGTGAAAGTCCCATCAAAATCAGTCCAGCCGTATCAGAGATTAGCCGGAACAAACAGACAGACAATAATTGTAAAAAATGTTCTTTTGGTATATGTACCGTGTATATATCCATAGGCATTTAGTAAAAGTGGTTATTTTAATATTACAAACAGACACTCATACAACATAAGGGAATTCAGAAGTAGATATACGGCTCTCTTAAGTTGGCAGGGGTAAATCAATTGTTTATTATTTATTTTTTTGCTATTTTAATTGTTCGCTAACTGTTCTTCAATATTCGATCCAAATTTTTATTGAACGTTTTTAGTTTTTTTTAATTTTCAAAAATTGACACAAGTTATCACTGAATATTGATTTTAATATATTCTTTTGCTATTTCAATTGTTCGCTAACTGTTCTTAAGTATATTTTGTAGAACATAAATTTAGAAAAAATAAAATCATTGCTGTAATTGATTAAAAGTAACTACTAGCATTTTATTTAACAACATTGATTTTGCTACTTGTTCAGTGCAATCTTTAAGGAGTGAATTACGACATGCAATAAATTTTTAATTTATTATTAATTATTTACACATTCATAAATTTTTAGTAGGTTAGTTTGATTTTGTTTAAATTCACTTAATTATAATTGTATTGTAGTTGGTATGATTGATTTTTAATGTTGTATATAACTGAATTTGTTATCTTTTAATTATTTATTATTCAATTGATAAGATGTATAAAATGTTTCTATTCGTATTTATCTAATTATTCAATATACTACTGTTTGAATTATTTATATTTTCAGTGTGTAATTTATCGATTATTTCTTATTAATGTGTGCTTTTTAGCTCATTGATGAATTATTTACTATTGGAAACTTTATTGGTTTTTGTATCAGTTGTAAATGATTTTTTACCTTGTATTATAGTACTGTTTGTTTCCTAAATAAAATAAAATAAAAAAATAAAACATACCTAGAGTTTATGTTATTTGAAATTGTTTATTAAAACTTGTTTTATTTTTTGTAGTTCCATTTTGTTTTTCTTTTGACTGTAAATATGCAAATACGTTCCGTCTGCTTAACATGACTTGCTGCAAATTTTTGTTATATTTTTAATTATAAGTACAAATTTACAACAACCACTCTGGTGTAGTGGAGCGTGTAGTCGCCTAAAACACCGATGGTTTGCGGTTTCGATTCCCGCTCGGGATGGGTATTTATATTTGTACAAACATTTCTTCCCGGTTGTTATCATAAAAAGCTGATAGCGATCGTTACTCATAGTACATAACGGACATATTGCCGCCAACCCGCAGTGGAGCATCGTGGTGGATTAAGCTCAAATCCTACTTGCACACGGAGAAAGAGGCCTATGCCCAGAAGTGGAATGTTACAGACTGAACGCAATGCAATGCTAATTTATACTATACAAAAACAAATACACTACGTACACAATAAAGTACAATTTCAAATTCAATATCGGTGCCATTATAGTTATGAAAACAGTAAATGGAGTACTCCTAAAGTAGTTTCCTAGAGAGTTCATCACAATAAAATGTTAACATTTACGCTAAAACATTATCAAAAAAAAAAAAAAAAAAATCGAATTTTAGGCTCGATAAAAAAAAAATACACACTCTAGGCTTATTTCTTGTTTCTAATTAAAACAACGTGATTTTATTCCAATGTAACTTAGGAAGACAAACGATGTAAATATTTACTAATTTGACGCTCTTTAGGAAGTTGCCTTTTTCCTGTATCCAAATAAGATAGTAAAAATTACGCGATGCCGAATAATTCGAAGTACCTACGCAAACTTGTACCTAATGAAAGAGCGGTAAATTGTATCTTTTAAGGGGAAATCCGTAGACAATATTAAATAGATTAAGGTGTTGTTGAACCTAACAATTAAAAAAAAAAAACATGGAAAGGTTATCAATTAAAATGAATAATGTAGGAAAATGAAATGGACGAGTTAAAATATCGTTAAATTCAATTATTAAGAATTTCAGACGAACCGTTGGCGCAACGGTTAACGCACTGGCTGTTGCGCCAGTGGTCGCGGATTCGATTCCCGCTCACGAGAGACATTTATATCGAGCATATAGATGTTAGTCGTGGTCTGGGCGTTATGTTTGTGTATTGTATGTGTTTCCGGAGCCCCAGCACAGGAGAAAATCCTACTGGGGGATCCGTTGAGTGTGAAGCGTTTATTATTATTATTATTATTATTAATAAAACGACTAGCACGTTGGCGCATTTGACTAGCCCGTTGGCGCAGTTTGTAGTGACCCTGCTTTCTGCTCCGGGGGTTGTGACTTCCATTCCCACCCCCAGTCTGGGTGTAATATATATTTATTCACATATCTAGTATTTATATGTAGGTATATCGAAAAAAAAATGTAGCTATACTATATACCTAGTTGACTGTTACCTATACACAATACACAAGCATTAAGTTGCTTACTTTAGGAACAGACGACCGTGTGTGTGTTTTATATATTCAATTTATATTTTCTTTCTTGTTTTTAAAGTTTTGTTCGTAAATAAACGACATAGTTGGTTATCATTTACTACTTATTACTTTCCAATGGAACCAAAGACGGTACTGTAGAAGACTTACCTCTGGATTTAGTAGCAAATAAATGTCCGTTTCCCAATAGAGGTAAGGGATTTGGTCCTGGTACACTAATTTTACGGCAATCATTTTTTAATAACAACCAGGACGTCAAAAGGACAAAGCCTAATATTATCAATAATAAAAACACAATCATTATCACTTCAATAAATATCTCGAATTTTTTAAAAAAAAGTTAATTCGTTATCGAAACGTCCGTTTCACAGCGTCGAATGTAAACAATTAACCGGTTTACAAGCTACGAGCGTAATTATACCCAAATAATATGTCATTTGTAACTTGACCGCAAACTGGTGATTATATCACAGTACTTATTATACGCTTATATTATTTCAAAATGATCAAAGTGTTCTGTATCTACTAGACACATAAGTTTATAAAATAACTGTGTTTGCTCGCAATAGAAACAAATACCCACTTTATTTTACATCCACAAAATAAATAACGTAGGGTAGGTATTTGCAGTGATAGTTAATTAAATATGTATTATTAGGGATAACTCAAAGATAATAAGTATCAGATTTCGAATTAAAAAAAAAGTTATTAGGTAATACATATAAAATAAATACAGACTTATTGATAAACTCCTCCTTTTTTAGTCATTTAAAATTTTATAGTGATATAGTAATGTTAATATAATGTTTACAATGTTGAAGGTCGAATAGTAAGTATTTTAAGCTATTATTAAGCCGATGTTTTGTGATGTAGTTGTTGTTAAGATTCGTGGATGATGAATAAATTTTATTCCGCAATATTTAGCTTAAGATTAACTATGAGTGGTGACTGCTCTGGTTCAATGGTGCGTGTGCCGTATCAGCGTGGACTAAAGAGTGGATATTTGTGTTTATACAAATATTTATTTCCAGTCTGGTTGTAAGTCCTCGTGGGTCTGCCCACCGTGCCTCGGAGAGTCACAATTCGATAGTTTCTCAAAGTAGGGAATATATCCGCCAACTCGCATTGGAGCAGCGTGGTGGATTAAGCTCTGATCCTTTTGCTCACGGGAAAGAGGAATATTCCATATAACAGTGGGATTTTACAGGCTGAATCGTAATTACGGGTAGATTTAAGCTTACGTGAGCGACCCCAGTTTTGGTAGATGTTTATATTTAAAATTCGATGTCTCGGGCTATAATTAAATTTGATGACCCATAAATTATGGGAAAAAGACAAAATCAGCGTATGTATTAGAGTTTATTAGTGTTTTAGAGTGTGCGTTTTCGTGGTCAGCTTGAGTTACCCCTAGCAGAGTGAAGTCCCGGGCTATGGCCCTTTTGGCAAATACACCCATGATATTTACATATATGTTATACATAAAATTAAGTTTACTTTCAATCTTCTTTTTATGGTTTTATTGTTTTGGTTCATGCATTCAATCCTAAATTCAAAAAATTTAAGAAGTATTTTAAGAATTCAATTCAAAAATGGTAGGCTTAGTTTCAAAAACAAATCAAAATCAAAGTCAAATAGGCCCAAAGAGCACTTTCGAATCGTCATTTTACAAATTAAAACTTTAAAAATAAATTATTATTTTTGTGAAAGTAAAGCTACCACCGATTCGGAATGTGGATTCTGCAGAAAAGAATCGGCAAGAAACTCCGCAGGCGATTACGAATAGAAGAAGGAGTATTAAGAAGGTACAGAAGGAATAGAAAATTACGACACTCTTTTATTTTAAGCCAATTAAGATGTGCTCGATAATCTGATTATTATATATCATATAAATTATGGATAAAATTTCGTTTGTTAAGGAGAGTCTCAGACTGGTGCGAATAACATAATCTAATATATAAAATTCTTGTGTCGCGGTGTTTGTAGTTAAACTTCTCCGAAACTGCTTAACCGATTCTCATGAAATTTTGTGTGCATATTGGGAAGATCTGAGAATCAAACAAAATCTATTTTTCATCCCCCTATAGGGTAGTCCAGCCCTATTTTTTTTAATTTTTAGATAAATTATTTTATTTTATTTTTTTATAATACAACATTAAAATATATATACAATCCTAAATTTTCAACCCTCTACGATCAACCCCTATTTTTAAATAGCGTTTAACGGCAAGACAACGTTTGCCGAGTCAGCTAGTTTACTTATAATAGGATAAAGAAATGTGTAAGAAAGTGATATTTTTGTTTTAAAGAACGGTAAATTTTCTTCTTTCTTATAATGCTGTTGTATCGTATATATTTTAAGGCTGATCTCAGCAATTCAGGTCCCTGACTAAACGTATTGTCAAAAATAGCATTTATATTCTTCATATAAATATTAAATTCTAAAAAAAAAACTTAAAAACAGACAGAAAAGAGGAAACATTTACTTTAGATAGTTGTACAAAATTATCTATTAGAGAAGCTTGCCACTTTTTAGAATTTACCGAACGATATATAAATCACGCCGCGTTGGCGCAACGGTTACAGCCATGGATTGTACCTGTTACGCTGGCGGTTGCGGGTTCGATCCCCGCACATGACAAACATTTGTATTGGCCAAACAGGTGCTTGCCGTGGTCTGGATGTTTGTGCAGTCCTTGTGGGTCTCCCACCGTGCCTCGGAGAGCACGTTAAGCCGTCGGTCCCGGTTGTTATCAAGTACACCTGATAGCGACCGTTACTCATAGTAGGAATATATCCGCCAACCCGCATTGGAGCAGCGTGGTGGATTAAGTTCTGATCTTTCTTCTACACGGGGAAAGAGGCTTATGACCAGTAGTGGGATATTACAGGCCGAAGCGTACGATATACACCAAAAAGATATTACAGCTGCATGTTTCTTGTCAGCACGATCAACAACTGCAATTGTATCTTCAACAAGAGTACTCAGGAAAATATACAACTCGTCAGCATATAAATAAAAAGAAATAGAAAGACTATTATTTGTAGAATTAATAAAAATAGTCACGTAATAGAATAGGATAAAGAGAAGGTACGCCTAGGTTAGCTTATTAACAGTCCGAATACAATGAGTGCGATCAGATATAAACTATTTGACAGCATCAAGTGCGAAATTAAACTCTACATTTGCAAGAAGAATGTTATTGTTTCTGCATTAAGCCTACTGTCGTGTGTCTATTCATTTTGTAAGTATGTTTTAATCTACATATCTACATATACATATATAAAAGCGAAATGTCACTCACTCACCACGAAATCTCCAAAACTATAACACCTAAAAACTTGAAATTTGGCAGGTAGGCTCCTTATAGAACGTAGACATCCGCTAAGAACGGATTTTACGAAACTGGGGGGGGGGGGGGTACACTCTAAGGGGGTAAAATGGGGTTGGAAGTTTGTATGAAAGTCCTATGTTTTTGAAGTAAGAGACTTGAAATTTAAAATGTAATCTCTATAGATGGTGAAAAGGTATCCAAATAATGTATCTTTAGAAATCAACTTCCTTTTCGGGTTAAAACTGGGGATGGTAGGTTGACTCACTCATCGC
The DNA here is from genome assembly GCF_905220565.1 of Melitaea cinxia. Classification (NCBI taxonomy): domain Eukaryota; kingdom Metazoa; phylum Arthropoda; class Insecta; order Lepidoptera; family Nymphalidae; genus Melitaea; species Melitaea cinxia. Next base: position 13,691,720 of record NC_059397.1, on the reverse strand, counting down.
GAAATCTCCGAAACTATAACAGCTACAAACTTGAAATTTGGCAGGTAGGTTCCTTATAGGGCCAAAACATCTGCTAAGAACGGATTTTACGAAACTCGACTCGATAAAGCGGGGTTTGGAAGTTTGTATGAAAATCCTGTGTTTTTGAAAAGACTTGAAACTTAAAATGTATGCTCCATGAAAGGGTGGTGAAAAGGTGCCCAAATAATGCATCGTAATTTATATAAAAGAGAAGGGTCACTGACACACTCTTCTAGAGAACTCAAAGACCGCTGGATGGTCCATCCATCCAAGATAGACAAAGATGAAATTTGGCAGACAGGTAGATTATACTTAGTAGACATCCGCTAAGAACGGATTTTGCGATATTCCACCGTTATGGGGGTTTAATTGGGGTTGATAGTTTCTATGAAACATAAACAGTAGGGTCGGTTTAAAGGAAAATAACCGCGTTTGCAACTCTATATGTTCAAGAAACATTTATATTGATCACCTTTAAGTAGTACAAAAAAAATATTTTTTACAATATCCAACCTTTACGTTACTAGAATACTTTTTTATTCACCCCTGTCGTCACGGAGTCATGAAAGAGCGTGCGTTACGCTATTCCGTGGCATATATTTATGTGGAACCATACTAAAAACTAAATTGCATGCAGTATATTTTAAACATATTTACACTACAATACTATATTATTACTACATTATTTCATACCACAATTCTGACGAATTCAACGAACCATTTTGTTCGACGCGATGCGCGCTTCACGCGGATGTAGTCGCGGGCAACAGTTAGTGTATTATATAAAACAAAGTCCCCAACAGTGTATGCGTTCGATTCCCTCAAAATCTACAGAACGGATTTTCATGCGGTTTCACCGATGGAGAGAGGGCTTCAAGAGAAAGGTTTACGGAACGGCTAAGCCGATTTCGATGAGAGTTTCACTGGAAGTTTACCGGGAAAACGCTGTAACACACTGATTTCAACGCGGGCGAAGCCACGGGCACAGCTAGGCTTATAAAAATCTAACCAACAAAGTGTACAATAAAGACACATGACTTGCCTGTTGGCGCAGTTTGTAATGTCCCTACTTTCTGGTCCGGGGATTGTGGGTTCGATTCCCATCCCGAGTCTGGGTGTAATATATATATTTATATATTTAGTATTTATATGTATGTTTATCGAAAAAATAAAATATTTAGCTATACCAGGCGGCTGTTACCTATAACACAAGCATTAAGTTGCTTACTTTAGGAGCAGACGACCGTGTGTGTGTATTGAGATATTTTTATTTATTTATTTATGAAAAAATAAAACAGATATCATAATTCGACTCCAAACGATAGTCATAGCAAAGTTAAACTGTAAAAAATTACAACTCTTTGTTTTAAACAGATTTCACTTATTCAATAACGACCCTGAACTTCACTTTTAGTATTTACGCAAAAACAGGAACCTGTTTTGTCGCCTCCATTTAATTATTTCATTCCACCTAATTCGGACTTTGGACGTTATAAAAAGTAAGTACTCTTGCGACGCTTACATACGCTTATTTTACGCTTTATATACGTGACTGAAAATAGAATGATTGTTGCTTGGACTATCTATTATGTCTATGACTATTATATATTATATGACTATTAGTCCAAGGTACTAGTATGTGTAACTTCAGTATACGAGTATGTGTTGCTTAGATTTGAATAAATAACTAAATACATTTTAATTAAACTTAATTTATTATTCTTTCTTATTCTAATAATAAATGGAATTGAAAACTAAGATACTCAGGGATTTAATAATTCAGTTTAGACTACTGCAAGTTCGCGCCAGACATCCCGGTTTTCCGCAATCCTCATCCAGCCGGAGGTCGCCCACACTGCGTTTGCCAGGAAGCGGTCTCCACTCCAGGACACGACTGCTCCATCGCTCATCGGCTCTGCGACACAGGTGACCAGTCTACTGCCACTTGAACTTGGTAATTATGTGGGCAATGTCGCTTACTTTCGTTCTCTCGCGGATAGTCTCATTTCTAATCCTATCTTTGAGAGAAAACCCAAGCATTGCCCGTTCTATTGCACGTTGAGTAACTTTAAGCTTGTGGACCAGTCCCTACGCCAGTGTCCACGTCTTAGCTCCATATGTTAACACAAGGAAAACGCAATGCTCGAAGACTTTTGTCTTCAAGCATTGCGGAATTTTCGAAGTGAACACTCGAACAAGCCTATCAAACGCCACCCAGCCCAATAGAATTCTCCTATTAGCCTCTTTCTCGAAGTTGTTACGGCCTAGTTAAATGGTATGACCAAGGTAGACATAATCATGAACAACTTCGAAAAGAGTACCGGTCTGGGTATGTTTAGGATTCTAGATTCAATGTGTCTTGTACTCTCACTTTAGCGTTGAAGTCTCCCATAACACCGTTGTAGAACGCCGAAGTAGTGCCATGTATGTCCCTTGTAATATCTTCATACAAGTTTTCGACTTCATCGTCAAAGTATGATAAGTGTCAGCACATATACCTGTAACACTTTCAGGGAGTCACTGTCAGTGAGTTTAAGTACAAGGTGCGCTACCCGGTTTAACACACGGCTGAATTCCACAAACCGACGCCATCTTGGGAAAGCTCATCATCTTCATGGAAGTAGAATAAGTGCCCGGAGTCCAGAATCATTGTGTCAATTCCCTCTCGTCGGACTTCAGACAACCTCAGTATGTTCCAGTTAATATGACTCAGTTCTACTTCAAGTTCGGTAAGGCGATGGTCCAGACGTAGAGTGCGCTCATTGAACGTTGCCAGGTGTAGTATTGGGTGGTAGCATCCCGTAACCCGGTGATTCGTAGCACCCCCGCCGCATCGTTACCACGACCGCTGTAGTAGCAGGGAATAGTGGGGCTGCCAGGAACTGAGGGCCGAAACTTCTGCCGCGAACTCATTAGGCCATAGTCATTACGCTAGGCAGGCGGGTTGGTGACGGCAGGGCTAGCTTTATCGTTCCGAAGACGTTGCTACCCATCTTTAGTCTGTGTATTTAAAAAGCCAGCTGTTGGATAGTTATCCCGCCATCGGTCGACTTGAATAACTCCAAGGTGGTAGTTAAGTGGAACTTTATTATCCCTTAGTCGCCTCTTACGACATCCACGGTAAGAGAGGGGTGAATAAATTCTAGACTGCCGCAGCCACACAGCCGACAGCCAGAAATTTTATGCTACACTTTATTTAGTACAATTTTTACGGTTGCTTTCCAATGTTTTTTTTTTTTTTTTTTTTTTTTTTTTTTTTTTTTTTTTTTTTTTTTTTTTTCTTGTAACAAAATGCGATGCTGTGTAACGCAGTGCTCGATAAAGCACTGCTCATTGACGACGCTGCTGTAAAGAGATCTAAACTGATCGACATTTGGAAAAGTCGTGTTTGATAGAGATTTGTCCAAACTACCAATTGAAAAAAAAATTCCTCTCTGCCTAGAGTTTTAATTATTCACATTGGTATAGGTGCAAATTTCATTACAGTAATTGAATAATTACTTTGATAAAATGTCTGCTGAGAACAAATAAATTCGGTTAGGCTACTGAATGATTATTTTTGAATTTGATAAAGGGCTTGTTTCACAAATTGTGGATAACGCTATTTGACGGATGACAGTATTTTGATTTATTGTTCTTTTTTACCATATAATTCTACTTTATTTTGAGATATTTCTTTACTTGCATATTCAAATCTTAAAATTGCAGTTTATTAATTAAGAAGAAACAATTCCCACTGGCTTAAGTTACCTACCGCTTTCTAAGTCTATTTTTATCGTCATCCGTCAAATAACGTTATCTACAACTGATAAACATGCCCTAATCCACTTTCTTTAAAACAATGGTTGGTTGAAATAATTATTATTAATCAAAATTATTAATACTATAAAATAATAATCTATATCCTTGCGAATTGTGAAAGTACTAAAACGTGTTAAAAAGTTATGTTTGTAAATTAAGTAAATATTGATTGACCGATAAGAATACCATCTAGTGTTGTTTTTAGATACTAAGCTGTTCCATTTAACGCTCTTACATAATGTTTGGTAGTGTTGCGCAGTGTAACGCAGATACTATTTGTGCTAGTAAATAGAAAGTATTAACCTAGGTATAGTGACCGGTTTTTCTCGAATGTTGTACAGTAATATTATATTTTTCAATCGTGAAACACTATATTTATGAGTTGCCATTTTTTTATACCCTGTTTAATTTTTTATAACATGTTGACGGGCTGTATGGATTATAGTCCTTTGCCTTTCCCTATTGGGGATAAATTTTAAAACAACAACAACACATGTTTGACGTTTAATTTTGTTGTACATGTCAAAGATTTACTGCTGTAATTTTTGAGAGGTTATTTTCTGATTTAACACTTAAAAAAAGATAAACAAACCATACAATGTCGTTTAATTATATTTTAAATACAGCCAAAAGTAGAACTCCGATATTAGGTTAGTTGTCTTACATTATAATATACCATGTGATTTTCGATCATCATGTAATTGGAACAATAAAAACAAATTATTTTGTTACTTCAATAACCACATTTTGCAGCTTTATTGTATCAATTAACTACTCTTTTTCTATTTCAATCAATTACTACTAGGTAACTTAGTAGTATATTAATCTATAATTAAAGAAAATCATATATATTTTCAGACGTCATACGTAATGCTAGTAAGAAAACTGGAGGCAGTACTAAAAACACAAATTGTAAAGTAAAACCTAAGCACAGAGGTTGGAAGGTACAGGACGGACATTATGTGAAGGCCGGTCACATGCTAGCTACTCAACGAACCACTCGATTCCATCCAGGATTAAATGTAAGTGTAATTATGTCTGAAATAAAATTGACATTGATTAAATAAATTTCAACCCACTATAACAAAGCGATTAGTAAAGGCATTAAAAACCTCAGTTACATAATATACTATATACAGTATAAATTTTAACAGTTTTTTTGTTAATGATAAATGTGCACTGCTGCTATTTATATTGCGATAATTTTTGAGTCTTCATCATAATTTGATTCTATATATCACCTTTAATTTTATATTATTACTAGCTGTGCCCGTGACTTTGTCCGTGAGGAATTTAACAAAAAGGTTATTGTTTAGTTTGCAGAGTTATGAAATAAATAAATTTCTAAAATAAAAGTAGCCTGTATTACTCCTTATTACATCAGCTATTGGTCAGTGAAAGTCCTGTCAAAATCAGTTCAGCCGTTTCAGAGATTAGCCGGAACAAACAGACAGGCAGACAGACACAAATTGTAAAAAATGTTATTTTGGTATATGTCCCTGTATTTAGTAAAAAGCGGTTATTTTAATATTACAAACAGACACTCCAATTTTATTTATTTGTATAGATTATGATTATAATTAAAAAAAAAGTATAATAGTATAAGTTATTAAACTCTCACAGTCATTTCATAGTGACTTTTGATTCTACGGGACTTATTGTGATAGTTATTTTGAAACCAAAGTATTGGGAGATATTTTAATGATGTGGTAGGTAAGTCCCATAGAATTAAAAATACAAAAATAGTAAATTGTATAATTATATTACATTTAGATTTTGAATTTGTTATATATTGTTTTTTGTTTGTTTTCATTTTCAGTAATTTAGAAGTTGTCTATGAATGGCTGATGCTTTTGGATAATTGCTTTTATTGTATGCTCTATTAGCATTATTTATTTAAATAAATAAATAGTAATATACTTGGAACATGGAAAAGAAATTGTACAACTTATTATTAAAATATTACAGGTCGGTTTAGGAAGAAATGGAACACTCTTCGCGATGGAGGCTGGTAAAGTGGTGGTAACCTGTGAGAAATTTGATCCGTTCTGGGAACACACTTGGGTACAAAGAATTTACAGTGGCAGAGAAGACCAAACAATATATAAGAAGTATTTTAATGTTATACCTGAACCACAGCATAATAGATTTAAATTAATCGATGAAATTTAGAACATTTGTTTTTATGTATAGTGTAGCAATTATATAATTTAGTTATTTATGTAAGTTTGTTTCATTATAAATTCAGTTTTGTTTTATTATGTAGTAGCAATCTGTCCCGAATTTGAATAGTTACTATAATGCTTTCTTTGAGACAGTGAGGAGTGCAGTGAGACCAGTCTACTGTGAATACCTCTTATGTTGATCATGGAACTCTTATTCTGTGAAAAAAAGGGGTTCGCATTTTATCTCCAATAATAAACATATCTCAGAACCTCTTACATAACACATATTGTTATAACTATAACTTCTATTATGCCTTAGAATTTTAAAAACTTATTTAAATTCTGAAAAGTTCATATTTAAGTTTACCATCTGGCATTGATACAAATGCTTTATATACATATAATGGTGTAGTACGTATGTGTAAAGACTTAATTTTATTGTATCTAATATTAAATTACATGTATTTCGATATAGTTTGTGAAATAATATAATTCCATATACTTTGCGATCTTGATCAGGTACATTGGACAGGATTTATCAGGTACCCCGACCGTGGTGTTTCTTTGTCTTTTTGGGTGTTGGTATTCTGCACGGTTTGCTTCAGACTTATAAGAAAAACTCGCAAAATCTGCAGCTGGTGGTGTAAGTACTTGATCATGTGGCATGATGGTCGTCATCAACGGCAGCGCCTCATAGCTCGTGAAGACCCTAGACCATTAGGCGATGATCACATTCTGGTACTTGGCCCTTTCTGTATTTGCGGCGGCCATGCCTGAGGATGCTAATGGATGACTGCTGATGCAGGGTAAACTTACCGCAGCTAAAGTGAAGTCGCGGCACTTCACGAGTACAACTGGCACCGAAGGAACTACGGGGGATGGTGTATCACACAAAGAAGTATGAAAAAGACGATAAAGTATCAGTCTGTTTACGACGTTTTTTACTATTTTAACCGACTTCAAAAAAAGGAAGAGGTTACTCAATTCGAACTTATATATGTTTTTTTTAATGTATGTTAGGGGATAACTTCGTCGTTTATGGACCGATTTCGATAAATCTTTTTTTGTTGGAAAGGAGATATCCCTAGTTTTGTACCATGATAAGGGAAGCAGGATCTGATGATGGGATCCTAGAGAAATCGAGGGAAACTCTCGAAAATCCGCACTGACTTAATACTGGAATGACTTTTTACTGGGTGTACCGATTTTGATGATTTTTAATTTAATCGAAAGCCGATGTTTGTCATGTGGTCATATTTAAATTTCATCGAGATCTGATTACCACTTTTGGACTAATCTTTGATAATGCGTATTTACTTGATATTTTTTTTGTCTACCTACGTTGTATTACTTGTCGATATAATTGAAGTCGGTTTTTCTTCGTTTGCCTGCAAACACAATTATTTACCTTTTGATACGTATCACAAAGTGGTTACACTTCTTGCTAGATGGCGCTGTACACATAACCGCAACAACTTTTCAACTTAATGATCAAATTCGGTCCAAATGTCAACGGTAAAAACACAGCTTTAATAAAGAAGAAATAAATAAAGTAGAAATAGTAAACAAGGCGGCCAGTTGACCATGGGGTAGGATTTTCGTAATTAAAGACATGAATCTCGCAATCTTTCGAATTCATTTTGATGGTGAGGTATCCCAGCCTGGGGTAGTAAAAGAGGCAAAATGTCTGTTCTCAGATTACCTTAAGCTGAAGTATTTGGGAATTGGAAATCAGTATGAAAACAGTATGAAGTATACCTGTTCTACCCGTTGAAGTATTCTACATTATTCATCCTGGGTGGAGTAGGATATAAAGAACTGAAGGCTAGTAGACAACTGGCTCTGGCTGTGTATATGTTTCACCTTATTAGGGGCAAGATAGATAACCCTGAGCTGCTCGGAAGGATATCATATGTGACCTCTATATATATATGATCCATCATATATATAGAGGTGCGCCTCGTGAGCGCACTAATTTGGTGCGGGAGGCGCTGCTCACTCGCGCCACACACCTTTTTAATAAACTATCAGATCAGGTGTGTCACCTGTTTTCTTGTACTCTGAATGAATTTACAAGGGCAGGCTATTTTTGTTATATGCTATGAGGTTTGAGTGATTATTATATTAAATTATTTTTTGTGTACTATCACATTAGGCAATGTTCCAGTAATGATAGTATGTAGATATTTTTAATACTTTTGCAATCATTACACAATAAGACCTTGTCTATGGGTTTTTATAACTTAATATGATAATCTTTTACTTTCTTCGTTTTCCATTACCAGAACGCTAAGGATAAGAAATAACAAGAACTGCTATGCTAAAGAGTTATGGAATTTATTGCCGATTTTGTTCCTGGTCAATACAGTTGAATATAACTTGTAGTCAATTATCCACATTTATACTCTTAGCAGAATTTAGGTAAATCGAACGGGTTTGCGCTTGTTTCCGACTGATCCATCGTGATTTCAGGTAAAAATATTAAAAATACTTAAGTATATAGTGAAGAAAGATCCATCTAACAGTAAATAATCGATTACATTCTGAAAGGACAACGAAGTACCTACCTAATGCCCCTACTGGTCTTATACGAGTGAGTAGCGAAAGCAGTATTCGGGATGAGACCTAAAGACTTAATTAAGACTAAAGAAGAGGCAATAGAAGAATATTACAATAATATTGTTGTTTTTCATGTTTTTTAATTCATTTGTTGAAACTCGATAAACCATTGCTTAATACTTTTTTCTTTGTTTTAATATATCTGTGCAATAATACTTTATTTGGTTATCTTTTCTTTTATCATGTTGTACGTATTTCTACTCTAATTAAAATACAATTTGAACATAAAAGTAGAACTTGAGTTTTTTTTGCTTATAGTAAACCTATATTAGGTACGCATTTTTGTCAAAAACTATATACTAGTGGTCGCCCAGTGGTCGAAATTCGACTATTATTAAAAATTTCAATTAAAAGAAACCAAAAAATTATGAAAATAAAGAACCTTTTTAAAAAAAATTTAATTTGACTACAGACTCACAATCAACAAAAGAGAACAAATATTAAGCGTGTGTGTGTCAAATACATGGTGTGTGAGTAATATTTTTTTTATTGATTTAATATAATTTTTATTAGACTATAAGTTTTTTTGCTTAATATATATAAAAATTCCGAATGCTTAAGAACAAACGAAACAACTTTTCATTTCGATCTCAGCGCAAGGTGAGCTTATGTTCATGAAATATGAAGAAAATGGAATGACGCCACGGGACGGACAAATTTTATTGCCATATAAATAACTCTCATCATAAATCAGCGCAACGTTGTTTAACATTACGACTCAAGTGGGCAATTTTTTATTTCATTGTCAGTATGGTTTTTATGCATGTCCTACCCAGTTCATAGGGTATTTCTTAAACATTTAATGTGTTTAGTTTAAACGTTTGATTTTGTCTTTGTAGTAGACTTTATTGGCTTTCGGAATTTATACAAATTATTAGTGTTACTCAATTTTTTTTAATAAAATTACTTTATTTATGATTACTAAATGGTTATTAAACCTATGTCCTACCACACATCGGCCATAATGTTTCACCTTAAAGAATGTTTTTAAAAAAGCATGTGATGGAGTATTATATCTCCAAAGAAAGGAATATTTATCTTAAAATGATTTTAATAACACACGTTCGTTTATTTTAATATTAAACAAAATTAATTACAATTAATTACTAGGGCACAAAATCTAACTTGGTGGAAATTCCTATTGAGTTACGTTATTTTCTTACCTCTCTTCAAAAACTACCAAAAAATATCCTTTTATTTTAAATGGAAATACTCTTAAACAGTCTGATTTGTCTGCAATATTGAAAGCAAAGCGTTAGATTACAAAAACTAACGGCTGGGCGAGAAGACGTGTTGCAGTGTAAAAATTTTGTTCCATTTAAAAACGTAGTTTTCTCGGGTGGATTGCATGATTTTATGTACTTGCTTGAAAGCAACTGATTTCTTATTGTGTTTATTCCTAAATTATCGCTAAACAAGTTTAATTGCAAGTTTAACATTGAATATTTAAGTAATAGTTTTGTATACTCACCCAAAACGTTACGTTCCATTGAGAAATTTTGTAACTCAGTGGAACGAATTGTAACTCAATGTAAGGGTAAAGGCGCGATACATGTACGTAAAATTATTATTTTTCACCAAGGTGTCATAAAGTATTATTACGACTTTTGTCCGCGTGTTTTATATAAAAATATTACTATATTACTTAATAATTTTGTTTTAGACAATAAAGTTTTACAAAAATGGCTTTGACACCAGCAGAACGTATGAAGAGGCATCGAGAACGACTAAAACTAAATCCAGAAAAATTGGAAAGTATTAAAAAGAAACACGCTGAATATGTAAAATCTAAAAGCAAAACAGTTAAAGATCTGACGGAGAAGGAAAAGGAAAAGCAACGAAAAATTTGGAGTAATCAGAAACGTAAACAAAAACAAAAGAAAAAACAGCTTCCAGTTCAGGAAGAAAAAGGTACTAAGAAACCAAAAAATAGTAAACCAAAGTAAATTGATTAAGAATTATAAGACTGCTTTAAAAATAAACCAAAAATTGACAAAACTAGTAAATATCTATAAAAGACTTTTAACAACATATCTTCCCTGGAAGTTGCTAATTCCGAGTCTGTAGTTATTGATATCTCTGATGATGCTGAAACTGATGGAAAAAACTGTCCCAAGTATTCACTAAACATTAAGAAGAAAGAAAAATCTTTTCCAAAAGTCTCCAAGAAATGTAATTCTGATTTTGAGGTAATTACATTTGCAGCTGATATTCATGTTGACAATTTAGACTGCTTACCAAAACCTAGAATTCCTGATGTACTGGCTTCTAACAAGGAAAATGTGGACATCAATCAAGCTGACTTACCAATTCCTGTGAATTCTGATATTATGAACATAGATACAAATTTGCAAAATGTTGACGACGTCATATATGCTCATGATAATAACTACCCGGCACACACCACACCAGAAGATTTAGATGGGATTGTAATAGACTTGATGCTGGATGAGGAAGAAAAAAAACTCATAAATGCTACTTACGACCTCCCCTATTTTGATCCAAACGACGATGCGACTACGACATCTAGCACGGACAATACTGCAGACCGTAAATTTCAACTATTGTTTGATAATTCTATAATCTCAAAGCCTTTTGAAACTGTCCATGTTGCAGACAAAACTTTTATCCAGATGAATGATAGAGGAAACTCCGAGACCAAGAAATAAGCGTGTTTCAACGGTAGCATGTTCCTCTGCTGAACCTGTTCTAAAAAAAGTTTAAATTGAAATATTAAAGAATAGGATATTATTAACACCAAATAAAATGAAGATCGTCAAAAGTAAAACTGTACAAAATCTATTAAGTTCAAGAGCACTTAAAACGACGATTAAACGTACTGCGTCGTGCAACAAATGTAAAAATATTTATCTTTTTTATAATTGCATGACGAAATGTTCTAAATGTGAACTATTTTACTGTGGAAAGTGCATCACAAGTTCAAAATTAGAAGTTGATGATGTTTATGTCTGTGATACATGTGTGCAGAAGTGAGTAAAATATTTTTTATAATGCCTAGACGAGTTGGCACGAGTAGGTATGAGTAGGTATGGCCTAAAACCTAAGACTGATTAATTATAATTGTAATGATTCGAGGATTAGAGAATAAGTATTAGTTGTTGATCTTAAAATAACTTTCTTATTTGAAGACTGATAGAATAAGTAGGTAACATCTGATCTAAGTCAACTGTCAGATTGTTTGTGCCATAATAAATTAAAAGATTTTATTTGTTATTGTAAGTAACGGATTTTTTTTTAATATAATTTGATTACTTTTCAGAATTTAGTTAGACTAAGAACATTGATAAAAATGAGGCAAAACCTACGTTAATTTTGTTTGTTTAATTTTTTTCTACTCAATTTTCTTTATGAGAAGAATAAATTGTTTTTGTTAATTTTAAAGTTGACTTTTATTTTTATAACTTTAAATCTATAGTCATTTTGGTAGCCATAGTGAACATTGCCTTACAATTTTGTTACGTTCTACTGAGAAATTGTCCTCTACTTTAGTAAGTAAATAATATTAATTTGTGTTATACCTACGTTTAGTACGACTTTTTTACGATTGTTATTTAATATTAGAAGATGTTGGTTTATAGATAATTATAATATTTGATATTGAGCTTTTTTAACTTAATAGCTATGCGAATTATAATACTTAGGCCATATCAGTAATGTAACTCAAAGGAATTACTGATATCAATACTCAGCTATCTTTCTTTCTTTTCTTGGTTTTCTTTGATGATTATTGAAAAGTACTTTATTATTTCTAAAATAAAACCTTTCATTTAAGCATACTGAGTTATATTATAGGGTTTATAATATTTAACATTTCGTAACTCAAAGGATTAATAACTCCCAATAAAGGAAAGGAAAATTCAGTTATTTCATAAAATATTGATTAATTTGTAGATTTTCTTGCCTTTTTACGTACTTTCCTTGTTAACACATCAAACTTAGTTATTTTATCCTCACAAATACGAACTTTTTTTAAAATTAACCTTTTTGCAACATCGACAACAAAATAAAAAATTGCCCAAGTACGATATTTTATATGATAGAAAATTCTACCCTTGCTTCTATTTGTTACCTACTTTGTTATAAGCTTTCTTTTGACGAAGAAAAAGCACTTTTTTATATTTGTGTTCAAATAGTTTCCTGAAATTATTACTTAAGAACTTTGAGAAAGTTGTAAAGGCTTATTAATTTACGTGAAGTTATTACAATTAAATCATTACTCATCATAGTATCATAATATCATAGAAAAGAAGTGTTTATTGATTGAAGCTAAAAAAAAAAACGAGGTGCTTTAGACAACATGACTGAAGTAAAACTTCTTTAGCTCCATGTGCTCGCACCTATCTATGAACCTGATTCTCTCTTTCAATCTCCACAAACTTATATTTGCCCCTCAACTTCCGTTCGCCTCGCCTGATAACGTTTTTCGTAACGTTCTCGTCACGCATTCACCAGCTTACATGTCTGAGTTAAGCATGTGTAAAGAAGTTTTACTTCAAAAACTCCGAGGATTATAGATTTATCGGTAGATTTGATCTAGTGTCACTAGCTGTAGGTATCTGCGGCGTGGTAAGAATACTTGGAATAAAATCTAAGGCATTCAAAATGTAAGGAATATCTGGTATCTACGCTCTACATTAAAAAAAGTATCCATTATAAAACTTATTTCAAATTAAGTTTATGAATTGCATTTATTAAAAACATATAAAATGATATTTCTTTTCCTTGACATTTTAGAATAATCAAAAGTAAATTGTCCTTATTCGCGTTGTAATTCATATGTGTCCCAAACGTTGTTCATAAATTATGTTCACAGCTCCACCCGGTACGTGTATGGCAACAGATGTTAGTAGTACCAATATGTAACATAAAAAATAGTACGTAGGGAGAGGAGATTGGTGATTTTCCGGTCGCGAAATAGCGTCCGGCGTTCGGATGTTTACTGGAAAGGTATTTTCTAAGTAATAACATAGATTGTGCAATTAGCTTACATATACCGAGTTAGAAGTTAAATTTTTTAATGAAGTATATTTTCTGATGGTATCGGCACTATTTAACTATTAAATTATTTATATATTATTATTTTTTATTATATTTATTAAAACTATTTATTGTTAATAAGTCTTCTGACAAATCAAAATAAAATTGAATACATTTTCGTATTAAGAAATAAGCTAAAGGAGAGCTTGGTCAAAGAAATCACTTTTTGATTTTCATCCGTTAGTATTTTGTAGGATAAAAGAAGGGTAGCCCAAATACTTCACATGTAGTTTTTCTTCACAGTCCTATTACTTTATTTGGCTGCTCAATATCATTTCACACACGTTGCGTACGCTTTTTTTTTCAATATTGCGTTTCATTGATTTTGCTAGTTTGACGAATAAAACTTCTCGACATGGAGTGACCTCTTTATTCAATACTGCAATAAATAATTACTGAGTAGACTAGCGTTGACTTCTTGCTCTGGTAATCGAATGACACTTTTATCGAAAAATACTAACAACACTCCCCGTCGCACTCGTTTCTGATTGGTTGTCGTCAGTCAACAGGAAAGCGAGACCGCGCAGTAAATAAATTGAGTGACTAAATTTAAAGAAAATAATACATAATAGTTTAAAGGAAATATTAAAGTTATAATTAATCATACATTTTGAACTCGAATAATAAAATATTTTTATCGTATCTATCAACAAAAATTACAACACTGGTTTTAGGTGCCGTATCCTACATATAAGCTTAAAATATATTATTTTGTACTTTTGTATTTGTGTGTTATTGTTGTTGTAAGTTTAATGAGATTAGGCGCTCCTCATATTTAAATAAATCTATTTAATCGTGGGTACTTTACAAATTTCGGTAAATCAAACAATAATCTCAATCGAATTGTTGATCAATTCAACCGCTCTTATAGTGGTGGGTGAGCCATGTACGCACCTGAACATCGGCGGTTTTCGGGTTCACCGTTATGGATATTTGTATTCCTATCCTTTTTGGATATCTGTCCTTGTGGGTTTCCCCATCGTGACTCAGAGAGCACGTTAAGCCGTCGGTCCCGATTGTTATCGTATACATCTGATTGTGATCGTTACTTATAGTAGGAATTATATCTACTACATGGAGAAAGGGGCCTATGCCCAGCAGTGGGGTTCAACAGGCTGAATCACACAACTTTGTCAAGTATATGCTCAATATTATCTACTCAAGCCTGTCACGAAACATAAAAGAGCTCTATGTTGGTTCCTTATTCACACTCGTATCTATTACCGTGCATTTTCCCTTCACTGTTTCAGACATTTTCAACGTACGTACTCTGTGATTAAAAGGACTCAGATGAATACCGACTTTAATACCTTCATGTTAAAGTCGTCACGAATTTTTATCTACGGTCCAATTAAAAAGTATTCAGTAAGGAGTAGTGTTTCTCTAATGAAAGTCGCTGACAAGACTGCGCATTGTCGAGACTTGAGTGACACGATGTCGCACAGGCATTTACTTTTTGATGACCTAGAAACGAGTTGAAACGGGAAATGTGTATAGTTTATTTAGGGTATGCAAGGTTTATGAAGACGCGCTAACGTATTAAATCAATGATTTTTCATGATTTGGTTTTAAATGATATGTGTGCAGTTAAATTTCTTAGTGCTGGACAAATTAATAGTCTCCATAATGTTTAAGACATAGGCACTCACGAATTGTACTGATGTGATGAATATATTTTTACGCCTCGGAATTACTGACAATCTTTTCCCTAATTGCATAATATAAGACGGATTTTTGTCAAATTTGCTATTTGCAAAATCAAAAAAGTTAACGTTACATAAGTATTAGAAGTACAATGCTACATAATATGTAAAAAGATTACTTTTCAAATCTTATAAAGTAATTTAAATATTTAGGTAGTAAACACGTCTACCTAATATTTAATATAGCTCATTTTCTATTTGAAGAAGGGCTTCGAAACAAAACTCTCACGACATCAATAAAGTTTTTACTTAAATAGTGGTCTAACTATGTAATCATGGAGTGGCTTTTATGTAAATACTAAAATAGTATTTATATTAAATTTGTTTTTCAATTGTAAAGATGCGTTCAAGTTTACGTATTGTTCGAAAAGCAATACAGAATATTTTATGAAGGAGGAAAGGGGCGCACTTCTAAGCAGACGAGATAAGTATACTTGAGAAGTCTGGAAATATGGTTTCACTGATTTCAATAACATCGGAATTTCGAAAATTTGCCAATTGTCTACTTGCTTATCTGACTTTTAATAAAACCACGTGTGAATGGTGTTAAGTTATATTTTTTTTAGATAATTTGTTTCTAGTGTAGGTTTTAAGTGTTTTTCCACGTTGAACTTTCTGAACTGCCTTAGAGAGTAGGAAAAGCTGTCGGTTCCAGGTATTATCATCAACAATTGATAAAGGTGGTTACTTTCAATCAGCAAAAAATTATCCGTCAACATGCAGTGGAGCAACGCAGCTTATTAATATTCAATCATTTTGAATTAAGCTGGAGAACTTATGAGTGAGGCTGTTTCAAGTCAAAATCAAGTGATTATATATTATTTTACTCCACTTATTAGTGTGTGTAATTAACTATTTGACATGGCTTATGACTGCGACAGACACAAAGATATTTACAAAAGTACATAACAGGTCCCGTATGTCTAAGCCCTCTCGTCGAAAACAGTAAAATTCCGGCCCTTTTTAATCCACCTGATCGTGTTTTACGATCGTCAACTTTTACCTATAAAAAGTTTTGACACTCAACCTGCTACTGCAATAAACATCATCCCTGTAACGTCAGGGGTAACGTTCTCACTTTTTATGTACTTTGTTATTGTTTTGAACTTTTAGTACTCGTCTAATTGATACATTTATTTATTTATTCAAATTAAAATCCAAAAGTTCTTTTGAAGCTTACATGATTAACAATTTTTTTTCAAGTTTTTGATTTTTAATCATCAAGTTGGCATTGTACGAATGAAATTAAGATGCTCAATAAGCTTGCCTTACTTAAAATTTGATGATCAAAATATTTAATATTTTATATTTCTATAAAAAACGTCTTAAGTTAAAGTAGGATGTGTATCCTGTACCTGGACTTTGAAAACACGTATGACACGTTTATTGTATATTTGTCATGCGCGGGGATTGAACTCGCATTAGCTAGAGCATCAGTCAATAGTTGTTAACACTTAACAGCAATGCACTGAAGCATCATCAAAAATTTAATGTTCATCATCAATAATTTAAGTTTGAGTGAAATATTTTTTACTTTATTTTACAGAAAAAATTTACATTGCATAATACCTCTATTTCTATTGTAAAATATTATGTTATTCACTTTTAAGACAGTAAAATATAACTTAACAATATATATACATTATAACTTATCAATATCCCTATCGAAGCATAACACCGTTTATACATATTCAGCACGTTAGTAAAAAAAAAAAAACTTGCACGTCGTATTACAATGATTTCATTGTTCGTATTTTTATTGAAAAGCCATTAGGAAAGTATTGATTTCGCTCCGACGTCAGGTGATTTACATCGCTGCTTGGTAATTCGTTGCCTGACGGACATCCAGTATAAATCAATGTTGGACCCCCGCTAACCGGACATTTATCTCGGCTCAACGATAAAAAACTTCGCCACGGAAGGGCTGAAATGTATGCCCGATTGCTTCTGTTGGCGTTTTTATTTACTTTGTCTGAGATACACAGAAACTCTTTCTATCCAGACGTTCGATTCGAAAATTTAAATTTTAAAGAACCGTATTAGTAGCCCTCATGGGGGTTTTTGCCCATAGTCACCACGCTGGGCAGGCGGGTTGGTGACCGCAGGGCTGACTTTGTCGCACCGAAGACGCTGCTGCCCGTCCTCGGTCTGTGAATTTAAAAAGCCAGCAGTTGGATGGTTATCCCGCCATCGGTCGGCTTCTTAAGTTCCAAGGTGGTAGTGGAACTGTGCTATCCCTTAGTCGCCTCTTACGACACCCACGGGAAGAGATGGGGTGGCTAAATTCTTTAGTGCCGTAACCACACAGCACAATGCAATGGAACGGGCTATGCTTGGGGTCTCTCTCAAAGACAGGATTAGAAATGAGACTATCCGCGAGAGAACGAAGGTAACCGACATAGCCCACAGAATAAGCAAGTTGAAGTGGCAGTGGGCTGGTCATCTGTGTCGCAGGACCGATGGCCGTTGGAGTAGACGGGTCCTAGAGTGGAGACCGCGTCTTGGCAAACGCAGTGTGGGACGTCCTCCGGCCCGTTGGACCGACGATCTACGTAAAATTGCCGGTGTAGGCTGGATGAGGATTGCGGAAGACCGGGATGTGTGGCGCGAACTTGGGGAGGCCTATGTCCAGCAGTGGACTGCGATAGGCTGAAGTGAGTGGATTAGTAGCCCTTACTATCGCGGTCACCAACCCGCCTGCCCAGCGTGGTGACTATGGGCAACACACACGAGTTCACACCTTTTTTAGCGCGAGCTTGTGGAAGCCTATGTCCAGCAGTGGACTGCAATAGGCTGAAATGATGATGATGATGAATGATGACTATTTATCGATATTACTTTTGATATACAATTTTCTTATCACATACGATTAAGATTGTAACATCCCACTGCTCTTAGGGCTCTTTCTCCATGTAGGAGAAGGACTGGAGCTTAATCCACCAAGCTGCTCCATTGTAAGTTGGCGGATATGTTCCCTACTATGAGTAATAATCGCTATCCGGTATTTATGATAAGAACCGGGACTGATGACTTAACTCCAGGACGCGTCTGCTCCAACGGCCATCGGTACTGCGATAATGGTGATCAGCCCACTGCCATATACTTATGTTATTACACATTGTAATTACAACGCTATAACCAAAAATAACATAACATACTGAAATAAGTGCGCTACAGCAAAAGTTCGAATGATTTCAGTCCACTGCCACTTCAATCTGCTAATTCTGTGGGCTATGTCGGTTATATTCGTTCTGTCGCGGATTGTCACATTTCTAATCATATATTTATTTGAGAGAATGAATGTTTGGTGACTATAGGATAATCTTATTATAAAGAGAGATATATCAAAGTCAAGTCTCTGTTAAATAAAGGGAAAAGATTGCGACATCGAGTATAATATTCATGGAAAATCATAATTTAATTCCGTGAGACAGGTCGGTGAGCTCGCTAGAGATTAGACTCTTGTCTCAAAAAATTGTGTAATGAAAGAAAATCGTATCCGAAATTTGAAATTATGGACTTACATAAGATATTACCTCGTTTATATTTCGGAGACGGTCTTTAATGTTTTATTTTTATGGACGGGAAAACATTAAAAATAACTTTTTTATTTCGTTAATGATGGACATCCTTCTTCATTTGAAGCATACTTAAGCTTGGTAAAATAAGTCATAACATTTTCATTATCAGAAACGCACTGGTCTATATTTTTAGTATTTATTTCAATTTACATAAGTATACGTAATGACGTTAATGTAAAATCGATGTATATGGTAAGAATATATGTATGAAATAACAATGTCTCAAACAAACCACCATTAGGAATTATGTATAGGTCGTATGCACTAGCCGATGTAAATATCTTATGCAGGTTCAAATGGAATTTATTTTATTACTTTAATCGGATGGATTCGTCAGAATCTTTTTTAATTCCTAGTACTACCTACACTGATCACGCAATCTGTAGCTAGCCAACTTTTTTTTATTTACATGTATTTTATTAATAATAAGAATAATTTATTTCAGATTTAAATCCATACAAGTGTTAGTAACATTTAACAACCTAAAAACTAATGTTAGTACGACACTGATTAGTGTACGCACAAATAAACGGATTTCATTTTTATTTTCATGTAATTCTCGATATTGACATTAAAAATACAATCATACTATAATTTAGTTAAAATTAAAATTAAAATAAAAATCCAGTCAATACTAAACTTCAAATAAAATAACAATTAAAATCAAAGTCAAATTAATTCAAACAAATCAATACTAAAATGAAATTAAAATTACAATTAAAATCAGTCAAAATTAAAAAAAACACGTCTATATTAAATTTAATTAAAATCATAGTTAAAATTATAATAAATTCAAAAATATTAAAAGCATAATATAATGCCAAAAAAAAAAGAAATTTAATAAAAAAGAACAATAAGTCACTGTTGCCCAATTACTACGCACATCAACCTGTTGTATTGGACAGTCTGTGCGTAAAGCAATCATCTTGAGGATGCCATTGCTGCTGTCTCTCTGCTGCGGTCTAAACCGTCTTAATAAAGGAAACTTTTTTTGAATTATTGCTTGATAGCAATCGTATGAACTTCAGCTAATATAAGCGAGGCCGAGCAATATGGAGGCCGCCGCAACAGCATCCTAAAGATGTTGTTATACTGAACACGCAGGACTCTGGCGGAAAAAATTGACAATAAGCCTTAAATAAAGTTATTTTTACTAGAGTGGAGCATCGGGTAAATCTACGGGCTATCATATTCCCTCGGACCGCTAGTGCCCTGCGTTCCCGCTCCAGATCCGCGTCAGCAGATCGGACAGATTATTCATTACAACGTGCCCGATAATAAAACACTTTTATAAAGTGCTGTGTGGCTACGGAACTAAAGAATTTAGCCACCCCTCTCTTCCCTTGGGTGTCGTAAGAGGCGACTAAGGGATAACAAGGTTCCACAACCACCTTGGAACTTAAGAAGCCGACCGATGGCGGGATAACCATCCAACTGCTGGCTTTGAAATACACAGGCCGAAGACGGGCAGTAGCGTCTTCGGTGCGACAAAGCCAGCCCTGTGGTCACCAACCCGCCTGCCCAGCGTGGTGACTATGGGCAAAACACATGAGTTCACGTTATTTTTGGCGTAAACTTGTGGAGGCCTATGTCCAGCAGTGGACTGTATAGGCTGTAATGATGATAAATAAAATTCAAATACATGTTTTCACCTTGTAGTGGATAATACTTGATGATAATACAGTTCTTCCAAATACTCATTAATTTTAGTTTGATATTTTTTCTTATTTATGATAATTAAATAAAGCTACAACGGACAATTGATTGAATGTACTTGTTGTACCAATTTTCTATTATGGTCTTGACGTTTACAAGTTAATTCAATGAACTTGTTTTTGAGTCAAATCATCTAATAATTCCTCTACAATTTCGACGAATTTCACGTCAGATTTACTTAACAAACTGAACAAATTTAATTTTCAGGCTAATTGTTTTCACTTAATAATCTCTCTTTTATTAATTTTAATTTGTATAAAAATATTTTGAACAATTGCAATCAATCATTTATTTGTATAAGTTTGGATGGTATTTATATCGCACAATTAATAAATACTTTATTTAAGTTATAATATCAAAAAAAAAGTTCATTTAGGAAGATTAGAAACCAGAGGTACAGATTTTTTTTATTATTATTTGTTAATTCAAGTGATAAAATTGAAATTTAATAAAAATGTAATTAAAATATTATAATCACCGTTGTATGAACCCAATGCCCCGAGGTAATTTCGCATGCACGTTGTATTCTTTGCTCGTTGAAATTAATTATCCTCGGCCAGCCAGGTGCGCGAGACATATCATGCATACACTTTATTAAGCACGAGGGAATTTTTAAGATATTCAACTTATAGCCTGGAACGAGAAACGGAGATATTATGAAAAATTTAAATATATAAGACGTGTTGGCAATTATTTAACATATAAATAGGGGTGTAAGTTATAATTGAAATGAAATACTTGACCTAAATGAACTTTTATAGCTTGTTTAACCAATTCTTAATAAAAGTTATCTCACACATAAATTATTTATAGGGTTTATCAAGCCCAAGTCTTATTAGGGTCGTTTTCACCTTGACTAATTACGTACGACTTTTGGGTTTTCTAATTAGAATAAAATTTTCTCTGGAATAGTACTATACGTCAATGTCTTTGTTAGTAACAACTAAAACAGGCCCAAAAGCTTATCTAGTCTAAGTCGTCAATCCAAAAGATTAAGCAAGTAAAAATATTTGAAGACGTCTTTACATTTTGCATTTACATTATGCGTAATGCAGACAAACACCATTATTTTTAATAACTATTAAAAAAGGTACAAAAAATAGCGAAACAATAAATTAATTTAATTTTGACTTTCTTATTCTTTATCTCATTACGTTTTGCGCTGAACGAACGCAACGCTGTCAAATGGAACAAATAATTGCTGCCACAATTGCGTTGCACATTATATCTGTCTGAGACTGTTTAATATCAATTCCAGTGGCCTGTATTATTTTCAGACGCCAACATCGCCGCGGGTAACGTTTTAATTTTCCGCCATTCTTAAAATTTATTTCTTTTAAAGATATACATTAAGTACCTACTTTAATTTTCACTCCGTTCACCGTTGGCTATTTGCCGGCGAGTGGAACCGAATTGAATGAATATTACATATATTCTGATTTAAGATTTTGTAGGATATTTTATAAACTATATTTTTGTTAAAGAAACATGTAATCATACATTCATTATAATATTTTATTTAACGTCATGACATGATTATATATCCTATTAATATAATAAAACATGAGGAAGGGACAAGCTTGTACAGATGTTCCCCTTATAAAATATCTATATTCCAAATGAGATCACGATAAAGTGGCCAATATTCAAAGCCGAAACACATAAAAACTGAAAAGGACATCTCTAAAGTCCACTCATTGTACAAATGTCTGTCCTTATAGGGTTATTTTCGTATATTTATAGTATTGAGAGGGAAAATAAATATTTTTAAATTTGGAACAATATGGCGGACAGCGGGTTGCCATAAATCTAAAGATGGTCGTAATGCGCGAATACACGGACTGAATCCTTTATGAAGGGAATGCTTTTGGTTTCATTTATATTCCCAACATAAATTGTATCGAATTTGATTTGTTTGTTTTTTGAGCTACTTTATAGTTTGTTTTTGTTCATAAATATTATTTTTTCCGTAACCTAAAAGTTTATAAGAAAAAATAAAAAATATTCATTTTACAAACAATTTTTAGCAAAATTTGATATAATACCTTCACGTAAAATTCATCAATATTTTGCATCGTACATTAATGGTCCATTCAGACCTCTACCTAGGTACGAAACAAGTTAATTTGCATTCATTGTTCTTTACTTTAATATGAATAAAGTGCAATTATTATGAATATTTTTTCATCACTTCAGCCTGCGATAGGCCAGAGTGGATGAAAAAATTCACTCTGGACATAGGCCTCCACAAGTTCGCGCCAAAAATGGCGTGAACTCATGTATGTTACCCATAGTCACCACGCTGGGCTGGCGGGTTGGTGACCGCAGGGCTGGCTTTGTCGCACCGAAGACGCTGTTGCCCGTCTTCGGCCTGTGTATTTCAAAGCCAGCTGTTGGATAGTTATCCCGTCATCGGTCGGCTTTTTAAGTTCCAAGGTGGTAATGGAACTGGTAATGGAACTGGAACCGGAAAAAGACATCCTCGAGCATAGTCTCAAGATGGCGATTCATAATAGAGACACCGCCGTCGTTGAGAGTATTCTCGAGATGTCAAAATAAAATTCGAATAGGTTGCTTTGCTTGGGAGGAGTAAGTTGGTAGTAATATGGACAATATTAAAAAATATATTTCTAAGAAAACGATTATTACGCATGTAAATAATGTAAGATTTAGCTAGATATAAGTATAGTATTATAAGGAAATAATAATAATACAAAAAAAAAAAAAATGTTGTACCATAGATTAGATTAAGAACCGGTCGGTGGACTCACGTCTCTTTTGGAGACATTAAAAACAAACATAGTCTGACTTGAATAGCGATGTTGTTGACTAACGCCTACCTTGAAATAGAGAAAAAATAAAAATAAAAATTTGCATGTATTAGAGTAAAAAAGGACATGGGTTCATAAGCCCGTGGATGTATAAGACTTGTTAAAAAAAAAAAAATGGAACTGTGTTATCTCTCCTCTTACGACACCCACGGGAAGAGAGGGGGTGGCTATATTCTTTATTGCTGTAGCCACACAGCTAGTTGAATTAAGGGGAAAATATTAGTTTTTTTTTGTTTCTTTATCAAATTCCATATACGCATTATATTAATCGTTATGTACTAAGTATACTAATGAATAGTTCAATTAAGTCTAGTTTATGGTAACAGTGCAAACGCATTACTGCATCATTAACCGGAACCGTGGACGCAGTCGGTAGCAAGAAATGGAAAATTGCTGTATCGTAATCCTATAACTGAACTGTTATTGTACATGTGAGGTTCAAAAGGTCATTTTATGATTATTTTGTTATTTTCTACTGTTCGGGTAAATATGTATTATGTAAATACACATTGTAGTATTCTACTCTCTTTGGTCATTAACTGGTCCCATTACATATTTTATCAAAACGGTGAGTAATATTAGCAAAGATAATAATGTTTTCAGAAAAATACTGAAATAAAAAACTTAATTGTATGTTCGAGTCCACCCACCTTAAAAAAAATATAATCTCTTAAGATATTCATAGTCAAGAAAAATACTTGCAAACTGTTAATGTTTTTTACTTATCAAAATTAACGATTAACAGGTCAATATGTTGTTCATTTTTTGATCTCATTGTTATTTTTTCTCTACTATTCTGCATAGAATAACATATTAGTTAATAGCTGTAGTGTATTCTGTAGCTGTAGTGCGCGCTATTATACGAGAACTTAAAGTTTAGCAACATTCATTTTTATTTATCTAGACAAAAACGTATACTAAACTATTTTTTAATTTAACAATCAGAACACATAATTATTATTATACAATTTAGGCTTAACTAAGTAATTAATTTTTTCTTTATAATGTTAGTACTTATGTAACAAAAATATCAGGAAAAATGTTTCAAAGTTTCAAAAACTAATGGAAAAAAACGTAATAATATTAATGAGAAATCGTTTTTTCCAATCGGGTCGTATAACAAAGTGTCGCATCGCGTCGCCGGTACCATTTTAATTTTCCGCTAGCCCACAGATTTATATGTTTTCAGTTTTCCCGTCAATTTTCACGATTTTTAATTTAAACGCTACGTTGATCCCGAAAAGGCGGTCGTTTCAATTTACGCCTCACCTTCCCGTCTCGCGACTTATTATTTAAAGTTGCACGGATTAACTTTGATGTAAAATTGATTTCAACGCAGATCAGATTTAAAGATTTTTTTTAATATGACTTCTATGTTTTCATTTTCTTTTAACATCATAATCATATATTAAATACATAGTATTTTAGTTTAACAAGTTTATGACGAATATACTATATCTTCTTTCAATATTTTATCGTTGGTTTTTTAAGAACCATAACTATATTATAATAATGCTTATAATACGTAAATATTACGTAAATAAGATAGTTTCGCCAAAAAAATTAAGTATAGTATCTCTACTTATAAGATTTATGTGGTAGTTAAAGTGAACATTTTCTTATAATTGAAAATAAATCATACAAAAGGTTGCTGTTTACGTTGCTGGTTATTTTTACGTTACTCTTCACAAAATAATATTTTATTTGTATATCAATTTAAATCTACGGATTAAAAAATTAAAAAAAAAATTTACGCACATCCGGTATTGTATTTATCATCAGATTATAATTTTTTTTTAATATATAACTAGTAGCCTATATTAAAAGCTTATGATATATCCGGTGACCGGTGGAGTCAGATTAGTGCAAAGTCAATGATAGTTAATTGAGTCTATTTCCTATTTCCCCCAACCTCTAAATTGTGAAGGTCCGATGCGCTTGTCTACCCTTTGTCCCGCGCGTGGTTTGTGTTACGACTGAAAGATAAATTTGAGAAATAAATCTTACTTACTCCTTTGTAAAAATGCAGGGTTGTACTTTATTTTAAATTACCAAACATGAAAATATAACGAAGTTATATTAAGAAGCAGTTGACAGTGTTACGAAGTTTATTTTTTAGCATATCAATAAATTGAAGTTGATAAGTTCGGTACCTTATGTATTATTTCATTTCGAGTAAAAAATCATACTGAGTAGTTTTGCATGCAAAAAGGATAACAAGTGACTCCAGTAATACAAACTCAAAACGTTTATTATCAAAAAACTTTTTTAGAAACAGTGTATAACGAATTGTTATGTACATTTGTTACCTAATCATTTTTTACATGTATTTTTTTGTTTAAAAATATTTTTTTTCAATGTACATAAATAAACCGTATTCATTAAATTTCAATCTATAACTGATATTATAAAATTGAATTATCATTTGACTGCATTCAATTCAGATTCTACCGATTTGATTTTGTTGGAGCCATAGTTTATAACGAAGAAGAAGATTCGATTTTGATAACTATGTGTATGTATATTTTTATTTCATTTATAAATATCTATTTGTAAAAAGGATACATACAGGTTATTAAAATCGTGCTGCAGATCTCATTGCCATTGGCAAAAGCTAAATCTTTAAATGCTGCTGAAACACGAAAGGTATATAGTTGCGTAAATAACATGAACGTCCCAATATAAAATACAATTACAATTTAAAAATTAAATTATATAAAATCACGAGAATTAAGAGAGTTTAACGACCAATATCTTATACTTGAAATGACTCACGGAGTAATAATAACGTGCACGCGATCGAAAAAAATTTTAAGTGAATTAATTCAATATTTTATGTATAGATTTAATAAGATTAACTTGATGCATAAGTTTATTTAAGAAACTAGCTGTGCCCGCGACTTCGTCTGCGTGGAATTTAATAAAAAAAGTTATTATTCAGTTCGCAGAGCTGTAAAATAAATAAATTTCTAAAATAAAAGTAGCCAAGTTACTTCTGATTGAGTAGATTAGGGGGTTCAAAGGTTTCCAAAGACCATTGGGGAGAAGCCTTTTCAAAACAGCCGAAGGCAGAACGACGCACGAAAGCAATCCACGAGCACCATTGTTGCGCCATTATTCGCAGTGTATGTATCCCGGACTTCAAAGAAGATGAGATTGGTGCAGCGCTCGGGCAGCTTAAAAACGGAAGGGCCCCGGGGGATGACGGAGTTACCACTGAACTCCTTACAGCCGCAAGGCGACCTGTCCTAAAAGACTTGGTAAGACTCTTTAACGCCGTCATCCATCGAGGTACCACGCCGGAGGCGTTGTCCAGGAGTGTGGTGATGCTGTGCTTTAAGAGAGGCGATAAGTTTCTATTGAAGAATTACAGACCGATACGTCTACACGTCTATAAGCTGTTTTCGAAGGTTGTTACGAATCTTCTCGCCAGAAGACTCGACGAATTCCAACCACCAGAGAAGGCTAGGTTTCGAAATGGCTACAGCACCGTAACACACCCATACTGTTCAGCAGATTATTTAAAAGACAGAAGAATATAATCAGCCGCTGTGTATGGCATTCGTGGACTACGAGAAAGCCTTTGAGTCTGTCGAGACCTGGGATGTCCTGGACCCTCTGTAGAGACTGGCGATATATCGAGGTATCGAGATGTATGTACGACGCGGCAACGATGACCGTTCGTATCCAGGACCAACTATTTACTACTGCCTTGGAGGATGTCTTTAAGACCTTGGATTGGGGGGAACGAGATCATCAACGTTAACGGTGAATACATCTTTCACCTTCGTTTCGCCGACGATATCGTCATCTTTGCGGAGACGTTGGATGAGTTAGGCCAAATGCTGGCCAGCCTAAACAAGTTCTCCCGACGTGTCGGTCTCGGTATGAACTTGAACAAAACGAAATTTATGTTTAACAATCAAGTCATACCGAGACCGGTATCGGTCGATGTTACCCTTCTCAAAGTTGTTCAGGATTATATTTAGCAAGTTGAAGTGGCAGTGGGCTGGTCATCTGTGTCGCAGGATCGATGGTTGTTGGATCTTTGGCGCAGACGGATCCTGGAGTGGAGAGTGCGTCTTGGCAAACGCAGTGTGGGACGTCTTCCAAACCGTTGGACCGACAATCGACGTGAGATTGCAGGTGTAGGCTAGATGAGGGTTGCGGAAATCCGGGATGTCTGGCGTAAACTTGGGGAGACCTATGTCGAGCAGTTGACTGCAATAGGCTGAACTGATGAAGTTACTTCTTACAATATCTATCTAGCTATCTGCCAGTGAAAATCCCCTCAGAATCGGTCCAGCCGTTTCAGAGATTTGCCGAAACAAACAGACAGACAAACAGAAAGCCAGACAAAAATTGTAAAAAATGTTATTTTCATATGCATTCAGTAAAAAGCGGTTATTTTATTATTACAAATAGACACTCCAATTTTATTTATTTGTATAGAAAATAAATAAATATTTCTTAATATATAGCAACGACGCGTGTATCGGGAGTTTTAAAATAACAATCACGGTAAATTCCGTAAAAGTAGAAGTGTTCATATTGACCTCACGGTCGGAGTTCAAAAACTTAAACGTCTTTCAATTGTTACGTCGGTGGTTGGGAAACACTCACAACATAAATGCTCACTAGCAATTGGTATGCCTCATAGAACTATTTGTTGTAACCCAAACAGCCAGCTGCTTTGACCACTGCTGTGTGGAAATTGCTTTGAATCTACTAGTTATTTTATTATACTATAGTGCAAAATTATTTCAATAATTACCAGCAGTTGAATTTATTTTCGTGTGTAAATTTCCATGCAAAACGTAAAACGATGTTTGTGATATCAACCACAACAAAATTTATATTACAGAATCACAAATACAATTGTAAGTACTAAGTTTTTCGTATTAATATTGAAAATCCTACGTTTGATACTAATCTACGAGTAATACTTCATTCAAGTGACGTGAACTAAGGCGATAACATAGAACAGCTTACAATAAAAGGACTAAGTATTTTCACATCGCTACACGTCGCGTAGCGTAGAATTATTTGTCGTCGATGAAGCACGGATTTGATATAAAAAGAAACTCTCTCTCTCTCTCTACAACACAATATATATATACATATATATATATATATATAGACAATATATATATATATATATATATATATATATATATATACAAGTATATTCAATATGTTGTGAGACTGATGACATAGTGAAATTGTTATAGTGGTCGTACTTTCTACTCCACGGTTGTGGATTCAATTACGTCCCTGAGTATAGGTGTTTTTTTGGTATATTTATATGTTCATTTATTAGAAAAATGTATATCAGTCTATACGGCTAATAATTAATGTAATAAAAAAACCGATAGTTTATTCGTGAACACATTTTACTTCACATGAGCTAGTAAAGCGTAAGATTTATTTCAAGTTATTGTTAGCTCCGTTGTCGGTACAAATTCGAAGCGTAGCTCTGGAGGGGATTCGGGAAAATTGCAAACATAAAGTTTCTAATCGACGGATCTTTTATTCCCTAGCTCTCGAGATACAGCCCATTAGCTTCGTAATGGGGGTTGCTTAAAATTTATTTTATCATCTTTTTGCACGTGACGTCTGTTTAAGTAGTCTTTGTAGGAGACAGCCGGTCGGCGTTCAATTAATGTTTTAATATTTATTCATTATTGTACACAACGATTTGAACTCGTTGAAGTGTGGGTACCTACTGTGGGTAGCGTAAGTACGACGCCTCCGTGTAAGCATATGTAACATTTTATGTGTGATATATTTTTTAATAATGAGTAGTCAAGTAAAATAACAGAAAAACCTGTGTTAGTACACACTAACACAGGTTTTTTCCTCTAGAAGATTATGTTCCAACACACTCGTATTTGACACTTTATGCATAATGATGAATGAAAGGAAACTATATTAAGCCTTAACTTTATTTACAAATATACAAACTTTAAGTGCTAACGCTGTTGTTGAAACCATAAAAAACGTGATGGGAGAGATGTTGAGTGGACTGTATTATTGCATAGATAGGCGGGAAGAAGAGAAGAATAAAAGAAATTTTAACGCACTATTTTACTGGGTTTTAATTTATAATAAAAAAATGGTTTTGTATTTTTCTTTTTTTTTTATTATTCACTGTAAGCATAGTGATTACAGTAAAGTTTTTATTTATCTGTCTCTTTCCAAAACTTTCTTTTCTAGAAATATCTTAAAATACATATAGGAAATTTATTAAAACAGGATTTATACGTCTCTAAGAGTGGGATATAGACTAAAGTGCTTTATTAACTTGCAACTTTTATCGATTCCAAAAAAAATATAATATAAAAGTATAGTTCGTAACATTAAAGATTTAAGAACTATTTTTCCACAAAACTTGAAACGGCGAATACAATATGGCTGCATGTGTGTCTTAGTACATTAAATTAAGACCTATTTTACATTAAAATAAGTAGCCACTTTGTTTACCGCATGACGTAAATTTAAAGCCATGCGTTCAAATAGTAATTAACCGACGAGTCCTCAATTGTTGCACTTTGTTAGAAATAAATAGTCATAAATTATGTTAAGGGTAGTTAGCGAACTGTTATATGAGAATGAAAATTTGAAACTTTTTTTTAAATATTCAGTTCAGAAAGTAAGATAATTATGTTATTTAAAAATACAATTACTGTGATGTAATTGTGAATTATGTAATTGTGTATGTATTTTTCCACTAGCTATTTTAAGTGTTTTAAAATGTTTTGTTTTAATATACGAATAATTAATGGTCGTAATTATTGTCTGTTCTCACTTACGGAAAGCAATTTTTTCACTTATAGAACTACTAGCTTTTACCCGCGGCTTCATTCGCATTGATTTTGTTTATAAAAATGTTTTTTTAAAATAATGACAGAAAAAAATAACAATAAATAAAGAAAAATCCTAAACAGCTGAAATTATTGTCAATTGGATTGGATATTGACGTGACCGTCGATAATACAGTGCAACGGTATTACAGTACTCAGGGTTGAACTTCATTACTGAACTGCTAGATGGCGTTGAAGTAGCTAGATTTTGGGATTTTTTGACAATTTTTTTTTTTTAATTTTAGTAAAAAATAATTTTTACTCATAAAAAGTATCCTATGTTACTTCTAATACCTCCAAGAATATGTGTACAGAGTTTCATGATGATCGGTTGAGTAGTTTTCGCGTGAAAGTGTAACAAACAAACTTATATTCACATTTATAATATTAGAAGGGATGTACCACTTAAAGAATAACAAAAAAAAAAAAAAATATTAATTTAACTCAAATATATCCCCATAAAGAAATACAGTACTAACAAACCAGCCTTGTAGTTGTGTGTGGAATGAAAGCGACTACAAAAGTTGAGAAGTTGTGTCATAAATCATGCTATGTTACAAAACTTCAAGAGCATTAAACAAGTAAACAGGACCTTATATCGTTAAAAATAAGGGCCATGATGATAGAAACATAATGTGTGTTTTAAGACAAGCCCAAGGGAAAGTGTACTGAAGGAACAAAGATAAGTCCGGATTGTCGCAAGCTCGTCTACGAGGAAATTACAACTAGCACAATACAAAGGCTTCAACCTCTTCTATTTCTTTTTAAAATATATACCTCGTCTTTATTAAGGCGAAAATTTTATTTATTTATCATTTGAAATATTGTTTATACAAATAAACAAAATTGGATGTATACATGGTAGGTACATATACCAAAATAACATTTTTTACAATTTTTGCCTATCTGTCCGTCTGTCTGTTGCGGCTAATCTCGGAAACGGCTGGACCGATTTTGACAGGACTTTTACTGGCTTATAGCTGATGTTATAAGGAGTAACCTAGGCTACTTTTATTTTAGAAATTTATTTATTTTATAACCCTGCGAACTGAACAGTAACTTTTTTGTTAAATACCACGCGGACGAAGTCACGGGCACAGCTCGGGTCACAGCCCCGTGCTGTGTTCAGTCGCATATAAAATAACATAATATTTCAGTTAGATTATTTCGGGGTACATCAAAAACAATATTATTTATTTCATTTGAAAATTTTATGAGAATTTAGCGCATTAAAATTTAAAACATGCAAATTAATATTAAAGCTACAAATGTTACACACATATTTTATAAACATCACCTGCAGGCCTAGCATGCGCGCCACGACAAAATTTTGTCTACCCCTTTACTCGTAATATCTCTCTATGTCTACAGTAGCTAACATGCGTGCACGTGATACTCTTCTCGTTACGTCAATAGAAGAGATAATCATTAAAATTTAGTGATCTGTGTGGTATTTATCTCTACGGAAGCTAACATGACATCGTAATTTTGTCGAATTTTGACGTTTTAAGAAGAGAAACTTCTCGTTTTCAATATTATCGACGAGAAAGACGATAAATAAAAAATAAATAAAACCGGGTGCCTATTTTTTGTACACCATGGCGTTTCCCTATTATAATTATATAATTTCGGTATACGAAGAGCGGGAAGCGCGAAAAGTCGAGTGAAGTGTGCCATATAATGGCACAAAAAACGTATTTGCGCCCTGTTGCTTCTTATTCTAAAACAATGCGTGATAGAATTACAATTATCTAATGTGCGACAAGATATAAAGCACAACACGAGCATATTGTTTTACATATATAATTAAATTCATTTACTTACGCCGTTTTATTTTCCATATTAGATTTTTTATATTAGATATACTTTTTATCTTAGCCAAAAGGCTGAGAACATTGTTAAATAAAACATGTGTCACTCGTTTGAAATTATACTGTGAATCCAAACGTCATCCCGGTTTGGCACGATTGGTCAATAACCTTGTAAATTCAACTTTACGACATAAGAAATAAGAATGATATTCAGTTGTGATTATGATTGATAATGTTTAATTTTTAACCGACTTCAAAAAAAGGAGGAGGTTACTCAATTCGACCGTATATATATATATATATATATATATATATATATATTTTTATGTATGTTCGGAGATAACTTCTTCGTTTATGAACCGATTTTGATAATTCTTTTTTTGTTGGAAAGGAGATATTCATAGTTTGGTACCATGATAAGGAAACCAGGATCTGATGATGGAATCCCAGAGAAATTGAGGGAAACTTTCAAAAATCGTAAGAGTGACTAGTAAATTTAATCATGTTTTCATTAAGCACTATAAAGCACTACTATTTAATAAAGGTCTGGAGTCGATCTGATGATGGAGAAGAAAGGTAGTCGAGGGAACTCTTCAACAATTTATAGCAATTACCTTCTTTTTGAACTTAATTCGTTTTTATTGATGAGAACTTTGCACCTGTATGAGTTATAAGTGCTATTACAGTCTGATGATGGAGACAAAAGATAGTCGAGGGAACTCTTTAACGATTTATAGCAATTACCTGCTGTTTGAACTTAATTCGTTTCTATTGATGAGAACTTTGCATATATATGAGTTATAAGTGCCATTTCAGTCTGATAATGGAGACGAAAGATAGTCGAGGGTACTCTTCAACGACTTATAGCAATTACCTGCTGTTTGAACTTAATTCGTTTCTATTGATGAGAACTTTGCACCTGTATGAGTTACAAGTGCCATTACAGTCTGATGATGGAGACGAAAGATAGTCGAGGGTACTTTTCAACGATTTATAGCAATTACCTGCTGTGTGATCATGTGTCGCAGGACCAGGTTTGATGATGGAGCTCATAAACACTCAAGGGAATTTCTCAACAATTTACAGCAGTTACCTCTTGCTGTTTGACGACCGCTTTGATATAATGGTGCATGTGCCGTGTCGGCAGCGCCTAAACACCGACGGTCGCGGGTTCTATTCCCGCTCGGAGTGGTTATTTATGTTTATACAAATATTTATTTTCGGTCTAGTTGTTAATCCTTGTGGTTCTCCCAATCTAACCTCGGAGAACACGCTAGGCTGTCAGTACCGGTTGTTATTACGTACACCTGATAGCGAACTTTACTCATAGTATGTCGACGCGTTAGCGCAGCGGTCACAGCACCGGCTGTTGCGCTGGCGTTAGTGGGTTCAATCTCCGCGCACGACAGACATTTGTATTGGCCATATAGATGTTTGTCATGATCTGGGTGTTTGTGCTTGTGTATTGTGTATTTTTCCGAACCCCCGACACAAGAGAAAAAGCATCCTTGTTAGGTCTACCCATCACTAAAAATTGTAAAATAAAATAATTTTTAACAAAAAAAAAAACCGACTTCAAAAAGGAAAGTAAAAAGTGAAAAATAAATTTACTTAGTACAAAGTAATTCGTATTTTGATTTAGTTAATCAGAAATGATTAAATAAATATTTTATAATTTTGAAGTTGGTGCCAAGTAAATACTACAACAACCTGGCTACAATAACAAATACAAACAACACACACACCAAACAAGTACAAAAAATATTATTAAACAAATGTCAAAATAATAACAGAATAATAACAGTATTCAACCTAATAGTCAATGAAACAAATTATGAAAGAAAACTGAATACAACTTACGAGTAGATACTAGAGTAGTTATTGTTTTACTACGACGACACATTACGAGTTATTGATAAAATATGAATAATATTTTTCGATTTTACCGACATAATAATAAAAAATATGAACTGGCTATTTAAATAAAAAATAACGAGTGCAATTAGAAAAAAAAAAAGAAAAAATTCCCCTGAGCTATTACAACTTTATTAACAGGTGCGAAATTTACCTTTGTATTCTAAAATATTGAAGCCATTTTTTCATTGCCTAAAAACAGGGATAAAATGACATTTTCTAAAAATGAATCCTAGCTAGATTTATTTATCTCTCCCGAAATCCCCTGCATACCAAATTTCATGAAAATCGTTGGAGCCGTTTCCGAGATTCAAATTATATATATACAAGAATTGCTCTTTTAATAGAATAAGATTAATTAGTAAGTCATTTATTTATTTTTAATGACTAGCCCGTTGGCGTAGTTTGTAGTGACCCTCTTTTGTGCTCCGCGGGTTGTGGGTTCGAATCCCGCCTAAGTCTGGGTTTGATATTTGTATTTACATATTTATAAATGTATACATTTCCATGAAAAACCAAAAAATATATTTAGCTATAGCAATCTTCTTTTACCTATAACACAGGCCTTAACTTGCTTATCATAGGAACAGACGAACAGGTGTGTATTTTATAAGAAAAAAATAATAAGAACTTGTGCAAAGCTAATAGGATAATGTTTTTATATATAAACACTGTTTGTACATAAGATTTGTATGTTTTTATAAAACGATCTACAAAAAGAGAAATTTATTGTAGATTGTTTTGTAAATTGCTCCCAATTTCGATTTTTAAAAATAAAATGTCTGGTTTTTTGATTCCATTTGTAAAATTATAGGCAACATTTAATTTAGATGCGCTTAAATTAGAAGCCTGTTCAAAAACATTTTCCGTTCAACATTCGCTACATGCACAATGACTATAAGGTTGCAAATAGGAAAATGCGATCCCAAATGAGAATAGATGTAAAACCATGGATGTTCGTGTTTACGAACGAAATCAGCTCTTAATTACGAGTAAGTGTAGTTGAAGATGCATTGTTTGAAGTCGTAGGTAGGTTTCGAAGGTGGAAAGATATGCCAAACCCCAGCGCAGACGAAATATGAGGATTAAATTCCTGCACTGCACTTAACTAGACTAATTTATACGCGGATGCCTGCAACGTTATATACTCCACTTTAACTAAACAAATTGAGAGGTAATTGTCGATATGCAGTGGTAATACGTCTTGTTTGTTCGTTGTGTTTGTTTGCGTTCATCGTTTTATTTGTGTGCTTTGTTTTTTAACTCTTTTATTTGTGGAACGGAGAATATTCAAATATTTTCTATCAATTTTAATAAAAGTTGAGCAAATATTAGATTGTAGATAAAACGTGGAAAAAATATTATTTATTTTGGTGCTGGAAAAACGGTAATAGCGTTTGCGAAGTTAAAATACACCTATTTATTTATATATGCATAACAATTTTAACATTTTAGCACTTTATTTATTTTCTATTTTATTATGTAAACACTAAAACTCGGTGTTTAATGTGTTATATACGTAGCTACTACGAAAGTGATATTACAGTATTTACGTGTTTTAAGAAACATTGCAATAAAAAAAATACTTTTTTTTTCAGTAAATTGTAGAGTATACAAAGCACAAGTTTAATAGACTACATCAAATTTTTCATTTTGTTTGTACTAAATTTAGGACTCTCAAGTAGTTACGAGTCCAGAGTCAACGTTGGAGCGCTATATTGACAGTAGAGGTAGGACTTGCAATGCACTAATAATGGCCATATGCAACTGTTTACTAGATAGTATTAATGCGAATAGTACGTTCACATTCCACTCCAGTAGTATGAAAAAACTTATGTTTCCATTCTATTTTATTTAAATATTTCTAAAATAAAAGTTGAGATCAAGAGTGGGACGAGCTAGCTTTGTATAACATTATTTCATTTATGAGTGTCTCCATGTATTTATCTTTCTTTTCAAAAAATTATACGAAAATATTCCTAAAAAATCACACCGTAAATAAAACCTTACCAAATACCAAATAACTCACTTTTAATAAAAAATATATTCGAGTTTCATCCTAAATTACATTGTTCGAATAAAGTAGATACAACAATTTTTCATCGGCCATATTTGAGAGGAACGAATTACACAAGAGGCCTACGACGACGTGGCGTGAAATTGCCTCCGAATGGAGTCGGGATGCTGCATCTTAAGATTATCTCCTTATATTCGTTTAACATTCGAAACGAGGACACATTTATATTAGCTGGTAAATAGGCACTTTGATATAATATGATAATAAATCCCTTAATAGAATAATTGAGAAATAGAAATTGCATTTTGATAAGTTTTTATGATTATGTTGTTTATGTATCAGTAATCTTATACTATTAAACGAGCAATTCTTATATATATATAATCTGAATCTCGGAAACGGCTCCAACGATTTTCATGAAATTTAGTATGCAGGGAATTTCGGGGGAGATAAATAAATCTAGCTAGGATTTATTTTTAGGAAATGTCGTTTTATCCCAGTTTTTAGACAGTGAAAAAATATCGTTATAATACGAAGGTAAATTTCGCAACTGTCAGTAAAGTTGTAATAGCTTATGTGGGAAATCGACCGGTCGCGATCGGAAAGACTTATGGTTCAAGTCCTCGACCGATTATTATTTTTTCTTTTTTTTTTTTTCTAATTGCTCTCGTTATTTTCTATTTAATAATGTATGTAAAATTGAAAAATATTATTCATATTTCATCTTTATTTATATTTTTTTATCACTGTCGGTAAAAAAAATAAAAAGATCCAAGAAACACGATTTACTAAAAATACCGAGCTAAGCTCGGTCACCCAGGTACTAGGATTTTAACTGAGGTAGGGTACAGCAGGAATTTTGCTGCTCAAAATAAGGAGCAGTCCGACTGGGGTAGTACTTGGACCTTACAGAAGACCACAGATAAATAATAGTATTTTCAAGAAGTATTGTGTTCCTGTTGGTGAGTAAGGTGATCAGAGTTCCTGGGATTGGGGGTTGGTGTTCAGGCGTGTGTCTATAAGCTACGGTAATTGCTTACTATCGGGTGAGCCGTACGCTTATTAAAAAAAAAATTGATTTCATTTTAACCTTTTAGAAACTTTAACTGAATGTCTTTGATATAACGATATATCTCTACTTTTTGTTTGTACAATGATAGTCTTTTGTTTGACTTCTATTTCACCTGATGATATGTGAAAATGCGATCTAAGATGAAGCACGCTTACCTAGAAGTAGCCTATTCACTCGCGACTTAAAGATCCCCAGGTTATAGTTTTCCGGAAACACAGACTACACACACACTACTAATCTCTTTAAGATATAAGTTTGTTTGTTTGTAAATAGTTCATCTTTCGATCTGAAAAGAAGATATTTTGAATTATATGTAGCAAACAGACTTCCCATTTATTAAGGATGGCTATAAATATTCACTTTACTTAGTACTTAAAAGATAAACTGTTGTTACGAAAAAATCAAATGCCTCGGACAAGTACAAAAAAGTAACGTAGATCCAAACGAAGAGGCACTTAGCTTTATACGATAACGATTTATGCTATCTATTATATGAAACTAAAATGTGTGTTTGTTCGTTGATTATAAAGATATAATAATGTATAGTCTTTAAGATAAAGTAAACCATTTTAATTGTTTAACCTCCGTAAAAAATATTTTTTGAAGATAATTTATAGGTGAATTAATGTATAAGTCGGGCTAAGTAAGCAAGTAAACTAAGTTTACAATTAAATCAATATCGAAAGGTGTAATTGCGTAGCTCGTCCATCTAAAAAATAATTGTACAAGGCTATTTCAATTCAAATAACATCTAATTGATAAGTTATATTGCCATTTCGACTCCGCGTTGTAAACTCCTAATTGTGTATTATGACTGATTGTCATTTACTTTTCCACCTCGATAGCGAATCTGAACATAAATAAAAAGCCATATAAATCATTCAAAGCGAATAAGTAGATGAAATGCGGTGCGAAAATTGTATAGCGGTGGCAATAAATTAATAATTCCAGCAAAAGCCTGCCTGAAAAGTCTCCAGCTTTCAACTCGACAATAAGACTTAACTGAAAGGCGATTATGCCTGTCCCTACACTTTTAAACGTTAAATAATAAACATTTCTTTAAGTAAACTGGCACCCGCGTAAGTATGCCTTTCTTCGTACGTAAAATTAGATTATTTATTCTGGAAAAATTAAGCTTTTATATTTCTAAAAATAGAATTAAGTATTACAATACAGGTCAAAGAGCATTTTCCCTGAAAAACAACGTAATGACATAACTGTTGCGAGCAGTTGCACGTATGTGAACATAATTTTCCTGACATTTATGTCACTATAACTATATCCCGTTTCCCCGTCACGCAGAATCATAGATTAGTTTCAAGTTTAAATTTGTTTTATAACATGATATTTAAAAGCTTTGTTTTATAGAATTAATTGAAATTAACAATCGCCTAGTAATTCATCACAATTTATCCGCTAAGTCCTCCTGGTAACAAGACTTATATCTAAAGTCATTTATATAAATTATGAATATATATTTAAATATAACAGTTTATATAATATACAGTATTTATTTTGCAGTTTGTTATCATATTAATAATAACATGTGCTAGTGTAATCGTTAAAATGATAAATGTATGAAAACGTTGAGTTGATATTGCAATCAGGTTTGTCTGAAGAAAAGAGCGAGTTGGGCTTTTCGAAAACTTACAACCGACATACTGAGTTTTCATTCAATAGGTTAGTTAATGAGTTCCCTTGCACGTTATGATCGACGACGTCGATGGTGTTCAGAGAGAATGGTTTGCAGAGAACCTAAAATAGTCCTTTTTAGTTTTTTTTGTAACAGTATAGAAAATATTTTATTTGGTTGCCAACACACATATACTTTTATGCTTTTTGAAACAATATTAAAATAACATAATTCTGATTTTAACATGAATTCGAAGGCATCTTAACGTTATTTGCTTAAGTAGGTACAAATGAGCACAAATCAGCTTTTGTTGGCTCGGATGAATTTCATTTGTTTGCGTAGACAACCGTACTGTTTCCCTTACACCCTATTATTTTATAATACTGCTTTACGTTTAATAATTAATTGACGAGATTCATTAAACCTGGTTACGTAACTTTAAAGAGAAAATTTATAATTTATTAAAGGTTTTTAAATATACCTAAGGTATACTAGGAAATAAATTGACCATAAGTGAAATAGAATAACCAATCAGTATGCTATCCCCAATATCCATATTGTTTTTGCTTTAAGAAAACAATGTGGATAAAATCAAATACTTCAACATAATGAAAAACATTTGAACAAAGATCAGGTACATTTAATGTAAAATATAGTTAAAAAATTTAGCAATTTGTTTAGTAAAAAATATGAGTCAAGCTTGCAACATTAATATAAACGACTATATTATGCTCTTTAACTTTGCGTTTGCATCAAATATGTGTAATAAAATACATTAAAGGATTTATACGTTTTTTCATTTTGTAAATTTGGCAATATTTCGTTTCAATTTTAAAGGAACGTTTCATTTAAATGAAATGAATGCTAAATACCGGTATTTATTTATGAATGAGCGTATATTTACACACACGATACAACGGCTCCGCACAGCGATTACATCCTGCGGTATGAGCGCCTGTGTGTTGTCGATAACACGAATTAATGTTTTCCTTCTAAATTAACGTATAACAACCAATATAGCCCGACATCGTATTAATTTGAAAATGTTTTTTGATAGCTCCGCGTAAAAGCGGTTGTTTGTCTATAATTAATTCGGAATCGGATAAAAAATATATCACAGATACTTTATTATTTTTATCGCTTCCCAAAAATATGTGGACTGAGGATAGATTTTTAATTTAAAAGTTGATTTTCAGAAAAGTAATTTTTACAATCGCTTCTGAGCCTCGCAACTCAACCGAAGAAATGAGGTAAACATGGGTAATTTAAATATTTCATATAATTTTGTTTAGCAAGAAGGTAAAAAAACTATGCTTTCAATTTTTGTATGACATATTTTGTCTATTTATATTTTTAAAACAAAAAAAAATGTGGAGTTATGGGACACCAGATCGGAACGAAGTTCTTTATTCCATAAATATTAATTTCAAGTTCTAGTCGAAGTAAAAAGAAAATAATTATTCGGGCATAAATTTATTATTATTTTATTAATCAAAATCAAAAACTACTTCATAAAATTATCTTAATTCTTTTATTTTATTCACAATGATTCATAAATAATTATAACAATAATATAGTCACACGTAGACTATAAATTAGGCACTGTATATCGAATATACATAAAGTATACGTAACAATGTTACTCTTCGCATGTTTGTTACGTACGTTTTTTGCCGGCTAAGGTCCTTCCGCATCGTCCTATAAGGGACTTCATTTCAAAAATTAAAATATATATAACAAGTCACTCGAAGAGAGTATAGAAATAAACACAATAGGCGCAGTAGTTTAAAACCCAATATGCTGAATATAAATATTGAAAAATAACCAACTATTTTCTCTATTTTATTTTCTTTTCGAAATCTGAATGCAGGAAACCTTAGAGTCGTATCGAATAGGTATTGGACAAAGCCTTACTGACAACTGGCCCCATTTACCTATTGTTGTGAATATCGCAACAATGGGTTGCTTCCTACTCTCGAGTGGTGACCCATTTGTGCCCGATGAAAAACATGAAAGTTATCTGGGATAATTTTTTTGTTGGCAACCGGCGTAATAAATGATGACTCCGCGTGCGTCGTTATATTCGAACACTTTTACTAAAACACAGCAATAGTGAGTTTATTTTAGACTAGCTGTGTCCGCGACTTCATCCACGTGGAATTAAAAAAAAATTTTTTGTTAATTTCGCAGTTACAAAATAAATAAATTTCTAAAATAAATATTGCCTAATGAAAATCCCGTCAAAATCGGTCCAGCCTTTTCAGAGATTAACCGGAACAAACAGACAGACAGACAAAAATTGTAATAAACGTTATTTTGGTATTTGTATCGTGTATACATCCATATGCCTTTAGTAAAAAGCAGTTATTTTATTATTACAAACAGACACTTCAATTTTATTTATATGTATAGATGTATAGGTTTTATACTCTAAATAATCTAAGAATCAGTAATAATTAGTAGAATTCGTTCGAGACTGTATGTATATTTGTTGAATGATCGATAACGTTCAAAAATACCCTTAAATAATCCATTTCCACTTTAAGCTGACAAAATAAGCACTAGATTTTTTTTTTTTTTTTTTATGTCACTAGGTCGGCAAACAAGCATACGGCTCACCTGATGGTAAGCGATTACCGTAGCTTATAGACGCCTGCAACACCAGAAGCATCGCAAGCGCGTTGCCGACCCAATCCCCAATCCCCCCCAGGAGCTCTGGTCACCTTACTCACCAACAGGAACACAATACTGCTTGAGAACAGTATTATTTTGCTGTGATCTTCTGTAAGGTCGAGGTACTACCCCAGTCGGGCTGCTCCATATTTTGAGCAGGAAATTACTGCTGTGCCCTACCTCAGTTAATTTTCCGTAAGGTTTTACATATATTGACATTACTTCTCTTCTTATACAGGTCATAAATGATTTTTTAGTAACATATTCATCTTTACATTTTGTTATACTACTATAAATAAATTTTACCAATTTTAGGAAAATCAATTATGTACAGTTTAATACGTAGACTTATGCAATGTTAGATTTATGATAACAGTTCTAGGCGAAGAGTCCGTCCCTTAAATTATATATGCCGCGTGTAGTATTCGTTCTAGTAGTAAAAAAAAAACAAAAAAAAAAAAATATTAGTTGAACTAATTATGTATTATTAATTTATTCTCAAACAACAATGTGTATAAAGAAAATATTATCTCGAAACTGGTAAGTAAGTATAAGAAGATGGAATAAACAACAAGGATAGAACTTTGCATGCTTTACCACTCAATAATAATCTTTCGTAGCTCTTAAACAAACTTTCCTATTACGTACGCCGTCGAAACTTACACCTTGAATAAACTTCACGTCTAGCTCTTGTCTAGAATGTTTGAAAACTGCACAAACATAAAGGCTTTATCTCAGTGTATGAGGAGAGAAGTAATTAGTTCCGAAGACCGTTAAATTTGAATGACAGTGGATGTTCTTTCGCGTAGTCCAGCTACCAATTGTCTTGTAGTTTTCTTTTAATATTTGCCAAATAATTGTAGCAATAAACATGGTCATCAAGGTTTTAAGTAAAAGAATAGGATTATGTATCACATATATATTTTCTATATATATAGGTTTTTTATCATAAGGTATAATAGATAGAGTGATGAGGAATGAAATGTGGTCAGCATTGTCCGTGAATGGTGTGAGCAGTGTCCTCATATGAGCATTGCAATCTCTTTATAGGGATGCTTACCTGACGATAAACGGGGCATACACAGAATGGTTTAATATCGAAAAATGTGTTAGACAGGGATGTGTAGCGTCACCGTGGCTGTTTAATCTGTTCATGGACAATTGTTTGACAGATTTAAAAGAGAGTGAAAATGGGTTGAGAATGAACGAGTTACTCGTCAAATGTCTTCTCTATGCTGATGATCAAGTATTACTTGCGTCTTTGCCCGAGGAGTTGCAGGAGATGGTAACTGTTATGAGTGGAGCTTTTGTAAGAAAGGGAATGAAGATGAATGTAAAGAAGACGAAAGTGATGATGTCTGAAAGAGATGAGGCAGTGACAGACTGCAATATCGTGATTGGAGATGAACAAATTGAACAGGTGAATGAGTTTGTGTATCTGGGTTCAAAGTTTACAAGAGATGGAAAGTGTGAGAGTGATAATGAAAGAAGAGTGAATGCAGGAAACAGGGTGAATGGAGCTTTGCACTCTTTTATGAGTAGTCGGGAGGTGTCTAACAAGGCTCGTTTGGCTGTGCATGAGGGGGTGTTGGTTGCGACACTCATGTACGGAAGTGAAAGTTGGGTATGGCAGAAGAAACATGAAAGCAGAATAAATGCAGTTGAAATGAGAGCGTTAAGAAGTATGATAGGAGTTAAACTGAGTGACAGGTAAGAAATAGTGAGATAAGGAAACGTTGTGGTCTGAAAGAAGATGTAGTGACAAAAATTGAGAAAGGTATGCTCAGATGGTTTGGTCATGTCGAGAGAATGAGTGAAGAACGATTGACGAAAAAAGTGTATTAGGCGAGTGTAGATGGAAGGGTTGGAAGGGGTAGACCTAGGAGGACGTTCTGAGAACAAATAAGGGACATCTTGAAAAAAGGCTAGGTAAAGAGTACCCTAAACCGAAGAGCATGTATGAAGGGAATAATGAAAGTGGACGAAGCGAAAAAAGTATCTAAGGATCGTCGCAAGTGGAAAGAAGTGGTCTCTGCCTACCTCTACGGGAAAGAGGCATGACTATATGTATGTATGTATGTATCATAAATGTATATCATAAAGTATATAAACAGGTAAATATTTTACCAAAGAGAGAATAAGTAAACTTAAGCATGTAAACTGAGGTATTATAAGGTATAGGATCAATCAGGATGTAAGGTGATCCCTTTGTGCAAAGTTAAGGTTGTAAGCACATGTTTATGTAATTTGGTCCATCATTAAGATGCACCCTAACATCATAAATATAGGCACAGCTGTATAACAATTTCTGAGAGATAAAGTAAGTGCCTCTGAATATTCAAGGTTTCAGTATCTTATTTATATCTGGAGATATAAAAATATATATGAAACACATAATGAAATATATAAAGTAGAAAATGTTTTATATGTCAAATTTGTAAAGTTTATCTTCCTAATATTTTTAATTATTTTTAACAAGTTTAAATAATTATTTTTATTAATTTATTTTAAGTAAAATTTGATATGTTTATATACTTTTTTATATGATTAGTATGAGTATTAGATATGGTTTGAATTAATTAGGTTTTTTTCAAATTTTGCTTTAAAACCTCGTTTTTTAATTCATTTGTTTTCACAAATTATTGATTAATACGAAATATATATATATATATATATATATATATATATCATGTTTGAAATTAGATTTTGAAAACTTTATTATGGGTATAGGTA
The DNA here is from genome assembly GCF_905220565.1 of Melitaea cinxia. Taxonomy (NCBI): domain Eukaryota; kingdom Metazoa; phylum Arthropoda; class Insecta; order Lepidoptera; family Nymphalidae; genus Melitaea; species Melitaea cinxia. The sequence goes on along the minus strand of NC_059397.1, from coordinate 13,647,509 downwards.
TATCAAATTATATAGAAATGATGTTTGGGATAGTTAGGAAAATATTTACTCAAGTGTGCTGTTTTATAGGAATTATCTTTAGATATCAACAAACAATTTTAAATATAATTTTTCTGACAAAAATTCTGCTATAAAAAGGGAGTTATGTCTCCCTAAGCCCTAATCACAATTTCAAGCACGAGATATATATTTCACTTCCACACTGCAATATGTTTATTTTTAAATATTGCGGTAAAAAGGTTTTGCTATAAATCTCGTAAACTGTGACGCTGGCTTTTACTGTGCTTTTACAGATATTTTATGTGAGAGCGATTCGATTATTGTGTCGGTAGAGGATATTGCGCGTTCGGCATTCGGGTGTATTGTATAACGGTTAATGTTGATAAGGGTTTTTAAATGTCGAATGAAAAGTCACTTTATACTCGTATATATCATCGTTTATTGGAAAGTCATAGTATATGCTCATATACATGTGTCTGCAAATGTAATTTTATTAATCTTATATATAAAGTTCTTCTTATATATAAAATTCTCGTGTCACAATGTTTGTTACCATAATCTTCTGAAACGGCTGGATCGATTTTATGAAATTTTGTGTGCATATCGAGGAGGTTTTTTTTTTTTTTTTTTATAATGAAGACTTCAGTGTTTGACGATAACAGTAGCGCTACTGGTTTACGCTTTCTGTTAGTGTCATGTGTATGGTGGTGTATCATGCTATAATGTGAGAGATATATTTTTTTTTTTTTTTTTTTAAACCATGGTATACATGAGATAAACTAGTATATCGAGGAGGTTTGAGAATCGGCCAACATCTATTTTTCATACCCCTATGTTATAAGGGGGAGATTAAGGGGTAGATTAAGGGGGTTAATAATATATATGTATCATAATGAAAATTGCCCTAAATCTATATATAAAAACAATAAACATTATGAACTTCATAAAATTCGAAAATGGAAAGTAACATACAAATTTTTTTGAAATACATTTTGCATTGAGAAGTTGTGAATTTAATTAAATTTCTCGCAATCAGTATTTTGTACCATATATATTATAGGCATAACACCTAACATAGTTCGAAAAAAAAAATTGTATAAACAGTTTCATAAGCTTATATAAAAATTATGGGAGTTATGTAAGAACCTGTGTATGCAAGAATCGAACTCATCCGTCATGCAACAGCTATGGGTTTTCGTGGTAATGTTGGCACAAACTGCACGCAAACGTCTCGATGGCACGAAAGCGTTGACCGACCTACATTCTTGAAAGATTGCTATTGTCTTTTAGCAATATTTAGATTTAAAGATATTTTAAAATGTGTCGTACGTTGAAAATAAAAAATATATATTGTAATTATATGATGGTATAAAATGCATTTTATCACATATACTTACAATAACAATTTTCAGCTTTTGAAAGCTTTGGAAAGGCCCTTACGAATTTATTATGTATAACAATGTCAATTACATAAAATAATCAATTTAATGTTCGTATATTTTTAATAATAGGTAGGGTATAGGTATATACGTAATTATGAATATGATTGAAATATTATTGTTTCCCACATACGTTTTTCGCATAAAAAATATCGAACATGACCTGGTTTTAACTGAATTGCGTGTTTTCGCGAATATAAATCAGTGCGGAATTGGAATTTCTTTGTTTTGTTTATAAATGATTTCTGATTTTACATGTCGTTTTTATTTTTAAAGTGTATAATTATATAAATATACTAGCTGTGCCCGCGGCTTCGCCCGCGTTGAAATCAGTGTGTCACAAAGTTTTCCCAGCAAACTTCCAATGAAACTTTCATCGAAATCGGCTTAGCCGTTCCGTAAACCTTCCCCTTGAAGCCCTCTCTCCATTGGTGAAATCGCATGAAAATCCGTTCAGTAGATTTTGAGGGAATCGATCACATACACTTTTGGGGACTTTGTTTTTTAATACACTAACCGTCGCCCGCGACTACGTCCGTGTGGTTATGAAGATATGCATTACTATAAAGATGTTTAATGCAAATTTTTTTTTTATTTCAGTCACTTGAAATGCTTATCACACTGAGTAACTTTTTAAAAGGCACAATTTAGTATAATTTCATCACTTTTACAGTTTTGGAGATTTCGTGATGAGTGAGTGACCTTTCGCCTTATATATATATATATATATATATAGATTAAATGTATTGATATGTTTTAGAAATATGGTTTCAATTTGATAATACAAATGGATATAACAATTTTATACTTCGATCAAAATACTTTAAGATATCTGCATAGCGTAGTATATTTTCAAGAGCCCTGGCTACTTTACTCACAACAGTAACAAAAGTCCGCTGAATGCAGAATTATTAGACTGTGATATACTGTAAGGTACTTCTTCTGTCCAATTGTTGCATATTTCAGCTAGTTATTCCTACTGTAGTAAGGTACGCCGTGTAGTGTCGGCCGAGTAGAATAGCACCACCCCGTTTCTTCCCGTGGGGGTCGTAAAAGGCGACCGAAGGATAAACATAGTCCAAAATCATCATGGTCCTGGAGAAGGAAAATTTTATTTGAAACCCGGAATGGGGTCTCCGTCAAGCATTCGTGGCATAGCTCTAAAATGCGAAAGACTCCTGCAGCCGAACTGGCTCCCACGTATCGACTCGTCGTTCCTGTGGGCCTAGCCAGTGAGGTTGAGAGGGTGGCGCAGAGCTTAGGCAACTCTGCCTTTTCCTGAAGAGTGTCCTAGGCGACACAGTGTCTGTCTGATACTGTCTAAATCGTCTGCAATAGACGGACTAAGGCCAATGAGTGTGAGAATGAGTAAGGTACGGTTTATGATAAACTTTCTCAATGCCCTGTTTTGGCTCAAATAAAACATTAATGCTTAAAATTAATTTGTATGCACAGTTCAAAGTGCATTGTGACTAATTTCTAAGCGTATCTAATATTAATTTCGAGATAAAAAGTTAAAAATTGTCTCAATAAAAGACTTGTTTTCAGATATAGAACTAAGTTGACAGTGATGGTTATTACATAAGGCCTAATTGATATTATATACGATTTTTTTTACATCATCTATGAATATATTTTACTATAGCTTATTTTGTGTAGTGATTTAAGTTTAACAAGTGACATTTATTAGGGTAAGTATTAGATGTTTTATCACAATAGCTACACTAAGATCTCTCATTACTTCTTCACGTACTCACCAAAGGTTCGTAGAGTTTGTTGTATCAAAGGAAAATCTCTTTACTTTAAAGTAATATCTTACACGATTGTACTTGCTTCGTTAGATAAATCAATAGCTGGTAAATATTTCCTTCAATACAGTCTCCTGTTACACGATGTTTTCTTGCCTTAGATAATTCAAAGCAAGTATTCATATATATATATATATATATGTATATATTTCAAAACAAGATTTTTGAAGAATATTTTCTATAGGCAAGAATACAAACACAAAAAAATCAACTTTGCAACTGACGAATAACAAAAGATTGACGTACAACAAAATGCTTTGAAAAAAATAATATAAGCGGTCAATTTTACGAGTTTTCACAAGCAATCAATCCCAAATGACATCGATATTCGATTGAATGAGTTAGGGGGGAATAAAATAAAATCTCATCGCGTACCATCCATCATTGCTCACTGTGATGGAGTGTCTGACGAAAAAAATGATTTTTATATAAAACGACCTACATTTAACGTGAAAGATATTGAAAAAGTCGAACAGTTGATCATTTACATAACGTTGAAAGTGTATTTTAAATGAGACTACATTAGAAATGCGTCTATAGATTAAATGTATTTAAGTAATACGAAATCAACCATAAAGATAAAAAGAATTTTCAAAGCTAAGGTATATCAAGAAATATCCCGCTCAAAATCTGGAGCAAAGCGACTAGGTAAGTAACTAAACTTCACAGAATAACACAGCTAAATAATATTGCTCTCAACTAGTGTTGTGTTCCTGCGATAAGTTACACACGGCTCCAGGGAACGAAGATAGGGTCGGGAAAGCGTTTGCTATGCTTTAGCTGTTGCACGCGTCCGTAGGTAAATGCTTATCGTCAAGTGGTCTTAAGCTTGTTTAACCACCCTTGAAGTATAAAAATATCTGAACTAATCTAATTATTATTCTAAAGTCATTGGCATAAGATAATATATAAATGCAAAAAGATAAACTTAAAAATTTTCAATTATACACATGGGTATACTTTACAACTTTGCTAAAATTTCTCAAAGCAAACAAAGTAAAAGTTTCGTTACATTTAATAATTATAAAGATACTAAGTCGTTAGACATTACCACATTAGATCCGGGTATAAATGTAGGTACAACAGTGTGTTTGCACTTGTTGGCGGGTATTAGCCGTTTTGCGTTTAATTATTACGGAGTTGCCAAGAACTGGAGCCAGGGAATCGGGTAGATCTGACAGATTACTTAACGTCTTCAACATTGTTCAAAGGATGGTTAAAATGCAGTCTTTTAACTTTGTTTATATACGTGCTTTTGCAAAACTTTTATATTAGATTAAATTATTTATAAAAATATGTCGTCATTAAGCAAAAATTAAATTAAATCAAATATAAATTACTTGAACTTTCAAATAGTAAAATTTAGGAATAAAAAGATATGTAGCCACTAGCGCTATTGTACGCAATTAGAAATGAATTTATAAACAACAGATGCAACGATCGCGCTATCTAGCACATCGTTCGATAGTCACCTACCTTCATTATATTACTCGAGTTATTATGACGAGTATAAAACGAACGTAGCAACCTCGGCTAAGGCAGTCTTGGCTCTGGCTTGGCACGATACACTTGTTGTATCCTGCTAGTAGCTTAACCTTTAATAATTCTCTCTAATAATTAATTCTCTACTAGACTCTTTTAATAATTAATTTGTGCAAACAAATTAATTGTTACATAACGATCTATAACTTGGCTAGGCAGGGCGGACAGCTCGAACAGTGATGGTGAGCGTTGATACGTATCTCAAAGGGGACTCCTTAAACCTACACCTAGGTCGCAAGTCCTAGGCAGTGCTCTGAGTTACTCCCTCTGATACCGCACGATGGACTCTGATACCGCACGATGGACTCGGCACCCGCATGGTGAAACCATCGAATGCTAAGAAGTTCGGCCCTCTCCCCGTTAACTTATAACTATCTTTTGTTATTTCGTATTAAAATAAACCAGTCTGACCTCCTACTTCCGACAGATGTAAAAAGCCGTTTAAAAAAGATAGTTCTATTTTTCTTGAAAAAAAAAATAATTATCTAGAATAGAATAATAAAGCCAATTCATACCTATAACAGAGTTTTAAAGTACAATGTATAAAATACAATCAGATACTTTTTGTAGAAAATTGAATTATACTAGCTTTAGGTTGAGATTCAAGCTGTCTCGTACCATGTAGTGATCGCCCATAACCGAATTGTCAGATAATTAAGAACATACTATTATCGACCCATAATTAACAAAGTACTGTGTCTCTGCATAAGCATATAGTAGCATACAGTAGTATAGCACACTGCTTCATGATCACTAAGCATTACCAATACAAACATTAAAATTTTTTTGAAATGGGATGACTAATTTTGATGAACCCATTAGCTGGATACGTACGTAGATAGAAAATTTTAGTTAGAACAACGGTTACACATGTTTATGCTAGAAATAATTTAAAAACATTATTTAAATCTTTTTAATGTTACATACCTAGGTGTTAAGCATAGTTAATATTTCGTACGTGCAATATTTTTAATTTTATTTTTAGATAAGTAAAAAATACTTCCTACAAAGGTCCCAAGCGTAAGAGGGTATAAGGCGAAATCAATGCTTTTCAATAAATTATTAAACGAATACTGACGAAACACGTGTAATCGAAAATACAAATTTATTATTTTGTCTTATTTTAACATTTTTAAGACGAGCTTTCCCCGGCATCATCGATTGATAACGTATCAAACCAATTATATAGACCGAAGTAGATAACACGAGGAAAAATAAAATAAGTCATCTTATCAAATAAAACGTATTTTAATATAATTAATTTAATATAATATAATTATACAGCCATGCTCTGTCTATATTTTACGAGCTCTCTACAAATGTTACGAATGAAAGTTGATAAAGTTTATTTGAAGTTTCCCTAAAGGGCCCTCGGCGCGCGTAAACTTCACGCACAAACGCTTCCCGCGGTTACCTGTAATCAAATTTATTGCTCTCTCAGTTTTTATGCTAATTAGAAAAATATTTTATTGCTAATAAAGTGATTTACAAAATGAGAAACGTAATTTTTTTTAGTTCTCGTTGTTAGGTATTCATAAATATTGTTCTGAGAAATAATAATATAAATAAATAAATAAATATCTACACAATACACACACGGTCGTCTGTCCCTAAAGTAAGCAAATTAATGCTTGTGTTATAGGTAACAGCCGACTGGTATAGCTACATTTTTTTTTGATAAACATACTTATAAATAATACATATATAAATATATAAATAAATATATACATTACACCCAGACTCAGGGTGGGAATCGAACCCACAACCCCCGGAGCAGAAAGCAGGGTCACTACAAACTGCGCCAACGGGCTAGTCAAAATATATAAATAAAATAAATAATTTATTTTCTCTTTATAATCGACTTTCTAACACTAAATCGGATTGACCTTAACCAAAACCTAAATATTGAAATAAGATGCTTCGTAATATTAAAGTAGTGTAAACTATAAATTGTGTTTAACGTTGAAACAATTACAGTGATGGTTGCGTGGTAGCGTTTAATAACAATGGCGATCTGTCTGGAGTAAATTAATAGATCCATTCCATTGTCGTCTCACAATGCGTGTCCTTTGTTCACATTTGACCCAATCTTCTTTTCTGTGTCTCTGTCAAGGGTTTATTATCTTTGATGAGTTATTGAATCATTTTTAAATGCTGTACAACAGTAATGTTTTTACAACAGTATGTGTTGTAAACAATAAGAATCTCAAAGAAAGAGACTTATCCTAATGGTCCACAAGTCATCCAGCACAACAATCCTAAGACGATTCGGTGATCGCAAAATGGAAACTTCATTTACATAATATTATTCTTTACATAATATGAAGATGCATGTTTATTATGTATACTCTACTTACATATGATTTGGTCGCTATTCACAGGTACAGCCGGGCGATAAAACGTAACATATGAAATTATACATTCGAGAATATGGCTTGGCTTTACCGACTTTACAGCATGCTGCTAAGCCAAACTGGGCGAAGTTTTCAAATACCGAACGGGATTTGACGGCTTCAGTAGTGCTAAAATAGTAGGATGTAGATGATGTGACCACAACCCCATCGGAAGCCGAATTATACCGAGTTCATCCGAGCATGTCAGTGGAACGAAGATATGCAGGATGAAGTTCCGAGCGGTTGCAGTTGAATATGTGTAGTGTATTCATAGGGTTTTCTTCATTGTACCACAATTGAAAAATCGGTACCAACATCCTGCCTGAATAACATTATTATTGTAACACTGTGATGAAGTATCAACTTTATCCAATTTTAAGGTTTTGTGATTGAATTAAAATGATAAAAAGTATCACTTGTACAACTACGTCCACAGAGCTAAAATAAAGAAACAAAAGTTTGAAGCTAGTCGTCGCCAGGTGTGGTTGAATTTTTACTAATTTTTCGTTTCAATTTTGACGTGTCTGGGTTTTGTGCAAACCCATGATATAGATTCGATGAATATTAAAAAAAAAAATGATAATAGTCTGAATCTTTCATTGATGGTGCAACTATTTCCTTACTTCGTCATTATAATTTACTTTGGTTTCATGGTTGATACATATTTATATGAAACTTTTTGTAGACATTTTATTCGCAATCTTTTATTTTTATGCATGTAATATCACATTTTAATATGCATTTTTATGAAATTGTAGAAATGTAAAGTATGTACTTCATTTACATTTCATTACAAAGATACCTATTTTTAGTACTAATCTCCCTGAACATACATTTCAACCACAATCGTGACTTGTTAGCCCTAAGCGACTGAAGTTTTCCGCTGGGAGCGAAGTTTCGTCATCGTAACTTCATATTCAACTTGCCTTCTGATAATGTTGTAATGATAAATACGCGGTAATTTGTATGTTAGTAACAGCATTTATCATCTACTATAATAATGAGTAGAAACTTTTAAAAATTAAAGTCAAATAAATATTTCTATTTAAGTTAATGTATAAATTAATCTACTCTTGTAAGTATTAATAATCTTCTATTATAGGCTTTATTTTCCCCTCGGCTTTATTAAGACGTAGTAAAATACTAAATTATTAAACTTGTAATAGCCATAAACTAATTGTAAATTTTGAATTAAACGTCATTAATTATTTCATTTTCAAATCATAAGCCATGTTATTTCTCATCTTTGTGAAGGATATAACTTTTACCGCTATTCACTTTTAGGAGAATGTTTGTACTAAAATAGGCTCTATAATAAGTTAGATAAGAACCACAAGAAGAGCGGTATTAAAGCTTATCAGCACCGGTAACTTCCATGTCGCAAGTTATGACGTTAATTCTGAAAATAAATTAAGAAGACGCCGCAAGCATTCACTTCGAACAAACTGAGGAACCAGCATTTAGATCTTCAACTTTAAAACTGTTTAGATGAAATTTTCAAAGGATTTGTCGTCCTTACTTTGAGCTCTGGCTTTGTTAAGCTTCGAACTTTTACAACGCCCTTATGATTGTTTTCGCTGCTAATTAGTTGCTTGTTCATATTTTTACCTTTGTTCCTTTGCTTTAAGGCTCTTCAGGTTCAATAAACTAGGAATGAAACTTATAAATACAGTTTCCTCATAAAAACGAACATGTTACTAAATTACAAACAGAATCCACAGTAGTTATTATAGTTGGTCTCAAACAAAAGCGAAGCAATTACAAAGTTTTATCGTTTATTTGTAACGGTAGGAAAAAGTTGGCCGCAAGAGTGGTCATAATTAACTCGGAGTTCTTTGTTTTTATCCATAAATATCGGTCCACTCTCACTGACAACCGCTTTGCGTTTGCATTGCAATCTAATTTAGAGTGATACACGTTGCCGTCCCCGACCACAATTACGTTAGTGTAGGCAGCCATAAATTCGGCAATTACATGCCCATAACAAGACGACTAAAATATCGCTACCTTTTTAATGCCTTATGACTTTAGTAGCTTCCATATTCAATTAACAAATGTGTACATATATTTTGATTTTTGATTTTGGTAATTGGGTTTTGATTTTGATTCGAGACATGACGAAGAAATCAAAATTATAATATACATACTATATAGTTTACGAAAATCTATCTGTATTATTTTTTGTATCGATTTTCTTTCGTGTGTTGTAACTAAATCGAGAGATTATCGCTATAAATAATATTATCAATACCTGACAATTGTATTATGAAAAATAAATAAAATTTTAAAGAAATATGGTTAGATAATTATGACTTTAAAGAAATGGAAGTAAATTTAGGAGGTGGTTCTCGTGAGTAACATTTTATGTGTCCAAATTTAGAGGGTAGAACATAATGCCGCTGGCGACGACAAGACGGCGACTGAGCCAGACACTTTCTTGCAAGAAAGCTACAAAAATATATTTTGGCACTAAACAAAACTCTATTTCTTTTAAAACTTTCGAATTAAAAAATCTTAGCATTTGTACAATTGCGTGAATGTAAAACTATTATGAACAAAAATCCTTCCTGCCCTCTGTATTTTTTTTATGTTGTAAAGAGTTTTTTTTTTACTTAATCACTCTTGCGCTTATGAGTCCCGCGGTAACATCATTTCTCACCACCATGGGTAGACTGGTAGAGATCTCTTTTAGAGTTATTGCCAACACCTTTGTATAAATGATTTGTGATTATGTTTTTTTTAAGTGCAATAAAGAATAATAATAATAATAAATAATTTTAGTGAAAAATTTGGTTTGATCACCACTGTCTTACTTAATGATTTTTGATCATGAAAAAAAAAAAACAATTTGTTCAGTGTTTTAGGGTCTGTGATTACTCAGAAATAAATGAAAAATGTACCTATTCATTCTTTATAATTAACTTCATAAAGTAGATGATTCTATATATTTTTTAAATAACATTTTCTTGTTCAAGATATTTCATATGTTTCAAAGTTAAAAATAGTATGGTACAAAAGAAAATTGTATACTTCACGTACTCAAGGAAATGCTCTCGATAATTAGCAGGTACTCGTAGTACTACGCAAGTATACTCGTATATTACGATCTGAGCTAGCAGATCTAAATTTTCAAGTAATTGAGTTTTTTTAAATAAATGACGTGCGTACGTAGCGAGTAAAAAATGTCTTGATGTGTTCAAACGTGGGATTTTGTGAACTATTATTATTGCACTATAGTACAATAATGTGTATTATAATACAGCATAATTATGATAAATACTTGTAGGTAATAACAATTAAGGTAAGTAAAAACATAAGGTATCCTGTTTTTTTTTTTTTAATTCCATTTGTTCTTCACATAATATGTTTTCGTCATTTGTCGCGCCGACAATTTTGTCATCGTCAATAAATAAAGGACTGTGAGGTATAAAAGGAAAATTTCTTCCTGAAACAGGCTAGAGATGTTTTATTGTTTAATAAAATATCATCGGCGTATAAATCATGGAGTATACGGTGTTACGACTTTGAAAATTGCTTGTTTCGGTCGCACGTTAATTTGTCAATTGTAAGTGCCAATATAAAGCCCGTGGCTCGATTCTTTTTATTGAATCAGTAAAATTTATCGTATGAATGATGAGAAAAGATCGCAAGTATTAAATTGAATTGAATCTTCAAAGTTATTTCAAGGGCTTGATTATATTTTCAATAGAATGTTTTTTAATAAAGTTTACACTTTACTGGAAATTATTTTTGATCTTTATTAAAGTATTCAAACTTAACGTAGACATATTAAATAGGTTCTTCTTGATGTTTTAATTTACAATCTTACATTAGCTATTTCCAAGCAATGAGTAAAATGTTCAGTAGTTTATTAAATTTAACTTTTTTTTTTTTTAAATATATTATTGATGAAATTGACAAATAATTTTTAAACTTTAATAATTTTTTTAGTATAAGTACATATAAATGCGGACTTAGCGGCTGGTTAGTAGAATCGTTACGCCTTGACGTTGCTTGCTGCCTTATTGATGCCGCACTGTAGCGGATGTGATCACCGCTAATGACAAACAATTATTTATGTAGGAAGGGGAAATGAACAGTGTTTTATGGTGCTAGTGAAACGTGCACCGGAAGTCATTGCCGCCATCTTGCGGCTGAACCAGTAACCGTCGTTATAGGTATCCCCAAATCTGACAAACCCATGAACCTCCCTTCCAGCTCTTGCCCCATCAGTCTTCTAATACACTCGGAAAAGTGTTTGAGAAACAATATTCACAACTTAATTACTTTTATGACCAAATTACCTAAAACTATATTTAATACATATTTAATTGAAATTTTCGTATTCATTTGCTCTCAATTTCGATATTGAAATCGAGTTCATCAATTGATTAAAAATGGATTCGAATTTGAAGCTGTTTGTGGATCAAATCAACAAATGCAGTCGACGCGGTCAGCTATTTGTATCGTACTCATTTATTCCCCATTCATTATCATGGTATCTCTCTTTAATTCAGGTATGGTCTGATTTTGAATGCTTATAGCAACGCCAACATACATTGCCTGAAAAATACATTATGGTATCAGGTATCACAATTATTTTAAAGTGTTTTTGATGAAACTATTGAAATGGACTTTAGCAGAGAATTGCTATTATAAATGTAATAATTCGTTTTAAGATTTTAATAAATAAATTTTTTGAAAGTATGATTTCGTCCAAAAATTTTGTATTATTATTCTCATATTTACATAAATTCTTTACTTGTATATAAATTAAAAATGACTATTAAGTTAACGAGACTAAGTTTTAAGTTTTTAAGCCTTCACGGTCACTATCAACCAGAGTAAGGTACTTCTTATGCCTACTGATTTTCTTTGTCTTATAAAAACTTTGTGGCGGCATCTATCTCGCGACATACAAACTAGAGAAAACGAGAACACTAGTTTGGAGGTAACTAAGGAGTTCCTTATACACCACCGAAAAGGGAGGATCCTCCGACTAGACGGGTGTTGTGTCTGGTGGGCTACTGCCGCGACGGTTGTTGTCGGGTTCTTGTATATATATTTAATCGCTCTGATAACTTTGATATCGCGATGTAGGATACGTCAGTTTTCTCTAGTTTGTATGTCGCGAGATAGATGGCGCCACTACTTTTTACCTACTTTTGAATACCAAAAGAAAAAAAAAATAGTAACGTTAGTTTATCGAACTATATACGTTTTCTAATTTCGTTTTGCAGCTTTAATATATTTTTAATTGATAGTAAAGTACTTGATTAAATCTACATTGAGTACATCTTTCGTTAAAGAGAGAAAATACCACACGTTGCCGTTATCATGTAAATGCGATGCAAAGCGGAAAGCTTAGAGGTTGTTTATGCTGGCATTATACTTCTCATATTATTACCTAGAAGGATAAATGTCTCACTGCAAGCACCTCTAGTCCCGTTAATATGACTTTAGTATGAGTCTACTATTGTTGTGGTCATTTTAAACACAACAAGGCACTCGTCTATTACTTTTCAAAGTGAGGTTTTGACCTTGGCGCAGTATGCAGTGTCCCGGCTTTCTGAACGGGTGTTGTCGATTCGGTTCTCACTTCAAGTCTGGATGTAATATATGTATTTGTTTATTTATAATATATAAATTTATCAATCAAAAAAGTATAGGAGTCACCTGTTACCTATAACACAACCATAAAGTTGATTATCGTTTTATATTAAAAGAGGCATCTACGGCTTGAACCATTAACGAAGGTTAGCTATTTAAAACTTTATATATTTTTATGCTTAGGGGTAAAGGCTCATCGTTAAATATTTTTTGAGATACGTATTCACGACCGCAACTTCATTGCATTCAGTAAAATAAACAATAATACTTGTCCGATCCACTAATTCAGTTTCAATTAGTTAGTCTGTTTGTAGATCTCAGTGCATAATAATCTTAAATTACTTGACCTTCATCATTTGGTAGATTTTTAATCGACTTCAAAAACCGAAGGAAGTTCTCAATTTCACTGTAATTTTATGTGTACTTCGTAACTTTCTACTGGGGTACCGATTTTGATGATTTTATTATTCGAAAGCTAGTGCATATAGTCATATAGTCCCATTTGAATTTAAGCGAGATCTGACGACGTTTTCGTTTCAATACTTGCCGATGTAAATTATAGTCGTTTTTTTTTGTTTGAGAAAAACGAATATTTTTATACCGCATGTTGTTACAAAAGAAGACTGGAATACTCGTATTCTTATTTTGCTCGTTGAGTAATTGAACATCCTCAGAATTTCAGGTTAAAAGTGTTTTCGTGAAGCTTAATTTAATCGGGGCGGCCACAGTGCATCCAAATGGGGATATGCTTAGGTCACGTCCGCAATGCATTCGAAATTCAAATGAGTGTATTTTTTGGCCTGTCTGAGTACACGGTGAATTAAATTAGCACCCTCCCGCTAGCGATGTTCGCTTCTTTTTAAATTGTTATCAAACGTCGGTGGCGGATTTGTGTTTGTGAGCCTTGACGGGATAAATTATGTATTTACTTCTACATTTATTCAAATAATGTTAATTGAAAATTCATTGATCAATCAACAAGCGATAAATAGTTCAAATAATTAATCATTCACTTATTCGAAAATATTTTATAATCATCTTAACAGATTTTTTTACAATTTTTTTTTATATTACTCACGACTTAGTATCGGATTACATTAAATAATAATATTCATTTTGTATAAAAATATTTAGCATGTGAACGTTAGTTGAATTATGTTTTATATTTTCTTATTAATTATGCATATCTTCAAATTGCAAAAGCTGCCACCGTCCGCATTTCATTCAAATATTTCCGAGAAATAGAACTTTAAAAAAATATGAAAACACGCTGAAAGAGTTTTTGCTAATTACAGCTATTGGCCAAAACAGTACCAGTTGCCGATTCTTTGTGCCATTGGTTGTAAAAGAGAACGATAGTTTTTAGGAAATGCTACCATTAATTTAAGTATCTGAAGTTCATAATTATGTAAGTAAGCTTTTTTAACAAGCAAACTTGATATGATATTTGCACAAATAAAAAACATGTTATGATCAGAAAAACATAAATATGTTAAATACTTTTAATATTAACAAAGGAAGTTGGTTATGACTTACCATTAACAATTAACTACTCTTATTTTATTTTCTTTTGAATTTTTTATAAAATTTAATATCTTTTTGTATAAGTATTAAATAAGTCAGATTATATGAATTTGTAGCTATCTTGTAATAATTATTGTGCTATATATATGTTTATTAAGTATTTCGAGGCGTGACTTTCTAGATTATAATTAATATTATTTGTATTGTGGCCATTGGAACAAAAAGCAACTTTTAAAAAAGAACTGATTGCACCATTTCCAATTTAAATTAAATTCTGAGTCCAGGATATTTACACTGCTAATTACCCCCTGGGCTGATTCTGTCCACAAACAGCAAAGCTAATTGCAGCCAGGCCAGCTTTATACTAATGCCGGCTTGGCTTTGTGGCCGTGCTCAATTCAAATTTTTATTTCAAAGACGCCTGTAAGGATGTTGCTAATGACTTTTAATATATAAAAAACAAATATATTGTAAAAAAAAATCATTTCACGTTTTTAGTCTAAAAAGTTTCTTTATAAAAAGAGATGTAGCAGAAAAGCTGTATACTTTTTAGTCTTTTACTACTTTTACGCAGCCTTTTTATTAGAGTAAGTACCAATGTTGCTTTTTGGATTAATGTTAACGGATAAGAATAGCTTTATAACTTACTTCGGAACTTGAACATGTTCAAATCAATCCGTTTTAGCATGAAATAATGATAAACATCCAATCACACATCAATCAGTCATCGATCGTATATAAGCATGTTTGTCATGTCATGTTTTTTTTAACTTTACCATAATAATCTTAAACGTTTATTTCAACAGTTATACATCCCGAGGTCCATGTAGGAAAATTTTATATAAATATTTATGAAAGGTAATAAAATGGTTCTAGTATTTTAAAACATCTCATATTCGTATTAAGTTTGTTACGTTTTAAAATTATAATGAAAAATAACATATTTAGATACTCTAAATTTAATAAAAAATCATTTGTTCCGCAATAATGTGCTTATAATTTTTTTATACTATTTATGCATACATGTTTTACAGCAAAACAGAAGCTATATCAAGTGTAAAACTGGAGATTCACAACGCTTTCTTTCTTTCTTCACAATGTTTTCCATTACTCTCATGTGTTAAATGGTATTTTAAACAAAACACGGCATAAAAACTTCAATATATTTGAACTAAAATCTTTCTGAATCAATATAGCAAACAACAAAGTTAGTATCTATAAAGTTTCCATTTAATAAAGCCCCTATATCTTAAGTATTCTTAGCCCCTTTAGCCACAGTCAATACAATTATCAAGTTCAAACAGTATTCAAAGCCAAACTCAAACTTCGGCTGCTTATAGCTGCATCCAATATCCTAATTGACATATCGGGCGGTGGACCGCATCCTACCGACGGATTATTCCCGTTGATAGACATATCTTAGACGTCATATCTATTGGACGCTTGAATATAGTTCTGTAATAATTGAGATACTATGAGAACCGATATATTTTCTATATTCAATTACACATAGAATTGAGAAAACTAGGTTTGGAAGGATATCTTAAAAAAGTATAGTGTATTTCTATATGGAACATTGTGAAAAATAGTTTTAATTTTTGAATATGTAAAACATACAAGGATATGTTTGTATAATTTTTGTGTTGGCGAAAAAATTACATCGTTTTTTACAAGCACAAAACTCAGTCAATTTTCATAGAGTAGGTAGAGACGATACTAGGGTCGGGTGTCCAGGAAGGGTAACTCTAATTGCGACTATAATTATAATTACTACGACAGTATAAAGTTATTAATATACTTGATTAATGATTTAGCGTATAAAAACATCAAAATCAAGCGTACTATTGACTGAAGAGTATAAATAATTTTTCAATTATTTTTTTTTGCAATGGTACGATGGTCATTTTGTGATTTTACTGTATTCCTAATAATATCTGAGTTAACTGATAAACTAAATATTAAGAGTATTAATTTTTTATGATACTTGACAAGGACTGGATTTTTTTTTATTTATGTCATATCATCGCTATTGACATTCAGACCTGACAAATATGTTCATTATGTGTTTCAGGACTCCCGACGCAAGCTTTTCATCTTTCTGGAAAGTAAGTAAAAGCATTTCCGACAAATTTTATTAACGAAGTTTAAAGTACACTACATTTTCTAACTAAGTTTTAACTAGCTGTGCTTGCGACTTCGTCCGCGTGGAATAGTACTTTACATGTTCAACGTGATTCTTTAATTTGGTATAACTTTTTTATTTATAAACCGATTGACATGAAACAAACACTAAATGTTAAGGTAAGCTTGTCAAAATATATTAGTAAAAACTACATCTTAATCGGATAAGACGTTTCCTAAGATAAGCGTGCACAAACGAAAAAAACAAAAAGCACAGATAAACAGATAAACAGACAAAAATTCCGACAATCATTGTTTTGGGTTCTATTTGCGTTAGTAAAGGTCCCAATAATATTTTTTCTCATATATCTTAAATGTACAGACAGCGACCCGTTACATTTTTATAATATGTATTGATAATTTTATTTACTTCTTACTGGTAGATTTTTTCTGATGCTGTCTAACTTTGCTGGGCGCTATAGCTAAATATCGTAAGCCCTGTATCACTTCTATAATAATAAATAATATCACAATAATAAATACAAATTGAATATAATTATGTCAAAATTCGATATTTTTTAACCTACATAGTAAAAGCAAAAGCATAATTATGGATAATTGCCAAAGATATCAAAAGAAATACACGAGAAAAATTAGTCATAATTAAATTCACACAAAATCATGTACATTTACAAGAAAAAATGTAACATCGTAGAAAACTAGTGAATAGGCCGTGATTACAGGCTGAGTTGCTAATATTTTTTTTTACTACAGAAGATAATGTATCTCGTATTATTAATTTTTGTTTATGCTTAAATTACTTTTGTTACTTGATTTTCTTTCTCTATTTTACTGTATTGTATAAGTGATATACATTTTAATGAATACATAAGATACAAAAGTAAAAGATAGAATTATTTTGAAATGTAATTTACAATATTTCATTTCCAAGATAGTGAAAACGTATGTTGTATTCCGTATATTACCCATGATCTAAAACGAAGTTGTCAATCGATGTGTGAATTTACATGTTTGTGTTAGGTACTCCTTGAAAGTTATACTTGGATTTTATAAATTAATAAGCTTTACCTGCTTCAGACTTTTTTATCTTTATCCATATCTTTGAGCTGACGCGTCATTTGTACGAAGATCGTACGTCAAACTATAAAAAGTCGATTCACGGCTTCATTACAGAGTGCCAATCACATCGTTTCGTGCGAAATCATAACTCAGCGAGACGCCTACCCTCGTTCTAAATCTTTAGGGAAGCTCCATCCATTGCGTTTAATTATGGCCCGACCCCAAGCGTTCTACCTGAAGATCGTTAATCTTTCTTAAAGATATATTCCCAGCACAACAGCTTTCATTGTATGCCCTCATCGCTAATCGCTTCTTGTCGTGCTTGGCGTTCGTAGTATAAACGTTTGACAGCATATTGCAGCAAACGCAGAAGACAAAGTGTAGGGTTTCCAGTAAAACAATATTATAAGTCTATGATATGTTTATTCCTGACAGTTTAATTAATTTGTAACTTTACTAGTTGCTTTTGTTTTGTAAAATTATGGATCTAGAACAAATAAAAATATAAATATGGTCTAAAAAAATACATCACCATGTTTCTATTGCTATGTGTTTTTATAGAACAACTGACATTTAAAAACACAATAAAGTCCGCTAAAAATATGCCATTGCCGTAATACACACACCTACAATATCACAATTTTAGATAATATTAACACGCTGTTCTGCCATACAATCGTAAAACAAATTAATTTATATTTTAAGTTTTGTAAAATAAATGCTCATTTACTAAAATTGATTTAATCCTTGCTCTAGGTCTTAATATAGCTTCGTTAAACCAACTACGCTACTTTGCCACGCTATATTACGGTAGCAAATGGATATTGAGATTAAAGTTTTCTTAAGTCTTTACTTCATTACAAGATTGACAGCCCTTTGAACTCCCCCTTCAGTATCAAGTCTCGACTTTACGTGTCACGATTTTGATTTCAACGTTTATGTTTATTGATTAGTGAAGTGATGGCGGATATCAATAAGCTTCATTAACCAATTTTCTGATGGGATTCGTTAATACGGACTCGACTTGATGCCTTCTAATTAATTGATTTAGATTAAGATCATACTGTAAATACGACTTGGTAATTTAGCTTATGAAAATGAATATAAAGTATATGTATATAAGGAGGATAAGGGTTAAGAGGTTTTAAGTAAAATATTCATTACGTACGTTCATACGTTCGTTTCATGCTTATTTGTTTATTTAAAGGTTGGTAAAGTTATATTAACGTTTGTGTTATTCCCGATAAGCATGTTTTTGGAGCTCACACCATTCTCCACGAAATAAAATTTACAAGTTGATGTTATTTAATAATAATGAAAAAAAAAACAACAACATAATTAATAAAAAGTACGCAGTTTTTTAATGTGTGTGTATTCACAGTTCAGTCTTTGATACAAGTTGGACAAGAGCTGTACATACAGTCTGGCCACCGCGAGTACTGAGCAAATACACCGACGCCCGTTCGCTTTTCAATTAACTTCAGGAACTGTTTGTGTTCAGGTATCATACTTTGGCCTTTGACGTTCTCTCATATTCTGAGAACTTCCATATTGAGGTACGTTACGATATTTGGAGATTTCCCTGTTTCTGCATAACGTTCAATTACTTGGTATACTAAATATTATGAAAGCGTATTTGAGCGTTTGTCCGTAATATTCTAGTGGTTGGGTATGAAGTTCTAGTAGTTAAATATAACTAAAGCTTCGTTCGAATTAATGTATAAATGCTTATAGAATATAAATATTAATTTAAAATTAACTAATAATTATAAATACGTTCAAAACAAATAGAGGATAGCTGGAAGTTTCATGGCTTGTTTATTAATTATGAGACATAATTATGATCCCTATCATAATTTAAAGAAAGTCTTCTGCTTGCAATATTTTACAGAAATATCCACGAAATTGTCTTGTCGAAACTTAACTGAAACATTAAATGAAAGATTTATATTGCTTTTTGATTGTGAGTTAAATAAAAGGGAATACTGAAAGACAATGACGTAATACTCTTAACAAAAGTGAATACGCTCAAGTAAGATTTATGCACTCGAGGTGTCTGAATCCGAAAACAATGGAGAGGACTTGACAAAGTCATTTAAATTAGGGGACAATTTTCTTGGGCCATAACGTTTAAGTGGTAGAGGCGGCGAGGTCTCTCTAAATGAGGTTTTAAGCCTTCCTCGTCGAAATTCACAAAGCAGGTTTCAGGCAGACAGGCTGACTCTCGACGCACAATGCTCTGATACAACGGAGCCGTGAACAATACATACATTATTATATTGTTTTATGACTGCGCCGGTTCTGACGTTCCGAATTAAGTGAATAAAGTTTAAGCCTTTTGTTTGGTTATTCGTTTCAGTACTATTGTAATATTCTACATGCGACGGTATTTCACAAAATTACCAAAGATACAATGTATGCAAATATTTTTACCAAATCTGAATACAACATTTTATGTAGTTGTTTCTTTCTTATGATTTATTTTTGTGTTACCCACACATTAGGAAATTCTAAACAATTTTAAATATCTAATCAAAAATCGACGGTTCCAGCGGGGATCGAACTTACATCTCCGACTTACCGTGTCGGTGCTTTAGCCAATTAAGCTATGGAACGATGTAACCGCTAGATCGTTTTTTTTTGATATGATGATTTTTTATATTCGATCTAAGCGACTAGTTTTTTCTTTGTTATGGTTTAATTACAAAATACGATTTCTTTACATCTAGTTAAAGTAAAATAAAGATGAGTAGTAGCAACAATATAAGTCATTATGTAACTCAGCATCGCACGAAGTTTTATTAATTTTCATTTCAGTGAAATATGAACCATTGTTTAAAAGCAGATGCTTTTATGAGTTGTTTATATAATTTGAAATTCATATTGTTATTTTTCACAGTCTCTACTTTACAGGTCGAAGCCAAATCAATGCTGACACAGTTTGATAATTACTTTGTAAATTTTTATTTGCTTTCACAAGTGCTAATGCACTGTGCAATCAATTAACATATTATATTCATAATTGAAAGCTTCACACTCAACCGCTTCTAGTTGGACGGGTATCCCATGTCAAAGGTCTGACACACAAACACTTACATAAAGTTAAACGTCCAGACCTCAACAAATATCTCAATGGTCTATAAAAATAAGTATCTTAAGCTAAGAACGAATCTAGACTACTAGCGCAGCATCACTAGTGATGAAGTTGATGAAAACTTTGCCAACGTGTTGTCATAAAAAACGTACTTATATTTTAGTAGTATTGATGTAAGGGAAAATGCTGTCGTCTGCGTAGTAAATATTTTACTAGGTGTAACAGTTATCAGGCAAATAAAAAGTAAAACATATTGTTCCTTTTTACCTTAAAAAGTCTTCAAATTTTTTTTTTCAGGCTGGACGAAAACGATTCTAAAATTTTAATTATACAAACAAATAGTTTTTTTCACACTATTTCACTAAAAGTAATAAATAATACAATTTATTTCGTAAAATCTCTTAACAAGTTACAGTAATAATTGTGTTTGCTCGCAAACGAAAAAAAAAAACCGACTTCAATTACATCGACAAGTAATACAACGTAGATCGACGAAAAAATAGTCAAGCAACTATGCGTTATCAAAGATTACTCAAAAAGTAGTTATCAGATCTCGATAAAATGTGTATGTAACCACATGATTAACATCAGTTTTCGATTAAATTAAAAATTATCAAAATCGGTACACCCAGTAAAAAGTAATTGCGGATTTTCGAGAGTTTCCCTCGATTTGTCTAGGATCCCATCATCAAATCCTGGTTTACTTATCATGGTACCAAACTAAGGATATCCCCTTTCAAACAAAAAAAGAATTATTAAAATCGGTACATCCAGTAGAAAGTTATGTGGTATAATACAACGTAGGTCGACGAAAAAAGCGTCAAGTAAAAATGCATTATTAGATATAACTCGAAAAGTAGTCGTTAGATCTCAAATAAATTTAAATGGGACCAATTGGCACACAAAACCTTTCGATTAAAACAAAATTTGTCGAAATCGGTCTACCCGGTCAAAAGTTCTGATGTAACATACATTAAAAAAAAAAAAATACAGTCGAATTGAGAACCTCCTCCTTTTTTGGAAATCGGTTAAAAAATTAGCAAGATACGAAAAAAAAAGTTGTAATACTCACAATTTTTGTTTAGTTTTGGCAAACGTGTTAAATTATACAAGAAAAGTTGAAGATTTTTCTTCTGGATGCAGATTAACCTAATCCATGTCGCCACGCTCTTAGAGCTAATTTATTGCAGCACTTTTCGTTCTAGGCTAGGTTATCTTTTACAGGAATTTATTTCGCTTTCCTACCGAGCTGGCTATTTAAGGCATTGGCGGTATAAATCGAGGTCACAGACTAAAAGTGAATTATTGAGACCACGTAATTTAAGAGTGGAGTCAGAAGTGAGAAATAGTTGTCGAGATACACGTATCTTTGTATTTTCTAACATGGAACTAAAATTCAACTTTACTTTTAAATATTATTTATATGGATGTCATAAGGTATTATTGTGTTAAGTTTTGAAAGACTTTATTTTGTATGTAACAATAAAGGTAGTAAATTAGTAAATAAGGATCACTTAAAAATTATTCATACAAATAGATTTTATTGGTCCAAAAATGTTTACCATTACATTAAGATGTTAATTTATCTTCATAGTCCTAAATTAAATTCTATCTTAATCTCAGCTGATCTCACAGCCTTTTGATTCCTATTTAGCTAAGTAAACGTTTTTGAATGGACCTTTGTTACGAATTTGTAATATAAATAAATCTTCAATTTCAAATTTGTAGCCGAACAAATTGTAAAAATTAGATCTACTGAATGTTTCGTATCATCCACATGACACGCATCCAGAATACAAAACACGATTTTCCGGAAAATATGAAACTAGATAAAACTTCTGTCCCTTGAACAGTTTTCAAACTAGACGTCTCGGATTAGCATAATGCGATACACTTAGTCATCGGTACGTTATCTAATAAAATTTATTGCGGACTCCTTGACTATTAATCAAAAGATAAGCTTTAAAGATAGGGCAGACCTATTTCTAGACTGTCAGATAATTTGTAAAGAAACTAGATTCAAGGAAAACTCTTTTTTTATTTCGACATAGCAATGAATAAAAAACCGTTTGATTAAGTAAACATTGTTTGAAAAGTAAAACTCGGTTCGAGTTGGATAATTTGGTTTTTGGAAACAAATTCTTTTCTAAGAACTGGATTTAAATATTTTTTTTTGTTTTAGATAGGAAGTTTGTAATGTTACTTTATATTAGAGAAAGTTTTAAGGTTGTTTAGTTATGAAAATTTAAATTTTTTTCTTTATTCACGTTTTCAGGAATAAAAAAGGATTAGGTAAATTAAGGTTTGTATACTGTCCGAATAAATAAGAAATATCCACCAAGCAGTAGACACAAGACCACGTAGAGTATTGGCTACACTCCGAAATATAAGGTTGCATATCTACTGATTGGTAGCTAACCATATTACACTAAAAATTAATAATGCTACTTAAGATTTTTCGCCGAAACAACGTTTTACTATCGATTACTCTAGAACTTTGTGATTGTATTTTTGTCACGATTTCTGACAACCACCAATTTGGACGTGTTTCGATAAATATAAAACGATTACCTCGATGTTCGAGTGAAATGGCTGTAAGTGTATTTTTCAGTCACGGATATCTGCGGACTTTAGAACTCGTTATCGTTCAGAGCGGGCGTCGTGAGTATTCGCTGTGACTTCTTTACTAACAATAAATACTTTGTCAAACTTCCCCGTCCCGACTTTAAAGATAAAACCGGCTTGTGTTTGTTTCGTGAAACTTGCCAGGTTTCTCAGTGTACTCGTTTTTAGTCTTTAACTACTTTATTTAGCATTTATGTACTGGATTAATCTAGGTCTATGCAATTAATTGACCAAATATTTATCAAAGAGTGGTAATCAGATTTGAAGCAATGAACCAACTGTTATACTCAGCTAGTATCTTTGCTGACATGTTATATTGTGTTACATAGCCCTAGTCTCAATTGATACAACGATGTAATCTCTAATACATTAACTAGTTATTTAAGTGACTAGCCCGTTGGAGCAGTTTGTAGTAGCTCGGCTTCCTGTTCCGTGGGTTGCGTGGTTGCGTTGGTGCAATATTTTTATTTATATATTAATATATGTATTGTTTCTATATATATATATATATAAAACCTTTAGCATAAACAGTCGGCTGTTACCTATAATACAAACATTAAGTTGCTTACTTTAGGAACAGATGACCGTGTGTACACACACACACACACACAGAGACACGAACACATAAATATATTTTATATGTATTTATATTGAATTGTACTATCCTATACTATTAAACGAGCAATTCCATATATATATATATATATATATATATAATCTGAATCTCAGAAATGGCTCCAACAATTTTCATGAAATTTAGTATGCAGGGAATTTCGGGGAAGATAAATAAATCTGGATAGGATTTATTTTTAGGAAATGTCATTTTATTTCTATAAAAAACCATCTAGATATTGTAACTCTAAAATTGCTGTACTATTGGTTGACAATGTATTTTGTTTTAATTACACCTCGTGGGTTTCACGTGGTCCCATTTAAATTTAAATGAGATATAATGACAACTTTTTGAGTAATCTTTGATAACGCGTACTTACTTGACTATTTTTCGTCTACCTACGTTGTATAACTTGTTGATGTAAATGAAGGTATTTTTCGTTTGCTAGCAAACACAATTATTGTTATTACGGACCTCCAGCTATCTACGCAGTTTCATGATAATCTAGTACAAATTAGAAGTTTTAACGTGAAGAAGTAACAAACATCCGTTCATATCCACAAACTTTCGTACTTATACATTAGTAGGATGTCTATAATTCGTATTATATCAAAAACAGAATTTTAAAATATTTGTTTTAAATAATCCTTATTTTTTCGCGCCTTTTTCAAATCAATATATCAAATGTATGTTATATATTGAACTGTTTTAAATAATTACTTATTTTATTCTCGTGAAACTTTCCTTAAAACAGCGCATAAATAAGACATGCAATAACAGTTTCATAAATTTTATTTTTCGTGTCGTTGAAGGGTGGCCTATTGTTACTATGATCTAAGGCTTTATAGGGTTTTGAAGCTTGTAGGGTCGTAATCCAAGTAGCGTAATAAAGGAGCACTTTTTCGGAGATCAGTAGATAGGGAAGGTGAGCGTCGATATACCAAGAGATTAGTCATTTGCCGCCATCGTGAACAAGGTAAGAATGTAAAGTGCTGTGGATAGTGATGGCAATATATCGATATTTTCTAACGTATGTTCAAAATTTATAAAGCTGTTAAATAAGAAATCATTACTATTTTGCTTATCTCAATGCTACAAATATAAAACGTTAATCAAGTAAGTTGTTTTTGTAAACTTTAAACGTTAAAATATATGAAGAATAAATCTCGTCATTTCATTTGATCGTATATCGATATCGGTATTTTTTGAAACACAACACTTAAATAGCAAGGAACTCCATAAGTTAACAGCTATCCGCGAAGCCTATCATATATCAGGCGGGTTGACGTATTTGCCCGTCATGTACGCTTTACATATAGAAGTGGCCCAACTCGTGATATTCGTATATCAAGTGTGGGGTACCCATTATGATTTATTGGTTTAATTTATTGTATACGGAACTAATTCTATATTTCATTCGTTTGAATTATAGCCATTTAAAAGTATTTAGTATGTAATTTAAAATAATTGATTCATATCTTCAAATTTGTAGGTATATTAGACTTTAATTTAGTTCATTTAATCAAGTAAGGTGTAGCAGTATATATACATATTTACGTGTAGTAGTATATAGACATGTACATATTATTTGCAGCCTCGACAACAGATAATTGTGAGACGTAATTAGGAAAAGAGTTCCTCTAGAGAAAACACGAAAAGGTCTTAGGTCTACCATTAGTTAGGTCATTAGGTCTGACTCATTAACCGCCCGTCTTTAACAGCAACATTATTTACTACATACGTAAGAAAATAATATTAATTATATAACACTTTTTACACTACTGTCAACTTAAACTTCAAAGTCATAAAAATGATTATGTGGAACAACCGAGTACAAAGACCGCGTCATAGTAACACATTTAAACAAATAATTAAACACTCAAATGAAACGCCCTGTCTGCGCACTTTTCCTCTTTTAATGTGTCTGCTTCCTATTTCCCTCTATAAATTGCAACCTTTGTAAGGGCATGAACACCGAATGTTTATGATACAACATGACACGAAACAGTGAATAATGATTTTTATTCCCATAGAGGTAAAGAATATAATGCTATGACAAGATTGCCGTGATGGATCCGCACAATTGCATTTACGTTGAGGGCTAAATTATCACGGGTTTCCTATAACTTTCTTGTTCCGTAATTTGTTTCGTATTTTTAATTATCTTTTAAAATAGATTATCATTATTAAGAGACTTTTGGTAAAAACTAATTTTGATTTTAGAATTAGTAAGGTTACTAGAAGTTATATACTTATATCTTTTTTTTAATTAACTAATTATCATTAATTATATAAGTGTTCTATATATAAAGGGCCTTAAAAACAACATTTAAAAAAATAACTGTGACGATTATAATACAGTAATATGTATTAAAACATACCTTTCGACGGCAGACGAAAATCAAAACAATGGCTGTACACTACGTAAGCCAATCGATGAGGGGCCGGGATGTTCCTTAAATTCTTAATACCTCACGTAACATTAGAGATTAGGGGAGGGGAAACTGCACTTAATTTTATAGAAGCCTCGAGTGTCGAGACCGTCGATCGATGATAATGGATTCATGAAGAAACTCTGTACACAGTGTATTTACTCACTTCAGTGCACTTTTATTGGATGTACGAGAACACGAGTAAAGCACTATGGCGAGGTTGAAAATATTAAAATAAGGATTGAGGTATTAGAGTAAGCCAATCATCAAAACAATGTCTAAGAAACAAAAGTTGACAACATTGTTTACATTTTATGTACAGTTTATTGCAGAAGACATTGTTCTACAAAAATATTTAAAGGAATAGTTCCCTTAATTTCTTTGTAAGTAAACAAACTTATAAGAAAAATGACTTTAAGCATGGGTATTACTATATACTTATACTAGTGATGTGTTCCAACACAGTACGGGCCAATTACTAACACAGAAAAAACATAGATGCGGCTTACAACGTAATTTGTAACATTTACCTATTAACAGTGGTGACGAAGAATCTTCAATATTTTAAATATTAAACAGCAAAAATTTCAAACTTAATCTTACTACAGTATATTAAGATTTTAAACAAATATATAATTCGAATTTGTGATAGAATTTCGAAGAAACTTCTGACAATTCAATTTAATGATATGCGTTAATATTGTCCGAGGAAAATTTGTTTTGCATATGTATATAGGTAGATATATTGAGATAAATAGATAGACGTAAGATTAATTCTAATATTCGGAGTTTAATTTTTTAAAAAGTGGAAAAAACCAAGCTTATATTCTATCATATTCGTATTTAACGAATTGCAAAGTTATCTCGAGCGAATCACTTTGTTAATTATCTTCCATCCCCATACAGCATTTAATCCTATTCAAGGGTTGCATCGTACGGGTATAAGCCGCTTACAATATTCGACAGTGCCCAACAAAGCGGCAGTCGACTTGTTAGACCCAAGTTTGTCTTGTTAAAACTCGCCTGGCAGACTTATGACATTTCAGACGAGCTAGAAAGCCTTTTAACTGTGTAGTCGAAGATTTTATCTGCAATGGAATATGGTAAAGTTTGTCCTTTCCTAATGGTATGCTCCAAGCTAATTTGATTACTGTGTATGTATACAAATTGACAAACGAACTTATATTGTGTTCTTAACGAGATGTGTTCTTTAATTAGCTAACATAAAAGATGTACGAGTCCATACTTACATAAGATAAGTAACAAGGTTATAGCTTTTTATGTTCAAATCTTATCCAAACACTAGCTGACCCAGCCACGCGTTGCTGTGGCTCAGTAATCATAGCTTATTAAAATATATGTAAAAAAATTCTATTTTCAAACGCGCCATCTATAATTTATCTTAGACGCCAAACCGCCATCTATTAGGATTTTATAGAACTAACCGATAAATACAAACGTGTATAACGTATAATAAACATTTGATTTGCAATAACAAATATTGAGATCAATAATGGAGATAAAAACTACCCTATCTGCAGATATTTACGTCGCGTTATTTTAAGTCATAATGCTTAGTAGTGCGTAAGAAAATTAAATATATATAAATAATAGGTATAATAAAAATAAATGAAAGATATACAGATAATTATAAAGAATAATGTAAATATTTATAGACGTTCCAATGAATCTTGAATTTTATTAACTTTGAAAATTTTATAAGATTTATTGTTAAAAAAATGTTCAACAAAATAAAAATATATGTCGATTCGATGTACTTCAAGTTTGCACGCGTAAATTTTTTCCACTTATTTCATTTTACTTATTTGTTTACAACGTATTTAATATTGATACCACCATGACTTTTTTTATGGCCTCACTATGTTTATGTGTCAAAATAATAATCTTTTGGGCTTACGTTTCAGCCTATAATATCCTATAGCTGGGCATAGGCCTCTTTCCCCATGTAGGAGAAGAATCAGAGCTTAATAGGTACACCACGCTGCTCCAATGCGGGTTGGCGGATATATTACCTACTATGAGTAACGATCGCTATTAGGTGTACATGATAACAACTGGAACGGACGACGGCTTAACGTATAATATTTTGGTCTTGTTTTTTAATAAAGACCTCCAATAGGATTCGAATTCTGTTTTGGGGTTCCAGAATCACACATAACACAAGTACAAAAGTTTGTATGACCTAAACAAATATTGGTTTTGATTGGGGATGGAGCTCGAAAGCCCTAGCACATCAGCTAATTGCCGTGACCACTGTCCCAGTTCATCGTCAAAGCTTGTAACGTTTGATTTTTATTTAAAAAAAAAAAACATAATTATCACCTTTTCACATAAATATATAACACAAGCCCATTTATGGCAACTCAAATATAAAATATTTATAAATAACAAAATCAATTTAAATGTCTACCATAAATCCTAACGAACTTTATCAACGTAATATGCAAAACAATTTACGAACACGAAATGTTTCGCGTCAATTAAATAACTGTTTCATATGCGGAAAAATTGTTTGATGGTTTTAATTGAAGTTGGTCCCGAGGGACGGTCGGTTTTAAGCGCACCTACTCTGTAAATAATCCAAAAATAACGAGGTAGCAATTAAATACAGCTTTGAGACTAACATAGACAAACATATGCGCCGTTCGGTCGCGTGGGCCGAGCTCACATCAAAGGAGTGTTCGTATCATTAGACATAAGTTAACATCGATTCGTAATATAAGCATGATTGAAAAATTAATGCTTGCGTATTACCGATTGATATTATCCTATTAGTAATATAAATGAGAAACTTTGTCAGAATGGATTGATGAGAAGATTGACTACAAAATTAAGATAAAATTTCTGGAAAGAAATATTTGAAATGTATATTAAAACCTGTCATGTTATTACTTCATACCGTGATAATAAAACGTATGTAAACAAAAAAATATCATTCATATATTCAGAATAATATACAGTATTCATTATATAATACATATAAAGAGGTATAGTTTCTAACTTTGTTTGTTTGTAAGGGGTAATCTTCGCAAATACTGATCGATCATGATTTTTTTTTTACATTAACAGAAAGCTACACTAATCAGGAGTGATATAGGCTATACTTTATTGTTATTGAACAAAAACTTCAGTGAAAAATAACAATATATCTAAATCAAGTCGGAGAAATGCGAGCGAGATGAAAACTTTACTATATGTTTGCATCACAAAAATATTAATTAACGCCCAACGAAGTGGGCACAGGTCGGCTAGTGTTAGATATAATTTTCTTTCTCCGGAGACAACATTATTTTGTTGACCAGTGTATACAAGTTATGAATTATACAAAAATATATATTAATATAAAAGTAAATTAAACATACCTTTATATACCTATATAAGTATATATACAGACTTGATAAAAAACTCGACATAATATTTTGTACGTCACGGTTCTAAGGTACAATTTTTTTTCTTGTATACTTAGGACTTCGAGTATTGTATACGTAATTGGTTTATACATATAACGCCAGTATCCTCCATTTTAGTGTGGATGAGGACATATGTAGTACATAAAGTTCTAGTGTTAAAAGGCTTATCGGTTTCGCTTTGAAACTCGAATGTTAATATTTGCGCGTTCATTCCGCTAATAGCCTCGACTCCCTTTTGATACATTTTGTTTGTGAATAATGCTTGATTCAAAGGTGTGTGATCTGTGATGGAAATGTATTTGGTTAATTTATATTTATTTGCATTAAATTTGATTTTGAATAGTGCTGTTGATATATACTTTGTTTCGATTTGTTTTGTATCTTATTTTGTGACTTAAAATTATCTTTAAAGATTTATGGAAATTATAATTACTGGCCCAGTTATCTAACGCCACATTTTCCAAAAAAATGTGTTTCTAAAATGTTTTAAATTATTTATTTACATAAGATTTTACTGAACTCAAATTCAATTTCTAAACATAATTAATACTAGGCTTTATACTTTTCTAAATCGCCAATTTGAAAAGATGTTCTAAACATTTTTGAATATCCAATTAAGCTATAGCCAATTAAGCTATGGAACGATGTAACCGCTAGATCGAAATTTTTGATATGATGATTTCATTTTCCGGTTTAAGCGAAACTGTTTAGAATTCCTAATGTGTGGGTAACACAAAAATAAAAATCGTACATATTGAAAAGATGTTGTCAATTTGGAGAGCTGCTTCTAACGAGAAGAAAGAGTAAAAAAAATATCGAATTATCTTGTTAAATAAAAAATTTTAACGTTTCTAAATTCAGATATATTATTTTTAAGTTTTTTTACGAAATCTTACTATAATATATATATATTCATCTCTTCTCTTTATTTTTGTATTATTACACATTGTAATGATAATGCTATAACTGAACATAAAAAAACATATTGAAATAAGTGCGCTCCAACAAAAGTTCTAATGATTTCTGAAAATTACAGTATTTTCCTGTTACTATCCAAAGATACCGCTCCATGACAGGCGTGTCACGGAGTTGCAGTAACATAAACTCATTCGTACCCTATGCGTACAGAAATATAGTAAAATCTACTGATAATAAAAAAATAACACTCAAAAATCACTGACTATTTTATCTAACACAAGCTACATTGTACACGAGCATGCAAGTAACTGGCAGAACAATTACTTGCTTAGACACTTTAAAAACCCGCTCACATTCGGAAAATGGAAACGTCAAGTCGGTTTTAGAGGTACGCTCTGATTTACTAGCATGCAGACTGTGCTACTAAAGTGCTTTAAATTCTAGTTG
This sequence comes from Melitaea cinxia, assembly GCF_905220565.1. Taxonomy (NCBI): domain Eukaryota; kingdom Metazoa; phylum Arthropoda; class Insecta; order Lepidoptera; family Nymphalidae; genus Melitaea; species Melitaea cinxia. The sequence continues at coordinate 13,616,432 of NC_059397.1, read as the reverse complement.
CTGGTTCGTTAGGAACAAATTTTTTACTTATTTTGTCCTTACAATTAAGGCTCACTCTGAACGTGAACAGTTTGTGTCGGAGCACTGAAATTCGTGACGAGCAAACATTAAAATGTCCCGCGACAACTCAGCCAGCAGAGACTGCCTGATCACGAGGTCGGTTGTGTCATATTGGTCAAAATATCGGGCTTGCACTGTTGTATTAAATTCGTCTTATGAAGTCTTAGAGTATTCACTTTACCATTTCTTAACCCACCAAACTACGCTTAAGAACAGAGTAGGTGTTTTTGGAAATTATCTGAAAGAAATAGTCCATCAACTAATTTTAAGCAGTTTGGTTAAACTTCAAAACTTGCCCTATATAGTTGGAAACCTTTTCCTAACAATAAAAACTTTAGAGCCGGTTTCAGTTTAGTACTCGTACCTAACTTATTTTTGTGTTATGTTTTTATCGTCTATTCAATATCATTTCATATAAAATAAAATTTGTATTCATGGAGGTATAAGTAGCGGGATGATATGTGTCCATGATAGTGGTCACCCCTCTTGGGTCCGCCAGTAGTTACTGTCCTGTCTAAAAATTAAAAAAAATATATATATAATAATATCGTTACAAACGTTACACCCTACCCACCTACTACTTATCTATTGAAATATGTTAAAGAATTGTTTTTATTATATAGTCTTGGTTTTCGTTATAAATCTCAAAAAAGTTGATAAATTAAATTTTGATGAAGTGTATATGTACATTTTCATCGAATACGAGAAGAGTAGAAGAAGAAGAAGAAGAAGAAATATACTTTATTGTGCATATTACAAGCTAACATAACATACATCTTTAAAAATAAAATTTGCAAAACAATATTATGCACAAAGGCGGTCCTTTCGCTAGGTAAGCAATTTCTTCCAGACAACCTTGGGGTAGAGGAGATTTTAAAATAAAAAGAGTAGGGTTATCAAAAGGCAAAATAGAAAATTAAAAACAAAGTAGATCCTACAATTTAATAATACAATAATATATATATATTGTTAGAAGAATAGTGAAGAAAGGTCACCGTAGGAGGGACGAGGCGCGTGCGCTGTGCGCGTTTCAGTTCGAGACGCACTTCGTGAACTGTAAACGTGTTTCGTGTAGTTCCTTGTCCGTTTGGAGAGTTAACCTGCCTAATTTTGTAATCGAGTAGTATTCGTTAAAGTTATTTAAACGTTAGCTTTATTTTATTTTTGTAACACATTTGGTTTAGACTCCTGATATAAGTATAAAAGTTTGTAAGTAATTGTTATTGTATTTTTTATTTCGATTCCACATCTGGTTCCTAAAATCAGAAGTGGGATACGACACTTCACGTAACCTAATCCGCTTTGCGTTCCTGAGATATGGCAGTTTGACTATTCGAAACATGATTCGAAACACTTAACGAGTTGTTTTTGTTGCGTTCGAACAGTGAATTGTTTTCATGTTCCTTGCCGCTACGTAAGTAGGTTGAAATCTGCTTGGTTGTATGGTAATGTATACAATACTAAGAACCCTGGTGAGTAAGTTTCAATATTTACGTTTCAATATTTTTAATAGTACGTACAGTGATTTTAATATAATTTTAGAAGATTTTAAATAAATTTGTGAATTGAGAACTAATTTGTTATTACTCTATTGTGCTATTTAGCTACTTACATATTTTACTACTTATTTTACTTTTATTTTTCGTAATTTACTGTTACAGTAAAGAAAATGTCAAACCAAAATCGTAAAAGTAGAAGTCGCTCTAGAAACCGTAACTCGCGTCCTGTACACAGTGCTGTACACTCAAGTGACAGTGATTCTGGTTCTAGACGCCGAAAGTATCATTCTAGACGCACTTCAAAACGACGTATATCCCCTAATAACGTGCTAATCGAACAAATGCAACAAATTTTCAGTCGTTTAACTGCACTGGAGGGGCAACGCCGCTCCTCACAGCCGCGGCCATACGAGCCGAGAGCCGGTGCGTCTGCGCCAACGCCACCACGGCTGCGACCTGTCACCGCACCTGTAGCTGAGTATCAGAGCTCGGCGGTGGAAGGCCGAGAGTCTGCTGTGCCGTCCTCGCCGGGGCGTCCCGTGAGTGCAATTACGGACCATGACGCCAGCGGGACCGATCGTATAATCGATGCGATACGTTCAATCAACACAACGGTGAGATCTAACCAATCTTATTACATATCTAATTTCGATCCTAGTATCCACGATATAGACGCCTGGTGTGAGGAAGTTGATCGTGCTAAGAGTACAAACTATTGGAACGATAATGAGTGTCTGTCTCGCATCGGTAACTGTCTTAAAGGGGATGCTAGGACTTGGCTCAATGAATGGGTAACTAACGATCGTAGTTGGAGCAATTTTAAGAAAGAATTTAAGCCGTTGTGTCCTAGGAAACCGGATATTGCAAATATTTTATACGAGGTCATGAGTAATGATTCTGATAAATACTTGACATATGCTGATTATGCTCGCCGGTCCTTATTAAAGCTACGCATAGTTAGGGGGTTAAGTGATGAACTAATTTCAGCGATAGTCATACGGGGCATTACGGATCCGCAAATTCGTGCTTCGGCTACCAATGCGAAGTTAATGCCAAATGAGCTTGTAGAATTCTTCTCTATTTATGTCAAATCCTCAACGATTAATAAGAAATCTAGTGATAGCACTCGTAATAGCCGTTTTTCTAAGTTAAATCATGATGCAAACTTTCGTAGACGTAAATTTGAGGAAGGCAAATGTTTTTTATGTGGCCAACGTGGTCATACACAGTCTCATTGTTTCAAGAAGTCTGAAATCATTTCTAATAAAATCAACAACGATGAAAGCAATAAGAAGGATAGTTCTTCTCTGAGTTTAAATAAATACTAACCTTGCACTTTCCGCAAAAAAAAGGCTCATAAAATTGAAACTTGTTTTGCAAGACTTAAATCAGATTCACGTTACACGAATAATGTTAACTTCTGCCAGGAAAACTGCCATAATAAACACAAAGATATAGTAGAAGCAGTCATACAGGGAATTCCTGTCGATATTCTTATAGATAGCGGTTCAAGTATATCCTTAATTTCTTCATCGTTGCAGAGATATTTCAAATGTGCGCGTAAGCCAGCTTTCAGAGTTTTAAGAGGTATATGCGGGAATTGAGTCAACTTATTTTGTCAAGAGTTTAATGAAATAACTTTAGAGGTGGACTTACATGCCGTGGCCCCTGAACTTATGAATACTCCTATTATTGTTGGTACCGATGTATTAAACCGCGAAGGTGTTACTTGTAGGTGTACGTACCCGTGACCAGCAATACCTTACTTATAAGACTCGTCCTACACATGATGTTATATGTGTACCACGCCGAGTACGCAGATTCCGATTAAGACGTCTTTAACCGCTGATCAAAATTTAAGTAACCTGTTAGTCCTAATTAAGACATTTTTGAACTTTTTTTATCTCTGGGACGGCTAGGTCCACAACCGACAGCATGTCAATTAAATTAAATAGTACTATGCTAATTAATTAAAGGCCCAATAGCCTTTCTTATCCTAGAATTATAAAATATTCACGAAACAATTAAAAATCTTCTTGAAAAGATTATCAATCGATACTCTGAATTGGAATATACGAGTCCTCTATCCTATTAGTAAAAAAAAAAAAAACTGGTCCGACCGCATGTGTGTCGACTATCGTAAACTCAATGAAATTACAGTTAAGGATCGCTTCCCTTTACCGTTGATCGACGATCATATTAATCGATGAGATGGAGACAAATTCTTTACCAGTCTCGATATGCCCACAGGATTTCACCTGTGGATAATGCCTCAATACCTCTCACAGGTATATTAATAAGGGTAATATTTGAAAATGCCTAGAGTTTAGCAAATGCACCTGTTGTTTACCAGCGGATAACTTCGAAAACTCTTCGCCCATGCCTAGATTCTGGTGAGGTCCTGGTGTATATCGACGATGTATTTATACTGAGCAATACAATTAATGACCTGTTGACTCTTCGCATGGTGCTTCAAACTTTGACTGATTGTGATTATTCTAATAACCTAAAGAAATGCTCTTTTTTTGTCCACTAAAGTAGAATATTTGGAGCGGACTGTCGGTAAGGGTCAGGTGCAGCCGAGCGAACAGAAGGTGCAAGTTTTAGTCGAAGCTCGCATGCCAAACTGTTAAGCAGCGGGCACATGCGACTGGCAAGTTCGACTCAGGCGACGCAGCCTTGACTATCTTCTATCTGCGGGCTACTCTGCTTGCCAGCTGCGAGCTTCAGGCGCCACCGAATCGGGCGATACAACTGCTGACTGTATTCTGTCTGCGGTCTTCTTGAACCGTCATTGCGTCTCGCGGATGCTGCCGACTAGTGGGTGCCGCAGCAGTTGATTATCTTTGATTTGGAAACACACAAACCCGTATCTACCTGTGCGGGCAAACCTGCTTGTAAGTTGTGAGCCTCATGGTATGCTAACGTCGTGCCTATGCCATGTGGTTAATTTTTAGATGGTACGCTAACGTCGCGCCTCTGCCATTCGTATGAGCCTCATGGTACGCTAACGTCGTGCCTATGCCATGTGGTTAATTTAAAGTGGTACGCTAACGTCGCGCCTCTGCCATTCGTGCGAGCCTCATGGTACGCTAACGTCGTGCCTATGCCATGTAGGTGAGCTGATGTAAGAAATAAGCTAACGTCGTGCCTATGTTTCTTACAGTCAGAGATAGCTAACGTCGTGCTTCCTCTCTGGTATTTGTATTTGTGTGATCACGATCTACGGATCAATGTGTTCTTGGTAATTGCTGATATTCCGATCCGTTATGTTTTATGTTCTCAGGTGCAGACCATGATGACGATATGGAGTCCACGCCTGAGCAAGCTGCTCGGAGCAACAATGCGTCTCGCGAGCCTACTACGGAGCCTGTGCCCTCCTGCTCGGTGGGCGCCCAACATCAGGAGACACAGGAGCACGAGGACGTCCTCCAGTCAGGAGAGGCCGTGTTAGAAGAATAGTGAAGAAAGGTCACCGTAGGAGGGACGAGGCGCGTGCGCTGTGCGCGTTTCAGTTCGAGACGCACTTCGTGAACTGTAAACGTGTTTCGTGTAGTTCCTTGTCCGTTTGGAGAGTTAACCTGCCTAATTTTGTAATCGAGTAGTATTCGTTAAAGTTATTTAAACGTTAGCTTTATTTTATTTTTGTAACACATTTGGTTTAGACTCCTGATATAAGTATAAAAGTTTGTAAGTAATTGTTATTGTATTTTTTATTTCGATTCCACATCTGGTTCCTAAAAATATATATATATATATATATATATATATATATATATATATATATATATATAGTATATATTATAAACATATAAAGAATTAAATACACAAATAAATACATACCCATTACATTATGCTTTATCGTAAAATATATACACAAATAAATACATTACAGGTAAATACTGTATCATAACATATAGATTATAAATACATAAATTATTCCTTGGATAAAATTTAGAACCAAATACTCATTTCCAACGTAGCTTATACGTTGCTTTATGTTTAAACCACGTCCCTTTGCATCCGTTAATCCGTATCCATATATCCCTTTCATAAAGATTTTATGCCTTCATGAGAATATTATATGAGGACCGAGGAACATTTTGTTTGTCTACTTACTCGTGATTAACATAAAAAATGTGCCGCAATAATTACAAATGTAAAATTAGGTTTGCATAAAATTTTGTGTTTTGAATTTGCGTTTATTTGAAATAAAATTACAGTGTTGTGTGTACATATTACTATGTAAAATTTAAAAAAATAGTAATTCCGAGATATTTAGAGATATAAAAACCATGCGTGGAATAGTGGCAAGAATAGTAGCTTATTCCTAGTTTACGAATTCTTTTAGATAAGGAATGTACTTACCAGCCTTTATGTTACCGATGGAGACCACGGGATGGAAAGTTAAATCTCTAAAATTTTTCTTACAACTCCCAAAACCTCAAGTATTTTTCGTAACACGCAAACAAAAACATAATATAACTTAGGGTATGTTATATTTGCCCTGTTTATCAATACAAACATGCGAAGGGACTACAACCTTTTCAGTTTTATATTACTTATAGATAAATGAGGTACTTATAATGAAAGAGATAAACCATATCAAGAGCACATAACAGGAGGTCCCTTTTGCAGCCCCCACATGATAAAGCCGTGATTCTGAGCATCGAGACCTCTACAGCGCGTGTGTGGAATACTTAATGATTCTGATTAGCTGCACAGTTACGGCGAGTGGTCAGAAGTCGATTTCAGGTGAATATGCAATTGTAATATTTATTAGACATTTCTTCTACTATAGGCTTATATAAAAAATATTTTAAAGTTTAATTTTAAATAATCTGGTTTAATTTCTTACTTGTATTTTTACGTATATTACATTGATTAATGTTTTGGGGCAGTACGGAGTAGGTATAGTGGGGTATTACAACCGCTGCTCAGGGTTTGTTTTCTAGCCGGACAAGATATATGATTTTATGGAACAATTCTATAATCTATGTTTTTGCTTTTATATGTCATATGTCATCTAATCTTAACATACGATTGTAGAATTTCACAAAACCTTTGTTTCTTATGTTATTTAAATACACGACAAATTATTGAAGAAATAAAGCTTTTTCTTACAATTTAAAAATGACAATTGCGTCTTGTAATATTAAGAAATAAAAATACGTCTTTTACGCAACATCTTAAGTAAATTATTTTTTTAACAAATATCTTATAACACTTATTTGGATATGGACTATAAGTTGACTCCTGTAGTTAGTACTACTTGCTCATGAGAAATATATTTAATTTGCAATAAAATAACGTAGTTAATATTCTAGTAAAATATACCACTGCTAAATTGCATTTCGAATACAAGCTTAAATAGGGTTGTGGCTAATCATATTTGAATATTTACATGGGATTGGATTTAGTCATAAGTTTATGGGAAGGTTATTTTGTTAGGGACATCGCAATATGTAAATTAAGTAAGGTGTCACTTGGGTATATTAGAAAAGGTAAGCATATAAGATATATATACCACCTAAGTCGCTCTGGATACGTTAAACTCTTAACCTCCAAAAGCAATTTTCTTTTTCTTTGCTATTGTATTAATTCACATGTCAAATTCATTGACCCAGTTAAGCTTTTTAATTTCTTACCAAAGAATATATTTAAAATATATTTTCTTATATTTTCTTGCACAGCATTAGTGATTTTATGGCCCATGCCGAGTCGGATCCCCAGTCATATTACGCATTATGTATAAATGTTTATATACATTGACTAAAAGACGTTAATATATATGTTTCTTGACATTAAGTTTCGTTATACATATATGGAGCTGTCAATTTTTGATATGATATTCAAAAATATTTCGTTATACATGTTTATTTAAGATATTATATATTACATGTATTATTATAACGTCATTATTTTAATATATAATTGAGACAATATCAAATCACCTCGTCTTCATTATGCATAAATCTGAATATAGTTTACAAATTCCGAGTGAAGCTTCAAGTGTCCGTATAAGATCAATTACAACTCCAACTGTGAACTACGGTAGTATTGTTACAGCGCTGTTTGCTCACCGTCAAACAATTTAACTGAAAGCTGAGAACACAGGTTCTACTTGTATATTTGTTTACTTGATTGATTGGAGGATGGAGTATTTTGTTTTCCTCTTTGTAATGTTTTTATAATATATTGTAAAAATCTAGACTTACCTTGAGGTGTCGTAAGAAATAGTATAAATTTTAATAATTCTATAACAACATACGTTATATATATATGCTTAAAATAAAATGACTAGAAATTATCCGATGTTATGACACAGCTGGAAATTTCCTGCTCAAAACATAGAGTAGCCCAACTGGGGTAGTATTTCAACTTTACAGGTAAATAATATTGTATTCAAGCAGTGTTCTGTTTCTGTTGGTGACTAACGGCCGAACCCAATATTCAATCTAAAGATAGAGATAGGTAGTTACCATCGACTGCTAATAACTAGCTATCTATCCTTTGTAGTTGTCCCAATAATTCGCATAGGGGACTACTATCTCCAGTTAGCTGTAGATAGACCGGCTACCTGAGCTCTTCCTTACATTCCAGTATACGTAGCGTCACAGACGGCCTCAGTTATGTTACACAGATGTTTTGTAGTATTTAAATTTGTCATACAAATTTTATTCATATTAAAGTAATCTTGTTTTATAAAAATATGGACAAATTAATTTTTACATAGACTTTTTAATTTATAATAAATGATATTATTTTAATATGGAATCCATGGTAAATCTAGTAACGGAACGTTTTAACACGACACGAAAAGACGCTACGACGCCATTACGCTTTATTGAATCGTCGTTTCGTTTGTATTTTTTTTTTTGTTTTTTTTACAAATCAAAATTCAAATTATACAAATCACTGCAAATTATACAATCATTCACCAAATTTTTTGTTTTATTCACAAGATGAGTAAAGTAAGTATTATTTCACAAGAAACTTATTATTTTTATTCAATTAATTGTTGCAAAAGAGCAATATCACTTGAACTGCTACTTGAACTTGAGTCTGCCATTATTTTTCATTCGAAATTAATTTTATTTTAAACAAAGAAAATACTTTTTCAATTAATAAATCTTAGTTATCCCCCGAAAACTATAGATCGGATATTGTTGTTACTAAAGATAACCAACGCTACTGACAGATAGAACTCTATTATTATTGGGACACTTACACTGTCATTTTCATACGAACTGTTATCTCTGGTAAGCTATCCTCCCTCTCGTCGATAGACAGCTTTGAAGGATAGGATTGCCTATCGTCGACAAGTTTATTGGGTCAGTAAAATGAATGATAGATAGATATTTCTGTCTCTAGTAGGACATAACCAGAGATAGATTGAATATTGGGTTCGGCCGTAAGGTGACTAGAGCTCCTGGTGGAAATTTGGAGGCAACGCGCTTGCGATGCTTCTGATATTGCAGACGTCTGTAAGTTACGGTAAACGCTACCACCAGATGAACCGTACGTTTGATTGCTAAGTTATATAAAAAAGAATCCCAGAATCAATCACTACTGGCAAATTGACTAGTCTGTCAGTTGTTGTTAGACTCTTCCACTGCACACTCGACCGTAATCGTAAAAAACAATATTTGCTATATTTTTTTTTAAATATTAAAATTAAACGAGAAAACAAAAAATTTGATAACCTTATCCTTATTTATAAGGTAATAAAAAGGTTAACACATCTCCAATAAATATCGACGAAAAATATTAAAACAACCAGCCATAAATCTCTGAAACGAACGAGTAGCTTAGTTATAATAAGATTCTATAATTACTAAATTGGCAAGAAAAATATGCACCTTATTACTAAAATAACATGGACTATTTTTCTGTTTATAACTAGTTAATACAACGTCACAGCAACAATAACGCCAATAAGATGAACGTCATGACACGAGTGCTGCTCTGATTTATGACTTCATTTTCCACTGGGAAGAGGAACATTATCTTTTGTTGGGATTTATGTATAGAATAGAGAAAGTATACCTTCAACGCCCTTTGAAATTAATGAAACGCTTTAGTACCCAGGTCGTTTGTCACAATTAATTTACATTTAATGTGTTGTATGTATTTTGATTGTGAATAAAATTTGTCATTGTCAATTATTTTTATCGTTTTCAGACTACTTCTGTTGTAAATTATTGTAATTAAAGTAAATAATAAACGACATTTTTTTTAATTATTATTCATCAATTGTAGTGAAACAATGTGGCGAATTAAGTTCTAACACTCCTCTTTCAAGGTAAAGCCTAGCAGGTAAATTTTTATAGTAAAGTGCATCTTTTCATACAAATAATGTAATTTATATATAATAATAATAATAATAATTTTATTTCAGACAAAGTCCATACAATTAAACAGCAGAATACAAACATAATTAAGAAACAGAGAAAAAACCAAAATTAAACATAGGAAAATAATAAAACATAGGATAATTATATCAAAATACACACAAATATACAATATTTAGTAATCGATTAAATAGAATTCATGTCAATAATTTATTAATGTCAATAATAAGCAAAGTCAACCTATTAAATTAAATAATTAATTAACAAACAAAAAAAAAAAAATATATGTGTAAGACGTAGCTTTTTATTTTTTCAAACAAAATCCTTACATTTAAAGTACAGATACGCATAATAATATTAATTTTAATGTCGATCGTAAGCGAAATCTTCACAGACCAAATCGTAAATTTTTGATTCAGTAATACAAAAATAATCAATTTACTCCATTGATAATTCAAAAAGTCATAATTTAATAATCACATTTTTTATTTTTTAAACTCGACTAAAGGGTGAGGGTGAAAGTTTACTCCGATGGTTTATTCGTTCCGTGGCACCATTAGTTTTTGTATCGCGTTCGACGCTCAATGTTGTGGAAGTGCGTGGAAAACCGGAGATATGACGGTATAACATAACATAAATATTTCAAACGCTGCCCGGATTTGTTCCGGACAGTTTGAAACTTTTTGCACAAACAAAAAACTGTAGTTTTATTAAAATATAAATGTTTTTGTATTTTATTGGCGTGATGTGCATATATATTTTTTTTACAAAAACGATACATTTGAAATAACAGTGGAAATTCCACTGTTTTATATTGGAAATATCAGTGTGTTTCGTAATAATTAATGTGAAAAAAGGGGGAAGTAAAAACACCTAGACAATATATTATTTTTTATTTTATTTTGTTTTATTAGGCAATCCAACAGCGTTATAATTCAATAGTATGTTACAATATAATGTATAAAAATGGCCAAAATAGGATCATACTGATATGAAAGAAAATTAATCATTATAAAATGCATAACTAGACACTATATTTAAAAAAGTAAGAAGAAGTAAAAAAAGTAAACGGCTATGTTCCGTCTTTATCCACTGCAGTTAGAGGTGAGTGCATGACATGAAGATGTGAATGTGTGTTCGTGTAGGTGTGTGCATGTAAGATGGAGGTGTATTAGTGTAGGTGTGTGTATGTAAGATGAAGGTGTATTAGTCTGGGTGTGTGCATAAATCTGTAGGTGCTGGTTTAGAATATTATTGATGATACTACAAAAAATGCATCTTTTTGATTTCTTTTTAACCGACTTCCAAAAAAGGAGGAGGTTCTCAATTCGACTGTATTTTTTTTTTTTTATGTATGTTACATCAGAACTTTTGACCAGGTAGACCGATTTAGACAAATTTTGTTTTAATCGAAAGGTGGTGTGTGCCAATTGGTCCCATTTAAATTTATTTGAGATCTAACAACTGCTTTTCGAGTTATATCTAATAATGCGTTTTTACTTGACGCTTTTTTCGTCGACCTACGTTGTATTATACCGCATAACTTTCTACTGGATGTACCGATTTTGATAATTCTTTTTTTGTTGGAAAGAAAATATTCCTAGTTTAGTACCGTGATAAGGAAACCAGGATCTGATGATGGGACCCCAGAGAAATCGAGGGAAACTCTCGAAAATCCGTAATAACTTTTTACTGGGTGTACCGATTTTGATAATTTTTAATTTAATAGAAAGCTGATGTTTATCATATGGTCACATATAAATTTTATTGAGATCTGATAACTACTTTTTGAGTAATCTTTGATAACGCGTAGTTGCTTGACTATTATTTCGTCGATCTACGTTGTATTACTTGTCGATGTAATTGAAGTCGGTTTTTTTTCGTTTGCGAGCAAACACAATTATTTAAGTGCCGTCTTTGCTGTAATTCCTAAAATACTTAAAAATTATTGCCAATATCAAAATTTGATAAACATTTTTTAACATTTCAAACACATTACAGACCTATTTGATGTAAACTATAATGTTGAAAATTCTTTTTTTTTTGTTACATAACCTTAAAACCATATTTTAATTTTTAACAATTTTTTTCTGTAAAATTATGACGATCAGTTTTATTTTAATGGATCTACAATTTTTTAAACTGCATTCTCGTAAAATATGCCTCAGGGGTATTTGTGTCAGCATTGCATTAATCCACTGTTTGCAACGAACGATATTAAATATTCATGCTTTTATAGATTTACTTCCTGTATTTATTTACACATTTCAATGTTCAATTTTATAATATAACATTAACTATTAAATGTCGAGTTGTAAGAAATAATATCAGCCCCTTTTATTAATTTTAAATAAGATTTAACACCTCCGCTCTAGTATAGTGGAGCGAGTAGGTGCCTAAAACACCGACGGTTCGCGGGTTCGATTCTCGCTCCGGATGGATATTTGTATTTTTACAAATATTTCTTTCCGGTTCGGATCTCTATCCTTGTGGGTCTTCCCACCATGCATCGGAGAGCATATCAAGTCGTCGGTCCTGGTTGTTATCATAAATAACTGATAGTGATCGTTACTTATAGTAGGGAACATATCCACCGACCCGCAGTTGAGCAGCGTGGTGGATTAAGCCCCAATCCTTCTCCTACATGAAGAAATAAGTCTATACCCAACATTGGATTTTACAGGCTGAATGCGTGCCTCAAATGACTTATAATATTTTCTTTATTCTAGGTATGCCTTATTTCATTTTTGTGTGCATTTTAATAGTATATATTATTAATAATTAATTAATGTTTGTTATATTAATTGATAAATTTGTGTTGTACTTCTGCATTATTACATAAAGCTTTATAGGTAAATTCTACTTTCTTGTTTTTGATGTATCCAACTGTCTTTACAAAATAAAATGTGTTTCTAATAGAAGAAAGAAGAAAGAAGAACGAAAGAAAAAGAAGAATAAAGAGAAATAAATTTTTATTTTTTTATTAAATATTGTTATAGTAGGTAATAACCATTATATTTAAAAATCATTCTTTTTACAAAAAATAAAAACTAAAATAGAATAGAGATTCTTTTTATATTCGACTATTGAATTTCTTAAACTCTTAAAGTATTTTTTAAGCATTTAAGGCAATTTCTACCCCTATAATTATCTTCTTACCCAATGCTATCTTTAGACAAATATTTGCGTTTAATTACTGTGAATTGTTCAAAGTAAATGCTGATCATATTATGTTAATGGTACAAGTTGATCTCAGGTGTTTCGACTTGCTGTTTACCTGCAGGGAGAGAGAGCTGGGGTCACTATACTCAATTTTAAGGGTGCTAGAAGAACGAAATGTGCAGATACACTTGCTCACTTGTCTAATACAGTTCGTCTGGTATTTTATTTTAGAAACTGTATTATTTTTGCTAAACTATTTTGTTTTGGTATTTATTGCTAATTTTACTAACTAGTCGGCTGTTACATGTAACACAAGCATTAAGTTGCTTACCATAGGAACAGACGACCGTGTGTGTATGTTATAAGATAAAAAAATATAGACACAAATACATAAATGCTGTACTGTTGTTATTGTTATTTGAAATAGATAGTGATTAAAAACAGATATAATTTTTATTGTTGAAATTTAAATTGATTTAACAAGTTACAAATTTGATGTTTTGTATTATTAACAAGACACTAGAATTTTTAACTGTTAAATTGTTTCTTTAAATGTCTTTAGCGCAAGCGTGATAATAAAGTTCATTTTTAATAAATAATATTTTAAGAACCATATACCTATTCCATAGTTTTACGTTTCCAATTTGGAAATTACGTACGTCGAAGATTATCGCAGTCTGTACCCTCCGGAAGCTGCACAATGCGGGCCGGAGCGGTTATTATCTATGGCAACGTCACTGTCGTCCAACTGAAATTTCCGCTTGCCAGTTTTTACTTACCTTTGAAATACAGAAGTTTTCTTGTTTCTCTACATTCATTCCTTTTTACTAATTTCAAATATTACGTTAAATAGTTCTAAACTTATATAATTTAAACTTATATAACTTATATAATTTGCTATATAACCTCATACATATACCTAATAAATACAAATACAAAAATATTTGGTCGTTATTTTATACCTTCACAGTTTTTAGCGGTATCTAAACGGCGAAACATCACTGACTCGCGTATCTGAAAGCTTTTGTTTTGTATTCTTTTCTATTGAGTTTTATGGTTAAAACAAGTTTCTGTTTCTATTACTGTATACTAGATATTGATAGAAACTGCAATTTCAAATTTAGCAAAGACGACTTTAGTAGACAAACATGCCAAATAATAGTGATTTTGTACGAATTAACGTTAAAGAATAGTTAAAAATTGTGATGATACCGCTTACTCTTCTTTTAACATTATGATTTATATTACAAAACATAACATTACATTTTATAAAATAATTAAGACAAGGACTAGTGTCCTTTATACGGGTCTTATAAATGTAAGTGCTTCAGCGTATTACAAATATGTCCCTTCCTTTACTAGTACGCATCCCTTCCTTTACTACTACGCATAAATCCTTATTAGTTAATAACCAAATCGGCTTATATTTACTTACATTAAGACTGTATCAGGTCCAAAACTGAGGTAGGGCACAGCAGGAAATTACCTGATCAAAATCTGCAGCAGCCCGACTGGGGTAGTACCTCGACCTTACAGAAGATCACAGCAAAATAATACTGTTTTCAAGCAGTATTGTGTTCCTGTTGGTGAGTAAGGTGACCGGAGCTCCTGGGGGGATTGGGGATTGGGTCGGCAACGTGCTTGCGATGCTTCTGGTGTTGCAGGTGTCTATAAGCTACGGTAATCGCTTACCATCAGGTGAGCCGTACGCTTGTTTGCCGACCTAGTGACGTAAAAAAAAAATTAATTTATTTTATTTATTTATTTATTTACTTATAAGAGATGGTACACAGCACAGAAAAAATTATAAAACAAACTAGAATGAAATATAATCAAAAAGGCCAATTACGACCATCCATCCGTTTAAAATTTAAATTAACAAACGTGAAAAAATAAAATAAAAAGAAAAACACAAAAAAAAAACAAACTTGTTTTCATATTAAACCTATAAATACCCCTGGGAAGTATAATTTAAAAATAATTAACTCTATATGGAAGGAAATATAACATATATAATAATGATAATAATAATAGTGAACATTATATAAATATTTATGAAATATATATTATATGTTTGTCTGTACTATGAATGTTAAATTGAAGAAAAAGTGAACACGATTTGACTTTATAATATTAGCTATTTATTGATAAGGAGTAGTTTTTGTCTCAAAATTTAGTATCCGTTGGTTTGCATTGGAGAGCGGCTAAAAGAGACAATATATGATTAAGTTATAAAGAAGATATTTAAACACAGAATATTATATAAAGTAGACAGCCCGTTGGCGCAGTTTGTAGTGGCCCTGCTTTCTGCTCCGCGGGTTGCGGGTTCGATTCCCACCTGAGTCTGGGTGTAAATTTGTATTTATATATGTATTATTTCTATGAATATTTATAGCCATAACAGTCGGATGTTACCTGTAACACAAGCATTAAGTTGCTTACCATAGGAACCGACGACCGTGTGTGTATGTTCCAAGATATATATTATTATTTTTTTATTTATTCCAAAGATATCCCTTATGGGTTATTCAAACATTACAGACAACATAATTATTAGTAAGTATATAATTAATTATACAATGGAAAAATCAATGTGCCAGTAATATAGAAAAAAAAGTGTGTGGGTACTTATGTTTGCACATAAGAAGTCATACATCATTGGTTAGCTAATTTCACGTTGCTGACTTCTTCGACACCCTGAAGTTACCTAGTCAACGAAGAAGAAGTTAGCAACGTGAAGTTAGCTAACCAATGATGTATGACTTTTATGTGCGTACATAAGTACACACACACTTTTTTGTGACGGTGTGCGCACGTGTCGTAAAAATTTACTCTTATCATTTTTTCCTAACGTGTCAAAAGAAGCATAACTTCGAAAATGCGTATTCTATTATTTTTTTTATTTGCAGTTAGAGTTGTTTTGTATGTTATCTGAATATTCATTTGAGAACCTCAAAAAGTTATTTGCTATAATTTATCATTTTTCTCTAAAATTATGACTAGCAAAATTACGCTTGTCTTGCCTCCTATTTTAAAGGTAATATTAATTTGATAAGAATGACGTTGCGTTAAATTGCTTGGTGGCTAAAATAGTCAGGTCGTGGACAGCTATATTTTGGATGGGTATTTAATATAGTGTTTACGTGACAAATTTTGCATAGTCACGCTTCAGTCTATAATATCCCACTGCTGGGCAAATGCCTCATTCCCCATGTAGGGGAAGGATTAGACCTCAATCCACCACGTTGCTCCAATCCGGGATGGCGGGCAGGTTTTACATAGTTGTACTAGAAATATATTCATTTGTACTCGGAGCATGCTACAACCTTATTAAGTTTTAAGGTGACGAAATTAAAACATAAATCGTTTAATATATTAGTATTAAAGACCGCTCAAACTAAATTATTAAAGTGTAAATTATATTTCGCAAATAGGTATGTATTTCACATTCGAACATAGAAGTATTGGAATTTCGGTAAACCTGAAAACATTGGTCGTCTCGCCATCTGTATTGCATTAGCAAATATGCCTCAACCTGCCACGTGATTTACCATTTTTCATTGACCTCCTGTTCCTTTCGTATTACTAGTATAATTGGATTACTCAAGGGATGCTGATGTGTGAATATGGTTCTTATTACAGTGGTCGCTGTAAGACGTAACGAACGCCTGAGGTTCCATCCAGGTAACGAGTTAAAGGTAGGGCTGTCAATCTACGAATTATTATTCGACTCGACGTTGATGTTCGCTTTTCTGCTTTTATATGTATATACACACAATATTTAAATACCATGAGTTGGCAGATGAAACCAAATATACAAGCTATCATTTTACAGACTTTCAAGAAAATCACAAAACAAACATAAAAATTATTAATTAAAAACCTAATTGATAGTAACCTAGTTATTTTATTTTTTTAGGAAGGTCACACGAGAAAATTATGAAACAACATCGGATGACTCCATCTATTCTACCCGAATGAGACTAGTAGTTCTTCAGAGAGTAATTAAAATTAAAAAAGGTGTTAAAGAATAAACTTACGTCATACTAATCTAAAAGTATATATTACATAATATTCATATTTTTCTCTAAAAGCCAAAAAATAGCAAGATGCTAGGTGAAGGCGGGATTACAACAAACTCAAAAAACTGGCTGAAAAATCAATTTCTAGATGGATGATGGATAATTCTAAGACATGATAGCAAATTATGAGATATAAATGGCCTGACATCTTTCACATTTTAAACGATTTTATAATATTATGACTGAATATGATTATTTTAATATAAAAAAGGTCTGACAGCCCTGCCAATGAAGACATGCCAGCTAGCCCGTGTAATCTTGTTCGAATCGCGGGCACGAATTTCATAAATGCTCGGCCGAGTTAATGGATGAAAACATTAACTCCTTAGACCTTAACCATCTAATGGTACTTCCACCCTTTCACTAGGATATCAACATATGCGACTATTCAAAATTTTTGCTTACAAATAGAAACAGTTAAGAGTATCGCACTGCTAACATTACATTATTTATATTAAAAAAATAGTTGGTATTAATTAGGTACTAATGTAACAATCAAATAGAGACATATATGCGTAAATTGCTTCAATAACTTCTTTATTGTGATTTGTAGCGCTTATTAAAAATATCCCAGTATATAAACATATTTTCCATTAAAATATGTTGTATGTAATATTTTAAAGGTAGTTCTAAACAGCGTTCTTGGCAGTTGGTGAAAACAAACAGTAAATAGGTCTCTTAACAACCTAAAACGTAAATAATTTTATAAATATTGTCTGTACTAGTAACCGCACGAAATTACGAGCACTGTATTAATTATAATTAAATATTACTTTTAGACAATTTTTAAGCACGCAAAACAACCATTAAATACTCATAATAATAGTCATTGTTTTAGAAAATAAATATGACATAACGCGCATATTAAAAACCACAATATAAATAAATTATATACAGATCGCATTCTATCTAACATTTATCTAATAAATTAAACATTTTTTTTTTAAATTTTGAAACTGGTCTTTAAAGAGATTTAGTAAAGTCGATTGTGATATTAGTTATCTAGTACACTTATGTCATTAGAAGGTTTACGGGAGAATCTACGCAGGAGTAAAAACTGCTTATATACTAAGAATACGAAACTGATAGAGTCGCAAATTATTACCATTTCGGCTAAGATCTAGATTAGGTAAAACCGAATTTCGGGACCGTGGGGGGATGGGGGAGGGGAGGGTGGGGAACACTACCCCTGGTACCACTATCACACCTCGGAACCCCATGGTTATGGAGATATCGATGGTTAAAGTTTTGAGGTTAGAAGAAGAATTGGTCATTCGCTAGTTAAGTGGCCTCCAATTTATGGGGTAAAATGGGGGTGGGAGGGTAAAGGGTGGTGGAGAGGGTGGGTTTTTTAGCCCCCCGTAGTGTGCGTTTCGCGTAAACCCCGTGGTTTCGAAGATATCGTGTTTGAAGTTTTGGGGTTAACTTTACGTGATTCAGAGATATTACAATACCTTAGAGCTCCGTGTCTGACTCCACCTTAACTCCGGTGCAGCGGGAAGTGCACTCATATGCTCCATTCACCAACTTTCACATTTTATTTTCGATCAAATTTACGTAAAAACGATCTCGATTGCAAGATCAACAAACGATACGAACTGACGCTTAACGACTGACAAATCGACATTTTTAAACAAAATAACGCGTCAGACATAATATTCTAATAAAATTAGTAACATTGCGTGCTAGAATATAGGTTTAGAAATTCGAAAAATACCCAAAACCGAATCGGAGCACCCCACTGTCCACGTGGTCTTGGTCTGTCCTACCCCTAGAGTGTTTTTTTTGTGCCGCGGAGGCGCGGAGGGAGCGCCGCAGCCACTTCCCGCAGCGCCGGAGCCAAGCGTTCCTCTAACTTTCGAAATTCTTCTTCTAACCTCAAAACTTTAACCATGGATATCTCCATAACCATGGGGTTCCGAGGTGTGACAGTGGTACCAGGGGTAGCGTTCCCCACCCTCTCCCCCCCCATCCCCCCACGGTCCCGAAATTCGGTTTTACCTAATCTAAAGCTTTACCACCATTTCTAAAACACAGCGATACCTACCTACCTGCGTATTACTAAACATGACTATATATTACTATATATTACTATGTATTACTATGTATTACTATGTATTACTATATATTACTGTATATTACGTGTTAAGACAGAGATGCTCTAAAGTCCGAAACTTCTAAAGGCCATCACATGCGGTTGTAGCAGTGACAAGGCATACGAACAGATATCTTGTGACGGTAGATCGGTGATCGGTCAGTTTATGAAATTCATTAAAAATGCCTTAGAAAATACTTTAGTATGTTGTCGTTGCTTTTTATGTATGTGGAAGCGCCTAACATTAACCGGTGAGCAATAGCTCACATTGGATTACTTCGCAGGAATCATCGGTAAGCTGATTGAACACCTTTGCTAACGATGTAATTCGTACGTTGTTGAATATGGGGTTTACGAGTGCAGTAACAAATAATGTACTATATACGTACGATGTATAGAATCTCAGAGTATAGCCTAAAATGCTAGTAACCTACTTGTTAAAAATTTTAGTAAAACCAACCTCATCATGCGTTTTATCATAAATTGATAAATTCTAATCTTATTTACACTGAATTCTTATAAGGTTAAATGTTCGTCAAAATATTATACAAGTATCTTCAAGTTTTTTTACGTGTTGAATTCGTAGTTGGTTGGTTAATAAATAGTGTTTGTGTTTGATAAAAATATTTTAACAAAAAGGAAGTTATTTGTAATTTCTTTATTTCTGGTTCTCTGTTTAATTTATTATTATTATTTTTTATTAGACTAGAGTCGTTTTCGTAAGTAGATAGAAATTTACTTCCGTTCTATAATATTCATTAATAATGTTAAATACTAAAAAATCGTTTTATCTAAGTCAATAATATGTTAATTCAATTAAATACGTTAATTTTATTTTTAACCGACTTCCAAAAAGGAGGATGTTCTCAATTAGACTGTATTTTTTTTATTTTTTTTTATTTATGTATGTTACTTCAGAACTATTGACTGGGTGGACCGATTTCGACAATTTTTTTTTTAGTCGAAAGGTGGTGTGTTTCATTTGGTCCCATTTAAATTTATTTGAGATCTAACAACTACTTTTCGAGTTATATCTAATAACGCATTTTTACTTGCC
The DNA here is from genome assembly GCF_905220565.1 of Melitaea cinxia. NCBI lineage: Eukaryota > Metazoa > Arthropoda > Insecta > Lepidoptera > Nymphalidae > Melitaea > Melitaea cinxia. The sequence goes on along the minus strand of NC_059397.1, from coordinate 13,596,123 downwards.
CCTTTTTGTCGACCTACGTTGTATTATACCGCATAACTTTCTACTGGATGTAACGATTTCTATAATTCTTTTTTTGTTGGAATGGAAATATCTCTAGTTTGGTACCATGATAAGAAAACCAGGATCTGATGATGGAATCTCAGAGAAATCGAGGGAAACTCTCCAAAATCCGCAATAACTTTTTACTGGGTGTACCGATTTTGATAATTTTTAATTTAATCGAAAGTTAATGTTTATCATGTGGTCACATGTAAATTTTATCGTGATTTGATAGCTACTTTTTGAGTAATCTTTGATAATGCGTAGTTGCTTGACTATTTTTTCGTCGATCTACGTTGTATTACTCGTCGATGTAATTGAAGTCGGTTTTTTTTCGTTTGCGAGCAAACACAATTTTTTTTTTATGTTGTGTTCGAGAAATATAAAGCTTTTAAAAAAATTATCCTGTACAATTTTACTATAGATGAAAGTATGGCAACATCGTATTACCTATATATTTTTAATGATGTAGTTTTTCTGTTCAAAACATATTGTCTGTGGAAGAACGGCCAACACAGGTATGACACAGACTAAAAATGATATCCCAATAACATTTTATTTTCATTGTAGCCTTTTTTTAATAACTTAATACTTTTAATTTTTTAACCGACTTCCAAAAAAGGAGGAGGTTCTCAATTCGACTGTATTTTTTTTTTATGTATGTTACATCAGAACTTTTGACCGGGTGGACCGATTTCGACAATTTTTTTTAATCGAAAGGTGGTGTGTGCCAATCGGTCCCATTTAAATTTATTTGAGATCTAACAACTAGTTTTCGAGTTATATCTAATAATGCGTTTTTACTTGACGCTTTTTTCGTTGACCTACGTTGTATTATATCGCATAACTTTCTACTGGATGTACCGATTTTGATATTTCTTTTTTTGTTGGAAAGGAGATATCCCTAGTTTGGTACCATGATAAGGAAACCAGGATCTGATGATGGGATCCCAGAGAAATCGAGGGAAACTCTCGAAAATCCGCAATAACTTTTTACTGGGTGTACCGATTTTGATAATTTTTAATTTAATCGAAAGCGGATGTTTATCATGTAGTCACATTTAAATTTTATTGAGATCTGATAGTTACTTTTTGAGTTATCTTTGATAACGCGTAGTTACTTGACTATTTTTTCGTCGATCTACGTTGTATTACTCGCCGATGTAATTGAAGTCGGTTTTTTTTTTCGTTTGCGAGCAAACACAATTATTGATTTTTTGTATAATATCATAGTTCTACAAAAATTTCGAAGATATGTAACTATCTAATTTTTTAATATTAATTTAAATTTTTAGAATTTTTAGGGACCGATCAGAATGGTGATACAAAAATTGAGACGTCGCTGCTATTATATCTTGATTAGCTAGCTGAATTGAGTTATTCAAATAACTTTAGCTATCAAACACCCAACAGACCACACGACCTAGAGGTTTTGTGGTCTGTCCTAGAGATATGGGTCGAGTTTCAACAAAATATTTGTGCCCATATTATAATCAGATCATACACATAAAATTATATTTGATCAGGGATGTTAAACTCAATTTTGCAGAGGGCCATATATTAAATTTAGAATGTGTAGGCAGGTCAGATTCAAGTTAAAAAAGTACTGAATTAATATAACATTTTATTTATTTAATTATATAGTATATATAACCCAACAGTCCAACAGTCCAACACGCCAACATGCCAATACGCCAATACGCTAACACGCCAACACGCCAACAGTCCAACACGCCAATACGCCAACACGCCAATTTGCCAATACGCCAACACGCCAACACTCCAACACGCCAATACGCCAACACGCCAACAGTCCAACACGCCAACATGCCAATATGCCAATACGCCAACACGCCAATACGCCAACACGCCAACACGCTAATACGCCAACACGCTAACACGCCAATGCGCCAACACGCCAATGTGCCAATACGCCAATACGCTAACACGCCAACAGGCCAACACGCTAATACGCCAATACGCCAATGCGCCAACACGCCAACACGCCAATGTGCCAACACGCCAACACGCCAACACGCCAATGCGCCAACACGCCAACACGCCAATGTGCCAATACGCCAACACGCCAACACGCAAATACGCCAACACGCCAATACGCCAATACGCCAACACGCCAACACGCCAACATGCCTACGCACCAACACGCCAACACGCCAACAAGCCAATGCACCAACGTGCCAACGCGCCAACATGCCAACAGTCCAACACGCCAACATGCCAATACGCCAACACGCCAACACGCCAATGCGCCAACACGCCAACACGCCAATGTGCCAATACGCCAACACGCCAACACGCAAATACGCCAACACGCCAATACGCCAATACGCCAACATGCCAACGCGCCAACACGCCAACACGCCAATGCGCCAACACGCCAATGCGCCAACACGCCAATGCGCCAACACGCCAACAAGCCAATGCGCCAATGTGCCAACGCGCCAACATGCCAACAGTCCAACACGCCAACACGCCAATACGCCAACACGCCAATACGCCAACACGCCAATACGCCAACACGTTAGCACTCCAACTTGCCAACACTCCAACACGCCAATACGCCAACACGCCAACACTCCAACACGCCAATATGCCAATACGCCAATACGCCAACACGCCAACACGCCAACACGCCAACACGCCAACACGCCAATACGCCAACACGTCAACACTCCAACTTGCCAACACTCCAATACGCCAACACGTTAAAACGCCAATACACCAACACGCCAACACGCCAACACGCCAACACGCCAACACTCCAACACGCCAATACGTCAACACGCCAACAGGCCAATGCGCCAACACGCCAATGCGCCAACACGCCAACAAGCCAATGCGCCAACGTGCCAACGCGCCAATGTGGACAGGACGCCAACAAAAATAACAAACCTGTTTAATAACGAACCGTTATTTATGATATTATATCTGTCCAGGTCCGGAAGAAGCCACTTCGCCATCTAAGGACATCGTGGCAGGATAGGAAATTGACTTACCCTTTTTGCGCTTGATAAAGTTCCAAAAAAGTTTAGGGTTTGAAGACAAAGTTGTTTCCAGGCTATTTAAATAAAATTTATAGTTTAGATTATGAAGCTTCGCGCAACGCTCCCTGAGCAACTTAAAAGTAATTAAATCAGGAGGGTTGCCATTTTTACGATATTTAAATTTTTTATTGATGACTTCTATCAGTGCTGCAGAAAACCATAGCGGATATTTACTAGACCGTGTTTTGGATTTGGGCACATGTTTAGCAACGATAATTCTCAGAACAGCAATCATAAGTCGACAATTTCTTCTCCCAAGAATCCAGGGCACTTGTCATTTTGTCATAGTCAGCTTTGTAGAAGCGGAACCTAGCCCCAATACAAGATTCGAGCTTTTCCTGAAAGTTAATTTTAGCGAAAAACTCAATCCCACCAAAAACATTTTCATGTAAAATGTTGCCAAGACGAGATCATATGGCTCGCACTGTCAAAAAGTTATCAGATCTCATGTAGAGCCAAGCTTCTAACCCTACACGCCCTAACTCTACAAACCCTAACTTTACAAACTCTACACCTTAGTCAAAATATGTGGCTTGGCCGTTTCGCTACCGTCACGTGGGCGTAAGGTGAAAAATTTATTCACTGTTTATTACTTTTCTGTTATACAATAGTTCTATTAAAGAAAAAATAAAACGAAGAAGAATAATTGATATACATATAATACAAATAAAAATAAAAAGAGAATATATATATATATAAATGAGACAGAAAAGTCGTCATCTACAACATCGACAGCCGGTAGTAACGAAACGGCCAAGCCACATATTTTGACTAAGGTGTAGAGTTTGTAAAGTTAGGGTTTGTAGAGTTAGGGCGTGTAGGGTTAGAAGCTTGGCTCTACATGAGATCTGATAACTTTTTGACAGTGCGAGCCATATGATCTCGTCTTGGCAACATTTTACATGAAAATGTTTTTGGTGGGATTTCACTTCTTTTTGTAAGTTGCTTATGACAATATTATAGCTGCATTTTACCACCGACACATTTTATACCATAAATATCATCCAATCTTCACAATATTCGGTTTAAGCACGCTGTTTTTGATTTTATGTTGAACTGATATGCAAACGGTGACCTCCGCCAAAACTTAAATACCAAAATTACAAAATGTAAATTTTCGACATAAACTAATAACCGATTTTTATTTTTTATGTATTTTATTATTATTATTAATAACAAGGAGTCCCTATATCAATTTTCAGACCTCTAGCATCAAAATTTGCGGAAGTCTCATACAAATTTCCATCTCCTAGTTTAAGGGGTTGGGGGGTAAAAGTTCCAAGTTTTAGAATTTTTTTGTTGTTTGTGTACTAATACTAGCTTACATACCAAATTTCAGCTTTCTGGGACTTCAGGAAGTACTCTATGAATTTTGATGATCATCAGTGAGTGACGAAATCGGGGTTTTTTAGATATCAATAAAATCTAAAGTATAAGAGCTATGCAATTGAAACTTTATATGTTTAATAAATCCGCTATTGACATCATATCCCCAGAATTTTGTTTATCTGGTATAATCCAAACCCAAGTTATGAGGGTTCAAAAAAACGACGAAGCACTTCGAGAAAAGATAGGTAGTGCTTTTCGTTTTTTTTTTCTTTTTTTTTTTTGGCTCGTCTTGGCGGGGGCACTACCGTGCCCCCAGATAGGAGGGTGTAATGGTTCTATCCCGGAAAGAGGGTCCTTGCTTTCGCTCAATTGGGAGATAACCAGAGAGCTAATTACTAGGTCTAAAACGCGATTTTTATTAATTTTATAACAATTATACTGTGTAAGAGCATTTAATGACATTAAATCAGTAATCATGATATTCAAAAAATTATTCGTTGTTATCGGAGTCAGTGCAGGGCCAGTCGTCTAGTTCAACACAGACCGCCCAAGTTAAAATCACCAAGAACGATTATGTTAAAGGAGCTAAGTTTATCAATTATATGATTTGTATTTAAAATGAAGTGTTCCAAGATATATTTCTGTTGCGGAGGGGGGATATAAACGGTGCAAATGTACAGATAATCAGTTTGACCATTGGTATTTAGCAGTTCAAGTTTAACCCATAAATCCTCACAGTGCGATATACAATTTATGTGGAGTAATTGTGAGATTTTTCCAAATAGGAAGGCAAACATCTTAACCTAAGTGTATTAATATAATATATGATATGATATTTGAGAGCCAATTCATTGACGAAAGCAATCTATAAAATATTACGCTACAACGATTAATAAAATAAAAATATTCCAAAATCGAAAAAATGTATCTCTTTTCGTAGCATAATAGATGAGATAATATAAAAAAAAATATCCCAACTGTTATGATAAAAATAAGACATGATAAATATTTATAATATTTTTTATACAACTAGGTCGTCAAACAAGAGTACGGCTCACCTGATGGTAAGCGATTACCAGAAGCATTGCAAGCGTGTTGCCGACCCCGAATCTCCCCCAGGAGCTCTGGTCACCTTACTCACCACAGAAACACAACAATCATTTATTTATACTAACCTATATAACTATTTATCCATTCCGTACTCTCAGTTATTTTATGATATTGAAAAATTAAAACGAAAAAGATTCAATGAAGATAAAAAAAATTACATTTAAGTTGTTACATAGCGAGCAATGAACACTTTGTGACTGTCACAAACAAAAAAAAAAAAACTATAATTATTATTTTATTTATTTATTGACAATTGACTTATCTCATATATAAAATTCTCGTGTCGCGGTGTTTGTAGTTAAACTCCTCCGAAACGGCTTGACCGATTCTCATGAAATTTTGTGTGCATATTGGGTAGGTCTGAGAATCGAACCACATCTATTTTTCATACCACTAAGTTAAAAGGAGGGGGATTAAGGGGTTAATAAAATATATGGCAAAACAACGTTTGCGGGGTCACCTAGTAAAAATATACTTTTAAACCTCTTGTTGTAGTTACCGTAATTTTCTTATGTATAAAGTTTTGCATCAAAATGAACTAAAGGTGACATAATTCTTTGATGAGGCTTATTTAAGAAGCCAAACTGTGAGTTTTATAGAACTCATCAGTATTGAAGGTCTCTAAGATTGTTAGCCAGCCCGTTCATGTCGACTGCCCTGTAACCTTCAGTTTTCTGAATACGGTGGTTTACGATTAATTTATACTAAAAAAATAATTATTATAACATAGCATTTCAGTCACACGAATAACTAATTCGAGTAATAATAATAATATTCTTTATTGCACTAAGTAATTTTACAATAGTCATTATAATATTGACTTTTGATCGTTGAGTATTTTATAAAGGAAAGAAAGGATGTGCATATCACGGCGAAGGTAGATGGAATTCTAGTTCAACAAATCCATTGTGGATTGTGTATTTCAAGTAATTTTTTGGGCCTGTGTATTTCACAGCCAGCAGTTAGATGGTTTCCCCGCCATCCTTATTTCCAAGGCGGTAGTGGAACTGTGTATCCCTTAGTCGCCTCTTACGACACCCACGGTAAGAGAGGTGGTTGCTATATTCTTTACTACCGTAACCACACAGTAGGTTGTATGTACATATATTGATTACAGAAACAGAAAAAAAACGGCATAAGAACCCGTATTACTAGTACTATTTTAGCATAAACAATATACAATCACGCTTTTTATCAAAAATTGATAAATTCTAATCTTATTTACACAGAAGCGTTGTGACGCGAAATATTGGTATATAATCAAGTCATTTTAGTGTCGCATTCGTAGTCGGTCGACATAGAGTTTGTAAGTGTAAAAAATATTTCAACAAAAGGTAAGAAAAAATTTCTTTGTTTCTAACGCTTCGTTTGTAATTTTTTTTATCAAACTGTGGGAGGAATTTACTTAGCGTAACAATATTTATATATATATACACATATATTTATTACAAATGTATATTAGGTATTTCCACTGGTTGTTTATGTAGTTGATTACTCTAGTTTTGTCAATATAAAATTTATTTTTTTCCGAAAATATAAAAAAAATATGGGATAATTATATTTTTATATGAGTCATAAGCCTCCATCTTATCATTTTACGTGTATTATTATCGTATAATCCACATATTTGAATAATGACGTGTGGTCATTTTTCTGTGCGAAAAGTGCTTTTTACCGGAAGTTATTGTAGCTCTACGAAAATTAAGATGACGTTTATGCTATTTAGTATCTGACGCGACTGATGTTATCCTTTATTGCAAACTGTTGAGCGTTTGAAGTTTAAATTACGTTTGTTATTTTTTTTTAATTTGCTGAGAAAATTTCTCCTTTTTCATTTTGTAAGAACCTTCTACAACTATTTAAATATTAAAAAAAAAAACACCGTTCTCGAGGTTTACACTTAGCGATACATTTAGCAATTGATTTTTATTTATATCGATATTTTTTTTAAATTTTAAAATTTTCAGTAACAGATATGAAAGGTGATATCGAAACGGACACGTACAATGCTACTCCACTGGCTCCACCACCATACCCTGGTCTTTCAGTTGAATCGAGTCTTCCTGGTAATTCACATGGACAAAGTAATGCTAAATATCAGCCTCCACCACCAGCTGGACGATCAAATGTCACTATTGTCTATCCCAATAATACGACCAGTGTCCCAACAAATGCAACAATAATTGTAGCAAATGACATGGGTCCAAACCCAACAGTGTATGTGTGCCCGTCTTGTAACGAGCAGATTCTTACACGTGTTAAGCGAGTGCCTTCAATGAGAACACACGTTGTGGCTGTGATGTTATTTTTATTTGCGTAAGTTTCTTAATGCAATTTTAATTAGCATGATTAAAAGCTTTGATATAATAGTATACTCTTATTATCAAACTATTATGAAATAAATTAGATATATCAAATTATTGTATTCTGATATATTAATACTATTATTGTGACTTTTAGCGTAAGGATTAGGTATGCTATATGTGGCTATATCGAAAGGTTTGACCTAGACTAGTAATTTTTTTATTTCTTTAAACTCATGTAACAAACAAATGTAATTACAATAATGCACTTCAAAAATCGCCGGGATTTTTCCGGAGTGTTAAGTTTGAGTACAGTTCATTTAAAAATCAACAATGTGGTGGTACTTTATAAAATAAAGTAAATATAAAATATTTTAATTAGATGTAAATGATATAATTTGACGAAATTGAGTTGCAAATTGCGTAGCCAGTCAAAGACTAGTGTGAATTACAAAATTGACCTGATGACCCGATATAATTGAGAGATTAAGTAAGACTTCAGAAATAAACTCGAATATACGAGACGGTCGGGATAGGAATACGTAGTAGGTTAATATACAAATAAAAGCTAGATAAAATTACATAAATATATTATAGGTTTTATACGAAGTCGTATTTTTATGTAGATCCTATGATTAGGTGTACCTAAAAAATGTATTTTGAATAACAGATTTAAACAATAAATAACAATAATTGTGTTTGCTCGCAAACGAAAAAAAACCGACTTCAATTACATCGACAAGTAATACAACGTAGATCGACGAAAAAATAGTCAAGCAACTACGCGTTATCAAAGATTACTCAAAAAGTAGTTATCAGATCTCAATAAAATTTATATGTGACCACATGATAAACATCAGCTTTCGATTAAATTAAAAATTATCAAAATCGGTACACCCAGTAAAAAGTTATTGCGGATTTTCGAGAGCTTCCCTCGATTTATCTAGGATCCCATCATCAAATCCTGGTTTCCTTATCATGGTACCAAACTAGGGATATCCCCTTTCCAACAAAAAAAGAATTATCAAAATCGGTACATCCAGTAGAAAGTTATGCGGTATAATACAACGTAGGTCGACGGAAAAAGCGTCAAGTAAAAACGCATTATTAGATATAACTCGAAAAGTAGTTGTTAGATCTCAGATAAATTTAAATGGAACCAATTGGCACACACCACCTTTCGATTAAAACAAAATTTGTCGAAATCGGTCTACCCGGTCAAAAGTTCTGATGTAACATACATAAAAAAAAAAATACGGTCGAATTGAGAACCTCCTCCTTTTTTGGAAGTCGGTTAAAAAAGAACAGGACGCTCGGGACATACGTATTATTAATATTGTAACATTTTTTCTTTTCAGATGCTGGCCATGTGTATTCATACCCTACTGTGTAGACTCTTGCAATAACGCTGAGCATTATTGTGTTAATTGTAATGCGTATATCGGAACGCACAAGGCTTAATAAAGAGAATAATGTACGAAAATAAAAATACTGCTGACGTAAACTTGTAACTACTTATTTTTAACGCTCACAGACGGGTCCCAAGATGACATGAAGCGTCTATAGTAATTACCTATAGCAGTATTAGTATTAAGTAAACGGTAATCGATCAATTCACAAATAATGGTAATCAAATATTACCCAAGGAACACATAAAAAACAGAGAAGAGATACAGGCATTTTTTCCTAAATCTTATATATGTATACTATAAAGCTATAAGTAAAAATTAAAATAATAATGAATATTCATGTGCCTATAATCGATTACGCTAGGATTCCATCATCAAATCTTGATGATAATGAAATCAAATTAGATGTATACGCTACCGAAAAAAAAAAGATTTCGGTTGACAATTTTCGGAGAAACCGGTGAATATACGTTTATTACTTACGTTTATAGTTATTATTAAATTATTTAATTTTTATTAGATTAATAAAATAACAACTAACTATTTTCGCTTTTTATTCTTTACTCCTATTACTATATATATCATTACAATGTATCTATTCTTGTACGTCTATTCACAAGAGAACGAAATGGGCTGGCCACCTGTGTCGCAGGGCCGATGGCCGTTGGAGCAGACGTGTACTGGAGTGGAGACCGCGTCATCGCAAACGTAGTGTGGTACGTCCCCTGGCCTGCTGGACCACCTACGTAAGATTGCCGGTGAAGGCCGCCCCCTCTCTTCCCGTGGGTGTCGTAAGAGGCGACTAAGGTATAACACAGTTTCACTACCACCTTGGAACTTAAAAAGCCGACCGATGGCGGGATAACCACCCAACTGCTGGCTTTGAAATACACAGGCCGAAGACGGGCAGTAGCGGCTTCGGTGCGACAAAGCCAGCCTTGCGGTTACCAATCCGCCTGCCCAGCGTAGTGACTATGGGCAGAACATATGAGTTCACGCCATTTTTGGCACGAACTTATGGAGGCCTATGTCCTGCAGTGGACTGTGATCAGCTGAAGTGATGATGATGATGATTATAATGATGATGAATTTCAATGATTGTGTAGATTCAAATTTCTGATAAGCCGTTGTATTAGACTACTATCGTAACCTAGAATCCTTGATTAATAATCTAAAGGAACTACACATTTGATAGCGCGATAGGCTGAAGTGATGATGATGAATTACTTACGAATTAAAAAAATTGTGGTTTTTGTTTTTATCGACCCCTGAAAAACTGACTCCGATACAAATGGGGCCGATTGACATGTTTGGGAACCAATGCTTTAGAAGTCGAGAATCATATGATATCTCTCTTTTTATTAGCTCTTTTTTATATCTTTTTGTAAAAAATGACCTTTATTTCGTTTCGTTTCTTGCTATCCTAATTATCAAGAAACTTTACTATGAAAAATAATAAAAAATAATAATACAAGAAAAAAGTTTTTGAGCTGTGTTATGTAAAAGGAATTACTAGTCACGTAATGATAACTGCATGATAATGATAAATGTCTTTTATCAGTTTCGATTTAGATAAAACGTATTAAAATTGTATAGTTTACAAGTTACTCGAAAAATATGAGCTTAAAATTTTTTGTGTAATAAGATTATCGTAGCAACAAAAATAATTGCGCTTGCTTACAAACAGAAATAACCGACTTAAATTTTATCGATAAGTAATACAACGTAGATAGAAAAGAAAACAGTCAAGTAAATACGCATTATTAGAGATAAATTCAAAAAGGACTCGCCTGAACTCGATCCAATTTAAAAAGTACACTAGTACTTTTGCTAGTACTTGTCATAACAAGTACCAGCTTCGATTTAAAAAAGAACCATCAAAATAAGTACCCCTAGTAAAAAGTTATAAGGTACACATAAAAAACAAAATACAGTGGAATTGACACCTTCTTATTTTTTTAAGTCGGTTAACAAATATGTTTACATCGTAACTTTTGTTTTTGGGCCTATACAACAATTATATTGATTCATTTTTAAAATGTAAAAATATAGTGTATGTATGAAATATTTCTTTAATCATCACTATCACATCACTACAGCCTATTGCAGTCCACTGCTGCACAAAGGCCTCCACAAGTTCGCGCCAAAAATGGCGTGAACTTATGTGTGTTCCCCATAGTCACCACGCTGGGCAGGTGGGTTGGTGACCGCAGGGCTGGCTTTGTCGCACCGAAGACGCTGCTGCCCGTCTTCGGCCTGTGTATTTCAAAGCCAGCAGTTGGATGGATAACTCGCCATCGGTCGGCTTTAACAGTTCAAAGGTGGTGGTGGAACCGTTTTATCCCTTAGTTGCCTTTTATGACACCCACTGGGAAGAGAGGGGGTGGCTATATTCTTTAATGCCGTAGCCACACAGCTTTTTTTTTAATTAAGATATATTTATTGTAAACTATGGTGAACTAATATACTAAGTAAACTAAAAAAAAAAATTGCTCTCGTTTGCTACTCCAATTAGGTTTTACGGTGTCAGTTGCAATGCTTTGTCATTAGAATTACAATTAATTAACCGATTAAGAATTCTTCTTCTTAGTCACGTGTAACACGTTGATTAAATTACATGGTTATCAATTCGAAAATAGGATTGGAATAAGAATTATGAAAGGACAGAGAAAGCACTTGTATCCTAAAATGCTTGGTAGAGTGTACAATGCTTGGTAGAATGTATATAAATTCAACTAAACAAAACTAATTGATGTAATTCCTTTAGTAAGACAATTAGGTGCATTTTTATATGATATAACTATATTTTTACGTGAATAACTTTTTCTTGTAAATAACATTACTGAGCCCACTTTATAATTATTAAATATTTAAAAATATTTATTTATGTCGTAGATGTATTCGTTATCTCTTATCTATTATCATTTATCACTAAGTACCTACTTATGGTGCCTTCATTGTTCGATGGATGATTCACGACGATTTGTATCACGAAACTAAAATATAAATAACTAAGAATGTCAAAACGATATTAAATATCGATTCAATGTCGTGTTGAATAATTGTTGAAATCATCTGTGGTCATTTGGCACTATTGAAAGCCATTTTAATCAGAAGAAGAAGAATAATTGTTACTGAAGATAGTGTCGTTACTTAAACAGCAACAAATAATAATTATTTCCATTAACCTTCCTATATCCGTGCGTTGGACTATCAGACCTTTTTTTTTAAATTCGTGGGTAAACTTTAAATTTGTAAAGCGCTATCATTCGCATGTGTAACACATATCTGTATTCACGATAACTGGCAAACCGACGCAGATAGGTAGGTAGGTGTCACAGAATTAAATGTTAATAGTTTTTGAATATTTTGCTTTTTTTCATGAATATTAATTCAATATTACGTACCTACATTTTCATAAATTATTATCAAATTATGTATGCCATATAACCTAAAAATGGATGATGACTTATATGTCAAATCATTTCTGAAATTTACAAAAGTGGTCTTGAGACAACTATGACAGAAAAAAATAAGTCGTTATTTTATTGGATCTCTAAAAATGTCCTAAGGTTCGCTAGAATTGCACCAGTAGTAAAATAAATATTTTTGCTTTGATCGTGCTATCATGACATGTTCTGTGTTTAGTGATCTGAAGTGGTTTAAATTATTTTTTATCTTACTTCTATAAATGTTCTTTTAAAATTTTAAACGTTTTTTTAGTTCTAAACAAGAAGAACTACATTTATTGATGAAGTTTTTGTAGCTACTAAAATTTCTGAAAAATTATCCAAGGCTGTATAATGAATGGTATAAGATTAAGGTAACATGACAGATGCCATTTTTTTAAGCCTGTTGTCTATATTCAATATTTCTTTCCATCGTTATTTGTTTCTACTTTTTGTCTAAGTCATGTTTTTCATTGTCAAATATTAACTTTGTATTTTCAACTGATTAAAAAAATATGAGAAGGTTCTCAATTTGACTGTATTTTTTTTTGTTTTACCTCAAAACTTTATACTGGTTGCACAGATGGTATATATAGTCATGTTGTAGCATTTAAATTTGATCGTGATTTAACAAGTAGTTTTTAAGTGTCCCTAATAAAACATATATATTAGATTTCGACCACATAGATATATATTTATTTATTTCAGTTTTTTTGATAATGCCTTTCAGTTTATCTGGACTAAAAAATATTTTTAAAGCCTTTACCATAATATATTATTACGATCACACGAAGAAACTAGCGCCATCTAGCGGCAATCATTGAAACCACACAAAGACAGAGATAACATGAAACCCTCTACTCAATACTAGATGGCGTTAGAGGAACTACGGTGGAACTATATAGAAGTATAGACTCGAAAACCGGATACATGCTCGAACTTTCCAGAATGGTCTGGGCTTCGTCTCGACATGTGACATGAGTCCCCGAAACCAGCCGAGGCTGTCAGGGAGTTGGTGTGATTCTTCCCTCTCGAATGGTTGAATGTGTGATGGAGCATGAATGTGTAAGCCCAAGACTTCTCTGGATCAGGCTAAAAGTCGGACTCACTCGCTTTTTTATCCTTGGGGTCTATGCACCGACAGAGCTGCGCGGAGGTGAGTCATCAAAAGCCCAACAAGAGAGAGAGAGGAATTTTGGGATAGCATGAGAGATGTCTTATAATAAGTGCGGAGAAAATGAACGGATCGTGATGATAGGGGACTTTAATGGATGGGTTGGAGTGAAGCGTGAAAAGTATGAGATTAGGTAAGGCTGCAGGGTATGACAGGATTACCGTCGAAATGCTGAAGAATGGACATGGTATAGTGGCTAGCAAGCTGTACCGCCTTTTTAATTTGTGCTGGCGAAATAGGCAAGTACAAAGAGACTGGTGCAAAGCCGTAATCGTCCCATTGTACAAGGGAAAAGGGTCACGGCAGGACTGCAGAAATTACCGCGGTAAAAGCCTCCTCAGCGTCGTCGGTAAATTGTATGCAAAAGTGTTGATTGAGAGGGTTGTGAATGAAACAGACGATAAAGTATGGGATGTACAAGCGGGATTTAGAAAGGGAATGGGATGTGCGGATCGGGTCTTTTCTTTGCGGTGCATAGGCGAAAAGTGTTTGGCCAAAAACAAAAAAGTCTATTGCGTAGATTTAGAAAAGGCCTATGATAGAGTGATGAGAAATGAATTGTGGTCAGCATTGTCCGTAAATGGTATGAGCAGTGTCCTCATACGAACATTGCAATCTCTTTATAGGGATTCTAGTGACGATAAAAAAAAGGTGTTAGACAGGGATGTGTAGCGTCATCGTGGTTGTTCATGGACAATTGTTTGACAGATTTAAAAGAGAGTGAAAATGGGTTGAGAATGAATGAGTTACTCGTCAAATGTCTTCTCTATGCTGATGATCAAGTATTACTTGCGTCTTTGCCCGAGGAGTTGTAGGAGATGGTAACTGATATGAGTGGACCTTTGTAAGAAAGGGAATGAAGATGAATGTAAAGAAGACGAAAGTGATGGTGGTTGAAAGAGATGAGGCAGTTACAGACTGCAATATCGTGATTGGAGATGAATAAATTGAACATGTGAATGAGTTTGTGTATCTGGGTTAAAAGTTTACAAGAGATGGAAAGTGTGAGAGTGATATTTAAAGAATAGTGAATGCAGGAAACAGGGTGAATGGAGATTTGCACTTCTTTATGAGCAGTCGGGAGGTGTCTAACAAGACTCGTTTGGCTGTGCAGGAGGGGGTGTTGGTTCCGACACTCATGTACGGAAGTGAAAGTTGGGTATGGCAGAAGAAATATGAAGGCAGAATAAATGCAGTTGAGATGAGAGCGTTAAGAAGTATAATAGGAGTTAAACTGAGTGACAGGATAAGAAATAGTGAGATAAGGAAACGTTGTGGTCTGAAAGAAGATGTAGTGACAAAAATTGTGAAAGGTATGCTCAGATGGTTTGATCATGTCAAGAGAACGAGTGAAGAACGATTGACGAAAAAAGTGTATAAGGCGAGTGTGGATGGAAGGGTTGGAAGGAGTAGACCTAGGCGGACATTCCCAGACCAAATAAGGGACGCCTTGAAAAAAGCCCAGGTCGAGAGTACCCTAAACCGAAGAGCATGTATGAAGGGAATAATGAAAGTGGACGAAGCGAAATAATTCTATTATTTATTGTATTATTTTATCAGATAACTAGCGACCTGCCCCGGCTACACACGGTTGCAAAAACTATCAGTGTTTCTCTACGATATTATGCATGTATTATACATATAAACCTTCCTCTGGAATCACTCTATTTACTCAAGTAGTAGCGTAGTTTTAAAGATCTAAGCATACAGACAGCGAGAAGCGACTTTATTTTATTATACTAATATTAATGATTACATTTTACTAAGTGTATCGATTTTAATACAGTTCCACTACCACCTTGGAACTTAAGAAACCGACTGATGGCGAGATAACCATCCAACTGCTGGCTTTGAAATACACAGGTCGAAGACGGGCAGCAGCGTCTTCGGTGCGACAAAGCCAGTACTGCGGTCACCAACCCGCCTGCCCAGCGTGGTGACTATGGGCAAAACACATGAGTTCACGTTATTTTTGGCGTAAACTTGTGGAGGCCTATGTCCAGCAGTGGACTGTATAGGCTGTAATGATGATGATCGATTTTAATAATTCATTCTTTAATCGAAAGTCTGTGCTTGTAATGTGATCCTGTTTTAATTTTATCGAGATCTGATGAGTTCTTTTTGAGTTATATGTATATGATAGTAATGCGCATTTACTTGACTTTTTCTCGCTTCAGCCTGTAATATCCCACAACTGGGCATAGGCCTCTTTCCCCATATAGGAGAAGGATCAGAGCTTAATCCACCACGCTGCTCCACTGCGGGTTGGCGGATATATTCCCTAATATGAGTAACGATCGCTATCAGGTCTACATGATAACAATCGGGACCGACGGCTTAACGTGCTGTCCGAGGCACGGTGGGGAAACCTACAAGGACTGCACAAACACCCAGACCACGGCAAACACCTATATGGCCAATACAAATGTTTGTCATGTGCGGGGATCGAACCCGCAACCGCCAGCGCTACAGGTACAATCCATGGCTGTACATTTTATTACACCTCATAAATGTTTATTGGGTGTACTGATTTTTATCGAAAGCTGATGCTTGTTTAATTGTATTGTTTAAAGTCGACGGATAATGAACGAGTACTTTTTGAGTTACATTGTATTATTACTCGTTAATGTAACTGGACGTTTTTTTTGTTTTCAAGTAAATATGATTGCGTATTCTTTTTTGTCGCTTAAAATTATGATAGAATAATATGTAACCAACTATAATTATACATTGTCATCGATTACAAAAAAGTGCTTCTAGTTACTAAGTAAAAACGTGTTTATTACCTTAAGGTGTCCACAGAATGTGTTACACATAATTTAATTATGTCTATAAGAAGTATGTGTAACCTGATATCAATGTATTATACGTTATTCTTAGTTACTAAGCATGGCTTGTAAACCGACACAGTTTAAAATTATAACATATCATATTTTTTGTTACTATTTTTCTTGACTTAATTATGTTTATATTACTATGTTTTGACAGCTTTTAGTTTATCATAACTGTATCTTGTACGCGGTCACCAATTCGCCTGCCCAGCGTGGTGACTATGGGAAACATACATGAGTTCGCGACATGTTTGGCGTGAACTTGTAGAGGCCTATGTCCAGCAGTGGACTGTGGTAGGCTGAAGTGATGATAATGATGATAATAATCTTGTACTAAATAGAAAACTAAGAAGCTTATAACAAGCTACTAAATATTGATCTTTTCCCGTTACAGTGTTATCGAAGCTCTGCGACTGGAATAAATAGATAGCTTTAATTTCTTCAATCTTTTTATTCTTCGAAAATGGATATAATAATAAATAATAAATATTTTATCACATATACACTGTCGTCTGTTCTTATGGTAAGCAACTTTATGCCTGTGTTAAACTGTTATAGATTTTTTTGATAAATATACATAAAAATAATACATATAAATACATAAATATAAAAATACAATTATTACACGGAGCAGAAAGCAGGACCACTACAAACTGCGCCAACGGGCTAGTCTAGTATGGATAGGACAAGGAAAAGAATTCATAAAAAAATAGACAACGCTTACGATTCAGTCTTTAATATCCCACTGCTGGGCATAGGCCTCATACCTCATGTAGAAAAAGGAGAGCTTAATGCACCACTCTGCTTCAATGCGGGTTGGCGGATATATTTCTTGCTATGAGTAACGATCGCTATCAGGTGTACACGATGGTATCAGGTGGTCCCGGTTGACCGAACGGTTTAACGTGCTCTCCGAGGCACGATGGCGAGACCAATCCTCCCATTAGCTCTGGTTACCTTACGCAGAGTGGTGCGGGTGTAGATGATACAAATAAATATAAAGGATCGGAAAATGTATTGCTTTTTGCGTCTATAAGCTACGGTAATCGATTACCATCAGATGAGCTGCACAACAAATATGGAACGAACTTTATAAATAACCATTACTGTTGACGTTTTCCGTCGCGCCGATCACGAGCCTTGACATTGATACTCTAGGTCAACGCCAGCGGCATCGATAATGTCACGAATTCGTCTCCGAACTTTATAATTTATTTTTAGCACTTATTATTGGCAAAATCATCGGCCAAAATAAAGATAGAAGAATAAGAAGGTGATTGTCACGGAAATAGAAGCCGTTTTGTTTCCCACATTAGGCACATTTAAGCATTAATTTATTGTCTAAATGCCCTATTTAACAATCAGTAGGTACTTTAAATAGCTGCTTTACGTTCACACATTAATCGTATACTCGTACACACATATGTACGCTCGTAAGAAATATTTTTTGTGACTTGATTACGATTGAACGTTTGTTACAACTAATTCAAATTGAGTTTTTATATGTGTACACAAAAACGCGTACCTATGGTTTTACGTAAAAAAGAAACAGAATAATTTATTATTTCTTTTCGATTCTAATATAACAGAAATCGTTAAATAGCCATTGATCTATAAAAAAACTATTTTATAAATCAATGCAAATAGCACATATATTTTCATTATTACCGTTCGGACGGTGTAACGTTCATAAAATACAGACGTCGCTATTTCGGTCGGAGCTCTCCAACGTGCCTCGGAGTGTTAGTAAAAACGTCGATCTCGATGGTTTTTATTAAAACAGGTTTTACATAATAAATAAATATCTTATAGTGAGACTGTGGCGATTAGAAGGAAAAGATGGCTCTGTTCAGTTAACATAGGTTCTATTAATTCAGTTCCGTTGTAGCAAAAACTATATTACCTGCTCTGAGAGTGACTTTTTACCACATATATCCATCTATCACGGTAGTCATTAAAATAAAGGAGTAAACTGTAGTCGTATGTGGGAGTTAACACACACGTTTTTATTAAAACATTCATTTATTTTTCATTTTCATAATAAATAATACTAATTTACGGCAAAACTTTTTTATCTTACACGCAATAGACACACAATTCAAATATAAAATTATTATATATTTTTAAAGTAATGCCAAGGTCTGACGGAAACTAAACTCGAGAAACTAATTTATTATTGTCTATGTAGGCTCAGAACAAAATTATATAGAAAAAGTGTGATTACAGTTACATACATTCCAGTTAAATTTATTAGTAAAATTGATATTAAAATTTAAAATTTTCGATTTTAATATTATAATTTTGACGTACGGCTGCAAATCGAGCGAAACATGTGAGGCGTAGCGAGTAAATAGCATTTAGGTATCGATGTAAGCCAGGAGTAAAAAAAAAAAGGATTAAATTATAGAAAGTTTTCTTTAAACAAACAATTCAAAAGTGAACTAAAAGTTTGTTAAAAAAATATCTAAAATTATCCGTTCCGTTCACACATCCGTTCACAGTTTACGGAATATCCAAAAAATCTTATAAAATTAAATTTTAATTTCATTATTTATGTTGCCTATCCATACGAGGATAAACCACATTTTTCCTTAGACAATCAATTAATAAAAATCTAAAAAATCTGAAGATTCGGCGTGAAGTACATATAAATGTATTTTGTAATTCTCAAGGTAATCGGTACAATATGTTAATTCAATTTATTTTATAGTATTTATAGACTAAATAATAAACTCAAAAGATATCGATTGTGAAGGTGCATATTTTTTGTAAGCTGTCATATATCGTTTTAGTAATTAATTATTATCATTTTTTATATTATCTTTAATAATAAAAAGTCTTATTTTTAATCGCTGTCAATACGATGTTTATCAATAATTTTTTAACAAAATTTGTATCTGTTTCGTTCCCTTTATAATATATAAAGATATATCTTTAAATTTATATGGATGATGACATCAGGTAATTCCCATAAAGTCGTTGTAAAATACATATTTTAATAAATTAACAATAAAAGATAAGTCATTAAATAAATGTTATAAGCGACCGCGTGCTATTTTTTAGTCGCCTGTTGATTGTGTTGCTATACGGTCGCCTCGGTAGCAAAGTGTAAACAGTGTAGTTTTTAAAGTAATAACTTTACAAACAGGTAGGCCATGTTAATAATGTTTATTATTTATTTTCTCATAATAATTATGTAAATTTTTTGTTATAAAATTATTTTATAATTCGCATTTTGTTAGTATAAATTCCTATGGTGTAGATTTATGTGGATAGATTTGAACTAAATTTGAAATTGTTTGATTTTGTAGGTAGTTAAGTAATACCAATGACTATAGTAATGACGTATTAAAGGAATATAATACTCGTAGGAAAAGGTAACATATACCTATAACTTTAATAAATTATTTTACAGTGAGAAATATATATATTGTTTATTTTATTTGGTAATTTGGATTATTTGAATGTGAATAGAATGTTAGCGTTCCTTGTACAATAATAGAAAGTAACGTAGGTATAACTAGAACACAATAGTCTCACGAACAAAAAGTTATAGTTTACACTTATAATACTTCTATTATTTGATGCAAAAATGTAAAACTGAAGGTCGTGTATAAGTATAACCTGATATAATTGACTTTTTGATTATTACTACAAAACTACATATTTGGTGGTATGAAATATATTTCAAATTTTTCTTACAAATGAACAATAGTTCATTTGTAAGAAAAATTAGTTAGTAATTAGTTAAATAAGCTGAACATAATTAATTTTGATATTAAATATATTTTTCCAGACACAATGAACGTCCAACCGGTTGGACCTAAACCCAGCACAATCGTCTGCCCGTCCTGTAACGCCAGCGTAGTCACTAAAGTCAATCACAAGGCGACGACGAGAACTCACATTATAGCATTAATTTTATGCTTATGTCTGTGAGTAAATTAATTTTACGTCCTTATCTGTAATTTACTATTTTTTAGTTTTTATGTACTATAGCTAACGTAAAATAACTTCAAAACTTTTTTTTCTATACATTTGTCTTCAGCTTCTGCTTTAATTTGGACACATATTTGGCGTATTGTTTATAACTCTTATTAATTTATATGTATATTTTTTGTGTATCATTAATAAATACAATAAAATAAATTCGATTATCTGCCGTTTACCTTAGTATACTAAATCGTCTTATGTAGTAAGTACGATCAGCTAGCTAGCTAGCGATATAGAGCTTGTTATAAGTAAATGTTGAAATCTAAGAATTCTAGAGTTATATCATAACAATTTACAGTTTGGTGCCAAATTAAATAAATAATGTTATTATGTCTTACGTAGCAAGAACAAACAGTGGCTCGTATGAGGCTCGTTGTTGAAACGTTGAAATCTAAACACGCAGAAGATATATTATCATAACATTTTTTTTGTTAAAATTTCGTACGCTATAAATTTATTATTACTACAATTTTTTTTTCAAAGCATAACCTTTATTTATTTATATCTTATATATATATTTTTTATAATTTAAAACTTAAGAACTATACCAACTACTAACTAACTACTACTATTTAAAGATAGTTTTGGTACAAATCATGTCCGCGTGGAATTGTGCCAAGAATGCTGGCGGCATTTCCCCGTTGAATCGCTATGCCGTGCCGTTTCTCTGGGCAAAAAATGCACCAACCCTCTTGTCACTAGTGTACAAACAAAAATACAAGTGAATTAATTTACTACAAATCCTTACAATCTTTACGATTATAATTTCAAAACGGAGGTGCTACTGCTTTACTAGAAAATTAGTACCATGAAACTAATTTATAAACAACTAGCCGACCTGGAGAACTTCGTACTGGCTTATTTTTTTTTTAATATAATAATTATTTACTTATATAAAAATGAAATATAGCATATCTTTCAAGTTGGATCAAACTGAAGACGGTGTGCAAATTTGATTAAAATCGGTTAAGTAGGTTAGGAGTCCGCCGCGGACAAACAACGTGACGCGTAATTTATCTATACATATAATAAAATGGTAGGAAAGTCAAAACTGTACATTGAATATTTTTTTAAAAGAATACTTGGGGTGTGATCTAGAATCGATACCGAAGCCAAAAATATAGTTTTTAGAATTTTTAGTATATCCGGGATATACTTAAAAAGCACTGCATGGATTTACTTCAAATTTGGCACGAATATTATTAAGAAGTCGGGTCAATATATAGGCTACAAATTATCACGCTATCACCTACGGGGAACGAGCAGTGAACCTTTATTTCTTCAACGCATTCTGTAACAACGTGTAATCTAACGATGCATATTTGAATGTTGTTATTATGTTAATAACCATGCTATAAGCTAGCTTTATACAATAAATAAAGACATTCTGTAGTATATTTAGTATCAGCGTTGCACCCGTGCGAAGCCGGGGCGGGTCGCTAGTACATTTAATAACAAAAATTCTAAAAACTATATTTTTGGCTTCGGTATCGATTGTAGATCACACCCCAAGTATTCTTTCAAAAAAATATTCAATGTACAGTTTTGACTTTCCTACCATTTTATTATATGTATAATCGTAAGTATTTTTGGTGCTGTATAGCGTTCACGCAGACGACGTCGCGGGCAGCAGCTAGTATATATTAAAGATAGAAATTATATTATATCATCACTTTAATTACTGTAAATAAACAATTTTTAATATCAAATAAAACACATTTATTATGTGAATAAACAACGAAAGTGTTTAAGTTTTACCATGCAAAGTTATTGGGATTAGCCTTTGGGGCGTTATAATTACAAGAATAACTGGCACTTGTATCGCTTATGTTTATAAAACTGAATTGTGACGCTCGTGTGGTATGTTTGCTTAAAAATCGATATATTCACCTACTTTTTACAAAACGTTGTATATCTATAATATAAAAATTTCGTCAGCCACAAATATAAAATTATAAAAAGGGTGTGTATTATTTTAGCTAATTAAGTATGTTTTAATATGTTGGATGACAGGTTAAAAAACAGAATTGTTTATAGTACGACTATATAGATATTGTTATGGTAGCGTATCTATTGTAATTACAACTTTTATTGTTTATATATGTATAATATGGCATATTTGTGCAAATACGTAATCTAGGTTCTAGAGAGATGAGATTAAATATCATAAGCCTTTTATCTGTAACTGAAAGCCTTGTGTACACTAATTGCACGAAAGTTGGTGTAATATTTTTTTTTTATTAACTGAGATATATTTATCTTATACTAAGCCAACACAATGTAGTATGTATATCTAAACATTTTTGAATATCATATCAAAATTTGACCGCTCCAGCGGGATTCGAACCCGCGTCTCCGACTGACCGTGTCGGAAGACGCGGGTTCGAATCCCGCTGGAGCGGCCAATTTTTGATATGATATTCAAAAATGTTTAGAATTCCTAATGTGTGGGTAATACAAAAATAAAATCGTACATATGTATATCTGTCCTAAAAACTAACAGTTTTAAATATTACTAATACCATACGTCGTACCTTATGTCACATTTATACTAGATAGATTTAGACTAGATGATGGTCCAGTTATGCGTATGCATATAATTTTTCTCACACCATTTTTTTAATGTTCTATGTAGGTAAGATAAGATATTTCCATCAAATCCAAATTAAAAACACATTTCCGAACATTGTAATGACCAAGATCAAACGTTGTAGGTAAACCGTATAATTGCAGGCCAATTGACTGTTCTTATCGAATGAAATTTGTAATCTTATCTACAGAAACAGCTAAGTTTAATATTGCAGACCTATTTTTAATGAAGCCTGAGGTAGTAAAATTTCGAATATCAAGATATAATACAATTTTCTATTGAGTTAAGGAGTTATCTTATTACCACTGAGGTTGAGCACAGCAACAAATATCTTGCTCAAAATTTGGAGCTGTTTGACTTTGAAACCTTAACATAAGCCTTATGAAACAAACTTGTATTCTTTTAAGCGGTATTATTTATCAGTTAGCTAAATACATACAATTATATATAAATCAACTGATCATTATATAGTAATTATTATCACATAGTTCATTGCTGACGAATTCAATTAATTAATTGAACGTGTCTCTTGCCTAATTGTTCTAAATAGCTCATTGTCGTTTTTAGTAATTTAATTAATTGCTATGAGTCATAATCGTATAGATCACCAGTAATAATAATACTGACTGACTTCATACTGATTTTTTTACCGTGAATATTTATATATATTTTTAACTGACTTCAAAAAGGAGGAGGTTACTCAATTCGACCGTATATATATATTTATGTATTCGGGGATAGCTTCGTCGTTTATGAACCGATTTTGACATTTTTTTTTGTTGGCAAGGTGATATCCTAAGTGTAGTACCATGATAAGGAGACTAGGATCTGATGATGGAATCCCAGAGAAATCGAGGGAAACCCTCGAAAATCCGCATAATTTTTTACTGGGTGTACCGATTTTGATGATTTTTAATTCAATCGAAAGCCAATGTTTATCATGTAGTCACATTTAAATTTCATAAAGATCTGATGACTACTTTTTGAGTAATCTTTGATAATGCGTATTCACTTGATTATTTTTTCGTCTACCTATGTTGTATTACTTGTCGATGTACCTAATTGAAGTATTTTTTTTGCCAACAAACACAAATATTTACACAATCATTCTTCTGACAATAACTAGCTACAATAGCTCCAACATGCGCCTGCAGTTTATTAAAAGGAAATTACAATTATTAAAAGTAATAATACTTCCTAATAAAGATATAAATTGATGCTTGTTATTTGTATCGGTACACTAAATGCTGGTATACTATTATATCCAGGTATATCTTACATATGTAAACAGCTAAAATGTATATGCCTTAAATGTGTAAAATTCTCAGCCACATAACTCAGTGTTGTTTTATACAACTCCTTATATTTTTTTTCATACCCCAGTCTTTTCTTAATTTTTTTTTTCATCACTCGGTGTCTTAAGAAGTAAATTCCAAATAATCTAATTTAGTGCAGTTGTTTGTAAATTATCCACGTACGTATATTTTGGGGATTCATTTTATCATACAAAATTGTATTACCATCAAAAAAAATTACCATACCTTATTTGGTTACTGTAATGTTCTAATATCACTATCACTTCAGTCTATCACAGTTCACTGCTGGACATAGGCCTCCCCATGTTCGCGCAAAATATCCCAGTTTTCCGCAATCTTTTTTTTACGTGGGGAAAATCCTCATGGACATCCTCCGATGGCGAAGGGGTACCAGGGGAGTGTCAGACTCTACGTGTGTTCCGCCGATGCGTTTATATGGCGGGATCGCGGGGACGCTATGGCTTGCTTCTGCAACCCCACCGACGCTTGCCCTTACGGGCCAACCGTAGTGCAGAGCACATGAGAAGGGTAAACCTGACTTCCATAGCCGGATCCGAGAGCCGAGCAATCAAGCAAGTTCCAGAGAGCGTAGCGCAACCCGGCCGCCACGCGCTTTCGCGCCACAGGGCGAGCAAGCGAACCCACCCGCCCCTTCGTGAATTTTTTCATAACAAGATCATAATTATACATAATTATGTTTCTAATATCATCTCCGTATCTCCGACCCGTTACCGTACCCGTTAGATTGAAATTTTTGATATGATGATTTTATATAATCAATTATAAATTAAATCTAACGGGTACACCGTTCCATAGCTTAATTGGCTAGAGCACCAACACGGTCAGTCGGAGATGCAGGTTCGATCCCCGCTGGAGCGGTCGATTTCTTAATATGATATTAAAAAGTGTTTAGAATTCCCTAATGTGTGGGTAACACAAAAACAAATCGTACATAATTATGTTTTTTTCCAAAAAAAAACCACGTCTTCATTTTATTATACATTATTACAAATACGCATTATTAGATAAAAAGTAATTGTCAGATCTCGATTACTTAAAATCAATAACAAAGTTGAATAAGTATTATTATCATTACATTTTAGATAGATAACTTATACATAATATACTGAAATCGTAAATATTGTTTTGTTAAAAATTATCTAATATATGAGTTGCATTAGATCGTAGAAATGTTTGTATATGAATTGCGTATCGAGAAAATTAAAATGATAAGTCGAAACTCCATTTCGTAAATTCGCAGTCAATCCGAATCAAAAGAATCGAGTGCTAGCTGACGTGACGTAACCATTAACTGATGGAACGCGGCAGTTTTTTTTCATCGGCTTTTATAGATTTCTTCCTCCTTTTTTTTATCTTTAGTATCTTAGTCATGCTTTTTTTTTTGTTTCAGATGCTGGCCTTGCGTTTGCATTCCTTATTGTGTCGACTCTTGCCAAAACGCCGACCACTATTGTCCGAGTTGCAATGCTTACATCGGAACATATCAAGCATAAAATCTCAACGTTTAAGTGTCTTTAAAACCAAAAAATAAAATATACCTTTATACGAATCATTAGCTTGGTATAAATGCTTGAGGAATTATAATGAAAGACAAAACTATTTCCTATTGGGTGAAGTTCTGAAACCATGATAACACATTTTAAGCATTTTATGCACTTACCACCTTATTGTTGTATGTAGATAAGAAATTTTACTGATAACTGTGTGAAGTACACCAGAACACTATGACTGTATATAACAAGCAAATAGCGTCTACAAAACTATCTAAGCGGATTGAATTTCATTATACCACGTACAGCCGTTTCTCTTTGCGTGAAGCTTTAAATTCTCTCGACAGACTAAAATTTAAGCCCAGCGCTTAGAATGGAGGAAATGGAACAGTTATCTGAAGTCGATGCATCAGTTTCGGTTTTCTGCTCCTCGACGAGTGTACCAGAGTCAGATATTCTACGTTCTAAAGTATATTAAACATACCAAAGTATGTTTCAAATATCATTTTTCATTAAATTATTGCCATAGAGTAAAATTTATTTAAATAAGTGTAACGAGAGTTTTCCACTTTTAATTTTTTTAAATTATATTTTAAATACGAAATATTTACATGGACGAAAATCAGCTAAGTGTTAGTTAAGTTTGGATGTTTTGTTATCTCACAGTGTGTACTATTAGGTACTGTGGTACTTATTTAGGTTACATTACGTGTAACTTCTGTAAGTAATACTAATATCGAAATATTACTAATAATGTACACATTAAGAGTATGATTGTTAATTATTATAGGAAGAAGAAGTGTTTGCTTTATTTACGGCCAATCAGATTATATTTCAAGATTTATAAAGTTTGTTAAAATTGATTAATATTTAAAGTTAGGACTCGACTCAGATTTTTCGTCAGAAAATTTTTAAAGTGACGTTAGTCTAGTTCTGACATTTATTAAACACTTTTTATAACAATACGCATCAAAATTAATACCTTAAGAGATTTTATTGATATGTATTAAAATTTAAAGCATTTGTATTGTATTATGTACTTTATTAATTAAAGATCGAGATTACATATAGTCTGTTTGTTTTATAATTGACTCTCCATATGATTATACGCCTTACGAACTTGTTAGACGATACAATTATGACATTAATATTGTAATAAAAATTCTTATTAATGAAAAAAAAAAACAATTCTTATTTATTAAAATATGTAATATGTTTTATAAATATGTAATAAGTATTAAGAATAGAATAATTTTGTTTGCTTGCAAATGAAAAAAAACCGACTTCAAGTACATTGATAAGTAACACACCGTACGAAAACGAAAAAATAGTTAAGTTAATACGCGGTATCAGAGATTACTCAAAAAATAGTCATCAGAGCTCGATAAGATTTTAATGGGACCACAAGACAAGCATCAGCTTTTGATTATAACAACAATAATCAAAATTGAAATTATAACAGCAATCATCAAAATCAAATTTGAATTCGAATCAAATAATACTTCAAATGTATTCACTCACGACAGAACATTAAAAATAGATCCATGGTCAAGTTCAGAATACTTGTATAAATTCTATACAAAAATACACACACGCATAAAAATTCAAGGCGAAACTCCATATCAACGAGACTATAATTATAATACGTTAAAACTGATGGGTTTTACAGATACTATTTAGGTTAAATGATGTCCCTACATACGATGCCCATAAGTCCATACATACACTAAATAAAAACAATATTACTTTTAATTGCGGTAGTACAATATCAAAGTAATCTTATAAATAAATTTTAATACTTTTTGTTAATTCAGTATCGTTTCTGTGTGGGAAATAAACGAGTAAAATTAACATTTTTTAATTTAACATTTTTTTGTAAGAAAAAATATCCACCAAAAATTTGCCAAAAACTCAAACTTACTTAAAAAAAACCTTTTATAAAAACTATAACGAAGTTTTGTAAATCATAGGAAATTTACGCAAGATAAAGGTCTTTCGTAATAGTAAAAATATCATTAAATTAAAAATATCATTAATTTAACCAATCGAAAATCTAACCAATTTCTAAATGCTCATTTAGATGGCGTCGTAGAGATTTTTAATTTTTTTTTAAGTTGAATTAAATTTTCTTTAATGATTATGTTTATGTTTTTTGTTGAATTTATTTCATTATTTCTCGAGCCGAGTGAGATAGTATAAAAGCATGTTTTACTTTCGTTGACAGAACATTTTCAGATTTTTACAGTACATAACCATTTAGATACTAATAATAATCTTTCTATGCATTTGTGTAGAAAGTTACTGATTAGAGCAAAAAACGAGTGTGCTTTACACATGACTGAATTAAAACTTCTTTAGCAATAGGCCTGCACAATAGGCCTTTTTTTTTTGGGGAAAATCCTTATGGACACCCTTCGGCGCGGGGGCCCCAGGGGGATTCAGACTCTTACTGAATAAAAACCGCCACGTGTGTCCGCCTAGGCGCCTATGTGGCGCGGTCGCGGGGACCCTGTAGCATGCTTTCGCAAACCCCACCGGCGCTTGCCCTTGCGGGCCCACCCCGGTGCAAAGCACTTCGGAGGGCGTGCTCGAACACGAAGCGCGCCCTCCCCGACTTGGGACCGTGCGATGCGGACGACGAATCCCCCGACCCATCGCCCGCTTGGCCCCCGCGGGCGGGGTGAAAACCCCCCGCCCGCCCGCCGTGCCCTACGGCACCGCGCACCAAGGACGCCACTTCCTCGCGCCGCCGTGGCACCCCAGGCCTAGCCCGGGCGCACCAGGCCTAGCCCGGGGCAGATAGTGCCAACCGGAGTCGACAAAGACCAGGGTGGCCACGGGCCCCCACACACGGGTTGACCGCGGCCTCGGCACGAGTGCGCGCTTTGGCACGCCTCAGGGCGGGTGAGCGAACCCACCCATCCCGTCCTCCGCGTGGGGAAAGGAAGAACCGACCCCTACATCACCGCGCCGTCTCAGCGCCAACTGACCTGCGCTCACAGGTCCACTCTGATGACCAGAGCGTACCCGGAGCGCATCGTCTGGTTTTGGTCCGCGGGGTTCCGAAGACCCCTACCACCCGCAGTCGTTAAACCGCAGGCGGCGTTCCCCTATCTGCCACCCAGGGGATGCGCCCAGTAGAAGTCCAGCAACTCCTCCCCGTTGGAGCCTAGGTCCCAGACCTCAGTCTGAGGCCTAGGCTCCAAAGGCCTGGGCTGAACAATAGGCCTGCATTGTGTCCTAGATAATATACGAAACATAACTGGCTATGAAAGAAAGACAGAAATAAAATGTTTGCTCGCACCTCTCTTGTTTTCGTCACGCATTCACCATTCTTACTTCCCAAGTCAAGCGTGCGTAAAGAAGTTTTACTTAAATAAGGTTATTGAAGCGTTCGTACATTCGTGATTTAAGCGTGTGTGTATTGTATTCAAATCAAATAATTGACTATGATCTCATAAACCCTAAGCAGCGTACACTAAAAAATTATAGTTTAAATAATTTCAAATTGCTTCCTACCCCCACCCGCTCTAGGCGTTCTTGCATAACAACAATGCTTGAAGTTCTTAGGCATAACACCAAATTCAGATTAAATTCATTTTCTGTACGTGCTGCTAACCTTTGGAATAATCTCCCAAAATTCATTCAAGAGCTCATCGCTGTCCACTTTTAAAATCAATTTTAAGAACTATCTGCTTTCTAAAATCAGTACAGATGTATGAGATCTATACATGTAATATTTATGTTTTGTATATGTATGTAGATGTATGTATATATGTATGTATGTATGTATATATGTATGTATGTAGATGTATCTGTGTATGTTTATATATGTTTATGTATGTGCAGTGTATGTATTTTATATGTTTTTTTATTATTCTTCTATTCCTGCACTACCCTATGGAAAAAATCTCATAAAACATACAACATCATACAACATACACATACAACTCATAGCTCGGTATGAGAATTTGGTCTGCATTTGTCCATGTTTTATGAGATTTTTTCCATAGGGTACTTTGCCCCGCGTTCACATTATCTCTCACTGACATGGGTTGACTGGAAGAGATCTCTTTTAGAGATAAGTTCGCCCTTGTCAACTTCCTATATTATAATGACTATTGTAAAAATTACTTAGTGCAATAATAGTAGATTAGTAGCCAAGGGCTGTAAGGCATCAATTGCAGCTTGAGATATTTAGGCGCACGAGCGCAGCGAGGGCGCCTATAGTTCGAGGGTGCAATCGATGCTTATACCCGAGCTAACTATTCTGTTTTACATCTCGATTGTGAGGTAAGTAGAAAAAAACCGACATTACAAGAATAAAACATTTTATCATTAAAAAGAATCAAGTAAAAAACTTTTACTTTTTTTTTTCAAGATCGATTTTGAGCTTCGCCTTTCGATATTTAAAATTGATGACTATTATACTCACACGAAGACAAGGCTGAATAGCAAAGCGACCTCTTTGGTCATTGGGCTGAATGCACGATGTCTATTGCCAGTATGATGGTTAGATGTACGCGAACTTTTTGAAATGAAGAAGTTTTAATTACTTACCGCTCTAGGGCTTTTCTAGCTACATTATTACCCTAGAGCGCTAATTAGTCACCTACAAGCCCCATTTGGAGGTAATAAGAACCTACTTACCGAACATGAGAGATGTAAAGAATATATATAAACCTAACATGTAAGGACCAATTGAGACGTTTATCTATAATAACGCCAAGATATTATGTAGTGGGTGTACAAGGTAAGCGAGGACAGTGAAAATCACAAACGTCACCTGTCCTATCATAATGGTGAGCTCTTATACAAAAAAATAACTTGAGGGCTGAATAATTTGTACGTAGTAAAAAAAAATATATATGTGGTCTTATTCAAATTAAGTGTTAGCAAATTATAATTTAGATATCTTATAATTTGTTTCAAAGGATTTTCTGCATGCTTTTATACCTCCGTCCAGTCTCTCCCTCTGTATCATCTGCGTAGGTAAATATTTTACAAGTAGGTAGTTAGAGAGTACGAAGGCTGTTAACGTATACCAAAACAATTTCGGATCAATGACACTGCCCAGTGGGACTTCATATGCTAGCTTAGTGTTACCACTGGTTTGCCGGGGCCCGGAGGCTTTATCCGGGCCTACCGCCGGGGCGAGGTGGCGAATGCTAACGTGACCCCATCTCGCCCCACTCAGGCAGACGACTGCTCACACGTGGTGGTTTTTAGTCAGTAGGAGTCTGACATAACCCTTTGGCGTCCCCGCGCTGAAGTGTATCCATGATGGATTTTCCCCACGTAAAAAAAAACATGAAATGGTGATGAAAAAAACATGGGTAAAAATAAACAGAAATAAATAATGTTACGTAACATATTTATCTTATATCCGCCAACCTGCATTGGAGCAGCGTGGTGGATTAAGCTCTGATCCTTCTCCTACATGGGAAAAGAGGCCTATACCCAGTAGTGGGATATTGCAGGCTGAAGCGAACATATTTATAATATTAATTCGCTTTTTCTTCATTAAACAATTTTTTCAAGAATATACATTCGTGTTTCTTAAAAGGACCGGACCGAGCCGGCTGATCAGGATGAAATGAGATTTCGTGATCGGATCCAGACATATTTTCTGCGTTACATACCTTATCCGGTCCAGATCAGGCATGCCCGGTCCGGTCCTTCTAAGGAACACGAAAAAATTTCTTCTCGGGGTTCTGTTTCTGATAAATTGAAATATATGATACGTACCCTATAGTACTAAGTGGTTGACATTTTACTTAAGAACATCACATGATATGGGGATTTCTTCTAAAAGGAAAGTAAAAACGGCAAAATTACTTGCTAGGCTGCGGATATTCATGTGCATAACTGAAATGAAACCTCGAGGGGAATTAATGTATTCAGTTAAGGCTTCTAGACTACATGTTATAGATTGTGACACACGGAAATAATCAAGGTCATTGGATATATTTGCTATCTTATCAGATATTTTCGTCTACCTATGTTGTGTTACTTGTTGATGTAATGGAAGTCGGTTTTTTTTCGTTTGCGAGCAAACACAGTTATTTACTTTTTTTATCAGACTGTGGAAGGGATTTAATTTAGCGTAAAAATATTTATAATAACATCTGTTGCAAAAGTATATTAAGTATTTCCATTGGTTGTTTATATAATGGACTACTCTAGTTTTGTCATTATAAAATTTAATCTTTTCAGAAAATATAAAAAAATATATGAGATAGGTATTTATATTTTTAGATATGATACATAAGCGTTCTTCTTATCATTTCACGTGTTTTTACATCGTATTATGCACATATTTCAATAAAACGTGTGGTATTTATCCTGTGTGAAACGTGTTTTTTAGCAGAAGTTATTGTAGCTATATGAAAATTAAGACGACACTTAAGCTATTTACTATCTGACCCGACTAATGTTATCCTTTCTTGCGAACTGTTAAGCGTTGAAGGTCAAATTACATTTGTTAACTTTTTTTTAAATTTCCCGATAAACTGCATTTTTATTTTGCAAGAAACGAATTTTTGCAAAATAAAAATGCAGTTTATCGGGCAAGGTGGCATATTTCCGATATTATTTTCTATTTTTTTTTGTTTTAATCTGTCACTAATCATATCTATTCTCTTTGTCACTTATATATGACAGATAGATGATCTGCTTATGCATTGAATGTACATTTGTAATTTTTTAGACTTCTATCATTTTTTATACAAAAATTTTCTCCCTTCCCATACAATAGCCCTCTGCCCAAAAGTTATCTGGAATAAATCGCTATTTTAGCGATTGATTGTAATTTTATTACTTATTATATTTGTATTAGTGTGCAAAAGCGTGAGAAAATAAACAAATGTCAGAATTTGGGTGGGTCACCTCGCGGTGATTGATATCTCGCTTTGCCACATTTCTATTACATCACTTAGGTGACGTTTGCGCGACTTAAGTAACATATAAATTAATTTGATTATATCTTATCAATTTTCGATGCGTACATGTGACTCAAGTGTATTTCAGTTTTGATAGCCCGATTTCATAACACTTATTAGGATATTGATGATTCATATGTAGATGAAGTCATGTTTAATTTTATTAGCACAGTATAAAAAATTACAGTGTAAAAATAACGTTAGCATCACTTCTCTTGCAAATTATTTTAGACTATACTAATGTTTCATATCTAAATAATCATAATTTATATGAGGAGTAACTAAAGCTTGACTGCATTAAATCATTGCATGCGGTTTATATTTAGACTACGTTAATAAGACCGTCTTTACTAATATTATCGGTATAAAGGTAAATTTTGTAATTTTTTTGGCAAATATAATGGTAGTTTGTACGATTTTATTTTTGTGTTACCCACATATTAGGAAATTCCAAACATTTTTTAATATAGCGGGGATCGAACCTCCGACTGGCCGTGTCGGTGCTCTAGCCAATTAAGCTATGGAACGATGTATCCGCTAGAACGAAGTTCTTGATATAATGATTTTATATTCGATCTAAGCGACCGTGGTGCCGTCTATAGTGAGTTCTTTACAAAAACCCGTAACTATTCAACGTTTCATATTACAATGAAAATCTTTGACAGGAGACGACAACATGCTATTTTTAATTTGTACGATTTTATTTTTGTGTTACACATTGGGAAATTCTAAACGTTTTTAAATATCATATCAAAAAGCAACCGTTCCAGCGGGGATCGAACCTGCATCTCCGACTTCCCATCTTCGGTCAGTGTAAAATATTATTGTACGAAATTTAATGATGTTTATAAATATGTATATATAGGATCACGTTACATGTAAAAAGCTCTTCTGTGTCAAGGCCCATATTTGTATCGCTATACAACTACAGGATTGATTTTGTTTTTGTAGTAGATATTAAATAAGAATAGTCATATTTTATTCTGTACGCATATTTAACTGTGTTATTATTAACGTAAAAGCTAGCTTTTATGTTAGTAAAAGCACTAGTGCTATTTGGCATTCGATGTTCTCATCAATGGTATGAAATTTTATGCGCGAACTTGTGGAGGCTTCTGTCCAGCAGTGGACTGTAATAGGCTGAAGTGATGATGATGATGATGATGATGATTTTGTAGATTTATATTTCTGTCTAGCTGTGCCAACGACTTCGTCCGCGTATAATTTAACAAAAATTTATTCGTACAAATTTAATCGTTACATACCTTATCCGGTCCAGATCGGGCATGCCCGGTCCTGTCCTTCTAAGGAACAAGAAAAAATTTCTAGTCGGGCAGTATATTTTAGCTATGATCTTCTATAACGTCGAGGTACTACTCCAGTCTGGCTGCTCTATATTTTGAGCAGGAAATTTCCTGCTGGGCTCTACTTCAGTATTTTTAATACCGAAATAATACTAATAATAACACGTTAAAAAATCTGATTGTTATTATAAAAAGAAGAAGTGTTTGCTTTATTTACGGCCAATCAGATTATATTTCAAGATTTATAAAATTTGTTAAAATTGATTAATATTTAATGTTAGGACTCGCATCAGATTTTTCGTCAGAATTTTTTTAACGTGACGTTCGTCTAGTTCTGACATTTATTAAACACATTTTTATAACAATACAAATCAGAATTAATACATTAAGAGATTTTATTGATATGTATTAAAATTTAAAGTAGTTGTAGTGTATCATGTAAAATACGCACTATCACAGATAACTCAAAATTTAGTCATCAGATCTTGATCAAATTTAAATAAATAGTACCACAAAACAAGCATCAGCTTTCGATTAAAACAACAATTATCAGAGTTGGTCGTAGGTCGGCGAAAAATGGTCAAGTAAATACGTATTATTAGATATAGCTCGAAAAGTACTTATCAGAGCCCAATTAATGGGACCACATGACATACACCATCTTTCGTTTACTTTTAGTTTATAGAATTTCTTTCGTCACTCATAGAATGAAATCGAATCAAATAATACTTGAATTACATGCTTGAAATTCACTAATAACAGGACATTAAAAATAGATCCATGGTCAATAGTTCAGAACACTTATCTAAATTCTATACAAAAATATATACACGCATACAAATCCAAGGTGAAACTCCATATTAACGAGACTAATACCTACGTTAAAAGTTTAAAACACGGGTTTTACTGATACTATTTAGGTTAGATGATGTGATGATGATAAACGAAAAACAATAGGTATTAGGTACTTTTAATTCCGGTAGTACAATATCAAAGTAATTTCACTATTAAATTTTAATGCTTTTGGTAAAGTTAACTTTCGTTTCTTCTTTGGTTTTTGGTTTTGGAGTAATAACTACTCTTAAGAGTTCTTATTTTTATGCGTTGGCAGCGTGAGCTGTTCCTGATAATGATTGATAATAATAATAATCTTTGTAAGAAAAATATCCACCAAAAATGTCGCCAAGAACTTTAACTTTGCTTCAAAAACGTTTATTAAATAACTAATGAAGAATTGTAAATCATAGGAATTGTACGCAAGATAAAGATTTTACGAAATAGTAAAAATATCATTAAATCAAAAATCTTATACTAGTAAACGAGAAATTCTCTTATAGATATATATATATACAATCTGAATCTTGGAAACGGCTCCAACGATTTTCATAAAATTTAGTATATATGAGGTTTCGGGGGAGATAAATCCATCTAGCTAGGATTTATTTTTAGAAAATGTCGTTTTATCCTTGTTTTTAGGGAGTAAAAAATATCGTTAGAATACAAAGGTAAATTTCGCAGCTGTCAATTTAGTTGCAATAGCTCGGTGGGAAATCGGCCGGTCGGGATCAACCGAGAATATCATGTTCAAATCCCCATGTCCCTGATCAATTATTTTTTTTTCTAATTGCACTGGTTATTTTTTATTTAAATAGGTAGTTCTTTTTATTATTGTCGGTAAAATCGAAAAATATTATTCATATTTTATTATTATTATTTTTTAATTATTTTTTATTTTTGGTTTTTTTATATTTATTTATATTTTTTAATATTGTCGTTAAAAAATATTAATATTTTATAAATATGTAATTCGTATTTAAATATGATTTCCAAAAAACACGATTTGTTGGAGCGCCTATCAGTTTTTAGAAGCAATTACTCTCAATCTTGTAATTGTGTAATTTGTATCAATTTTTAATTTATCGTCATTTTTTATTTTTATGTTATACATTGCCTTTGTTACACATCGTGCGTTAATTCATTATTAATAATTGTGTTTGCAGGCAAACGAAAAAAAAACCGACTTCAATTATATCGGCGAGTAATACAACGTAGGTATACGAAAAAATAGTCAAGGAATACGCATTATCAAAGATTACTCCAAAAGTTGTAATCAGATCTCGATGAAATTCAAATGTGACCACATGATAAACATCGGCTTTCGATTAAGTTAAAAGTCATCAAAATCGGTACACCCAGTAAAAAGTTATGCAGATTGTCGAGAGTTTCCCTCGATTCCTCTGGGATCCCGTCATCAAACCTTGGTTTCCTTATCATGGTACCACACCAGGGATATCTCCTTTCCACCAAAAATAGAATTATCAAAAACTTTTCATAAACGATGAAGTTATCCCCGAACATACATTAAATATATATTATACGATCGACGGTCGAAAAGACTTCATCCAAACCGGCACCGAATCATTTTACCTCTCTCTTCTACTAATCCTTCACGATTTACTAAAAATACAGGTACTATTAATTGACACTAACAAGCAATCACAAAATAATTTCTATATACGCCCTTAGACGGCGTTGTAGACAGATATCTTTTTAAATTCAACTCATTTTTTTTTAAAGATGCTATTTATGTTGATGATAATTTTTTTTTATACATTTATTTCATAATTTTTCGAGCTGCATAAGATAATATAAAAGCATGGGTTATTTTTATTATTTAGGTAAAGGTATTTTCAGATTTTTACAGCACATAACTAATTAATCATTGTGTAGAAAGCTATTAATTACAGCAATAAGATAATTTAAGCAATCGTACATTCGTAATTTAAGCGCGTTTTCATTGTATTCAAATCAAATATTTAACGATGCTCTCATAAAACCTAAGGATACGTGCTATAACATCGTATACTGAAAAATTTATACAGCACAAACAAAATTAGAAATGTCACCACATAGCTATTGTAAATGTTGAGAAACTATTAAATGTAATACAGGTTATAGTTTAGAATAATTTTAGTTTGTTTCGTACGTTTAGTGGGTAGTAGTAAGTTTTTTTTCTCATGAAGTAACGTCATAGGCGAACGAATATCAAGGCTACGTCCGGTAGCGTTGCCACCTTCAAACGAGTGCGTAAATGCGCACGTATTCTTTTCTTGTGCTTTGCGTTGCGTTACGTACAACTCAAATACAAAAGTTCAGACCACAATAAATATTACTTTAGCTTGTATAAACCAACGGACGCAGCAGCTCGTTGTGACCGCAGTGCAAAATATATCTTATATAATATATAATCGTGTCACGATGTATGTGAAACTACTAAACCAATTTTTATAAAATTTTGTAAGCATATGTAATTTGGTCCAACTTAGGAGATAGGGTAGTTTTTATTTCTGTTGGAACCAGTAGGTTATATCGGGATGTAAGCAAATAAAATTTGGTAGCTGTTTTCCAGGCAGGACAACGTCTGCCGGGTCCACTAGTAATAAATAAATTAAAAACTACTTATTTCGAACCTATCAACACCCATAAGTGTTAGTAGAAAAGACTTAAACTAAATCGTTGTTGAAGTGCTAACTTTTTAACATTAGCATTTGATACTACCTATTTTATAAAATCGTTGTGTTCTGTGGTGCAATAAACAGCGCAATATGTCCGCGTAAAAACATACATAAGACATGCACTGCGACGACGGCGCCGGAGTCCACGTTTATGTATGTAAACCATATTCTGTTACTGCTAGATATTAGAATGAATATATTTTAGAACTTTCTAGATTATTGAGAATATAGATATAATGTATGCCGTGTGGTGTCGGCCGAGTAGAATAGCATCACCCACGTAACGACCCGTCGTTCCTGTGGGCCTAGCCAGTGCGGTCGAGAGGGTGGCGCAGAGTTTAGGCAACTCTGCGTTTTCCTGAGGAGTGTCCTAGGTGACATAGTGTCTGTCTGATACTGTCTAAATCGTCTGCAATAGAAGGACTAAGGCCAATGAGATATAGTGTAATTAATGAATGTAAATTCGTTTTTGTTATCGATTTATATTAATAAAAAACGTACTAAATTGATATAGTTAAGATTTTTTTTTACCAACTATAATTTTTTTCAAAATGTTGTAATTTTTCGTACCATTAAAATATAGAGTTTACTTAATAACACTGTTAGGCAAATTAATGTTACTAAGGCTAGATACATAATCGTGGTTGGATACAAATGTAAAAACAGTGTCGCGCGTTAAAAAAAAAACGTAATAAATATATGCGAATGTAATTAAATTAAAGGAGCATATAATAAGAGAATATTAATTCTTTTTTAAAGCGACGAACTAAATCACAGAGAGGTAAATATATATTTAAAAAAAGTTGGATGGAGATTGGAGAACAAAATCAAATTAAACTAATGTAGCAAGTAATTTAATACAAGGGAACACAATTTTAAGCTTAATACAAATTTGAATGAACAAACAACTTTATCTTCCTTTTTATTGACTAAATGAACGAGTTTAACACAACAAAAAATTATTTTAAATCTACACTATGGACCGAAATACATTTTTTGATTAATCTAATATTAATTTAAGCTAGACTGTGGTTTCGAATTAATTCTGACACGTGGGTTGCTCGGTCAGAGAGGGAAGAATCCCGATGCTGATTCGAAGAGGTTGAGCAGTTCTTTATCGTAGATGTTGGGGTCCTGGCAGCCAACTCACAAAATCTTGCCACGTGGTATCACCGGCAACAACGGCACCGCACGTATCCGCCACGCCAAGGACCCTGGAAGGTCACACCAGAAAGTGAGTCCTTCCGTAGTCAACCCCTAACGTCTCTGGGTTGACACGGAAATGGCCCATAAAAACAAGCACATCCTAACATTTTACAATAATTTAATTTAATAAAACAATAAACTTTAGAGCAAATAAAATTAATCTAACACAATCTACACACATTTCGCAATTAAAACAAAAGTAAGTTAGTAATTGAAATTAAATAAAAGTGTTTAATATTACAACAATTCACCCAACAAAATCGCACCCTGAACCTGACCGAGGCTGAAGACAACGGAAAAGGAAGGAGCCGCACAGCACCAGCGCTTATATAGCTGAGCCTAATCTACCCGCAAACCCCATCAACGACTGCTTCCGTAGCCCAAATACACGAAACACGCTAATAACGAAACGCCTAGCAATGAAGAATAGCAACTCGACGAACGAAATAATTGTTAAGAGAATGAACAAGGAATAAAAATATATGTTACAACTTATAAAAATAAAAAAATAAAAAAGTATTTAGCTATATCAGCCAGCTGTTTCCTATAACACAAGCATTAAGTTGCTTACCATGGGAACGGACGACTGTGTGTGTATGTTATAAGATTAAATTAATTTATTATTTTTTCGAAACTAAAGTCTAAAGAAATGGGCGGGATAAATAAGTTTTTAGAGTAGAGGAGAGAGAGAAGTACAAACACATACGCAAAGGCCAGAAACAAATATTTATTGAAGAATATGTACCTGCCACGAGCGGGAATCAAACCGCGATCACTGACCTTTTAAATCAAAACCTTTGTCTATATCATCATCAATTTAGAATGACAATTTTTTACTTTAGAATATAGATGTAAAAAAATATCCGGAAGAAAAGACATGAAAAATAAGAAATAGCCTAGTTATGCCTGGGCACTTGACCTAACTTCTCATTTTATATTATACAAGCTGACCCCGCAAATGTTGTTTTGCCATATATTTCATTTATTTATTTATTTATTTTATTTTTTTACATCTAATATTACAGGCTGTGCTGTGTGGCTACGGCACTAAAGAATTTAGCCACCCCCTCTCTTCCCGTGGGTGTCGTAAGAGGCGACTAAGGGATAACAAGGTTCCACAACTACCTTGGAACTTAAGAAGCCGACCGATGGCGGGATAACCATCCAACTGCTGGCTTTGAAATACACAGACCGAAGACGGGCAGCAGCGTCTTCGGTGCGACAAAGCCAGTACTGCGGTCACCAACCCGCCTGCCCAGCGTGGTGACTATGGGCAAAACACATGAGTTCACGTTATTTTTGGCGTAAACTTGTGGAGGCCTATGTCCAGCAGTGGACTGTATAGGCTGTAATGAATGAATATTACAGGCATAACCCAATTCATTAGACATAGTAAAGGAGAGAAATATTATTTAATATTTTATTAACCCCCTTAGCTAACCTTTTTTTTTACGCTGGAAATTGCATTTACGCACCCCCGTCACCCGAAGGCGATGGGAGTCTGAGACTCCCGGCGGGAAGTGCAATGCCGGACTACTCACTAAAAACCAGCGGTGCCCTCGTCGTCCTGATGGGGCGCCACGGGACCCCTAGTAAAAGTATTCGCCATGACGCCCCGGACGGTGGGCCTGCCTGCGGGTGCAGGACAGGCCGCCTCCTGTTGTGGAGCACTCTCGGGCACCGAGAGTGCTCCCACGTCTCGCGCGTGCGGTCTCAAGCCAGCCGAAGGTCCTCTGTCCCTCCAGCCGGCCACCCCACGCAGGGGACGCTCAACCGGACCAGTCTACCGTCTGCAGAATGGGGACACATGTCCAGGAGCGTCCCCTCTCCAAGCCAGGCAGGCCTGACCTCCAACGCCCGGAAATAGCGTTGGGGGCCAGGTCCACCCGACCTTCAACGCCGGATCGCACCGAGCAACCTAGCTGAGCTCCAGGGAGCCCAGCGCGACCCCGCAACTACCCCATGGGTCCGCCGGACTGCACTGACAACCGAGATAAAAGCTCCAGGGAGCCAGCACAGCCCGGCCCTCACGCACCTGGTCTGCCGGATTGCACCAGCAACCGAGCAAAGCTCCAGGAAGCCAGTACAAATCGGCCAGGTCCTAGCTTTACTAGGCAGTCACAGGCCTGCTGATTTGTAGTCCGAATAATAAATCACATGTGGTATTATAATTCACGATGTTTAACAAAAGGCAATGTCA
This sequence comes from Melitaea cinxia, assembly GCF_905220565.1. Classification (NCBI taxonomy): domain Eukaryota; kingdom Metazoa; phylum Arthropoda; class Insecta; order Lepidoptera; family Nymphalidae; genus Melitaea; species Melitaea cinxia. The sequence goes on along the minus strand of NC_059397.1, from coordinate 13,554,838 downwards.
TCTGAGAGCACATAAATGTTAATTTTAAATAAAAAATAAATAAATAAATAAACGGACTAATCATAAACGTGGCTCTTCATACTAAAACTCAGGAATTCTTGATGACTGCTGCCAGGTGTTCTTGTTCGGTGTCACTACACTGTACTGTTCTTATGAGTGTACGTATGTGTGTATCTGTATATGTGTGATTGATGAGTATTGCAATGAAACGGTATTTATTATTTTTGGATGTTACGTCCGTTTATTACAAATATCACAAAAGTTACAATACAGAGGTGTCGCCGGCACAGGAGCAACTTTACTTACTTAAAAATATTTATAGAGAAGTAGGTAAATTTAAATCAGGTATCCCTAACACGCATACCTGAACAGTTTGTTGAGATTAACAACACGGTGAGTACGGTCGCCCGTCGTATTATGTCACACATATTGAGAAATGAAAAGTGGTTTCAGTAAGTACTTTGTTAATATAAATTTAACTTATGAAAAAAAATCACTACCGAAAAATAATAAACTAATATGAATAAATAAATCCATACGCTGATCATTTCAACTTTATAAAAAGATCTGTAAATATCTTAAGAAAAGCGAATAAAGGAAAAGTCTTTTTGTACGTGCCAATTGATTTTAACCCATAAACATACTATAGTCTGATCTAAAGTTAGTAATTTATTTCTCAAATTTTCTCATTTGCATCGTAAAGTAAAACCATACTAAACTCTAACTTGACATATTTACAACACAAGCATGTTGTGGGATATTTGTTCAAGTCGTGTATGTAAGTGGGTTAGTGATAAAGTTTGTCCATTGAAGACGGCCAACTCTGAAACTTGGATCAAGATGCGAGACGCTCCAATTAAATTATAGATGGTTCAAAGGCAGAATGCATTACGTCTACCATGCACCGACTGAGCAATCGCTATGGAAATCGTTTACCAAGTTCCAGAATGCTCTGTTGAGATAAAGGCGGTTCTACACAATGATTGTGATTAAGGCGTTGTGATATCGAGTCATATCAAATAATATTGAATTTGAATTTAGCACGTAATGTCATTTGCGTCGGATTATGTTAACCTAAATTGAGGCTTCATTTATATTTCTTTCAGTTCTATTTTTGGTTATTCTAATTTTTATTACCAATCAATTTTGATTGATAGAAAAAGTTAAAATATTTGTTTAATTTTAAGTTTGAAACTGTTTCGCATTTTCAACATACCAACAATAATATTATATGTAATATTTTTTTTTAGCAAGGCTTTATATTATTCTCTCAAAAACCCTGAGGCAGTCTTGTTTCGTAGAAAAATAGATCCTAGGTATTGAAAGGCATTTATATATTTTCGGAAGTTGCACGTCGTATCAAAACTGTAAATTGCATTTGTTTGAAAGAACCGTTACTATTTATCTTTTTATATATAAAAAAAAAATAACTAAAAAATCTATAGCTATCTATATAGAAAAAAATATAAAATATATGATTGATGCATCTAACATATTCGAAAACTTGATCAAGCTTGGAGAGTTGAGTTCAAATTAACCTTCTTACCAGAAAAACTGTATTTTGAGATGTACAGACTGTCATAGCGTGTGCAGTATTTTAAAATGCTACCTTAAGAGGAAAAATCGAACAAGCCTTAACAGTTAAACATTCCCGCTTTAAATTCTGCTCGTTAATTAACAAAACTGTGAACATGGTTCAGTAAAACATGTATTGAATGAAATGTTTGTGTAGCTGCCTACGCTCTGGCATCTGGTATTTTTGCAACTATTCGCTAAATTGAATGTACGCTGCATCTAACTCCGAGATTATTGTTCCGTTCCAATCAATAGTTTATCTAACTTGTGCACGGAACGCCGCTCCGCTTGTAATTACAAGAAAGAACGTTTTATACAATTATTGAACACGAGTTATTAAAGTTATTTCAGATCTATTGATAGTGGTTTGTTTGTATAAAGAAAATACTCGTATAATTGTTCAAGTACTTCCACGTCAGCCGATTTTAACAATGTTTAAACATTATACGTTTTTTTAAATAGTAAATAATATTGAGTATATCTTTTTTATTATTGTTTTTTTACAAGATTAGGGCGGCAAACACACAGCCTAGCTTACCTGCAATACGCAAAACATTGAAAGCGCGTTGCTGACCCTTCCCTTGACATTTTCCAGGAGCTCTGGTCACCTTAATCTTTTTATATATAATTAGATTGGCAAACAAGCGTACGGCTCATCTGATGGTAGGCGATACCAAAGCTTATAGACGTCTACAACTCCAGAAGTATCGCAAGCGCGTTGCTGACCCTATCTCCAATTCCCCTCTGGAGCTCTCGTCAATTTACTCACGAACAGGAACACAATACTGCTTGAAATATTGAAGTATTATTTAGCTGTGATCTTCTGTAAGGTCGAGGTACTTCCCCAGTTGGGCTGCTCCATATTTTGAGTTCGATATTTCCCACTGTATCATATCTCAATAAATATTATGTTTTTGAACTGACTAACTTTTATTTGAAAATATTGATTCCGATAATGAAGAATAGGATAACCAATACCGATTAGATGGATTTTAAGACATATTTTGTTTTTGACAGCCGGTGGAAGCACTAATTGATTAACTAACTAGGAATGATTTTTTGTTTGTTGATTGTGTATAGTTGATAAACTTTTATTATTTTAAAGGATAATTATAAAGGAGACTATGGTGATGACTATGGGCAACACACACGAGTTGACGCCATTTTTGGCGTGAACTTGTGGAGGCCTATGGCCAACAGTGTACTGTAAAGGCTGAAGTGATGATGCAGTGATAAAGGAGCCCCCAATAAAATCCTAAAAGTAAGACATAATAAATACAAACCTCATATATAATAATAAAAACATGTTACAAATTACAAATTTATTGGCTCTGTTAAACCGTTTTCTTACAAAACTTACATACATGCATACTATTACAATAAAAACAATAAAAATACTTTAATTCTAAGCACTTTTTAATTTATTATACATATGGTTATAAGTAGTAAATGCTTACACTATAAAATAAAGGCCGTAATAATCCTGGCTCTGGTATCTTATACATACCTGTTGGGAACCATATGCATTTTGATGTCTGAAACACTCCAAAGATCCAACGTCAGAAATTTTTTGATAACTTACACTCACTCGCAGGTAATTGTGCCAAAATTACTGCATATGATTTGACTATATTTATAAGGGAATAACACAGAGATACTAAACTATATCTATAGTCAACGCGAATAGCGTTAAAACAATAGCAAAATATAAAACTATTATTAACTTCATATTAATTAATAATAAAGCACTGTTTTTACTAGCGGTCAAGAACTTGACGCAGTTCAACAGTAACGTATTTTCGTTGTGATGAGTAAAAAAAGTAAAAAGAAAGAATAAAGTGTCATATTTTTGATAAAACCGAAAACGATGTCTCGAAATCCGATAACTACTATTTCGTACCGTTCGTTTACACAGGTAAAATTGGAAAATATAATCTTTAAATAGTAAATTTTAAATTATTATTTCGTTATTATTGTCAAAATCTTTTTTTTTAAATGAGTCTACCTAAATTGTTTGTTCTTGTATATTCAGTTATATTTTGATATACAACCGTCATATTACTTTAGCATTTAAGGATTTTTGATATTACACCATATCAGCCAGGTAGTGCCTTGATCATGGTCAAATATTAAGATTATTTAATTTTGGTAAAATCGCTTCCGAAATGGGCGATGTCACGTTCATGTTGCGTCTGCCGCCAAATACTGATATTTTGGACGACCGGTATAAGGTGTGGACCCACCCCACTTATATGAATTAATTCTCGCTAAAATATTCTGTAGTTGTAGATTTAGCATCATCTATTTCAAGGTCTGGCCTCAACTTGGTGTAATGTAAATAATCCTTTACAGTTGTTTATAAAACAATCGGTAGAAAATTTTGTTTAAACATGTTTCCTGTTTTAAACTTCAAGTGTGTGGAGGGGATTAGTTATACTTATTTCCATAGACAATACTTTGATTAAACATAAGCGTTTTTGTTATCTTTTATAGGTTCCAAGGTAGGCGTTGCAGCTCGGACAGTAATGATCAGCGTTTAGGCAAGAATTGACACAATATGGAACGCAAACGCAAGGCCAGCATCTGAAATAGGAAAAAAATAAATAAATAAATATACTCAAAAATAGCATAAACATTCTTTGGAACGCCAATAACAACAGTAATATAATGGCATTGCGTCCTCGTGATAATTTTGTTTTATCGTCACATAGTTAAAATTTTGACTTATCACGTTTTTTTAGAATTGTCTTTTTCTTCAAGGAGTGTCACTCTCATCTTATTAATAACTAATCATTTATATAAGTTAGTGTATGTTGTTATTTTACGAATTAGTTCCTTAGAATCTTAATTTAGAATATAGAATTATATAGACTACGTCTACCTAGAAGTTATACGCTCTCTTATTATTTCATTTTGTTATAATGAGTTGGGCCGTATAGTAAGCTAAGGTAGCAACCAGACGGACATGTTTACGAACATTCGTTTTAAATCAGCTTCACGTACATGTAGCTTTTCACATTTAAATCTATAAACAATCATTCATAATCGAGCGTACGCATTTTCGTTGTTAGAGCCGTGAACTATTTTTATTTTTGGTGTTAGCGAGCGGCCTCAGACCGTTCGGTACATTTCTTGATAGAATTAATTTGCAATGTATTTTAAAATGAAGATTTACTTTTGTAATCCTGAATTTTGTGTGCCTAAGAGTGACGTGAATCATCTATGGTAAAAAGTTTGTCACCCACGTTTATATTAAAAATCTCTGTAATTTAATACAATAGTAGAATAGAAGAATATTTTCTAAAACGCTTCAAGATATATGCAAGAAAAAAATTCTCAATTTTTACCTCATGTATAACTCAACTCACATAATATACAAAAAACATTCATAATAAAAAAAAATAATAAAAAAATAATATACACTATAAAGAATCAACAAATAGTTTTTCTTACATTTCATAATTGTTTTTTCTAAATTTAATATCCAATAGTTATTTGCATTTATTACCTCGATATTATATTTTATGAATTAACCTTTGTAGCAAATATTTTTTTCTGAAATAATACCTATAATCGTTTAACACATTTTCCATAAGACAATTCTAATTGGGTTTATTTTTATTTAAAACAAAATTTATTCGCATCACCTTGAACGCCAATGCTAATACAATTTAGCGATTCTTACACGATACATCTGTCGTCCAAATGTTTAATATAGCTTCTATTTTTTTGCATGGATCTAGGGCAATTTTAAGATATGTACGGCTACGATATAGGCTTTAATTAACAGAATAAAAAAGCAGTTATGTCAATTTAACTATCAATTGAGTCACATCGTTACGATACGTCTTAGTTTTAATTCGTATACACGTGTGTTTCGGATTTTCGAAGTGAAACTTCTTTAGACGCATGACGGATTTTTTTTTACAGATGGCAACGTTTTAATAAAATGGCAACGTTTTTGTCGATGGCGCTGGAACGGAAATCTAAAGCTTTAGATTTGCATAAATATAAACGAGATTTAAAAATTAGTTTGCCAAAGAAGTTTCACTTCTGACATATGTTCTTTGTACGCACGCACTTTTTTCTTTTAAATATTAAATGTAACATAGCTATCAATAGCTATCATTAGCTTTTATTCGTCTCTACATTTGAATATGTTTATCACACGATAAACTATAACCTATAAAACATCCATTTATAAAATCTAAACATATAATAAAATGGTAGGAAAGTCAAAACTGTACATATAAAAATATTGTTTTTAGAATTTTTGTCTGTTTGTCTGTTTGTTTGTCCGGGATAAACTCAAAAAGTGCTGCATGGAGTTACTTCAAATTTGGCACGAATATTATTAAGAAGTCGGGTCAACATATAGGCTACATAATATCACGTTATAACCTACGGGAAACGAGCAGTGAACCTTTATTTCTTCAACGCATTCTGTAACAACGTGTAATCTAACGACGCATATTTGAATGTTATTGTTATTATGTTAATAACCATACTATAAGCTAGCTTCACACTATAAATAAAGACATTCTGTAGTATATTTAGTATCAGCATTGCACCCGTGCGAAGCCGGGGCATAGGTCAATAGGCAAGGTCGCTAGTATAAAATAGATCCGGATACTACAAGAAAGGAAGAAAATATTTTTTTCGATTTGTTGATTGTTATGTTTTAGTTTGTAAGGTCACACTGCTGGGTATAGGCCTCTTTCTCCATAAAGAAAAAGGATCGCAGCTTAATTTACTAAGGTCCTCTGCTGCGTGCTAGCGAATAGGTATATTCCCTACTTTAAGTAACGCTCGCTATTAGTTGTTTTTGATAATAACCACCAATAACCGTCAATAAAAAAATAACTTACAATAATACACATAGAATTAGAGCCACTAAGTGGGTTCTTGTGGTTGCCTTGTGATCCACTCGGGTTGTTACGCTGGCCTTACAGGAAGGACAGATCAGTGTTGTGGGCTCGGGTCCAACTAGTGGGTTGGCCATTGTTACTGAAAAATAAAAAACCTTGTTATACATGAAACTGACAATGTTTTAGTTATTTCTAACACAAAACACATAGAAACAAGTATGCATTATTGTTTACTCTACAACTTATGTGTGTGGAATGGTAATACATAATATTAGTACGAGGTACGAAAGGTACAAGATTACTTCTATGAAACTTTATTAGAATCTCATTAATACTGCAGGTCACTGGCAAATATTTAAATCTTAGGTTTCTATTTTTACGAGTATATTATGATTTCTGTTACTTATTCATTAATTTTCTTTGATTCGTTTGCTTACAAAGAATAAAAAAAAAAAATATCCTTAGCGTAGATTATGCTGGTGTGTGGTAAGTAAAAGTGTTGTCTTTTTTAAATGTTCGAAATTATAGGATCATGTTAATAAGTTATAGGAATATGTCGCAGACCACTATGAGTTTTACAGTGGGCGTTGAAAATTAAAACCGCCTAAATTGATTCGCTAATTTGCATGACGCAGCAGTCAATTGTCTCGGAGTAATTTCAAATAAAACGTGTTACATCTTCAGGTTAGATAACTCAGGTGTCCCAATTACTGACGGAAGGAGAAGCCGATACGCACTCCTTCACCCTTCATAATAGAATGGGAGAAGGGCCATTCTTCCCACTCGCCACCGGGGCAACAGAGTCCTCACTTTGCCCGTGGGCGTCTACAGACGAAGGCCGCACAGGCGGGCCAACCGTCGGTGCGTCACGATAGCATGCGAAAGCGATCCCGTGGCGCCCCGCTATAACGATGAGGGCGGGTACCACTGGGTTTTAGTGAATATTCTGGTTTGTTCACTCCGGACCAGGAGCCCCACACCCGACGAGGCCGGCGGGGTGCGCAAAAGCCAATGCTTTTAGCCCAGTAAAAAAAGGAAAAAAAAGATGTTCCAATTACAAGTTCTGCTCAACTAAGCCTATTATTGCGACGTCCTTAACATAACTTCACAAACTTTTTTTTAAACAATGATGATAAGTGTTTATCTTTTGAGCGTCAAATACCTAAGAACCACGGACACAAATTGTTTTCTTGAAGAAACGTAACAACAGTTAAATTCAATAAAATGATCTTGGATTGGTTTTAAGAATATTTTTAATTTCCTTGTAAGCTAATTTGTTATATCAACAATTATTTTAGAGACTAAGCAACGACCGCCATTACAGATGGACACAAAACATAAGCACAAAAACATTGCAATTTATTTCCTATTTGACATTAGACAAATTATAAATCAATGGGTTTGCTGATTTCATAATTATCTGTTTTGTTTTTTTTTTTGTCATGATCTGGTAAAGCTTATGCTTAGGTAAATAAAAAAGCTAAGTACTCACAAATTAACTCATTAAATATTTGAAATAACCTTGCAAGTTGCAACGTTAATGTGGATACATCCTTGATCCTACAGGCGAAAGTCAAGTTTAAATATAGGCGATTCACCAAACCAGTTCCGGTTCACCAAACGACCTTTCTTGTTACTTTACTGAACGAAATGAAAGGGGTTTTGTGTTTTTCAATTCTTTCAACTGTTAGTTTTAGTGATAATTTGTGAGCACTCACTAAAATGTCTAAATAATATTTAGAATATTATAATCATTAAATCTTAAATTCGAAAGTTTTGATGACAATTGTAATAAAAATGCTACTTCGTACGATGAATCGAATATACTCACTCGTGTATGTATGGAGTTAAATTAAGATTACTTAATTTTTTATTACGTAACATAATCGTAATATCTAATTGCACACTCTACATTTGAAATACAATCGACTGCGAAATGTGCATTTTAATATAGTAGTGTGTATGTTGTTATATATTTATTATTTATTTATTGTTCTTTTTCCAACGACAACATTCGCATTTACCTTAGTAACTACTCACTTTCGAAAAACAAAATTATTTTTATTTATATCATAATACGATAACCTTTTGTATATCATAACATTAAAAATAATTTTTCATATCGATAAGTTGATTTAAATCCAACAAAATAATTTTATCATTATTTTAAAGTACTTAAAAAAATAGACTTTAATAAATAATGAAGATCGTACCTGGTTGTAAATAATTGACTGCCATTAAATTTTTTATTACGATTTGTTGGTCTAAATTTGCGGTTGAGGTGTCCGTATAGCTTCACATTTAACCAGCGACTAAAAGCACGCGGCCTCTTAGGAATTATTTGCCGAGATCTATTTAAAAACTCTATGTACACATGTAATATGATTGCCCGCTTTATTGAATTTCTAATAGACTCTGATGCAAAATAAATATTAATGTGGTGTATATAATAAATGTTACTTAACCTTACCCTCTTTAGACGGGCAAAGATAAGGCTATTTTCACGAATTTTTTTGACCGGTATACGTCATAAATATGGACATAAAAAGTGTTAGGCCTAAAAAATACACTATTTGATTACACAAGAAATTTTTTTTTATATTTATTTTAATCAGTTTTTATACATAAAAATGAGGGAGAAGACTGGTCCAAAAAAAAAGATGAGTGTGCGCTGTTGATGAAATATCTGGAATGGATGATCTGAAAAAAAAAAAAATAGTTTTAGATTCAGTAAGTAAATGGCTATAGCGCATATCATACGATTTCTTTTTTTTTCAAAAATGACAAAATGGCAGCCATTTTTCGAAAAAGTACGAAAAATCACGTTTTTTCCGTCGTTCTTTGCCAAAAATAAATAGTTAAACTCAAAATTTCAAAAATCGTATGATATGCGCGATAGCTATAGTCATCAAGAACATGTGGTTAAATTTTGGTAAGGTCCGGTTGAATAGTTTCGGAGATTTTATCAACAAGCCGTCCAAAAACGTCATTCCGAGAAAAACGCGTTTAGTTTTCTGTAACGAAAAATCGTGAAAAAATTTTACTTACGTCTAATCAGCGATGCCTGCACCATACATTATGCCTTCATCTTCTTCATAGTGCACATTTTCATCCAAAATAGCCTGCCTTCGTTTCGTTCTGGCTTCCTTAGAGGCATCGGTGCTGCGGCGGTTTGCAACTCGTATGCGCGTTCTGTCACAGTCAGCAGCAAACTGTGCGGCGATCGGGCCGATTTTGACGCCCATTACTTCCAAGATTTTTAATACTGGATGAAATCCCTCGTTAAAAATACAAGCAGCTGTTTGACAAGCTATTTCAACAATTTTTTTTCCGCAAAAGATGTGTTTGGGAGCCATTGACCAGACACAGTTGTTGAAAGATTCGTTATTATTCTGCGTGTTGCCACCAAGGCATCTTTCAAGCAGTTCTTGTTTTGTCAAATCGTCGTAGATCGGTTTTAAAACTTCTTGAACATCTTGAGCAAGGGCAGGTGGATGTTTGAATTTATGAACGGAGTTATTTTTTACAGCTATCTTGTATTTACACCAGGATTCAGAACAGTATGAATGCTGTGGATTGCTATCAGTTGAAATCTTATGATAAAACCCTGCCCAGATCTCTTTGCGCATTTCTTCCACGGAATCGGGATGTCTTTGAATCGCTAAAGCATAGTTTCTTGATAGTTCTTTCATCAATTTTATCGTTAAATCCTGAGTTTTTACAGCAGGAATTTTTTTTACGACGATTTTTCTTTTTTTCACGACAACTGTTTTTGCTGCACTTTTTTTCACTGGGCTTTTTTTCTCGTCCTTCTTTGCAGCTTTCCTTGCCTGTGTAAGAATTTTTTTAGCCTCACTAGCGCTTTTTGCGACGTGTAAGACGCACTCCAACTTTTTTACTATAAAATCTTCGCCATACGGTTGTGTATTGAGCAGCATTTTGAAAGTCTTCGTGTCACCATCTCCGATGTAAAAACCATAACGCACAGAAAATTTTTCTAAAGATTGCAAAAACATTTCACATACACCGTCAACTTCCATTTTTCCAGCACTACCAGAGTGATTAGCACTACAGTCTCTTTTGTGCGTTTCGTACCACGCTGCATATTCAATCGTTTTCTCAGTTCCTTTCTTTTTCTCGCATGCTTTGCAGTAACTTGATCTGATAGCGACGTTCGCGATTTTTTTACTGCGTTTATATATCAAAGAAATTATGCCAATAAGAGAAGAAAATCCTCTTTTTTGCCAGGAACCGTCTCCCGAAACGGTTAAAATATCTTCTGGTTCTCCGTGCTGAGCATTCAAGAGTTTTTCTTCTCTAACAGCCTTCAGCATCACTACATCATACACACTTTTCACCGCGATAGAGATCGAATCGATAATTTTATAATAAATAGAGGAGCTTATCCCAGTTCCAAGTTCCATAAGACCACAAAACTTATTAATACCACTCAATCCAACACCAATCAAACGCATAATATACACTAGACGACGATTAATTTCGTATCCAGTAGAAATCATGTGACACGAATTAATGTACCTTTCGCCACACTCACATGTAACACAAATTTTAAAACCGAGTCCTCGGTGTCCATACTTTGTAAAAGAAATATCTTTATCACAAGTTTTACACTTTAAATACTCTTGCAACGTAGAGAAAACCAGGAAAAACTGTATAATACTGTATCCCGACGTTTGATCCACGTGTACGTCGAAACTGGTATCTTCCGATTGTTGTAACTTCGACGCAGATGCACTAGCATAACTTGTATTTGCCTCGTGGTCATGTGGAAGCACTCCATGAAATTTCCGCTTTTTCGGCTTCGAACCTGGACGTCTCCACTTGGCAGTTTGATTTACACTTTTCTTGTCCATTTCGGTAATCACGAGCACGGATACTGACGGTTGAAAATTTCAAATACGACTAATATAGGGAGAAATTCTAATGGAACGGTATCCTTTGAGAATAACCTATCATAAATGAAAATTTTCAGTATGGATAGTATATTATAATATTGTACATTTGTCAGTATACCTGAAAAAGGTTGCAACTGCTAATGAATACAAAGGCAGGTAGGCCGTACCGCTCCGAGCGGTCCGCATATTAGCGTGCTCAGATAGCTACGTAAACGTCGTCCAAAAGTACAGTTAGACTGCTCGGATCTTTATAAATTTTCAGTATGATACTTTTAAATATGTATACTTTCAAAAAATACAATAAAAAAAAAATTCGATTTTTTCAAAATTCTAAAGAGGGTAGACCCCTTTAAAACTTTTATAAATGCAAAAACTGTGTCAAACTGAGTATTTATGTACGACTAAAATGTGTGACCAGTTTTTAGAATTATTTTGAAGGTGATCATTAAAATGTGAGAAACGTCATGGATGACAAATATTTCTTTAACATTTTTTCAAGGACAAACTTTGATCGCATGCGGATTAAAACCCGAGATATGGGAATTGTATATATATTTATTAAAATAATATGTATTTAAAAATAAACTTATTTTTAAATAAATATCTACCTATTTAAATATATATAAACTTATTTTAATTTTTTTTTAAATTTTTTTATTAATAAAAAGAAACTTATTTTTCAATTTTTACTATTAGTTTATCCTTTTTTCTTTATTTATTATATATTTTATTAAAAATTAGCAACCCGCCCCGACTCATCACGTAGTTTTAAAGATCTAAGCATATAGACAGCGGGAAGTGACTTTGTTTTATACTATGTAATGATATGTTTTATTTATTCATTAAAATTAAATCACAACGTTTTTTATTTTATTTTATTTATTAACTTGTAGTGGATGAATAAAACTTAATATTATTTAAGTTTTTTCTTGTGTTTCTGTCAAATTCCCTGTAGGCCTAAGTAGGATTTGAAAATGTATATTCATTCTTTAATGACAAATTAATAGTGTAGAAACAAGTGTAGGATACAGACAGTTTTATTCGGTAAAGTTTTATCGTTGTTGACTTTTCGGTCGTTTGACTCCAAAATTTAAATTAGATAATTATATATATTATATATAATAACGTGCTGTGTGGCTACGGCACTAAAGAATTTAGCCACCCCCTCTCTTCCCGTGGGTGTCGTAAGAGGCGACTAAGGGATAACAAGGTTCCAAAACCACCTTGGAACTTAAGAAGCCGACCGATGGCGGGATAACCATCCAACTGCTGGCTTTGAAATAATACACAGGCCGAAGACGGGCAGCAGCGTCTTCGGTGCGACAAAGCCAGTCCTGCGGTCACCAATCCGCCTGCCCAGCGTGGTGACTATGGGCAACACACATGAGTTCACGTTATTTTTGGTGTAAACTTGTGGAGGCCTATGTCCAGCAGTGGACTGTATAAGCTGTAATGATGAATTATATAATATAATAGTTTATTTTATTTTTTTAATTTGTTGCATGAAGATAGATACTCGAACACCGATCTTATGTAATCATTTTTTTTTATTTGTTCAAAAATACAAAAAACACATACTTAACACTTATTCATAAGCCTGCCACGAAAACTCACAAGAGCTTATCCGGACAAGCCACCGCGTCGCATACCATATTATCATATAATATTTATACTGTACAGTACCATATTTAAATTAAAACTAAACTAAGGTAATTAACAAAGTTTTGTGATTATTAAACCCTTAAAGATTTCAATAAATGTTCTTTTAGTACAGAAGTTTTTCTTTGCTTTTTGGTTATAATTAACTGTTAAATGTGTCTATCATTAGATAAAATAAAACCTATTCACCCATCAGTCTTTAACAGTCCACTGCTAGACACAGGCATCTCCTAAAGCTCGCCGCTATTTGAATTCTACGAGTTATCTCTCTCTCAAAGTTGAACTTACCCATGCGGATCAGTTCTCCCACCTAGATGTACTTCATCGACAACTTCGAGTCTAGCGTCGTCAAGAACAAAACTTATAGGCTATCAATATAATTGTGTTTGTTGGGAAACGAAAAAAACTGACTTAAATTACATCGACAAGTAATACAATTTAAATCATCGAAATCGCTACACCCAGTAAAAAGTTATGCAGATTTTTGTGGGATACCCTCGATTTCTCTGGGACCCTATTATCAGATCCCGGTTTCCTTATCATGGTACTACACTTAGGATATCTTTTTTCCAACAAAAAAAGAATTATCAAAATCGGTTCATAAACGACGAAGTTATCCCCGAACATACATACGTATATATGTATACGTATGTATATATGCATATATATATATATATATATATATATATATATATATATATATATATATATATATATATATATATATATATATATGGTCGAATCGAGTAATCTCCTCCTTTTTTAAAGTCGGTTAAAAATTGTAAAGCATATTCCCAAGAGCAAGGAACAAAACTTACGGTTAATCGCTGGATACATACATAAGGTCAGTTTGTTAATTGTAATTTGTAACCAATGGAAAATTAATTTGTAGTAATTTGTGTCTTTCGTAAATGGGACTCGTAACGTTATTTATTAAAAATATATTGTTTACATTTTTTTATAAACTAATATAAATAAATAAGATAAACAAAGAACACCTTTATAAATTTATTCCGACTACCGACCGATTTATGACGAACGCTCTGGTGTATGATGCGTGTGCCGTGTCAGTGGCACCTAAATATCGACGCTACTGGGTTCGATACTCGCTCGGAGTAGATATTTATGTTTGTACCAAGATTCCAGTCTGGTTGTTAGTCCTTGTGGGTTTCCCCACCGTGCCTCGAAGAGCACGTTAAGCTGTCGATCCTGATTGTTGTTATGTACAGATAGCGATCAATATCTCTTTTTTTTCTCGAAAATACTATCACTATGGCAACATTGAATAAAAAGTTACCATTGTGATTCTCAAAACGCGACGAGGGCTCCTGATGATGTGAGCGTCGCGCCGGCTGACGCAATAATATGAGACACATTCAGACACGCAAGGCGCTGATCTTTCACCTCAGTCCCGATATTCTTTATAGATTCGCTAATTTTACGACTGTCACTACCGTAACCTGCCAGAACATATATAACATACTTAAGTTTAGTAACTCGATGTTTAATTGGGTAGCGTTTGTAATTATAAATATTCCTTCTACTTGTAGTGAATCAATATATGTAGTTTTAATTTTTAGTACCCGATGTAAAATTAAAGTAATGGGTTTTTCAATAGTCATTTACAAACGCTGGCATTAAGCGTGATAAACATCGCAGTTTGAATACTCAACATCACCTTATTTGTTGTGCTAATAATGTAATAATATGTGTTTGCAGGCAAACGAAAAAAAAAACCGACTTCAATTATATCGACAATACAACGTAGGTAGACGAAAAAATAGTCAGGTAAATACGCATTATCAAAGATTACTCCAAAAGTTGTAATCAGATCTCGATGAAATTTAAATGTAATAATGACATATGATAAACATCGGCTTTCGATTAAATTAAAAATCATCGAAATCCGTACACCCAATAAAAAGTTATGCGGATTTTCGAGAGTTTCCCTCGATTTCTCTAGGATTCCATCATGGATCCTGGTTTCCTTATCATGGTACCACACCAGGAATATCTCCTTTCCAACAAAAAAAGAGTTTTTAAAATCGGTTCATAAACGACGAAATTATCCCCGAACATACATAAAAAAAGAAAAAATATATATACGGTCGAATTGAATAACTTTCCCCTTTTTTTGAAGTCGGTTAAAAGTTCGGTAAAGGTTCGGTCGGTTAGAACAAAAAAATATTTTTGACAAATAATCTTTTTGATTGATGAGTACAATTAGTGTTTTGTCAAATTTAATAGAAGCTATGCCCGCGACTTCGTCCGCGTGGAATTTAGCAAAATAATTATCGTTCAGTTCACAGAGTTTTAAAAAAATGCTAAAATAAAAGTAGCGTAAGTTACTTCTTATTACGTCAGCTATCTGCCAGTGAAACTCCCGTGAAAATCGGTCTAGCC
The DNA here is from genome assembly GCF_905220565.1 of Melitaea cinxia. Taxonomy (NCBI): domain Eukaryota; kingdom Metazoa; phylum Arthropoda; class Insecta; order Lepidoptera; family Nymphalidae; genus Melitaea; species Melitaea cinxia. The sequence goes on along the minus strand of NC_059397.1, from coordinate 13,539,417 downwards.
GTTTCAGAGATTAGCCGGAATAAACAAACAGAGAGACAGACAGACAAAAATTGTAAAAAATGTTATTTTGGTATATGTATGTACCGTGTCCATATACATTTAGTATAATGTATTATTTTGATATTACAAACAGACACTTCAATTTTATTTATTTGTATAGATGTCTTTAGGTTAAGGAAATAGAGAAAGAAGAGGAGATATGGATCGTATTTAGTGTATTTGCTAAAACATATTATAAAAACACATTTTTACAGACAATATTTAGGTTTCCTTTTGTGTAACGCTTACGCTTGATTGAACCCGCAACAGCCAGCGCAACAACCACAAACCAGTGCTGTGACCGCTGCGTCACGGTTTGTGTTATGGATATTTAATTATTAACTTATTTTTTTCTTTTGATGTGTAAATAAATAAATAAATAAACGCTTAACACTCAACGGCCCCCAGTAGGATTTACTGCCGTGTCAGGGGTCCGGAAACACACATTACACAAGCACAAACGCCCAGACCATGACAAACATCGATATGGCCAATACAAATGTCTCTACACAAAACTTTGACCGATCTAAGTGAGAGTCTAAAAGGAAGTTCAAGTTCAAGAATTAAATATAGGTTAAGCAAAGCTACCGACACACACCGCGACACCTTGACACCGCGTTGGCGCAACGGTCACAGCCATGGATTGTATCTGTTGCGCTGGCGGTTGCGGGTTCGATCCCCGCACCTGAAAAACATTTGTATTAGCTATACAGGTGTTTGCCGTGGTCTGGGTGTTCGTGCAGTCCTTGTGGGTCTTCCCATCGTGCCTCGGAGAGCACTTTAAGCCGTCGGTCCCGGTTGTTATAACGTACACCTGATAGCGATCGTTACTTATAGTAGGGAATATATCCGCCAACCCACATTGGAGCAGCGTGGTGGATTAAGCTCAGATCCTTCCCCTACATGGGAAAAGAAGCCTATGCCCAGTAGTGGGATATTACAGGCTGAAGCGTAAGCAAAGCTACCACCGATTCGGAATATAATTTTCTTGTCGAAGAACTAGCGACAAACTTCACTTTTACTCTTTAAAAAAAAAAAACCTTACATTCAAATAATAATAGGTCATACACAAATTTTTACAAACAAATCAAGCATTTTAATCCTATAATGAAGTACACCTCATGAAATTATGAATATTCATTTAAATTTCCGACATACGACATGTGATCACCATACTTGCAACAAAATTATATCTTTATAGATATAACAGGCTCGTTGTTCATGTATAACAATAGCGATGCTCAACAAGTCATTACCGTTGAGCGGTAGGGATAATTACTTGCCATTTGGCTCAGAGTGCGTATTAGCTTACAATGCACGTATTAAAGCGTCAATCTGCGATCAAAGCATTGATCTATGATTTTAAGGGCATACTGAAAGTACCAATCTATTTCGTAGAATCGTAATTAGCTTATGTTTATTTGTGTGGTAGGTACGATTGGCGTTAGTATGGCTGATTTTATTTTTTACCTGGAAGATTGTTATGGCATTTTAACGTCTAATAATGGTAATTATTTAATTTAGTATTCTAAGCTATTTTTGAATAGCATTCAATTAAATTAAAATCCATGATCTCAATGGAATTTCACTTAATGATTAAATTTCTATGAGTTTATCATTAGTTTTTAGTTTTTATACTAATGAGTTTGTTTGAATACGCTAAGCTAAGAAAAAGTTTATAGACTATAAAATGGGCCGCAACTTCAGGCCTATGTATGTATATGTATAGAATACCTTGAACAGCGTGACACAGCCAGTACGGCCATACCTGAATTTGTTTCATGCACTTAGGATAAGTGATAAAATTGTATGAATTGAAGGTTTCCTGTAGTTACAATATATATTTTTTTCTTTATATACTGAAATTTGCACATTCAAACATTCTTCTATATTATAATACAAGGATAATTTTAAGTATACTAGCTCAAATTAATTAAATGTATATCATCAATCTTACCTGCTAGTAGTGTATAAGATGTTTATCTAATTGGCTTTGAAACTTCTCAATACAGACAGGAAATAGACGAGTTCACAGTCGAGCGAACAATTCTAGATACGATTACCGATAGCCGCAAGGTGGGCGCAATCAATCTCCAGAAACTAATCAATTAGCAATGAATGCCGGGCCGGTATTGACTTTACAATATTGTGTGCACGTATAATGAGGCGATGTTCAACATTAATTGGTTTGCAAATCCAATTAGGTCGGCTTCGGTACGCATTAAGCACGTACTGCTCATTATCGATTGTTAATGACCTATCGTCTGGAGTCCACTTTGCTGTTAGTGCTTAAAATTATGTTATACTAAATCGTGCACCTTTACATAAACTTTTAAAGATAAACGAAAAATATGTTAATGTAGTCTGATCCTTCTCCTACAAGGATAAAGAGGCCTATGCCCAGTATTGGATGCTGCGTAGGCAGGGGGAACTGGATTACTACTTAACCCAGTTCTTATCAGGACATTCAGTCCTCAGTCAGTGTTCGTCTGATCAAGTACAGTTCAATCGTTCGCTTACGACTACCCCCGAAACAAAAATAAAAATGGTCAAATGTATAAAATGTACGAAAACTATTACAAAGAAACTACCTGGATTGCAGTGTGGCAAATGTAATAAGTGGTTACATGCGTTATGTGCCGGTCTTACTTCTAATCAATTGATCACCTTAAACTCCACCGAGGCTATCGACTGGAAGTGTAGAACTTGCGCGGAAGGTACTAAATCCAGACGTCTGTCATGTATCATGCCTGATCTCGAGGATGAAGGTGACGATAATACCGACCCAGAGTTTCTTATCCCAGACAACAATATAACGCAGCAAATATTACGGGAAATAAGGAATGAAATCAAGGGCATTGTTCAGTTTGAATTGCAACGTTCGCTTAAGTACTACTCTGACAAGATTGACGACTATGAGGAGCGCATGAAATTATATGAAACCAGGATCAAAACGGTCGAAAATCAATATGGTGATTTGAAAAATAATCTCAAAAACATGTCCTTAAAATATGACGTCCTTGAGGGGAAGTGCAACCAATTAGAGCAAGCACAACTATCCCAACAGCTGGAAGTCTGCGGAGTCAAGGAAGCGGAACGGGAAGATACGATGGAAATAATAAAGAGAGTGGCATCTAAAATTAACACTGACATCTCCGACGTCATCAAAGCATATAGGAAGAGGGTACCAGCCCACAAGCGTACTGAATCGAAAAGGATTGAATCACCACCCAACCCCATTACTGTTATTCTGAGGAACGGTGTGCGTAGTGCTTGGCTGGAAGCGAGTAAAAAGGTAAAATTCTCAGCTCGTGATATAGGGGCGGAAGGTGAACAAAATCTATACCTACGCGAATCTTTAACACCGGCCACTGCATATCTCCTTTGGAAGACAAAAGAAGAACTAAAGGTACGTCATGGCTTTAAATATGTATGGTGCAAGAATGGAACTGTCCTAGCGAGGAAATCCGAAAATGAGAAAATCATTTCTTTTCACTCTTTACAACAGCTGGATGTGCTTACTCGTAAACTAGAACAATTAAATTAAATTAGTTATATTTTAATATTTGTACTATTAATATGTATTTCCTTTTGTTTAAAAAAAAATGGATGACTCAAATTGTGACTCGAAAGAATTAACTTGTATTAACTTTAACGATTTTACAAATCAATTACCGAATTACGGCAAACCGCTATTGTTATTTCATGTAAACATAAGATCTACCCTCATTAACTTTGCTGAACTCGAATACATATTATTAAATTCCGATAAAACCATTCATTTGTTGATATTAACTGAAGCTAATATAAAAGAAGACTGTGTTAATATGTACGAACTCCCAGACTACTCAATGTACTACGAACTTAGGCAATACAGGAAAGGTGGAGGTTTATTATTTTATGTTCACAATTCATTATCCTTCATTAGACATAGTGCTTCCTGTAAATACTTCGAATGTATTACTGGGGAGTTAATTCTAGACTTTAGTTATAAATTAGGAGTTTGTGCAGTCTATAGACCACCGGATTATAGTAAAGAAGGATTTATTAATGAACTTTTATCCCTTGTCTCAAAATATAACCCAAAAAATAATTATGTTATTATTGGCGATATAAACTTAGACATTAAAAAATATAGCCCTATTACAAATCTTTACTTAAACTCCCTATCCGAATTAGGCTTTTACTCGGGTATAAATCAATATACACGAATAGAAAAACGCACGGACATAATTTGTAAATCTTGTGTTGATCATGTTTTTATTAGAAATGTCACTAATTGTGAAATATATACCGGCGTTGTAAAAATCGTTCTAGCCGATCACTGCATAACTTGTTGTGCGATCTTCGACGCGCGGCTCGGTACCGATGATTCACGCCTGCCTCAGCTGTTTACGAGAATAAATAATAACAATCTGCGAAGCAGGTTATGCAGTGTTGACTGGAGCGAACCGCTTAGTTATAGTGACCCTAACGATATTTATAATTTTATTTACAAAGAATTTAGGAATGCATATGAAATGAGTAAATATTGTGTAGAATATAAAAGCAAAAGAAACACTTGTAAATGGGCAAACAAAAAGTTAAAGTATATGTGTAAAAAACGGGACGAACTTTATAATATTTGGCGTGCGGATGAAAATAATACTGTAAAGAGATTATTATATAATTCGTATAGAAACAAAACAAACAAGTATACTCAGTTCATAAAAAATCGTAAAATTAAGAATGATATTTGTAAAAACTTTAAAAATCAACGAGAAATTTGGAAAATAGTTAATAATCTTACCGGAAAAATTGTTAAATGTATTGATGATGTAATTATTAAACATTTTAAGCAGGATCCGCTTAGTCTATCTAATAATTTTGCGACCGAATTTAACAATAATGTGAAAAGTATATGTATTGATTGTAATTTGAAAATGTTAAATTCAAACTCGTATGAAATAATACCAGAAACTTCAATCAGACTACAGCGAGCACGTGAAAAGGATGTTAAACGTATAATTTTGCTTATAAGTGACAGAAAAAGTCCAGGTTATGACGGAATTAGGGCAAGCGATATAAAATATACCTCCTCACATCTAGTACCAGTCATTACTCACCTCATAAACCAATGTATAGCTACATCAATTTACCCGGATATTTTGAAAATTGGCGTAATTCGGCCAATTTATAAGAAGGGAAAGCGTGACGATTATAATAATTACCGTCCCATCACTATTTTGTCATGTGTAGATAAAATTATAGAAAGGTACCTAGGGGATAAAATAAATAAATATTTAGCTCAACATTCAATCATTAATAATAAACAATATGGTTTTCAAAAAAATAAAAGCACCACCGAACTACTAAGAAAATTTACTAATGAAGTTAATACGCATTTGGACAAAAAACTTCACGTGCTCGTTCTGCTCGTAGATTTTAGCAAAGCCTTTGATGTATTAAATCACAATATCTTATTCGATAAACTTTCGCGGGGTGGTATACAGGGTCCTTTACTGAAACTATTAAAAAATTATCATCTTAACAGAAAAACCACAGTAAGCTTATCTAAACAATGGAGTAACTTAATACCAACCACACGGGGCACAGCACAGGGCTCAATTATTGGCCCCACTGAGTACTTGTTATACGTTAACGACATGGTTAATATAATAAAGGAGGGCTCTGTATACCAGTTCGCGGACGACACGTGTTTAGTGGTAGCTCAAAAAACAGTTAAACATGCCCAGGAAAAATTACAACATAATTTTAATCAATTATGTAAATGGGCACACGATGTGGGTCTGATAATAAACGCTCATAAAACGAAGATGATACACATTCACTCTTCACACAACCAGACAGACATCAGACCTACCATCGTGGCTCACAGCCACTCTTGTTTGCACTCCTCATGCAGTCTAAATTGTTCGTGTGAAAATATTGAACAAGTGAAAACACATATGTACATAGGCTTAATAATCGATGACAGATTTACTTGGGGCCCGCATATAGATCACGTGTGCACAAAATTAAGATCCTTATTAAGCAAACTAAGTATACTCAAAGCCAAATTACCATACCAGACACTGCGGCTCCTATACGTGGCCTTGGCTGACTCGGTTATCGATTACGGTATCAGTAGTTACGGTAGATCCTGCAGATCAAGCTTGGAAAATATTTACAATTTACAGTTAAGATTATTAAAAACAATTGTACCTAAACGCATACTTAATAATTATAAGAACAACTATAATCAGCTCTTTCGTCATTGTAATGTTATGAATATATATGATAAAGTTAAATTTTCTGTTCTAACCCAAATTAATAATACAACCTTGTTAAATGAAAAACTAAGACCTATAGGCTTACGTAAACTTGATTCAAACCTTAAATACCACCTACCAAAAACTAACAATAAGTATGGAAAGAGAACTGACGACTACTTAATACCCGAATATATTAACGAACTGCCCAGAGAACTGCAAGAAATGTATAAGAGTACCACGAAAACCAAATCACGTTTAAAAAAATATTTTTTACAAAAACAAACTGAATTAACTGAGTGACTCTCTGTACCCGGATAAACCCGCGAGGTTTTCGTGGTACTTAAATTTCAAATTAAAATGTATTTGTTATGTATTGGCCAATAAATTGAAAAAAAGAAAAAAAAACATGGACAGTTTAACGAGTACTTGCATCGTATGGGGATCCGAAGCGATCCATACTGTCAGTACTGTCCGGGACACATAGATTCCGCCGAGCACACCTTCTTTGACTGTCACCGCTGATCTGAAATGCGGCTACGTTATCAGAATGAGAAGGAAGTGCCTGATAGGGCAGAAGTAGTCATTCCATGGATGATGGCGACGAGTGACAATTGGCAAAGAATGTCGGAGTATGTGAGAGTGGTCCTGCAGGAGAAGAAAAAAGAGGAGGAATAGGAGTCGGGGGACATGCCGTTATAAAACCGGCAGGGTGGAGTACCAAACACCTCGAAGTAATGCTAACGCGGTTCCGGGGTGTTGGTTACTAAAGCAAGGGAGGAGGGTTTTAGTGGGTAAAAATCCTACACTACCTACCAACAATAGCCAAAAGGTGTCTTTTGAAGATTTACCTCCTCTCTATATAAAAAAAAAAAATGCCCAGTAGTGGGATATTACAGGCTGAAGCGTACGTTAATGTAGCATTTTATGAAAAAAATGTCCATTTATGTTTCTCTTTTTATAACCATGTTTTATAGCATGTATTTTGAGTTACGAATGCTATGATTTTAAAATATACCCTACCCCGTTTTTATGATTACGTTAAAACATTAAAAAGATTTGCGACTGTATAATTAATAGATGTTCAGTTCGTTATTATTGTTAATTTGATATACTAAGTGTAATGTATTTTGTGTGTGCAGAAAATAGTCTTAAAAGCCGCTACAGTAAGATAAACAATTTTTCTTCCTCCTCCGTGACTATGGTTGCTGTAAAGAATCCGACGCGTTGGACATTTAAAAAACTTAAGAAACAAAAATATATTCTCATCTTTTAATTTATATCTATTATTATATTATAAAAACCACCTATACCACAATAAGTCTGCTGCAGTTAATAATAATAAATTAATTAAAAACTAATTCGTTTATAATTTTGGCCTCTCATGTTAATTACGCGTAGTAAGCTAAAACTGTCAATATTTTACATTACATACCTTACTTGTAATAGCGACCCATCATTCATTTAAAACATTTGTATATTTGGGTCTTTTAGGTTCCTATTTAAATTTATTTGTTATCGAAAAATAAGTTACATTCTATTACATGCATCAAATTGTTTGAAGCATTAGTTATTATTTTATTGTTTTTAACAATACAACTGTGTCGCAGGAGGTTTAAAGGCAATAAATAGTTAACGTAGCTCGTAGCGGTCCGCAGCAAACATCGCGTAATGCGTAGCCGTACCAGCAACTTGTGTTCGCAAATATTATTGTAGGTTTGTTGGCGAACCAAACAACGACTCAGAAACGCTTGCACGAACGCCCGCTTTAAAATTAATTAAAACTCTATGCTTGGATTTCAACATTTTTAATTATTAAATGAAGTTTCCATTATATTATATTGAAAATATAAGAGAACAAATTGTTTTGTTGATGTTGGTAAAAATATATCTCATACTGCAAAACTTAAATGACTAATCCGTTGGCACGGATTGCAGTATTTTCTGCTCCTGTGGTGTTGGGTTCGACGCCCACCTCGCAACTGTCTTAGTAACAGATGATCATGTGTATGTTACAAATTAAAAAAAACTTAAATGTAGCTTGAGAAAAAGTAAGACTGTTAACTTTTTTTAAGGCTATTAATAATAGGCTATTCATATAATCAATAATAATAGGCTATTCATTAATCTTTGTCTAAAAAACTATTTCAGGTAATCGGATCAATCACGTGACCGTTAACGTGAAAGTTTCTTTTTTATTTTGTATCCAGAAGGTGCCAGTGGGACCCTATTAGTAAAGCTCCATTGTACATCCGTCCGTCTGTAAGAAGTAGTTTAACATTTAAAATAAAATAAGAATGGTAATGCAAAAGCTAAAGAGGAAAATCTACGAGTAAATTTTATAACATTCTTTGCCTGATGTATCTTTAAGATTTTATAATTTGGTATGCTAAAATATGTCAGCTAAAATCTTAGCTACAAATAATTATGTTTACTAGCAAACGAAAAAAACTGACTTCAATTACATCGACAAGTAACACAACGTAAGTAGATGAAAAAAATTAACAAACGCACTAGTTGTCACTATAATTCTCGAGGGTTCCCCTCGATTTCTCTGGGATTCCATCATCAGATCCTGGTTTACTTATCATGGTATACCCCTTGGGATATCTCCTTTCCAACAAAAAAAAAAAAAAGAATTATCAAAATCGGTTCATTAACGACGAACTTATCTCCGAGCATAATTTATATAAACATAAGTCTTACAGACATCTGTCAGTCATCTGTCTGTAAAATTTATGTTCATATTAATGGTTATTGACTGATAAATCACGATTCACGCCATCACATTTTCTAAATAGTCTGCAGTAAAAATCTAAAGAAATCTGAAGAAACCTGTCTGGAAAGCATCTCCTAACCTAAGCTTAAATCTTTTAAAAAGTTACAGACAAATAATACCGTTATCGAGGAGAGTTGTGTTACTGTGGTAAGTAAGTTAGAACTCATGGTGAGGGTTGACAGTAGGGTCGGAAACTTATTTGCCAACTACTAGTGTTGCCGGCACCGGTATACTATGGTCTCGGCTTACCGTATGGTTGTTTGCCACTGTCATTAAATATGAGTATGAGTTTAATGTATTTCTTATATTATCTTTATTTTTCTTATAAATGCGTTTTTGTGATTTTTTTTTAATATTAAATTTAATTTACACTGAACAGTATAGAATAGCATTTAGTGACTGCCTATTAAAAGAAGTAACATACAATGATCATTGTTTACCTATTATGTATGTATTAAAACATTTATATTGTATCTTCTGTTGGTTGTCCTTAATAAATAAATAAATAAATAAATGAGAAAAGATCTATGAACTATATTTTTCCACTTTAAAATGGAATAAAATAATTCTAATTACAAAAGCTTATCAACTACAAATTGCACTGAATTTTGTTTTCCTATTGATTTTAACTTTTATATAAAAATTTTAATCCATTTATGAAATGTCTTACGGCCTGTTACTGTGCGGTAATGCTACAGATATTGAGACTGTATTTATCTTGCAAAAAGGGACTATTCGCGGCGTTTACGATCTCGGAGCTCGAGTCTCCCTACATGATGTTTTTCAAAAGGTAGACATATTAACAATTGCGTCGCAAAATATTTATAACAATATTATGTACCTATATTCACCAAAATATTGATTGCTTTGAAATAAATAATAATAACCTCATTGTACGCGAAGGAATAACAAAATTGTAACTCCAAGCTTCCGACTGCGCAAAGTAAACGTCTCCTTTCTGGGTCATGGTATTCGCATGTATAATAAAATCCCACAAACAATTTTGGAATTGTCTCAACATAAATTTAAAGTTTCTATTTAAAAAAAATTGATAAAGCTTATTATTCGGTGCAGGATTACATAGTTGATAAAGATGTGTGGACTTAGTGACGCTGTATTTTATGCAACATGTTTCTAACTTTGTACTAAAACACAGTTTACATATGATTCTTCTCTGCAGAATCTACATTCCGAATCAGTAGTAGCTTTACTTTTACAAAAATAATAATTTATTTTTAAAATTTAATTTGTAAAATGACGATTCGAAAGCGCTCTTGGGGACTATTTGAATAAACTGTTTTTGATTTTGATTTTGATTTTGAAAATAAAGTGATTCAATATACGTTAAACACGAAAACGAGTAAACTATCGTTGTGGAAGTCACCATGAAATAAAATTTAAGTAATTGTCGGCCGTCGAATTAGACGAAGGCCATAAAGCATCTCGAGTGATCATGTGGCACCCTCCTCCGCAACGAGAGCTCTTGGATAGATACTCTTTTGGAGGAATTCCAAGGAAAATTTATTACACTACATGTTCAAAGATAGTCCTTGTTAATATAGTTGCTATTAATTATAATGTACCTCATAAAATTAAACAGTTTATAGTTTGCGTTCAAATACCTTCTAAAAATGTCAATAATAATGTTATTAGTATCGTTATTATTATTCTAAAGCTAACTCTATTTGATTACTATATCAAATATTAAAATTATCCAATTTAAACAAAATATCTGTATGGCTTTAAGACCGCCTTTGCTCAATTGTGTACTCTGTATAGTTATGTAATGAAAAAATATATTAAAAAAATTGGTTGTTTGTAAAGTTGGTTTACGGACGATAGCTTAACGTGACAACGTCATAACAAAATATCGTACTAAACTCCTCGGATGTATAGGCCAATCGAGTGGAAGAGAGATAGATTCGGCGCAAGCGTACAATGTACGTAACGGGACAATGAGCGTATCGGGATATTGAGTTATCCTTTTTCATGCATGGAGCCTGCGTTCATCGATTTATTGACGTTGTCACGTCAATAAATAAATAAAATTCTGAAAGTGTTCCACTATTGATCAAAATATTATGTTAGTAAGGAGAACGAGAAATAAATAAAACGTTGTGCGTGTGCCTGTTTCACTGTTGTATTTATAAATAAATCATGTTAAAACATGTTAAAACATACCCAATCCGTGCCCTAGTAATCAACTCAGTAGAACTTGTCAAACCTAGACCGGGGATGACCAAATATTTGCGTAAAGAATTTTCATTAGCAAGAAAGGGTTACCACACGTCCGCCCTTTTCCAAACTCTCCTTGAATATTCTCTTCCTTTTCGTAGAACCTCTACGGCATTTGTGCTACGATGCGTAAATGAAATGACATGAAGTTTCATTCGGCTAAAGCTAAACATTAGGATATTAAGCTTTATTTCGGGTGTAAGACTATGCGCAATGGAGCAGAAATAGTTAATCACGGTGAGTATTTATTTTTAGAACGTATATTATTATTATTATTATACTATATAATTTTATGATATTAGTTTTTATGTTTATATAACTAGACGAATATAAATATATTAATGTCGGTAGAAAGTGACTTAACTTATTCATCATTACAGCCTATACAGACCACTGCTGGACATGGGCCTCCACAAGTTTACGCCAAAAATAACGTGAACTCATGTGTTTTGCCCATAGTCACTACGCTGGGCAGGCGGGTTGGTGACCGCAGGGCTGGCCTTGACGCTGCCCGTCTTCGGCCTGTGTATTTCAAAGCCAGCAGTTGGATGGTTATCCAGCCACCGGTTGGCTTTTTAAGTTCCAAGGTGGTAGCTGAACTGTGTTATCCCTTAGTCGCCTCTTACGGCACCCACTGGAAGAGAGAGGGTGGCTATATTCTTTATTACCGTAGCCACACAGTACTACGTACACACTTAACTTATTACTTAACCTTAAATAGCTATCAGATAGGAAGACAAATTATAATATAGTATTTTATAATTTGTTGACACACATACAATTTTGAACTTTAGCTGATTTGGTAACTATCGCAAACACAAATAAACAAACACTTTCCTTCTTTTCGCGTCTGGTTAATGTTAAATACATATGTTTTACAACAATAAACAGTTTTTAAACTTTGGACTATGTTCAAATTGCTTAGAATATATATTGGCAACCATTTGGCAAAGTATCTGACAGGTTAAAATGTTTATATCAGATCACTAAACAAGAAATTACTCCCGTTTGTTGTTCTTGGATGAAATATTTTTGTCTAGAAAATAAATTTTAAAAGAAATTTCCTTTTTAAAAGAAATAAAGATAAGAACTATAATGGTTATTGCTTTTATGTTATTATTTTTTTGTGTAATGCCCTAGACTTACATAAAATTGAATATATAAATATTTAGTCACAAGTAACTGTCAAAACTACTTGTCATGGTTTTTTAATAAGAAGTCACACAATTTCTACGGCAACAGAATCCTGTCACTACCTACGAGATACCGCCAAGCTATCGAACAAAATTGAATATATATATATATATATATATATATATATATATATATATATATATATATATATATAGTTAATGTAAATATTTTTTTTTTAAATTTACCTTGAGTTTCTGTATAAAATACGAAAAACTCTTCCTCGACCTAATACACACACACACACACACACACACACACACACACATATACACACACATATATTACACAGACAGATACACATATACACACACGCGGTATTCTGCTCTTACATTAAGCAACTTAATGATTGTGTTACAGGCAACAGTCGACTGTTGAAGCTAAAACTTTGGATTTTTATTTTAATTTTGATATAATTTTTGAATTTTGTTGTATGTATTAATTGAGTAGCATATTTTGTAATAAAATTGATTTGTTAATATACAGATGGTAGTTTATAAACTGGTAATCAAACTCGTTAAATTTATGATATCAGAATTTATGTTAATAAAACTAGACGGATGGGAATGTATTCATATATGAATAACTAAATGAGGTATAACATTTTTTTAAACGTAAAAAGCGATACTTAACTTGTTAATAAATAATTTCTAGTAGCAAAAAGCTAGATCAAATTAGCACGAAGTATTACCATTTTTTTCATAAATCCAATTTCGCAGAACAGCATTAAGGATGCGTTGTCTACTTCACGCCACCCTACGTTACTCGTAAATTCAGCGCAGTAGTGAGGGCCACCCTCTCGTTCATGTACTGCTGACGTGGGATCTTGTGCCTGATCTGACGGATGATCCTTCTGCGCAGCGGGTGTTTTGCGGTTGACGACATTGGCTGCTTTAATTGTTTAATTCAGAAGCAAATATTGTGGTTTGCAGTTACAAATAATAAATAAATAAATGTATGTGAAAAAAACTTTGTTAAGAAAAATATGTGTGAAAGTAGTCATGGCTAGCGATATTGATTATTGTCTTAATATAAATGAATTAATAACTAAAGTTATATTTGACGTTATATGCACTGAAAATGTATGTATTATATGTATGTATTTTAATAATTAGTTAATAATACGAATTGACGACGCTTATTTTAAAGTCCAATAATTAATCTAAACTAACATTTGCTTTTTTCTGTTGCTGTAGTGTTAAGTCTTAAAATAGAAGATACACTAATAATAAACACATACAGGGGTATGTAGGCATTAAAAATAATATGTAAATAATGAATGTCTCAGAGTCAACGGCCCTCAGTATCATGTGATTCCTACGTAGGGGGTTCGAAAACACACATCACGCAAGCACATGCATTTAGACTATAAATAACATCTATGTGGTCAATACAAATACTTGTTATGTGTGTGAATTAAATTCGCGACCATTCTAATAGCCAGCTTTTGTTACTAACGGTCAACGCATCGTCCAAATATTATTTATTTAATACATTTTGCGCTCACCTACTTATAATCAAATATTGAATCGTGAAATAAATTTTAATAAAAGAACAAAACGGTAATGTCCTGATGCGAAATTTTTAAAGCAAATATCATCAAAGGGTTTACTTAAGACTGTCCCTTCGGCTGTCAGTGACAGATAAAAAGCAGTAGGACCAGGATATAAACGGCGAGGTGTACCCGTGCCTCCGTCAGCGTATTTACTTACCCCGAAGCTGTTTGCTCCTTTACCTAAAACTAACCTTTGTTTCTTCTGGTTAAGTAAGAAGCGTTAGCGTAAGAATATTGATATATTCTTAACAAGTCGTGCTTTGATATTTTGAGCTACGGAAATTTCAGTTTTTTGTTTCATTTCAATGTTCTGTAGTACAACGTTTTATATCATAAAATTTTAAGTCTGACTGTAAATTAATGCTACCAGACCCCTATCATTCCAACCTATTTATTTTGTTTGTAAGAGTTATATTACTTTTATAATTATTTTATTAGTGGATGCTGGAATAATCAACGATGTAGTAACAATATTTAATTATAAAATTTTGCAAATTACTAAGTTTTTTAATTAGTTAATTACACATTGCTATGTTTTTATTGTTTCAATAAACAAAAATCATGATATATTGCTTGTCATAGTTTTAGAATATGTTATGAACCAGTAGTTTTTGAGATTAGCGCGTTTGAACAAACAAACAAAGTATGTTTTCAGCTTTATAATATTAGTATAAATTTTTTTCTTAAATATACTACCATCAGTGTTAATGACACAAAAAGAAAAAAAAAAAATAAGGTACATAAAAAAACTTATTAATTAAAATAGAAAACCTATTCTTTTGCTCTATAATATGATGAACAACATAGCTTTTGATTATTCATCATATTCAATGCAGTGATATTTAGTTGCAGCCTGAAGTTAGCCTTACAGCAAAGTTACTTCATCTGTAAAGTTACCCAATTATAAGTTTCACTGTGTCCAAACGTCCTAAGCCGCTGACATGTACCACATCTGTCTATTGATTTCGTATCTGGCTCTACAGTTTTAATATTCCTTACATCAGCATTATTTTATTTCGCTGCTACTATATTTGCCTTGGTTTTGCTGAATTATGTTTAAAGTAATATTTGAATAATAGTACTTTATATGAAAATGTAACGCGCAATTGTATACTAATATTATCGTGGTATTTTGATTTGCGTGCAGGTAAATAGTAAAATTGCTTACTTGTTTATTTCACTTCAATATTAACTGTAGGTACTGTATAATGCATACAATAATATTGATCATTTTGATATAAATAGTAATAATTGTAGTAATAAAAAACGAGAGGGTACGAGTATAACAAAATTGTAACTCCACGTTTCCGACTGCGCAAAGTGAACATCTCCTTTTTGTGTATTCGCATGTATAATAAAATTCTAAAAACGATATTTGAATTGTCTGATAAATTTAAGGTTTGTATTAAAACTGAAATAAAACTGAGGTAGGGCACAGCAGGAATTTCCTGCTCAAAATATGGAGCAGCCCGACTGGGGTAGTACCTCGACCTTACAGAAGATCACAGCAAAATAATACTGTTTTCAAGCAGTATTGTGTTCCTGTTGGTGAGTAAGGTGACCAGAGCTCCTGGGGGGTATTGGGGATTGGGTCGGCAACGCGCTTGCGATGCTTCTGGTGTTGCAGGTGTCTATAAGCTACGGTAATCGCTTACCATCAGGTGAGCCGTACGCTTGTTTGCCGACCTAGTGACATAAAAAAAAAAAAAAAAATAAAAAAAAAAAAAGAAATTAATAAATAAAGCTTATTATTCTTAGCAGGATTAAATAAATGATAAAGATGTGTGGACTTAGTGTCGCTGTATTTTATGCAAAATATTACCAAATTTGTATAAAAACTTAGTTTATATATTCTTTCAAAGTGTAACTCCGGAGGTTCTTGCAGGTTTTTCTCTGCAGAATCTGCGTTCCGAATCAATGTGGTGACTTAATTTTTAAAAATTAGTTAATTTTTTATTTATAAAATGACGATTGAATTTGCTTTTTCCTTTTTTTTAAATATTTGGGTAAAGATATCTTTGATTTTGATTTTGATCAGTTTTTAAAGTGAATATAAAACGAAAAAAAAAGTTTTTTTTTCTTGTATAAAATATAAACATCTGTTTCTACCAAGCACATTTTCTTATTTAAATATAATAGATATTTTGGATATCAAATAAAACCGCTCGTTTCACTGTCTGGGCTCCCCCAGATCTCAAGGGATTGAACACGTCTCCATCACGTAAACTCGAATGTGAAATCTTCACTTTGCGGATTTTACCTGTCATAAACTTCTAGTTAAGAAGACTTTACATTTTAAATAAATAAGTCTCTTATATACATTATAATACGTAATTATAATGTGTTGCTTTACAGTTATAGCTAAAATCTTTGCTTATAAAGAGAAAAAGGCCTATGCCCAGCAGTGTAAGTACATGCTAAATTAATCAATCAAAAAAATAATTTAAACATGAGGTAAAAGTTGACCGCTGTATAAAGATCTTAATAAAATAATTTATGTTGACTTTTTAGCCTTACGACAATATTATCATAATGTTGGTAAATAAGCGTGAAATCCGTTTAAATGAATAATAAATAAATATTTATAACATACACACACGATCGTCTGTTCCTAAAATAGCAACCCAATGCTTCTGTTATAGGTAACACCCGACTAATGGTAAGCGGTTACTGTCGGCCTTTGGACGTTTGCATCACTGGATGCATCACAGGTATCACGATTACGTGACCCTTATAATTGTGTTTGCAGGCAAACGAAGAAAAACCGACTTCAATTATATCGACAAGTAATACAACGTAGGTACACGAAAAAATAGTCAAGTAAATACGCATTATCAAAGATTACTCCAAAAGTATTAATCAGATCTCGATGAAATTTAAATGTGACCACATGATAAACATCGGCTTTTGACTAAATTAAAAACCATCAAAATCGGTACTCCCAGTAAAAATTGGATTGGATTTTCGGTAGTTTCCCTCGATTCCTCTGGGATTCCATCATCAGATCCCGGTTTCCTTATCATGGTACTAAACTAGGAATATCTCCTTTCCAACAAAAAAATAATTATCAAAATCGGTTCATAAACGACGGAGTTACCCCCGAACATACATTAAAAAATAAAAAAATAAAAAATATATACGGTCGAATTGAGTAACCTCCTCCTTTTTTTGAAGTCGGCTAAAAATAAAATAAAACTAAAGGCGAAGTAAAGTAAGGTATTAAAAATGTTTTACGAGTTAACATTTCGAGTATTCACTAACGAATTATAAATTTATTTCTTATGAAAAATGCTTACGTATTTGATTCAGCGCGTTGAATATAAAAAATTCTCTTCAAATACTAGCAAACTTATCTATACATACCATTTAATATATATTAGTTATATTTTTTATAAAAATAAGACATTTATTACAAAAAGGTATTGTAGGTCATATAATACAAATGTATAAAATGTATTTGTTTCCCGTGTCTGGGCGTTTTTGCTTGTGTATATATGTGTTTTCGGACCCCCGACACAAGAGTGAATCGTGGTGGGATCCGTCGAATGTGAAGTGTTGATTTATTTTATTATTATTTATTTAGATCTGTATGCAATGCTTGTATATGATTTGCATGCTTTATTTATATATTTGTTTAAAAAATGCAGTGAATTATTATTTTTGTTATTACTTTAGTATTTTATTACCAAATGGTAATTGAATAGATAGACAATGTAATAGATTCAATATATAAGCGCCGCTCCGGTTCAACCACATTGACAACCGTTAGGAATTTTTAATGACCCTTGGCTATTGTGGTAAAAGTCCAATTTCAACTGTTCGAACGATATTTCCGTCTAACATATCTACCTAAGATAAGATAACAAGAGTTCTAGATTATTCTTCAATTGTAATATAAAACCAGGGAATTCGTTTGTTTGTTGAATTTACTAAACATAGGGTAAAATAAACTTTTTTAAATTATAATAAACCGAGGGTATTGAGTACAATGGAGTAGTATACAAATGTAGCTAATATTATTATATTAAGGTTATTAAGGGTATTCGTATTATTTATTTTTGTGTGACCCATATATGAGGGAATTCTAAAAAATTTTAATATCATATCAAAAATCGACCGATCCAGGGATTAAACCTGTATCTCCGGCTGACCGTGTCGGTGCTCAAGCCAATTAAACTGTGGAACGATGTACCCGTTAGATCGAAATTTTTGATGTGATGATTTTATATTTGGTTCGAAGCGAGCTGTTTATTACTGATATTACTATTATTATCTTTTTATGTCACTAGGTCGGCAAACAAGCGTACGGCTCACCTGATGGTAAGCGATTACCGAAGCTTATAGACACCTGCAACACCAGAAGCATCGCAAGCGCGTTGCCGACCCAATCCCCAATCCCCCCAGGAGCTCTGGTCACCTTACTCACCAACAGTAACACAATACTGCTTGAAAACAGTACTATTTAGCTGTGATCTTCTGTAAGGTCGAGGTACCCCAGTCGGGCTGCTCCATATTTTGAGCAGGATATCTTTTAATGTAAGTTAAACCTTGCAGGATGTGTAGTTAATAAATGGAAAACCAATAAATCTGTTAGTTTACAAGGTATTTCTATTGTATAAAATTAAAAATTTGAATTAAAAATTATCATTTTTATTTGTAATTTTTTTTAATACAAATTAATTTGAAGGTAAAGACCATCAGTTGTAAAAACCATTATAATTTTTTTTAATTTTGAAAATAAACCCTGGGTAAATTGATAGTGTTAAGTTTGCTTCTATTAAGAGTATCGCCGTATCTGGGCCTCTTAAATTTTTCCGTTCAAGGAATGTTATTTTCGACAAAATGCTTTATAAAAGGTTTTTGAAGTTAAGCTTGATATAACGATTCTGATTCCGAGTTAGAATTAGTTTCCTGACAGATCGCACTAAGGTTGCATTCATTATTGGAGCTTGCCAACGTTCAAGCGCCCGACGCGAGGGGGCGTCGTGGTCTTTTTGCGTTCCCCTAAAAGCAAGCTACAGGAATTCTATGGAACTTTTTCGATATTTGTGTTGTTGTGGACTCCAATTATCGGGACATACACGATTTGTCATCCCTTTGAAGTATTTTTGAAAGTAAAATGTCTGTCTGCAATTGTAGGCATCATTTCTGTGTAAACGTGCAAATAATTGTGTATTAAAAATAATTATACATATGTTTTTAATGGGTATTAACTCTCGCAAAACATAATTTTCTCTTTCTTTTGTTCTTTTAAAAATAACTGACTAGCTACAAACTATTAAATTTATATCGATAATGGCTAATTTCTTAATCTATAACAAAAAAATATTAAATTTTTATAAAACTTAGTCATAAGAATTAAGAACAAGTACTTTTAATATATAAGACATACCGCAAGCTAGTACTTGTGATCGTACTTACGTATATTATCAATCAAAATAAAATTAATTAAAAGAATATAAAGTAATATTAACAAGCGACTTAATTGATTTTCTCCAGAATATATATACAAGCAACAACACGCGCTCCCCTGCTGGCAAAAAGTCTGATCCCAGCGGAAAAGGATTTTTCGAAAAAGCATATACTTTCCATTGGATATCCTGGTAAAACATGATGAAGTCGAAAATATTCGATATTATTTTAAAATATCATATCGAAAATCTAAATTTTTTAATTAATTAAAAAAATAGCATGGTGGTTCGTCTCCTGACAAAAGGTTTTCATTGTAATATGAAACTTTGAATAGTTACGGGTTCTGTAAAGAACTTACTATAGATGGCATCACAGTCGCTCAGAAACGAATATAAAAATCATCATATCAAAATTTCGATCTAGAACATTGTTTCATAGCTTAATTGGCTAGAGCACTGATACGGTCAGTCGGAGATGCAGGTTCGATCCCCCTGGAACAGTCGATTTTTGATATGATATTAAAAAATGTTTAGATTTCCCCAATGTGTGGGTAACACAAAAATAAATAATACGAATATTCGATATGCTTTAAAAACTTAAATTTGCCTATATGTCCGTATACACTGCCACGATATTTAAAAAAAAATACTTTTAATTATGAGTTTAGAATTAAAGATTAGTCATGAACGACGTAGCCTTTTTCAACAAAAAAGAAATCAACAACAAAGTGAATTAATATTAATGTCTAATTACTGTATTTTATTATTACAGTTGTATTTCCTAAAATTACTTTTAAATTAAAAAAAAAAAAAAAACAAGTTTATTTAATTTTTTTACACAATATAAATATCGCTGTACTTTTTACTAAATAAGAAGAAAATTAACAAGGCTATACCAATCAATCACGAAATATGGGTCACTAAAACTTTAAAATGAAATAAAATTTTACTGCATTTTAGTGGTTCAACAATTTAGTTCCATCTAGCAAATCAAAACAAACCATTATACATGCAAACCTTTGCTTTTATAAACCGAATGCTATCAGTGTATATGCTGTAAAGACGTCAAATTCACATGTTCGCGTACACATTAATATGCATACGAAAATGAATTCGCGTCGTACTCGGCACGTTGCTGAGCCAGTAAATAAGTTCCGGTACAAATATCCGGTGCCAAGTGAGCCTGTTATGCGATTTGATGTCCCTTTCTTTTTTAGAGTGAGTGAATAAGTCGTGGATACTGATGTATGATAGTTCGAAAGGTTTCCTAGTCGGTGATTGACAGAGCAATCAGTGTTTTGATATGCTGCGTGCTGTTTTAAGTCCGACGAATTTGATCGTCCATGATCCGTGATAAAATCTCTCTGATTTTATAATTAAAGCATTAATAATAAAATTATTTGATGATGTTATGAATTTTACTTCTTTTTTGTTGCTATCGTGTTTTTATAAAGGAGTTATTCGAAAATATTCAAATTGTTTTTTTCTAATGTACATACATGTCTAATCCGATTAAAAAAAGATATTTCTATGTTCAAAGTTTAGTATTTTGGTAATTTGCGTAAAAAAGTTGATAATTGTTGTATAAAACTTTACCAACGTTTAAGTTTAAACTCATGTAAATATTTAATTGCTGAAATTTGTTTTTTTTTTTATCTGTTGGTACAACTTACCTCATGAAAATATATCTTACATAGCTGTAATATTGAGATCGTTCTGAGTAATTAAACCGATTTGTCAAATTAATTGTTGATCTGATAAGAGTTATAAATGTTCTTCAATTTATTATAACGTGCTGCGAAATGTTTCGCAAACTATATACCGTTTTAGTAAGATCTCTGGAGTCTATTAAATATTTGCGTTCTATTATTATAAGCATCAGATCATCTTAATCTGGTTTTAGAGTTCCCTTCCCTCATAACTTTTGCTAATAAAATTAATTAGTTTAAATTACTTCTCCGTGGTCTGTACTACTGTCTAGAACATATTACACAATTTAATTAGTTTCAATAGTTCTTATAAATAAGTGTAAAATAATTAAAAATATCCCACGTGCAAATAATTTCCCTAATATATTAAAATTTAATTTTTTATTTATTAATATATATTAAATTATCATAAAATTTATGTTACTTGAACATATTTGAATGAAACAGTGTGAAATATAAAATATGTAGAGACACTTCAGAATATGTCTCAAATAAAACTGAAAATGAAAATTTACTATTCCATAATACACGTAAGAGTAATAGTCGTAATGGGTTTTCAGCAAGTCATAAGATGTCTAAATCGACAAAAAATCCTCGCTCAAATGCCAGGGTCCCCTTATTTAGGGGGCCTCGCTCCCTCGACACCTGCTGTTCGCAAGATGTGCAGTGATGTGCTAAGTTTCTTGTTGCAATATTTTTCAAGAGTCGTTGGGTACAAAGAATGGTTATTTTCATACTACGCTTTTGACGATTTACAGAAAGCACTTTTATAATTTAAAATGTTTGTAATTATCGTTTAATGTTTAAAACCCTTATGTTATGTAGAAAAAAGGAGGAGGTATATATATATATATATATATATATATATATATATATATTTACGTATGTTCGGGGATAAATTCGTCGTGGAAAAGAGATATTCCAAGTGTATGACGATGATAATAAAACCAGGATCTGATGATGGAATCTCAGAGAAATCAAGGGGAAACCCTCGAAAATTATAGTGACGACTAGTGTGTTTGTTAATTTATTTCGTCGACTTACGTTGTATTAATTGTCGATGTAATTGAAGTCGGTTTTTTCCATTTGTGGGCAAACACAATTATTCACATATTATACTTACTAGTTGAACACAATTACTTTTTTCTAAGTTCATAATTAAACAGGATTTTCATATTCATTTATTAAGTAAATCAATTTTAACCACTTCAATAGGTTTTCTTCGTCGTATCACTATACCCTTTAAATAAGATAAAACTTATAATAACAATAAAATTGCACAATAAACATGTTTACGAAGCCCCTTATCAATTTGTTATTAATAAAGATAATGCTATCTATTATTTAAGGGGAACTATCTTGTATATTAGAAATGCTAACTTACAATAACATAAATGTTTTAAGCACCTTTAAATCGTAAATTACTTAAAATATAAAAGTAACAAAAAAAAATTAAAGTAAATTGTAAATTACTTAAAATATAAAAGTAACATTCGTTCTTTCCGACATGAATGTGTTCATGCGACGGGTGCAAGTGTAATTTTGTGACCCTCGAGCCACGCAGCGGACACGGACGCACTCGTGAAAAATAGCTCTGAATATTAAACGATTTGTTATGCCTTACTACCTCTATATTTAAACGTATTGAATTTTGAAATATAATTTTGTAAAGACTTGCACGAGAGAAGATTTCTTCTCTAATTGATTTTGGTGTTATGTAGATTATGAGAAATAGACCAATAATTTTTCATCTTTTATTTTCCTCAATGAATTATGAATTCAAAAAGGATTTTATATTGAAAGTGGCAATGATTAAATAATATATGACAAAAGTATTCAATAGTATCTGAATTGTAAATTATTTTGTACTGCTTTTACTGTTAACGACGTGTTGACGCAACGGTCACAGCACTGGTTTGTGGCTGTTGTGCTGGCGGTTGTGGGTTCGTTTCCCGTATGTGACAAACATTTGTATTGTCCACACAGATATTTGCCATGTTCCGCGTGTTTGTGCAGTCTTTGCGGGTCTCTCAACCCGCATTGGAAAAGCGTGGTGGATTAAGCTCTGATCCTTCTCCTAGATGGGGAATGAGGTCTATGCTCAGCAGTGGGATAGAGTGTGCATAACGATATACTACAATACATTTTGTATACTTTACACAATTTCTTTTTGGAGTAGTTTTTCAATGATACCTATGTTTAATTTTTATATTTTGTGTATGGAGGTGTAGATACAATGACGTAGCGATCGTAGCTCAACTACGTCGTAGCGTCAACCGCAGGAGATTTACTACGCTTCAACCGATATTTTGCGGTTTAACTTCGAGAATATTATCTTCTTACATAAACCCTACACAAAGGAAAATGTTATATATGTAAAATTAATGTATGACATATACCGTCTGATGTATAAAGATAAATATACATACAATAATACTTTTATTATTTATAATTCCTTATATATTATATAATACTACTATAAATACCTACACTTAAGTCAAATATTTTTAATGTACTATACTTATTACCAAATACTTCGTAAAAGAGTCCTACTTGACAAATTGTATATATTTTTGTCCTTCAGCAAGTCCGAAATGATTTCATTATAACAACATAAGCAGATAGTTAAATTATATACTACGTAATAGAGTGTTGGAGTTCGTTAAAACTGTAAAAAGCCTATCACATTCCATTGCTGGACATAAGTTCGCACCAAAAATCCCGGTTTTCCGCAATTCTCATCCAGCCACTACCGACAACCTTAAGTAGATCGTTGGTCCAGCAGGCCGGAGGGCGTTCCCACACTACGTCTGCCAACACGCGATCTCCACTCCAGGACAAGTCTGCTCCAGCGGCCATCGGTCCTGCGACACAGGTGACCGCCCACTGTCACTTCAACTTGCTAAATCTGTAGGCTATGTCGGTTACTTTCCTCCTCTCGTTTCTGATCCTATCTTTGGGCTATGCTTGGGGTCTCTCTTAACGATAGGATTAGTCATTTAGTGCAAAACAAAAAAAAAATTCAATCCTGTAATTAAAATATATAAATGTGAAAATATAATTGTTACATACACCAACAAATTTAGATGAAAGTTCTAAACTTAAATATTTCAAAGGTATTCTATATGTATTTTTACTAAACTTGTAACGACAACTAAATGAGACTTATACGACGCGAAACTTTCTAACTGTACTCGACACGTTTTGACACTTTCAAAATGGAATTTACGCGAAATTCTTTCTCCATAACGTGCCTTACACACGTTTTAATGAATTTACGTTACCTTCGAATGGCAGTAAATCAAGTGGGAACGTTCGTCGTACCGTGTGGGGACGTGACATGTACAAATCTCTACGTATATTAAGCTGTAGTCACGGTCGCCGGCTATGTACTGACTTAATTTTACTAATGTAGTCATTCTTCTTCCATAGTCACAAACACGGTAAGTACTTATGCATAGTCCTTATTTTTATAGAGTCCTGTATGATTTTTATGGTATTCCACAATATTCAATTATACACTATATTATTATTATTTGATTAGGTTAACATGTTTGCCTCCTTTTTTAGAAAAAAAAAAAAAACACAATTACACATAAATTATGTATCATTTTATAGATAAACTAGCTGACCCGGCAAACGTTGTCTTGCCGCTAAACGCTATTAAGAAATAGGGGTTGGTGGTAGAAGGGTGAAAATTTAGGGTTGTATGTATTTTTTAATGTTGTATCATGAAAAAATAGAAATTAAAAATTTTGTCTAAAAAATAAGAAAAAAAATTTAGGGGTGGACTACCCCTAACATTTAGGGGGATGAAAAATAGATGTTGGCCGATTCTCATAGATACCGGATAAGTACAAAAAATTTCATCAAAATCGGTCAAGCCTTTTCGGAGGAGTATGGCAACGAAAACTGTGACACGAGAATTTTATATATTAGATGTATGAACATACTTGCCTGCTCTACCGGCACCCACAAATAAAAAATTTATTATAGCTTTTGTTAAAAAAAATTGTAATTTTGTAAAGTGATAATTATTATACCTACGCTTCAGCCTCTAATATCCCACTACTGGGCATAGGCCTCTTTCTCCATGTAGGAGAAGGATCAGAGCTTAATCCACCACGCTGCTCCAATGCGGGTTGGCGGATTATTATACCTATTCAGTGCGAATTATTCGCACATATATTGCTAGTTATATATAATATATAAAAACCTATAAATTATTTTCATATAGCTTTTAAGCTGCTCAGTTTATTTATTAATATTGATGTACTAAATTTTGGACCTTCAAACTAAATTCTATCGATAGTAAAATAAACGAAATGATGATAAAATCGATGAAAGTTACAGGTTAAAAGGAACGTGTAAGTTTTCAGTCCAACACGGAAAATGTAAACTCATCTGATGAGTATCAAGCTGGTTTAAATAAAAAGAGACCTTTAAAGTTATACGGAAGCCTGTCATTTAAATTAAAAAAAGTATCGAACCTTAATGCAACCATATAAAAATGTGGATGGTATTTTTTTGTGAAATTTTTGAATAACTTCAAAAATTGTTCCCAATAAGAAATTGTTTTAAGTAGAACAAAAAAATAAGTACAGTGTGACCAGCAATTTATGTCATATCACTGAAGATGGACATATAATAAAAGCATATTTCTTGTTATAAAAATCATCGCTAGTATAAAATATGCAATAATTTAAGTGCATAGTTAATTTTGATGTAGTCACTCACTCACGCACATATCAACTAATTAGCCTTATACATTTCACGCTTAAAGATAAACTTTCCAGTAGCACTACCCGGTGTAGGAAACTATTTCGAAGTCCGCCTAGTCTCGGCTCTATTGGTCTCTATTTAGTTAATTAATAGCTCGTAAACTTGTAGTGCCTTTATCCTTAAGAATGCTACGGGCATTTGCTTAGACCGTTTACTCCTGGATTATCTACAAATTAATTAGTAAGCTTCCTATCGGGTGATTATATCTTCTAACTCCTGCTTTCTTATTACCTGTTGATGTTTAAGTTGTACTATTCTGTGAACTGACTGTCGAGTATATCCGTTACCTTTTAAAATATTGTTTGGAGTTGTATACAATTCACTTTACTGACTGATTTTTTAGTATTTCTTTCAAAATATCCAATTTCTCTTTATGACATTTCTATTTCAAAATATCAAGATCAAATTTTGATGGTTACGGTACTACGAGTAGCTTTGCTTTAAGTCCGCCGATGTGTGATGTGGATTCATATGTTAAATCAGTTGTTGAAATAGTATTCAAATACTTACTTTTACGATTTCATTAGTCATATTTAAATATTTATTATTATGTACGTTTATAATTGTGTTTGCTAGCAAACGAAAAAAACCGACTTCAATTACATCGACAACTAATACAACGTAAGTAGACGAAAAAAATTAAGAAACACACTAGTCGCCACTACAATTTTCGAGGGTTCTCCTCGATTTCTCTGGGATTCCATCATCGGATCCTGGTTTTCCTATCATGGTACCACCCCTCGGATATCTCCTTTCCAACAAAAAAAGAATTATCAAAATCGGTACATAAACGACGAAGTTATCCCCGAACATACAAATATAAACATACAATGTATATATATATCTATATATATGTGTGTGTATATAGCCGAATGAAGTAACCTCTTCCTTTTTTTGAAGTCGGTTAATATATAATATTAGCCGACATATATTATATTTTATATAATTATTATACAATTTATTATTTTTATTAATTTTGATTATTATTATATTATTATTATATTTGCATGGGGAAAGTTTTAGCTGTATTTTAATTATAGCTTTATTAGTAAATGCGGGATAGAATCGCAAGAATGCGTTGAACTTCACAAGACTTTTTATTAATGTTTATGACTTAAGATACTTGTCTTAAGCAAGGATCAAGCTTAATGAGTAGGTACTTACAGAAACTGTCATATATATATGCAATAGCATATAAATGCTGAATTACAATCTAATTCTTGATTTTTTTTTGTTCAATTTAACTAAAGACTTTTTTAACTAATTCAAACTATTTGTTTTACATCAGATTTGTTTGTAATCTACAAAATATACACACATAGGTATTGATCAATGCACTCAATATTAAATTGAATGCCAAGGAACGAACTGCGTTGGGGATAGTACTCCAAGTCCTGAACTCAATGTCTATTGTGATTTTCCTGCTCAAATTAATCCTGTGGCGTGTTCATTCGCGGAAATTATTTTGACGCCTGATATAACGCTTAGTTCACATTGCAACGTCAACCGTAGCATTATTGGAAGCGTAATATTTAACTTGACGCGATGTTCATTGAAGTCTTGATACAAAACTTTTTTCAATTTTCTAACAACTCTGATAAATGCACAAAAAAAACAGAAATAAATTAGATGATTTATATTAGTATAAAACCACAATCTTGAACAGTTCTGTATGTAACCGGCTTAGGAATCAAGTGAGGAGACTAAATGGTCGTAAATTTGGGATTTCAAGCCCCCGTAGAGTACCAATAACGTAGATTTAACATTCAACCCTTTTATTTGAACATGCAGACAGAGGGGACGGATACGGTTTTAGGTATTTGTGTTTAGAAATAATAAATACGCCTGATTAAATGACGTGTTTACGGATTAAATGTTCTTATTTGTATACGGCAATATTGGTTATAAAAATTTGGAACAGTTGATCTTTTCAAATACCTTAGAAAATGTGGTTTATCTTATATATAAAATTCTCGTATTACAATGTTAGTTACAATACTCCTCCAAAACGGCTGGACAAATTTTTATGAAATTTCGTGTATCTGTCGGGTAGGTCTGAGAATTGGCCAATATCTATTTTTCATACCCCTAACTTATAAGGGTGGGGGATTAGGGGGTTAGTAACATACATATATGGCAAAACAACGTTTGCGGGCTCAGCTAGCTTAACATATTTTTTTTAGATTTTAATCTAATGAAAGCTTAGTTCTACATTCCTAATAAATGAAATGTTTGGTTGAATGTTGTTCAAGAACTACAGTATTAAAAAATATATAATTTATAATAGTCTAAGATCCTTTGGGAGCCCAAAAATGGGTATTTTACTTTTACAATAAAGAAATCAAATTATTTTCACACGTTGACACAAGTTCATTGAATTAATGTTACAATTTGCAGTTAAAAACATTTTTTTTCGGATGACCAACAAATAGGCGGCGTTCTTTAGGGTCTCTAGGTGCCTCTTTTTGCAACATCGAAAAGTACTGCAGCCGACACTTCTCTGATATTGATCTGAAATAGATTTAAGAAGGGTCAGTCGTTTGCTATTAAGGAGAAGGATATTCATACAAATTTATGAAAACCTGTCAAATTAAAAGTTTGGCCTTTTGACCTTGAAATTCGAACTTTTACCACTTTTTCCACTTTTTTGTCCTTTTCATGCTTGAGGTTGTCTGAAAGAGATCGCTCTTTTAGCGATAATACCGCCTTTTGTACATGTCTATATTTTCTTTTTAGGTGTAAAATTTTACGCAACGCAAAAAAATATTAATTTACATGCTAGCTTTCAAACGTTAGGTATATCCTTCCGATGATACTTCTGAAATTAACCTGCATTTTCAGTAGCATTTTCAGCTACAACACAAGTAGTTTTTCAAAACGTAGCTTCGAGATAATTACGTTCAAAGTCCCAACATGCGAAAACTAACAATTATTGTGACTTACTGCTCAATCCCTTTCGTTAGAATATTCTTTGGGTATTTATCATTTTTTCGAAATATGTAATTTTTTTTTTAATTTATACGTCGCTAAATCTTAAATATATTATAGTTCATCACAGATCACATAGTCAAGTATGGTTTACTTTTGTTACATAAATAATCCTTGAAATATAATCTTAAATAACTTACAATATCACACTGACGGGAAGCGTGAAAAGATTTCGTGTGAGCCTGAATAAAGTAGCCCCTGAAAATCCCTTTAGTCTGCTTATGATAAATGATGTTTTTCTTTTCAAATGTCGCATTAACAGAAACGAGATCTCTCTGAATGTAAAAATTGTGATTTTAATCATATCTGTTCATATTTCTAGCTATTTATATTATTTAATACAAGAAGCTTTACTTTACACAGATTTGGAAAATAATATTTTATAAAAAATACATAATATAATCATCATAAATCTAAGGTACGTATAAAAAGTAACGATTCAGTATGTTTAGTTAGTGCAAGCTGATTTTTTAGAAACGAGATCTCTCTGAATGTAAAAATTGTGATTTTAATCATATCCGTTCATATTTCTAGCTATTTATATTATTTAATACAAGACGATTTACGTTACACAGATTTGGAAAATAATATTTTATAAAAATATGGAAATATTTTTCTTATAAATTAATGAATTTATTATTAGGTTATAGTAATTTAAGAATCCTTAGATATAAATCTATCTATTTATATCTGAGGTAAAACGAAGTAATAAACATCACAGCACGACGTCCATCCCTTAGAAAATACCTTAAGGGGAATCACCGCTTGTAGTAATTACATTAAAAGCTTTAGAGATATAGAATCAATCAAATTTCATGCATATTATTTGTCAAATTAGCTGAAGTACTGTTGTTGAACTGTTGTTGTACTCTGTTACACATGTAATTAAATTACATATTTAAATGGTAATTAAAATAAATATTACATACACTTAAATACAAATGTGTAATGTTTAGATATAATTACATCAATCAGTAAAATAAAAATTTCATTTACGGCTGTAAACAAATAATATGTGTTTTTATATATTTTTCAGAATGGTTATGTATGTTTATATTGATACCTGATTTGCAAGAAATGTTTTGATGACTAAAAGTGACTTATATGTGCTGCGTGTAAATACACATAAAACAGTAATTTGGGCATCAAATTTATGAATGCCTATTTCAATAGTCGATAAATGAAATTTTGGCGTAAATCGTTATGTAAACAAATAGGTCTTTACACGAATTATATGCCTAAATATACAAAAGATATTAAAGCGCCCGAATACTCAAAAACCTTGCGTCATCTCATTAATAAAAAATCTTTAAGTTCGTTCGGATTAATCAAGTATCCTCTTTAATTTACAATCTAATTAATAATTTAGACAAAAACGAAGTCTCGTAATCCTGTTAGACGGAATGGTACGGTCCGCGGTATCCCAGGGTTTATCTTCACGGTAGGTAACATTAGGAGACAGGACGCACGATTATGACCTTTATGACACTTAAAATAAGGTGTAAGAAGGAGTCGGTGCTTATTCTTACTGTGCTTCTGGTGCCAAAGGGATCACGTTGCATTAGTGAGTCCGGTGTAGGCACATTAATATTCTATGTTCACGAATACGTCGTATAGTTGTTGTATCGAGTACATATTATTATTGATTAACGTCGAATGATTCATGTATTATAGATGATATTTTAAGTAATACTGATTAATTGTAGAACGAGAGAATGGTGATAAATAATTATGGATTAGATAAATTACATTGACAAACAACTTTTTATTTCAAGCGAAACATAGTGTTGGTACTTCTAGTAGCCACCTTATTTTAACCGATGAGATAGTAGGGCTTCTAGCAATTTATATTCTTAGTCAATGCTGTGGAAATCCATTGAACACCGGCCTTAACGTTAGGCGATGATGAATATTTTGTGCCCTACGTACACTTTTAACGTGACCAGAGCTCAAACCTGCGATCTTTAAAACATTTGTGTGTTGCTGTAACTTCAACAAACATTTTATTTATTTTTGTTTTACGCGATTTTTACATTTGTAAATGTTAAAAATTGCAATATACATTTATTTTATGACATTTCTATTCATCTCAATGAAAGAGTTTCCATAAAACTGTAATAAAAACTAATCTCAGCAATTGCGAAATTCTAAACAAAAAGAAATCTGCAGTTCTTTTTATCTCACATTTATATAAAAATGCCATATTAACGTTTACATTATAGTTAAATGCACTTTTAAGTTATCATACAATATATCATCATTTGCAGCATTTAAAAATACAGCAACGTTTTAAATGGAGGTATTTAAAGAGAATGAAGGCAGAATCCTCTAATTGCGGGTCCAGGCGTGCGAGATAAACATGAATAATGTCCTCCGATGTCCAAGGAGCGGATGAACTCTATTTTCTTACTTTGTCACCTGCTTTACGGCGATAACACTTAGTTTGAATTCATGAAAATTTTACGTTAGGAAATTCTCGAATTTTCGAATTCCAGATTATATAAAGCCCCATTGCGTTTAATTTAACCCCCTCCCCGTTCACGTATTCTCAGAAATGTGCTATTTATTACATTTATTGTAATGGTAATACAATATATTTAAAATATCATAGCTAGTATCAGAATAATATTAGAATGAAACAATTTTTGAAAACTTTTTTGCTATCGTTGTTAACTATATACATAATATAATATATACATAATATAATCATCATAAATCTAAGCTACGTATAAAAAGTAACGATTCAGTATGTTCAGTTAGTGCAAGCTGATATTTTCAATAACATTTTTTTCGAACTCTAGACAAGTTCCACTTCGACACGACGGCACACTTCGTTCAGCTTACGGGAGGGGGTTCCTAACGCCTATTTAATAGGCATTCGACGCGACTCAGTACGCATCTCAGCAATAATCTCGGTAATTGCTTGCCAGCATCCTGCATACAGAATAGACGCAGATGCTTAGGAATTAGCATTGTTTAGCCTACGAGGAAGAAATTCAAAATAATTACGACCATTTGTCGTGCTTAGCTGAATTCACGCCAGTTGATTTACGAAATGTAACATGGCATTTTAAAAAAAACATCGACTGAAACGTATAAATTACAAAATAAAAACTGGTAATTTGTATCTGCTTTTGCTATGTTAGTGTTTTTATTTTCATGTACTTTGATACGTACTTTGCAAGGCTTTATGCAAGAGACATTTATTACCAGTTTATTTTTAAACTAAAAATTTTCAGAAGTATTACTTACAAAAACTGTTTTAGTGAAGGTAAAATTTGTCTTCCAAGGCTCATTAATTTATTCTTCTTTCTATACTTCTATGTACCTAAGTATATATTCAACCAGGGGAATATTTCTGACTTACGGTACCCGATTACTCGTATTCTGGTGGTAGATAATCAAAGACAACACTAATAACTATAGTACGTATAAAATTTTTATTATAATTTTCGTCTCGAAAATTGTAGTTGAAATTTCTGATATTTCGGAGACGTTGCAGACACCATTGTCACAGATACTCATTACACTTATCTACTGCAAAACTTATTTTTTAAAAATATTAAAGTAACTAATACACTTTAAAATTTTATACTAAATCCTACATTGTATAAATGCGGTCGTATAAGTGTTCTAACATAGAAATAGATAGTGTTAGTAAAATATCATTTAATTGTATAAACAAGTTACCCCACTCTGTACACAACTAAATACACTGCGGAAATCTCAAGTGGAAGGGAACAAGAAATAACACCGGCAAACAGTACTTAGACACCCCAACGTAAGACAAGTATTTGGACAAACTTTGTCTGCAGTCGATCGAATGTGAGACTAGGACGAACTAAATGCTGTTAACTGAACCGAAAACTTTATTCCAATCGATATTGACAGGAATCAACTAGTAATTATGTTATTATATACGAGTTTAATCGTATGAATGCAGTACAATATTCAATTTTAATCGCTAAAATAGTATATAAATGGTCAGTTGGGCAAAGTTTCATTTTATCTAAAAAAAAAAAACCACCCAAGTGCGAGTCGGACTCGCGCACCGAGGGTTCCGTACAAAACTTATTAAAAATATTTATATTATATGATGTAACTAAAAGTTTACGTTTTTCGCAATTTTCCTTTATTTGTGTTATAAGATGTTTTGATTGCATTGGCTTAGAAGATTGACAGCTCCAAGGCACTGTAGACCTGAGTATTTTGTATGAATTTCAGCTTGATACCTCCACGAGGTCCTGAAAAAAGGGTCTTGATAGTCAGACGGACAACAAAGTGATCCTAAAAGGGTTCCGATTTTTTTTCTTTTTGAGGTATGGAATCTAAAAACAGAAAAGTTGAAACTCGGTCCGGCACGTTGATCTACTGTCTTGGTAGATAATTTTGCTACGAAAATTAATAACAATCACCAGGTGTTTTGATAATGAACGAGTGATGGAGGCCCACAACGATAAATACCTAGATTAAATACAATAGCGAGTACAAAAATTAATATCCAACTTGAGCGTTAACTGGGCACATCTCATGTGCAATGTATATCAGCGTTAAAGGAACTTCCTTCAATACTATACCAAATTTGAAGTATAAGAAAATTACTTTATATAAACACACAAATGGACTTTTAAAAAAATACCACGTTCTAAAAGACAAAGATACTATTTTTAATTATATAAACTATTTTAATCGTAAAAAAGGGTAATAAATACGCACACACAAATTGAACGTTGTAGTTATTGCACAAGATATATTTAATTTCCTAAATATAAATTAACTTTATTTTTGTTAAGCTTTAAATAATTTTATTGCATCTAACCAACTTCAAACCAACCACACGGGGTCACATCTAAAGTATCACTCCTGTAAATAATCCAAAATTAATGAGCTTGTAATTAAAGCGCTATATTTAGACAAACAGGGACGTTAACATCAAAGGCACGGGATGAAGATTAAACAGGGCTGCGTCTGCGCCACGTGCCGTATTAGAAGAACATTTTGCCTGACCAAACTACGGAAGTTCTAAAAGCTAATATTCAACCTTAATAATTAGATATAAAGCTTACATTTAATTGTCCTGTCACATATCCTAGCAATATATTGGCGTATTGTGCAAGTTGACATTGCGACTAGTTCCAACTACCAGGGGATTTTCTGTGTAATAGGGTCTTACTGGTAAATGTTTAAAAGCAGATAAAACAGTATTATATGTATATAACATTGGGTTTTTGATAGTATTGACATAAATTTACTTTGACATACAAACAGCGTATACCTCAAAATTCACTACTAAAACTATAAACTAACTATAACAATATAAGAAAAATAAATTTCAAACATAACCGATATGTTAGATGTATGTTCCTTTGATAGTTTTCCTTCTAACTTCCATATATATTCGAGCTTTTCTCATATATGTAAACACAATCATTTAGCTTGTAGAGAGTGGAGATAATTTAATTTCACAAAGGTCATCACTTAAAAATTTATATATTTTGTACAATCCAGTATTATATAGAAGATGAAAATTATTCTTGGTTTATGAATAGAGGTGATGAAACTTTTTAATGATTGTAATTTGTCGCTTTGTCAAATTGATTAACCTCACTTCAGCCAAATGACAGATACTTTGTACTTTGAACTTCTTAATTCATTCTTCATTGTAAGAGATCCCAAGCCATAGACGACACCCGCGAAAGAAGACGCGGATATAGTAGTTGACTATAAAACTTACCAAATTAAGCTAAAGCAATTCCTTCATAAACCTTTCTTTACAATCACAATATGGCGTTTTAAACAAATCATAACCTATATACGGTGAGTTAAATCCATAAATGATGATAACATAAGCAATATAAAAAAACAGCACCTATACCTTTAAATGAAATGTTACTAAGCGGTTACGGTTGCGGGTTCGATCCCCGCACATGACAAATATTTGTATCGGCCAAGCAGATGTTTGCCGTGGTCTGGGTGTTTGTGGAGACCTTGTGGGTCCCCCAACTGTGCCTCTGAGAGTACGTTAAGCCGTCGGTCCCGATTTTTTTCATGTACATCTGATAGCGATCGTTACTCATAGTAGGAAATATATTCGCCAACACACATTGGAGCAGCGTGGTGGATTAAGCTCTGATCCTTGTCCTACATGGGGAAAGAGGCATATGTCCAGCAGCGGGATATTATAGACTGTAAAGTAGCGTTACTAAGCGACCAGTATTACATTAAACATAATTACAGAGCCCTTCATAAATTATTTATAATAGTAATTACTCAAATATAGCGATGTCCACTCAAATTTCGTGAAGTATCAGGCTAATGGCGTTCAATAAATGTTACCGCCTATCAGATTGGAACCGGTTCACGGTTATAGCACAATAACCTAGATGCGGACCACTTAGGGATATGGTGGTAAGCAGGTCACCTCCCAGGAGGTTAGAAGCACGATAATCTCCGGAAGACACGCGACTACGATGGTTGGACGATTTCGTTTAGATTTATTGTGTGTATATATTTGAGCAAGGACAGTCCTGAGACATTTGAATATAGACTTCCTCTTTGTAACTTTCTATTGAATATTTTTACCATAAAATTTCTGTATCAATCAGAATCAAACCAATGTAAACCTATGAGTGTTATAATTGATCCTTTCTATGTATTAAAAATCTACTAACATGAATGGCTCATTAGCGGCCTATTAGTAAATGCTGTTAGTAAACAAACTTAAATTAAAATGATTTCAGTTTTCGAATGTCTAATAAATAGAAAAATAAATAATAAACATCATATATTAGAAATTTTTACAAAGAACTAAAATTGGAGAAATTTATTTTTGCTATCATATGCTATATTTGGTGTGTAATATCTAACATAGATGGACGAGAATGTGAGAGGCAAGTATTAAAGTATTTTATATAAAATCTAAACTATATATCTATGTGAATAGAGTATTTATTGCTTTGGAAAACGGATGCAATAATACAACTACAGCCGGTGCCGTCTCGTGCTAGGTCGCACGATCTCGCGCTGACACGCATTGGTTCGTGCGATCTCGCGTCAGCCTGTCGCCTGTACGATCTTGTGCTGGCACGCTTCGTACACCGCTACAAGATATACTTCCGTTTCCGGTGCAACGTCTTTTCCTTATTTTTATTTACTGTTTTACTACAATTTAAGTAAAATATTAAACACGATACCCGTTGTAGAATTTTGTGTTATTTATTACCAGAACTTTGTGAGTTCATTCTTACTTTTATGCCTTCAGAACAAAATTTTCTATACCATTATCTATAATTACATAATAATATGTATAATTACATAAATCTCATTTATACATGCTTAAAGTGAAATCAACCCGACTTTACGAGACAAGTTTTCTAACATTGAGTATATAATAATAATTTAATAGTAAGCTTTAATTCAATAAAGAGTTTTAACAATTTGTATCAATTACAAAATTTACTTATGCCAAGGGTTTCATTGCATCAAAAAAATTGAGTTCAAGCTGAATGGGAATTCTATATAGATAATTTCTGTTATAGATGATCAGCTA
The DNA here is from genome assembly GCF_905220565.1 of Melitaea cinxia. Taxonomy (NCBI): domain Eukaryota; kingdom Metazoa; phylum Arthropoda; class Insecta; order Lepidoptera; family Nymphalidae; genus Melitaea; species Melitaea cinxia. The sequence goes on along the minus strand of NC_059397.1, from coordinate 13,502,928 downwards.
ACCTCTCCCATGATACAATATATAATTATGGCACAAGTTCTAATTTTTATGAAAATGAAAAAGTGCGGGATATAATGCCTGACTGGCACCTATCTATTTATCTCTCACCTCTTCCATTTCAGAGAGCATCTCAAAGATTTAAATTCACGTTCAGACCCACACAGTCTTATCCTTTGCGTTTTTGAATTGAACGTTCTTAATTATAGTCATTATAGTATCTATGATATCACAAGATTACGGTCGGGATTAACTTAGTAAATACTACATATCCTAAGATTGATGGTTCCATAGTTGACGCGTACGTCTCGATTTATGTTAACTGTACTAACTTAGTTTTTGAGATTAAATATTTGAAACCTTTTAGACTACACTATAAAAAATTAGACGTCTAAACATATCTCAGATAAACATATGCACTTAATTAAAACATTTTGTTTATTACGTATGGGGTAAACGGAGCTTTATACGAATATCCTCGATTTCACAATTGGTATTCAGAGCAAGTAATTCCATGTCCGTTTCCAGTGAACCTGTCCGCCTATCCTATTATTAGGCTTGCGCGTTTAATGCCACCACATCCTGAAATGATTGTCGGCTGCCGTTTCATTTGACTGCAGTTGGATAAGTCTTTATTGTGCCCTAATTGGACAATCAAGTAAATGTTGTGTTAATTTACATATTGAAATTTGTGGCGTTGAAAGTAACAGAGGTTGTAAGTGCCTTATTATTTAATGTTTCAAATATATTTCATGTCATTATTTATTATGTTTATTTACGCACAGCTTGCTGACAGATAAATGAAAGAAAATTTTGTCATTGAATTGAAAAATTTAAATAAGTGCTATTATAATTCGTACTGAAATTGCCCTTTGCCTGGCAAAATGCTTTTTCTCCTATTTAGAATAAGATTCGTCTCAATGAATTTGATTTAAAATATATCGCAGTTTAAAATTCCAAGCAGGTTAATAAAATCCATTCATTATAAATGAGAAGCGGTGTTAACATCGGAAAATCGTTAAATTAAAAAAATAAATAAATTGTACCTATTCACGTTCAGCTTATAAAAGCTATTCATACCGGAGTAAACGTCCAACCAAGTTCGTTTCCATTAAAAAGGGCTCGATCAAATTAGCGGAAAGCTTCATTTTGATTTTTAAGCCAATTAACATTGAGCTCCAGACTCAGAAGTTACCAATTAATGTGTTGCGGGGGAAGGTTCCGCGTCATCAGGGCTCGGGGTAGAGTGGTTTTGTCGAGGCATCGTCGGTTGAAGCCGACAATGTGTATAAATAGGCGATCCCGATTGCGATCACGTAGGTCTAACGAGCCGTCGCAACTGCACTGCCTGTGGTGATCGATCCAAACGGTGTCGGAATTATTTCATGTAGGTGGTAAATTTTCTCCAATATACTGCTTTATATAAAAGTTCGTAGTAACACGGGTTACGTTTCGTCCGTATGTACTGTCATATGCAGTCAAAATAATAACATATAAATAATTTTACATTTGACTGCGTTATGATTAACATAAATATAACAACAAATAACTTTAAACTTATTTTTAATTCAAATATAGATTTTTAGTTTTTAATCTTTTATTATACAAAAAAAAAAAAAAAACAAAAATAAATATATTTTAAAATGCTTACGTCAAATGTAGTGTCTTTTTGTGTTTTTTTTATACCTTCTTTTATGTACATAAATATTTGTTTGTTATATAAATGTACTTCACTATCATGTATACTTTTTTCAGATAAATACACACTTTCATTTTTTACTATACCGGTTATTTTCTACGCCGTATCGGGAGTCCACTACGATTCTACGGCAAGTCTACATGTCTACGATACATGTCACGTAGCAACTTTCTCTATAACGCGTGACATATTATTCCTTATCAAGTTTTGAAAATAAAAATAGCTATGTAAAATTATCGTGGATTTTCGTTAGTTTCCGTCAAAACGACTTTAATAATATATTTGGAAATTTACTCGCAAATTTTTATGTCTTGTTTAAAAAGTTGACTCATTGTTTCGACACATGTTATTTTATTTTTCAACTGCATAAAGAAATGAGTTGTTTCAAAAATAATGTTGCATTTAGTCACACGAACATAATTATACGAAATTTAATGTTTTGTGAGAGTTTGTATTTTACTATTGTTGTAATTTTCTTTGTTTGTATTTAAGCTATTTGAAATTTATGTTCTTTTAATTTTATTATTTAATTTAAGTATTTAATGAAATAACTGAGAAATATTTTGTCTGTATTATAATTTACTTATGTTTTTACGAACATATAGAAAATTCTTTTGATAAGTTCAATTTTTTCTTTGGTTTTTCTTTTTGATAAAATGCTTTAATTCAGAATAGGAAGGCAACAGATGAGAAAAATCAAGATAAAGTATATTAAAATTTGTATGTGACTTATTTGTCATATTTAAAAGTTGTATTATTTACTTTAACTATTTTTTGCTTACATAGGAATAACAACGTTTTTGTTTTATACGTTATTAATTTATTAATGTAATACGAAAGTATTTTACCATATTAGTCTTGGAATAGGATAAAGGCTTAATGGATTTTACGAGTAACATGTCATTGTTATGTACTTATGTATTGTTATGTACTTACTTGATGCCCAGACAGATTACCGTATTTAGAGTAAATAGAAAGTGATTTAAAAAAAAATTAATATTTTTTTTCATAAAATAAGTTATTGAAAACTTATCTATGAATTATCGGTTTTCATTGATGCTGTTCAGTAAGTATATATTAGTTTGGAAAAAGAAAGTATATATTAGTTTAGAAAAGTAATATTTAGTTTGGAAAATATACTGAAAGTTTTAATCTTATTTTGTTTTGATGAAATTTCCGTAACAACTCTTCCTAAACATGTAGTGTAACATTTTATATGCTGAACCGATACAAATGTGCGGTCAGCGGCGGAACATCATTGATTTATAGAGGGTTTCGTGGAACCTTTTATACATACATGTTTACACAATAAAAACCACTTTACATAAAGCGTCTTCCAATTATCGGTTAATACATACATAATTGATTCTTTCGCATAATCTGATTATTATACTTTATTGGTGTTTTTCATGGTCGCGCTTCGAAATGAGGCAGGACGAATTACGGTTAGGCGTATCACTTAAATATTTTGTCATATTATTGCAGTTACAGTTTTGCAGTTGAACAAAAGTGTATTGTTATTTATTCTAATACTTTTTCAAAAAAAAAATGTTGATATCTATTTAGTATTGTTTAAAATATTTATATCGTATAAGTATAATTAAATTAATTAACGATTAAATAAAAAGCAAATAAATTTATGCAGCATTTGAAGTTAGATTATTATTATTTACGTTGCAATGGTCAATAATATAACGTAATCAACAATATTGCTATTCTTCGGTTGCGACAAAAGCACTTGTAACGATTTGACAAATATTTCTATCTATTTGCCAATTTATGTAATATAATTTTATGCCGATAGATAATATAAATTTTATCTCGACTTTTCCACGGGATTAGAAATTAAGTAGATGAAACAGTGAATCGCAGCTCGTATTTTAAGAAAAAAATTTAATAAATATTTCTCATTTTTCTGCCATCTTGAAATAGCTATTTTTCTTATATAATATCATACTTTAATATTGTTGCATTACTGTGTGTTACACATGATGGCAATTTTACTCGTTAGTATTTTTAATATAGATTAAACATAGACTCAGCTTCAAGTAAGATGATACGAGCAAATCATCTGATCTCTGCGTCTTGCCTAGTAATACTCGGAAACCTCTTCCATCGGGACATTATTAAGGTTTAACATATTCCGTCATATTAAATAAATGTAATATTATTTTAATGAGTTTTCCTCGGAATTTTTTCTATTAAAAGTTAACAACATTCGCTAGCAGAAGTTTTTATATATATTTGCTTTACTATACTCTTAATATAAGGATAATTAAAATATATATAAACTATATACCTATGTATATTTTAAGCACGAACGTTTAAGAAGCGTTTTAGTGTACTGTAATAAACTGTTAAGCTATCATACCTGATTATTATTATAGACGCCTTATAGCAGTCGTCTGCTAACCCGCAGCGGAGCAGCGTGGTGGGTTGAGATTCAACCCTGGATCTATACAGAAAAAGTATTGACATAGTAGGGATGTTATAGACTAAATCAATTAATGAAGTAAGTATTAACGTAGTAACTGAAAAATATATAATAATAAACATTTCATTCAGTGGTTTCCACTTCCTTTAGAAACATAGTCAATGGTTTAGCACTTAATCGCTTACAATACAAATTACCTACAGCAAGTATCGGAGTTACGTTAATGGAAAACAGATGTGCTTCGATGTGTTCAGGCGGGCTTACATTAACCTCAGAGTGAATTGTAATTAATATATTTTACTTCTTTTGTTACAACTCTTGACACAACAATTGTTTACTTGTCGAGGGGAAATTGGAACGTAAAAACAAAAAGACAGGAATATATAAAGATAAAACAGAAATACTGTAAATGCCATTTTTAGTTAAGTCATTTCTTTAAAACGATGCCATAATTCATTATCTAAAAGTAAGACTGATTGCTTGAATTAAATTTGATACATAGAATTTGAGTGTCTATATAATAGTTATAATAAAATCGTGACATGGTTTTTTATACAACTTTTTTGACTTATTTTTAACTTTTATGAGGTAGGCTAGGTTAGTAGGTATAGGTTAGGAAGTATCTCAATCATCAAAATTAATCAGAAGATAACAACCAAATAGAATACAGTTATATAATTTGGTTTATTGTTCTAAATTCGTATTTTAAATGTGATTATTGTAATATTTTGCACTAATGTAAGATTTTTGTTGATAAGATAATACTCAACATTTTTGAATATCGACTTGAATTTGAGTTCGCTTAAACCGCAAATAAAAATCATCATATCAAAAATTTCGATCTAACGGGTAGATCGTTCCATAGCTTAATTGGCTAGAGCGCAGACACGGTCAGTCGGAGACGCGGGTTCGATCCCCGCTGGAGCGGTCAGTTTTTGATACGATATTCAAAAATGTTTAGAATTCCTAATGTGTGGGTAGCACAAAAATAAAATCGTACATATTAAAGATAATACTCGTCAATAAGTGTGTGTAATAGTATTGGTATTCAGTACATATTAACGGTCAGTTATTTTCGTCAGTTTGGTAGTCAATTAGTAGTATCTGATCCTTTAATACAGGTTTCCTTTTATTATTATTAAAAAAAGGACTTTGATGATAAACTGTAAAATATCATGCTGTAACTGTGTAAAATGGATTGTACAGCGGCCATTAATATCAATAACTAATACTAAGGACTTTATAGAACCTTACTTAATTTTTCTGTTTTATACATTTTATATATAATTATATGAAAAAAAAAAGTTTTTTTATTTTTTATTTTTGTCATATAAGCGATTTCACATACAAGCAATAAACATGACTAAACAGAATTCCCTTCGAACATGTTACATTATGTACGAAAACGTGTTCCGGAACGGTAAGCTCCGACGTTTCATTACAAGTATTTGATTTATCGGGACACTGAAATACTGAACACGTACGCCGATTTAAAATAACTACATTGAACCTTATGTACAATGTCATAAGGAGAATTAATGTTTTAGTAACGTACGTTAGAAAGATCTTAGTTGGACGGTAGATAAACATGTTTTAAACCTCTTTTAATTTTTAAGGCTAGTTTTTTGTTTTATGTTTTAAGGTAGCCTTCTATCGTATACTTTTTTAACGACTATATAAAAACTTAAATTCAATTTAATCATGTGTCTTTTATTTAAAAAAAAGTTTGAGAAGTGCTTGAGAAAATAATGTTCTGCTATATTTAATGGTTGGTTAATAATGGACGGAAATAATTAGGTTAATATTTGAAAAATTATTTTTGCAATTTTCGTTTTTAAATCACAACAAAATATAACTGGTAATAAATAAGGCTTCGAATAGCATTTGCGATATCTGGCGCTTTTCCAGGAACACTTTAGATAAGAAAAAAACCTCTTGTTGAACGAGAGCAAGGAAAACTACGATTGGGACATTCGAACATTGAATTAATGGGATACGGTCGCACAAACGAATACAGATTTTCATTGAATAAAAAGATAAAATCATTTTATAGTTGTATGAATGTTTCAAACTTGGCTTTTATTCTCGTGCAAACTGTGAAATCTTTGCTTGAACTTTGACGAAATAAGATCATGATTAAAACGGCGTAAATGTTTCAAACTAGGCCTTTGTCATCAGGCAAACTGAGTAACTCTAAATCCTTTACTTAAGCCTTAGCGAAATAAAATCATCCTTAAAAGGATGATTAAAAAGTCGAATTTGTAAAATCATACAGCAAAAAAGTCGCACAACTCAAAAAGACATACAATTTTTTCTTTTTTATCACACTACCTTTTTTCAATTGGAATGCTTTATTGAACTAATAAAGCGATGCAGATTGTTAGCTAAGGGGGCTGTTTTTCACGTCACGATCCGTCGAGTCAGGCGCTCAATGATCCGGAAAACCCGCCGATAATGCCTTTCTTTTCGAACTCATCCCAAAATATGCGATATATCTTTTTGACACCTGACGTGTCACAAGTCCTGGTCTCTTAGGGTAAATTAACCTAACGATATTGTTACCGAACGGGGTCGATCGGGCATTTTTACTACAGAAAAAATACGTCTATATCTATAGTAAGTATCTATCCTAATATTATAAAAAATATATTTTATTGTTTGTTTGTAATGGATTAACGTAAATGCTACGATATTTTAATTTAGTAAAAAGGGATAGCCACAATAGTGTAATCCACGCGGTCGTAGCCGCGAGCGGAAAGTTAGTATAAAAATTTTAGTAATTATTTTTCACCGTGCAATAATATTCTGTACCATAAACAGAAGATCTTGATCAAGGGAACGAATTATTTTTTCATTAATTTTATAAGACAATACTGTAAGGTTCAATGCAATTTTAATAGATCCAACCCCGAATTTTCGTAAGAAGATTAACCCCCAGGAGATACTACGAGTTACCTATTATTTAGTTAATGTTCTAACTTATTCTATAGCTGACCAGTTTAAAAGGTCTTTATGTATGTGACATCTTTTCGTATTTTAAGGTCTGTTAAAATGGTTGGTTTTTGAAATCCCTCGTAAGTTGGAGTACTAAATCTGTTGAGATCCCCATCGATTGCCAATAATGCCTGTAATTACTTCCCCAGTGCCTTCGGCTGTTAATCTTGCTTAGGCGTATGCCCTCACCGTTAAGGTTTAGTTAAAAATTATTATTATTCGATGGCTCTTTAATGTAGAATTTATTAAGTTGAATATTTAAAAACCAAAAATAAATTGATATAATTTAACTATAGAAAATATAACTAATCAAATAGCATTGAAGATAAATATAGTAACGCTGTTATTTCTTGTGTAATATTTTAGTTATTTATTTATAGTCTACCTGCATGAATGGCTATAGTCATGATGGGTTGAGGTATGATTATTAATTTTACACTAATAAATAAATAATATATAAGTAATCTCATATATTATTAATAAATAAATAATATATCATCAATCTAAGTGATAGTGATTGTTACTCATAGTGGTAAATATACCCACCAATCCGCATTTGAGTAGCGTGGTGGATTAAGCTCTGATCCTTCTCCTACATGGGGAAAGAAGCCTATGCCTAGCAGTGGGATATTACGGGCTGAAGTGAGTAATCTCAAAAAATTACATCTTACAAAGTTTCTAAATCCCTACACACAGCAAATATCTATTTTAATGTTCCGAAAACTACTTTTATTTGTATGTAATCTGTCTCTTTTTTTTAAGTTCCAAGCTGTTTTCTTTTATGATAAATAATTAAGCTTAATACACATAATTATGTGTATGATACATTATACATTATATTTTTTCCAAATAGGATTAATAAGCTTTAAGTCAAATTTTAGCCAATAATCTAAACTCAATATAAATATAATATCTAAATCAATATAATATCTAAATCTAAGTTAGGGATAAGGTGAATATACTGAAAAGGACAGTAAAATAGAATTTTTGACTTTAGACAAAATTCAAATTTCTATCATAAATATTATTTTAATAAAAAAGCAGTAGGTACCAATAATATTTGAAAGGGAGAAACTCATTCAAATCTGAATATTAATAAGATTGAAATCAAAGCTAACATTGTTCCGGGATTCAACAATCGCCGAAGAAACGTAACCGGATAGACTGTTCTGTATATTAGGGAATCCGGTCACGCAGAGTCGTTTAGTTATTCTTGCATCAGCTCCCGGCCGCCGTTGTTATGATTTGGAAACACACAGCTCAGTGCAAGGAAAATTACAATAAAATCCTTTGAAAGTATCGGAATAAATTGAGTTTTGTGTTTTAATGAACCCACAATAAAATTGTACAATAAAATTTTTGTTTACCAATGACTCATATGTAAAACAAGATTGGAGGAGAAGTCTGGCCTTTTCGCCGAGGCCAGCCGGTCGCTGGGGGGATCCTGGTGCCTGTAGATCCGGGACCCTTCAATCAAAGCGGTCGGTACTGCACCCCCAAGTGCTGAAGCCGACATACGGTCTAGGACTGCCTACCCGGGCGTCCTGGATATCACCCGTAAATAGGTTCCCCTACGATACCAAAAAAAAAATGTAAAATGAGATACGAGGACGCGCAGTACGAGTACGTAGCTGTTCCATAAAAAAGATTTCGATAAAATAATGATATAATGTAAATTGCTAAAGTGTAGAGAGTTAGTTTCAAAGCTCCGTGAATATTTTCACGACTTAGTATCATATAGTGCTTTCTAAAGTAACGGGAGTATAAAAAAGAGGCACAGATAATAACAAACTGTATTCTCTGTTACAGCTTGCTAGTAAAAAAATTTATGACTACACAGACATATTATATATATTCTAAAACTTAGTAAAATTGATATGCACGTGGTGTTGTTTAATTCGTTTTATGCAAGGGTTCAGTAAAACATTTAGCTAAAAGCCCTTTCAGCGAATCGAAAACAAACTCTTTGTCTGCCTACACGAATTTCAATACTATTAAACCCCAATACACTTGTTACATACCGGAATGTAGCTAAGATATAAATAAAAAAATATTCTTTTATGTTTTTACGTAGAATTTGAATTTATTCTTTTCAGATTATTATAATAATAAATTGTAACAAAGGTGGTAGGTACGTTGAATGACATTATTAAGATATTCATTGTACTTATAATGTGTCTCAAACTCAAAGACGATTTCTGTTGTGTTGGCGTGGCGTTTCCAACAACTCAGCGGCTTCAAATTTAATTAAATCGACCATGTTAGTATCCATTTTCAAGTTAAAACAACACAAAACAATAAAAAAGATTAATTATATAACCTACTAGCTGTACCCTGCGCGCGTTGCTACGCTTTTTCAATTTTTTTTTCTTGGTCGTACCAACTCAAAAATCTTTGTGGGTTCATGCACAACACTTTGCTAAAGATCATGACATGATCAAATGCATAGCTTACGATTCTATAAAGGACATACAGACAAACATTCATTTTTATATACTTATGTAGAAAAGAGAAACTGACAGATCCGATTTAGTGATTTAGACCATCGTTAATCTAGGGGTCACTGAGGTTTAGCTTTAGACCATGATATAGTCTATAGTTTATCGCAAAACCACGATTTGTAATACAATTTTTGTTAAGACCGTAACTTATAGAAGATTAAACCAGGTTTTTAGTTAAACCGACTTTTGTAATAAGACGGTTGATGATCTAATTTATAGGAAAAACATTAAAAAAATAATTATTTGATTAAATAATTTCCAAGGTTTAAAGGTAACTTCGTAGCTCTATCTTTGTAGAATAGTTAACCTTCTTATTAGTAAAGTAGAACTAATTCTAAAGCATCTGGAGCTGCTAGATACAGTTGAAAGTATTTTCAAGTTGCAATACAGTTGGAATTGAACGTTAACCTCCCGACTACATGCTGTTCTTAATTAAATCTTTTTCGATCAATGAGAACTTTGACGCTTTACTAGATTCATTACACTTTTTATTAACTAAATGACATTTCGTTACATAGCCCCATCTTTAAATAGGAAAATAACATGAATGCCAAATATATGTTTCATTCAGCTATCTCGGCTGTACTTAGTACAAAGGACTTTAAAAAAAATACTATAGAGAGCTTTTCTCTCATAAAGCAAGTTGGCATTTAAAAAAAGATGTAAATAATAATGTGACGATAATATGATATTCCTCAATGCACAACTTTTAGAATAATACAAATCATTCGGTTTGTTTAAAATGTTGAAGTGATTAAAGAAGCACAAGTTATTTTCAGTTCTTGAAATATTTTTTTTGATAAATTGTATTGGTCGTTATCAAATTATTTTTTAATCCAATGCTTAATATTATCGTTGCAAGCAATTTAAATATTATAAGTATCACTTTGTGTGTTTCCAGCTTTAAGTTACACAGTCGACCGGGAAGATATAAATGTCCCAGGCGCCTTGGTACGGCATTAGTAGTCAGGGACTATGCTGTCCCGTCACGGCTGAGCCAAAGCTTCGCTATTGTTTGGGAGAATTTGCCAGCGGCGAAAGTATATTAACTACTCGGCTAGACTCTTTTGTGACATATAAAAGGGTTTTGTTACTAACGAGTTTTTTGGAATTGCAATTTTTCTTTTGACCAGACGGAATCAAGTAGAATGTGTTATTTCTTGTAGAAGTACCGAAAAGAGAAACGTTTCTTTTAAAAGACGTCTTTTGTGTCGACTTCACCTAACTGTTTTATGAAAAATATTCAGCCTTTTACATAAAATATAATTTATCTTTTTACTGATTGATAAAGATACAAAATAAAACAATGACAGCTAACATATAATGTAATATACTTTAGGAAGAACAAAATTAGTAGATTACTTTGTTATAAATATTGGTTTATTGGCAGTATATTGGCACTATGGTATCGTAATTGACGGACATGATACGGACAATGTGACATGCGACACCCCACTTCTTTCCACCCCAGTAGAACACAATAAAAACATTACACTGACTCAAATGTACTCGTATCTTGTTAGACAGGCTTAATCTACTTGTCAATTTGTGGCGTAGAGACCGAAATTATATGTCACAGTATAATAATATATATTTTTACTAACTGACCCCGCAAACGCTGTTTTGCCATATATGTTATTAATCCCCTTAATAACTCCCCCCCTCCCCAATAACTTAGGGGTATGAAGAATAAATGTTGACTGACTCTCAGACCTACTCAATATGTACACAAAATGTCATAAAAATCGGTCCAGCTGTTTTGGAGAAGTATGGTAACTAACATTGTGACACGAGAATTGTATATATAAGATTACTAATAATGCTTAGTATACATGCTTAGCTTAATAAATACCTTCAAAGAGATTGACATATATCCAGCAAGAAAACGCATGTTTTACTATAATTGAGACAAAAAATCATAATACGTTAACGTATTTTCTTTGTTGCAATTGATTATATATATACCATGTAGAACTTTTCATGAAATGACATGTTAAACTTAAAAACGTTAAACTCTTTCTTAATGATTAATCTACAAATAATAGTACGTATAATATCTATTCAATACTGAAATTAGTATTTAAAGCATTGTTTTGGCAAAATAAGTGAAACACGGGTAACTATTTTAACAGATATATGTATAAGTACTGTCTATTGCATTGATGGAGTGAAATGAAATCAATGTTTACCGTATGTAGTTTCGCAGCTGGGCACCAACAAAATAATACTCCCCAGTATTATGTCCAACATCAAAGAGTTCGTGGGGTGATGGATTAGGCTCGTATCGACGCCACGCGCCAGATAACAGAGATATCTGTAATACTAAACGATTGTAAAGCCCGGGGGACATATTTTGGTTTCTATATAGCTCATGTAGATCTGCGAGTGATATTAAGTGATGTTTTCAAATTATAGATAAGCTCTTTGGTATTTTTAGCGTTTTAATTATAATTATGCAATATAGGAAAAATAAATTCTTAAATAGCCGTTGACAGAACACACTATATGAATCTAAGTAGGCTTTAAGTCCGTGTGGTACAAACCACTAAGTTCTTGAAAGCATTTTTCCTTGCTCACTTGGAAATAAGGAAAAGAAAAGAGTGCAATGGAAAATATGCTTAAATAAATCGAACAATAAAAGGTGAAAATTTGGTCAAGCCGTAAACGGAGAGAAAGCTATGTTTTCAGAAAGTATTTTATTTTTATTATTCTTTATAACGTGATATGTGTATACCGAGCATACCGCCGCAATTGTTTTTATTTAAAATTGTTTAATAATAAAGTGACTCTGGAATTATAAGTACTACAATATAAAACTCTATAATGGTTCTAAGTAAAAAATCAAAACCAATCGAAGATTTCAAAGTTTTGCTGGCGGTTACTTCCCAAAATCACTCTTCGTTCTTCGCCCTTGTATGAAAATCGATCAAAATATATTATGCTATAATAAAATATTGTTGATGTAGGGTACAGCAGAATATATTCTGCTCAAAACCTGGAGCAGCCCATCTGAGGATGTACCTCAACCTTCCAGAAGATCACAGCGAAATAACACTGCCTTCAATTAGTGTTGTGTTTCTGATGTGAATAAGTTGGCCAGAGCTCCTAGGGGAGATTGGTAGGTTACAGGCGTGTATAGGCTACGGTAACCACTTAGTATCATGTGGGCTGTAAGCTTGTTTGCCGACTTAGTTGTATAAATAAAAATATCTTCAATATTATTAACGATTGCAGTATTTAAATATTACTGAGATCAGTATTTTTATCGTCATAACGATGTTCCTTTTGATTGTTTCGGTGAAATTAATTCAATTTTTTGAGGGAAATCGCTCGAATTCATGGGAAGGGGAGAGATTTATCATATTACTGATTGCGTCTCAGCGTACCCTCGAATATATTAAAAGGTTGTTGGATAATTTTATTAAATTATATCAAACGTGTACTGAATATACGTTGAAATTAAATGAGTTAATATAAGCATATATACTCCAATTACAAATATAGGAGAAATAACACTCAATAATTTATTCATCCCGCATCGTAAGATCGACAAATTTCGAATGTAGGTTCTTTATCTTATCGTAGTTTTTAGTTCTTTCGTTTTGGTTAAAAGTACTTTTGAATCATCATTTTACAAATTAATATTATAAAGTTTTAAATTTTTAATTGCATTTAAAAGTAAATCTACCACCGATTCAGAATGTAGAATGTGCTGAGAAGTATCAGCGAGAAACTCCACAGTTATACTTTAAAAAAATATATTGTAATATTTGCTACGAAATCCATACATCTTTATCATCAATATAAACTTTAAAAAAACAAGGGTTAAGAAAGCCAGAAAGAAGCACGATTCAGCCTGTAACATCCCACTGCTGGGTATAGGCCACTTAACAACCGGGCTGACAGCTTAACGTGCTCTGCGAGGCAAGGAGGTGTGACAAAAAAGACATCTAAACCGGAAAAAAATATTTGTACAAATGTAAATATTTTTACCGAACGGGGATCGAACCTGCAAACCGCCGGTATTTAGGCGCGTATATTATTAATTATCATTAGTTACTAGTATTATAAGAGATAAATTATAAAAATAATAATACAAAAAATGCTACTTTTTTTATAAAACATTAAAATATAAGATAATGTTTATTTTTTTTTTGTATATTTTTAAATCTGATAAAAGTTCGTTAGTTTATTATTGAAATATTGTGTAAAATAAATAGCTATAAAGTAAATTATGACAAAAAATACAAACAATATTGCATATTGTGTATATATTCGCGTACATTTTATATCTATTAGGCATGTTAATAATTAATAAAATTGTTCATACGTTATATATTCCATATAAAGTTTTTTTTTGCTAAATTTTTAACTAGATTTAACATTTTATATTAAAATTCTGATTTCGAACGTTATTATAAGCAATTACGACGAGTAAAGTTCGCTAATTAGGATCACGAAACCGCTAAGCAACTTCGTTAATGTTTGAGCGGGAAATCAAAATAACTCCAATAAAAACCAAAGTGATAATTAAAACTAATTAAAGTTCGAAATTGTCTTGGCTATAACGAATTATGAAATTTTATTAATAAAACGCTCATCGTGTTTTAGACCATGTTTATAAAGTTTTTCGTTTGGTTATTAATTTTGTTAACATATTTTATAAAAAGTGTTTAAAACATCTTTGTTATGAATAATTTAATATGCGTGTAATATTTTAGGAAATCTTAATTAATTTTAATTAAAGTTTTCTGTGTTGTTATATAGTGATTTTATTAACAAAATCATAGAATTTATTTGTTTAGATTAGTTCCTTCCAATAGTGAAAAAAACAAATGAAATTTCGTTGAAGAGAGATACAAAGGAAAAACAGGAAAAAAAGGAAATTATTCAATTCCTGTGCAATTTCAAAATTAAAAAACATCTAGCTACTTACTTTTATTAACAAATAGAGTGACTTTTAAGTTTATTTCTTCAAAAATATTTTTATTAATTAATAATTAATAATAAATAAAATATGGCACATTATTTTTTTATTGTCGCTACGTACTAAAACAATAGGACACATTTTTTCCATTCCACATTTTATTTTATTTTACTTTATTTTGGAAACAAACGGTATTACATAAAAATATACAGGAATACACAACACAATAGTATCACTTAACCAAAAATAGTTTCCGATATTAAAAAAGAACATATGACAAAGTTCAGAAGAGATGCTTCACAACAATAGTTCAATATCAAAAAACTTAATAATAATACTAAAAACATTACTATAAATTGATTAACAATCATTGAGAGAAAAAAAAAAGTAATCAAGAAAGATATTCAAAAATCATTACGGGCATTATGAAACAAATAAATTAAAAAAAAAAAAAAAATACAGTTTAAAAAATCGTTTAAAAAATACATACTTGTATGTCTCAATATTTATGTATACTCAATATCTAGATAGGTTTTCTGTATCTAATACTTACTTCAATAACCCAAATACCGTTTATATACAAACACATAGCAGGAAAAGTCCAGCTCAAAATCTGCTACATCTCGACTGGGGCAGTACCCCAACCCTTACAGAAGATCTCAGCTAAATAATACTGTTTTTTAAGCAGTGTTGTATTTCTATTGGTGAATAAGGTGTCCAGAGCTTTTATAGTGATCCACAGGAGCTCTGGACACTCTATAGTCAGTAACGCGCTTGCGATGCTTGTAGTGTTGCAGGCGTCTATAGGCTACGGTTATCACTTACCATCAGGTGAGCCGTACGCTTGTTTACCGATCTAGTTGTATAAAAAATAATTGTACTTGAATCTAGTTTCGTATTCTAATTTATTATCTATTGTTGTATATAATTTTTTTAATAATATTCAAACAATTTTGTAGACTAAGTTTATGTAGCTAAATGTATATCCTTGTCAGGCATTACGATAACCGTAAACTTTCAATATCATGAAAGGGTAATAAGGAATAACAACTATAAGGATCGTTTAGTTTTCCTAAAATCAATTCACAAACAGACTATTATTAATTTTTAACCGACTTCAAAAAAGGAGGAGGTTACTCAATTCGATCGTATATATATATATATGTATGTTTGGAGATAACTTCGTCGTTTATGAACCGATTTTGATAATTATTTTTTTCTTAAAAAGAGATTTCCCTGGTGTGTTACTTTATTTTTTCATATACAACTAATACTAAATATTTTTTTCAGTTACAACTAACAAAGTCATAATGGAGCAGAGTGGAGGCTTAAGCTCCGATCCTTCTTTCTCCTTATAGGAGACTTTTTTCAAGCAGGTATAATAAAAAAAAGAAAAAAAATTACAATACAGTTTAATTTTTTTATTGTTAAGCTTTCCTGTCATTTATTGCCATCCAAGTAAACAATAGAGTTTCACCATCCTAGATATACAAAAGAAAAATAAATACAGTTATCAGAAAAATAAATCTAACTTGAAACTTCTTGTATTTTAATCGACTCAAATTAACGAACACGAATATAACAAGAGCCGCAATATATTTTAATTAGGGTTTAATTACTTTTATAATATAATTACGTTCTAAGCATGTCTATGTATTTAAATTTTGGCTATCATGTACAAAATTTGAAGAGGTACCACTAAAACTCGATATAAACAAACGAACTCGCATCAATCATGACTCGTAGGCAGCATTTTAATGAGATTATTTCCTAATACTGAAGGACAATTTCCCGACTAACTATATTATTCAACGGTTGATGAATCGATTACGTAGTAGGGGCTTAAAAAGTTATTAAAGCAGGTGATTTAAGAGTTATAAGTACTTGTTATTGATCTAATATATTATTATTTAAATCTTGTTTTATGTGATGAATATATATATAAAGTTCATACTCTTAAAGCGTGTTATTACTAACAAGTTGTTCTAAAGACTTTTATATCTTTATTGGTTTTGAATGTATGTGTAAAAAAAGAATTTAGATTATGAAAAATCATAGAAAATATTTTCTTCCTTATTGGATTAAATGTTGATCTGTTGATTTCTAAACGAGCATTTTGTTGTATTATACTCGTAATCAAAGAGTGCAAAATAAAATCAGATGAAAAAGATTTGTTGAACAAACGACTTAGTAAATAAATCATAATTCAAATACAGAACATTTTGGAGGTGATCTTACGTAGATCATCGGTACAGTGGGCAAGAGACTGCCCTACAACCACACCACCACACACACACCACAGCACTTAGACTCCGTTCCGGTCACATTCCACTTAATAAGTTTGCTTATTTGATGAAAAAGGTACCATCTCCGTTATGTACCGAATGCGGCATCATTGAAGATGCAGTTCACATTATGGTGGAATGTGTCCGAAATGAGGATATTAGGAATGATATGCTGCAAATAACTCAAAATTTCAGAGCACTTGGAGTTTGTAATTCAATTTTGGCGTATCCTCTCTCAAAATCGGCTAAACTGTTGTACAAAATTGTAAAAATTGGTATGTGACGACGACCTCATTAATTTCATGTATGTAAATATATGATGTTCCTATGGAGTGGCGCAGTCCTTATGGACTAAAACTCCTTAAATGAAGAAATAAATAAATAAATAGACTGCCCTACACTGTTTGTTTCAAGTCATCTATTCGATTAGTAGAAATTAAGTTAATGATTTCATTTCAAAAATATCTCTATCTATCTGTTGCACATCTACGAACAATCTTAACAAGAAGATAATAGTTAAACAGAACTTAAGTGAAGTTAGTAAACAGCAATTGAAGACATCTTTAATATTTTTATTTTTTTATGCTCCCCATTTTGTATGGAGTTGTAATAAAATTAACATTTCAATCGTATTTTATGAATAAGAGATCAAAAGAAAATGTTTGCGTACAAAACAATTTGCTAAGCGAATGAGAATTATTCTCTTTAGCTAGCTCTTGGCGAATTTTTTTTATACTTGATGCATTTACTGGGGGAAAGAGAATGCATAAATGCATGAAAATTTAATTGATTATATTATCTTGTTGGTTACTGTGTATATTTACCTATAAAATTTGTTATTTCAAATTAAATAAAACAACAATTTTTTAAAATTTTAATATTTTATGTGTATAATATTTTTTATATCACATCAGCCTATCGCAGTCCACTACTGGACATAGGCCTTCATAAGTTCGAGCCAAAAATGGCGTGAACTCATGTGTTTTGCCCATAGTTACCGCGCTGGGCAGGCGGGTTGGTTTTGTGGATTTTTTATATAAACATTAATAATTAATATACTTTTTTACTGTCAGAATCTAGTAGAATAGTAGGTACCTGAGTGACAGATACAGCCAGTAAACGAGATTGTAATTTGACAATTTTTTCTAAAAAGATAATTCATATAATGCTGCTAATAGTTAGCAAAGTAGCGTAATGTAGGCTATAAGTTTCTTTTTGTAGTTTTGTCATTTCTTTGCTGTTATCGAGTTAGGTGAAAGTCATTTATAAGTAATATTCCTGTATAGATATAGGAATATCTTATTTTAGTATTTTAAACTTTATAAATTTAATACTCATTTTATATAAAGGATATGAAATATGTTCTATATAATTACGTCGAATCAAAATGATTGCCCTCGAGCGCGCGGAGACGTTAAATTAGCCAAAAGCCACCCACGAACCCAGTCTCACACAGCATGTAAACTGGCAACGTCTTCATTTCATTAGGGGGCGATGCTAACTCACCCCCGAACTCTTGGGTTGAGTAGCGAAATGTAATAAGTCCAATATTTAAGTTTTAACTTCACGACATTTAAAGATTATTAAATAATTGTGAATCAATTTAAGATTTAAAATAAGATTATTTTATTTAATAACAACTTAATTATTTAATGTTGTGGGTTACTTTGTCAAGGATATGAATAAGTAAGAAAATCTTTATGTTTCTTTATTGCCATACGAAACTCAACTGGCAGGTATAATTTTGTAATATGTCCTGTAATAATTTCCTTTGTTAGGTTGTGATTCTGGCACAATGAGACATTGACAGCTTAGCGAGACTTAAGGCTCCACTATTGAGAAAATTCGATTAAGCTAGTCGTGAAAGTCAACAATGAAGTTCGTTTCTTCAATGTGACGAGATTGTCAGCAACTGAAGATGCTGCTCGCTAGGTCATCAAATCTGCGTTGGATGAAGTGGCATGGGGTACTTTCACTATAAGATTTTTTTTTCTTTGATATATCAATAATAATTGATTTGATATTCCCTAATGAGTTCCGCGTAATTTTTATCAAAATAAATCCTTGGAGTTTTCAATGTTTAAAAATACAAACGCGACTTCCGTATTCTGTGCTATTTCAAATAAATAAATAACAATAATGTGGTTGTATAACTTGCTAATTTTTTTTAGGTTAACGGTAAAATATAATTGTATAATTTTATATTCACATTATATAATATTTCGGTTATACAATTTTACATTGTAACGTTTATCAAGTAACTTATGTTTGTTCTGCACATTGCATTAGGGCTGCTCGTAACCAGTTGAGATCTCTTCTAAGACTTACAAACGGTTACAGTCGCTTGCAATAAATTTATTACAATGGTGAACCCATATTTTCTTGTTTGTGGCCTCGGAAATAACCATTTTGCTTTTAATCGTGTTAATTAGATTCATTGTTAGAAAATAAACGACTCATAATTTCTCTTTTTATTATCTGTATTATCTGAAATATTAAAAATAGAAATTTAATAATATGTTGTGGCGAAAATACTTATAACATATTTAAGAAATGGAGTATGCAGACAAAATATGTTATAAATTGAGGTAAGGCTTAGCAGAAAATATCCTGCTCGTAATTGGCAACATAATAATAAATATAAATAAATGTATAATAAGCGATATATAATATAGTAAAGTAAATATCAGTTGTAATTTCTTCAAGTTGAATCCCTTAACTTACCAAAAAATAGCCGAGCGCTTATACTAGTGAATATTTTACCACAAAAACAATATTTAATTTTTAACGTTCATTTACATACATCGCATGACAAACAAAGCATTATTTAATCACTGAACTATGGTCTTTTTTATCATTGCTATAAGAGCAAGAATTGTATACAAGTAATATATCCCACATGGCGAAGTTCTAGCGAACAATATTTCTTACATTCTAGGCTTTTTTAGCGTCTGCTAACTAAAGATACGTTCTTGTTAGTCTGGAGCGCAGGAAGATAACGATTCTAATTAAATTTCATTTACGATCGACGAGAGCAATCTGTATCACGTTTCAATTATTAAATATTATTCACGTAGTGAACGAAATGAGTTCGTGTATTGCATTATGTTAATAATATTAAAAACGGCGAAAAAAATGTTATTCGATAGGGAGAAATTTAACTTTAAAATCTATACAAGTAAAGATATGTATAGTAAAAACAGAGAGTATATTTAAACGTATTTCAATTAGAAAGTTTTGTTACATCTCCTGGCTTTTGCGTTGATGTTCACTAGTTCGGTCTCCATTATAGAAAAAATTTAAATCGTTTGGCTCATAATAGCATTTGTCATGTTATCAGCTATATATAGCTGTTATATTTCAGGATTTACCTAGTATGTCATACCTGTATACTTTTTACTGTTATGATCAGTTTCTTTTTTTTTAAGAGATTTGAGAACACAAACAAATATAGGTAGAATAATTAACTCTAAAATTACAAAATCACTAAATTTTGTTTTAAGCAATAAGGTGTTGTTATACTGCTTCATATAATTTAAATAGTTACGATATTATACATGATAGTAATAATTCGGTAAAAAACCTAATTTGATACAACAGTGGGTGCGCTTGAGCTTGGATTTTAGACTCCGAGTTTGTACAACTCTGCCTTTGTTCTGACAAAAAGTTAAATTGAAACATCCTTAAGATAAAATAGATTATATATCGTGTTATTCTAATGTAGTCTTTATTTCTATTATTATAAGGTATGTATATAAACAGATGAAATAATTCCCGAACGGTATCATAATGAGTGTACTAAGCACTGTGTTCTGCGTTTACGTACAATGTTCTTATGCAGGCTTTACTGTGTAATATGTTCGCACATAATGTAGGTACGTAGTTATATGTGGGGGTATAATTAAAAGCTGTTTATAGTTCAGTTTTATGCTATTTGTTATAGCGTACATTATGTATATAAGGTGTGTTTTACACTATTAAGATTTAGTGTAACACTACTCTGGTGTAGTGGTATGTGTGCCGTGTGGGTGCCTAAACACTGGCGATTGCGGGTTTGATTTCTGCTCGGAATGGATATTTGTATTTTTTAAATACTTCTTTCTTGTCTGGGTGTCCTTGCGGGTCTCTCCAGCGTGCCTCGGAGAGCACGCTAAGCTGTCGCTCCTGGTTGTTATCATATACACCTGATAGCGATCGTTACTCATAAGAAGTAATAGGTATACATATATATCCACCAACCCAAATTTTACTATGTATATGAAAAAATAAGCCAGTATCAAGCCGTGGGATATTACAGGCTGAGCCAATCAAGATTTAGTGTAATTATTAAAGAATATTTTAGAAAAATACAATAATTTCACTTCACAGCTAAAACGAAATATTATGCCAAAATCTAATTTTTGTTACAAAAATTATATACTAATACAGCATATACCTACTTACTAATTACTGTAGTTAAGGTAAAAACAATTGCTTTTAAACTATACATTATTATTTTGTTACTAATTAATAAAATAAAATTGAAAGGTTTTTTTTCTTATAGAATTCCAAAAGGAGTTTCAACATTTTTACAAGTCTTGAGAACAATTAAAGTTTCTTGTAAGAAATAGCTTCACTTTACTAAGTGCTCGGGTTGATTTGTATGACTTTCGAAAATGGAATGATGATAGATGTGATTGGAAAACGAGACATTCTAAGAAAATAGCTAAGCGATATATAAACGTAGCACTTACGATAATTGAAATTGTAACCGACTTTAAAAAGTACAATGTTTACAATTTGACAGTTTTTGATTTTTCATCTCACTATTCGTTTCTTGTATTATAAGTTAGCGAATTATTTATTTTAATTTTTTTTATTAAATTAAATATTTTAAGAAATATATTAGGAATAGGTACATAAAATTTAAGGTATTTCTGAAGAATTTCAACTCTTAATAATCACAGTTTTTTATAAGGATTCACATGGCTATAAAAGTAAATTTTATTATAATTTTGTAGTAGCTTGTAGCTGAAATGAATGCAGATAAAAATGTAAAACGAAGTAGCAATAAATTAAAAGAGCACAATTTATCTTACTTCCAAAACAAACTGGAATAAAAAATGTAAAAGATTTTTTTAACATAACGGATTACAGTTCAAAACTGACAAATCACTGGATACTTAAAATTGCCTTCCTACTTTACCGCGTGATTTAAGAGTTCTGTAGGTTTGTGAGTTGGACCTCATTTATTTTCTATAGAAAGAAAGAAACGCTTGTTTATTGGCCATTAACATAGTTAATTTAAAAATGTCAAAAGTGAAGTGATATATTTATTACCTATAAGAAAACAAAATGGCAAGGAAGACATAGACAGCAACAGAAAAGAAAATGCCAACCAGGTTACTGCCTCAGTATTGTTATTGGCAGCAACGATTTGTTGCCAAAAACGCTGTTATTCTGACAAAATACAATAAATACATTTATTAAGTATTAAAAAATAATTTTAAATATAAATACTACTACAACTACTACCTTACTAGACTTGTAAAAGTATTCATGCAAAAGCAATTTTACTACAAAAGATATTTTTCAAACAAATATGTTTCATAATATTTTTTATATATAATAATATGAGTATTTATAGTAGGAATTCGTATGTATACGAATTTTTTCTACAAGTTTAAGCAAATAATATATTATTTAATACGTAGTCGAGCAAAGAGGCCTATTCAACTTGACAGAGAGTTATTATGATCATACATTAGTCGGGCGTAATAGCAGTAAGTAATTCAACAACTTAAAGTATTCTGCGGCTTTCGTCTCAATAAATTAAAGTGATTTATCGACAAAACTCAAAAGACTCGAGAAACTTTTGTCGTTTGCGGAAAGAAACAGATTTTCTCCGACTAATGAAACAGCCATTTTGTCTCTGCAACACGCCTCAGCTTTTTAGTGAGTTATTTTACTGAATTTAGAATAGATCTCGACATAATAAATTCTGGAAAATAAATGTTTTATTTTAACGATTTGCATATATGACTAGTTGTCATAAATAAAAAAATAAAAGCAGTTTGGATCCTTTTATTATTTGACTTTTGATTTGACAGAAAAATATTACAATCAAAAAAAATTTTTGGTCGACTTAAACTATTTTAAGTGTTATTCTTGTCTATAAGTTTTTGCTTCATCCTTTAATGTAGCAGAAGAACGTTCCTGACTAAGTGTTCGATTAGCAGATTAGGTGGAAGCTAAGAGTAAAGACAAAGTACTATTACTGATAATTGTAGTTTTCAACCAATTAATAATTTTGAAAATTTATGAGAAAGATAATAACCATTTTCTAATTAGATCAAAAGGAATTTTGTAAGATGAGTATTTTGCTTTGTACTCATATTGAACAACAGGTTTTGTGTTTAAAAAGATAAGAAAGTAATAAATATATATTAACCTTCCAGTTTTGGGCAAAATTCCAAAACATATTGTATTAAAAACATATAATTTTAATAAAGAATCAATTTTTCTAAGAATAACAGAAATGAAACGTTTTCTGTGACTTTTAATTGAATAAATATTCGTATTATTGAAATTTTGTTTATTGCACAAAACATTATAATAAGGTACACTGTACTAAAAGCGGGCTAAGTGCTAATAGTGTATTAAGTAGGTAAGTAAGCGCTTGATTTCAGAAGCAACTATGAGTCAAGTTAGTTAGTTATTCTTTTTGGCAGAATAATGTATTTACATATTAACCTAGTTATGTATAAAAATAAAATTAAAAATTCTGTTCACCAGATTTTCTATTATGTTATAGAGACATAATACGACACACACAGACACACACACACACACACACATATATATATATACATATATACGTATAAAAGACTACTAGCCTAGTCAAAGTATATTAATTAATACACAATTATTTGTGCCAGTCACTGAATAAGATTTATTTTATAATAGAAACCTTTTAGAGAAACCGATGTTTTTCAACTGTTTGCAAGATAATAATATATCCTAGGGCTTCACAACTACCTGCAAAGTGGTGTTCCATGTCGCTGGATTTCACAGATAAATGGCATGATCAGACACAAAACAAGCATGAGAGCTGTCGGGACAATCTTGCGACAAAGACATTGAACATTCCTTATCATTAGTTTCACTTAAGTATGTATGTATCTTTGATATTTATGTTATATGAATGCTACTTGAAATTCTTTTGCGGTCATGTTTTACCTTCATATGTATATTTGTTACTAGTTAGACGTAAAATTTCTATTCTTAATTATCAACGAAACAACTAAAAATCGGTGTTAATAGAAAAATTATGACTATAAAATGCAAAGTAAAGTAGCAACCTTAAGTACAACAGAAATAATCGAAATGTAATTATATAAACGATACATAAAACTTTTATATATCTTCGACCATGTCTTATCAGAATATGTAATTAATTAGCACAATTATTCCATGTGATAATTACGTTTTAATGTTCAAACATTCACAATAAATTCAACATGGTCATAGCGAGGCATTACGTAAAAGTACGAACGTTTTCTCCAACGACATTATTCGCAACTGTGTATTTACTTGCAACGGAGTCGGGAATAAATCTGAATAAATAAATACAACAGCACGTGCATAAGGCAGTAAAGCCGGTAGCTTCTTACTAACATTAAGAAGAATTAGGCTGTAATCTTTGAAACATTGTCTCAGCATTGGAGGTAATATTTGTGTTCAAAAAAAAACACAAGGATGTCAATGAATATTGAAAAAAGGGTTCTGTTGAATTATTTGTATTAATTCGTATACCTTTACGATTTTTCAATTGTGTTTGATGTAAAAAATATGTTAACATTTTAATTCTTTTACTTATTAAAGGTTACTAGTATGCTTACAATCATTTTATAATATTCGGCTAACTCAACATACTTTAAAAACGATATACAAAAAATACATTACGGGTATTTATTTGCTGATATTAAATTCATATTTAAAAAATTAACATCCAAAAATTGAAGTTTTATCACGTTAAATTGACTTCCTGCTCAACGTGTAACGGATAACTTTATTTTATTATTCATGATTATTTTCATGCTTCTAAGACATAAACCGCGGACATTAATGCGGTCGCGAGCAAAACATAGCGCTAGAACATTACTCGCGTGACAACCTCTGTTCTAGTATTTGAAGCCGGAATTCCTATAAAATGGCGTGAATATTTAAGTAAAGTCTTTTTAATGACTTGGTTTTCTAGATCATGTAAATAATTTTTTTGGAATTTTCTCATGGCTATAAAAAGGCCTTCAGTTAATATGCCTTTAAATTAGGCGGTGATCCTTTACCATGATATCTCGTAGTATGCATAATTATGGTTTTTTTTTTTATTACTACTGTAACTTGTTAGATAAAAATTACTTTAACAATAAAAAGAAATATTTAAAGAAAAAAACTATATTAGAAAAAAATATAACTGACCAGCCCGTTGGCGCAGTTTGTAGTAGCCCTAGTTTCTGCTCCGAGGGTTGTGGGTTCGATTCCCACCCCAAGTCTGGGTTTAATATAAATATTTATTTATATATGTATTATGTATATCGAAAAAAAAAACATGTAGCTATATACCAGTCGACTGTTACCTATATGTCAATAAAATATTGTAACAGTCAATAAAATAACTAGGCAATTATTTTATCGATAACATCTTATTGTATGTTCGAATTAACATTAAATTGCTTAATATGTGAAATTAGAACTTGATAAAATTTATCTTAAGGGCAGTATATCTTCATACACACCCACGCTTCTATTTATTGGTTTACTAATTGAATAAAACGAACCTATCTCAACAGACGTGATAAGGCAATTGGAGCGGTTACAAGTTTTGTCGATGAAGCTTAGTGGAATCAAGTCAAAGCTTTGAACTGGAACTAATGGGATCAAATTTGTAAGCATTTTTGTAATTGTTATTTATAAAAATAATGAATACTTGATTACAAAAGGGCTATACCAAAAAAAAAATGTATTTTTACAGGATGACCAAAACAAAATACCCTAAAAAAACCCTAAAAAAGAAAAAAATATATTAAATAATATCTCTATCTCTTTTCAATTAAAAGTTGTAAAAACGAGTGGCTCGTTAAAATGTCGTTGAAGGTTAAGTGGATAAACAAGTTTAACGAATTCTCCACGCTTAATACAGCCTCTCATACAAATGACGTAATTTTCCGTTGAATTGAAAATAGTACTGAATGCAAGGCTGCAATTGCCCCAACTCGTTTAGCATAATACGGTAATACTATTACAGTACAAAGAGCAAGGGTGCTTTACAAAATAATGTAAAGGTTTTTTTTTTAAGTTATATTTGCTTGTACAATTATATTTTGATGCATGGTTGCGTAATAAAACAAATAGAAATTACCATATTTTTGGGATACGTTTGTGTTTTTAAGAATGCTTTTAGCATAAATGACTGAACAACACATACAAATATACAACATAGAGTTAAGCTTCTGGTAGCTGTCAGTAGGTAGTGTGTAGTTCGTATGTCTCGGTTTGTTCAAATAGACGCCGTAGAATTCTTTTATACCCATTGCACTAGTTGTGATAGAAAATAGAATTTTACCAGCAGAAAGATATGTCATTGAAATTCTGAATGACCACGGTAGATAGTATCACACACATGGAGTGACCAGCACGCAGCCCCGACTCAAATCCCACTGAGTATGCATAGGACAGGAACTGGGACGACGTGTACATATATCAGCGGAATCTGCCGTCAATCACGCTACGTGAAAAGCTTTAATTGAGCAATGGCAGAATATTTCGCAGCATCGCCTCAATAACCTAGTAGAAATTATGCCAAACCGCATAACAGCAGTTATGAGCTCGCAGAGGCAACACCCATTTAAGCTCTCTTTTTTCATTTTAACTTTATTTCTTAAAGCTAGGTCAGGTACTTTAGAAGATCCGGGGCAAGGTGGCGAATGCTAGAGCGACCCTATCTCGCCCCACCCAGGCGGACGACTGCTCACACGTGGTGGTTTTTTAGTCAGTAGGAGTCTGACATAACCCTCTGACGCCCCCGCGCTGGAGGTATCCGTGATGGATTTTCCCCACGTAAAAAAAAGGTACTTTGGAAGATATTGAAGATTTTCTAACTGACCCTTTTCCTTTGCGGTATAGTTTAGTTGGTAAAGGTATTCTCATATTTTGAAAAAGAAATGTAATCATCACGCGATGTCATTTAAATAGATATCCGGAACATGCTTAGTAGCACGAGATAATTCTAAAAAATAGAAAAGCTAATGAGACGTTCTTTCTAGTTTTGAAAACAGCAAAATCTGTACAAATAAATAAAATTGGAGTGTCCGTTTGTAATATTAAAATAACCGTTTTTTACGAAATGCATATGGATGTATACATGGTACATATAGCAAAATAACATTTTTTACAATTTTTGTCTGTCTGTCTGTCTGTTTGTTCCGGCTTATCTTTGAAATGGCTTGACCGATTTTGACAAACGTTCACTGCTGTTCAGCTGATGTAATAAGGAGTAACTTAAGCTACTTTTATTTCAGAAATTTATTCATTTTGTAACTCTGCGAACTCAACAATATTTTTTTAATTCTACGCAAATAAAGTCGCAGGCACAGCTAGTCTTACATAAAATCACTTTGTTACAATACTTGTTAATATTGAATTATTTTCATGCTCTCTTTGACAGGGAACGTGAAAGTAAATACTTCATTGACGGATTTAGGTGGAAGTAAATTTCTTGATTGATTCATTGATTAGTTTAATGGCGTAAGTAAATTCTTTTAAGAAAAGCTGACAAGGTTTTATCAGTTATCTTTCAGCTTAGTTTTTTAATATTAGGTCTCTAAGTTCATATATATTATATATTATTATAATACTGTGATGCAATTTTGTTAAATCTTTAATTTTTGTGCTTCTTTTTTTGTAGTTGTTTTTATATTACTTTTTTTGCCATATTTAACACGAATAATTAAAATAGGATAGTAACTAGCGGACATTATCACATAAACTCAAACTGTAAATTATTTCCAAGCCTCATGAATAAATACATACAGTGATTAATTTTAATTTGGACGCTCGCTTAGTGTATTTGCATTATGCACGTGTTAACAACACTTTAGTTCTAAACGTGTACTGCCATTTAGCCCGGAGTTTTCATTACGGCTCTTTTGGATTTATTTACACTAGGGTCATCTAAGAAAATGAGAATGAGCTTAAGCCAACCCAGTAACGTGTTTGTTAGATTTACTTCTTCTGTTTCGAATGCTTACAACATTCAAGCGTTCATGTAACGATGTTAATTGCTTAGTAAATATCATTAGTAGATGTGCAATATGGGTTATGGCTTTTTTGTTATATGTGGACCGTTTGCTGAATTACAGCTAATATTACATCACACAGTTACAGCACTGATACTATTTTTTTGGAATCGAATAACTAATTTTTATAGGTTTTAGTAGAAAATCTAAATGAAACAATGCGAATAATGCGTTAATCAATGAATTTTAACAAGGTTTTTAAGGTTAACAAAAAAAATTCATTTATTCATTTCTTAATAAGAAATTTATATAAAACATTATATTAGTCCCATTTCTATTGGTTTATTATAAATCCAGCAATTTGCCTAAGTCACTTTAAAGTTGGTACACTCGAGTAGTCGAATAAGCCGTATCATGTATAGATTGAAGAATCTTAAGAAAAAGTTAACTCCAATCTACAGTTGTGTAACCTTTGATGATGATGATATCTAAATTCGATAGAGAATATTACCATTTGTGTAAAATTTGATTTCCGATAATCAATGTCAAGCAATCCTTCGAAAATTATAGCTGTGCTTTTGCTACAAGGCATCTTATAATTTGATTTGATTTCACCTTAAACCCCTTCAGCTACACGGCCTGTAAATTGCCATCACCCTAAAAGTAAATAAAGGAATCGAAAGACGCCGGTTTTCTACATTTGCGCTGAATTACCAGTCTTGTTGTCTTCCCAACTTATTATTCGTCCTAAACAGAGGGTGCCTCAAACACACCACTTAGACACCAAACAAGGGTGTATTAAGTGTGAGTTAAAATTTAAATTGATTCCACCCTCCCTTTGGAGGAAATTCAAATAGTGCAGTGTGACGTCGAGCGGGTAACACTGTGTTTGTGGGATTCTTTTTCTGCAAATTGGACGCCTCAGGCCGTTTAGTCACTAGAGGAGGGAATTGGACAGTGCGTATATATTTTTTGTATATAAAAATACATGAACAATTATTACACGCTTCATTTGGAAGGGAGCGATTTGGGATCCCGTCGAAACGTTTTTATATCAAGACTTCAACAGATGATTTTGTTTATGTCAATGATCTAAAATGACAATTAAGTCAGCAATTTATAAGAAAAAATGTCTTAGTATTGAAAGTATTTTGCATAATGTTTACGGAAAATTCAGTAACGATGTACTAAAATGCAAATTCTTTACGTTTAACAGTAGCCTTTATTTTGTTTTCGAGGAAGATGTCGTTGTTAAAACGCTTTACTTGTTTCAAAACATCTATTTTTATTCAAAACGGCCCTTACAATACCCATTAAAAAGATAACGAAAGAGTAATATCATGAATGAAATTCTTTATTCTTTTAAAACAAAAGAATGATATTATAGTTTTCACAAAAAAAAAACATAAATGACAGCCTCCGCCCCACAGGCCTCCAAACGTTGGTACCCTTCCATCTGCCCAAATCAATCTTAAATATTGAATTTGCGTCGTAATCTGATGGAAACTTTTCTCGGGACGGTCTCCTATTACGTTTTAACACAATTTGTTTCGAATTTTCACCTTCCGCTTTATATGATCGCGCTTCAAACTTGCGAGGTAGGGTAGAAATTCAAATTTTAATTATAGACGTTAGTCTGCTGCATAATATTTTACACGTGCTTTGTTTTCATGAATAATTCATTGTACTTACCATTTTATATATATTTCATTTAATAGTATTTTACTTTGTGCTTTAAATTTTACCGGAGAATACAAACTTGAATCAATATTGTTGATTAAATTGTTCGTTTAGTTTTTATTAGGTTATATTATTTAAATATTTTGTTTCCATTATTAGTCTTCATCATTCATCATCATCATCATCATTACAGCCTATACAGTCCACTGCTGGACATAGGCCTCCACAAGTTCACGCCAAAAATTGTGTTAACTCGTGTGTTTTGCCAATAATTACCACGCTGGGCAGGCGGGTTGATGACCGCAGGGCTGGTCTTGTCGCACCGAAGACGCTGCTGCCCGTCTTCGGCCTGTGTATTTTAAAGCCAGCAGTTGGATGGTTATCCCGCCATCGGTCGGCTTTTTAAGTTCCAAGGTGGTAGTGGAACTATGTTATCTCTTAGTCGCCTCTTACGACACCCACGGGAAGAGAGGGGGTGACTATATTCTAACTGCCGTAGCCACACAGCAGCATTATTAATCTTATGTACGTCCGTCCAAGATCGACCTTCTACAGTACGTATATTCTTTAAACATAAATTTATATTATAGCCCTTGATAGATGTATATCATATCATGACAGTAATTTTTTTTCTATATATGTATTTTTGAATATCATATCAAAAACCGACCATTCCAGCGGGGATCGAACCTACATCTCCGACTAACCGTGTCGGTGCTCTAGCCAATTAAGTTTTAGAACGATGTACCCGTTAGATCAAAATTTTCGATAAGATGATTTTATATTCGGTTTAAGCGAACCGTGGCGCCGTCTATAGTGTGATATTTAAAAATGATTAGAATTCCTAATGTGTGGGTAACACAAAAATATATCGTACACATTATATATGTATTGTTCATAATGCTCTGGGATACTTGTTATGTTGTTT
Source organism: Melitaea cinxia (assembly GCF_905220565.1). NCBI lineage: Eukaryota > Metazoa > Arthropoda > Insecta > Lepidoptera > Nymphalidae > Melitaea > Melitaea cinxia. The sequence continues at coordinate 13,472,207 of NC_059397.1, read as the reverse complement.
TTCTATAGAAATAGATAAGTAATAATATAATATAATAATTCGTATTGACTCCATAATTATAGAAAATAAAACAGAAGCTTTACTCTATTAAGGATTTTTAATTATTTTTGCAAACAGAAAATAGTTTTGTTTACTATGAAAATAAAATAAATAAAATGTAAAAGTTTTATACGCTTCAGCCTGTAATATCCCACTACTGGGCATAGGCCTCTTTCCCCATGTAGGAGAAGGATTAGAGCTTAATCTACCACGCTGCTCCAATGCGGGTTGGCGGATATATTCCCTACTATGAGTAACGATCGCTATCAGGTGTACATGATAACAACCGGGACCGACGGCTTAACGTGCTCTCCGAGGCACGGTGGGGAGACCCCACAAGGACTGCACAAACACCCAGACCACGGCAAACACCTGTATGGCCAATACAAATGTTTGTCATGTGCGGGGATCGAACCCGCAACCGCCAGCGCAACAGGTACAATCCATGGCTGTAACCGATGCGCCAACTAAGTGTCAAAAAAAAAAAGTTTTATACTGTTATTAAAAAAAGTAAAGTTGAAATTCAGAGTTCAGCGTGCAATATGTATGACAATAGCTATGTAAAGTTTGTTACCATAGTACGTTCCATACGTCAACGACCGTCAGCGAAAAATAAAGAGCCAGTGCCAGTACCAACTTACCAATAATATACACTTCACTATCGAAATAAACACATGTAACATTTTTGAAGTAAAACTTCTTTACGCAGGCTTGATTTTTGGAGTAAGCAGGTGAATGCGTGATAAGAGCATTACGAAAAGTGTGATCGGGTAACGCGAACGGAAGTTGAGAGGAAGATATAAGTTAGTGATGATAAAATGAGAGAGAGTTACGTTTCGTAAGTTTTACTGCAGTCATGAGATCTAAAGCAAACACTTTTTTTATTAATTGCTAATTTACACAACAATAGCTTAACATAAGCAGCTATTGCAATATTATATGTTAATTGCTTAAATTTTATTAAACCATTCACAATTAGTCCTAATGACTCAGCAAAATTTATCCAAACCAGTCTTCTCGAAAAGTCGAAACAAATTCGCTCTGAATATAACTTCTTATTTTTGAAAAACCCTTTCGAAGTATGACAATTATTTCAGCGATATTTCGATGAATAATTATTTATTTGAATTTTGCATGGTCCATTCACAGAATGGTAATTCATGAAGGGATTACCGGGCACGTCAATGACTGTTCGCTGAAACTCGCTTAAACCTTTTCGCTATCCCCTTCAAGTACGTGCCTTATTAATTAACTAATTCTCGGGTTTTAAATTTCACCCTTTATGGCCGGAAACAAAGTTTTACATTAACAGGTACTAAAAATAATGAGTACCTTGTAAAAACAGACCTTAAAGTTTTGACGTCTAACGAAAAAGTGGCATAATCATCACAATCTCATTTTAAGTGATCAAATTAGATATTATTTTTCTTTAGAAATAGTAAGTAGGTACAATGAATAAACTTCAATCATTATATTTCATTTATATTTTTTTTGAAATATTACAAAGATACCAGCAGACCTTTAAAGCTTTTCATAATTATGGCACTCATCATTGAGCGCGAATGAATGTATTTAGCACTTGAAGCTTGTACCTACAGTGCTTGATTAAACATCCTACTTTTTGAGACATCTGATTCCCTAAATCTGTGGAGTGGCTAGGTGAGGTAGGCATATAAAGCCTTTGAATGCATGATGCACGCTATTATATGACAGTAAAACTAATTATAGGATATGAATAGTAATAAGATAAAATCAAAAATTAAACAACAGTTGTAAAAACGTTTTTAATTCGCAATAAATTCACGATGAAACATTAAGAATGACGAACGTGTATTTTCGTCAAACAAAATAAAAATAATGAATTGGACGTCCGCATCCAGAGAGAATATCAAACGCGGAACATTCCATAAAAGTATGAAAAAAATATATAAACAAACTCTACAAAACGTTTCATTAAAAGAAAACACAGTTAATGCTCTCCCATAAAAAGGGAAACCGTTGTAACTTTCTTTCCCATTAAAAACATGGAGATAAGCCTCGTCTACGCTGTCAACTCATACATCGTTAATTTCGCAAGAGCCTTCAGTTTTTATTGTTGGTAATTTTTCCTTACCCTGGAAATATATTAGCTGCGGAGTAGACATGCGAGAGAAAGGTGGTATTTATTTCTAGGGTAGTAAATGAAGGAATGACAACAACTTCATTTACTGTTTCCGTTCTACTGAAAGTTCTTTTGTATTTCTTTAGCCGACTGGAAAAATGAGGTTCTAGATTCCTAACGTATTTTGTTTCTTTTACTTATGTTAGAGTTGATAGTGGATAGGACACGTTTGTTATAGTTTTGATTATCGTCAAGCTAACACTATTTAGTTTTTATGTGTTTAATTTTTGGCGGCAAATTGAAGACGTCCCACGAAAATATTTTTGGAAGACGATTCGGAAAAAATACTGAGTAAAAAATCATAAAACATGTACATCTATGAATCTGCAGAAAAGTAATGTGAAAAGTCAACTGCCAATAATAAACTTAATAAAATTTTAAAAAATTACAATGACTTCCGGCATTTGATTATGATGATACAACTTTGAAGGTTCACGCCGATTGTTCTGAAATACCACGCTAGAGAAGTATTTATTGGTATATATACGATCGTCATTAAAACAAACGATCTGGTGAGTGGTGCGAGTGGTCGCCTAAAGCACTGATGGTTTGTGGGCTCGATTCCCGCTCGGGATGGATATTTGTATTTGTATAAATATTACTTTCCGTTTTGTATGTCTATCCTTGTGGGTCTCCTTACCGCGCCTCGGAGAGCACGTTAAGCTATCGGTCCCGGTTGTTATCATAAATACCTGATAGCGATTGTTACTCATAGTAAGGATCATATCCGCCAACCCATATTGGAGTAGCGTGGTGGATTAAGCTGCTATCCTTCCTCTACATGGAATAAGAGGCCCAACAGTGGGATGATACAGACTGAATGTGATACGCTCTTAATAATTTAGAGAAAAAATTTATTTTCTAAATAAAATTCTACATAATAACCGTGTTCCAAATATAAAATATACAAAAGATCAACTAAAAGATAATGTCAAAACATGTAATATATATTTGAATTTCACATTGAAGCCAGCTGGATTTCCTTGAACAAATAAATCCGGAAAATCTTATTTCACGTGCAATTTTCTATTAACCGCTTTTCCATGTAATATGACGTTCGGGTAACGGCGTAGCAATGTGAAACATTTCTTACCTGGCTCCGATATTGCTGGGTCCTTACGCATGTATATAGTGCTTAAGGTATGAGATGCGCGCGTCTGTTATTGGGAAGTTCTGGAGGTTTTGCCCTCCCCTATTCCCCTCAGTAAGGTACTAGTTGCCGGGGAGGGCGCACGTGTTTGGGCGGAACTTACACTTTCCGCCTACGTTACGTTCGTAAGAATTTTCGGCTGCTTTCAGCCTAAGTTTGCGTAGTGCTGTGTTCTGTGTTAATGACTCAGTGACTGGACTTATTTTATACTACCGTTGGATTTATACGGTGAGTTTTTGTTTAAGCTTATATAAGTTGAGATTTTATACGATATATTGCTATTTATCCTGTTACTAGTCTGTTTATTAATTACTTAAAAAAATAACTACACAGTTTATTATTTAGGAATAGATTTTTTATAAGGATGATTTTTAGGAATAGATTTTATAAGAAAATTATTAAATAAAATTACAACTAATTTCATAAAATCGTTACATTATAAATTTTTCAGAAAGGCCGACATGCATTGAAGTTACGTAAACTGAAATTTTAATAAACTTATTTATTGAACATTAAAAACGTATAAAAGGAATAATACATTATAAATACATTGTACAAAAAGTATTTATAATTTTTCAAATTATCTAAAAGTACGTAACGTCCAAAAAAAAAATAATATCAATAGTCTACTGACATCAAATGTGTATTTACCGCTTGTCTAAACAGAAACCCGGGATGTGACAAAAAATGATATAAATTACACCAACGCGATTCGGACACACCGAACAAAGATGTCAGAAATAGAGTCATTTAAATCCATTGTCATATAAAGATTTACTCGTGAACTAAGTATAATTTGACAAACTTTTATTGCTGTTCAAATGTCTCTTGCTTAACTAATTCAACCCTTAAGTTTAAAGTAATAAGAAACATGTAAGTTTCATTTCGGTAAATATTTTATTTGTCAAACGTTACAAAGAACCTGTGATAAAACAGATAGCAACAAATAGTACAAAAGATAACAACAAAAGCCATTATTACAAATAAACAGGCGGACATATCTGATGCAATAGGATTAAAAAATAAATTCAAATGGTACAGTTAACATCGAAATATATTTCAATTGGTATATTTTATGTTTCAAACAAATAAAATGCTTAAAGGCTACATTTCAATCTGGTTCAGTTCAGGGAAGCAGGTATCATACTGTAAATCATAAATGGATGGTAGTAATTTCATTTTATCGCAATAATTTTAACAATTTAGAGCATTTTTTTAATATAAACTAGATGAAACACGTAGTTTGTCTTTATTTACTTGATATTTCCCTCGCCCTGGTGCGGTGGTGCGTGAGCCTTGTAGGCGACTAAAACGCTGGAGGTTTGTGGGTTCGATTCCCGCTTGAGATGGATATTTGTATTTGTAAAAATATTTTCCATTTATATGTCCCAGCTGTTATCATATACACCTAATCCTAACCCTAACCTAACCCGCAGTGGAGCAGCGTGGTGGAATAAGCTCCGATCTTTCTCCAACGTGGGGAAAGAGGTCACACTTAAAGAACGTCAAAAAAATCTAATTAAAAAAAAAAACAAAAGAGTGGTGGTCGCTAGCAATTTCTAAATTGCTATAATATGATAATTCTGTTTGCTGGCAAACGAAAAAAAAAAACCGAATTCAATTACATCGACAAGTAATACAACGTAGATAGACGAAAAAATCTTCAACTAAATACGCATTACCAAAGATTATCCCAAAAGTTGTAATCAGATCTCGATGAAATTTAAATGTGACCACATGATAAGCATCGGCTTTCGATTAAATTAAAAATAATTAAAATCGGTACACCCAGTAAAAAGTTGTGCGGTTTTTCAAGGGTTTCCCTCGATTTCTCTAGGATCCCATCATCAGATCCTGGTTTCCTTGCCATAGTACTACACCTGGGATATCTTCTTTCCAACAAAAAAAGAATTATCAAAATCGGTTCATAAGCGAAGAAGTTATCCCCGAACATACATTAATATATATATATATATACGCTCGAATTGAGTAACCTCCTCCTTTTTTGAAGTCGGTTAAAAATTAGGTACATATAATACAATATTTTTTTCAATTCTAATATCTAGTGTCTCGGTTGATATTGCCTATCTATTATGTAATATGTGTTTATTAAATATCACAACAAATTACTTAACCTAATGAACCCTAATTTGGCCGAGAGGAAAAAAGGCCGGACAAAAAAACTCTTGTTACTCTCATCCAAATTTAAATATATATATATATATATATATATATATATATATATATCATAGTACATAAGCTCGAGAAAGAGATTGGTAAAATTACAACATTTAAACAAAGATAAGAATCTCTTACTAAGTACAGTATTATCCAATAAGTTGATATTAAAGTCCCCGCGTTACGTGTTATATTTAGTTTAGTTATCACTTCTTCTTGTATCGATTCAGTTAATTTTATTTGTATAAAAACATCATAAAATTAAATGATATCCATAAAAGTGATAGTAACAGTGCAATAGCTTAACTGACAAGATAAAATATGAAAAATTAGCTTTTGCCTGCGACTTCGTCCGCGTGGAGTAGGTCAATTCTTATACACGATTTTTGCAAAACTTTTACTGTTTACGCAGGGCACGCAGCGGAAGCTCTCAAAAGGAAAAAAAAACTTGATTTTAAAACCTTCTTCATGGTGCTCGGCTCCTATGGGTCTTAGCATTATAATATAGCCTGTAGCCTCCCTCGATAAATGGCCTATTTAACACTGAAAGAATTTTTCAAATCTGACCAGTAGTTGCTGAGATTAGCGCGTTCAAACAAACAAACAAACTCTTCAGCTTTATATTACTAATATAGATGTGTTTGAGTCAGCTTCGAAACGAGACTAAAGTTAACTACTATAGAAGGATAACCGTCATAATTATTTTAAAAATTATTTATTTTTTACGCAACGTTATGCGGTAAAACATCGCTCTCAGGGCAGGTATCACTGCTCAGCTTTACTATTTCACACATTTCTTAAGGATTAAAGTAAAAAAAATCACAATGATCAGTTAAAAGATTTTTTCACGCGATCTCTCAAACATTGCCATCCTAACAATGCATCTATCTTATGGAACGATAATCGTCATACCGGTTTCAATTCCAGCAAAACAATCAAAACGATTTATATACTTTTATCTGATGTCACATCAAGCGAGCGTATCTATTACGAAATTGAGATTTGATAAATCGCCAAACATTATTATGGGCGGCGAAAGAAATGGACGTACTCAACTTGAAACGATCCCGCGAATTCATGATATTGCTAAACAAAACTATACTCTATATCCGAGTGTTACGTTTTATTTTAGGTTAAAGAGTACTTTAATACATTTCACCAAAAATACGCATTATTAGTGAAAGGGAAACATTAAGGCACGGGACCTTTGACGACTATTTTACGAAATTGGCTATGTTTAAGTAAACATTAAACATAATATTTAGGTAGTTTTTTTATAAAACTAGGCATACAAGCGTACGGCTCACCTAATGGTGAGCGATTACCGTAGCTTATAGACGTCTGCAAGACCAGAAGTATCGAAAGCGCGTTGCCGGCCCTACCCCCAATTCCCCAGGATCCCCTGCTGTGCCCTACCTCAGATAACCATATTTATTTTATAATACTGTAAGTAAAATTGGAATGTAAAGTTTTATATTGTAAATATGTAAAAATTAATTAAATTTTATGAATTTTTAGTTTTTTTGTAAATAAGCACAAGTTTTTATTTTTCCGCGAAAACAGATAATTCAATATACACGTTGTGCAAAATGGCATGCAAGTTTCGCATATAAACAAAAAGTACATATTTGCTCAAAAATCATTTATAATAATTACTAGTTAAGTCAGCTTAGTTATCTGGCTTTATACACTCGAAAAAGTTAGATTATCTGTTTAGCAGTTGCCTTACTTGTATATTTTAGCATATTTTGATAACACTTTGTCATGTTGTGTAAATTAATGTATTAGCAACTCTAGTCTTATATTGTAAATACTATATTTGTAAGTAAAACGAATAATTATTAAAGAGCTCACATACTATAACCAAGTACCCTCATGTAAAATACTCATAAATATCATGACTCGGAATGCAGAAATTCGTAATATGACTGCCTATTAAAAGTAGCATTTTTTCAAAGGCTAACTGGTTCATTTGAACAGCTACTGAGAGCTATTAACCTAAATATTAACATAACTTTTTAACTGGAGAGCATTTTTAAGGAAAATTGAGACTTTACTAAGTTTTATATTAAAAGTTTTAGTACAATGTAACATAATCATATGTGAAAATAGGATAAAACTCGCTCTGAGATATTACATACTTTACACTTGTGTACTTTTTTACATTTTATGAAGTTTAAAATTATCTTATTATAATAAAATACGTTGGATTAATAAAGATATAAAATACTTAGTAAATGCGAAGAATAAGTGCCATGGCCATAGCATAGTCTTCTGCGCTAGCAGTCGCGGGTTCTATGACTGCTCATGGCAAATATATGTGTAGGCCATATTAGATGTTTATCCCATTGTGTATTTGTATTTATATTGTTTCTAACAAAGGTATAATACGATTATTTATTTCTTTTAGTTTGCATTAAATAAAATAACTGCGGGATTCATTTAATTAAAAATCTGTTTTAGGTAATAGGAGCCATCGGTAAACATATCATTGACTCATGTCGTATGATAAATACTAATGACAACAAAACAATAAAATGTTCGAAATATCGGACATTATACAAAATATCCTTTCAATTTCACCTGGTTAATGGGTGAACATTATTTTATAATTATTTTAATTTATGAAAAAAATCGTATAAGGGTTGGCCGAAAAAATCCTAGTCACGTTATAGGTATATGTATTTAGTTCAAAAATAGATTTTCTTAATGCACCTACAAATTTTAATAATAAACTAAATACCTATCCACAGTATGAAGACTGTAGAAAATGCAAATATTGGATTGCATATTATTTTCCTGGTGTAACTACTGGATTAGCAGGTGTATACGGGTGTATATATACGGTTAAATTGAGTAACCTCCTCCTTTTTTGAAGTCGGTAAAAAAAGTATTTAATGATTCTTAGAGCTATTTCAAATAAAACCTCTATCTATATACATTAATAATACATGATGTATATATATTTTTAAATAAAATCATTAATTAAGTTGTTAATTATTTCACATTCAATGACTAAATGGATTCTTTTTGTCACGACCCTCCCAATTCCGGAATAGTTATAACCATTGCATGACGAACTAAATTAACACATTCAATATCACCCTAACTTGTCTAATGTTGATGCACATCATGTAATTTTTTCACACAAATATTTTTCAAGAATAATCACCAACCCAACACAAGATAATTCGACATTTAATTTACAATTTTATATTTTGGAAAATAATATAATGGAAAAGAATCGAAATTCGTGCAGATATTTGCGAAAGATATCTAAAGGTAAACGTTTTACGGAATCACCCATAAATTTTTGTTAAAGCGTTCGAAATCGATTTTCGAAAGCGGTTCAATTTATCGAGAAGAAAGTTATGGACGCGACATTTATTCGAATTCATCCTTAGATCAAGTTCCGAGTCAATTTAATTCGTTCATAATTCTGGAGACCCATCCAAGAAGCAGCTGTTTAAAGTTCCCAAATCTGACGATTAGGTATCGTGAGCAAACGTGAGAGTAATATTTACTACGTAATCTGCAAGGTATAGGATATTTTGATATCGCGTGTGGCCTCGACAGACACGGACACGCGATCATTCCTTACGGAAGAGAAGGAAAAGCGGGCTGATAATTTACTGGCACGCTTCCCTAATAGACTCCACCGTGGAAACCGACTTGTGGTAGATCTATAATGCACAATATGCTGTGGTTGGTTGATGGTTCTTTTGGCCAACCTACTGTAAACTTGATTGTGGTTTTCAAATTTAAAATGATTTTAGAGCTATCAGTCAGTTGTCGAGTTTATTACTTGATTATAAAACTGCAAACATGAACGGTCTAAATTATTATTATTTAAGGTTATGATTATACGCATAGGGTTCATTTTGCGTGTAATAATAGTTTAAATTGGATCCGAATTTGTAAAATTGGGATTACTTGTTTGGCAAATCTCAATAAAAGGTAAAATTAAAGATATCATCAAAGAATGTGATATGTATTACAAAAGATTATTACGTAAATGTAAGTAATGTTAATTTTACTTATAAAAGAAATCTGAAATTAATATATAGGTAGGTATCTGTTTTATGGAAGTCATTTTCTTTAAAATTTCCAAGTAAGATTAACTTTAAATAAAACTATTGTCATTTAAAATCTTATATTTTTTAAAGTTTAACAAAAAGGTTATTGTTCAGTTCGCAGAGTTATAAAATAAATAACCTAAAAAATTAAGTAACTTTATTTAATCCTTATTACATCAACTACCTGCCAGTGAAACTCCCGTCAAAATCGGTTCAGCCGTTTCAGAGATTAGCCGGAACAAACAAACAGACAGAGACGAAAATTGTAAAAAATGTTATTTTGGTTTATGTACCGTGTATACATCCATATGTATTTAGTAAAAAGCGGTTATTTTAATATTACAATAATAATTAATTTTAATATTATATATATCTATATATTATGTATTTTCGCAGATAACTTGTTTGTTGCCTTTCTTTTCTTTCCTTTTCTCTCTCAAATTCCTTTTTTGTTGGAAAGGAGATATCCCAAGGATGGTACCATGATAAGAAAACGAGGATCTGATGATGGATTCCCAGAGAAATCGATGGGAACCCTTGAAAATCGTAGTGAAAACTAGTGCGTTTGTTAATTTTTTTCGTCAACTTACGTTGTATTACTTGTCTATATAATTGAAGTTGTTTTTTTTCGTTTGCGTGCAAACACAATTATTAATACTTATAGTAACGTCATTACATTATATCTCGGATTGGTTTACTTAAAATTATTGTAGTATTAATATCATGTATAATATTCTAATTTATATTTAATGAGCTAATAATTGGTAAACAAAATAATATTTAAGTCAAATAATTACTTTACGTACATTTCAATATACAACCGAAAATTGTTTTAGGAGCGTTAAAAGCGATAATTGGTAACATACAAAATGCATTTAGGAAGGTCAAGGCGACAACTAAACGTGAAAGCGGCAATTAGATTAGCGCTCCCTGTAAATTGTCCAGAGGGTGTCCAACTTTCCCTGTCTGTGTAGCAGACGTTTAGGATTTGGCTAAAGTTGAGGTCAATTACTTGTTCTCTTGTATATTGAAACAATGCCCTAAATTCAAAGTAAATATTGACCAATTTCGATTCTTCTATCGAAATGTTTATAAAAATTTGTTTCAAAAATAAATACAACAATTTTTCTTTTAAAACAAGCTTTAAAATAAGTGTTCTTGGTAATTTTGTTATTATACCTGTACCTGACTGAAAAGAACAATAAATCTCATACCAAATGGTAACAGAACAAAGTAAAACTTTGCGTTAAATTATGTTCGCAAAAAATGCTTTGAATAAATTGTAAACTCATGCGACTTTTGAATAATCAATTCGTCACGCGTTGCGGTGGAAATATTTTATCTTTCGTTCTCCACAATCTCCAGTCGGACTGCCTTGTGGTTATTTAACACCCATAATGCATTTTTGAGAAGTGTTCCTCTAACAATAGGTCAATGATTATGTTATACTGGTTGTAAAGCTAACTTTATGCTGTCCAGCCTATTGTTTACGCCAGAAGTGATTTACAAAACGAGTCTTTTGTCAAGCTATTTAAAATTCTATGTTAACTGCCTAAGGTTCATAATTGTGAACTTTTTCTTTTTTTAAATGATAGAATTTTGTATTTGCATCAGGACGCGTGGTGCTTGTGATTTATATACGTCTTTTGTTTTTGGCTGTTTAGCCAGTACCGATATCAATAGCGAACGGGCTACGAAGGTCGTTATTCTTGCATTGTGCCACCAGTATTGTCTCTAACGACATCGTTAGTAAGTAAGCGGGTGGTCTTGTGCATTAAAATTCTATTGATGATGTGATAAATCCTCACCATTCATGTTATTACTGGAAACGATTCTTTTAATTATTTAAATAGCATTTTATTTTTACACGAAAATCTCTTAAATATTATATACGTATGTATAATGTTTGATTGTAGGCGTAAAAAAATATATTACTTTTACGGTCGGATTAACTATTGTGTTTTATATACACATCTGGCCTCGCTTTGAATCTAGGAGCTCATTCGAAACATTTTTTTTAACTGTGCGACACTAACTGATATATTGCTTTATGTTCAACAAAGAGTATTCTGGGCAGTTTGTCAAAATAAAACGGTATCGGCCTACACGATATAGGGAATGTCACATTCAACAAAATGTCACACGCATCGACGGTTTAGTATTTTCTAAAGGGATAAGCAAAAAATCTTTAAGATGCGTTTTGTCACCATTTTGTTACACATGGATTTCAATTATGGATTAAACGAATTTTACTAATATTAGTTCCATTAAAATAAGATACCGCTGCACTAGTAATTGGAAAATAATACTAATCGATAATCATGGAATTGTACAAAATTAAATGGGATTTGATCTTGTAGCAAACATTTTGTTGATATTTTGAAAATGCGTTTTATTTAAATTTGCTAAGAGCGATATTTGTACATCACCTGTATCTTTTATCTGTTTACTGTTACTATATTAAAATTAAAAGTGTTCTTTAAAACGATAATCTTACTCCACTGTAACATAAAACACACGAAAGCTATTTATGATTTTTATGCATTTGAATTTAAAAAATGTCACCTCCGTTATGTAAACATTTAAAAAAATGCAAATCCTTCTACAAACACAGTTCCCTGGGAAACTGTACATTGTTTTTATTGACCTGTTTATCGAATTTCTTATACTTTTTCTTTATTTCTTTAAATAAATAAAATAAATGCAAAATCATCATCATCATCATCACAGCAGCCTTTTGCAGTCCACTACTGGACATAGGCCTCCACAAGTTCACGCCAAAAATGGCGTGACCTGAAGCTCATGTGTTTTGCCCATAGTCACCACGCTGGGCAAGCAGGTTGGTGACCGCAGGGCTGCATAAACGCAAAATGCTTAGAGCTAATCAATCTAAATATCGAACTCACAATCAGTTACGTGTCTTTAATTTGTGCAGCAGTGTACGAGAATCGTTTCCAACCGCTTTAGTGTAGTGATGCGTGTGCGGTGCTTCCGGGCGCGGTGTGCAGGTTCGATTCACACTCTTTGGGGTTTGTACAAATATTTCTTTCCGGTTTGGATATCTGCCCTAATGTATCTCCTCACCGTGTCTCGGAAAGTACGCTAAGCTGTCGGTTTCGGTCGTTATCATAAAAACCTGATAGCGATCATTACTCATAGTAGCGAATATATCCACTAACCCGCAGTCGGATGTTACAGGCTGAATCAGACGAAAACAGAATGTCGATAATGATAATCATAGCTTAGACTTTTGTAAGTTCACCTACATTTAAGTTCATCTACATTTAAGCTTAATCTCACCTTTTATTTTAGGAGTTAATTTAGTATAGGTACTTTCAGAACGTTATTTAGTCATAACATTAAGCTTTCTGTAAATTCGCTTAATCCACTTTAGCTCCAAGTTTGAATTAAACTATTCTGTTACTACCAGAGAGGTCATAACGCTACAATTGTAACTATTTCGTACATTTCTAAATTTTATTATTTTGTTTGAGATACAAATTTTTTTTTTAGATGCGATGAGTAAAATTAAAAATAAATATGTATACTTAAAATGTAATTTGTTCTGTTTAGTGCTAGTACTCCGAGGATCATTGCGAATAATAGACGCTATTACACATAATTTATAAAGATTTTCAATATACGTATAGATCCTAACAAAGAACAATTTGTTTATAAAAAATGATGATCACGGTGCAAGTGGTGAAAAAAAAATTCTTCTCAATATCATTTACGAGGACCGTTTAAACATTTTTATCGCCCAAATACCATGATCGGCTCAAAAACTTATTACAAAACCGAAGTTGTATTGTAGTTTGGGGATGGGTGATCCGTGATGTCGTCTATTGTACGAGCTTGGTGTCGAACAATGGTTGACCATTGGAAACAACCTTTTGTTAACGGCAGCTGAATTTTTCTGTTGAGAATATCTATCAGACCGAACTGCAGGCTGACTTTCATTGTGTTCTAGCGCTAGCGATTTCATTCGGGAGATCTAGACCATAAAGTTTTAATTTTGTTTTGTTTTCATTTCAACGATTGTTACGTTGTTATACAGTACTATGATAATTTGATTGTACGACTTTTTCATAAAATCTGAATTGGATCATTCCTTAAAAATGAATTTATTACAAGAGGTTTTATATTGTAAATGCTTAAGGCATCGTATAATTTGTGTTTCGTGTTATTTATTACAATATAGGTACGATACATCGCTTTACAACCTATTATCTGGTAAATGTGACTTTAAAATGAATTATAGTCTTTAACAAAAAGTGATTCATTTTAATAATCCAGTCTCATGTGATGTATCAGGACTCTGTTATAGTTTGAGAAAAAAAATGTTTGGGTAACTTCATTCATAGGAATTTTATAGTAGCAACTCGCGCGTCATCGTCCTTTATGGGACATTAATTTTTAATACTACTTATCTATAAAAAAATTACATTAATCATTGCTTTTATTGAAAAATATATAATAAGACGCTTATTGTTGTACAGGAAATATGAACATTTTTAAGATGTCAGAAATTGATATATGATGAGCAAAAAAAAAAAAAAACATCGACAATAGTAAATATTATAGAATTTTTTTAAAGTGAATACTGTGTAAAACTTTATGCATTATTTGCCTCTGCCCTGAACAATGGCGTGGACTTTTGCTTTCCCTCAGCCAAATAACCTCTCAACTTTAACGAAGCAAGCAATAAAGAGACAAAATTAAAACGTACTAAGTGAAGTGCCCTCTAAAAAATTTCAGGGACATCCAGCATTAACACTACTACGGTAATGAGGTAGCTAGCGAAACTTTGGATCGTTTCCAGAATACCTGGTAAACATTCAGCGTAGCTATCGGGGTTACGGTATTAAAACAATTTATTAGGCATTGGCCCACGAAGATAGTTTGGCACACGGCTTAAGTATTATTTATCTATACCCTCTTAAGCCTGTAACAGATTCGGTTATAAGAAATGTATATATTTTAATTTAATAATAATAATAATAACAAGAAATTCTTTATTAGGATCAAACACTTTTACAGTTTCTTAAGCCGTCAAACTGCGTGACAGTTTATTGGCGGAATTAACGTTTGTATTATAATACAATATTTATTTATTTTTTGTTTTCAAATAGTAGTAGCACCATGTTGCATAAAAAAACAACTGTAACTAAAAAACAAAAGTACAAATCTATATATTTTAAGCTTTTTACTTTAACATTTATTAAGTACCAGTAAGTTGAAAATATTAAGTCCTTATATATCTGGATGGTCCTTATATATCTGGTAATAAGTAATAATGAAAACATCGCAAAGAAAACTGCGTGCTGATAAAAGACTCTGTGTTTTGAATGCAAACCCATAAATTATGCAATAAATAATTAATTAATTTCTAGTACCTTGAGATATGTAGGTACATTATCCTTATATTCACTTGCTTTATTAGATAATACTAGCAATGCCCGTGCGAAAAATTCGTAAAAAAATAAGTATAATAATCACTTTACAAAAAATATTTTATTTTTTTAATTCTTTATTGCAAGACTTCTTTATAAACAATATTCGAAGTGTAGTAGATCGACCGTCAATCATGTTGACGTTATTTCAAAATTATAGCCGTTAGATGGCAGCATAGTTGTATTGTCTCAACGTATATCTATATATATAATTTTAATAATTAGTGTTCCGTCATCGTTTTTTTTCGTAGTAAATCGTAGTTTTAACGTTATAATCGATGTTCTGTGTATGTAGGTTTATGCAGCAACAAAACGCAGCTTTATAAAGCTGTTATGCGCTCACTGCCCTTGAGTTGAGATTTTTGACAGAAACTTGAGGGTAGTTGTAATTAGGAGTTGCACACATGATTGTGCCGCGAACGCACGTCGCATAACCTAACGCGACCGCCATCGCAGGCTTCTTATGCGCGTGTGTTATCGTGAAATACCATGAACTCTTAGCATCTTCTCAACTCCAAGACTTTTGATGTAATGTGCAGAATCCAATCAGCTGGTGTACTCAGTCGATAGTGGAAGTCACCATCGATTCTCTAAGGTACGAGAGTGCATTCTATTTTGTTGCTGCATGACCGTTAACGTCCTGAACATCGATTCCATCGGCAGATTATTCCTGGTCTGACCCAAATGTAGTAAGGAGCCACCTATCTTTCCTTTGTTGAGGTGCGTTTGCTACAATTAGTTAATTTACAAAAACAAAAGCGATAGTTAATTTTTTAGTTATTTGTTATAGTAGCCGGTAGAGCAATCAATTATCTATAAAATGATATATAATTAATGTGGAGTAATTGTGAGGTTTTTTTCTAAAAAGGGAGCCAAACATCTTAACCATAGCGTATTAATATATATGATTTTGAATAATTTAACCTAGTGTAGACTGAGAGAAAGAGAAATCCGGAGGGAAAAACTCTTGGCTGTGTAAATTAGCTACTCAATAAAATAAAATTGATGTAACTTGAATTACTACAAAACACTGATTAGATAACAAATATACTAAAATATTTGTACAGCATTTCACATCTATGATATTATATGAACATATTAATTTAAATTTAATCTTCAGTACGTCCGGTGTACAAGATTTCCATTCTCGATTATGTAGATTTGCATCCCGTGAATTATTTGATATTCCTAGTGCTTATATGACTTAACAATGAACAGTCAGCAGTATGAGAGATTCGATTTGGTCCTAGAATATCACAAAATAATGAATTTTAATAATGAATGACTTCTGTGAGGCACTTTGTAAAACTTTTTTTATTGCTTACCTCATTGGTATGGAAAATATTCTGCCTTTTATGGTGTGAAACACTTACATGAACACATCGAAGCAATAGATCATTTTTATTTGTTTTTTAACTAAAGTTGCACTTCAATATACGCTATATATTATTACCGTATTAGTTGTATATAAAATTCATTTTAACAACAAAATATTTGAAATAAAATATTGACATAGCAGACCTAAAGCCCGAGTCGGTCCCGGTTATCATGTACACCTGATAGCGATCGTTACTCATATACGAGTATATCCGTCAACTCGGATTGGACAGTGTTATGCCCAGCAGTGGGATGTTACAGGCTGAAGCGAGATCTAAAGCAACACCTTTCCATAATAAAGTTCGTGTAACATTGATTAACGAATATCTGTATTAATTAATTATTAACCTACATAGATATATGTGTATATATAGGTATATATATCTCTCACGGTCAGTTTTGGACTCACCATCGAATTAGAGAAAATAAGCTTTAGTTCGCAATTCGAAGCATGCAGGGTTGAAAATAATACGCCTCAACGCTTTGCAAAATTAAAATGTAAATAAAAAAGACATGGGCACTTAAGAGCCCATGGATGTAAAATTTATATATAAAAATAAAAATAAAACTAATTTCTGTATATACCTAAATTTAATATCCTTTTTTATTTTTAAGACGGTACTTAAGTAAGCACTATTAAGTAGCGAAGTATTTTTCTAATTTTCTGTGATTAACGTGTTCTTAAGTAAAGATCCTGAGTACATAAGCTAATTCAAGCTAAGACCGCGGCGCTACGTCCTTCCAGTTAAAATCTACTAGCTGGATGGTTCTGA